>NC_139220.1:35607175-36955278 GCF_055691185.1 Crinia signifera
GAAGTTGAGAACCACTGCACTATATGACTCACTCTATGAGCGATATCTTTAACAATAACAGCGGAGCTCCTGGGTGAACAATATAGTGCATACACACTGAACTATATAGTTAACGTCATTATTTAGAGGCGTCAACTGATCCCCCCCCCCCCCACCCCCCGCTGAACCTGCAGTCTTTGACGATATGGTAAAAATTGACTGCATGTTCAGACGACAGAGGTTATTGTTAATGACTTGCGGTAGCACACATCGTTAACGATCGAATGCGTACACACTAGATGGTATGCACGATATATCATTAGTGATATTGTTATTGTGCATGTCGTTAATGATGTCTCCTATACTGTGTCATTGACAAGTGTCCCGGCTTTAAAGGCTAGATAAAGAGAATTATGTTTTTGTTGGATGTAACTGATATTGAGTATATGTATGTATATATATCATACCTCCCAACTTCTAGGGAGGAGGGACAGAGGGATGCGTGCCGAAAATGTTGGGGGCGTGGCCTAATTAAAGAGGGCATGGCCTATACTCTGCTCCCCAGCGAGGCCACGACCCCGATTTGACACTATGGGGGCATGAGTCTCTAGCCATGCCCACAGCCCCCTGGCTGCGGGAATAGATGCTGTGCGTGCGCACAGCGTTTATTCACTCTCACTGCTGCTCAGCAGCCGACAGGGGGGACTCCCAACAGCCCCCCCCCCCCCTCACCGCGGGACACTGACGGCCGCGGGAGGGATGTGGAAATGTCCCCAAAAACCGGGGCATTCTCGCGGTAATCGGGACTGTTGGGAGGTATGTATATATTGTTGTCTTCATAGGTTTTAGCTTCAGTGATCATGCTGTTCATAGATAGCAGCATACCTGAAGAGTGTTTAGCCTCTTATTGACCACAGTGATGTGTTGTAACCTGACACATTAGCTCCAGGGTACAAAAACAGTCTAAACAGAAAGCTGTTAAGCAGGAAATCTGTTACAACAATAATAAAATAAACTTAATATATGGGATAAATAGTGCGAGTCACCTACAGTATACCCCTTTTACATCGCAAATGCCGGGAGCGGTCCCGGGAGCGACCCGGCATTTGCGATGACATCAGAAAGATATATTGGCAAGTTGCTGATGTCAGAAAGGGGGCAGGCATAGTGGTGGCACATCATCGGGGGCAGGGGAGGAGGCAGCACTTGGAACTGATGCTGCCTCCTCCCTATATAGTGTGAACGGGACCTTGGTTGCTCCACCTGGGTTACCCGTTCCCACTGCACAGCAACACAGCTCTGACCTGGGATTAACTTTTCTTTTAACCCAGGTCGGAATTCCCGGTTGCTGGACCCGGGTAATTTGAAAAGGCACTTTCACAAAGCACGTTGACCCTGGGCAGACCTGGGTTAATTGTGCGATGTGAAAGGGGCACAACACAACTCCTGTTTCTTTCAGGATATGGGTCATTAGGTTAACAGTCAAAAGGTTGACCACTATTAGTTGACACATGAAAAAAGGTTGAATAGCTCTGGCGCAAGATCATAAAAAATGTCTTCAACAAATGTGCAGAATATTCTTTATTTTCCAAATACAATAAAACAAGTGAAATACTTAATATCAGGACCACGTTCCAAAATCATGGAGTAAATGCCGGGTAATATGCAATTATACCTCACCCTGAAGGAAGAAGAGTGGACCTCAGCCTGAGGAAGGAGAGTGGACCTCTCCAAAATGCGTTGCTATTGGACACTGATGCACTTTATATAGACTCAGCACTTTCATGCACAAGCACTTTTTGACCGGGAGCCAGAGTTCCTAAGCCCTCTGCGGTGGTGCCGCAGACTTGGATTCAAGCATAGCCCACCGCAGCCCACATTCAGGGTGAGGTATAATTGCATATTACCCGGCATTTACTGATTTTGGAACGTGGTCCTGATATTAAGTATTTCACTTGTTTTATTGTATTTGGAAAATAAGGAATATTCTGCACATTTGTTGAAGACATTTTTTATGGTCTTGCGCCAGAGCTATTCATTAATCTTGTGGTATTTGTACCTAGAGGTGGTGTACCTCTTTTATGAATCAGCTGGCTGCATCACCATAATTGGTTGCGCAATTTTTCCCACTATCCTTTGTAATATACATGAAAAAAGGTTGACATAGTCAGGGTTTCTCATGTTTTTTTGGTGTCTAGGTCGACACGGACACTGCATAAGTGTATTGCGTCCCCTCGCTTCGCTCGCCATACTTCGGGCACAGGATTATATTCTATCTCTATGCCCAAAGGGAAGCATAAACAAGTTGGTTTAAAAAAATCATGAAAAACCACCTTTTGACAATGAAGACTTTTTTTTACACATCAACCTTTTTACCGCAGACCAATAGTGGTCGATCCTTTTGACTGTCGAAGTAGACATTAGTCTCAACCTGTGACCTTTTTTTATTTAAAATGTTTATTTTAAAGCTTAATTGTTCCCACCAAAGAGGCAGAATGCTGAAGTTTTCTTATTTAAAATAGCTAGCCATCAGCCATCACTGACTAACAATGGGCAACGGTTTAGCCATCAGTGGAGGATATCTGATGGTATAAACGCCATCGATGGCACAGAGCCCGGTACTAATTTTTTTTCCCATGGCGGTGGGACAGAGGCTAGTTCCACCCCAGACACAACCTGTGAAGTCCCTCCACTAACTGTCATTGAGTTGCTGCCCGGTGAGTAATGGCGCATGGATGACCCTTTGTGGACAAAGTCATAGATGGTTCCTCATCAATGGTTTCATACCACCAATGAAACCATCAGTGGTTAATCCACTGATGGCCATCCCTAAAATGGTTGATGATGGGGTTTTTGAGTGGTACACAGCTTGTGATTGGTCCTCATACTGACAACTCCTCCGCAGGGTCACATGGTCAATGGAGCAGCCCACAGGTACAGCACATTGGATCGGATTTAATGTCAAACTCATCCGATTGGCCACTTTTCAGGCAATAGCTCAGCCCGATCCGTTGGAATTGGGTGAAAAATGGCCAAATCGCAAAAAAAAAAAGTGAAAAACTCATGTCGACCATTCTTGGGTGCCAACCTAGTCGGGATGCGGTCATTTGGTCTACAGCATGATGGTCGACAGTCATTAGGTCAACATCATTAGGTCAACAGTCAAAAGGTTGACATGGGGTTTTTCACAGTTTTTTGAGCCGACGTGCCGACAGGCAGTATTTCATGCCCTACCATCCACTAGGGCGTGGTGGGAGAATAAATTAGTGTGCCGAGCGATGCAAGGGTATGCGGTGCACTTGACACTGTGTCCATGTCGACTGTGTTGACATTCAGGTAAAAAACAGTGGAAAAACCCCATGTTGACCTTTTTACTGTCAACCTAGACATTGTCGAACTAATGGCATTTCGAACTAAAGACCTTTCGACCTGTAACCATGTCTTTCCAATGTTGACCTAGACCCATGTTGATCTTTTCCCATGTCGACCTAATGGTGTCGACCTAATGACTGTCGACCATCATGCTGTAGACCAAATGATCCCAACCCACCTAGTCACTACTAAACTAGATATTGGGTACTTATGTAGTACCTGGGCGCCCGATTTTAAAATCGGGTCGGAAAAATCGCATCGTATGGCATCGAATCGCATGCATGCGATCCGATGCGATTTTCCATAGGTTTCAATGTTAACATAGTCCTGTTCATTTCCCCACTATCCAAGTGGGCATAGAGTTGATTGGTACTTATGTAGTATCTGGGCCCCGATTTTGTACCTTACCTTAAGGCAGGCATGTCCAAAGTCAGGCCGGGGGCCAAATGCGGCCCGTGCTGTCATTTCAAGTGGCCCACAGCCTCTAGCTGGAAGCGGGCAGAGCATCAGATGTGGGAAGCACAGCACAGGACACTAAAGGTGGGGCCCCAGCGAGCGTGCCTTTACATTGCTGTCTGCTGCAGTGAGGAGGTGTTGGCCAGCACAGTCAGATGTGTTTGGCGTCCTACCCCTGCTGCTGAAATTGTATATCACCCTACTCCACAATCACAGTGACAGCAGACAGAGCTTGGGGAGGGGGGTAGCAAGGGGGTAGCTTGCTCCCGTAACATGCAGAGCGGAGGAGGATGGCAGCGGGAGCCCAAGCATCTCCTGTCCTTGCAGTGCCTGCTTTGCCTCTCCTTCCTCTGGCTCACACAAGGGGCTGGGAAACATACAGAGAAGGGAGGGGGCAGAGTGGGGACATATAGTTAAGGAGGGTCAGGCTGGGGGACATACAGTGAATGGAGGCAGTGATGGCCATTCAGAGAAGGGGGAGCAGGGGCCGGCTGGGGGACATACAGTGAATGGGGGCAGAGTGGGGTACATAGTGAATGGGGGTATTACAATGAAGGAGGGTCAGGCTTGGGGACATACTATGAATGGAGGCACTAATGGACATTAAGAGAAGGGGGGCTGGCTGGGGGACAGAGTGAATGGGTGCAGAGTGGGGAACATACAGTGAATGGGGGACATACAGTGAAGGAAGGGTAGGCTTGGGGAAATACAGTGAAGGGGCAGGGCTGGGGGACCATTCTGATGTGATTAATCATTCAAAGAATGTCAGGCTGAATGGTCGGCCCCCACACATTTACACTTCACCAAATCTGGCCCTCGTCGCAAAAAGTTTGGACACCCCTGCCTTAAGGCATACAATCAGATGCGATTCGATGCGATTTTGCATAGGATTCAATTTTAACAAGGTCCTGTTCATTTCTCCACTATCGAAGTGGACATAGAGTTGATTTTATATAGCGTGGCGAGCGCAGCGAGCCACCGAGTCCGAAGCGTGGCGAGCGGACGCGGAAAACATTTTAAGTAATCCGCGGCCCCTCACCACGCTTCGGGCTCGGTGGCTCGCTGCGCTCGCCACGCTTTATTAAATCAACTCTATGCCCAATTGGATAGTGGGGAAATGAACAGGACTATGTTAACATTGAATCCTATGGAAAATCGCATCGGATCGCATGCGATATCGGATGCGATTTTTCCGACCCGATTTTAAAATCGGGCGCCCAGATACTACATAAGTACCAGGTAAGGCATACAATCACAAAATCGGGCGCCCAGATACTACATAAGTACCAGATATTGTAGACCCAGGGACTGCATACCAAGGTGGAGGTATTTAACATGCTACCCTGCTGCAGAACTACTCGTCCCAGCATGCCCTACCAGATTTTTTTTCTATTGGAGCATGCTGGGGTTCCACAGCAGCTGGGGAGGAGCGCTGCACAGTAAATAGATCTCTTGCAGGATATTATAAAAGGATCCAGCACTGAGGTCTCCTGCAGAATCGGCGTTCCCTGCGCATATATTATTAATGAAAGCGAGTTGGAAAGCTCTGATAGTGTTTGATTTGAACCACATGGTAACTTAGAACCTTTCTTATACAGCTTCTGCCATTTGTGGTCTGCATCTTTCCATTACCGCTGCCCAGCGCACTAGGAAATTATTACCCAGACAGACGGCTGAACTTGTGTCATTATTCAAAAGGATAAATAAATGATGTGTATTTTAGACACTATGACCCCTGATTAGTTCATTTTAGCACAGAAAAATAAAATCCATCAAACATTTGTCCAGGGCCAGCGACCGCAGTGGGCCCCTGTATGGTGAATGCGAAAAGTTCAGAAAGTAAAAAAATCCACAAAAAGTTGTGTTGACATCTTTGTTTGCAATGATCTTTTGACCATATCGACCATATGTGTGTCAACCTGTTGACGTAGACCAGTGGTAGCCAACCCTAGCTCTCAAGAGCTACCAACAGTTCACATTTCCCAGACAACCTAGCTGCTGCACAGCTGCACTCATTAATCACTGACACATTTTAAAAGATCCACAGATGGAGCTAATTAGCTCACTTGTGATTCTGTGAGTAGACCTGCAAAACATGCACTGTTGGTAGCTCTCGAGGACTAGGGTTGGCTACCCCAGACCTAGACATTGTATGTCAGCCATCCGCATACCTCCCAACAGTCCCTATTTCAGCGGGACAGTCCCGATTATTAGGGCCTGTCCCGCTGTCCCACCCGCGGGCGGCAGTGTCCTGCGGTGAGGGGGGGCTGTTGGGAGTCCCCCCTGTCGGCTGCTAAGCAGCGGGGAATAAACCAGCCAGGGGGCTGGGGCATGGCTAAAGGCTCACAGAGCCTCTGGGTCATGCCCCCATAGAGGCAAAATGGGGGTGTGGCCTCGCGGGAGAGCTGCGGTATAGACCACGCCCCCAAAAAGTTTGACGCGCCTGCGGCGCGCAGGAGCTGTGTCCCGGGTCCGGCGCACATGTTGGGAGGTATGCATCCGGATACCAGCAAAACTGTGCAGGCAGGGCTGGGGCTTGTAGTTTCACAACAGCTGGAGAGCCACAGGATGACCCTACCTGTTTCTTAAAGACTGTTCTACTAAACAACGATAGGGGCAGTGCTATTTTTCAGCAGGAACCAAGTTCCTGAACCTCTAATTGAATATGACATCATCAGGAACTCAAAATGTACTTTCCATAAGATAAGTTTTATTTTAAAGTCACCTGTGAGTGCCTTTGTTTCTAAATACAATATATACATCTATCCCTCCCTCCCCTCTCTTTATTATATATATTATTTTTTATTAAATTAATCCACCCCCAGACCTAAAGTTCCTGGACCTATTTTCCCAGAAACATAGTACTGGATAGGGGTGTGATCAGAGCTGGAGAGAATTATAATAGCAATCAATTAGATTCCAGCAATCATTTTCTAGAATGTGCAAGTTTTTAAATGAAAGCTAGAATTTGATTGGTTCTTAAACGGGTGTGTATTATTAGATAGACAGTGTTTATATAGACAGTTGTCTACCCCAAAAGGTCAACATGTTGACCTTGTTATGTGTCTACCATTCGACCCTTCTCAGCCTTTTCGGGTAGACCTATTTACGGCCTATCTAGATCAACCGGAACCAGTTAAATCCCCATTAAAATGCTTCAGTTTTTTTCTTCCAGAGAAACGTACTGTACCTTTATCTTTATAGCATTCATCACCTTCATATAATGAAAATGTTATTTGCAAGCAAGAGGTTTCGATTGATTTACTGGGGCAATTAGAGATGGCTTGATCAATATGTTTGCCACCAACGGTATTGACCAATGAACTGCTCGCTCTGTTTGTCTAGTTATTAGGAAATTATTGTTTGGCTGCAAGGTAAATAGGCTGTAGTCTGTCGGACCGAGAACCATGTTTGTTTTTATACAAAGCGGATGTAACCAATTATTCCAAGCGCAATTAATCTATGTCGGGAGCTTATCTGTGTTTGCGTAGGACTGGCAATTTTATCTTGATTAAATGTGAGAAATGATTTCGAACGGCCTTTAATAGCTTCCATTTATAACCGTTTTCCCCGTCATCGCCAGGCGTACAGGATTTCTCAGGTCATCTGCGTGTTTGTGTGACTTGGTAGCCATATAAATGTGACGCTGTTTTACAGGACAGACAGCAGCGACTTTTGGAAGCGTAGTGGAATATGTATCTTTTTGTTGGAGGTAAATTATACAGGCTAAATAAGGTTATACTAATTAGTGATGCCCCATTAAGGGATCCCACATGTACGGATGCCACATACATGTATCATGTACAGTGGAGAAAATGGAGAGTGATAAACAGCCACCCAATCAGCTCTGACCTGCCATGTCACAGACTGTGTTTGAAAAATGTCAGACAGGAGCTGATTGGTTGGTTGTTTATCACTCTCCATTTTATCGCTTTTGAAGCTTAGTGCATCCGGCCCATTTTCCTGGCCACACCCACACAGCACTGGCCACACCTCCTCTGCTTGTTACAATAGGGCCCCGATCATTTTCAGTCCCAGCTCCTTGCGGTCTTTAATCTGCACCCGTGCAGTGCGCCTAGATTTCCCGCTGTCTCTCTGTTTACGTTCTAAAATCGATATGTAAATTATTAAGTATTGTACAAAAAGATGAATGATATCAGCCAACTTTGGGAGAAGCATTTCAGGGAGTCTGTGAAATAAACACTGATATACGTCAGAGAAGAGAGCGTGTACTGCTTCGTCTGACAGGCGTGTCATAAAATTGACTTAGGTCCAACTGTAAATGAGCTCCAAAGCACTAACATCATTTGGCACGCCTCATTAATTTTTCAATTTATATAACCGCAAGATATTTATTAGCGGTACGATGCAAGTGTGATTAGAGCGGTGCTCTGAACCAGATATTTAAGTTTTATAGACCATCTTTAGTTGTCGCAGTAAAATCCACTGTAATGACACCTTTTTTTTTTTTTTTAAGCAGTCCTTGCCCCCAGTGAGCGTTAGAAAGTGATGACCTCATTGCTGTACTGCATCGTTTTATATCAGTGATGAGAAACCATCCCCATTACAGTGCAGACAGCATCTGAGATGCGGGACCTTCAGGGAAGGGGGCAGAGCTACACTTTTGCAATGGCAGGCATTGGAAAATAAATCTTGCCTTGTATGCCATCTATGGCAGAGACTTCCGATTACCCCTAATTTTGTAAAAACCACAGACATGGAAAACTATTGTGAGTCTATGGACATCCCTAGTGCTGCACATACCCAGCCTGGCTGAGTTTGCAGATGCTTCAGGGAGTCAGGGGGATCACCCACTATGTCAGGGAGTTTCCCTAATGCTGTGTACACACGGGGTAATATGATTGCTGGGGATATATTGCTAGCAATATATCCCCAGCAATCATATTGCTCAGTGTCTCCTTTTCATCAGCGATGAAAAGGAGACACTGCTGCTGTCACTTTGATGGGAGGAGGGAGGGAGCAGCGGCACAGGGCTGGGGAGATCAACGCTGATCTCCCCGGCGCTGACCTCCCGGCACAGCGATCGCCGGGGAAAGCCGCTGGTCGCAGGAGCATGCTCCTGCGACCAGCGACCATTAGGCAGTGCACACGGGAGCGCGCAGCTGGCGATTTATTCCCAGCGATTTTACATGAAATTGCACCCGTGTGTACTCACATTAACTGACATTCTGGGAGAGACTGCAAGTGCTATATGGAAGCATGCCGTGAGCAACTTTTACATTTCTTTATTACCAAAAACTGTCCTGACATTGGGGATGGTGCAGGTTCACTCGCAAAGCACATTTGGGGCCTGATTCTGGCGGACTCAGTAAGATGCGAGGATTACAGTTTATCGAGTGCCAGAAAGGCTGCCCCGCCAAATAGCCACCCACCCCACCATATCCCCTCACAACCATGCGAGAGGATGTGTTCCAAAAACACATCCTCCTTGCATGCCGCCGCAGCAGGAGAAACCAGTTGATGGTTCCCTGGTCTCGTATGATGTCGGTAACCCGGCACCCTTTGTCTTGTCCCCGTTCCCATGGGAACACCAAGCGTTTTCATAAGGATGTCCATGAATAGCTGGGCATTCTCACGGGTGAGACCCGACCCTACACGCCCCCAGCCCACCGCGATCCTTGCGGACGGCTCCACGACTATGCAAGTCGCCAAAGCCGTTCGCAAAGGGGACTGCACACACGTATACAGGACCATGCGCAGTCCATCGACAATCGAAAAGAGGCTGAATTCAGCCCCATCCAAAGGAATTAGAATAACCCCCTTGGTTTGCTAATGGCCCAAACCATGTGCACTGCAGGTGGGGCAGATGCAACATGTGCAAAGAGAGATTTGGGTGAGTTATTTTTGTTTCGGTGCAGAATAAATACTGGCGGCTTTATTTTTACACTGTGATATAGATTTCAGTTTGAAGTACAAACCCCACCCAAATATAACTCTCTCTGCACTTGTTACATCTGCCCCAGCTGCACTTGAAAACCAAATGTGCTTTGCGAGTGAATCAGGCCCATTCTTTCTATACTAATTTCCATTCTGATAAGTCCATCAGCTCAGTCGTGTTATGCACAGCTGTGCCCTAAGATAACAGTAGGTTTTAGTGGGTGTTCCCTGGAGGTTTCGGTGGGGATGATTATGTTGACTCGTGCATGTTGTGGGTGTATTGCTGAAAGCAGCTGTGACCAAAGATGCCACCGACACAGGACGCCATAGTCAGATGGAGAAACCGTGCCTGTCATATGACTTTTGCAAAGTTTGATGGTGGCTCCAAAACAGAAAAACAAAGTCTCGAGAGACTGTAAGTAGGTGTGATGAAATCTGGTGCGGCGTTCGTCTAAGACACAGCCGCAGCTGCAACTGACTCAGAATCAGGCCTGCAACCTAACCATGTGCATATCAAAGTCCTCTTATGGAAGTTCAAATCCTTTATACTTGCCCCCACGGACGGGGTTTTTTTGTAAAATATTTTATTTAAAAATAGCAGAGCAGGTAAAAAAGAAATAGGAAAGCGTGAAAAAACCCATGTCGACCTAATGCATTTGTCGACCTAAACCAATGTTGACCTTTTCCCATGTCGACCTTCACACATGTCGACCTTGCCACCTGTCGACCCAACGGTGTCAACTTAATGACTGTCGACCTACTGTAAGTGTGGTCGATAAAGCAATCCACACCCCCCAGGGCACCCCTGCAAGTGTCCCGAGGCACCCCAGGCAGCCATGGCACTGGCTTAGGGCATAATATGGTATGTTTAACAAACACTATTTCATTACAGTTGATGTAAAAGCATATGTCCACTTCAGTGGACATCATGGATCTAGCAACACAGTTAGGTATAGAGTAGAATAAACCACACATGGGGGTAGTGAATCTCATGGAGCTGTGTATGTACACACACCAAAGCTGCCTACCCTGCTTCATTCTGCAGGAGACTCCCTGAAATAGCAGCAATCTCCCTCTCTCCCTCATTAGTCTAGCAATCTCCCTCATGTCACCTAGCCCACATTACACTGTTACATTTTTTTGGAAAAAAGGAATGAGAGATAGATGCATTTACACTGAATCATCAGCACCATTTCCCAGCACATTACCAAGTATAGTAGCTCTTACTAACTGCTTTGGGGATCATCTACAATTGGATATAAGTAATTTTAAAAGATTCCTCTCAGATGTAGCAGTACACAGCCACGCTTCTAGGTGCCACGTTCACAATCTCTTTTCACAATCTCTCCATATATGGAACTATACACACCCTTTGGGTGGAGCATGACACATCCCCTCAATGGGGCGCTGTGTAAAATTCTATTACCAACTATAATCTGCCTAAAACTAGTTTTCAAAAGTAGGCAAGTATGACACACACAGACGCAAGATGGTACATTCAGGTGTTCTCTCACTTAATGATGTGACCTGTGTAAGGGCATGGTTACGGTTTAAAATGTCTGGATTAAATGATAATAATCAGTTGGATTTCAAAGCATCCATTGCTCAAGCATTGATCAACGCTGACTCTAGGAAGCAACAGTTAAGAGGAAGAGCATGTGAGACCACCGCTGAAGCACAGGGCTTTGTCAAAGGCACCCCCTGAAATATGGTTATGGGCGGAAATAATTTTCCAGAGCTTATGGATGAGAAACATGCTACCAGGTACTGCAATGCAGCTTGTACAAGCATCTCTTTTACATATAAAATACTGGTCCATGGTAACAGGGCAATGTATTAACGTTGCAGATGCGTGATGTCCACTCAAGTGGACACATATATGACTACTCTAGTTTTAGAGTCTAAATTAGTTTGATAGTCTAAATGGGATGCAGTTTAAATCCCGGCGGTCGGGATCCCGGCGTTCAAAATCCCGACGCCGGAATCCCGAACGCCGAAATCCCGACACTTTCTCCAGAGAATAAATTAGTGTGCCGAGCATAGCGAGGCACCGGGCCCGCTGTGTGGCGAGCGCAGCGAGCCCGCAAGGGGGGGGGGGGCGATCCACGTCCCCCCGTTGTCGGGATTTCGGCGTTCGGGATTCCGGCGTCGGGATTTTGAATGCCGGCTTTTCATGCCGAATCTGTCTAAATTAAGCCCCAGGACTAATAAAAAGAAAAATTGTGAACAATATTGTACCAGGTTATCATAATTTGTTCATCTTATTTATTAACAGTTTCTTATATAGCGCACACATATTACGCAGCACTTTACAGAGAATATTTCAACATTCACATCAGTCCCTGCCCCAGTGGAGCTTATAATCTATATTCCCTACCACAAGTACACGCACACAGTCATTTTAAGGTTAATTTGTTGGGAGCCAATTAGCCTACCAGTATATTTTTGGATTGTGGGAGGAAACCGGAGTACCCGGAGGAAACCCACGCAAGTATGGGGAGAATATACGGTACTTGTTTCCTAGCACGGCTACAAATCGCGGCCATCGGGGGTAATTTTAGTGGCCTGCGACGCGACCGACGCGATGCCCCCAATTTTTCCATTGAAATGCATTGAAAACAGTGAAAAATCGGGTCGGTCGCGTCGTGTGCGCCTAAAAATGCTTAAATGGTCCACCCGTGATGGCCGCGATTTCCCCATAGGGAACAATGTTAAATGGGTCAATTTACCCAAATCAGCATAGGGAAGAATGGTAAATGGGCCAGAAACCCCCCAAAAATCCCCTGAGCAGTGAAATGTCCCCCCAAAAGTAGTTTACGCCACCCCGCGATCAACGTGAACCCGAAGCGTGGCGAGCGCAGCGAGCCTGCGAGGGGCGGCAGTACACGTCCTCCGACCTTTTCATACCCCCACTATCCACGTCGGCGTGGAGTTGAGAATAGAATAGTGTGGCGAGCGCAGCGAGCCACCGAGCCCGAAGCGTGGCGAGCGGACGCGGATACCTTCACAGGTAAACGCGTCCCTTCGCGGGCTTCACAGGTGTCCGCGTCGCCATGGACACCTGGGAAGCCCGCGAGGGGACGCGTATAACTGTGAAGGTATCCGCGTCCCCTTGCGGGGCTCGCTGCGCTCGCCACGCTTCGGGCTCGGTGGCTCGCTGCGCTCGCCACACTATTCTATTCTCAACTCCACGCCGACGTGGATAGTGGGGGTATGAAAAGGTCGGAGGACGCGTACCGCCGCCGCTCGCCACGCATGGGGTTCACGTTGATCGCGGGGTGGCGTATAGTACTTTTGGGGGGACATTTTAATGTTCAGGGGTGTTTTTGGGCCATTTACCATTGTTCCCTATGATAATTTGGGTAAATAGATCCATTTCACATTGTTTCCTATGGGAAATCGGGGTCATCGCGGGTAAATTGAGGCATTTAACATTGTTCTCTATGGGGAAATCGCGGGCATCGCGTCTGGCCCATCGCACCCGATTTTTTTGCGCATGCGATGCCCGCGATGGCCCCGATTTTACCCCCGATGACCGCGATTATGATCGTTGTGGCCGTGCTAGGAAACAAGTACCGAATATACAAACTCCGCACAGTTAGAGCTATGAAGGGAATCCAACCCATGACCTCAACGTTGTGAGGCAGTAATGCTAACCATTACACCATCCATACTGCCCTAAGGTTAAGGTTACTTTGTTAATATCACATACTGTAGTGACATTTATTATACTTTAATTGGCTGTTTCGTTTAATTTCTGACTGAAAAAATGTATTTGAAATAGCTTTACTAATGCAAAAGAGATACAAACGGCACATGCAACCCTAAATTGCCACCTCCTACTATGAGAGTAACACATGCTATACAGAAGAGATAAAAAAAAAACATAAAATGCTTGAGAGGTAAACCTGCTGTAAATGTTTTTATGAGACTAGTACTGCGGTAGGGGGAAATGACGCAGCGGTTTCTCTATAAGCCTCACTTCTCTTTTGCGCTTGGTTTATAGCTTTTTCTTTTGAGATGAGTCCTACTGAGAACCAGCGACATTATCAGGAGAGAAGAGCAATCCGAGTGCGTGAATAAGGAAGAAGCTAATATTTTATTTTACTGTATGTTGCTGTTTTCAGAGATTTGTTTTAGCACGTCTAGAAAATAAGAAACCTGACCTTAGTTAGGGAAGTTATCTGTACCGCAGATTCCTATCGCCATAGCGCGCAATACATGGCACGCAGCAGCAGCAGAGACAATCTGACCAAAGCCTTTTTCATTTCCTCCATAACCTTAAGGTCATAAAAACTTTGCTTGATAATGAAAACACAAGCGGTCATGTCTGCTGCGCCTCACCACCCCATCGCAGTGACAGTCATGACTCCAATTCCATGGGACGGAAGTATTTCAGGGTCTAGACCAGGCATGTCCAGCCTGCGGCCCTCCAGCTGTTGTGAAACTACACATCCCAGCATGCCTTGCAATAGTTTTAGCATTCCCTAATAGCAATACTATGGCAAGGCATGCTGGGATGTGTAGTTTCACAACAATTAGAGGGCTGCAGGTTGGACATGCCTGGTCTAGACAGTGTCGCAGAGATCCCCTTTACCGTCTTCTTTTATTCTTTCTCGCTCCTGTCCTGCTCTCATCTTTTATTCCCATTATTAGAGGGAATCAACGCTTAGCCTTCTGCCATCCCCTCGTTATCGGGGGTCCTTGTTACCAACCATAGTAGAGGACTTGGCACCACTGATAGTCTTCAAGCCCAGCATAGTTGTGGGAGGGAATAGAAAAAGTCTCCAAATATCCTGGCTCCTCCGAACCAATGAACCTCCCCCCCACCTTGTTTACAGAGTAGCAGCCGGATCCACAGCATAATCCCCACTGTGGTCCTGCCCAGTGGTAGATCCATAGGAGGAGCACAGTTCAAAAATAAAATAAGGGGGCCACACCCACTACCACTGTCAATCCAAACTCACTAACTGGCAGTGGGTGTGGCTCCCCTCTTTGAATTTTGAACTGTGCTGCATCCCATCCCTCTGAAGCCGCCACTGATCATGACCCACTGACTATCCACTGACATGCGCTGGATTGTGTAGTTGTTGTTTTCCTAGCAGCGCTTTATTCTGTGGAGTAGTGTAACTTCTTCCCCTTCATATAGAACTTCTAAATAGTAACAATTAGTATAGAATAAAAACCGTTAACCATGGTTAAACATTGGTGGCCGCACCTAACAATTGTCCTAAATGCTGTGATATTTAACCTATTTTCTGCTTTTTTAATTGAATCTTCGTTTCCTAGTAATATACTGGATGTAACATTCAGGAACAGTTGTCAAAATTTGTTGATTCAATATTTTTTTTTTCCAACTGTGTTCTATTAATTGCTTTTATTTGTCAATATGGACTTTGTTATAGTGTGTACACACGGTTAAATTTGGCTTCCGATGTTCCCGATCTAGGGAACATCGGAAGCCAAATCGCAGGCAAATTGCATGCTTTTTTAGGGCTTGCGCTGCCGATGCGCTGCCGATGCGCACTCCCGTGTGAGCGCATATCGGCAGCCAGATAGAGAGGGCAGGCAAGACTATATAGTGTAAATTGTGCCCCTCTGGCATGCCGTGAGATGCGAGTATCTGCCGTGTGTACACACCTTTAGCGTACGCTACTGCACAGACTCCATCTTGTTGCCACGACGCAACAGTGCCTCTTGCTCCCCCGATCATGATGCCGCATTGCCTCCTGCTCTGCCACAGGTAATTAACCACTGCGACCAGGGAGATTCGGGAGGTGGGGGTGCCTTCGATATCTGGGAGGGTTGCCCACCTTTCCGAGGGGGCCAGGAGGGGGACCTGATTTTCCGGAGACACCCGGCCATTCCGGGAGGGTAGGCAACCCTGTCATGTGGCCAGCTGGTATCTGTCTGTCGATCAACATGCTGATGGGTCTATTTTGATGTGGAGGCCTGGAGTGGCAGCTCCATCCACCCCATTGTTAACCTGACCTTGACACTCACTGGCTGGGGCGCTGTCTGACAATTCACTCCATATATGAGTGTGTGTAACAGTGAGTACGGCTGTATGTCTTACCTTCAATAAAACCACACCATGTTAATTAACTGTTCATGCGCCTAAAATTGTATATAGTGACCCCAACTACAGCAGTCCATATAGTATTGCCTTTCCAATTTGAGAACCCATGAAAATAATATTTTAATAAGAAAAAGGAACACAAATTGCTGTCAGTCTAGAATGTGGACGTTGTTGCTATTCTCTAAATTTGGAGAAGTTCTTGTGCACGTCCACAGCAGGGACATATCATCGTCTACAAGTATATGATTGGAAAGTATTGCACATTTTCTCATTGTTGGCCGGCAGTGGCTGTCAAATAAGAATTTGGACTTAATACACTACTGTTTGTTTTCCACATTCATTAAGTTCAGTTAGGACAAACATAGTTGAGTCTCTGCCTGATATATTGTTCAGGATCATGAGAGAGCGCTTCCAGCAACACAATGGAAACTTTAGGCTCAGTCCGTGACGTTCGCCAAAGAAGTAGATTGCTTAATAGCACACGTGTGATGCGGCATTGTGTGGGCCTAATTCGAGCTGGCTGCAGTGCTGTGCAGTTACACCGTTTTAGTGGAGTGCATTCGTCTGAGTCCCGTGGCTTTCCTGCAAATCTTCTACAATAAAGGAGATTTAATTTAGTACATCTCATAGAAAAATACCCACCACTTCCAGCGGTATCCGACCGATCGGTCGACAGTGCAATAGATCAACACCATATGGCTGACGTAGACAAAAGGTCAAAAAATTACAAGGTTGAAACGACACAGGAAAAAGGTTACCGTTTGCTAGGTCGACTTTGACAAAAGGTTGATATGGAATATGTAGACATGAGTTTTTTAACATGGACCCCCTATAAGTGCAACGTGTACTCTCGCATGGCTCGATTCACCGTTCCCAATTGTAGATCGTAAAGTATGAACGAGTTATGAGTGAAAATAATTGTGAAAAACTCACATCAACCATTGGCATATCGGCATATTGCCTGTTGACCTATGAAAACCTCATATTTAACTTGTGTTAACATGTTTCTCATGTTGACCTTTTTGTCTGTCGACCTTGTGCAAGTCGACCTAGACACTGTCAACCTATTATACCAGAACCAGAGGCGTAACAAGCGAGATATGGGCCCAGGTGCAAAAATATGGTTTGGGCCCCCCTCCCTTGTTTTGTTTACTTTAAATGTAAAGCCCATTATACATTATGCCGCTAACTGTGCTGCCCATTACACATTCACACACCATATTGTCCATTACACATAATGCCCACACGTGTAATGCCCATTACACAATATGCCACACACCGAAATACCCATTACACATTATACCACATGCTGTAATGCCCATTACATATTATACCACACATCGTATTGCTCATTACACATTATGCCAAACACCATAATGCCCATTACATATTCTGCTACATAAGTGCGCTTACCTACATGCTTGTTGCCAGGACTTACAGCAAGGGGCAATCCCCTGCAACCACTTGAAGTTTTTTTCTTTTTCTTGTAATTGTCTCCTGACCACAGTCGCCAGGTCTCCTGATCCACTGCCGGGTCTCCTACCCTGCTAATTGCAACTGACTTCCGCTGGGCGTCCTGCATTGCCACGACGTTACAGGGCCTCTTGCTCCCCCGATCATGATGCCGCATTGCCTCCTGCTCTACCACAGGTCTGCTTCTCCCACATTGCCACTGCCTGGCTGTCACGCTGCCCAGTGCGCTGGCGCTGGCAGTGGCAGAGGCTCCCTGGTGCAGCAGATGCCGGCTCGGCTACAATCTGCATATTCAACTCAGTGCTTGGTTTCCTTCTGCACCCCGGCGGACATTCCCCAGCTCCTGCTCACTGGAGCAGGGAGCCACTGGCCAGGTAGAGGCAGGGACAGAACTGCCGTCGACAGCGGGCCCCATTCATTCCTTGGAGTAGTTCCGCCCTGACCAGAACCATGAAATGAAATTGGCTATAGCAAGGGAAACCAATGCTTAGGAAATTGATTTACTTGAGAGATCGAAAATGTCTTTAATTGGGGTAAATGTATTTAGTATTACAGCAATGCGAGAGATGGAAATTTCTGGGCTAGTAAATAAGTTGATTTTACTGATGATCTAAAAGATCTTCCTTGGAATGTTCAAACTGAAAAGATCCAAAGGGTTTTCTGCAACATATCAAGGAGGCTGTCGGTGTGTGTGCTTAAGAGCACAGCCTCCGTCATCAACATTGGCACAGTGTAAAGATCACAAAAGGGCTGCTGGGAAACTGCAAAGCTCTACTTGGAGACCGTTGGCCTATTATAAGGACAGCGTATGGGCGTGTGTTGTGAAATGCAGAGCAAGTACGTTTACAGATTACATTCTGCCTGTGATCACCGCGGAACCTTTTCAGTTGTGATCACCTGAAAAAATGGCATTCAACAGCGTGGGGAGGGAAGCCTGTGGCTGCCCAGCTTCTCGGGGAGTAACAAAAACGATAGTCGCGGCGCTACACTACGCCCTTCCCTCTGAATTTACACCCATCCTCCAGAGGTTAAAGTTTGTTACAGCTCTCCAGCTGTTCAGAAACTACACATCCCAGCATGCCCCGCCAAAGGTTTAACCTTCCCATATAGCAAAACTGCAGCTGGACATGCTGTTTCACAACAGCCAGATACACAGGTTGAACAGGCCTGAATTTAAATCAAATTGTTCAGTGACATAAAGACACCTGGGGCCAAATGTAATAGGGTGAGAGTTTTTAAAGCAGCAATCAATTACACTGCAAAACCAGGTTGATTTTGCCATGTAATTGATTGCTGCTTTAAAAAACATGGGAAAACTCTCCCAAAATCTCTCACTTTCTGAAACTCTCACCCTATTACATTTGGCCCCTGATCTCATTAGTGCAATGTGTAATATTGATGTTTTTTTTTTTTTTTTTTTTATTGTCACAAAAGCATTTCTGCATACGATTCGAACATACGTGTAATTTACGGCCTTTATTTCTTGTTGCAGGCAGAGGATCTTACATCATAGGCCAATATGAATGACCTTGTGACCCCAACTCCCGCCGAGATACCAAAGCATATACTGGAAATTTGGGTCATCATCCTCATCATCCTGGCAACCATATTGGTGATGACTTCGATGCTTCTTCTCCCAGCCGCTGCCGTCATTATCTACAGAGTAAGAACACATCCCATCAGAAGTACCACTCCGTAATATGGAGGCAAAAATGGATCACTATTTGGGACTTGGCCGCCATTTTGTCGACAGAATGGCCAAAGAGTAATCTTGTGCCATGGAGCATTCTGGGACACAGGCATGCAATGGACTCCTGTATTCGACACTCATTTTATACCACACACAATAGTTGGTTATGAACGATTTATATTTTATGAAGGAGCATTTCACAGCAACCCCAAAATATTATGCGAACACCGGTAATTTGCATGCTTTCTAGTCAGAATGTCTGTCTATTTGTTGAAGAAAATGATAAGATTTTTTAAAATAAAAAAATAAAAATAAAAAAGTTTGTCAGACTTCGACTTCAGATTACACTGGAAATATGATGAGAGTAAAAGAGGGCACAGAAGATCCCGAGTGTGATTGAAGTGACCGGTCTAGTGCTGATACACATTAGGTGTTGGGAGGACCGCCCTCTGGTAATTAGATAATATGATTGGTTGAATATAAGCAAGGGGTGTGGTGTTGGTAAGGATAAAGGAAATTCTGGAATGATCCAGGCTCTTTACATTTGGTCGATTAGCGCGACCGACCAACCAACCGATCCTATGTTTTTGTGTCAACTTTTGGTAGTGGCCACATTCAGAACGGTTGCTGTAGTTTGGATAAAAGTTACTTCTTTTCCCTGGGGGGACAGCTCCTTTAGAGAAAGTGGCAAGGCATTGGGCATCGTCTTGGGGCATCACTGGTCCAGGTGGGCCCTCACGCCACTTTATTATGAGCTGTTGCCTCAAGTTGTGCTGAGACGGGAAGGTGGATTTATAGAAGTTCCGAAAGGGTGGGCTGATGAGCTCTACCCTTGCAAGTTGAGTCTTGGTCAAGGATAGCAGTGGAAGGTCCATCCTTGGCCATTAGGGCAGATGGCCCTTTGGGGATTTTTATTTTTAAAAACATTTATGGTGTATTTTTATAATGAACCGTTCTTCTCCCCGCCACCATAGTTTAAAGAAGGGGATTTTATTTTCAGAGTTGGTTCAAATTGGCCTTCCTCCTTTAAATAAAAAGCTGACCTCTTTCACGCCAATTCAGTTGTCCGAGTCGTTATTTTAGTAAAGTTGTCATGAATGATGTGTGGATGCATCTGGCCATGTAAGGCTCATTAACATGGTTGGCAACTTGCAGCCAGAGAACCCGTCCTTCTTCTTTGTTTTTGTGTACGTTGGACAGTGCATCTGACCTGGAGATGCCGAGAGCTTTGAATCTAGCAGTTTTCAAACACTTCGGGATGATAACCCTGCCTAAGAACTCGTTGAATAAGATGTTGATTTGAATAAGAGCATTCACTTTATTGCTGCAAATTCTGATGACCCTAAGGAATTGTGAAAATGGGAGGCCCCTTTTCAATACAACTGGATGAAAACTGTTCGCTTTGAAAATAGTGTTTATCACCACTGGTTTAAAGTGCATAGACAGGTGATTGTCGGTACTCAATCGACAACATCGAGAAATTCATGGTACCATAACTGCTGGTGTGCATAGATTTAATGCATTTATCCATGGAGTTAATTTTTTAGCATGGTGGCTGTTTTGATCGCCATCCCATAACAAAAAAAAATTGTAGTAGAAATAAATGGTATGTGTGTATATACTGGTGTATGTGACATCATCTCTAGTACTGGTGTATGTGACATCAACAAAATGCGCCCACCAGCTGCAGTGCAAGATGTGGCAGTTACCATATCAACACAAGGTAGTGTCAGGCTGAACAAACCAGAAACGAATGTTGCTAGGTAAAGAGATGAGCTCTATCCCTGGCAACCCAGGAGGAGGCAGGAAAAAAAATACATTTTGCATTGATATACAGTGATGTACATACAAAAAAATAGCCAACTAATAATAATAATTACAGTAGTAAAATAACATTATAAGTTATGAAAAAAATGATACAAAATAACATAAATATTTTGAAGAGAGCATGGTCAAAGTCCAATATAGTATAAACCAGTGGCGTGACAATAGCGCCGCAGACCCCATGGTGACGGGGAGGGACCAAGTAAGTGTGGGCACCAGGGGTCTGCCGGCACTATTGTTTACGCTGCCGCCTGCAGGGACCTGCCTTATCCCACCTTTGCCACCGTGTCTGTGGCTGGGAGTCAGGACCCTCAGATGTACTAGTCTACGTTCTGGCACTTCTCCTGGCTCCTTATGAAAAATGTCCTCACAAATTGGCCTCCCCCTTACAGCAGACCGTTTCTAGCATCCTTAACAACAGTCTGCTGTTAGGGGTAGCCATTTTGTGAGGGACAGAGGGGTAAGGTAGGGCGGGGTCTTAACTTTACTGGAGGGAGGTGGAGCGGCTAAATGTTCCGGCGGGGAGGGGGGTGCAAAATTTGTTGTTACGCCACTGGTATAAACATGAAATTTACAAGCATTGACTGTGGTCTTAAATGTAAGACTTATTAATTGTCATTAGCGCTAGAAGCGGAGTTTACACAGGGCAACCTGGGCTCCTGTCTAGGTCCCAAGGGGCCCGTAAAGATATTCTGGCAGTCAAAAAATGTTCCTAGAGGAGCGACTACTGTGTGACATCATGATGACATCACTCCTAAAATACCTTCTGTTAGGATAAAAAATCCTTGGACGCCCAAAATGCTCTCATCCGCTGTATGTGGGCAGTCTATTAACTTTAAATATGATGCAGGTGTTACCCCTACTTCCAAAAGACCTAGAGCACATTTCTGATTTCTACACCGTGCCGATGGTCACGCAGCTGAGCAATTATCGGTAGACTGCGCACGCGCCAAGGTACTCTATCGATGTTGCATGCCATGAGTAGCAAAGATATACTGCTATGAATTGTTTGAGGGAGGAGGGCCCCAAACCAGCATCTTGTCTAGGGCCCGGGCTGTCTGTTGAGAGTTCTGCAGCAGATATCCGACATTTCCAATCACAATAGCAGCCCCGATAGTGTTCTATGGGGCTGCTATATTGTGAAATATACAAAGCTCTGCAATGCAGAGTTTTTTTTATTGTATCCTATTATTGCTTCATAAATAAATAATATAATTCCATTATTACTTGCTTCTTGCGGTATTCATCTATTCTAGCCCAATCTGTGCGATTCATGAATACGCTAAATCTGGCATAGACAACTGGAAGTGATAGATAAGCGGTGTGTAAGTAAACCGCTATAATTCACCCGCCATCTGTGCTTTGTCGCTGACTGCAAACTGAAATGTTTAATAGACGAGAAGACAGAATCCCAGGCAGAGATAAGACAAGGTGTAGACATAAGAGGCAGCTGTGTCAGAGCGCTAGCAGGAACAGTATGTCTTCAGTGAGGACTCTGAACATCACTAGCTAAGTGTGTTCCTGTGCATCTCCTTGGTGTCAACACCTCATTTACAGCCATCGGTACACAAGTCTTATCCTGAGTTTGTAGCAAGCATTTTGTTCTGCGTAAAATACATACTTGCATATTGGGCATGTATAAAAGACAGCATATGATTACACTAAGATTACTGGGCTTTAATAGAGTGGTCTCATTTTAGACAATGCTTAGTTATGGTGCTGTCTCGTGGCATCTGTATTTGGTGGGCAGGAGGAACATTGATATTATTTTTACTTATGGCCAAGGTTTAAAGTGGTCCTGGAATGGTGGTGGAACTCGTTTTCCCAGCCACCTCCCCCCTCTCCGGGCAGTGCCAGGGTTTTTAACACCCCCTGTAAATTACAACATTTGTAAGCTTGTTTTGTATTTTGATCTGTAAAGACAATGGCAAAGCATTTTGAGTCCTATTGGGAGAAAAGTGCTATATAAATATCAGTATTATTATTTGTGCCCCTCCTCTTATACAGTACTTTATAAAGGGTCAGTGGACTTGCAAGGAAGGGGTGTGGTTACATAATAGAACCGAATTCATATAATGCCACAATGTAGCACAATCATATTCACATTACACAACATGTAGTGACCCTGATTAATAGTACACCATATAGTAGTGTCTCTTATTCACATTATGACACACAGTAGTGCTCCTTATTCAAGTTACGCTACACATTAGTACTCCTTACACATGTATGCCACACAGTACTGTTGCTTACACATAAAGCCCACAATAGTATTCCTTATACAAATAATATCCACAGCAGTAATACCCCTTACACAAAATGCCCACAGTAAGAGCCATTTATACACATATTTGTCTCTGTCCCTCCAGCAGCTTCTCCCTCCCCCTCTTCTTCACTTCAGTGGTGGCGATGGAATGACAACACACACGCCGTTCCAGAAAAAGAAGCACCTGGGACATGCTTTTCTGTTGGAATTAATGTGCAGGACTGTGGCAGAGGTGGAACCAAGTTCTCCTTACCATTACAGGTGGTGGAACTCAGTTCCACCCCATTCCATCCCACCTTTTAACCCCTGCTTACGGCTTCAATGAATCATAGGATAAGGGTTGTTTTTTATTGTTGCACATTTGTGTGAACAATACTTTTAATACGTTGCTCAGGTGTGCTTGGAACGTGTTTCTCAGCTGGCGGGTATCATTAAATCATGTACAGCGAGGTGTAAGCGCAACTTGTCATATTGCTCTGAAAACTATGTATGCATAGAGAGGCTGATTAGAGGATGTTGATGCCAGCAAGCACTGGCAAAGTTCCATAAGCCCATTACAACAACAGAGAGGACACTTGTGACTGGCAAGAAGCATTTTTACCTGAGGGTGCTATATTGATAAATGAGTATGCTATTGTGTATAATCATATCTTCCTGTTTTCCAGGGAGGCGTCATACCTTTTCCCAAGATGGCCACTTAGATCTCTACTGAGCAGTTAAGAAACTTGGCTGTTCATAGTCTGAGTCAACCGCTTACTCAAAAAGGCCTACTAATCACCAATAGCGGGTGCTAATTGGGTTACATTGTGTTATTAAATGAGAACTTAGTGTTAAATCAAAAGTTAATTAAAAAAAGGCCCCATAACTTTTCTAAATGGCCTGTTGCCGATCCAACCGTGATTGTACCGTGATAGTTTACAATGCCTCTGTATTTATGCTACCTGCACGTAATACTTCCTGTCTGGGAGTAATAATAATAAGATTAATCCAACCTGTTTTATGTATTCGAAGGACATACTGTAGTTAATTACATGAAAATTCGATTTTCCTAAAAATTATATCTGTGCGAGATTTTAATTAGGGCATTTGCCTGGTTTATGTTCTAGAGTCTTGAGACGTAGAAATGGCAGGAAAGAGTCTATTTTCTTGGGCCCCTCAGAGATATTTCTATATGCAATTTCCAGACAAAGCATTGATTGTTAACTTCAGAGCTTCTGCTTTCAATTACTAGACTGCCCTTGTAAAGCATACAACCCACCAGGGGGTTCTTCTTGGAATAAATTCGCACATTTACACTGTTTCTGCCAGGAAAAGACAATGCCGATCCACACAGAGATTAAAGTATTGCTGGTATTAGAGTCGCGCTGGGCATTTGTAGACTTACAGAGACGCCTTCAGAACTCAGAGCCTTCAGAGCTGGTGAATTCGACAATGCCAACACGGTTAAAGTTTCCAGATGTCACCCCATGCTAAATATTTATCTGCATGACAATTTCTTTCATCTTGCAGAACGGTGCCAGGAGATGTTCCTGTTCGAGCGAGGATGATCTTGTTAGATTAAGTTTTAACCGGGTATTGGTCCGCCATTGTCTTGCGGTGTGGGGGGGGGGGGGGGGGGCAGTTGGGAGACCCCCCCCCAGCATAAAGAGATTAGATGCTGAGTGGCGAAAACCAGGGGCCGTGGCCTTAGGACGCGTCATCCCGTGAGGTCACGCCCCTTTTCATAGGCCACACACCCCTGTTTGGACGAGTGTGCGTTTTTGCTGCGCACAAGTGGGGGGGGGGGAACGCAAAGTTGGGAGTTATGTCATCTTCTTTCTCACTCAGCCTGGTGGGCCCCATTTTATGTGAGTCCTTCCTCTACTTGTCAGGTTCCAAACCCTGTACTAACGATTGTTCTGAATTGTCATAGATTGATGTAGTTAAGTTGAAAACCTTTCAGGAGCCAACCTGGGAGTGTCTGATGACAGATCAGCAGTTTGGTTCTTGGCTTTGGTTGAGCATCAGACTTCAAACAGCAATTTTAACTACTTATGTGGTTCAATTGTTCTCCGAACGCTTCATAGGCAATCAGCGTGAATGTTGGGATATTGACGTGTGCAAAGCATATACAGAGGTAAGTATACATATCTTCTATACTGAATTCAAGGGAAATGATGAGAAAAGCAGGAATTTATTTGTGTGTCCTGTGGGAATACGTGTAAACTATATTATAAATAAATGATGTGAATTTATGCACAGATGTCATTGGAGGGCAGTAGGGTGGGCAATACCAGAATCAGCGGGATCCTGGGATTCGGCCTTAAAATCACCTGGATTTGAATTTGCAATCACAGGAATTCGGGATTCGATTTTGCATGCACTGCCTAATGTCGGGCAACATCGGAGCACCCACTCAGACGTCTCCGGCTGTGTGGTTTTGCGCAGTGTCACATAGTAAGAGGTCACACTGTGCAGGTCGCCGACCGCACCACTGCACCCGCCCATGTGAGTAAATATGCGGGGGGGGGGGGGGGCATTGGGTGGACGAGGGTGGTTCTGTTTTTGTTCTTTTTGTTCTGTTCTTTATGGGTGATATCTGCAATCAGGTCCTACCTGTCATTTTTCAAACCCAGCATGTGACATGGCAGGTAGGAGCTGATTGGCTGGCTGTTTATCACTCTCCATTCTATCACTTTTTGGAACTTGATACATCTGGTCTTCAGTGAGGGCCAGGGGAAGGACTGCATCACAGCTCAAAATTCAAATAGGGGAGCCACACCCACTGCCACCAACTGCCATTTAAACTGACTCTCACTGGCAGTTGTTGTGACCCCTATTTAAATGTTGGACTGTGATGCATCCCCACCTCTGGAGCCGCCACTTGGAGGGAAGTTTGAGATTCCTAAATGGCCATGGGCCACATGTAGTAAGCTTGATAAACCACCAGCCAATCCGCTCCTAACTGTCATGTTACAGGCTGTTTTGGGAAAATGACAGTTAAGGGATGATTGGCTGGTGGTTTATCACTCTCCATTTGATCACTTTTTCGAGGCTTAATTCATCTCGCCCCATATGTGTGATTGTCAAACACCCGCATATTACCTTGAATCTCAGCAATAAATTCATACTCGCCGATATTACGTGATAGCCCTCTGGGACATACTGGAGGCCTGGAACTTGAAAAAAGGGGTGGGTGGGATTCCTATTGCGCAATATAGCAGCAAATTACGGTAAGGGCTTCGGAGGAAACACCAGACCTCCAGTGGGTATAGAAATGTCTAAAAGTGGGTAAACCCTTCACCATAGGGATGCGCTATAAATGGCTATAACTCCCCTGTTTGTAGGCCCGTATCTGGGTCACGTCTCGGAGAAATTCAGTTGTGGCGATATGAAAGACAAAAAAACAGAAAGAGAGCTCTGCCCTCGTGTAATACTGTTATATTATGTGCACGCTTTATATAATCAAATCAGATGAAATGAAGATTTTAATAACATTAAATATGGATGGTCGGGGAGTTCCCCCTTTCTGGACACTCACACTATCAGGTAAGTATTTAGGTATATCACAATATCATCAAGTCAGATCTTTTTTTTAAATCTGTATGGGTACTCCAATAAAAGCGGGGATTCCCCCTTTCCATGTACTCACTCTTTGGTGGTGTAAATTCAGGTCTTTCTCCTATATACCAGATGCCAAGGAAAACTCCACAATCAGATTAAAAAGCAGGCTGTGTCACCCTTCCAGGGCTGACTAGCATCTCAGGGGTCCAGATGGTATCGATCACGGGGCCCCGTAAAAAGTCCCTCTGAGTGCTGTCAGGTTACCAGAAAGGGTCCAGCTGATGCTTATTCAAGTCACTTCCAACGCGTTTCGATCTCAGTTGGAGATCTTTTTCAAGGTGTTTTTCCCCGCTTTTATTGGAGTACCCATACAGATTTAAAAAAAGATCTGACGATGATATTGTGATATACCTAAATACTTACCTGATAGTGTGAGTGTCCAGAAAGGGGGAACTCCCCGACCATAAATATTTAATGTTAGTAAAATCTTCATTTAATCTGGTTTGATTACCGTATATACTCGATTATAAGTCGACCCGAATATAAGCCGAGGGACCTAATTTTACAACAAAAAACTGGGAAAACTTATTGACTCAAGTGGGACCCTCACTCGAGTATAAGCCGAGGGGGGCTTTTTCAGCATAAAAAATGTTCTGAAAAAGTAGGCTTATACTCGAGTATATATGGTATATAAAGCGTGCACATAATGGGGGAAATTTACTAAAGGAAATTTGTAAAAATAGGTGTAAAAATAGGTGTATTTGTATCCAGAAATACACTTATTTTTTACATTTACTATCCCGAAAATACGGCAATTCGTATTCTTATTGATAGCACATCAATACGACTACAAATTGCCGTATTTTTTGGGATAGTAAATTTTAAAAAATAAGTGTATTTCTGGATACAAATACACCTATTTTTACAAATTTCCTTTAGTAAATTTCCCCCAATATAACAGTATTACACGAGGACAGAGCTCTCTTTCTGTTTTTTTTTGTCTTTCATATCGCCACAACTGAATTTCTCTGAGACGTAACCCAGATACGGGCCTACAAACAGGGGAGTTATATCCATTTATAGCGCATACCTATGGTGAAGGGTTTACCCACTTGGAGGCCTGGAACTGTTTGGAGACGAAGCGTCAAACAGCAGGTAGCGTGGCCACAATGACGCGTTTCACCTCAAATAAGGAAGCGCACAAAGAGCCCACAAAGAGCAGCTTATCATATGCAATCCTAACTGAATTAGGCCCATAATACACAAATACTACAAAAGCAGTAATACCAGTTAGCAAATGTTAAACACCACAAGCACATTTCTCATGACTATTCCCAGTGGAAATGAGACACCAACTTCTTATTGCTTTTAAATAAATATTAAGAAACTAAATCTCATTCTGAACCAATTGAAGAATGTTGATTGGAAATCCTCCGAGCGATGATGGGTTCGGTATTAGAAATGTAATGTAAGATGGCCAGGACAGACTCACAGGAATTCTAAATGAAACGCACACATGCCCCGTCTTGTTTGCAGAGAGGAGCTGTGTGTTTGGGGAATTCAACATCAGAGGACAGATGATTATGGAAAGTGAGGCGCTGCAGAGGAAAGTGTTCCAGGAAGCAGTTGTCCTTTACGTGCAGGAATACTTGCAAGCAACACTGTGTGCCCATAAATCATTATATACGCAGATCTATGGGAAAATGGTATGACAGCTATTTTTCCCCACGATTTCAGCAGTGCTGCTGCTGTTATTGTGGGACTCCAGAGGGGTAAGTATTAAAAAAATGGGTGCAATATGTTTGACGTGGGCCCCACTGGACTGCACCCATTATAAATACACTATTGATCAGATCACTGACAACCGTGATGCAGTACAAGTGAAGTCATCCATCACAGAGGTGAGAAAATCTCCATCCAATGACCAGTGGTAAAATCCGCCACTGTCTCTGACTAAGTGAAGCCAGATGCAGTCTGTGAGACTGCTCTGGCTTCACTGTGACTGGCAATGACTTCCAGAGTACGAGGACGATACTGCGCATGCGCCGGACCCAGATCCCTGAATATGCATCTGGGGGCTCCTGCAAAAGCAGACCATAGAGGCTGGGGGCCAGGGCATATGCAGTACCGAAGAAGCTATTGCGCATGCACCAGCCCCGCGACATGGACCGTGACCGGCAGCCAGGGCCTGGAATATGCAGCAGCTTGAGGGGTCCACCAGTGCAGCGGAGGAAGGGGGGGCGGCATCGCAGCAGCTCCCCTCCTCCGCAGAAGTAAGAGATGCCGCTGCCAATGGCATTGATCCCTGGCCTCTTCCCTACCCCTAAACAGCAACAACACGTTTCCGTTTTCACAAATGCAGGCTGTCACTGCTCCCAAATGGCAACCAACTGGCAATCACTTACAGTCTGATGCCAATCCTTTTCCTACTTTGCGCAGGCACAGAACGGATCCTGCACAAGCTCAAAGTACCGTACATTTGTACTTTACACCATGCGCCGCAGCAGCAGCCGCACCGGAATGCCGAATTCTTTATTCTAAGAAACAACATTGACAAATTGCACTTTCCTCTTTTTTTTTTTTTACTTAAATGTCTCTTCGTGCAATGTGACACTTGCCATAATTTAACCACAACTATCTAAAACATCCTCTGAGCTCAAAAGTCCGTTTCCCAGAATTTGAAAGAAAACATTCCCCCAGTTAGTGGTTCATTAATTGTTCTAATAAGTAAATACACCATGCATGATCTGCAGTGAAATGTACTGTCAATCTGTCAATGTGTCCGCAAATTCTATTAATAAGTAACATGAAGAAATCTCCTGTGTGGTGGGGTGTGTGTATGTGTGTGTGAGTGGGGGGGGGGAATGTAGTGTTGAGAAATTCTCAGGAATGTAGCAGTTGTCTCTGAAGACTTTTGGTTGCCCTTCTCTGAGCCGGTTGTAAACATAATAAAGTACCCCTGGGATATGAGCAGTGTCAGACTGGCCCACAGGGTCCAGTGGGCCCCACTTCCTTGGGGGCCCCCCACCTCCCATAATATGGATCAGGTTGTAGACAGTATATTATACTACGCTTTCTAATGGTTAGCCAAACTTCTGTGGCAGATGGCCACACCCCCTCTGGAGACTGGCCACAGCTCTAAAGTGGGCCCCTATAACTGCATTCACTGGTGGGCCCTTCACGCCGCCCCACCAAACGCTCAGCTCCCCATGCCCACTTTAGCTGAGGCCACACCCATCTACCAGGTAGCTCCTCCCCCTATTCAGACCAACATGTAAAGTAATCCGCGTCCGCTCGCCACACTATATAAAAACAACTCCACGCCGATGTGGATAGTGGGGGTATGAAAACGTCGGAGGACCGCATTCCACTGCGCTCGCCACGCTTCGGGGTGGTGTGGATAGTGGGGGTGTGTAAAACATCATTGTATGTCATACAATGATATTATTGTATAGCTAATGTCATGGCATCGCACACCCTATAAAATCACATGCGATTTTGCGGGAGTTGCGATGCGGTGAGATGCGATGTGATCCCCTGGGGCATACAGAGCAGTGAATAAATTACATTAAAACATTTCACTACGTTAACGTACGTAGGACATCTGGGCGCCCTGCTAGGAAACAAGTACCAAAGGTCATATACAAAAAATAAAATAGGAAAAAGCGCCCACTGTTGGGGAACAATGCTTACGTTCCACGGGGGTTTACACAGTCACTGATTCCCTCGTCCACTTTCCTCCAATATGGATATATATAAAAAACACAATATAACAAAAAAACAATGTTTCGTCCTGTTTATATATGAAAGTTCAGAGTTTAGGGGTTTCCATACATAATATTTCTCCTCTTCCCTTGTGTTTATGAAGTTGTTAGAGGTTCACCACGTGTCATCAAACATCAGAGGTTGGACGTACATGTATGCTTACATATACCGAAAGGTTCTAAAACACATCAAGGTATCTTTTAGGTAATTATTCTTACTTGTATGCTTACATTTGTATGCATGGGGATCCTCACATCAAGGTATCTTTAAAAATGGACGTACTCCCAGGTGTTTTCCATAAAAAAAAAAAAAATCTTTATTGTAAAACACAATTCCAGTAGTAAAAAAGCTGTATATCTCAGTCACTATGTTTTACATAAGACCCATCCCTGGGAGACTATAGATGTTATAAATACCCGGGAATGCTCACCAGTTCTGAAGGTCAATAGTAAGGGACATAGCCTGGACATACAATGTAAAAAGGCAACCCCACACCGACGCGTTTCGACCAACAGGTCTTTTTCAAGGTGGTCGACATGAGTTGAGTACCAAAGGTTGACATGAGTTGTTAATTTTTATTCTGTCAATGTCAACATCTGTTGCTCCCCATGTTTCGGGCATGGTGTCTCCCTTGGCTACACATGCCCTCAGCAAACGTTACCGTTTCCAGTTGTAGAGGATCGTAAAGCCTGAAAATTTGAATAAAAGATAAAATAAAAACTTCATGTCATGTTGACCTTTGTATGTGTTCATCATTGGTATGTTGACCTTTCGCTTGTGTCAACTTTTTGTCAACATCGGCCTAGTGCATGTTGACCATATGGTGACGACCTATTGGCTGTCACCACTGTTGACTTATGACCTGGATACCGGTACAATGACAGAAGTCCTGGAACTAGCAGGCTTTCCTACTTACCAGCGATGAGCCCCCACAGACAGTTCTTTTTCCCAGGATAATATAAATATTTCTGTCATTGAGGCCGCAGTTTCCACTAACACAGCTGTCCTGTCCCATTACGACCCCAGCGCCCGCTTGTGTTATCTGCACAGAGCGTCATGTGCCGGGAAGAATGTGTTACATGAGTCTGCTGTGTATATACTGTATGTGAGCTGTGACTGCGGGCCTGTACATCCTGGGAATCATCATCATGCTTTCCCTATGCCTATGTGTACCTGTGTAATGCTGCTTTACCACCGTGCAGAATATGATCGGTTGCAGATCAAGGAGCCACATTGGTACTTGTGTATTATCTGGGCGCCTGATTTTATCATTGCATGCCACTACTTAAGACATGCGATGCGATTTTTCATTGTAATGACCAGATTTTTTATAGTATACTGTAGTCACCCATGGGTGATTTCATACCCCCACTATCCAACTACGCACAGAGTTGATTTTATATAGTGTGGCGAGCGCAGCGAGCCACTGAGCCCGAAGCTTGGCGAGTGCAGCGAGCCCCGCGAGGGGATGCGGATTACTTTAAATGTATTCTGCTGCGCTCGCCACACTATATAAAATCAACTCCGTGCGTAGTTGGATAGTGGGGGTATGAAATCACCCATGGGTGACTATACTATTAAAAATTGAGTCTTTACAATGAAAAATCGCATTGCATGAATTGTATGCCACTATATTACATGCGATGCAATTAGGGAAGCCAATCCCGGGGCATTTTTTCAATCCCGGAATTCGGGATTGAAAAATGCCCAATCCCGGGATTCCCGGGATCCTGGGATTGGCTTCCCTAATATAAAAAACATGCCTCGGCCGCCCCACATATGTACTTACTGCGTGGTGCGGCCGGGAGCCGGGTGGGTGGGCGAGCAGAGGAGATGGAGCCGGGTGGGAGGAAGATCTGTGTTGATAATGGGGAGCGGTCTGGTCTGCTGCTGGGCGCCGGCGGTCTGGTCTGTGGCTGGGCGGGTGTTCATGCCCGGGGTCAGTCACAGCTCACAGACAACATGGAGAAATCCTATGCGGCCTGCGCAGCGTGACCTCTGACTTCGGCACGCTGCGCAGAGCCGCGCTGCCCGGTACGGGAGAAGCCGGGCAGCTGCTGAGCACCCGCTCAGACGATGCGTGGCATAAGACTGCGCATGCGCAATCTAATCCCGAAATCCCGGGATTGGAAACTCCAATCCCGGGATTGAAATCCCGGCGTTTTGGGGGCCAAATCCCGGGATCCCGCCGATCCCGATCCCGGGATTGGCTACCCTAGATGCAATGCAATGCGATGCCATGCCATGCAATGAAAAAATCGGGCGCCCAGATATTACACAAGTATCGCCACATTCACCGTACACACCTCCAGCCTGCAAGGCCAAAGATACCTACTCATTCAGCCATCTTCTAATTCACATCTACCTCGTGCTGCACCTTCTTATTCAGATCTAACCCAGGCTCCAGTTTCTTATTCAAATCTACCCCATGCTGCAGCTTCTTATTCACATCTACCCCGAGCTGCAGCTTCTTATTCAGATCTACCCCGTGCTGCAGCTTCTTATTCAGATCTACCCCGTGCTGCAGCTTCTTATTCAGATCTACCCCGTGCTGCAGCTTCTTATTCAGATCTACCCCGTGCTGCAGCTTCTTATTCAGATCTACCCAGTGCTGCAGCTTCTTATTCAGATCTACCCCGTGCTGCAGCCTCTTATTCAGATCTACTCAGTGCTGCAGCTTCTTATTCCCATCTACCCGTGCTCCAGCTCTTATTCACATCTACCCCATGCTGCAGCTTCTTATTAATTTCTACCCCGTGCTTCAGCTCTTATTTACATCTACCCTATGCTGCAGTTTATTATTCACTTCTACCCCGTGCTGCAGCTTGTTATTCATTTCTACCACATGATCCAGCTTCTTATTCACATCTACCCTGTGCAGCAACTTCTTGTTCACATCTACTCCGTGCTGCATCTTCTTATTCACTTCTACCCCGTGCTGCAGCTTCTTTTTCACTTCTACCCCGTGCTGCAGCTTCTTTTTCACTTCTACCCCGTGCTGCAGCTTCTTTTTCACTTCTACCCCGTGCTGCAGCTTCTTTTTCCCATCTACCCCGTGCTGCAGCCTCTTATTCATTTTTCCCCTTTACTCCCACTTCTTATTTACTTCTGACCCTTGCTCAAATGTCTTATTCACTTCTATCCCAATCCCCAGCTTCTTATTCACTTCTATCCCATGATCCATCTTCTTATTCACTTCTGACCCATTCTGCTACTACTTAAACACTTCTTTCCCATGCTCCTGCCTCTTATTCACTTCTACCCTGTGCTCCTGCCTCTTATACACTTCTACCCCATGCTCCTGCCTCTTATTCACTTCTACCCCGTGCTCTCGCTTCTTAGTACGTTACCTTGTAATTTGTTTTTTTGTTTGCCATGTGCGGCGCTGCGGACACTTTGTGGCGCCTTATAAATAAACAAACTACTACTACTACTTATCCACTTCTGCCCCATGCTCTAGTTTCTGATTTACTTCTACTCCATGCTGCAGCTTCCTCCCTCCGGGAGAAGGCAGCCAGTTCGGCATGGCAGGTGAGTGGTGACTCTATCTGGGGGCATGGCGGTAGGGTTACCACCTTTTTGTTGAGAGATTCCCGGACAGTGACCCGCCCTTTGACACACCCACTGCCCCGCCCCTTTGACCCGCTTTATGTTAAGTTTTTTTAAGCTTTGCTTCAATTGATTTTGCATACCATAATGCCAGTTACATGTTACATCACACGCAGTAATGCCCATTACATGTTATGCCACACACCGTGATGCCCATTACATGTTACACCATACACCGCAATGCCCATTACATGTTATGCCAGGACTCAAAAAGTTTTTTGTAAAGTAGGGATATTATGGACAGTGCGCGCCGTAGGCGCGCGCAAAAAAAATGTCAACATAGTGCCGATTACACGTCACACACCCATTACATAGTATACAAAATGCCATAGTATACCACATGCCATAATGCCCATTACATGTTATGCCACACAACGTGATGCCCATTACACATTATGCTTATTACTTGTTATGCCAGGACTCAATTTTTTTCTAAATTAGGGACAACACGGACACCGTAATGCCGATTACATATCACACACCCATTACATAGTATACCACATGCCATAATGCCCATTACATGTTATACCAAACACCATAACGCCCATTACACCAAACACCGTAATGCCCATTACACATTATACTAAACACCATAATGCCCATTACACGTTATACCAAACACCGTAATGCCCATTACACATTATATTAAACACCATAATGCCCATTACACGGTATCCCAAACACTGTAATGCCCATTGCTACGCCTCACATGATGCCCATTACATCACACACATTCTAATGCCCATTACACATTATGCGACACACCCTGATGCCCACACACACACACATGGGGTGACAGAGCTGCATACACAGGGTGACGGGGGCACACACAGGGTGACATGGGCACACACAGTGTGACGGGGGCACACAAAGGGTGACAGATGAATAAACAATAATAGTGTTATAAATACCAATTACTATAATCAGTATGAACATAAATATGTAACACTGCGTCAAGGTGTGACAGCAGAGGTACAGGGCGATTATTAGGACACAGCCAGGTAGTGTGGGAGGGAAGGGAAGTTTGCAGCAAAAATAAAGAGCAGATGCCTGGATACAAGCAGGTACAACATGCACAGTGTACAGGCACCAGAGAAAGCGCCCGAGGTGAGTTGCCTACCTGCCCCATGATCAGTTAGCCAACTCTGCCGCTTCTCGGGTCCCGCCTGCACTCAAAGAGCCCAGTGAAGTAGACACTGCAGTACGGAGCGGGGGTTCAGCAACAGCCACGCACATGGGCAGGAGGAGGAGCAGGCACAATTACAGCGGACTAGTGGCAGCCAGATGGAGCACAGCTCCGCCCCCAAGATGATGGTCAGGAAGCACCCAACCACTGCCAGACTCCGCTGGGACAACGCGAGGTCAGGTGACCCCATGAGACGACTGAGAGGAGGAGGCGCGTCACAGTGCTTGCCCAGCGCCCAGGTGAGAGGGGAGGGGCGGAGAGTCGCAGCAGCCCAGGCCAGCGGGGGACAGTCACAGAAGAAGAGAAGGCGGCTTGGGGGGCGTGATCTCTGGCGGCAGCAAGGTGATGACATGTCCTCTGCCGCCGTGCCCACTGCCTCCTCCTCCGCGGCAGCTGTAGGGATGCCCGCCACCAGCTCCAGTTCCCGGACATTGAATAGTCCGGGAACGCCACCTGTCCGGACTCCGGACACCCGGTCTAATTACCGGACTGTCCGGAGTAATCCCGGACGGGTGGTAACCCATGATGGCGGACCAGGTGAACCTGAGAAGGAGTGGAGTGGGGCGTCTCCACAATTCGCACCATCACAGACCCACCCTCTTAACACAATGTGTAGATTACAGGTAAATTTGGTGAGTGGTGGATGCAATGGGCTGGCTGCAGGCAGGTGGCACTGGCTGGGAGACTTGCCCACTTTTCCAGGGGGTTGGGAGTAGCACCTGCTTTTCACAAGCAAACCTGCCGTTGTGTAGACAAGTATGCATTCATTTGAGAATAGGTAATGGTGATTATGTACATACAAGTCACTTATACTTTGTCACTGAAATCAGCCCCACACTGCCCAGCATCAGCCCCACACTGCCCAGCATAGGGTTGGCTGCTGCGTTTGCAGGGAAACACTATCCTGTGTGTTTTCCACCTGCAGTGACAATAGTCCTGGGGGGCATAACCTAGCTCTGGTACTAGCATTTCCAATGGGCTATCACACGTTTTGTGCCCTTGATTCTAGGATACTGCACCAAGGACGAAGCTTCTGTGACTGTATATGTGGAATGTAGTGAAAGCATAGGCCAGTGATGGCTAACCTTGACACTCCAGATATTGTTGAACGACACATCCCAGCATGCCCTGCTACAGTTTTACCATTCGGCCATGCTAAAACTGATGTAAGGCATGCTGGGATGTGTAGTTAAACAACAGCTGGAGTGCCAAGGTTAGCCATCACTGGTCTAGACAGTTAAAATTTAGACATTCAAAATGTCGATTGACAAAAATGTCAACATCCGGAACGTCAACATGAACATAAGTCTGTCCCTCAAACTGCCTGATGTGGCGGCAGCTCTAGTAGTCATATTATATACCAGTGCTATTGTTGTCATAATTTGAGCCACTTGCCAGGAGTACAGGGGTTTTCTAGGCAACAGGAACCCCCCCTCTTGTTTGCCTATGATATACAACTCCTGGCAAGCGTATATGTGGCTGCTTCTACCCCTACCTACATGGTCCAAAAGGTAAATGAAGAATCCCCTACTGTATTTGGGCTGAGCTAGCCCAACACTTATGTCCCCATTCCAACTCTTTTTACTCACTGAATCATAAATGTAAGAACTAAGGCCCCTAATTCTACGTAAGCAGTGGGCCAGGTGGCCCATAAGTAAAGGAGGGCCTGGGCCCCCTGAAACGGTGAGCAAGGCTCCCACATTTTGTGGGAGCCCTGCATCAGCCCCCGCACCCCCTCCCTCTGCCAGTCAAATCGCAGCACGGCATTCGCGACTCTATGGGGAGAGGGTGGGGCTAAAATTACACAAATCGCATAATTTAGTACCACCCCCTCCTCGAAGATCCGCAAATCACGGCATTTACAGGAATGGGGGCTGGGCTTGATGACGACAAGCCCCACCCCTGCCCACTGGAAGAGCTGCAGAGAGTCTCCTCTCTGGTCTTCTCCCAGAAGTGCCGCCATCTTTGTAAAGACCCCATGCAATGGGCATTACACCAATTTACTGTACATGTGCAGTATTTTGCACCTCGGACTCACGTCCACCTCTACATAAATCCCATATGATCCTTTTGTGCTGGCCCGATAATGTTGACTTATCCCTGTTAAGCTTCAACTCTGCATCAGGCTGTGTTTCAGTAATAATTAGATCATTTCAATGACTGAATTACCTTAATTATGTTTGTTATCAAAAACAGACAATATCTTTGCTGACTAGCACTTAACGAAATGCGATCCATGATCTGAAAATAAAACTGTGGCTCGGAGGAATTGGGTAATTAGGGAGTTGGCCCTTTGGTACAGTGACCGCGTCACAGAGCACACACACAGGCAGCTGTAGCACTGAATGACTCATTAGCAGTCGCTGATAATATCATTCATGCTATATAGCAGGAAAGTTGGAAATGGATCTTTCTTTGTTTGTTTTACGTTTCCAGGGTACTTGGACAACATTATATCCATAACCATTATACTAACTGCAGAGAAAGCCGGAACATTTAGCATGATGACTTATTGTATCATTGTGATGTGATAACGAGGTGGAGTGCTGCCAGTGAGAGGCCACTCAATAGACCAAATTACTCCTTTGTGTGCTAAGAGATGTCATAACAGAAAGTGAAAGCACCTTTTCCAGGGACATGGATCGGTCTTATAATTGCTGGGTATAGAGAGAGGGAGCTGTGAAGTCAGAGATTGGAGGTAGGAGCAGATAGGGACTGGGGGTAGGGTGGAGAGTTTGTGGGCTAAAAACTGTCACAGCTTAAAGTAAAAACTGTCACAGCTTAAAGTAAAAATACATTGCAGAAGCCGTCATTTTAGTACCTGTACAGCAGTGATGGCTCTTACCTCTGTAGAGGAGGGGGGCTGCCGCTGGCTGAGATACTGCCCCACCTCCACTGCCGCCATTGCTGGTGTCCGCAGGTCCCAGCCAATGTCGGTACCTGATGGTCCACGCTGCCGGTCCTGACCCTCGTTGCTTTACCAGCACATGTGCAGTAGCTTCTTCGGTACTGCGCATGCGCTGGCCCCCAGCCTTTATTGGTTGCTTTGGCAGCAGTCCATAGAAACAGTGGCGTAACAATAGCACAGCAGCCCCCGCAGTCGCGGGGAGGCGCTGTGCAAGTGCCGGGGGGCTGCGGGGCTATTGTAATGCCCCCCCATCCCCCGCAGCTTTACCTGTATTCGCTGCAGTGGTGCTGGCTCCCCTCCTGGCTTCATTCTGATGCTATGGAGACGGACCATCATAAAATGTCCACCCCCATATAGCATATGCCCATAGTGGACATTTTGTGATGGTCCGTTCTTCATAGCATCAGAATGAAGCCAGTAGGGGAGCCGGGACCACCGCAGCTAATCTGCGGGGGATGGGGGGGGGGAGCATGGGCAGCCAGGGGAGGGGGGGGCTTTATTATCGATGGGGGGGCTCAAATTATAGTTACGCCACTGCATAGAAGCATATTCATAGTCCCGGGTCTGGTGCATGTGCAGTATCGTCCTCAGTACTGCACATGTGCAGAACCCATTTTTATGGGCTGCAGACGCAGCAGCCAATAGTGGCATCCCAGAGGGAGGGAACACCTCCCAATGGGACTACCTCGGGTGACTGGCAGGTCGGACTTCCAATAGTCACTGCCAGTCACACTGGAAGTCACTGCCAGTCACAGTGAAGCCAGTGCAGTCTCACAGACTGCATCTGGCTTCACAGTGGCGGATTTATCTGATGGGCTGCAGCGCCATAGATAAAAACCACCACTGCTGTACACAGTCCTTCGTAATTTAGAAAGCCTCCATTTCAGTCCACACATTTGCTTTCATTAGAATAGCGTAAATATCGCTAAAGGGGTATGGGTCGTTAGGTTGACACCTTTCTGGCCTGTCAACACCAAGTCGACAGGCCATAGGTCGACAACTATAAAAGGTCGACAGGGACTATAGGTTGATATGAAAAATGACTTACGTCGACATGGTACTGCGTGTACTGCGTTCGCTCATCATGCTTTGGGCACAGTGCCTTGCTGCGCTCGGCACACTATTTTATTCTCCCTCCACGCCCTAGTGGATGGTAGGGTACCAACAAACACCAGGGGGGGCTGTTGGGAGTCCCCCCTGTCGGCTGCTAAGCAGCGGGGAATAAACGCTGCGCGCATGCGCACAGGGTCTATTCCCGCAGCCAGGGGGCTGGGGGCATGGCTAGAGGCTCACAGAGCCTCTGGGTCATGCCCCCCATAGCGTCAAAATGGGGGCGTGGCCTCACGGGAGAGCTGCGAGTATAGGCCACGCCCCCAAAATTAAGCCACGCACCCCCGAAATTTTGGCACGCCTTCGACGCGCATCGACTGTGTCCTGCCTCCGGCTCCTTCAAAGTTGGGAGGTATGCACATGTGTAGTCAACAGACAGCACATACATGGCAGCATTGTGGAGGCACAGAGTGATGGGAGGAGTATAATATACCATATCACATCACATGTGTAGTCAGCAGACAGCACATACATGGCAGCATTGTGGAGGCACAGAATGATGGGAGGAGTCAAAATAGCAGTGAATTCAACAGATTTTTCAGACTCCATGAATCACTGACTGAGATTAGATGGTCAGCAACATCGTCACGACCCCAAGGTGAGAAGGTCGGGACCCACTTTGGGGTCAGGACCCACAGTTTGAGAACCACTGGCATAGAGTCCTTTTGGAGAATGGCCTTTGGATAAAATTATTATTATTAATAATAATAATAATAATAATTTCACATATTTGGCAAACAAGGGAGCGTGTCCTACAGAATAAATGTACCAGGGGCACGACAGTAGGGCAGAGCCCCAAATTAGGACTGCCCGATCTAATGAGGACACTTTCGTTTTGCCATAAATTTTGGTTGGAATTCATGTCTGCTTCTGATAAAGGGTCCGATTTATCACCATGAATGGGAAATGTGAGAGCTACATTCTGTTTCTGTAGAGCATGAGAGGTTGAGCTTGTTATCCTGGAAAATAAAGTAGGGACTGTGCCCTTTTAGCAGTCTTACATATAACGTGAGCCCCAGGTGTCACTATTTGGAATGTATCCTGTAATACTGAGCATGTACTGTACAGAGCCGGCCTTAGGCATAGGCCAACTAGGCAATTGCCTAGGGCATTTGGAATGCCTAGGGGCATCAGCAGCTTCTGCTGATTAAAATGATATGCAGCATGCCTATATTCTGTGTGTGAGTGAGGCTGTATCTGCATATGAAATAGTGTATTCATGGAAATCACTGTAACATAGCATTCTGTATGCAGGTACAGCCACAGTCGCTCACAGAATATAGGTACGCCACATATCATTTTAATCATCGGAAGCTCCTTGTGTGTCCTGGTCATAACAATGCAAATAAGACGAATTTTCAGCAAAAAAGGCACCCAACGTTAGCAGAACTGGCCAGGAGCTGCATGGCCTATTGAGTCAAGATGTATGAGGAAACATCTGTATCCAAGCAGAGGCAGAGGTCACAGTGTTAGCGGCTGTGTGAGTGCTGTCTGTGGGTGGGTTGGCTGTGCAATAGTGTTCGGCATATGTGTAAGGGGCATTATTTGTGTCAAGTATAAACGCATTATTAATGTGCGACATATGTGTAAATGGCATTATGTGTGTCATGTGTATAAGGGCATTAATAATGTGCAACATATGTGTAAGGGGCATTATGTGTGTCATTATGTGTATGAAGGGCATTAATAAAGGTTGGCATAATGTGTAAGGGGCATTATGGTTATAAGGACATTAATAATGTGTGTCATGTGTAAGCTGCATTACTGTGTGGTATTATCAGGGATGCTGAGAGAAAGGGGTAGGGGGTACAAATTACCCAGGCCAAAGTCTGATGGAAGGGCCCAGTGGGGGCCCCGGGCCCCCTCCCTTAAGTCAGCAGCAGGTGAAGCTCTTCTCCTCTGCCCAGCACACACTGCTTTGTGCTGGGTTGCAGTGTGGCCATGGAGGTGCTTAAAATACAATATTTTCTCAGGATTTTTTTCTAAGGGTATAATGTGAATAATGTGAGGAAAAATGGATATAAGGTAGAGTGGTACTACTGTGTGATGTAACGTGAATAAGGGACACCATCGCATGATATAATGTGAATAAAGTTGCACTACTGTGTGACATAATGTGAATTGGGGGTACTATTGTGTGGCCATGCCCCTTCCCAGCAAAAACACACCCCTGTTTGGGCTGCGCACCAAATGTGTGCACTGTTTCTATTTAAAATATTGCGGGTAGGAGCACCAAAATGATGACTTCTATGATAACTGTTGATGGTACTGGGAAAGGGGAGCAGGGTCAGAGGCGGAACTAGTGGCGGTGCTAGGGGGCACCAACCAAAATCTTGCCTAGGGTGTCATTTAGGCTAGGGCCGGCTCTGGTACTGTATGCATATATTTCCTATATGATCCCTGTGCCCTCGGAGACAGAAATAACCAGTAATCTGACATTTGTAGTGCGGAATTATCTGCATACACAACGACAGGGGAAAGATATATATGTCTTCTCTATTTTCTTGTTTATTCCCATGAACAATACAGATGAAGACTGACTATATATAAATATATGTATATATGTATATAATGATATATCAGACCCTGTAATTATCACGCTAGTTGTATAGGATAATAGCAGGAATCAGCAGCATAGTTCCAATTTGCAGTAACAGAGACCGCCATACAGTTGGATGCCCTTCCGACTGGAGGTGTATCATGGGTGTTCTCGCTGTGCACCAAGTGCACGCAGCCACGGCGATGTGGAGTCCTGTAGAATTTTGTCAGATCTTTACTAGTGACTGATGGTGTTTAAATGGGCTGTAGCGGGGTATTCTCCCATAGTCAGTGGCGGATTCAGGGGGGAGATACCAAGGCATGTCCCCCCTCCCCTTTCAGGTTATGGTTTTCAGTGTCTCATCATTGCAAGTACTGATGGTTCCTGCTGCACACAGGGCTGTCTCTACCATTAGGCAGCTTTTTGTCACTGGAAGGTCCCGATATTGTCACTACACACTAAGCCCTTTTTCTTTGTTAAAGTTACTGATTTTCTGGTACACAACAGTGAATGGGCATATGCCTGCCCACAAGGTAGATGAGCTTATTAGGATAAGTAGTAAGCTATATGATCAGATTATCAAGAATGCCCACACACTGCCCGATATCGTAAAATTTTGGCGCATATCTTTTTCGGCAAGTCTGACAGATTCGATGTAACACTTTTGTCCAATAATAAAACAGTTAGTGGTTTTATATTGTATATCTGCACCGCCACCTAGTGTCAGAAGATGGAACTTCTGTTAATTTTATACTCATTATTGAATATAAAGGTCCTAATTCAGACCTGATCGCAAGACAAATGTGTTCTCAAAATGGACAAAACCATGCTGCACTGCAGGTGAGGCAGATGTAACATGTGCAGAGAGAGTTAGATTTGGGTGGGGTGGCTTCAAACTGAAATTTACATTGCAGTGTAAGAATAAAGCAGCCAGTAATTACCCTGCACAGAAACAAAACAACCCACCCAAATCTAACTCTCTCTGCACGTTACATCTGCCCCACCTGCAATGCAGTATGGTTTTGCCCATCAGTAGTTGTTGTTTTGCTAGGCTGTATCGATGGCATTTCTGCAACTGGCCATCGATAGTGCTAAACTATGCAATGGATGACCATCGATATTTTTAGGTATCGATGGTCATCCATTGTTTTTGATTGATTGGCCCGTTGGCCAATCAAAACATGGTGGCGGGGCTTCACGGGTGTCGAGGGTAGAGCACTTTAAAAAAGGCACTTTAAAAAAAAAAAAGCAAAACATCGTTTTGCTGTTCCATCGATGGAGGGAAACCATCTGGTTCTCCCCCATCGATGGCAAAAGTATTCGACATCGGCCATGAACCATCAATGATTTTGATTCATCAATGGTCAATGGCCATCCCTACAAGAAGCCTTACACTGGCCCTAGAATGGAGGGGGGACACTTGAGGAGGGGGGAATCCACACAATACACTAGCATGCTCATCGCTGCTGCAGGAATCTGAAGCCCAAAGCTGAATGAAAAAGACAGCATTCTGAAAGGTGAAAAAAAGGTACTTGTGTAGTTTCAAGGCGCCACTGACCGCGGATCGCATTGCATACAAATTGCATGCGATTTGCTTGCAATGCAATTAAGCAGACCCCCCCACTATCGCATCGCACACAAATCGCATGCAAATGGCATGCGATTTCATCGTGTGCAATCTGATGTGATGCGATTTAGCACACCCCCACTATCCACGTCAGCCCAAAGCGTGGCAGGGGGACGCAGAATACACTAATCAACTAATCCGCCTCCCCTCGCGGGGCTCACTGCGCTTGCCATGCTTCAGGCTCGTTTTCCATGTCCCATCGCGGGGGCTCGCTGCGCACGCCATGCTTCGGGCTCGGTAGCTAGATGCGCGAGCCACACTTTATAAAATCAACTCCACGCCAATGTGGATAGTGGGGTATGAACAGGTCGGGAGAATGCAAACACTGCGTCTCCCGCTCACGATTTACACAAGTAACAAAAAAACCCCACTATAATAAACCACCACGTCAAATTTTCAGTCCACTAACTGAATAGCACAACCCTGCGCCAATGGGTTTTTTTTTTTTTCAATCTTATATATAACGCTATACTTGCCTACCCTGCCGGAAAGGCCAGGAGGCTCCTGAAAATCGGGTCCCCCTCCCAGCACCCCGGAAGGGTGGGCAATTCACCCGCAAGCCCCTGAAGGCCCCTGCATTCCCCCTGGCCTAGGGATGGATATCGCATTGCGATGTTTAGCAACCATTAATGGTTTTGTTTCAATGGTAACAGTTTTACCATTCGATGGCGGCATTCGGATGTTTGCCGCCACCAAAAGGTAAACATGTGATGATTTTCCGATGGTCCCGCCCCCTTGTGGCCATACAGCAGTGCTTCTGTTCCTTCCAGCCAGCTATACTGAAGATGTTTGCACATGCGCAAAAAAGGGCTTTATTGCACATGCGCAAATCATATGAATTCTTTTTTCGATGTTCGCATTGAAAGATTCAATGTCGAATGCCCAGCCATCATTTAATGGTGGTCTTCCAATGTCCATCCCTACCCCGCCAGTTAAGTACCAGCATTCGTGGGTGTACGTGGAGGGGGCGGGGCTAAAATATTAAAATTGTCATCATTTTAGCCCCGCCCCTTCATGCACACCCACAAATCGCGGCATTTCTAGTGATTGGGGGCAGGGCTTGATGATGACGGGCTCTGGCCCCGCCCCCAGAAGCACGCTGAAAGTCTCCTCTCCCAGAAAGGAGAAACAGAATGTCGGCAAGTAAATGCATTCTGTAATACGGAGCACGTCCTGTATGTAAATCTTTCCTATATGATCCTGTGTCCCCGGGGACAGAAATAACCAGTAATGTGACATCCTGTTTATGATGAGCAGCTATCTGCATACACAGGATAAATACTGCAGGCGGCTGAGGGCTGGCAGGGTTAAGCCTGCAGAAATATAGATAAGGCTTGTTTATTTTCTTGTTTATTCCCATGAATGTCATAGATGAAGTCACGGCTTACTTGAAGATGCTTGGCTACTTGTGGAAATAGGTCAAACCGCAGCGCTGACATCCCGTTTATGCATCCGCAGTGCCTTCTCATGATTTATCAATAAAGTTTCTGTGTTTTGTTGTTAAAAAAACTCAGCCGGCTTGTAGCATTGCAGAGTTTCCGGCGCGGCAGCTGCTATCATAGAGTTCTATGCAAGCTGACGCGCTGTGTTATGTATTAACACTCGCAGCACTCAGCTGTTGTTAGAAATTATTCGCCTTATATTGCTGGCGAACTACAGTGTTGGGACAGGTCAAATATTAAACTATAAGGTAATTCCAGTTGTGTTTGTTTTATTTTAGGGGCTGTTTACTTGAGGTAAACCTAGGTTGTGTTGTGGGATGCTAGGGTGAGGATAAAGGTTGAGGTGAGAGCCATGTTATTGTAATTTGAAAGGCAAAATAGGGCGAGTTAATAGACTCATTAGGGTGAGGTGTGAAGAGATAGGCTGATTGGTGCGAGAAGAATTAGGAATGACAGAATGAAAAGTCATTGCGCATGTGCAACAATACAAGAAAAAGAAAAAAAAAAGACGAAGAGATTCCGACAGAGGACGGAGTTACCGCGGCCATAAATAAAAATGAAATAAATAATACATAACGCGGAAATCTCCGCAAAACGGCAGCGAAGATGGCGCGAAAAAATGAAACACACTTCACTACAGAAATGCAAGTAATGATACATCCCGCCCAGAGAGATTCCAGGTTGTAGCAGAATGCGTTGCATGAATCGCAGTGCACTGTTGAGTGGGTTGTTTTGCTCCACCCAGAGGGCGTGTCTAGCTTGACCTGCGTGCTCAGGGGGTGTGTCCTGCATTGACAGGTGAAAATTATAGTTCTAAAAGCATCAAAAAAACAACAACTTATAATATAGGTACACTATGGACTGCTCCCAAGTGCCACCATACAGTGGCCCACAGGCTAATGCCTAAAGCTGCCTAGTGGTGGCGCCGGCCCTATCTATTCTATCTTACTTCTAGAAGGTGTTAAATAGGGGGATCAGAGACCATTTTAGAAGTAGGCAAATATGCGATAACAGGCTGGTGTGCTGATGCTAGAGCAGTAATTCCAGCAGCTTGGAGTCCTCCTGTTATACTGCAATATAGGACTACAGTAGCCCAATGATGGAGAACCTTGGAACGCCAGCTGTTGTTGAACTACACATCCCAGCAGGCCTGAAACAGTTTTGCTATTTGGCCATGCTAAAAACTGTTGCAGGGCATGCTGTGTAGTCAAGGTTTCTCCATCACTGGACTAGCCTGGACAGCACAGGGCTGAGTTCATAGTAGGGATGGCCATTGACCATCGATGATTCGAAATCATCGATGGTTCATGGCCGATGTCGAATACTTTTGCCATCGATGGGGAGAACCAGATGGTTTCACTCCATCGATGGAATAGCAAAACAATGTTTTGCTTTTTTTTTCCCCCTAAAGTGCTGGGACACGGAGCATAGCTCCACCCCCGACACCCGTGAAGCCCCGCCCCCGTGTTTTGATTGGCCCTCAGGCCAATCAATCAAACACAATGGATGACCATCGATATGTAAAAATATCATCCATTGCATAGTTAAGCACTATCAATGGCCAGTTGCCGAATTGCCATCGATGGCAACCATCGATGGCAATGGCAACGATGGCCATCCCTAGTTCATAGTTCATAGGAAGAACTGGGCCTTCAAAAACAAAATGGCGCCTGCCTAAGGAAAACAATGCACTTTCTGCAATAGTTATAATTAACGGAACAAACTTGAGGGGTTATTCAGACCTGATCGCTGCTGTGGGAATTTGCAAGTCTATCAATTATCGAATGACTGTGATTAATCTATTTGCAATTCACTCGCAACTTGGCTGACAGGAAGCCGCCATTTATGAGTGTTAACTGGCGGTTTTCTGGGAGTGTCAGCAAAACCACAGGCGTGCCCAGGCATATTAAGGGAGGGTCTGTGACGTTGGCGCTGGCCTCACTCAACCTATATCTGTCGCAGACTTATGGAAGGGTCAGCGTTACTCCCACTGGAACGGGCGTGTATCATTAGGTCGACCAAACGAAGCTCGACGTGTAGTAGGCGGACAACTGAAGGTCGACAGACGAAAAAAGGTTGACATGGCTTTAGGTGGACAGGGTCAAAAGGTCGACATGTGTTTTTCACACTTTTTTGTCCGGAGGGTCGACACAGTTGACTTGTAAACCGAAAAAGTGCACCACGCGCTCACCATGCTTCAGGCGGATTTTCACCTGGAGAGCAATTATCGCTATTTTCAGTCATTTTCAGGCTTGCATGGGGCAGGATTTCACTGTCTGGGCGATCCAGTCTGAATCAGGCCCTTGGTCACACGTAATCCAGTTTGCTCAATGAAATGTACCGTAGGCCTATTTTTGTCAACATTTTTTTTGCAAAAAAATCCTGTATTTATTAACTGTAGTTCAGTCATCGCCACTAGAGGTCAGTGTGTCACCGCGCCACCGATCTAAAGATGCAATAGTCCTGGCAACAGCAATCGGTAATGCTTTCCCACACTTCTGATTACAAATGTAATTATTATGGAGAGTCTTCTGTGTATGCATAATGTGACTCATCCCTCTTATATTAATATTCTGGGTGTAATGTACTTAATAACAAAAAAGATTATGCAAAACAGCTGGAATTACTTGTATACATATATATCACCTGTCATCGGGCAGCACAGACAAGGAGACGTTCCAATAAGCCTTTATTATTTTGGCTAAGCCGTGTGTGTTTACTTTATCAAACTTTCCTTTCATTTGTCAAATACGTGCAAAGCATAGTTGCCTACCCTCCTGCATTCTGCAGGAGACTCCCTGAAATAGCAGCAATCTCCCTTTCTCCCTCATTAGTCTATCAATCTCCCTCAGTTCACCTGGCCCACATTACACTGTTACATTTTTTGGGGAAATGATGATGATAGATACATTTACCTTGTAATCATCAGCACCATTTCCCAGCAATATCATAGTATCTCTTACTAACTGCTTTGGGATCATCTACATTTGGATATAAGTAATTTTATAAGATTCCTCTCAGATGTAGCAGTACACACCCACGCTTCTAGGTGCCACGTTCACAATCTCTTTTCACAATCTTTCCATATATGGAATTGGACACGCCCCCTTTGGGTGGAGCATGACACACACCCTCAATGGGGCACTGTGCAAAATTCTACTACCAACTATAATCTCCCTGAAACTAGTTTTCAAAAGTGGGCAAGTATGGTGCAAAGCATAAATGTACTGATCTGCATCTGTTGTCTTCATAAGGACATTGGATTGGTCACGTGCTGGTCAGGGATAAAGAGGTCTATGTACTAAGGAGCTTTTGCTGGTCCCTTCGCAGACAGTGTTCGTTCGCACGGGGACCGATGTTTGGCATATGCACATGCGCAGCCGGATTTCTGCGCATGTGCATACGCCGGGTGCATGCAGCCACGGCGAACAGACTGTTGGGGGGGAGGGGGGCAGATAGTCGCACCCATGGGAATGCCCAGCGTTTTATAGGCATTCCAATGTAGATGCTGGGGGTTCCCATGGTAATCGGGCCGTGACATCGGTACTGGGGGCGGACAGCTGACATCACCAGTTGTCAGCTGCCCGCCCACTTCCTCCCGAGGGTGTGCGCAAATCTAAGTGACATGAGAGTCCCTTAGATCAGTGGTTCTCAACTTCGGTCCTCGGGACCCCCCAACAGTGCACGTTTTCCCAGGTCACCCAGCAGCTGCACAGGTGCACTCATTACTCACTGACACATTTGTAAATGAGGACCGAGGTTGAGAGCCACTGACTTAGATATGCATGCACGTTCCACATCATTCGATGGTCGACGACCATCGAATGATGTGGGTGTTCAGCCACAGGCTGCGAATGGATGTTTATGTTAAGCATCCTGCGTGTAAACACACCTTGCGAGGGGGAGGGGGGGGTACCCTCCAGCTGTTGAACTGTACATCCCAGCATGCCCTGCTACAGTTTTGCAATTTGGCCATACTAAAACTGTTGCAGGACATGCTGGGATGTGTAGTTCAACAACAGCTGGAGGGCCGAAGGTGCCCCATCCCTGAATTACAGGATCATTTGTATTTCCCACAGGTAACACATACAACAATTTTCATAAACATCTATGTACTGTATGGATGAGAAATGTTATTGCTCAGCAGCTATGTTGGAGGGACACTAGATGGCGTCATATCATAGGTTATCAATGTGCAGTCCCACTTTGTTGTGAAAGTGTACTCTCTTGTACCGTTATCCTGTTAAGTCTCCATGTTGAAAGTTTATTCCGGATTCTTCCCTGTGTTTCTGATACACAAGGGGGCGGGGTACTGATGCCGCATGTGATTGTGTTTAATTTTTTTATTCGTAATGTATTTATTCTGTACATATAAACATGAAATCATATATACATATATATCCATAGTACACATAGTAGAACAGGAAGAAATACCAAACAATAAATATTCTTCAGATATGTGGGATAAATGATTTTGGGCCAGATGCACTAAGCTTCAAAAGTGATAAAATGGAGAGTGATATCACTCACCAGCCAATCAGCTCCTACCTGACTAGTCTGTGATATGGCAGGAAGAAGCTGATTGGCTGGTTGTTTATCACTCTCCATTTTATCACGTTTGAAAACACGCACAAAACATGCCCTTGTTCCGGGCACTGTGGCACCTAGCTACACCACTAAAGCTAAGGGGTGCATGTGGTAAGGGCCTTATTTTGGTTGCCTTGCTCCCCCGCATGTTCACATACCCTGGGTGCGAGTGGGCATGGCAAACTGCTAGTTTCTCCTCGTGTTCGCATCTAGCAGTGCGGGCAGGGGGGGCGTGGTGTGGTGGTGATGTGAGCCCATGGGAACGCCCATCGTTTCATGGGTGTTCCAATGGAAACGCAACATGTTCCCATAGAGATTAGGCAAATATAAAAAAAAACGACAGTCAAAAAGAAAGACAAATTAATAACTGCACCTACTTCTGACTGACTCTAGGGTGTGTTTGGATGCCTGTGGAAATTAGATAGTAAGCTCCACGACAGCAGAAACCGATGTGCTTGAGTAAAGCTAATTTGTTGTACACTAATATGGACTTTAAGGCTATTTTAATAAAAAGACAATAGAAAGAATTCCGAACTGATAAAGTCTATGTCATTACACAATATGACTGAATACATGACTCTCATCCGATTCTAACAATGGGGCAGATGTATTAAGCCTGGAGAAGAGATAAACTGGAGATAAAGTGGAGATAACTTGGAAGAGTTAACGCAAACGCACCAGCCAATCAGCTGTGTTTGAAATATGACAGTTGGGATCTGATTGGCTGGTGCGTTATCTCCTTCCACTTTATCTCCAGTTTATCTCTTCACCAGGCTTAATACATCTGCCCCTATAAAACTTGTGCCCTGATCACACATTATTTATGCTGATTTTCTTGTAAATTAGAAAAATAAAGGGGTTATTCGGACCAGATTGGCAGGCAGTTTAGCAGTGCAGCCCAACAATCAGATAGCCGCCACCCAGACAGAGTGAAAACACACCCTGTGCAAGTCTGCGATTGGCCCTGTGCAAGTCTGCGATTGGCCCTGTGCAAGTCTGCGATTGGCCCTGTGCAAGTCTGCGATTGGCCCTGTGCAAGTCTGCGATTGGCCCTGTGCAAGTCTGCGATTGGCCCGAGAAAATCACACAAATTGACGTCTAGCTGCAAATCTATCCAATAACTTTCCCAGTGTGTGTGCAGTCTGTGCGTAACCCAGAACCTACTCTGTCTGTGTGATAGAAACAGGCTGGTTGAGGACAGAGCTGACATCGCAGAGGCTCCCTGGGCACCCCTGCGTTGTTTTTGACACCTCCAGAAAACATCTTGATGCCAAAAACTGCGGCTTCTTGTCAGCCATCTTGCACATGTGCGCTACAATTTACAAACATGCACAATAATCATCCACCTTGTGAAATAGCAGGGCTGCTATCAGATCGGAATGTTCCCCTAAGCAGTATTTGTGACAAACAAAGCAAATCCTAGCTTTTATGAAGGTCCGAAAATGGAATTTGGCGGTTTTCAGGTTCCTAAACTCTTTTTCATACAAAGGATCCTACTCCCATAATCTTCCACTGATATGTCCCTTTGTTGCCAAACCCATGAACAAAGTACGTTACCTCATTGAGAGTTTAGTAGAACCCACCACAAAACAGTTGATCTTGTCTAATAAAATATTTCATATATTAGCAATAGACATTTGATGGAACTGATTAATAATGATCACTGTCCACCTTCTAGGCATGTTATTATTATTACTACAGAATAGATCCACCATGAGCAATTAACTTTTTTTTGTTCCAAGAAGCCAACTTGAGGGCCTTTTATCTGCAATATCTGCTTTGGAATATCTCCAAACCATGGAAGATACCTGGAGACCATCTGTCTTTTGATTGAGGACATGAGTTCAAGTGCACCAATCTTGAGTCTTTAAAACATGACTTGGGAATTTTACTGTGTTGTTATGGAGGCCTATGAAGTACAAGTCAATGAGATAGGCTTTTCCAGGTTTTAGATCTGTTACATGCTCTTCTGTAAGGGGTTGACTTCCTTCTTGCCTACAAACCACCTTCTCTGCCCTTGACCTGGAGCTGGTGCTCAGGCAGCTATTCTGGTGTTTGTGTATCAGCCTGAGGTCCAAATGATGCTCCAGGTGTCTGACATAGACACAGTACTTGGCCCCCTGTCCACTTCCGGTCCAGGAGACTGTTGCAGAGGAACATGATCTCTTAGAAACAGACATGTTTATGTTAGGGGGTAGGTTGGAAAATGGTAAGTGGTTGTGTGTACTGGTGGTAAAGAGTTTCACTAAACCTGGACCTCCTTTACTTGATTTTAAGCTGATGATAAAGTTGTGTTTTGTGTTTCCAAATAGTTTAAAATTGTGAGCCCCTTGAAGACTTTGAGAAACTTCAATTTGTCCATTCACCATTATCTGAATATGGACTTTATGCAGGCAGGAATGTACAAAAAGCCATTTGAATCCATGGTTCGATGGGTCAACAGTGATTATTTTTACACCTTTACTTTTCAGGAATATGTTCACCATTTCATCATTAGGTACCTTTTGTATTTGTGATTTGTGTTTTGGTTTGGTCTCAGCAAAAGTTCCTGTGTAAGCCATGCTTGTGCCATCCCGAGGGTTCACTGCAAACACATCAATGTAGTAAAGGCTCCGAGGCTTTAGACCATAGATGGTGGCATTAGCTGAAGTTCCAACACACAACCTCTGACTTCCCGGCAAGGTTTTTAAAGACCATAGGTTGTCGTTTTCATCCACCACACCTGGAACCTTTAAACTCTTATAGGCTTTTGGGTATGAGTAAACCTGGTTGCTGGACTTCTCTGTATTTGTATTTAGTGGTTGCTTCGACTTGACCTTTTGAATGTTATGGTGACTCGCCGGTTCTTTCTTTGAATTGAGCTCGGTGGCACACAGTGTCTTGAAGTTGTGTCTTCTATTTACAAACACGCAGTACTCAAGCTCAGCTCCTGCAGGTCCCAAGCTGGGTTTCCAAGTAAGTTCGACTTTGTTCTCCTCCACAGAAAGAACATCTACTCGTGGATCATTGGGAAGCTGAGGCCATGGGGGAGGTGCATCCGTGTGGTCCCATACAAAAATCTCTAAATTGGTATCAGATTCAAGAGAGATTAAATCAAGAAAATAAAAGCCATCCGATGTCACCGTTGATGAGAATGATTCCTCTCCATTTCCTTTGAAGGAAAATATTTGTTGAGGTCCCCTTTGATGACGCTGTTTCTGAGAAATCAATTGCTCTTTAGAATCTGGCGGGAAAAATGGTATTTATTAAAAAAAATAGATTTTCTTTTTTTATTTGTATATTAATTATATTTTTCACATATATTTTAATACTGGTTTTACTTAATTTTGCAAACTGACTGCTAAGTTTCACACATTATAATGATTTCATTGGCTACAGGTCTGACCTTGTGAATTTTCTAATGGTATTAGTGGGTCTGACATAAACCAAACTATTATGGAAACTTCAGGCTAAGGGGAATTCAGAATCAGTAATCGCAAAGCAGATACATTTTGCCTGGGCTCACAGAGTAGCGAAAAGCGTTGATCATGTTAATAATCACAGGTCTGATAATAATATCTGGTCTTCCCCTCCATTGGCTCCCAGTCTACTAAGGACAGAGAGAAGAGGCAAGCCATGGTGAGACCGGGAGTCGGACAGGGTAAGGGATGGAGGGAGGCAAAGAAGAGATCCCTGAACAAGCTGTGGGGAGGAGGCTACTTCAATTCATTAGTCATCTGCAGTGGCACCGTACTGCAAAGGGGGGAATCAAACTACCATGATTCAGAGAACTGTGTTCTGGGGGGGGGATGCAGGGCAGGAGGCCCCCCAGATGGAGCACACTAGATGTCACTCTTATGCAGCAGCAGAACCAGGCAGTCAGAATGGGAGCAGTACAGTATGGATTCAGAGACAGAAGAGTATCAGGTTTCAAGAGCTGAAACTGGAATGGGTCATTTTTGGAGATAGGCATAATGTACTATAACCCACCATGTTCCAACGGGGTCCCCATGTCTTAAGTGCCCCAGGCAACCCTAAGGCTTAATCCGGCCCTGTTCTCAGCCCACCCATTTATGTAGGAAGTGGGCAGATGAGCAAGGCATGGTCCATTCCTTTGGGTGTCTCTGGGGAGGACCTGAAATTTTGAGTACCGCAGACATTCCGAGAGAGGAGACAAGTATGATTTCTCTAGTATTGATATTGCCTTTCTCTGTATTTGTATACTATGTAGGGCAGTGGTAGCCAACCCTAGCCCTCGAGAGCTAAAAAAATTCACATTTTCCAGACAACCTAGCTGCTGCACAGCTGCACTCATTAATCACTGACACATTTTTAAAAGATCCACAGATGGAGCTAATTAGCTCACTTGTGATTCTGTGAGGAGACCTGCAAAACATGCACTGTTGGTAGCTCTTGAGGACTAGGGTTGGCTACCCCAGATGTAGGGCATTTCCACAATGTAAATGAGCCTCTGTTATGTTGCCATCGTACCATGAGTGGGCAGAGTGGAAAGTGTCCAGAGGATGGGAGACTCGCAGGGTGTCACTCTCACGGTCACCGTCCTCTGACTTCTACTCACAGTGAAGTAATATCTGTAGAAGGAGAGCACATAAACAATAGTGAGAAGATGTAATCATTAGTGGTACCAGGCAGCACAACAATGAAGTGAACAATAAAATATAAGTTTCAATATATTCACAAGGAAAGGCCCCAGAGGTGTAACTATGGAAGGCAATGGAGTCATCTGCCGCTGGGCTCCTGCTCCCAATGGGGCACCTATCCTCCCCTGCAAGTTTGAATCAGTTAATTAAAAGCTGACAATATCGCTTCTGTGGCTGACTCCCCTCCCCTAACAGGACTATAGACGTCAAACTCTCTTAATTTTAAACAGAATTTCCATAACATACATACAGTCATATAAGGTGGTGTGTGTGCGTGTGTGTGTGTGGGGGGGGGGGGGATGCCATTATTTATCTTGCCTCCACGCAACTGGGAGAAACTTACGCCACTGAAAGGCCCCCTTCTGCTTCTAACAGGACAGTATATATACTCCCCTCAGCACAGCATCGATAGTAAGGATTCTCAACTAAACCTGTTCTTCTAATCTTTTATGTTTGCATTGCATTATTCAGTTGGAGTTGTGTTTGCATTCTACTGTTTGCTTGCATTTACAGCTTTATCGCTAAATTCATATTCTGATATTACTACACTAATTATGCCATTCTTCAGATCATCACGTCTAGATTGGATTTTGGAAAAGTAGGATCAGGTATGCTAGCTGTCTAATTTCAAGCACGCCAAAGGGAAGATATTAGTGAGGGCAGAACAGTTCGTCTATTTCCTGAGAGCTAATGATGTCATTGTGGAAATTCAGAGGCAGCCATTTTGTGGACTGAGCCATTACTAGTGAGAAACAGCAAATACTATTATTTAAGAAATGGGATTAAAAAGGAAGTTGGACACCAAGGGACAACATTGCTGGTTGTTAACATTATGGTATGTTGCACCTCTTTATAACACAAAACTCTATACAGTAGTTGTCTTTTAGGATTAAAAATGGCCAAACATTACACTTAATCCAGGCATGTCCAAACTATGGCCCTCCAGCTGTTGTGAAACTACAAGTCCCATCATGCCTTGCCACAGTTTTGCTAGTAGGGAATGCTAAAACTATAGCAAGAAATGCTTGGACTTGTAGTTTCACAACAGCTGGACGGCCATAGTTTGGACATGCCTGACTTAATCACATAAAAAAAAAATTAAACCCAAATGACCTCCAAAGTCCCATACCAACTACCCCAAAATGACTCCACATGCCACTCATAAATACAATCCACAATTGCGTGAAGACTCGCTGGAATTTGCACTTGACAGCCTCCTGGGCTGCTGGCCCATCACTGCCCTAAAGTGCTCAAATGGACAAAGCAAACCCTTTGAATACCAACAAATTTAAAGTGCTATTGAATATGTTAATTGCATATTACTATATTAAACTGATATAATGAGCTTAATTCCCAGAGATATATGGTAGAGAGATATTTAACCACTTCAATGGTATGCCCGGAATTTTCAGGCTCAGCTGCCGCAGTGGGCTGTCCCAGAAAATTTCCAGGCATACTACCAATATGAAGGTGTGCGCCAGTGGTGCCTGCAGCTGGGCACCACGGGTACATTACCTCTCCGGGCACCCTCCACAGTGGTCTTTCTCCCCCCTCCCCTCCTGTCGTTCCCCCTCGCCACTCCGCTCCGGCGTTCGTATGCCGGAGCTCCCCTGCCGCTGCCCCCGCCGCCATTAGTTGCAGTGAGCAGGTGCCAGGCTCGGGATGTTTGGCGTGGCTTGAGGGGACTCAGGAGCGCTAGGGAGTTTGTGTGCCCGAGTCCTCCCGAGCCGCTCCCAAACATCCCCGAGCCTGCCACCTGACCTGGTCACTGTCTGCTGTGAAAGGCGGGTGGGGCAGTGGCAGGGGAGCTCCGGCGTACGATGGTCGTAGCGGAGATAGGGGGGAGAACGATGGGAGGGTGGCCCTACGCTCTGTGGTGGTTTTTCTGGGACAGGACAAACCTGCCCTGGTATTATATATATATACTTCCATAAATTCTGGGTAGCAATATATGCTACCCAGTAGGACCTCTAGCTTCTATCCGTCTGTCCAGTAGGACCTCTAGCGTCTGTCTCCTCCAAGGTGGTGTCCATTTTTTGAAGAAATTTATAGCATAGTTACATAGTTACATAGTAGGTGAGGCTGAATAAAGACTTGCGTCCATCTAGTTCAACCTATGTTTATAGTAGCGTATCCCTTGTTGTATAGTATGTTCTGATATTTTTAAGACCGATTATGTTACTTATTCGTACCCATGGATGTTTTTAACCAATAAATGTTTATCCAACCTTATTTATATGTATTTATAGTGTCTGCCGACACCACTTCTCCAGGAAGAGAGTTCCAAAGTTTGACTGCTCTGACTGTAGAAATTGTTTCTTCTAGATGAACAAAATTTTTTTTCTTCTAATCTAAACTCGTGCCCTCGCATTCTAGATTCCTTTCTAGTACAAAAAAGGATGTTTGACAGTTCCTTATATTGGCCCCTAATATATTTATACATGTTGAGCATATCCCCCCTTAAACGTCTTTTCTCTAGTGTAAATAATCCCAAATTGTTTAATCTTTCATCGTAGCTTAAATTCTCCATTCACCTAACAAGCTTTGTTGCTCTTCTTTGGATTTTTTCTAATTCTATGATGTCCTTTTTATAGTGCGGGGCCCAGAACTGCACTGCGTATTCGAGGTGCGGTCTAACCAATGATTTGTACAGAGGCCTAATTACTTTTGAGTCCCTAGTTTCCATGCCCCTTTTTAACACATGCAAGAATTTTGTTGGCCTTTTTTGTTGCTATATTACATTGAGCATTACAACCCAGTTTGTTGTCTATTTGGACTCCTAGATCCTTTGCGAGTACTGAATTACCCAATTCATCCCCGCTTAGGTTATAACTAGCACACTGGTTATGTCTCCCAAGGTGCATGACCTTACATTTGTCCACATTGAACCTCATTTTCCACTTTTTTGCCCACTCATCTAGATTGTCAAGAACATTTTGAAGCGTGGTGACATCTTCTAATGATTTAATAACTCCGCTCAGTTTTGTATCGTCCGCAAAGATGGATACATTGCTGAGTAACCCCATCCCAATATCGTTAATAAAAATGTTAAACAAAATGGGCCCAAGAACCGAACCATGTGGCACTCCACTTAGTACTGGTATCATATTTGATACGGCACTGTTCACGACCACTCTTTGTTCTCTATTACACAGCCAGTCTCCTACCCATCTACAGATATTTGCCCCTAATCCCATGTCCTCCATTTTATTTATCAACTTCTTGTGTGGTACGGTGTCGAAGGCTTTAGCAAAATCTAGGAAAATCACATCTACAGCGATTCCATTATCAAGGTTTTTGCTAACCTCTTCATAGAAACCAAGTAGATTTGTGGTGATCTGGGAACCGGTGTCCAGCATGGCCGGGATCTCCACCCCTTCAATCGTCACTGGCACGATTGGGCATTGTCCGATGAATTTGGGCCGCCACTTACTTGGGTCTGGTTCTACTCCCTGAGTTCGCCCCGAGGTCCGGCCCTCGACCTCGGGGTGTTGGAGTTTAAATGTTCCTCCTGTCCGCAATTCCTTTCTGTATGCCCGGCTTCTTGACATCGGCGGCATATCGGGCGCCCTTGGCTGTCGAACTGGTCGGAGGGTCGCCGCCCGTACTCTCGGGGTGGTTCCCACCTACTCCGAGCCGGCCTTTGCCTTTCTGTTCTCCATTTTGGCTCCGAATAGTTCTGTGCCGGCGAGCTCGCCATTCGGCGCATCTCCCTCTGCATCTCTGCCATCCCTATGGCCAACCCCTCCATTTGTTTCTGGAGCGTCTGCATCGCGTCCCTGTCGGGTTGTTGGCCACCCTGTACCGCCAAGTCGTGGGGCCGTTTCGCCTTCTCCGTGTAGCTGGTTGTGGCTCCTGTTGGTTTCACCCCTTCTCTGAAGCCGATCTGTTCCGGGTACTCTTCCTCCCTTCCTTTGGGGTTACCGACGATGGCGAGGGCAGCCGTCTTGAAGTCCCGGAAGGTCTTGCCTGGCATCTGTGACTTCAGCAATCGCAGTTGAACCTTAACGTTCTCTTGGGACGCTTCTGTGACGAATTGAATCGCTAGGGCTTCGTCTGCGTTTCGTACTTCCTCCGGGTCTACTGCTGTGATGGCCTTTAGTGTCTCCTGCAGACTCAGAGCATAGTCCCGTAGGGACTCATTTGGCCGCTGCTTGCGGGCATACAATTTCATCTTCAGCTTGGGGATGGTCGTCATTTCAAACGTGGTGAAGATTTTCTTTAGCATGTCCGTCGCACTTTTCCTCTCTTCCATCGGCCATGAGGCCACTTCTCTGCGTGCCGACCCCGTCAGCTGTCCCATCAGGATTTCCATCTTCTGCTGCTCGCTAGGCTTATACATCCGGAACGTGGACTCGATGTTGTTCCTGAAGTCTGCAAACGAGGTATTCTGTAGCTGGTCATCGTCTCCACTACAGGTCGGGAGCCACGCAAAGTAGTACGGCAGAGTTATGGCCGCAGCTGGTGTTGTATCTTGGACGTCCTGTTGTTCTTGGTTTTGCGGGTTTGCCGGCTGCACAGCTTCTCCGCCTTGTTGCTGCTCCATCTTTCACAGAGTTGCCGCTCTCCTGATGCACCCGGATCCTGTTCGTGACGCCAAAAGAGATGTGGTGCATCGGGGTGTAAGGGGAGAATTTGCCTCTTACCTTGCGTCTTCAGGACACTTTAGGTTCGTCGGACTTCTCGTTCTCCGGGTGAGCAGGAGATGACTCTTCAATGAAAGGGACACTGACTGATGGATTAACTCAGGTTTATTGTAGTAATGGGAGTAAACGTTACCCACCGACCCGTTCGGCCAACACAAGTAGTACACGACAATAATAGCTCAATTAACTGCTATCACTGGAAACCAAATAAGCATAAGGGCTACCATACACCATCTCTCTAACAAATTAATACAAGGCATCGACTAACCCCAACCTGGCCGGCAGTATTGGCAGCAGTACTAGCTTGGGGTGTATTCACTCCCACAAGTCCGAACTGGCCTCGGACGCTTCTTATGTTACAAATACCGGACGGTGTGCTATGGGGCAAAACACCCCCGCTTTATTATGGCTAAGGGATCGCCACACCGCGCCCGTACCGTTAACTCAGAAGTGCTCACTAAACTTCACAGTACATATATATATCAGTAAACATTTATCACATCACATAACACACTGACAGTGTTTGTATACCAACTCGGTTCCCCGGGGGTCACCTGCAATAGAGTGACCTAGAATATACGTTAGTCTGTCCGCCCTTGCATTGGGCTCCTAGCAGAACGTCACTGTCCCAGGGGGTTGTGGGGAACAAGGCTACGGTGAGTCCTGAGATGATAACCCCTTTACTACCTAGCGTGCAATTTCCAAGGGCGGCCACAAGATGGCACTGTCCCCTTATTAACGGCAGAAGGAATTGAAGGATACACTGGGGAAAGTATGGCTCCAAATAGGAGTAGTGGTCCCACGGAGGGGGTCCGGGTTGAAGATAGTGGTTCTGAGCACTGAATTCCCCTTCTCATATATATAGGTGGTGCAGTTCTGCAAGGGGGTCTCCCAGTATGGGGCTGGCGGTACTGGGGCTATGTCACTGCAGGAGGGGGAGAGGGACACTGGGGTGAAGCTGCCGGGCTGTCCGTTGTAGGGTGGCAGCACTGAGGCCACACTGCTGTGCCGGGGAGGGTGACGCTGCGGCCTGGTCCCCTGGGCTGGTCTGTGGAGGGCGACACTGCGGCCTGGTCCCCTGGGCTGGTCTGTGGAGGGTGACAGCGCAGGAGCCTGACCTACTAGAGGTCGGTATGGGTGACCACACTGGGGTTGGCTGGCAGTGGGCTGGCCTGTGAGGGGGTACCTGCCATCAGGATACAGTTGCAGGCTCCTGCCCATCACGGTCGGTGGCTCGGCTCTCCTCCCCGCTGGCGTCTCTGCTGGACCGGGTCCTCTTCGCCGGGGCACACTAGTGGGGGCACTGCAGGCGCAGCGTTGCCCCACTCTGTGGCTCCGCCGGCTCTCCTAGCTCTGGGCGACGGCTGGGCGGTCTTCCTCCGGGTCCTCTCCACGCCGCGTCACCGGATCTGTCATGCGGTCTGCGCCGGGGTCTCTGGAGTCTGGCGGTGACACTGGTTCTCCGTGCGCGCGCCGGCGGGTGTCTTCCTCCGATCTCCTCTCCACGGCCGCCCGGTCATCTCCGCTCTGCACCACGCTTTTGTTTACCGGCACCGTCACGCTGCTCGTCCTCACTCTCCTGCTCGTCACATGAGTCTCCCCTTCCTCTCCGTCCTCTGGCTAGTCTCCTCCCTCCAGCCAATCCCAAGCTCCCCCTGCTTGTCCATCAATTCCTGAGGTGCGAAGCCCCGGGAAAAGGTTAACCCCTTGCGTGCTGCACGAACACATGCTGGTTATTACTGAGTAAACTATGAAGGTATAAATATTCCTGGATACCATCTCTTAAAAATCCTTCAAATAGTTTACCCACTATTGATATTAAACTAACAGGTCTGTAATTAGCGGGATCCTCCTTTTTTCCTTTTTTGAATAATGGCACTACCTCTGTTATTCTCCAGTCTTTTGGTACCTTTCCTCATGATAGTGAATTATCAAAGATATAATGTAGAGGGGAAGCTAATTCCTCCCTTAATTCCATTAGTACCCTAGGATGAATCCCATCTGGCCCAGGTGATTTATTTGTTTTGATTTTGCTGAGCCTCAATATTATTTCCTCGGTAGAGAAATCAATATTGAGATCCGGCTTGTTCATCCCATTTGTGGTATGTGTGTGTGTTCTACAGTCTGATCTACCTTAGTAAACACTGATGAGAAGAACTCATTTAACAGTTCTGCTTTTCCCTCGTCCTCCGTAAAACTTTTTCCATTGATATCGGTTAGTGGGCCTATGTTTATACGTTTACTATTTATGTATTTGAAAAACGTCTTGGGGATAGTTTTACTTTCAGTGGCTATTCGCTCTTCATAATCCCTTTTAGCTACTGTACTTTGATTGCCCCTTTACAAATTTTGTTTGATTCTTTGCATTTGGTGAATGCCTCCTCCTTTAAGTTATTTTGATAGAATTTAAATGCTCTTGTTTTATTGTTGATTGCTGACCTAACTTTTTTGTCCAACCATGGTGGCTTTTTTTTATTGAATTTACCCTTAGTTACTTTAGGAATGTATTTAATGATTCGAGTACATTTTTTAGAGTATCCCACATTTCCTCAGCATTTATCCCCTCAAAAACCATTTCCCACACAATTCTTTTTAGGGCTTCTCTGAATAATTCGAAGTTAGCTTTTCTGAAGTTTAGTATTTTTGTCGATCTTTTATTATGTAGTTTACTGAAGTTGATTTCCAGTGAAACCATATTGTGGTCACTGTTCCTTAGGTGTTCAATTACTTTTGTGTTTGAAACTAAATCTATGTTATTTGTTAATACCAAATCCAATAATGCCTTATTACGAGTTGGAGCTTCTACCGTTTGTGTGATAAACAGCAGATTCCGTACAGATGGCCAAAGCCATTGGAATCTGCAGAGACCAGGCGCCCCACACCGCCTGCTCCCCCAAGCCACCGCTTGGCCTGCAGTACCATTGTTACACCACTGGTCCTGTGATAAATTGTCAGTTAAGTGGTATTGATTTACCAAAGCCATTTATGCAAACGGACTTTTTTATACTTTATATAATTGATATAATGTCAAACCAAGCCATGGCTGCAGCATAAGCAGATATAATTAGCTTTGATCTTAATTTACCTGGCTTTCCCATGCTATTACATAGTTAAAGGTTAAATGAAGGCGGTAACATTGAACATCCAGTTCTTGGGAGTGCACATGCACATCAGCACAGTAAATGCTATAATAAGCTATAATAATAATAATACGATATAATAGGCCACTGGGAACTTTGGACTCAGCATTTGTTACTAAATGACATTTTGATGAAAGTGAATGTTGTTTACCCTGTACTAGCCAACAGAGAGGAGACCTTCAGCAGTGCTTCTGGGGGCGGGACCAGAGCCTGCTGGCATCAAGCTCTGCCCCATCCTTAGAAATGCCGCAATTTGTGGGTGCACGTGGAGGGGGCAGGGCTGAAATTATGCGATTTGCATTTTTTTTGCCCCGCTCCCTCCACATTCACCGAAGAATGCCGATATTTCACCAGCAGGGTAGGGGGATGCCGAGGAGGAATGTGGAAGTTGGGAGACGTGCCCACCCTGGGGGCTGGGAGCGGGATCCGATTTTCAGGAGGGTAGGCAAGTATGCCATAAATACAACTATGGTCTTGATAAGTAAAACTGATATATACGGGGGGGGGGGGGGGGGGGAATAACAGGACATTGTTATCTTCCTTTGCTGCACCTGTTATGTACTATAGAACCACCATACTTGCACTGCAATGCCGGCAATAAAACAGTTAACAGAGACTTGGCAGTTTTTCACCTGTTTGTTTACACTCAGTTACTGGGAACAAGTGAGCAAACTTTGTCCTAACATGGCCCTGGCAGTGAGCTCTTTATCACATGCAAACATCCTCTCTGTATGTAACATGGGGCACAGAGATGGGAGCTAGTCACATCTACTGCGATGCCTGATTTGTACGCTGTGCTGGGAGTAACTGAGAATAAAGTTATAAATATTAAAAATAATGACAGTGTGACAAAGCTTTTATTATTATTTCTCTAGATGGCTCTATGGTCAGGATATCCGCCATTGGTGCTTTGGTAGGGGTGAAAACCCCAAAATTCCTACCGTTACCGGTATTTGCAGCTGCAATCACCACCGGAGGCATCCTGGCGGGAGATAACACCGACGTGCAAATTATGCATTATAAGCATCATTTAGAGGGAATGGGATCATTCGTCAGACTGCATTTAGGTCTACAGTCATTAGGTCGACCCCACTAGGTCGACTGGCAGGAAGGTCGACCTGACTTAAGGTCGACATGGGCCAAGGTCGACATGACTTAAGGTCGAATTTGCATAAAGGTCGACATGAGGAAGGTCGACTGGTCATAAGGTCGACATGGGTTTTTCACTGTTTTTTTATCCGAATGTCGACACAGTCGACATGGACACAGTTGGCAATGAGAATCGGACCCTCGCATCGCTCGCTTCGCTCGCAATGCTTCGGGCACGGTGCCTCGCTGCGCTCGGCACACTATTTTATTCTCCCACCACGCCCTAGTGGATGGTAGGGCATGAAATACCGCCTGTCGGCACATGTTGGCTCAAAAAACAGTGAAAAACCCATGTCGACCTTATGACCAGTCGACCTTCCTCATGACGACCTTTATGCAAATTCGACCTTAAGTCATGTCGACCTTGGCCCATGTCGACCTTAAGTCAGGTCGACCTTCCTGCCAGTCGACCTAGTGGGGTCGACCTAATGACTGTAGACCTAAGTTCATTCTAATAGATGACCGCATCCCATTTAGAGGGTGGTCTGACTGTGCCACAGGGGAGGCGGTCATATACAATGTACAACCCGATGTGATCAGGTGATCAGGCAATGACTTAGACATATTGTAAGATTCAAACCAAGGTTTGTATTTGGTCAATGCAAATGCTACAAATAATAGAATATACAGTCTGAGCTCTAGCCCCATTAGAGATGGGCCAATGTGACTTTTATTGTATGTAGTTCTTAAAAATTGCTATTAAGCTTAATGGCCCCCAACCCCTTCTTTCCACCCACAGCAGATCTGTATGACAGACCACTATCTCAGGCCTGGCCAACCTATGGCTCTCCAGCTGCTGTGAAATGCCCTACCACCGTTTTATCATTCCCTAATAGCGGGCCTTTGGCATGGCATGCTGGGAGCTGTAGTTTCACACCAGGTGAAAAGCCTGCACCTTCTGGGAGGTACTTCTGTTACTTCAGGCTTTGAAGAGACAAACCTTCATGCTTGTATATTACAATTTGTATAGAATGGTCACCATGAAATGCTCAAAGTTACAGCAGGAGATATGACCACACCCAACATGCATATTGTGGAGCGTTATATTGATGATGTTTTTTTGGGGGTGTGGTCCAGCAATATCGATGGTGCGGCTCTGCATGACCCCTGCCTATCTCGCTACAATGATATACTACTGGGGAATGCTGCTGTGACTGTTATGTTGTATCTTGTCCTGTGCTGACCTGTTCTGTGAAATCAAACAAAGTTCGGCGTCTGATCTAGTTCCATATTTTTGCCTTGGGATACAACTCTATTTGCAGATTGGCTCCTCTATTTCATGGGCGAAAGCTTTTCTTTGTACCGCGACTGTGGTTAGACCACAAGCTATTTGTGCTGCTTTAGTAGGGTGTGACTACATTGTATTATATTCATGTCAGGAGAGCGTTTTACTTGTTATGCTCGTTAAAAAAAAAAAAAAAAAAAAAAAACAATATCCTAATTCTCTGACCTAGAGCTATGTACAGGTTATTGAGAGAGGCTACCATGAAAGCCTGCTCCTGATTGGGTGGTTGAAGCCATTCTACCAATGTGGTTAAGTTTGTCATATTGCACCTTCCCAAGACCATGGCCAAGGGCAGGATGTACTACGCATGTCATTTTGGATGTGATACATCCCACCAATTATCGGGTACACAGCAGCAATAATAACCCTGGTATGTATGCGGATAGCTCTTCCTAAAAGACCCGGGAGTCCTTCTGTGCATGTACTGGATGATGCTGGGACACGGCCAGGGATCAGAGGAGAATGCAAAAAAAGAAGCCCATAGGCTTCTATTATTCAATGCCAGCTATAGAGGGCATTGCCTACTGGGTACAAATTATTAAAAAGAAACAATTTTCAGAGTTTGATACATATGGGGAACGCAGTCAAACCTGAGAAAATGTGCTTTTGGAGTTGTATGCTGCATTTTAGGCCTGCAACCAATGGCAGCCTTTGATTGACTGCTGGTCTGTAAACTCCTACTGGCTCATGGCCAACACTAAATTTGTATTACCACAGCATCTCTGTTCCTCCATAGTAGGGATGGCCATTGGTGCAGTCGCCTTCAATGGTTGTCATAGATAGCGATTCTGCATCCAGACATCAATAGTTTAAAAACTATGTGATGGAGAACCCTCGATAGTTTTAACTATCGAGGGTTCTCCATTCTCTTTGACTGACTGACCCACAGGCCAATCAGAAGATGGGGCTTCTGGGTTGTCAGGGGGGTGGAGCTATGCTCTGTGTCCCGGCACCTTGAAGAAAGAAAAAATAAAGAAACATGGTCGCTACTATGCCATCGATGTAGGGAATCCATCTGGTTCTCCCCCATCGATGGCAAAAGTATTCAACATCGGCCCTAAACCATCGATGATTCCTTCCCTACTATATAGTTGCCAACCGCTGCACAGCTGACTCCCTCCTAATGGCGGCCATGCATCAGACGCCTTACAAATCACAATGTCAATCCCCTCCACACTGCCCAACTGCACATTCCCATCCAATTAAGTGTACTGTAGGCAAGTGTGATATACAAGCCCACTATACGATGTTGTGCTTTGTGTTTTCTCCTGTCTTCTTTAGAAGTGTGCTGAAATATTTGCCGAGTGTAACAGCCATACCCGGATTCCACAGCTCCTGCTGAGAATCAGTGAGCAATGCAGTGACCTGTCTGTGGCTGTCTGCACTATTACTGTAGGAACAGAGACAGCGCAGTCCTATTACTCATTACATACACCCTCACTAATAGGAGGTGATGTAAGGACAAAAGGGAGCGAAGACGTCAGAAGTCTATTAGTGTAAAAGGCTGCAGAGAGAATGAACCGAGTGCAGCACAGTTTGGTTCCGATGAGCGTCATCATTCATATCGGTTAGTCTTGCAGTTTCCTTCTAATGCCGCAACATTATCATATTGTATTATGTGAAATCATAACTGTACATTGTTACACAGGGTAATCATAACAGCGTGTTACTATTTCAATGAATATATTGGTTTCTGACCATGCTTATAGTTAAAATTGCAAAGGAAGTTTATGAACATAAGACACATTGGCGCTACAAGTGGTTGGCGGCGCCGTACATATAGCAAGCATTAGAACAATACAGGATACACAGAGCCTAACATTACAGTAACTGAGAAACTAAAACAGAGCGCGGGTTACAATTAGCACCACAATTCTCCGTACACAATACAGCTGACATGTAAGGAGGGAAAGGATTCCTACTAGTTAGAAGAGATGAACGCTTGCGTGTATAGATTGTATCTGAGTAGGAGGGAGCTGGTATTGTGCGAGAGAAGCGGGCTGGGAGAACAGGAGGGAAGAGGCCCCTGATCCCAGGAGCTTACAGTCAAGAAGGAGGGAGAGACAGACAAAGTCAGGTGACGCCAAGCAGAAGGTGGCCTGATGGCTGGAAGTCAGCAAGACATGTGACGGGGTTTGGAGAACGGCCTAGAGATGAGGTTATGCAGAAGGGTACGCCTTGATGAACAGGTGGGTTTTTAGGGAGCGGTTGAAGCTTTGTAAGGTTTGGGAGAGTTTAATAGGGCAGGGGAGTTTGTTCCAGTGAAAGGGGACAGCACAGGCAAAACCTTGTATGTGAGGGTGAGGAGATTGAAGAAGATTTTGTAGAGGAATGGGAGTCAGTGCAGATTTTGTGGAAGGGGAGTAAAGTTGGCAATAGAGGAATATAAGTCTGGCTGGAGTGGAGCCGCGAGATGACCAGAGAGTGGTAAGAGGTTAAGCAGACAAGGTAATTGCTAGAGAGGGTGCGGAGGAGAAGAGGATAACCCACATTGCTGAAAGCAACAGAGAGGTCCAGGAGGATGAGCAGAGGGAGGTGACCCTCGGAATTAACCAAAAGCTGGTCATTCAGTGGAGTGGAGTGGGTGAAAGCCAGACTGAAGAGGATCAAGGATGGAGCAGTCGGAGAGGTAGTGGGTGAGACATCAGTATAAGATTGGCGCAAGTAGTTTGGGGGTCAGTGGGAGGAGAGAGATGGGGCAGTAGCTAGCAGGTGATGAAAGGTCAAGGTTGTTTTTTTTTAAGAATAGGTGAGACAAGAGCATGTTTTGGCAAAGGAAATAGGAGCATGGGAGAGGGAGCAAAGGAGGTGGCAGGGGAGAGGATCCAAGGGCAGACGGAGGAGGAAGATGAGGGAGTGGACTTCCTTGTCTCCGGACAGGTGAAAGAAGCACATTCCTGCTGTAATGGAGAGGATGATGGGGACAACGAGAACGCTGAGGGGAGGCGAACGAGAACGCTGAGGGGAGGCGAGAGAAGATTTTGTGTCAGATTACTTCAATTTTGGAAAAGAAGGAGGCAAAGTCAATGGCATTGAGGGAGGATGGAAGAGGAGGGAGGTGGGTGCGAAGGAAAGTGTTGAAAGTATCAAAGAAGCGGTTGGGACTGGAGGACTGAGAAGTGGCGAGTGATTCGGAAAAGGATTTATTGGTGAGGGAGAGGGCAGTTCTGTACTGTAGAAAGTGGATGATATGCAGGAGGGTGGGGACAGCCAGAAATAAAGGAGGCTGGTGGAAGACAGAGACAGTTTTGGGAGGAGGTTCTGTATGGAGGAGGAGTGATTAGTGCACAAGTACCAAATAGATCACCTGACGGGTATGAAGCTGCCCATACATGGTCCGTTTAACGGATCCGTTTGGGACTTAAACAGCACACATCGGATTGCATCCCTTGTGCATGCATTGTGAATGCACTGCGATCCGATACGATGTGTACCTAGTACAAAAAGTATGTGCAGCACATACTTTTTGTACCGTACTATGTGATGCGCGGGAGCGCGCATCACATAGTACAGAACGGATGCCGGTGAACGGCTCCGTGTATGGGCAGCTTTACTACTACATAGGATAAATTTACTAAGTTGGGATTTCTATTGAAACCAATCTGGTTCTACTTCTTATTGATCTATCGGGGGAAATTTGCCGTATTTTCGGGATAGTAAATGTAAAAAATAAGTGTATTTCTGGATACAAATACACCTATTTTTTTTACAAATTTCCTTTAGTAAATTTCCCCCTCATCTACAAATCTGTCATTCCATCTGAACAGTAGATTGAATGAAGGTTCCTTTTGGATGATGGATGTGAAGGTTTGTATTTAATTAAATGTTATATAGAAATTGTGACTCATGTGTATTAACTGCACAGTCTATCCCACTTATGCAATTAAGTGTTATGGAACTTTTGCATTTATAATTAACGCTGTCTAGATGCATCTCATCTGATAAGTATTATATGTGCATTTCAGTGCTGATGTAGTAATACTACTGGGCAGGGCTGTAACTAGAAGTGTGTGTGTGTGAACTGTGCCACCGCCCTAAATGCACTGGCACCCATCAGCCAGGAGAGCCGCTCCCGGAGAGTCCTCAACTTCCTAGTCCCCACCCCCTCTTTGTGATGTCATGTGCAGGGGGTGATGCATACTTTTACTATTGTATATATATTGCGGATTTGCGCTCTGACAAATTGTCTTGTTCTCTAGTGATGCATACTTGCCTACTTTTGAAAACTAGTTTCAGGGAGATTATAGTTGGTAGTAGATTTCTGCACAGTGCCCCATTGAGGGGGCGTGTCATACTCCTGCCAAGGGGCGTGTCTAGTTCCATATATGGAGAGATTATGAAAAGAGATTGTGAATGTGGCACCTAGAAGCGTGGGTGTGTACTACTACATTTGAGAGGAATCTTCTAAAATCACTTATATCCAAATGTAGATGAGCCCAGAGCAGTTAGTAAGAGCTACTATACTTGGTAAAGTGCTGGGAAATGGTGCTGATGATTCAATGTAAATGTTTCTGTCTCTCATTCCTTTTTCCCCCCAATAATGTAACAGTGTAATGTGGGCTAGGTGACATGAGGGAGATTGCTAGACTAATGAGGGAGAGAGGGAGATTGCTGCTATGTCAGGGAGCCTCCTGCAGAATGCAGGAGGGGAGGTAACTATGATGCAACAGTGTAATGTGGAGTAGGTGACATGAGGGAGATTGCTAGACTAATGAGGGAGAGAGGGAGATTGCTGCTATGTCAGGGAGCCTCCTGCAGGATGCAGGAGGGTAGGCAACTATGGGGTGATGTGGTGGCTATGATACAGTTTGTGGGGTTAGAGTTGGTTATATCCTGAGACACAGGCAATTTGACGCAGAACAACATCATATGTAATCATTTATTATAAAGCAAACAATTACCTCTATCTGTAATGTGAACTCCTTAAGAACACAAACGCAGAATGTTATTAAACAAAGTTTACTATGATGAATCATTGCAGTATAAACACATATAATAAATGTCACAGGAATAGGCTATTATGCAGACACGTGTCATAAAATGAAAAGGCAAAATACAGAAACAGAAAAGCTTGCAAAATTAATTTAATCTTCGATAGAAAAAAATGTACTTGTTTGGGCAGTACATATATGGGTATATAAGATGGGTGTTAATACTTGTTTTGGCAGTACATATATGGGTATATAAGATGGGTGTTAATACTTGTTTGGGCAGTACATATATGGGTATATAAGATGGGTGTTACATTTCAGATGAGATGTTGCTATGGGCAATCAATCTGATACGATCTATTATCTTCTAGAAGGTGCTATATAAATAAGAAGTAGATTCTGATTGGTTGCCCATAGCAACATCCCATTTGAAATAGAACTATCTTAGTAAATTTACCCCTTAATGTCTATAGCTTCACTATGAGGCTGAGTTCTAAGCTTGATGCGTTATGTGAGTGCTTTTGTGCTGCAAGTAAGAATTATTTATTGCATGGTGACTGACCCGACTTTGGGGGTTATTCTGGTTCTCTCGCAAAGGCACAATCACTCCCTAATATACAAAACCATGTGCACTGCAGGTGGGGCTGATGTAACATTTGCAGAGAGGGGTAGATTTGGGTGGGGTTTGTACTTCAAACTGATATCTATATTGCAGTGTAAAAAGAAAGCAGACGGTATTTACCCTGCACAGACAGGGCCGGCGCCACCACTAGGCAAATCTAGGCATTTGCCTAGGGCGCCGGCCACTGGAGGGCGGCATTTTGCCCCCCCCCCCTCCGTGCCGCGGGGGTACCTGTCCTGCGGCGCTGTGTATTTAAAGCTGGCGGCGGAGGCAGCGAGGGGTCCCTGCAGTCGATAAGAAACAGCGAGCGCTATCCGCCGGGCTATGCGGAAGCGCTTCTGTTGTGAAAACACTGTCCGCACGCTGATTGGCTGAGATTCAGCCAATCAGCGTGCGCCGTGCGGCCAGTGTTTTCACAACAGAAGTGCTTCCGCATAGCCCGGCGGATAGAGCTCGTTGACTGCAGGGATTCCTCTCTGCCACCGCCGCCAGCTTTAAATACACAGCGCCGCAGGACAGGTACCCCCCCTCCCCCGGCTCCGGGGCGCCCCCACCCCGACTCGCCTGGGGCGCTCTGGTGCCCTTCACCGGCCCTGTGCACAGAAACAATAAAACACCCAAATCTACCTCTCTCTGCACATGTCACATCAGCCCCACCTGCAGTGCATGTGGTTTGTCCATTAGAGAGTGATTGTGCCTTTGCGAGTGAACCAGAATAAGCCCCTTTATGTGATTACAGTTATTGCACTTTGACAATCAGGGGCTGGTGTGCTATGGGCCAAATTCAGTTTGGCCTGCAGATTACAGAGAATCGCTATAAGGTGCGGGCATACGCAAGGACGTCGTAAACTGTGGTCGCATTCCGGGAAATACGACCACAGTGCAAGTCTGGATACGTCAGAAATAACGCAGGCATGGCCAGGCGTTTTAAGGGTGGGTCTGTGAGGTCAACGATGACCACTTCCACCGTGTCTCAGTCGCAGATTAGTGGTGGCCTCAGATTTGCACAGATGGCAAGGTTCTCTTCGATGTCCCCCAATTTGTTAATGGATCCATTCTCAGTTCTCTCGCAATTTTACATGGAGCGTTTTCCCTTTCTGCCTGTGCAGCAGCTATCTACACGCAGACAGCGGCAACTTCTCAGATTAGCCATCCATGCTGATATAGGCCCTATGTCTAAGTAGTAGAACAGAAATACATTATGGTGCTGTCCAGTGACCCAATTATGTTGGGTAGGCATAGAGTTGTACTGCCCTAAACAGTATTTTCACATCAACTGGAAATGTCATGTTGGACAGACGGGGGGAAATGTAATAGGATGAGAGATTCAGAAAGTGAGAGATTTGGTAAGACATCTCCATTTTTTTTTTAAAGCGGCAATCATTTACACTGCAAAACCGTTTGAAATTGCCGTGTAAGTGATTGCCGCTTTAAAAAAAAAAAAAAAACTGGAGATTTTTTACCAAATCTTTCACTTTCTGAATCTCTCATCCTCTAAAATTTCACCCATGATGTCTGTTCTATGTCTGTTTTATGTCCGTCAAATGTGTTACAGAATTACTGTACATGTAGTCACATATAATGGTTAGATCATGTGCCGTGGCACACTAGTGTGCCTTGAGCGGTTCTCAAGTGTACCCCCAGATCTAGAGACGCCCAAACCAGTTTACAGCCACCACCAGTTCAGCTGTTATTTACTGGTCTCTTCTTTTCATGTAAAGGGCCGATGTATTTTATTTTTGTTACCTGTGGGGACCAGTGTGATTGTTTTTCATATGGGGGGCCAATAGGTTAGTTTTTTTCCTGTGGGGGCCAATATGTTTTGCCCTGTGGGGATCTCATGTTGTGCCTTGGCAATTTTAAAATTTTATTTAGTGTGCCGCAAGGTAAAATGGTTGAAAATCACTGCGCTACACACACACACACACACATATACAAATCCACCTACTGAACAGCCTAATGTTCAATTTCAAAGGTATTGATATGTCTTATATGGTAAGTAAATGTGATGGCGATTCACAGGTGCCAGCACTGGAGGTGAGTGGATGAGGATGGGATTGTGGTCATATCACCCAAAGCGTACAGGCTGCTCCTTATCTGCTTCTAGTCTCCCTCCTCTCTGCAACTGCTGCTCTGCTATGTAGACTAGCAGTAAACTGGCAATCCAATTCAAATTGCTCATTGCACAGCGCCATGATGTCATGTGAACAGAGGGCCATAATGTGGCACAGTGCCACCCCCATCTCCACCACTGGTTGGGAATTATGCTGTGATACATTCATGTAGCATATAAATCATTATGTAGCTTAGAGCCTGAGGTTCTGGGCTAGATACTATCCCCCATCCACTTAAAAAACAAAGAGCCCGATTCAGGTTTTAACGGTCCTGGGCGTATTCGGACCAGGGACCGAAGTTTTTGCTCTGCGCATGCGCATATTCTCATACACGCATGTGCATGGCTGCCGGAGGCCTTCAGCGACTTACACAGCCGCTGAGGCGTTCGCACAGAGGGGGCGGGTTGAAGGAGGTCAGGGGGATGGCGCATGGGGATGGCTAGCATTTCCTGGGCATACCCACAAAAATGGTGGGTGCACCCAGCAAAACTATGGGTGTAAACATGCCAACGTTGGTGGGCTGATGCATGGGGACACCCAGCGTGACTGCACGACGTCAGTGCCCTCCTCGTTCACGGAACCAGGTGCCGCAAATATAGGTCAGTCAAGACTGACTCATATTTGCGAACAGAGAAATAATCATTCAATGGTCTCTCCCGTGCGATTGGATGTTTATGCAAAACATCCTTTCGTAATACGGCGGGGACGTTTGCCCAGCGGGTGGCGTTAGAGGGCTCACTAAGCAGCAAATTTACCCTGCTTATTGAGTCAACCTGAATCAGGCCCAAAGTCACCTAAAATTGGGACAGAGTAAACTAGTCTTAAATGTGGCCACTGGGCCTTAGGTAAGACCTAGGTTGCCCAATGGATGATCCAATAGCTCTGGCAACGCGGCCCGTCCATCAAGTTCAACCTTCTATCTATATAAGGCTACTCCTTACCTCTAGGAGGTGAAGTACCCCCACTGACCACTAGAAGCCACTCGACGGACCAGTTTACTCCTTTTGTGCTAAAAGATGTCATAACAGAAAGTGAAAGCAATTTGTGCAGGGACACTGATCAGTTTTAAACTTGCTGGATATGGAGAGAGGGAGCTGTGAAGACAGAGATTGGAGGTAGGAGCAAATAGTGACTGGGGGGGGGGTGGAGCATTTGTGGCCTAAAGCTGTCACAACTCAAAGTGAAATTAAAAACGGTCACAGCTCAAAAAGAAAATGCATTGCAGAAGCCGTCATTTCGAGGGGCTTTTAACTAGTATAGAATAATGTATGTTCTCCTTCCAATCCTTACCTGAGTGGTTTATCCACAGATAAGAACCCATCCACTCTGTGTCCCACAGGAAGCGCTCTCCTGACGTCAGTAATGTGATTAGAGTCCAATGGGAAGAAAGGCTGACCCACGTGGTTCTGGAATGTCGGGTAGATCACAAGAGACAGGATCAGAAGCAGCTTCTCCATGATGCAGGTTACACCCGGCATGCAGGCCAGTGTCCTCTGAAATGACAAATGGCATCTGTTACTGCAGCTCTGAGCACCTTTTACAGTACCTGCGGAGTATTGTGCCGAGATAATATTTTGCTGGGATGGGCAGATAAAGTATCAGATTTTGTTGTGCAGAATAACATGAAAGACAGCCATATATAATGTATACATTAAATAGAAGATATTATGACTAGAAGTGTTGAGTTGCATTTATAATGCTTGCTGCCCTAGAGCACCACCGTGTTCTGCTGTATAACACCTGTCAGGCTCTAAACAGGGTGGGGGGGGGGGGGAATCTTTAGAAATCCAAAAGAAAGACATTTTTGTGTAAGACGCTAACTGGGACAACCACCACAATATAACGGTCTGTATGCGGGATATAGCTTGTATGGGGTTTATAACGGCATTGGGGACAACACAGAGTTGGATTTCCAAACATATGCAGATGCAGGGCTTCTAATACTATACACTGGGGGGGGGGGGGAGAACGGCTGCAGCGATTTTCACTGTCGCTGGGCCCTTCGCATGGAGCAGTGCGGTCTGGGGGTGTGGGGCGGCAGACTCAGGTAGCGCCCATGGGAACGCCCAGCGTTTCATGAGCGTCCCCATGAAAACGCTGGGTGTTCCCATGGGTTTGTGGGCGGGACAAGGTGTGCCGGGGGGGGGGGCGGCAGACGCCACAGGACGTCAGCCGCCCGCCCAGTCTTTGTCCCGCTGCCCGCAAATATAAGTCAGCGACTTATGTGTAAGCGACTTAATGTGTAAGGGGCACTACTGCAGTGAACATAATGTGTAAAGGGCATTACAGCGGTGGACATAATGTGTAAGGGGCACTATTACAGTAAACATAATGTGTAAGGGGCACTACAACTGTGGGCATAATGTGTAAGGGGCACTACTGCAGTGGACATAATATGTATGGGGCACTACTGCAGTGGACATAATATGTAAGGAGCACTACAACTGTGGGCATAATGTGTAAATGGCACTACTACAGTGGACATAATGTGTAAGGGGCACTAAAACTGTGGGCATAATGTGTAAGGGGCACTACTACAGTGGACATAATGTGTAAATAGCACTACAACAGGGCGTTTCCCATGAAACTACGTCCCCTTAATTTTTTTCAAACGTACTTCGGAGTATATATTCGCTTACCAAAGCCTTGGCCGGCCCTGTGCAAAGTAGCACAAAAGACGCGTTGACGCAAATGCACATCACAGCGCATGCGCGTCCTGTCAGAAGTGTATATTGTGCGAGTGACACTCAATGACACTCGCCTATGAAATTCTTGACCAATGATTGTACGCTCTTTTAAAATCTTAAAGAAATCTTTACAAATCCACATCTCAATCCCGGCGGTCAGAAAGTCGGCTGCTGGAATCCCAACTGCCATCAGATCCCCTTTTAGATGCCAACTCCAGGATACCGACAGCTGGTATCCCAGAGCAAGTATGCCAGGGCAGGGTGAGGTCAGGCCAGGGAAGGAGGGGGATTCCAGGATCTTTCTTGACCGCCGGCATCCCAACTGGCAGGATATGGTATGTATCCCCCTGCTATCACCTATACTACTCCTCCCAGTACACCCTCACTGCTGTCCCAATCTGTGGAATGAGACATGCTCAGTTATGCCCTTTTACCTCTATAGGGGAGATGTATCAAACCTCCTAAAGATGACAACTGGAGGTGTTGCCATTAGCAACCAATCTACGTATGCTTTTATAGAATGTACTTATTGATTGATAGCTAGAATCTAATTGAAATTGCACAATCTCCCAGACAGTTCTTACAAATATCTTATAATAATTGGAAAGCTCCGGTGCAATTTTCTAAGTATTTTATATGCAATTTTATTTGCTTTTGTGTGTTGCTACGGTTACAGTTGCCATGATAACACAGTGCTAATCGAAAGCCCATCTAACCAGCGACAAAAGACTCCTGATAAGACTGTATTTTATGTTGCCAGAGGCGCTCACCGCCTCTCACCGACTTCCAGCTCTGATTACATCTTTGGCTAAATGCTTTATTAAGTTGCTCAGGTGTGACACGGGACGACCTGCTGGTTCCCCTCCCGTCAGCAATTACACCTTCGGTGGTCCTGTCACAGCTTGCAGCGCAAGGACATGTATTATAGCTGCAAGTTACTAAGCACTGCATAATAGACAGGAGATATACTTATTGCAACTATCAAGTATCATTGTGGCTTAAACCAGAATATTAGGCCAGTTGTACCAAGCTTGAAAAGTGATACAATGGAGAGTGATAAACCACCAGCCAATCAGCTGCTAACTGTTATGTTACAGTCTGTGGTAGTAGCTGATTGGTTGGTGGTTTATCACTCTCCATTTTTTCACTTTTCAAGGCTTAGTACATCTCGCACATTAAGTGCCTACTCAGGGTTGCCTACTCTCCCGAATGGCCGGGAGACTCCGAAAAATTGGGTCCCCCTCCTGGCCCCCCAGAAAAGGTGGGCAAGCCTTCGGATTTCCACTGGAAGCCTCCCCAAGACCCCCGTGATAGCCCAGCGTCGGCGTATAAATACCGAAATTCTGGGATTTTCAGGGGAGGAGCAGAGCTAAAATGATGCAAATTGCATCATTTTAACCCTGCCCCATCCTCGGAGAACCATGAATCGAGTAATTTTCAGTACTGGGTGGGGCTTGATAAACCCTTCCCCCGAAGTGCTGCTGATCGTTCAATCTCCGAGCTTCTCCCGGAGAGGAGACTCCTATGCTGGATACACACCAGAACAATGCAGATCATGAGCGGGTGGTAAGACAATCGTAGGACCTGCTCATGATCTGTGGAGCTCACGTCTCGCTCACGATCTGAGTCCAATCCGATCGCAAGCTATACCCAGTTGAATTGGTTGTTTTCAGATCCTACCTGCTGCAGGTAGGGGGCCAGATTATCTAAGCTTCAAAAGTGATAAAATAGAGAGTGATAAACAGCCAGCCAATCAGCTCCTGTCTGACATTTTTCAAACACAGTCTGTGACATGGCAGGTAGGAGCTGATTGGCTGGCTGTTTATCACTCTCCATTTTATCACTGTTGAAGCTTAGAGAACCTGGCCCATTATCAGAAAAACTGCCGAACGACCCGCGGGGCCGCACATCGGATCGGAATCGTAAAAATGGCCCAAAACATGCCACATTTACATACAATCGGTCCAGATTGTATCTAAATCGGGTCGTTTAAACTCTATTTATAGATCTATCTAAAGGCTTGGGCGATATACAGTACATGCAATTTGGGTTTTTGTCATGTGATAGAGTTCTACATATCTATGATGATAGTCTCCTTTCTGGGCTTCTCCCGGAGTGGAAACTCTAAATGTACTGTAGGTAAGTATGGGTCTACTTCCTTAGTTTGTCAGTCAAGTTTTTCATTAGTTTTGTTCCACTTTATCTATCTTAACCCTTGAGTGCCAAGTGAATTTGTCAAAATAGGTATGAAAATTGCCAAGTATACATTTTTATTCACCATAATGACCTGTAATGTTACCTTAGGTAGGAAATATCAACTTTTTTTACACAACATTTTTTTCATTTGAATTTATATAACAAATGTGAACGACGCTGACATTTTTTTTTAGTGGATATTTTGAACATTCTTCACATGATGATGGCACACAAAGGGTTAACAGTAAAGCCAACAATGGTTATTTTAACTACCGTATCCTTGCTAGATAGAGGGATAGATTCTCTAAGCTTCAAAAGTGATAAAATGGAGAGTGATAAACAGCCAGCCAATCAGCTTCTGTCTGACGTTTTTCAAACACAGTCTGTGACATGGCAGGTAGGAGCTGATTGGCTGGCTGTTTATCACTCTCCTTGTTATCATTTTTTTGAAGTTTAAAGAATCTGGCCCAGAATTTGGTAATAGGGGGGTGAGATATATTGTGGCTAATATAGGGGGAAAATGTAATAGGGTGAGATTTTTTTTTTTTTTTAAACAGACAGTCATTTACACTGCAAAACCAGTTTGATTTTGCAGTGTAAATGATTGCCGCTTTAAAAATTTACTAAGTAAATTAGTAAATTTACTATTTACTAAGCATTTGAGAGGGAGAAAGTGGATGGAGCTAAACTACCAGCCAGCCAGCTCCTAACTGTTATTTTCAACCACAGTCTTTAACATAGCAGCTAGGATCTGGTTGGTCAGTACTTTATCTCTCTCCAAAGTTATTAATCTACAGCACTTTAAAAAAACAAAAACATTGTGAAATGCAGACTTGCAAGCCAGCCACAGAACTTGTGTAAATCATAGGTTTCCGCAATTAAAGGTATATTATGGGATGGATAGATTCTACTTCACATGTGATGTTGCTATGGGCAACCAATCAGATCCTGTCTACTATGTTCTAGAGGGTGCTAAATAAATAAGTAAATTCTGATTGGTTGCCCATAGCAATATCACATGTGAAGTAGAATTCACATCTTAGTAAATTTCCCCCTGAATTGTCCGCCGTGAAAGCCGCTATCTTGCAAAAAAAAAAAAAAAAGTTTTAGAACATAATCAGCCAAACCCTTAACCCCGTCATTACTTACCGATATTCCCGTAGAAGACTTCGCGGTGCCCTAGCCTCGTCCTTGTCAGACCATTTGTTCCAGGCTCCTGATAACCTGGAAATGTGACAGATCTCCTGGTGCTATCCCTGTGTGGCCTATTTACCTGCTACATCTGTCGGAGCAGGAGACACACACACAGCAATGTACTCCTGACGCGGCCGCACCCCAAGCAGACACACCTGCTGGTCTGCATGCAATCGCAGCAAATCTACATATGATAAAAACAGGAATGCCTGCCTGTTTAATAAGTATGTGTTGTGCCTTGTAAATTGAACCCAAGTATAGTGAGTTGGAACTGGTCCAGTCATTAATGCTGTCCTGGGTTAATAAAAAAAAGTAGCTTTTCAGCTCCTACCGGCTTCTAGACATCTAATAAGGGACCATATCCTAGGTACGGTATCACTCAGGCCAGTGGGAGAACTTGCTGGTAATTATGTGGTAAGTGACAGAATAGGGATAAATACAGGCATCAGCGCAGGAGCTGCAGAACAGCACTGGGTTAAAGTGTGTGTTTGATGTTTATGTACATTAAACGCTGTATTTGAGGTAAAGCTAGTACATTCGGTGCTGCAGGCTACCATGGAGGAGAATACCAGGGAGTTTGTACTAATATATGCCGTATATCACAAGTGTGGAGACTCGTTTAAATCAGCGTAGAATCTGCCTGAGGCAATGCTGTAATGCAGGGTATTCCTTCATAGTAAAGTGCTGTTTCATTTTAGTTATATTTTATCGGTAACCCCCAACTTGCAAAACATATACAGTATACAACACTATGGCCCTTATTCTGGTTCACTGGAAAAAGGCAAATTCCTTCTCAAATGGACAAAACCATGTGCTCTGCAGGGGGGCAGATGTAACAGGCGCAGAGAGATTTAGATTTGGGTGAGTTATTTTGTTTCTGTGCAGGGAACATACTGACTGCTTTATTTCTACACTGCAATATAGATCTCACTTTGAAGTAAAACCCCACCCAAATCGAATTCTCTCTGCACATGTTACATCTGCCCCACCTGCAGTGCACATGGTTTTGTCCATTTGAGAAGGAATTTGCCTTTGCGAGTGAACCAGAATAAGGGCCTATATATGTATTATTGTTATGAGTCCTATTTATTCACTAATATGTGCAAGGTATTCCCAAAATAGAAAATAGTTTTCGGGGTGCGCCCTCAAATATTTGGTATATTATGTATTTACGGTCCTATGGTTTTAACCCTCTGAGTGCCAAGTGAATTTATCGGTACTCTTTACCTAGAACGGCGCCCACGATTTTGATCTTAGGCATCGCAAGGTAAAAAATCGCGTCGGTCGCATCGCATGCGACCAAAAAATCGCATGCGATGCGACCAACGCGATTACTGCGATTTTACATAGGAAACAATGTTAAATGGCCCAATTGACCCGATTTTACATAGGGAACAATGTTAAATGGCCCACAGACCACAAATAGCCACCCTGAAGTGTGAAATGGCCCCGCCAATTGTTAACGCCACCCCACGATCAACGCGAACCCGAAGCGTGGCGAGCGCAGCGAGCCCGCGAGGGGTGGCGGTACGCGTCCTCCGACCTTTTCATACCCCCACTATCCACGTCGGCGTGGAGTTGAGAATAGAAAGTGTGGCCATCGCAGCGAGCCACCGAGCCCGAAGCGTGGCGAGCCCATCAAACCCCGCGAGGGGACGCGGATACCTTCACAGCTATTCTCAACTCCACGCCGACGTGGATAGTGGGGGTATGAAAAGGTCGGAGGACGCGTACCGCCACCCCTCGCGGGCTCGCTGCGCTCACCACGCTTCGGGTTGACGTTGATCGTGGGGTGGCGTTAACAATTGGGGGGGCCATTTCACACTTCAGGGTGGCTATTTGTGGTCTGTGGGCCATTTAACATTGTTCCCTATGTAAAATCGGGTCAATTGGGCCATTTAACATTGTTTCCTAGGTAAAATCGCGGTAATCGCGTCGGTCGCATCGCATGCGATTTTTTGGTCGCATGCGATTTGACCGACGCGATTTACATTTTAACATGCATTTCCATGTAAAATCGCGGGCATTGCATCGGTCGCATCGCATGCCATTATAATGGCATGCGATGTACATGCGATGCCCGCGATGGGCGCCGTTATAGGTAAAGAGTACCAATTTATCAAAATAGGTGTAAAAATTGGCAAGCACACATTTTCAGTCATCATAATTACCAGTAATGTTTATATTATATAGGAAATATCGTTTACCAATTATGGTAAGGTGAGATTGCTAGACTCTGCAGGGAGTCGGGGAGGAGGAGGAGTTGACAAGTTTGAGCTAATGCCATTCTAGTGTCAGTAATCAGACTGGGGCATGAAGGTCTCACCGAGGAATGCCGTGATAGGTGCCCATACTTAGGGGTGTTGCCAGCCACCACAGAAGCTTGGATAACCATTACAGTGCATGATTTGGGCCCCTTTATGAAGATATATATTAAATACTCATAGGGCCTAATTCAGACCAGGGCAAATTTTGTTTCCAAATGGACAAAACCATGCTACACTGCATGAGGTATCTAAATAAATTAGCCAGTATTTACCCTGCATGGAAACACAATAACTCACACAAATCCAATCTCTGCACGTTACCTCTGTGCACCCCCCCCCCCCCCCCCCTCAGTGCAACATGGTTTTTTCCACTCGCAAATAAAATGTGCCCTTTGATCAGGTCTGAATTAGGCCCATAATACATGCATGATAATGTACCAGATTAATGACAACAGTATACTGTAGAGCAGGCGACTCCAACCTATGGCCCTCCAGCTGTTGTGAAACTACAAGTCCCATCATGTTTCGCTATTAGGGAAAGCTAGAACTATGGCAAGGCATGCTGGGATGTGTAGTTTCACAACAGCTGGAGAGCCACAGTTTGGTCATCCCTGCTGTAGAGAATACACTATCTTTGCAGTAACATATGATATGTATAATTCAAGTGCATAGTCTGGAACCAACATAGAGGAAGAGTGGGCCCTCAGGCAGTGGGCCATAGAGGATGGGTGGGCCCTCAGGCAGTGGGCCATAGAGGAGGGGTGGGCCCTTAAGCAGTGGGCCATAGAAGAGGGGAGGGCCCTCAGGCAGTGGGGCCCACTTGGGGTTCCCCCTGTACCCCTATGGGCCAGTCTGACCCTAGCATTGAGTTGTTACAATGCAGAAGTAGCCTCAGCATTTTGGGGGTTATTCTGATACACTCGGAAAGGCACAATCACTCTCTAATGGACAAAACCATATGCACTGCAGGTGGGGCAGATGTAACATGTGCAAAGAGAGTTAGATTTGGGTGAGCGGTGTACTTCAAACTGATATCTCTATTGCAGTGTAAAAATAAAGCAGCCAGTATTTACCCTGCATAGAAACAATAAAACACCCAAATCTAGCTATCTCTGCACATGTAAAATCTGCCCCACCTGCAGTGCATATGCTTTTGTCTATTAGAGACTGATTGTGCCTTTCCGAGTGAATCTGAATAACCCCCTTTGTTTGAACTTTCTAGAACCGAGCAGGAGTGACTGATTAATATACAGTACTCTCCCTTGTAACCCAGTAGAATAGGACGGCGCCTGGTATTTCTTTGTCACTGCGTGCTGTAATGTGATTAGTCTAGAGACCAGTGTGCATAACTGTATGGTGTATATTTAGTTTCCCTTAGAAGTCCTACGTCGCAGTGACATTATTAGATGAATGAAAAATGCCATTGCTCTGTTGCCTCGGGCAGTGTACAGGAGAAATATGTCACACATTTCAGGCATGACATTTATCTTGTGAGCTATGTTGTTGTTCTATGATTGAACTTTGTAAAAAAAAACATGACGTCATAAAAAGAGAGACAATCTTTGCGGAGACAATGTGTTATATTTAGTGATCTGATCGAGGGAGCAAAGAGAAAAAATATTCTCCATCCAAATAAGAGTATTTGTTAATCATATAGCCCCTGGGCAGGATTATTCACAGTGCAGCAGTGCCTAGGGGCCCAGTGACCCCTAGGGGCCCATCTGACATCTGGGATCTGGATGACTCCCAGACAATGGGGGAATTTACTAAGACTGTAGTTTGATTTCACATGGGTTGTTGCTATGGGCAACCAGTAAGACTCTACTTATTTATTCAGCACCTTCTAGAAAATAATAGTATCTGATTGGCTGGCCATAGCAACATCCCATGTGATCTAGAACTCTCATCTTAGTACATTTCCCACAATGTCTAGCTAGACCCTCGACACCAAGAGTTCAGCAGTTAATAGTTCGACATTGACAATGACACAAGCAAAAGATGGACATGGAAAAGGTCGCGAAACGGGCAACATGAGTTTTTCACATTTTTTTACCATTTTTTAGGGACTTTTTCATACTTTACTATACACGTGAACGCTGAATGTGAACGTTGAAATCTGGGATGCGGATTGTCCTAAGACTGTCCCTTAGTGAGAAATGTATTAAGCGCAACGGAATCTGCTGCGCTATATAAGAAACTGTAAATAAATAAATAAATAAATAAGATGGGAATTCTATTTCAATTCTATTTATTTAGCAACTTCTAGAAGTGACTCTCATCTGAAATTGAACTCCCATCTTTTTCTTGTCGGTTTCTATTGTGACTCCTTTAACCCCTCTCTCCCCCTCCTTGGACCACCTTTACTAGATGTTGTAGTACTACCATGACTGGCAGCATCCACGGCACTAGTACGGCATCAGGTTTTCTACTGATCGTGATCCATCTCAATTTATATTTATTAACACATTGGAGCACAGCACCAGCTGGGATTAATTGAATATACAAGTTGTAAAAAATAATGGCTTTTTGTTTATTTTTTTTATACAAACAACTTACAGTGCAGGGGGTCACGACACTTACCATAGGCAAACGCGGGGGGGTGTTTGTTCCGGTTGCTTGGAAACCCCCCTCCTCTTGGCAAGTGCCTTAAATGATGACAACAATAGCACTGGTATATAATATGATGAATAGAGCTGCTGCCACATCATGCAGTGTAAGGGACAGAGCAGAGCTGCTGCACATGCCTAGTGTACCAGCTTCTTCTACCACATTTACTTAGGGTTACCACCTTTTTGTTGAGAGATTCCCGGACATTGGCCCGCCCCTTGACACACCCACTGACCCATCCCAGCCCCACCCCCAGACCCGCCCCCAGACCCGCCTTATGTTGATTTTTTTTAAACCTTTGCTTCTATTTCATTCTTGATTTTGCATACCATAATTCCAGTTACATGTTATATCACATACATTAATGGCCATTACAAGTTATGCCACACATCGTGATGCTAATTCCGTGTTATGCCATATACTGCAATGGCCATTACACATTATGCCAGGACTCAACAGAATTTTTGCAAAGGATGGACAACATGGACAGTGCGCGCCGAAGGCGCGCATCAAAATTTTTGACATAATGCCGACACACCGCACACCCATTATATAGTATACCACATGCCATAATGGCCATTACAAGTTATGCCACACATCGTGATGCCAATTACGTGTTATGCCATGTACTGCAATGGCCATTACACATTATGCCAGGACTCAACAATTTTTTTGCAAAGGATGGACAACATGGACAGTGCGCGCCGAAGGCGCGCAGCAAAATTTTTGACATAATGCCGACACACCGCACACCCATTATATAGTATACCACATGCCATAATGGCCATTACAAGTTATGCCACACATCGTGATGCCAATCACGATGTATTATTCCATGTACTGCAATGGCCATTACACATTATGCCAGGACTCAACCAAATTTTTGCACAGGATGGAAAACATGGACAGTGCGCGCCGAAGGCGCGCAGCAAAATTTTTGTCATAATGCTGATACACCGCACACCCATTATATAGTATACCACATGCCATAATGGCCATTACATTTTATGCCACACACCGTAATGCCCATTGCACGTTTTAATGAACTTTGTAATTCCGATTACTCATAAGCCCACACATGATGCCCATGACATACTATATAACACACCGTAATGCCCATTACATACTATATAACACACCGTAATGCCCATTACATACTATATAACACTGCAATGCCCATTACATACTATATAACACACCGTAATGCCCATGATATACTATATAACACCGCAATGCCCATTACATACTATATAACACTGCAATGCCCATTACATACTATATAACACTACGCAATGCCCTTGACATACTATATAGCACCGCAATGCCCATGACATACTATATAACACCGCAATGCCCATTACATACTATATAACACTGCAATGCCCATTACATACTATATAACACTACGCAATGCCCTTGACATACTATATAGCACCGCAATGCCCATGTCATACTATATAACACCGCAATGCCCATGTCATACTATATAACACTAAGCAATGCCCATGTCATACTATATAACACTAAGCAATGCCCATGACATACTGTATAACACACCATACACATTTGACACATAAGTGCCACTTACCTATATGTTTAATGCCAGGGGCTTCATGCCGATGCCAAGGTGGACTGAATTTGCTCGTTGCCGAGGGGGATAGATCTGTGCCTCTGTGCTCGTTGCCGAGGGGGATAGATCTGTGCCTCTGCTCGTTGCCGAGGGGGATAGATCTGTGCCAGTGTGCTCGTTGCCGAGGGGGATTGATCTGTGCCAGTGTGCTCGTTGCCGAGGGGGATTGATCTGTGCCTCTGTGCTCGTTGCCGAGGGGGATTGATCTGTGCCTCTGTGCTCGTTGCCGAGGGGGATAGATCTGTGCCTCTGTGCTCGTTGCCGAGGGGGATTGATCTGTGCCAGTGTGCTCGTTGCCGAGGGGGATTGATCTGTGCCAGTGTGCTCGTTGCCGAGGGGGATTGATCTGTGCCAGTGTGCTCGTTGCCGAGGGGGATTGATCTGTGCCTCTGTGCTCGTTGCCGAGGGGGATTGATCTGTGCCAGTGTGCTCGTTGCCGAGGGGGATTGATCTGTGCCAGTGTGCTCGTTGCCGAGGGGGATTGATCTGTGCCAGTGTGCTCGTTGCCAAGGGGGATAGAAACCCCCTCCCCCGCCTGCGGGAGGCAGACAGGCTTGTCAGTGTGCCTGTGCCTGCCTGCCCGTCCCCTCACGTCTCCCCCGCTGTATTCGCGGAAGAGAGTGAGACGTGCTGCTGTGCTGTATGATTTTAACATTTCTAACTCCCGCTGCTGGACCGCTAGCCAATGGCCGTTCGCGGTCCAGCAGCCAATCAACTGGTGGCTGCTGGACCGCGAGCGGCCATTGGCTAGCGGTCCAGCAGCATATGCAGCACCGCAGCAGCACGTCTCTCCCGCATACACAGCGGGGGAGACTTGAGGGGACGGGAGCAGGGCAGCGGGGGAGCGGGGAGACGAGGGGGCGGCGGCGGCGGCGGCGGGCGGGTTATTCCCGGACTATGTATAGTCCGGGAAAGCCACCCGTCCGGACTCCGGACGCCGGTCTTAATTACCGGACTGTCCGGAGTAATCCCGGACGGGTGGTAACCCTACATTTACTGTATATGTGGATCTAAACCCTCAAACATTGCAATGGACCAGAGAGCAGCTACCAGGAGGACGAGACATTTCTTACCATGAGGTGGAAGATTGTGAGCTTAGAAAGTGAAATACCCAGGGCCGGCGCCACCACTAGGCAGCCTTAGGCATTTGCCTAGGGCACCGGCCACTGGAGGGCGGCCACTTGGGAGCAGCCCCCGGATGAAGGAGAAGGTGAGAAACCACGGTCTCCCTCTCTGCTCTCCCTCCCCCCCCATAGAGCGATGCATCTCCTGCCGCTACCACCCCATGGAGAGCCCCCCCGCTTGTGGAGCGAGACACGTGACGCTGCTCCCTCTCCCCCGTGGAGTTACTCCACGCCCGCCGGAACTGTACATCCGCCGCATCTCCGGCCGCCTGCACCCCCTCCATCTCTTGCCGCCTGCACACCCCCACCTCTCCGTGGAGCAGGAGGGCACCCATGGAGCGACGCATCTCCTGCCGCTACCACCCCATGGAGAGCCCCCCCCACTTGTGGAGCAAGACATGTCACGCTGCTCCCTCTCCCCCGTGGAGTAACGGAACTGTACGTCCGCCGCATCTCCCGCCGCCTGCACCCCCTCCATCTCTCGCCCCCTGCACACCCCCACCTCTCCGTGGAGCAGGAGGGCGCCGGGGCGACCCCTGCCTGGGGCGCTCCGGTGCCTAGCACCGGCCCTGGAAATACCGGTTCTATTATGTTTGTGTATTTATTTATTATATGTCTAACCTGTTCCTGACCACATATCTTATTTAAATGTTTGAAACAGCCTATACCATAGACCATCTGTACTGTTACATATTAATACTCTATTCCATGCTGTATCCAGTGTATAAAAAGTCTCATTTTAAGGGCTATATCTGCTCTCTCAGACTCCCATACTTACTCCAATGCGCTGCAGAGTGGGAGATTTTGGATTACATTTGGAAACCCCCCTCTAAAAATCCTGCATTTGCCACTGCTTACAGTATATTTATGTGAACAAATGCAATAGGGTACAGCACAAACAAGTTATACAAAAAAAAAGAACAACTTTTTAAAAGTTTTTGCAAATGACAACTCACACAGAGGTACAGCACACTTAAGCCCCGTACACACGGGGGGAGATATATTGCTCAGCAATATATTGCTAGCAATATATTGCTGAGCAATATATTGCCCAGTGTCTCCTTTGCATCAGCGACCTGAGATGGTCGCTGATGAAAAGGAACCTCTGCTGGGGGAGCCGCAGAGGTAATTAGCTGGTCGCAGGAGCAAGCTCCTGCGACCAGCGATTACAATGGGGCAGAAAACGGGAGCGCGCACCCGGCGATTTATCGCTGGTGCGCACTCCAATCACTGGCAATATGGTTGCCTGCGACCATATTCCCAGCGATTATAGCCCCTATAGCCCCCGTGTGTACACAGCATCTAGTTGTACACACACACACACAAAAATAATAACAATTTTGTTTACTTTTTCACAAATGACAACTCGCACTGTGGAGTCTCATCATTTATATTGATGTGAACGCAGTAGTGTACAGCACACATGAGGTACTAAAAAACGTTTCCAGTTTTTGTACTTTTTTTCACACTTTATGTGAACACAGTGGGCAGTATTCAGGGCGGGATGTATTAATATACATCGCCGCCCTTTGCATGGCAGCCGCCGCGATGCTGCTGCATATGTACTAACATATGCGTCCAGCATCGGGTTGCGGTGACGGAGACCCCCGCGATACCTGTGATGTGGTCTGCGGGGGTCTCCGTCACATCCCGGCGGCTGCCAGCGTCCCCCTGCGTCTCCTCCTCCCCCCTGAAGCCGGATGTCCTCCCGGCTGTGACACCAGGGGGAGGAGGAGATCAAGGGAGGACGGGAGGGGGGGGGGGCGCGCGGACGGCGGGGGCCAAAAGAAGCCCATAGGCTTCTATAGGGTATCGCCACCCAGAGGGTGGCGATACCCTGCCTAGCGAAAACGGGGCGGACGGGTATTGATACATAGGAAAATGCGGTAAAACGGGTGTTTTACCGCATTTTCCCTTTAGTACATCCCGCCCTCAATGAGGCCAATTCGCCATGTTTCACGGCGAATTTGTGCTATTTTTGCCTTGGAAGGTGATCTTTTTGTGTCAGAAAGTGAATCACCCTATTCAATGTGCACTTTTCGCCGTCTTTCTAAGTAATTTTCGTCGTGTGTCGCCGTGTAGCAAATCGCCATCTTTTCATGGTGAAGTGGAATGTGAACTTTTAAAATAAAGTTGTTGTTTTTTACATTTGGTGTAAAAAAATCAGGAATTTTATTCTGTGAAGGGGCATGCTATTTGTATTCATGTGCTTATAGCACATGAATATATATTTAATTTAACATATATTTATTTTTTACACATAACAGCCAGCAGGGGGCCGGGTGCCGAGAGCTGCTCATTAGATATTCATATATTCACTGCTCCCGATCATTACATATGCACGATCAGGAGCAGTGAATACCCGGTCCCCTGCTGGCTCTCCCGGTGGGCAGCTTGTGCTGCCTGGGTCCCGGGGAGCCCTCCTCCCCTCCACATACATTCTGGGGCAGGCCTGCCACTGTCCCCTGGCTCCCTGAGGGATGCCGCAGGGGTTAAGATTTGCCGCCAGGGGCAGCGAGCCCCTGCGACATTGAATAGGGGGATAGCAGGGGGACAGCGAGGCTCCGGAACACGGCGACAGTGCAGCGAATCCTAAACAGGATTCGCTGCACACCGCGATTATGTACATTGAATACAGCCCACTGAGGTACAGCCTGTGGAGTCACTGTGTGAATTACTGCCTGTTTAAATTACTGACTGCCTCTACTGTTCTATCTCAGCTAATAGGAACACTAAGGGGACTGCAGTGGAGAGATAGGTCAGCTCAGTACTGGAGCAGCACTGGAGATGAGTCAGCGTGGAGTCGGTACAGACTGTCAGAGCACACACACCTCCCCAGTGGCCCTGTGTGAAATGGCATCCAACAGGAGTCAGACGTTAGGATGATGAAGTTTTTCCTCGATTTAGAATCCGAGCAAGGTGGGGAAAACCGCACCAGGCACTCAGATTCCGTAGGATCCTGCTCCTTTTTAATTAAATAAACGTGTGGTGCTTGAAAACAATTTATTAACCCTTTGAGTGCCCACATCTCTGTGAAAGATGTTGAACATATCCTCTAAAAATGCCGGCGTCGCCCACATTTGTTATATAAATTCAAATAAAAAATGTTTAAAAAAAAAAATAATAATAATTCCTATAGAAAAGTTAAACATTACATTCATTACGATGAATAAAAATGTTTGCTTGGCAATTTTTACACCTATTTTGACAAATTCACTTGGCACTCAAAGGGTTAAACATAAAACTGTATGACACTTTGTCCAAGCGAAATGATTGTGTAGGTTGAACTTCAGGGAGTGTTGGTCTTTGAATTAAAAACGTTTATTTTTTTTTCTGCCCACAAAAATTGAAACCTTTGTAATAGTTTATAAATGTAAGTCTTGGAGAAATGGAAATGTTTTCACAGTACAGTGCACTGACAGGACTCTGCAGGATGCATTTAGAATAAGTGTGTGCAAGTAGGTTAATCCATAGATGTTTCTGTATATACTGGGTGTGGGAACTGACTTCATGCCGTCTTTTCCATAAAGTACAGCTGCGTCTGATTGCTGCTATTCTGCTTAAGCCTATAATTGACTATTACATAATACCAAAAGGAAAGTGGCAATAAAAAAAATAAACCAAATGTAAAAACAACCACCACAATGATTTATGTAGTGTGTAATAATGGAATGACTAATTAGGGTAAAGAAACAATTATTGCAGCGCTAATGTTTTTCCTTTTTATCATCCACAGCTGCTGCTGACCCCCCATCTCTAACAGACGGGAGGCCACGGCATCCATTTTGCGATCCGAACTGGTCAGCATGTGGGCGTATTTACTTAGAATGTTGTATACGCTTCTTTTATTTAGTCAGTTACACCTAGTTTGAGCTCAACTATCTCCATCCACCATTCGTTAACGTTAACAAAATAAAACAACAACAACCAGCGCTGTAACAAGCGCTCCCGGAAACGACAGTAGACTCCGGTCTCAAGACTATATGTCTTCACCCCCTAGCCTTTCCAGTACCCAGACATGGGGTAAATAAATTACCTGGTCCACTGGTTCTCAATCCAAAAATACCCAAACTGGTCATATTTTCAGGATTTCTGTCAGGTGGGATAATTACTGACCCAGCAAAATAGATCAACTCACTTGTGCATGATTAAAGAAATCCAGAAAACATGGCCTGTTGGGGGGGGGGGGGTACGTAAAGAGTGGAGTTGAGAAAGGCAATTAGTGGATAGATGTAACAGGTGTGGTTCATAAAAGTAGACAGTTATTAGGACAACAGTGTCCCAATTACAGCCCTTTCACATTGCAAATCCTGGGTTGCAGCCTGGATGTGGACACAGGTCCGTCCTTTCCGTCATCGGGGAGTGGGGGAAGGAGGCAGTGCTTGCAGATGATGCTGCCTATAGTATGAACGGGAATCGGATCGCTCGACTCAGGTTACCTGTACACACTGCCCAGCAACTCGGTCCGACATGGGATTAACCCTTCTTTTAACCGGTCGGATTGCCAGGTTCCTGGGTAAGTCGTAAAGGGCCTGTAACAACCCGGTCAGCAACAACCCGGGTTGCACCCAGGTTATTTATGCGATGTGAAAGAGGTATTAGTGTACTGCATTCCCTCGCATGGCTCGCTTTGCTTGGAATCCAACATGGATGGTAAGGTAGGAAAAAATTCTAAAAGGGAAAAAAAAATGTAAAAAAACTGACGTTGACCATATGTTGTGTCGACCGATTGACCATGTCGGCCTAATAACTTTCGACCTAAAGTCAGGATACCAATGGAGCACCCCATGATTACACAACTCACAATAGCATCAATACGACACTACCACACTACAAATAACACACCATCGCTCATCCGTGTATTTTGTTGCAGCAATTTTGCTGCGCTGTCCCAGATCCTCAGCCACACTCTTCGCCCTCTATCCACGTGATAAGGACTATCGTCTTTTTGTGTCTGGTGGGTGCCGGAAGTAGCAGAATACACGGAGGCTTCTCCATCAGTTAGTATCCACCTCTCACCCTGTGGATAACCATTGCCACCATGCGCACAGCACAGCCGAAGCCATTAACATGATCTCTCTCTGTGCTGCAGCATTGCCTTTTGTTAAACAATTCTGTATGCGCAGAAACTCTTCTGAGCTGTAACTGTGACCTCCCCACAGTCCCGGCTTTGTCGTGGACACCGGATGCCCAGCGATGTAAACACTCATCTCCTACCAAACAAGGCAGAATTAGGTGTGGGTGACCCCATCTGGTGACTTTTAAGAATACATATAAAGTTATACATCATATAATAATATAGCACAGTCCAAAAATTCAAATTGGGGAGCCAAGCCAACTGCCAGTGAGTGTCAGACTGTGATGTTGGGCAGTGTTTAGGAGGGCAGTTGGGGGGCTCCCCTCTTTAAATCTTGGACAGTGCTGGAGCCCTACCTGTGGCATAGAAGTCCAGGAACATTGTGTTTCTTCTGCAATGGGTCCAACAATAATTTATTCCTCACAGACAATTGAATTTTTTGATCTGCAGACGTTACCCCCACATCCTGGCACCCAGCTGATGGTAGAGCCGACGCTGTCTGCAGGCTTCTCTGTGTCAGCATAGTAGACTCTGGCTTTGTGTTTGCTCCCTGGGTCTTCTCTAAGGCAAATGTGCATATCACCAGGAAAATGGACGCCTGTTATGTGATTAGGTAAGGAAATTGACTTATGCCCTTAGGCGAAACGATACACTTGAGCCGACCGACAAGGATTGGATCACCCCTTGGGAATCATCAAAAGACTGTGGGTGTGACTGCAAAAGAAAGGAAATAAAAGTTATACCTTAAATAGGTTCAGATACTGCACATTATATATGGATAGGGGTCAGCCATTGTGTACCTAAATGTAAATGTATAAGCAGACTGAAATATACACAAACAGGCCCCTATTGTACAGAACAAGTGGATGCAGCACTAGATGTGTTTATAGAGCACAATGGACTGGAAGATGCCCATATGGGAGGTAGTACCAGTGCTGCCCATTGAATTTTAATCACGGTCCCGGTGCCTGTACAATACAGATGACAAGCACCGGAACCGGCACATCAGCATTACCATAGGTACCGCGAATGCACATGCCCCTGGTTCTAGGAGCTGCTGCGGCTACAGCCCATAGAAGCCCCGAGGGAGCTCCCTTTGATAAAGATGGTGAACTCCGGTGAAATGCACCAGCGGTACCTACCTGAGAGTACCTACTTTGCAGTCTCCCCATCAGAAGGACTTTTCCATCACCTATTGGACATATTGGATGCTTGCACTAGCCACTTTATAGCCCACCCGGACTAGACCTCGGGACCTATTTGCCAACAACTAACAACAATCTGCTAATAAGGACTGCCGTCTCCACTCCAAGGCCTCCCATTGCTTCTTGTGAGCTATCAACACAAGTGAGATCCTATATCTGGAGAGTGTCAGAGACAACGAAACAGCAGGTCCACATTATGACAATTTTAAATATCTTATACAAAGAGGTCATCAATAGGAATGGGACACATTGCACTTTATTGACACGCAGCCATTCGGGTGAGCGACTGCTACAGAAAATTGTGGTATTAATGGTACTCAACTACTGTTATCAACTGCCATTTGCCATTTTTTTATTGACATTCTTTAGTGTATATTTCTCATATTATCTTTTCATTGTTTCTTTTTTGAATATGAAATATTTCTTACTACATATCCCATGGTATTTAGTTTACAATCTCTCTCCTCAATATCACCCTAACCTCCACCACCCCCTGAGCCTAACCTACCCCTAGTGCCTAACCCTTCTGTGTGCATGTGTTGAAAAAGAGAGAGGGTGGGATGCATTTTAGTGGGCACTAAATCATTTATGGGGTGTCACGTAGGTAATTGATCCTTTTGCGGAAGTGCACTTAACTTCCAGGTGCTCTGCCAGACTCCCAGGAGACTAGATGGCCTCCTCAGTCCCAAGGGCAGGAGAAGGTCATGAGACTTGATGGTGATAGATGCACAAGCACCCAGGCAAGTGTCCAAGTAGCGTATCTGTGTGGACCTGATTTTTCTAATTCCTTTAGTTGGTCAATGAAGGTGTTCAAATCTTTATCAATAAAAAAACATACGCACAACACAAAATATTCTGTGCAGAATATAATGGACTCTGGATTTGTGGAGCTCGGAAGGCCCTGGTTTGCTGTATTTCATCTAGATAGGGCACAGACACTGAACAAAGATGACCAATGAGTGTCTGAGGGTCTTAGTTGCATCCAGGCTGAGGATGTGTCTGATCCCATAGATATTCTGAATCTGGAATGGGATGAAATGACATGGGCATGAATATGGAGTTTCAGGGAGCGAGGAGCCGAGGAAAACTCCAAATCAGCAGACTTATAGCATAGAGGAGAAGGCGATGTTGGCAATAAACAGTGTACAGTAAATGTGGAGATGAGGGGACTTTGTAGGTTGGTAAGGAGCTCAGCTCAGTGCTGTAACTATACAATACCGCCATCCCCCACCCTTCCTCAGCACCTGTTTGACACCTCCGGGTCTGTGGCCCTGTGAGGTGTTCTGCTCATTGCCAAGGGATTTCCTCCCTTCAGTGCCCTCCAGTTCTGTTAAACCCCCCTCAAATGTAAATGTCTCTCCCAAAATGGCCACCACCTCCTCTAGTATCCATAAAAACTGTCTCTTCTGAGATGGTGGCTATTTTGGGAGAGACATTTTCAATGGGGACAGGAGGAGGTGTAGTAATAGGGTTGCAGCTAGAACCCCTTTTCCCATCATATACTGGGTCCAAAAATACCTGGAGGGGGGAATAAAAATCTGTGGTAAGCGTATCAAGCCACCCATTGGTCCGAAGCACAGTGAGTCAAGCGAGCCCGCGAGAGTGCAATTCAGCCAAAATAAAATAACTTACACCTACTGAAATTACAGATAATAAAAAACACTGAAAGGGCATCGAACAACGTCCGTCTTCACCTAACGTCAAACAGAAGTGGATCTAGGCACAACTGTAGGGGTCTGCCTGGGCTATTTCTACACAGCTGGTTCCGCCGACTAGGTGCATTGTGCAAATTAAGATGCACAGCAGCACCGGCAAACTGATTTTTCGTGAATTTGCAATCGCCCTATGTCGTCCCTGATGACCTGTGTCATCTCTGGAACACAAAGTCATTCATCGGTCACTGTCATATTGCATAAAGTAATTATCAACCTCTCTGCTTACTGCTACCCCTTTCATACAGCATCCCTCTGCCTCTGTGTCCTCTACAGGGACAAGTTATGATGAGACAGAGGGCAGAGCAGGACATAGCAGTGGAATCTGCAGCCATATGACTGAGCGAGTCTGTGAGGTGGTATTAAGGTTATGGGCAGAGCCGAATTTCCCATTAGGCACGTGAGGCACCGGCCTAGGGGCGGCACATGTTTGGGGGCGGCACTTGGATGCCTGTGATAGTACTGTCAGCCCAAAATGTACCAATAACTGGAAAATATCCACTGTACTGTACTATATTCCATCTTAAATAGAGTGTCAATGGATGAGACATGCAGATACTGCCCCTATAAACTGTCCTACTTAGTAAACATTATTGTTGTGCCTAGGGGCGCCCTCATCCCTAAATCCGCCCCTGGTTATGGGGATGCAAATGAGGAATGCTGAGGTAGAAATAAGTGTACTGTATAATAGATGTGCTGAAATACTTATGGTTACTACCTAAAGTGTCAGCAGGATATAGGACATGGGGGCCGGATGTGGGGTCTGATTAAGAGCTGATCAGAGATGGCCATTTGATGTTAAAATGCAGCTGAATTCGACTGTTTACCATTCAGAATGGCCGCGAGGCACTACTGTGAATGTGGGTTTTTTTTCGCACATGAGTGAACCATCCCAATTTCATTTTTTTTTTTTACTTGTGTAGATTTTTATTGGATTTTGCAATTTACATGTTACAGTACATTTCCAATACTAACTCTACAAGCTAACAGAGCTAAATGAAATAGAATAAAATACAGTGAAATTTAAATCTAAATCTAAGGTCTCAGATTTGTATCTTCATTGGTAACGTTACAATAAAGTTTTTTTTTTTTTACAAAAAAGCATAAAAGCATCGCGTGCATGTTTATCTGACACATAGAACATAACATACATCGTGGGAAGTAAGTAAGTAAAACAAGTAGTGTCGCAAAAACCCCAATAATTAGAGCCCATAAAGTGGTACCGTGCCCTCTCCCCCACAGAAATAAACTAACCAGCATTCAACCTGTAGGGGTGCCAGAAGCCAGTCCGGAATCATTCCATCTATCCCATTTTGAATAGTATTGTGGAAGTGTGCCTCGCGAATTGAATACATGTCTCTCATGTCCCGAGACCTCATTGACTAATGCGCGCCAATGTTGAATACTAGGGGCAGAGGGGGCAAACCAGTTTCGTGCTATTATATGAGTTTGAAAAAACTCAGGAGCCCGAGGTGTGCTCCCCACCACCAGTGCTGTGCCTAAACACGTGCAAAGGAGGCCGTGCGATCGAAATGGGTCCGTCTCCGAAGAGACAGGGCCCCGTTTTTCCCCTAACCCCTCTCAACCATAAGGCTGAAGAGGGGAAAATAGGGAACGGTGGGTCCTCTTCGCCGAAGCTTAGAGAGACCCTCATTCCTCAACCCCCGAAAGGGTTAGGACGGTGGGTCCTCCGCAGCCCGTGCTTTGGAGAGACCCGCAGTGGACTTCCCTCTGCCTTGCGGCTCGGGGTCGTCCTCGGGGGGACCGAAGCTCTCCCCAAAAGGCGAGAGCTTCAGCACATTGGGGAAATGGAAGGCCCAGAAGGGTCGACCACACTACCCAAAAAAACGTGACAAACTACAAAAAAATACAAGGAACGTGAAAAGTGACAAACGTGAGAGGGGGAAGAGAAATAAATAATATAGGACCCTAGCCAGAAGGCCAGGGTGGGGGTGTGAAAAATTGTCCTACCCCATCCAAAAGGACGAGGTAAGGACGTGAAGCGCATACCTAGAGGGAAAGTGCGCAGTGCTAGTGCCATACTAGTGCATGGTGATTTTGGGATCACCCGTGCATGTTCGGCACCCCCGAGTTTCCCCGGGGGCACAGTGCAGCCTCGGACTCCAAGCAGCCAGCCAGTCAGCGTCCGACCAAGTGTTTCTCCGCTCAGCCAGTGGGCCCTTTCCGACCCCCGGCATGGGAATGGATACTCCACCGGGCTTTTTCGGTGAGTCTCCCCCGCAGAGGCCCAAATAGACCACCTGAGGAAGAAGAAACCACCTACTCAGTCCCGACGTTTCACCTCTCCCAGGGATTGAGTACTGGGCTGGGCTTTTCGCTGTCTCTCTGGCCGAGGGCGACATGTTACCCCCGGACCAGAGAGCAATCTACTCGGTCCCAGCTTTTCCCTTCTTTCGTGCTATTATAACCTTAGCTAGAGATATTAAACACAGAACATATCTATAAATCACAGGGGAGCAGGACTCCTCCAGGTCCAGCGCAAACATACACAGCCGAGGCGAGGAGGGTGGGAGCGTTGGTTCTGTAGAACGAGTATTGGACCATACCTCTTTCCAAAAGTCAAGAACAGCGGGGCACAGCCATATCATATGCCAGAAGTCTGCCCCACTGGATCTGCACCTGGGGCATTCCACATTCTGCCTTAATCCCGCCCTATGCAGAGATACCGGGGTACGGTACGCTCTGTGCATGACATAAAAGGATACCTGCTGATATTTGACACAGGGAGTAGAACATTTGACTGCCTCCAGTATTTGCACCCACTGGCTGTCATCTAGGGGTCCCAAGTCATGTTCCCATTTAATTTTCAGACTGACCAGAACCTGGGGGTTCATATGTGAATTTATGCTGGCATAAAGACTAGAGACCTGTCCCCGCTAGCCAAGGTTGAGGACAAGCTCCTTGACCGGAGAATTAGAGATAGTAGGCACTGCGCCCCCAAATTGAGTTTGCACTGCATGTCGCAGCTGAAAATATCTAAAAAAGGCTCTGTTAGATACTTGGAATTCTGTGCTCAGCTCCTGGAAGGACTTAAGGGAGTTATTTGCATACAGTTGGTGGATTGACGTAAGCCCCGCCCTGAGCCATATATTGTCGTCAGATATAGGCAGCAGTTCCTGGAAGGATACGTTATGCCACAAGGGTGTATCCCCATCAATACCTCCCCAGTCAAAAAAGGAGTGTGAGTGTCTCCAAACAAGTAGGGTCTGTCTCAGCATAGGCAGAAAGCCTCCCGACGGCACACCGGACAACAGGAAGTGCAGCGGTGGCAGCGCAGGGCCCACTCTCTCCATATAAAAGTTTTGAAATGTAGGCCCCCCCCGTCCCCCAAGCCATTCAGAAGTATGTACCAGCTGGGTTGCTAAATAGTAGTTACGTAGGTCCGGAAGGCCCAAGCCCCCGTCATCACGTGCCCTGGTCAGAGTCCTTAGGGCCACCCGAGGAGTCCCCCCCCCCCATATGAACGACGAGACGACACTCTCAATTCTTGTAAACACTGTCTTAGGAATATATGTCGGGGCATGTTGTAAAACGTATAAATACTTGGGCTGTACAGCCATTTTTATTAAATTGATACGTCCAGACACAGTCAGGGGGAGCTTTTTCCATATATGAACCTTTTTCTGAAGGTCTAACGTGACCGGTTCTAAGTTTTGTCTAACATATTCCGTACTATCAGCTGTAATCCATATTCCCAGGTATTTAAAACGGGGAGTCCATTGGAGAGGGGAACTAACTGGTGGTTGGCTAGGGATCACCCCCGACACTGGGTATATACTAGACTTGTCCCAGTTAATTAATAAGCCTGAGAAGGTACCAAAAGAATTAACCGTCTCCAGAAGAGCTGTCAGGGAGGGACCGGCATCGTTAAGAAAGAGCAACATGTCGTCAGCATATAAAGCTATCACATCAGAGCAATTATTGACCGAGATACCCCTAATCGCCGAGTTGCTCCTGACCATACAGGCCAGTGGTTCAATAGCTAAGGCAAAGAGAGCCGGCGATAGTGGGCACCCCTGCCGGGTACCCCTGCCCAATTCGAACCGATCGGTGATATAGCCATTGATAGATAGTCTGGCCTGGGGGTTAGAGTACAATAACTTGACCCAACGTATAAAGCTAGGGCCAAAAGCAAACCTACGCATGACCTCCCAAAGATATGGCCATTCGACCGAGTCGAAGGCTTTGGCAGCGTCGAGTGACACCACCACCGCCCCCGACCCAATAACATCTCCCCTTTGTATATGGCAAAATAGCCTGCGCAAGTTCTGTGTGGTCGACTTACCAGGCATGAAGCCCGTTTGGTCATCATTAATTATGGTAGTAATGACAGAGTTGAGGCGTACCGCCAGGATCTTCGCCAGGATCTTTATGTCGGAGGACAATAATGAGATCGGGCGATAGGATTCCGGAGCCGCAGGATCCTTACCCGGCTTCGGGAGCACTATGATAACCGCCTCCATCATAGATGGGGGCAGAGTGTTCGCTTGGAAAAGGGCATTATATAATGTGAGCAAGTAGGGGATAAAATATTCTTTGAATTTCTTATAAACCTCTATAGGGATACCGTCGCTGCCCGGTGCCTTTCTATTGGGAAAGGATGCTATGGCAGCCTCGATCTCCAACTGGGTGATTGGTGCGTCTAAGAGAGTTATAGATGAAGGGGAAAGACGGGGCAGAGAAATCCTGGCCATATACTCATTTAGTTGGTGAGGTGTATATGTGACTCTAGTAGCATATAAATTTGAATAGTAGGATTGGAAAACTTGGGCGATGGCAGGGGTAGAGTATTGTAGAATACCAGAGGCATCTCGAATTTGCTGGATGGCACCAATCCCTCTCTCATCCCTAGCTAGGTAAGCCAAGTAGCTACCACCCACCTCGGCCTGCGAGTACATGGCATGCTTATTGAACAACAATCTACGTTTGGTTTTGTCCAATAAATAGGCAGACCATTTACGTCTAGCAAGATCCCATCTTTGGCGGTCCTCAGGCGATCTGGACAGTATGTACGTTTCTTCCTGCCCCTTACACTCATCTTCTAGTTTAAGCTCTTCCTCTCTGCTGGCACGTTTAATGTTTGCCACCCTTTTTATAAAAGAACCCCTCATATAGGCCTTGAAGGTATCATGTTTCATCGCCAAATCCATACAAGAATTATTACAAGCTTCAAAGTCGTTCCATTCATCCCAATTTCATTTACAGCAAACGCTTTTAATGCAAAACTTAGTTACCGTCACATTAAAAGTTTCATTAGTGAAAGCTTAGCCATCATTTGATGGTGAATTTCAGATGTTCCCTACACCTCCCGGCGGGGCAGGATTAAGCAATGCCTTTTGTCGTCTAACCTCCGAAAATGCAGTTTGTCCATGTACCACCTATGCACAAAAACCTCTTGGATGTGGTGGGCAATGAAATCTTTGGATGGTGTCACTAAATCCTGATATGCATGTGGATGGTATGCAAAATGCAATGATTGGTTAAGGTGGTTAGGCTCCTTCAATACTGATTGGAGAATGTCTCTAGCCTCTACCAATCACAGTGGAGGATTGCCTCTGCAAGACTGAATGGTGGTTGGTAGGAGCTATCCACCAATCAAAACCATATGGTTGTTTCACCCAATACAGATCTGAAGTCTCAGGGGAGGGGGAGAGGGATGCTTTAAAACCTGTTGTATGATATTCAGGGATGGATGGCATTTTGTAGAGTGTGGATGGTATGATTATGATATAAAGGACATAGGGGTCAGTGATATCTGGGTCAGATTCGAAGCAAAGTTCAGCCGACAGCATCTGCTTTAAAGAACAGAATTGGGGCCTGATTTCAAATCCAATTATTGTATTGCTTCCCTCTGGGGTTAGTAGTAGGCATTGTGTTTGTTTATAGCTATTTGACATAACAATGTAATGGTTAAATCATACTCACAGATATAAGCTACACCTGCAAGGTGTCTGTCACATGCACTTGTTCTGTTACAGCTCATGGTAGGAGAAGCTGGGGGCATTTGTGTGTGTTTGCTTTCCCAGCCTGGGCGCTGCAGACGGCCCTGCACTCTATATAGTCTGCACTTACATGAACGAGCTTCTGACCAATGTAGGAGACTCTCAGTTGATAGAGAATGCAATCCTCAGGGCTAGTACCTACCTACCGGGAAACGGTCATCTGTCAGACCACACTTAGGTCAACAGTCATTAGGTCGACCCCGGAAGGTCGACTGGCCCAAAGGTCGACATGGGTCAAGGTTCAACTGACTTAAGGTCGACATGGGCTAAGGTTGACATGGGTTTAGGTCGACAGTCATTAGGTCGACATGAGTTTTTCACTGTTTTTTTGAGCCGACATGTGCCGACAGGCGGTATTTCATGCCCTACCATCCACTAGGGCATGGTGGGAGAATAAAATAGTGTGCCGGAAGCAAAGCGAGTGAAGCGAGCGATGAGAGGGGCTGCGGTTCAACTCCAACTGTGTCAATGTCGACTGTGTCGACACTCGGGCAAAAAAACAGCGAAAAACTCATGTCGACCTAATGACTGTCGACCTAAACCCATGTCGACCTTGGCCCATGTCGACCTTAAGTCATGTTGACCTTGACCCATGTTGACCTTTAACCCTGTCGACCTTGGGGCCAGTCGACCTAATGACTGTAGACCTAAGTCTGGTCTGACAGATGTACCAATTCCCCTGCCACACAGTGCAAACTCGTGTTACCCAGCCACCACAATGGCAAGGGCAAAAGTGTGGTACAAAAATAACGCACATTATACTTGTCTCAGTGCACACAATTCATTTGCATTAGAACTTATTTTATTTAACACGTTATTAATCCCTAAAAAGACGAAAGGAAAGGGAAATGATCGTTTTTATCGGATATTTTGAACATCTCTCACAGAGATGTTGGCAGTCAAAGGGTTAAGATGGGATGTTGCTATGGGCAGGTGCTAAATACATAAGTAGATTCTGATTGGTTGCCCATAGCAACATCCCATCTTAATCCTTTGAAGGGCCAACATCTCTGTGAGAGATGTTCAAAATATCTGATAAAAATCCCAGCGTCGCTCACATTTGTTATATATATATTCTATTAAAAAATGTTGTGTAAAAAAGTATTATATTTCCTATATAAGGTAACATTACAGGTCAATATGATTAATAAAAATGTTTGCTCCTCATTTTTAACACCTATTTTGACAAATTCACTTGGCACCAGAGGAGGATTGGGCCACCGGGAAACCAGGCCATTTCCCGGTGGGCCGGTTCGGATTTGGCCGCTTTCCCCCCTGACTGGGCCATCGCTGTCTACCCTGGGCAGGCCGCGGCCACTAACAGCAGGAGGGAGACTGGGACTGCTGCCAGGGATAAAGATGGCGGCCATGCGTACTGTCCCCCTCCTGCCAGAGCCGTGCTGTCCTCCCTGCCACCGCCAGAGCTGCTGCCACTAGAGAGAAGTAGCCTGTTCCCCCTGGCCTGGTAAGTGAATGGCACCCCCCCCCCCCCCATCCCCCGGCAACCCGTTAGCAAACCCCCCACAGAAAAAAAACACAAACCTTGGCCCCATATGAAAAAAACAATCCCAATGGTCCCCAAAGGTAACAAGAATAAAATATATTGGACCTCACATTAAAACAAGAGAGCAGTGAATTACAGTTTAACTGTTAGTGGCTGTAATGCTGCTTTAAGAGGTACATTTACTAAAGCTTCTAAACATGAAAAGAGATGATGTTGCTCATAGCAACCAATCAGATTCTGCATATCATTTTCAAGGATGGAGCAGAGAAATGATAGACAAAATGAGTAGTACATTTACTCCTAGTGCAACAGTTGGGGCTAGGGGCCTGAATCAGACCTGTTAGCAAGGCTGCAATTTTTGCAGATAGGCAAACCATGTTGCACTGCAGGTTGGCAGATGTAACACCCAGGGCCGGATTTGTGCCTAGGCCCATGAGGCACCGGCCTCAGGGTGGTACCAATTAAGGGCGGCAGTCAGGCTGTTAAATAGCAGCATGGCACAGCGGGTGGGCAGCGGCGAGTGACAAGCGCCGCCACTGCAGACAGGAATTATCATATGTAGGCGGCAGCGCCACTCGTCACCTGCCACTGTCCACCCACTCTGCCATGCACATTACATCACCGCTTAGTGGTTGGGTCCGATGGTCCCCCTGCGCGTCCGGGAATGGCTCAGGCTCACTGCTGCCGGCGCCCAACCATTGGCTACTCCACACACACACACAGTCTATTGGCTGCTGTCTATCTAGCAGCTGAGCTGAGCGACGCGCAGATCCTCCCTGCACTCAGTCACAGTGTGAGAGAGACTGAAGGAGACACCGTGCTGCTAATCACTGTACTAATAAGTGCCTCCCTCCCTCCGGGTCCTCCGTACAGTGAGCAGTCCAGAGTGCTTAAAAAAAAATTGAGGTGGGCTACAGTTATGTTTTAATGAAATATATAAATAACAATGTATATACATATATAATTACATTAAAATAGGGGGGGGGCGACAAAAATGTTGTGCCTAGGGGTGGCCTGACCCCTAAATTCGCCCCTGGGGCCGGTGCCACCACTAGGCAGCCTTAGGCATTTGCCTAGGGCGCCGGCCGCTGGAGGGCAGCAGTTTGGAGCCCCCCCCCCCCCTCCCGGGCCACATCACCCAGGAAGCCGCTCCCTCCCCCTACCTGGGGAGTGGCTTTTGGGAAATATATAGTCAAAATCTCATCTGGATCTCATGCAGATTGTATGGGTTTTATCCCTTGCGATCCAGATGCGATCTCGATGCGCGCATCCATATCGCAGCCAGAAAGTCTTGGCTGCATAGACTATATACTGTAGTGCAGATCTGCACTATATAGTCTAAATTGTATGCAGATAGTCTAAATTATATATATTGTATGCAGATAGTCTAAATTGTAAATCTCATCTGTATCTCATGCAGATTGTACAAGTGTGTACACAGCATTAGACTTTGCTGAATGAAACTTGTTTATTATTGTCAACTTATACTGTTGAGATTTACAGTTTCTAAATGTAATGATTTATAAATGTACAATTGTGCTTCAATAAAAATGACACAAATGAAAAAAAAGACTTAAGGTGCGTACACACAGGGGCGATTTTTGCAAATATCGCGGGCAATATGGTCGCTGAGCAACCATATTGCCCGCGATCGGAGTGTGCATCGGCGATATATTGCCGGGTGCGCGCTCCCGTTCCCCCCCCCCCCCCTTCCCCGTAGTGATCGCTGGTCGCAGGAACATTCCCCTGCGACCAGCTGATTTCCACTGCCGGGCTCCCCCGACAGTTTATTTTTCATCAGCGACCATCTCTGGTTGCTGACACAAACGGGATACTGAGCGATATATCAGTCAGCTATATATCGCTGCTGTGTGTACGCACCTTAAAGTAGCCAGTATTTTGCCTGCACAGAAACAAAATAACTTACCTAAAGCTTACTCTCTCTGCAAGTTACATCTGCCCCACCTGCAGTGCAGCATGGTTTTGTCCATCTGCAAATAGTGTACCCTTGCAAATGGGTCTGAATCAGGCCCTAGATTTGAAACATTTATTGGTCCTTAGTTTTGATTGATCCTTCTACAGTATTTTTAGTTATTCATTTGTAAACATTTATGTTGCTGAATATTAATCGTGCTTGATTGGATCTATTTTATATATTAATAAGTGATATCATTTGAATTAATTGGCCATGGATTTGCAGCCTTATATACAGCATTGGTTAGACCAGGTTAGACCTGGGGTAGCCAACTCCAGTCCTCGAGAGCTACCAACAGTTAATGTTTTCCAGATCTCCTCACAGAATCACAAGTGAAGTAATTAGCTCCACCTGAGGATCTTTGAAAATGTTTCAGCTAGTAATGAGTGCACCTGTGCAGCAGCTAGGTTGTCTGGAAATTGTGAACTGTTGGTAGCTCTCGAGGACCGTAGTTGGCTACCATTGGGTTAGACAGCATAAGCCAGGTATTCCCAACCACGGTCCTCAAGGCACACCAACAGTGCAGGTTTTAGAGATATCCAGGCTTCAGCACAGATGGTTTAATCAGAATCACTCAGGTACTAATTAAGTCACCTGTGCTCAAGCCTGGATATCACTAAAACCTGCACTGTTAAGGCCCATACACACTGGGCGACTTTGAGCTGAAAGCCGCTCAAAACAGCCTGTTTGAGCCGCTTTCAGCTCAAAGCCGCCCAGTGTGTATGCCCCAGCATACCTCCCAACATGACCCTCTCCAGGAGGGACACAATGCTCTGTTCCTGGACTTTCTTATTAATGTATGATTACCTTCATCTGTGTTGAACAGGTTAATTGATAACAAATGTGCTGCAACACAGGTAATGGCAATCATACATTAAGAGGGAAGTGCAGGAGCAGAGAAATGTGTCCCTCCTGGTCATGTTGGGAGGTATGCATACACGCTGGGTATAGTCGCCCAGTCTGTATGGACCTTTAGTGTGCCTTGAGGACCGTGGTTGGGAATGCCTGATCTAGATACTTGGGTCCAGGAAATCCGGCGATGCAGAACTTGGACCCGTCACACCTTCAAAATGGGTCCGGGTGACGCCCATGCCCCACACCCCCAAATCATGCTGTGGCTGACAGGGACACGGCAAGTGACATTGCAGAACATGTTCTGCGCATTACACCTGCCCAGACCCCCCAAACATCGCACAGATATGAATTAGACCCTGAGCTGTGTTTTCTGATAAAGGTAGATGAAAACGAATGAGAACAATTAGGTTAATTGGCTCCCAACTAAATTAACCCTAGAATGTCTGTGTGTGCGTGTGCATGTGGCAGGGAATATAGATTGTAAGCTCCACTGGGGCACGGACTGATGTGAATGTTGAACTATACTCTGAAAGCGCTGCGGAATACGTGTGCGCTATATAAGAAACTGCTAATAACAATAATAAAAATAATACTACACAGTGACAGACAACATGCTCTGAGCTCACAGCCAGGGAGTAATCTCTATGACTACACGGCTTTCCAGAGGGTTAAGCCTCTCAGTATCTCATTCACCTCTTCCCATTGGCTAACGCTGGCCCTGCCTTGAGTCTTTTACTGTGTGATCCCTGCTATCTGTGTGTCATTATTCCCAGTGCTACAGAGGTGGCGAGAGATAACAGGACTGCTCTGCCTGCTGCTGCTGCTGTCACATTCCAGAGGCTGCTGTGCTGCCCCAGAATGGGGGCGAAATATGGGTTTTCGTGGCTCATGCCTTGTTTCCTGGCTGCTCTCGTGCAGGCACAGGACATTGACCAGAAGTCGGTAAGAAAGCATTCTCTCCTGCATGCATTATAATATTATTATTATTATTATTATCATGGTGTATTATTATAATGACTGAAATTGAAATTTTTAATTATCATGTCACTTTTTTGCATCAATAATCTGCATCAATCTTTAAATGTCGGGAGGTTTGTGTATAAGTCTGTAAACTGAAGCTTTACATCAATGGGTTTTCTGCATTCCCCCTTTTTAACCTGATGAGCGACTAAGGGGGAGACAAAGGGTTAAATGTGGTAAAAGCCGATCACCAGCTTCTCGTAATATAGAGTAACGCTAGAAGAAAAAGCCGGCGTTACTCTACAGAAGCCTATGGGCTTCTCTCTGCCGCAGTGTTTGCGGGATCTGTCACGGATCCCTCCCAGTATGCCCCAGAACTTATCAGAAGAGTTGTCCTTTGCGTTAATAATCGCATATGTTAGAGCATATGTGATTATTAACAACGCGGGACCCAGGGAATGCCGGCGATGTTGGGAGGCGGATGTTACCGCATTTCCTCCTAAATTGCAAATACAGTAGAGGTTACATAAAATAACAGTGTCGGGATACATACGAGCGACTGGCGGTAGGGATGCCAGCTGTGAGACTACTGACACCAGCATCACGATGAAGAGAACCTGGTCAGGGATCATCAATTTATACATATAAACATACATATAAAAATAGCAGTATCTACTCCTCGGTAGTAAGTGTGCAGCGTGTGGAAAACCATCTCACTTGTCTTTAAAATGATTGACTAAAGTAATCATAACCACTAAAATAACTTTTGACCTTTGCCATAATGTGTACCTGTAGAAAAAACCTATATGAGCTGAGTGACAGTATAGGTATTTCCTATGATATAAATGGGAGTCATTTAAGGTGCCCACACAAGGTGTCTACTTTGTCAGTCCGAGACCCCACAACCTCTGATGTTAGTCCTGATGCCGATGTCGGTACTCTGACTGTTAGCATCCTCACCACTAGCCATCTGTATGTAACCTCACCGGCAGGGGCGGATTTAGGGATGACGGCGCCCCCAACCCCCTGTCTAATTATATTATTTTTATTGATTACTTATAAGCCCTCATTTCATAATAGCCAATATAATGGATTTTATTTTAAAAAAAGGGTACTTGTTTCCTAGCACGGCCACAATCGTATGGATCGTGTACCTTTAAGTTAAGGTACACGATCCATACGATGGACCCGATTTCCTTTGAAATCAGGTCCATTTTGCCGGCTAGGAGACAATATCGGGGGCATCGCGTCGGTCGGGACCATTAACATTGGTCCCGACGCGACCGACGCGATGCCCCCGATTTCCCCACACGCTTCAATGTTAAAAAATATTTTAACATTGAAATCGTGTCGGGAAAGGTAAAATATCGGGGGCATCGCGTCGGTCGGGACCATTAACATAGGTCCCGACGCGATGCCCCAGATTTTTCCATAGGCTTCAATGTTAAAAGATTTTTTAACATTGAAATCCTGAAAAAATGTGAAAAATGTGAAATGGGCCAATATGACCCATTTCACATTATAGATGTCCCCGTCGTCACCCCACGATAGACGCCAACCCGAAGCGTGGCGAGCGCAGTGAGCCCGCGAGGGGCGGCGGTGCGCGTCCTCCGACCTTTTCATTCCCCTACTATCCACGTCGGCGTGGAGTTGAGAATAGAATAGTGTGGCGAGCCCGAAGCGTGGCGAGCCCCGCGAGGGGACGCGTATAACTTCACAGGTATACGCGTCCGCTCGCCACGCTTCGGGCTCGGTGGCTCGCTGCGCTCGCCACACTATTCTATTCTCAACTCCACGCCGACGTGGATAGTAGGGGAATGAAAAGGTCGGAGGACGCGCACCGCCGCCCCTCGCGGGCTCGCTGCGCTCGCCACGCTTCAGGTTGGCGTCTATCGTGGGGTGGGGTGTACGCCGTGACATTTGGGGGGGGGTTGGGAATATTTTACATTGAATCCAATGTAAAATCGGGTCCCAGGGACCCGATTTACATTTCATAAAAAAAAAAAATCGGGTCCAAAATCGGTCGGTCGCGTCGATCGCATCGCATGCGACCAAATCGCATGCGATGCGATCGACCCGATTTTTCCGAAACGACCACCCCGATGTAAATCGGTGTGGCCGTGCTAGGAAACAAGTACCAAAAAAAGCCACTAACTGTGACATGTTCGGTACTTGTGTACTAGCACGGCGCCCACGATATTCAGTCGTATGGCATTGTATTCAATTTAAAATTGTATACCATAGTACATGGGTCCTCAAACTGCGGCCCTCCAGATGTTGTGAAACTACAAATCTCAGCATGCCTTGCCACAGTTTTGCTATAAGGGTGTGTTAAAACTGTGGCAAGGCATTCTGGGATTTGTAGTTTCACAACATCTGGAGGGCCGCAGTTTGAGGACCCATGCCATAGTATATGGCATACAATGCAATGAGATGCGATTTTAAATTGTATATCCAATCTTTAATTGTATAAGCACCTTAATAGGTGCTTACAATGTTAAATGCACCCCCACGGCTCTGCCACTCTCAACGCCAACCCAAAGCGTGGCAAGCGCAGCGAGCCCGTGAGGGGAGGCGGTACGCGTCCTCCGACCTTTTCATACCCCCACTATCCACGTCGGCGTGGAGTTGATTATATATAGTGTGGCGAGCGCAGCGAGCCCCCCGAGCCAGAAGCGTGGCGAGGGGACGCGGAATACGAGCCCGAAGCGTGGCGAGCGCAGCGAGGGGACGCGGATTACTCAACATGTATTCCGCGTCCGCTCGCCACGCTTCGGGCTCGCTGCGCTCGCCACACTATATTAAGTCAACTCCACGCCGACGTGGATAGTGGGGGTATGAAAAGGTCGGAGGACGCATACCGCCGCCCATCGCGGGCGCGCTGCTCGCGCCACGCTTCGGGTTGGCGTTGGTAGCACGGGTGGCGTGGGGGTGCTTTTAACATTGTAAGCATCTATTACTTTTATTTATCTTATAGGGGGCACATTTAACATTGAAAACACCCATTAGGGTGCTTATACAATTTAAAATATTATACCATTGTATATGCCATACAATGGCATACAATTCGATGGTATACAATTTAAAGTTGTATAACATCTGCTAACATTGCATCGCATCCCATCGTATGCTTTATGGTATGCGATGCGATGGGCGCCGTGCTAGGAAACAAGTACCACATGTTCTTCTATTATGAATACATATTTACTAAGTATGAGAGGTTACAGGGACAGTATCTGCATGTCCTATCATTGACACTCTATTTAAGATGGAATATAGTACAGTACAGTGGATATTTTGCAGTTATTGGTACATTTTGGGCTGACAGTACTATCACAGGCATCCAAGTGCCGCCCCCAAACATGTGCCGCCCCTAGGCTTTACTGAGCATCTGGAATGTTAGTGTGCCTTGAGGACCCTGGTTATTTAGGGTGAGCTGTACTAAGCCATGAAAAGTGATAAACCACCAACCAATTGGCTCCTACCTGTCGTTTTTCAAACACAGCCCTTAACATGACAGTTAGGAGCTGATTGGCTGGCATTTTATCACTCTCTCTATTTAATCACTTTTTACCCTTAGTACATCTGGCCTTTTATCGTTTATTTTTCTGCATCTTTAGTTTTTAGTGAAATCACTGATGTATTGGAGAGTAAAACAGCAGGGTCCTAGCTGATGTTGGATTGTGTTTAACGTGTTTATTCGGCTCTCAGATATAGGATATACCATGGTTGCCGGAGTGGTCTTGAGGGTCCTGGAAATCGGGTCCCCCTCCCTGCCCCCCAGAAAGGGGGCAAGCCTCCTGGAATGTGGCCTTCTCCTACGACCCCCCTCAGAAGGGGTCTGTGGGAGCAAATGACACGAGCAGCGTCTTTGTAGTGATGCCCCCCGCTGTGCAATGCCAGAAAAACCGGCATTGCACTGCGGGGGCGTAGCCATGAGGACACAATAGTGCTGACTCACTCCAGATGATCCGCCGGCCGTCCTTCCCCCTGCCCTCAGCAGCCACGCTCCCCCACTTCACTGAACTGGCTGCCCTCTCCCGGAGGGGGCCGTCAGAAAGTAGGCAGCCCTGGGTTATACACTAATACGCACACAAGCAATTAATTTTGCACATAACAGAGACTACCCTACGTTCTCACTTTTCCGATCATTCCTCCAGCACCCGCAGTTTCTCTGTGTAGACAATAACAGATGGTCAGACGGTAGACTATGCCAAGTCGCAGTCTTATGTTTTGGTATCCTGTTTATATGTCTACAGCAAACCGCTTCCGAGAAGCTTCGGCCTGACAGTCATGTGGGAACTGTCATTTACATGCCAAAACACAAATAAATGAAAATGTGAAAACACCATCTGCTCCCAGTTACAGGCTGGGAAGGCGAATCCACAAACAGCTGGATTCAGCACAATCCTTGTTATAGTGACTTCCAGCAGCTTCCGATTCTCACTTCAGCCTGCAACAGGTGACAGACAGTGTTTGTCCCAGCAACAAAGGGGCTTTGATGGTTGTTTGTACCTCACTAAAATGACTAGGTAATTACTTTTACAGCATTGCTTGATTTGTTATTACTCGTAGTTTTGTATTATGAGCAGCTGGAGGGCCAATTATTGCCCACCCAGGGTGCGCCATCCCCATTCTAAAGACTACGCTGTCACAGCAGTTCTGTTCATTGTCTTACTGCAGTTACTCTAGATTGTTTCACTATCCTCTAGTATCCTTTATGGAAACTGATTCTGTTCACACCTCTATAGGCTGATTGTGTGAAGTCTGGAACCTTCCGCAGCTGATTGTATTGGCACCTTATACCACTTTCAGACAGAAAAGTCTGTAAACCCCAGTTTTTACCCTGTAATTGAATTTTCCCAGTCGCAGCCTGGCCCTTCATACAAAAAAGCAAATTACCGAATTAAATATTTCTATATTAATTTATATTAATTGGCTGATTAAGCGGGTATTTCTTCTGTGTGAAAGGGTCAACCCGGGTCGACATTCCCGGTTCTCCAACCCTGATTTTTTTTTTTTGGGGGGAATTGGGTCCCAGGTTTACCATTTCACACAACCAGCAAATTACGGGGTAGAAATATTTAACCCGGTAACTTGCTTTTTCTGTGTGAAAGGGATACTAGATTCCACTTATTGAGCGGGAATATCAACCAGCGACGGTACATCCCGCCGCCCATCGTCCCGATGTTCACTGCATACAGTATGTACTGACATATGCGATGAGCGACACAAAGGGCAACACTCCCGATAAGAGCTGCCCTTTGTGATCCCTGCGGCTGCCTGGACTTCTGGGTCTGAGACCCGTGAGTCCTTCTGCACATGCGCAGAGATGGTGGCGACCGGCAGTATGCTGGGAGGGATCCGTGTTGGATCCCTCGCACAGCAGCACTGCGGAGAGAAGCCATAGGCTTCTATGGGGTTTTGCCAGCTAGAGCTGGCGTATGCCCCCGCAGCAAAACCCCATCTATTATGTGCTATATGTGAGGTGGACTATCAGAATGTTGATGAAAAATGTCAACATTCACACTGTCAATGCTGATATATCAAAATTACCCTAACACAGTGGTGTAACAATAGCCCCCGCGGTGGCTGGGAGGTGCTGAGTTGGTGTGGGGGGTCTGCGGGGGCTATTGCTGTGCTGACCTGCCTTACCCTCCACTTGCCGCTGCATCTGTAACCGGGACCCACAGATCTACCAGTTTTTGAGGAGGCAGCATCCTTTTAAGCATCCCTTAAAACGGTCAGCTGTTAGGGACAGCCATTTTGTGAGGGTCATTTTTTATTAGCAGGAGCCAGGAGCAGCGACGGGACCGCAGACACGTAGATATGCGTGTCCTGATTACAGTCTGCTGCGGCGCTGGGCACGGTTAGCCGTCCCCACCCACAATGGTGGGTGCGAGCACCCAGCGAACAGACGTCAAGTGATACATCGGCTGTTCAATTGTTCAGCCTATATATCGGCCAGCTAATACCTTGACTCTAGTTGCAGCCGCCTAACACACTCTTACCCAAAATCTGGTCGTCGACATTCTCGTTGTCGATATTTACAATGTTGGCAGACAGACTATGTTGATATTAGAGATGTGCGGTTTGGTTCCCCAGAAATCCCAATACACATGAAAACATCTCTGAGGAGATTTGGTTCTGGTTCGAATCTTCCCATGGTTCAGAATTTAGAGTTTAAATAAAAATTTGGGTTTTGGGATTGCAGATATTACATTATTTTAGCTGTTCTATGGTTGTTGGTTTTTTTTTTTTTTTAAATCAATGCTTATCGATATGTTGTGTTTTTTTTTTTTTTTTTTTTTTTTTTTATTGATTTTAAACTGAAATTAAGGCTGTATTTCAGTGCAGTTTTGCCAAACCATAACAAGATGATGAATTGGAACTAAAAAACAAAACAAGGGAGTCCGTGCAGATCTCTAGTCGATATTCTGGTGTTTACATTCCAGCGGCATATCCATATATCCATTTGAGATGTTAATGTTTCTCATGATTAATCCTCACCTACAGTTCTAAAGATACATTTCAAAAACATAGGGAGGCATCTAATTAGCTGCAGTAATTTACCGCAGCTAATGGATTTGCCAGGGGCTATCCAAATATACCCGGCACTTATCAGGGATTTTGCTTCAGGTGCCTCAGGCACACAAAACATATTCCACAAAAAAACGTTCCTCAGAGCTGCGATAACTGGATTCTGGGATCCTTATTCCTGTGTTATCTCCCCAAAAAAGGGTCATTTTTGGCCAAAACAAACAAGGTCTATAATTGCATAGCGTGGTAATGGCCATTGGGCTAAAATCGCGATACTACTTGCGTGACTTCAGATGACATAGCAGGGGCTGGGACCGAAATGATGTTCCTCACAGCATTCTGTCATCATCGTCCTGCGCCGCCGACTTATCTGCAGAATGGGACAGACTACGGTATTGTATTCCAGTATCCCCAAATTCTGTGGAAGGCAAGTGATTTTTCTGTTTCTAAAACAATTGTACATTCTTTAACCTCAAACAGTAGCTGCAAACATGCCTGCAAGTGCTGTAACCCCTAGCAACCACTTGTCAAGTCTAGATTATAAATAAAATGCAGATATTTATTATGGTATAATATACCCAGGGAAGATCATTCACAAGCCTAACATCTGCAGAAAGGGTTCTATATAACCCACATGATTTTGTGACATGCCAGTTGGCTATCGGGCCAGAAGATGATGTAACAACCCCTCTTCTCCGACCAAGGGGCAGAACTTATGATACACCACATATAGTGGGCCAGATGCACTAAGTTTCAAAAGTGATAAAATGGAGAGTGATAAACAGCCAGCCAATCAGCTCCTTCCTGCCATGTCACAGGCTGTGTTTAAAAAAAATGTCAGACAGGAGCTGATTGGTACCAGCTGAAATGAGTATGGACGGAGAACAATTAGAACAACCAGATAGTGACAGTACTCGGCTTTGACCGAATTAACCAACACTGATCATTTATTTTATGTAAACGAACACAATACTAAGGGCCTAATTCAGACATGTTTGCTAGGATACGTATGTTCACCCCCTTTAGCCGAATGAATGGCCGTATCTGCATGCGCATGGCGGTTTGTCAATGCCTGGTCTGGGAGCCCAAATTCGGTCATGTCCATCGGAAATAAAATACATCCTAGACTGACTTTTATTGGCGAATAATTTTTTTTCCTCATTGGCAAATAAACCTCAGTGTGGGGTCTTTTATTTCCGATGGACATGGCAACAATCGGGTGCACAGACGAGGCATTGACAAACCTGCAGGGGGACGCCCAGAGTTTTTCTGGGTGTATCTACCGGTTTTAGTGGGCATGCCCAATAAATGCATGGTGTTACCCTGCTTCAGCGCACTCTCCGCCCCCTACCCACTCCTCACAGTGTGCACGCCTCAGAGTGTGATAATCGCCGAAGGTGTTTGCACAGCGGGCCTGCACATGTGTATTTTCGCCCGAATTCTGTCCATAGCGAGCACACCTGAACCATGCCCTTAATGATCCTAATAGCAACATTACGGAACATCATTGTGCAGGGATTAGATGTACTAGGAGCTCAGTATTGAGATAACGGAATAGTACACTGTGTGATTGCGGATAACATTACTACTGTATGTAAGCCTTCAGATCCCCAGTCTACCTGCCACACAAAGGTTACAAAGGTTATCGGACAATCCTTAGCTCTTGTTGTATATACTGTAGTGTGAGATTGTTTTTTGTGTTGTATAAAATATATTGAAGAATTGGGGGTGTGTGTGTATGTGTGTGTGTGTGTGTGTGTGTGTGTATATGTATGTATATATATATATATATATTAATGTTTTTTTGTTTTATTGTGTGTCATGAAACTTTAATAAAACTTTGTTATCTGCAAGAACCAATCGGCTCGCTACACTTTCTAAACTCTACTACGAGGGTGAGATAAAAAATCCAGTTATATTGAAACCTCTGTTAGTCGCACTGTCTTATCACCGCCCCCTGTACTAGGTCGCTGTCTCCCCAGTCACTGCTTGAAGGTTTGAACATGTTACGTCAGTTTATTTGTGACCGCAATGCAAGAAAAAAATCAACTCAAGTCTCCTCAGTTTCTCTTTAGGGTCTCTCTTATCCTTACTTCATTTAATAAGAAGTCTGCTCAGTCTCTATACGGCTCTGCAGAATACCTTGGCTCTATATAAAGTACTAATAAGCCGTCTCGAAGCAAATACTTCGAAAGCCAGTAGATGTAGTTTCACTTGCTGCCTACAGATGGCAGTGTTTCGGAGTCACACATACTATATATATATATCTGGCGGTGAGGGAGGCACTCGGAGACTTCTTCAAAACAACCAAAAAAGGCCAGATATTGAATTGCCCCCCAGGCAAACAGGCAAGGCACCGAAGCTATTGTTTTTGTCAGCCACTGGGAGTGCTGATTCCCACGGACAGTATATATATATATATATATATATATATATATATATATATATATATATATATATATATATATATATATATATACAGCATTCTAACATTACAATAAGCAGTGTTTTGCTGACTTTCTCTTTATATAAACCATGCATCTAATTCTTATGATGTTGTTGTCTTTGCCTCAGGTTGACTGCTACAACTCTGTACCAGGAACGGTCTACGACTACGGAGCGCTCACTCTAGACAGCAGCGAGTTTGTCCCCTTCAAGCAGTACCAGGGGAAGACGCTGCTGTTTGTGAATGTGGCCACTTACTGAGGGCTCACCATGCAGTACCCAGGTATGACATTGGTGCATTCAGAGTGCTGCATATGGGGGCAGACAGAGAAGAGATTTCAGTGGAATTCTGGGTTATGATCAGTTACACTGGGGGAGATGTATCAAACCAAGAGAAAGTGGGCGCCTCGCCCAAAGCAAGCAATCAGCTTCTGTCATTTATCTTGCGTAGGGAGCAGACGCATTAAGCCCACCAAGTCATTCGTAACAGTCATTTTTCAAACACATCCTGTAATGGGCCCCATACCTCAGCAATCACAATTTATGGATTTCCAGATACAGGGATATTTTGGCCAGATAAATGGATTTTACAATCTATCTGACTTTGCCCACACATTACAGATTTATTTCAGTGATCGCCAGATTTTTCCATCTAAAGATTGCAGGGGAAATTCTCTAAGAATCTCCGCCCCCCTTCGCCGCCCATCGCATTTATAATTATCGCATATGTTCTAACATATGCGATAATGATAGCAAAGGACAGCTCTTGCGTTAAGAGCTGTCCTTTGCGGTGAGAGTCACCGGGTCCCAGCAGGTCCCGGTGGCTCCCCCCTCCCTCCCACACCCGGCGCTGCTGCTGCTGCGCCGGGCTCTCCTCCTCCCTGCACCCGGAAGAGGATCAGTGCAGGGAGGAGGTCAAAGGTCCGGGCAGCACTGCGCTGCCCGGACACAGGTGAGGGAGGAGGGGGCGATGCGGGGGTCGTTGCGGGGCGGCGGTGGGATGCGGTAGAAGCCGGCGGTGGGATCGCGTTAACCCGGCGGGGGATGCTTACAGCATCCCAAAATGCTGTAAAAACCCCGATAACTGGGTTTTTACCGCATTTCTTGCATAGAGAATCACCCCCTGCATCTTCATATCTGGAAATTGCCCAATCGATTGCTGTTCATAATGTAAATAGATGAAGAAGACGAATTGGGAATGCCCACACATATAAAAAAGATCTGCAGATAATACCAGATTATTATACATGTTTAAAAACCTGATTAAGCAATCGATTGGCGATTTTGATTGGGATTGCCAAAAGGGGGAGCCCACACATCTAAAATTAATTGTGGCAATCATCTCCATATCTGAAAATTGTCACAATTAATTGCTGATGTATGGGGCCCTTAACATGGCAGTTGGGAGCTAATTGGCTGCTACGTCATCTCTCTCCACTTTATCACTTTTTAGGCTTAGTACATTTCCCCTTCTTTGAACTGACAGAACAAAATTAGTTGGTGTGGCAGCTAACTGTACCCCCAGTCCCAGAGATAAAGAGGGTGCACAGTTAGCAGGAGGGCACAGACTACCCCCACCGGGGAATCTTCCAGTTAGCTGTTGAGGGATTTGCTGTGGAAGCGCAGTTTGTGCTGGTTACTTATAGGTGTTAGTGCTAGCTAATCTATTGCAAATTGAAGCACTTGCAGGTGGGGGAGGACTGTCATTGGATAACATGAAAGAGGTAGCATCCACATGGCCCTGCAATGCAATGTTCCCAACTACAAATGCTGGTGTTACAGCAATACCATGCAGGAAAGCCATAAGAGCTTGGATCTGGAGAGATGTTCTCCTACAGAAGACCCTTTTTCCCTTAATGATTTATACACAGGGTGGTGTTGAGATGGTGGTGGCATCCTGATGTGCAAAATCCCGACACCCCGGTGGTAAGTATTGTAACCAGTGGTGGATCCAGAGGGGGGCTGCAGCAGTAAAAAAAAAAAAAAAAGGGGGAGAAACACCAACTGCCGTGAGTCAGATTGGAATGGCGGTTGGTGGCAGTGGGTGTGGCACCCCTATTTGAATTATGAACTGTGCTGTAGTCCCACCTCTGGAGCCTCCCCTGATTTTAACCCTCCCCCTGCATCATAGCTTCCTTTCATGCAGCTTAACACCCCCCTCCCGACAGTGCCCCTACACCCCACAATAATGAACTTCAATAAACCGTAAATGGGCCCCTAATGTTGCCTTTTTCTTCTAATATGCTATTACCTGTATTATAGTGTCCTCTATGCTGTTTTGGACATAAATGTGTGTGAATGTATATAGAGATAGATAGCTCTGTCATCAGGTACGTGGTGTACTGTTTCAGTCCAGCTGCGGTGACATTCAGTGATTTAGCGGTGTCAAAATGAAATGATAAATTGCCTCCCTACTCCAAACAAAAATGTACTGGTGCCCTGGAAAGGAACAGCAGTGATTGTGGACAGTATGCTTGTACTTGTAGGTATCTTGGCAACTAAAGCAGGCAAGAGGCAGGATATGTTGTCAGAGCACAGCGCGGCCAAACAGGGTCAGTGCACTAGCGGTAACTCAGGCATGATCAATGTGACAAATAGAACGATCAGGTGACAGAGGTACAAGGTGCAGAGAATCAGAGGGGTACGTTTACTAATGCTTCTACAAATTAAAAGAGGTGATGTTGAGCAAGTAACAAGTGTCAGCGCAAGAATACAACTTGGAACAACCATGGTTCGCGGTTTACAAGACATAGTAATTCAGTATTTGAATTACTCCCACCCCCTCCCCCCTAGAGAGGCGCTGGTGGCCATTTTGCACCTGCTCTTTAACTGCATCATTTGAAATAATCTCTATCAGAATCTCAGACCAGAATCTTCGCAAGGGCATTGATGGTGGGCGTATGCGCAGAATGTTCGCCGGGCGCATGCATCCAAGTGTGTGGGCAGGCGGCGGAGAGGGGGCGCCCATTTGCATATGGAAACGCCCAGCGTTTTATGGGCGCTCCCATGAGAACAATGGGTGTTATGCCAAAAGGCCGATGGTACGGGGGGCGGGCAGCTGACATCACCGAATCTCAGCTGCCCGCCCACTTCAGAGTGCCCACGCACATCTAAGGTTGCTCTGAGCAACCACAGATGTGCGTGTGCCTTTCACATCATTCGATGGTCGGCGACCATCAAATGATGTGGGTGTTCCCCTGCAGGCTGCGGATGGATGTTTGTGTAAAACCTCCACTCGCAGCCAGTGTGCGAATTCACAGCCTTGCGAATCAACCAGAATAATTTCCAAAGTCGGTAACCGTGCATCTTAGCAAAACCATGCAGCACTGCAGGCGAGACAGATTTACTGTAGATTTCAGAGGAGCGTGCAAACAAACAGCTGCCCGGTATTCATGGACTACATGCAAAAACTGCTAGTATTTACCCTGCATGCAAACAAATAGATGTATTTGCATCCAGTTGCATTGTAGGATGTCCAGCTGCCCTCATAGGAAATCACAAATAATCCGGATGTACTGTACTGTATAAACTTTTTTCATATGAAGAACAATAAAATAATAAATTGACTATACGCTAATCCAGGCAGTAACAATAACTGGTTCTTGTGGCAGATTCCTCACTGCGGTGGCTGTGATTGGATGGTAACCTTATTGTAGGCTCAGGTGACCGGATTACACTTGTGCTTGTCCATATAACAACCAATATTTAAAATGTTAAAGTTAATATTGAACGGTCTTATATCAACATTGTGTCTGGAGTTTGTACACAGTACCTCTGTCTTGTAACCAATAATATAGTAATTGCTGGGGTGCATAAGTAGGTAACAGTGAGTTTAGGCACGGAGAGAAGACCACAAAACAATCAAACATTCAGTGTAAGATAATAGAACAAAAATTATATTTATAAATATATATATATATATAGGCTTATCATACTGTTAAAACAGGACACTAATGAATGACACAGTTTGTGTGGCTGATTTCATGCTTGCATGTTACCTGGTTTTAATCAGTGTGGCAGGGATAGCATCTTTACCCATTAAAAGGAATGTGGAAGATCCAGTCCAGGTTTCACAGTAGTAGCAGAAAAGATAACTGATGTGATCAAGGGGATTCAGTATGAAATCCCGGCGGTCGGGATCCCGGCGTTCAAAATCCCGACGCCGAAATCCCGACAAGGGGGGGACATGGATCGCCCCCCCTTGCGGGCTCGCTGCACTCGCCACGCAGCGGGCCCGGTGCCTCGCTACGCTCGGCACACTAATTTATTCTCCCTCCAGGGGTGTCGTGGACACCCACGGAGGGAGAAAGTGTCGGGATTCCGGCGGTCAGGATTCCGAACGCCGGGATCCCGACCGCCGGGATTTTAACTGCATCCCGATCAAGGTTGGGCTGATTAGCAGCACCTGTGGCTTCCTGTTAGAAGTGTCCCCAAGGCAGGAGATCATTGCTCTTGATGGTGGAGTAGCTACCAAGTGATAACCTGGGTGTGTGAGCTACAGTAGGGACCACTGGAGCATTCTGAAGAGTTTGAACTATGCTGTGGTTACCTGTATGCTGCTTGCTGTATCTATACTTGCCTATGCTGTGTACCTGGTGTGCTGTGACCTACTCCAAAAATAAAGACCAAGACTTGATCCAGTGTATGTGATTCCCTGCCGCAGAACCTGTGTCATTCATTGGGAAGCGGTCATCTATTAGAATGAACTTAGGTCTACAGTCATTAGGTCGACCCCACTAGGTCAACTGGCAAGAAGGTCGACCTGACTTAAGGTCGACATGGGCCAAGGTCGACATGACTTAAGGTCGAATTTGCATAAAGGTCGACATGAGGAAGGTCGACTGGTCATAAGGTCGACATGGGTTTTTCACTGTTTTTTGAGCCGACATGTGCCGACAGGCGGTATTTCATGCCCTACCATCCACTAGGGCGTGGTGGGAGAGTAAAATAGTGTGCCGAGCGCAGCGAGGCACCGTGCCCGAAGCATTGCGAGCGTCCAAATCTCATTGCCAACTGTGTCCATGTCGACATTCGGATCAAAAAACAGTGAAAAACCCATGTCGACCTTATGACCAGTCGACCTTATGACCAGTCGACCTTCCTCATGTCGACCTTTATGCAAATTCGACCTTGGCCCATGTCGACCTTGGCCCATGTCGACCTTAAGTCAGGTCGACCTTCCTGCCAGTCGACCTAGTGGGGTCGACCTAATGACTGTAGACCTAAGTTCATTCTGACAGATGTACCGCTTCCCATTCATTTGTGTCACTGTTTAAAGGGACGGTATTATTAAGCCCGTTTATATAGCACTTTCTCTAATAGGACTCGTCATAGATCATACTTACCTACTTGCAGGCTGCTTCTTCCAGGAGGGAGTAGCCATGTTCCTCAGGAGGGGGCACGGAGGTAATCTGTCAGCATGGGAATACAATTGCATTATCGCAGCCCCGTCTCCTGCTTACTAGCATTGTAAAGCAGGGCTACAATGATTCTAATTAGTGCAAATCACATCATCACCCCGTCCCTGTGTGGGATCTAGGAGTCTTGCCTACTTTGGTGTGGGGCTGGGACTGCCACACTATTTTTGGGAAACTCCAGGAGATCCTGGGAGAGTAGGTAAGCATTTCATCAGGGGCGGATTGGCCATAGACCTTACAGGGAAGATACCCACCTGTCAGCCAGTGCTTAAAAAAACAACAAAAAAAACAACAACCATGTAGCCCCCCCCCCTCCCACACAAACAACCTTTGCCGGTTCACAGAGTACCCCATACTGCAGAAACTCATCTAAGACTGGAACCCATCTCTATATCCATTGTGACATCTGTTAAAGAGACAGGAGTAAGTGTTATGTCTGTCTGCTTCATGGAAGTTTTGGGGTCTGTGCTATGACTCAGTAGGGGGCTATTATTTGACATTTGGAGGGGGATGCAGTCAAAATCACGACTGGGTCAAAATACCGACATTTAAAATACCGACAGGGTCAAAATCCCGACATATAGAATGTACAGGTGAAACAGTCTACATGACTTTCCGTCGACAGGTGCGAGGTCGACATGGGTTTTTTCACTGTTTTTTGAGCCGACATGTGCCGACAGGCGGTATTTCATGCCCTTCCATCCACTAGGGTGAGGAGGGAGAATAAAATAGTGCCCGAAGCATTGCGAGCAGCTGCGGTTCACTTCCAACTGTGTCCATGTCGACATTCGGGTCAAAAAACAGTGAAAAAACCCATGTCGACCTCGCACCTGTCGACGGAAAGTCATGTAGACTGTTTCACCTGTACATTTTAAATGTCGGGATTTTGAACCTGTCGAGATTTTAAATATCGGGATTTTGTCCTTGTCGGTATTTTGACCGTCGGGATTTCATACCGAATCCATTTGGAGGTTTGTAATTTGTCACATCCGCTTAAATGTCTGGGGGTCAATGGACTGTCAAGCATATTGAAACCAATGGCTTCCCGACAGATGTAGTGATGTATTAATCTCGCCATTTTGCGGTATTGGACTCCACCTACATTTGATTTGGTGCCACCCACTTACAGAATTTTATTCCAGGGCCCAATCCGCCCCTGCATGTCATATATAGGTCAGGATTGTATACGCTTTTAGCAGGTAGGGAGACAGGAAATATTACCGGCGTGGTCTTTAACTCAGCAACCACTTTAAAAACAATGAACGGCTTATCTCTCCTGCAGAACTGAATGCACTACAAGAAGAAATGAAATCCGACGGGCTTGTTATCTTGGGATTTCCTTGCCACCAGTTTGGTCTACAAGAACCTGGGAGCAATGAAGAAATCCTCCATGGACTGAAGTGAGTGGCGAGTAACATGGGTGGGGGAGGGGCTACACTGGTGGTTACACAGCTAGTGCACTGCTAATATGCACATTACCTTCACCAGGTGTTTATAGGGCTGATGTACAGAACTCAATGCATATATTCCCCATGTACGTGGGGCGAGTCGCCCTATCTGTATGCTTGCTCTTTTGCAATACTAATTCCATCTTATTCAAACAACATTCATTTAAAAAATCTCATCACTTTTCCCAGACTTCCCATATTCTTTAAAATTCGTGAGCAGTCATACTTATTACCACTATAGGCAGCTGCCCACTCTGTACTTCTGCGGATCACTGGCAGTAAGCTATTACACCAGGCATGTCCAAACTGTGGCCCTCCAACTGTTGTGAAACTACAAGTCCCATCATGCCTTGCCACAGTTTTGCAATTAGGGAATCCTAAAACTATGGCAAGGCATGCTGGGATGTGTAGTTTCACAACAGCTGGAGGGCCACAGTTTGGACAGGTCTGTATTACACCCTATAACACTTCATGTGGTATGCCCTCATTAGTTCGACAACCAACTTGTTCACACTTTACCATCCCAGTGAGCATAAAGGGACAATATTATAGTGTGCTGAGCGCAGCGAGCCATGCACGTGTCCGTGTTGACTTATGTCGACAGACACAAAAAAAACCTGAAAAACTAATTTAGACCCTTTCCATGTTAACCTTTTGCTTATGTCCAGCTTTTAACCCTCTGCCTGTCGTCCAATAGTGGTCGACCTATTGACTGTCAACGTAGTCCCCATCCCTTTCCATGCTTGTGTGCCAACGTTTGAGGAGTCAAACGCGTCAGGGAAGAAAGCTGGTGGATATTGTCAACACCAGGTCTTTAACATCGTTGTCAGTTGAAGTGTTCACCCTTAAGGTGCTCTTTCATCTTTGGGAAGAGGTGAAAGTCGCAGGGCCCAAGGTCGGGGCTGTATGAAGGGTGTGGCAGAACCTGACGCAGCAACCCCTGTGTTTTGTGTAGTGCTGAAGAATAGGGTCCAAATCCTTCTGTAAAAAACTTGCGGGTCAACACTTCAACTCTGACAACGAGGTGTAAACAGACATTCGGTCTTGGTGTCGACAACAACCACCAGCTTTCTTCTCCGTCAAGCGTTGGTGCACATGTGTGGAAAGGGATAGAGCAGTGTTTTTCAACCACTGTGCCGTGGCACACTAGTGTGCCTTGAGCTGTTCTCAAGTGTGCCCCCAGATCTAGAGATGCCCAAACCAGTTTATAGCCACCACTAGTTCAAGTGTTATTTACTGGTCTCTTCTTTTCATGTAAAAGGGCCAATGTATTTTATTTGTGTTACCTGTGGGGACCAGTGTGATTGTTTTTTATATGGGGGCAATAGGTTTGATTTTTTTCCTGTGGGGGTCAATGTGTTTTGCCCTGTGGGGATGTCATGGTGTGCCTTAGCAATTTTTTTAAATCTTTTTTTAGTGTGCCGCAAGGTAAAAAGGTTGAAAATCACTGGGATAGAGGATAAACGGAGTATTATGTACAAAAAAAGTGTTCAAATCTATACACAAATAAAAACGTTACAGCCATGGAGGCCTTACTTTTCAATCCAGCCTTGTACATCCAATTTTTTTTAACATATAGATTACCTGTAACTGAAACTGCGAAGTGTTCTCATACTTTCCATGCAAACGATACCACTTATTTTGCCTTACTGCATTATGTACGTCCAATAATTGAATGTTTCTGTGCGATTTAAATGCCAAGAATGAGGTCAGTGAGTTACTGATACACAATACAGGCTGAAATAAAAGTGTAATACCCCTTTTGTAAATCTCCCGCAGATATGTGCGTCCTGGTGGCGGTTATACTCCAAATTTCCAAATGTTTGAAAAAGGAGACGTCAATGGGAAGAAAGAGCAGAAAGTATATACATTTTTGAAGGTATTAAAAGCTGTCTTTATGGAAAATACTGTATACACTCTGCCCCCTTTCTGGCTATAGGTATGGGCGTTTCTTTTGACAGGTTCAGGTGACAACAGGGCCGCCGACAGGTGGGGTGCCAGGGGTACAGCTGTCCCGGGCCCCGGCCTCTGGAGGGGCCCAGGCAGCTGCCCACAGTGGCACGGCACCACCCCTGCACAAATCCCCCCCACCCAGTGCCAGCGGCCAGGCGCGCACAATACACAGTGCAGCCTGCAGTGCCCCAAGCCTAGGATACAGAGGGGCTCGGCACTCTGCAGGCTGCACTGTGCAGTGAGTGGTCCGAGTCCCGGAGGGAGAAGATGCTGCGCAGCTGCCACTGCTGGGAAGTAATAGTAATTGGGGGGGGGGGGGGGGTGTGTGTGCCGGCGCGCGGGTGTGTGTGTGCCAGCGTGGGGGGGAGGGGGGGGGGTGCCGCTGGGGGCCTGGGCTGAAGGTCAGTCCCGGGCCCCAACATTACTAGTGGCGGCCCTGGGTGACCATTCGTACTCAAAACACAAAATGAAATAAATGAAGTGGCAGCATCTGTAGGGTAAGGTAACTGTCACTCGCACAGGGTCAAACAGACCAATCTAGTGAATAACAGAGGATGGCAGGTGATTGTCAGTTACCGACACACAGTATACAGGGAATGCCTATCCCTATATTCTGGGGATTTGGCCCCAAAATGTCTGGTATTTCAATCCTGGTCTAATGCTTAACAACCGCTCAGACGCTGCCTGGCTGTTCCTGGCGTGACTAGTTCATAGGTCTCACCGTCCGCTCCCGTCTCCTCTACAGAAGCGGTGTGGTATATTTCCCCGACAGTCATTACTCAGATGTCGGAATCCCGACTGCACAGCATGGGGAGCGCAATGAAGCCCCTTGCGGGCTTGCTGCGCTCGCCACCTATTTTATTCTCCCTCTATGGGGGTCGTGGACCCCCACGAGGGAGCAGTCGGGATTCCGACGTCGGAGGGAGCCGTCCGGCACCCTACAGAAGCGGGGGCATTTTTCTTTTAGAGATACCAATCCCCGAATTGAGCATTTTTCAATCCCGATTCCAGGGATAGAAAAAATGCCCTTGGATTGGCATCCCTACTCCAAACTTTATATTAATCTATCCCAATTCCCAATTGACCCTTCATTAAATCTTGCCGGGTTCCAGAAAGAGGTTTTATTCATTTATATTTATTGTTATTATTAAATAAGGCTTAGGTCCATTCACTTCTAGTTTGTCCCTTTCTACACGTATGGTGGCCACCATCATTTATAAAGAACCCAGGAGTTCCCTCTTAGTAGCACAGTATTCTGCTGTTTTCTGCTCATTTTTTTTGTATCTTTTACTTCTTCCTCTTCCATCTGTAGTTGCTATGAGATGATGCTAGTGTTTACATTTCAGTTGAAATTAGGAGTTTAACATGATGGAACTCAGGATTTCATGCTCAATAACATCATTCTTTATTGTCCTCAGGACTCCTGCCCACCTGTGGGCAATATTTTCGGCAGTGGAACTCGTCTCTTTTGGGAGCCCCTCAAAGTGAATGACGTCAAGTGGAACTTTGAGAAGTTTCTTGTGGGACCCGATGGACGCGCGGTGAAACGTTGGCATCCCCGCACGCCGGTCCCACAGGTCAGGAGAGATGTGATGAACTTCTTAAAATCGCAGCCCGGACTTCAAGGGGTCATGATGATGAGCAGAGACCAGGAGTAGTTTCTCATTGATACAATTGTGCTTAACGTCACCATGCTTGTTTGTATCACTTGTATGCTCTTTTGTGCCAAGTCAGAGTAGTTGGCGGGAGACCGAAGGTAGCATGGAGATACCATCTGTGTGAAAGATGGGTCCTAAAGCACAAACAGTGTTGGACCTATCTGGAAGCCAGATCTTTGGTAGGTTGCTGTTAAGTGCATTCCGGCAACTCTATCATTCTGGGATGGACTCTGACTACCTGGGGTCTTCAGCTTTCTGCCTGCTCTACAGTGAAGCTTTATCTATGCTAGTACTCAATAAACACTGTCTATTTTTAAACAGCCTTCTGGATCCTTGCATATATCACATAGTTTGGGTTGAGTCATTTCCTTGGTGTTTATTGGCAGTTCTATTGGAGATGGGCTGTTGCTATGGGCAACCAATCAGATTCTATTATCTTCAAGAAGATGCTAAATAAACAAGTAGTAGTAGTTCGTTGCTATGGGCAACATTCTATCTCCCATCTTAGTAAATAAACCCTCTTGTGTCTCACACCCTTCTTGGATGGTCATTATGGTTCTCCTACGATGGGTTCTTCGCCTCGTAAAACAAGACGCAGGGGCTCAGATTAGTTTCCAAAATAATTTTTATTAACATATGGAAGAGACCATTATGAATATTAATTGCATTGCATTTCATACGTAAGGCTTTTAGGAGGTAATTGGATTTATAGGTCTATTAGCCAGTGCTAACGTTCTATATATAGTGATCAATTCAATACACACACACACACACAGTAATTTACATAAACTTCTATGTGCGAAGACATACAGTCGCGAGGAACATTTAAGTTAGCATTCGGTACAGGCATCAGAAGTAAACGGCAAAAACTAGAATGACAAACTATTATTAAAGCAGAACACGGAGAGATTCAACCTGGATTATGTAGAGTGACTTCACCGTGTTTCATTCCCATTTTTATTAAGACGCAGAGGAGAATCCAATTTCGTGTTACAGATTCCTCTGACCCCAAGGTATACTGGCTGAATTCCTGGCTGCCTCTTCCAGTAGAGGGCAGACCGCTTATCTCAGCTGGGGTAGGTGTGACAAGCTGAACTGCATTATCCTGGAGCCGAAACCACAGCACAATGCTACGATTACCAGCATTGTGAAGCACAATGGGGCCAGGATAAGATGATTCAATGCGAAACGCGTCATTGGTAGCCCAACATCTTGCACTTTCGCTCAGTGAGACTTGCTCACTCTAATGGCGGCCCGGAGCACTATCTGATATTTAGGGCCCCTGCGGCCATTCTGGAAGAGTACGCAATTCTGACTCAAACATTAAAAAAAAAAAATAATAAATTCTCCAACATTTATATATAGTCATAACTTGTATTGTAATGTATCCCCTACTGTAAATTATAAGAATACCATAATTTATTGAGAAAAACGGTGACCAAAAAGCCACAAGCTAAATGTTTTTTAATACAGGTCAAAAAACTGTTACATGGAGTTTAATTTTTCAATCAAATAACAGGGGGGTACAGAAAGGGGGGGGGGGGGGTATTTGCGAGAGAAAACAGTGAGTTATAAATTGTAATTGTCTCGCATATAACATCTAGTCAGAATTATGCACAAATGTTACAGTCTGCATCCATTTAAACAAGAAAACATCGCAAAACAAAATAGCACTAACCTAATGGGAGCATAGTACAGATAAATCAGGAGGACTGCTGTGTATACTCGAGCGGCCCATCTTTTCTATTTAAAGAGACCAAGCCATTTCATAACTATTGAGTTTGAGGAGGAAGAATACTTGGCATTGGCAGTCTCGTAAGCAAAATGGTTTAAAGTATAAACCTTTTTTTGGTGGAGAGTAAGTGGGAGCACCACCACGATATGCCACCTTTATGGGAATAATCGCTCACCCTAGTTTTAAAAAAGGCGGGGAAAGTTGGCTTTTTAGTAGGTGTAGTTAACACCCCTTTCACATCGCACTTTTAAAACGGTATATTGCCGTTTTTTTCCATTTTAAAACGTTTCAGGCTGCAATGTGAAAGTGCCAAAGTTGATTTACCGGTTAAAGTTAACTGGTATTTCAACACTGTTAAAAAGCAGAGTCCTACACGTTTTAAAGCCGTTTTTTAGGCAGTGTGAATGGCTCTATTTCAATGGCTTGAAACATGTCCCTTGGGGGTTAAATGTTTGAATTTGTGAAAATGTGAAAGGTCTCAAGGCTCAGACCCGTTTTAAAGTCCCATTTAAGAATACCGTGTCATTACCCATTTCTGCAATGTGAAAGCAGTATAATGCTGTGTACACACGGTCCGATTTCCTTTCCGATGTTGACGATATAGTCAACATCGGATCGGTATCGGATCAACATCGGATGCAGATCGCAAGGGTTTTAACCCTTGCGATCCCGATCCGATCCGCGTTCATGTATCGGAAGCCAGAAAGTCTTGGCTGCCTTGTCTATATAGTGCAGATCTGCACTATATAGTCAAGATAGGATGCAAATCGGATGTGCCTTAAGATCCTATCCACGATCCTATCTGATCAGATCGTGGATAGGATCTTAAGGCACATCTAACGTGTGTACACACCATAAGTTTGATTGTAACCAGCTCCTTATTTGTAAATAGATACAAAGTTGTTGGGGATATTAAAGTTGTTTTGTAAATAATTAAAGGGCACAAAATGATCCCCAACATACAAGTCCCCCACTGAAATTATACCCAGGTTGATCCACCTATTTAATGGCAAATTAGGGATTAAAGATTTCCCTCGCACTTCATCTTAATACTAATGTCAAAAATAAAATGGACAAATCGCTGTAAAAAAAAAAAAAAAAAAAAAAGGACAGTGCTTTTTACAATTAGCCTGTGACATCATACATACGATATAGATTGAAAAAAATAAAAACATATTGGATTAATGTTTACTAAAGGAATAAAATGAAATTTGCAATTATTAAATTGGAAATTGGAATTAAATTTGCAATTATGCTACAATTACACTTTACTATGCTACAATTACACTTCACATTACTACAACATACAAGGCAAATAAAATCAGTGCCCTGTGACTCAATGATAGCAAAAAGTATCATGGTGGATCTGGGTGTACTAAGAGTCCAATCCCCTAGTTTCTCAGGACAATTCCCTATTGCCATCCCCATCACACATCATTTATGCTGTTGCCTTCATGGATCAAATCATTGATACAAATGTCCATTTATTAGTAATGATCAGTTATCTCCAGAGCCAACAATCAGTATATTCTGTCTTTTGGATAAGCCAGATTTGGGACAACATAGTAGAAATTGTAAGGCAATACAAAAACACATCTGCCTTCTTTTACAGAGATCCAAACATGGAACAAACTCCAACCAAGCTGTTACAAGGGACTTAAGGCCCCCTAGACTGGTCCGACCTGTCTGAAGGACAAGTTGGCCCTGATTTCCCTTGTACTTCCTCGGCAGATCTCCGGGAATCCTCACATTCCATTTGGCACTCGATGTGACATTTTTTACACGTGATAAATCACATGCGATTTATCGCGTGTAAAAAGACTCCCCGTGGAGTTCAAGGGAAACGGATGTGATATATCGAAGGTGCTAAAAAGCACCCATGATGTGCCGGTCTGATTCCGATGTATCCTATGTGCTGCACGTAGGATCTCTGACACCAATCCGCACATCGGATCCAATCCGATGTCCAACACCTCCAATTTGGCCAGTTTTCATCCGATATATTGGGGCGATCCGTTTGAATTGTATGAAAACAGGCCAAACCGCATCGGTGTATGAGCACCTTAATATCGTCTTCTGCCATTCCCAACTTTCTACCCCACTTATCAAATATCCTTGCTCCAAACCGGCACCATACTGATTCCTCTCCAGGTACCTTTCCATAAGGTAGGATCTGGTGACATTCATTGACTTTCAGCGTTATAGCTACGTACTCTGATCTCAAGCTGAATTACAATTTCCTTCCATTGGATCATTACGACGTTTACAGCCAACTCTGCCCATAAACTTCCAGCTCAAGAATTTCTACTACAGGTTCCCAATCTACAAAAGCATCTAAATGAGCAACAACCTTTCAACTGTTTTTCATTTACGGACACTCTAGGAAAGATAAAACCATTCATTCAAGGGAATACAAGAGAGAATTGTCCAGTAGTAATATCCAACTCTATATAGTTGTCGAGGCCATTGGAGGTGACATTTAAAGTGTGTCTCGGGCCTCGATGCTTTGGTTGGTCCCTAGTGAACGGCTGTATTCTCATGAAGAATAATTCCGTGCACACAAAGGTTTCTTAACAGAACAGTGGGTAAATGAAATGCCTTGGAAATTCCTGTATGGTCGTAATAGATTACACACGTCTCCAAATTAAATTATGAAGGTATCTGATTGGGCATGGTGGAATCTTCTTTTCTTTTTTAATAGAAAGCACGCCTAATAAGAATTAGTAATATATGTGAAATAATAAATCTTACAATCCATAATTAAAACGAAAAGATTTATTTGTATGATCTGCAAATCACCCTGGGCCACAAACCCTATTGAGGTTCCAAAGACATCTTTTTGGGTCTATAAAATTATATATATATATACAGAGAGAGAGATTCAAATACCTTCGATCATATGTGTGTGTGTGTGTGTGTGGAGGGTCACACTAACATCTAACAACATGTATGGTTAGATGCCAGTCTCTATATGTACCCTGCATTGTATCAAGCCACCCTACTGCACTACTCCGTCCTCATCTGGTCATGGTTGACCAGCCGTTCCTCTTCTCGCAGACTTGGAAGGAGATCCACTGTTGCTGGCTCATGAACCATATAGCTGGATAGAACCATGCCATGCCTAGAAAGCTGTAAGTATGGTCAGGAAGAAGTTAGGAAATGTTGATGTGTCTCCTCAGGTTGGCCTCTGTGGGTTCTGGGCTCCTCTCTTATGCCCATCTAAATTTAAACAATAATCATGTAAATAGGCGGTAGCTAATCAGATGTACACACCTTTTTTATGACAGTGTTTTGTTTATTTTACCACATAATAGAAATAAAATGATCACTGATGCAGGACAACCTAGTCTGGTCAATGCAAGTTCATGTAGTACAGGGCTGGACAAACCGGTCAGGAGATAAACCATTCCCCAGACCCCCTAGCTGGAGCACAGCTGCAGTCATTACCGTCACATTCCCCAGACCCCCTAGCTGGTGCACTGCTGTAGTCATTACTAACTGCCACATTACCAGACCACCTAGCTGGTGCACAGATGCAGTCATTACTAACTGTCACATTCCCCAGACCCCCTAGCTGGTGCACTGCTGTAGTCATTACCGTCACATTCCCCAGACCCCCTAGCTGGTGCACTGCTGTAGTCATTACTAACTGCCACATTACCAGACCACCTAGCCTGTGCACAGATGCAGTCATTACTAACTGTCACATTTCCCAGACCCCCTAACTGGTGCACAGCTACAGTAATTACTAACTGTCATTTTCAAACATGCTGCATTCATGTTCTGTTTAGGACTGCACACACTAATTCTAAGCATGAGCCCTCCAATAGCGATCAGGTGATTTATGGGCCCATATCATGGGCAAAATTATGCTAAGCACTTACAGTACATTTTATTATTTATTTTATTAGTGGTTTAGCTAATGGGCCTAATTCAGACCTGGCTGCTGGGCTGATAATTTTTTGAAACCTGCGATCATGTATAAAGCTCCCCTGCCATAGTGAAATCCCGCCACTGGGCACGCCTGCAATTCCCTTGAAACTCCTATAAAATTGGCTACCACCCCCAAATGCCGGCTTCCTGTCAATCACTTTGCTCACAGCCAGCGATAAAAAAGTAGCAGGATTTTATCATATTTATTGTTGCGTAACCTACAACGTCATCTGATGAAGGGGTTATTCCACAGCAAAGTGCTGCATATACACAAATTCGGGAATACCACTGGACTGATCTTTACAACACCATAAGCTTAGCCGTCATATGCCTGTATTTTTCTAATAGACTTTGAATTATTTTGGCGCTTTAAAAAAAAAAAAAAGTATAAATATATGAAATATAAAGTATTGTTCCAAAATGGATGGCGTTACTCACCAGACTCCTTCTTTCTAGATTTGGACATCTCTGCGTCCTTTGGATTATGAAGTCTTGGAGGAGCATTGGGCATCCTCCAGGGATACGCAGGCTGTAATTAAAGTCCATTAGAACAGATCGAAGTGGCACAAAAAGAGAACTAGGGAACAGGTGGGTTCCGGAAACTTACCGGAGAAGCATTCGGTAATTCCAGAACCTGACTGTGTTCCGGAGCCACAACTGGAGGTGGATAGTATATGTGCCAATCATCGTATCCTGCGTACACCTGGCCGGGGGGGCTGTACGGATAATGGTATGGAGGACAGGCAGGACTTATGTGATGATTTATGAGGTATCTCTCTCCTGCAGCCTGGAATACAAACCAGAACATATGAAGCCATTCTGAGCAGTATGTATATATAGTAACTCTTCCTTTCAGTCTTGCTCTCTATGATGCCTTTGACCATCAGGGTTCTCACTTTTTCCACATATTTGGCTTAATTTATCCATGAATATTGGCCAAGCCACTAACGAAAGATATGAACCTCCTCTGAGAACAGGTTATGGGTATACTGTGAGGAAGGATAACTTTGCCTACACTCACAGAATGTCCTGGAGGCTTATAAATGTTGGGGAGTGTGAAAGGACCATTGGGGGATTGGGAAGTAAGGAATGGTATGGGCCCTTTAGTAGAGGAGTCCCGAGAGTGGAAAGGGAAGAGAGTAGTCATTCTGATTACGGAATGGACTCGGGGGCAGTGTTGTCACCGCATAGACGTGTACAACACTGCATTTACGGCCTGATTCAGAGCGGAACATAAATGCTGAGGTTACGCACATCTCCGACTCCTCTTAATCTGTTGGTGTGCGAGAGCAGCACTACAGTGGGAGTGGGAGTAGGACCCCAAAGGATCTGAAACTTATCCATTTTAGGGTGTGGAACGGATGGTGATGGACATACAAATTATGATAATTAGGTACTTATGTATTATCTGGGCTCCCATGTTAAATGCACACCATTTTTTCATACCCCTACTATCCAACTACGCATGGAGTTGATTTTATATAGTGTGGCGAGCGCAGCGAGCCACCGTGCCCGAAGCGTGGCGAGCGCAGCGAGCCCCGCGAGGGGATGCGGTCTCATAAGAAAAACGGGAGCCCAGATATTACATAAGTACCGATAATTATTTAATATAATACTTTCATATATTTATTTAAATGAATTTATAAATCATTTAATCTGCTTTCAGGGCAAGGAGAACAATTTCCATGTAATCCTTTGATAAACGGAGCAGCGCGCATACGAAAGCAGACATGAATGAGGACCTCAATGGAAATGAGTTTCTCTTCGTCACTCTAGCACTGTTCAGAAGACACAGCAGATGCCGGCCCTGTGACTCACTGGCTGAACCATGAAATCCTTTATTGAGGGGAACAATGACCCTACAGAGATGCAACATGGGGTTTGCTGGTTTAATGCTCACCCCCACATTTAATGGATCTGCCCTGTATTCCAAGCACTAGGTAACACAGTTAGAGGCTCTTTGGAACATCTCAAAGAGCAGCTGGTTAATCACCATCATTATTTACAACACACACTAGCAAATATTAACTAAGGCCCATGCACTCCAACAGTAATAAAAAGAAACTGTGATTATTTAACGTGTGCTCGAGGGCAAAAATAGGTCACATCAGCAGGTACTTAGCTCCTTGGTTCAACAATAGCAATATCCCATGTCTAACTATTAACTGGGGAGGTTCCTTGTTCAATAAGGATTTACAGTATTCTTTTACATGGTCAGAATTAGCATTTAAGGAATGCAAATGTGTTGCCAGGTTCAGGGCAGCTGAGAGGTATCCCGGGCCCCGGTAATATTTTGGGGACGTGGCCTAATCGCAGGAGGTGTGACCACCTCCCATGATTAGGTTACACCCCCAAAATGTTTAGAGGGGGTGAAAAAACACTCTAAACACTCTAAAGTGTTATTGCCCCCCCCCCCCACTCAGCAGCAGCACACACCTCTACAGCATGTGCTGTGCTGACAGCAGGCTCAGCATGAGCTCTCACGCCGTCAGTGAAAGGCCTATGCTGAGCCTGCTGTCAGCACAGCACATGCTGTAGAGGTGGGTGCTGCTCTTGCTGCCGCCCGGGAGGGACAGAAGGGGAAGGGGGAGTTGGACCAGTGCCCCCGTCGGGCCCTTCCAGCAAGCCCGGGCCCGGGCAATTAGTAACCCCCCCCCCTCTTGGCGGCCCTGGCAGGTTACCAAAGTGTTAATTGTTAAGTAAAATAAAAATGGCATAAGGTGATGTCCACATTTCTGCCACTCTTCATAACTAGTTAATAGGTTAAGGAGATTTAGTAAAATACAAACAAACAAAAAAAAAACAAGTCATGGGGACACGTCAGTGGTCAATCATTATTGCCACCTTTGACAGCATTAGCTATTTATTAATAATGAGCTTGTTCTGGGACAGGAGTACCCAAAGGAGACTGGTCTGGATAATGGCTGCCATAGGGTAAATAATGATAAAACTGACCACATCGGGGCATTGAGGCTGCCAGGCAGGGATCAGGAGTTACCTCTCCTGTGGCAATGCCCTATAGGGCGAGAATAAGGCTATCTTCAAATTGCGCTAGCCAACGTGGCATAGCTAAGAAGTGGACTTTTTATGGCTTTTGAGAAATAAAGCCACACAACAGTTTCCTTTAAGCATAATGGGGATTGTGATCTGTCTTACTAAATACCCTAATGGAGGATATATCTCGGATATTATCGGTGTGATCGATAATGGGTTCAAGGTGTGCAGTGCACAGCGCACCCATTTCTTGAATACTTACTCTCCAGAGTCCTATACCAGTGGCAGCAGCACTGCGGAAGTCACCAGGAAAAGGACGAGGTGGTAATTGTCCCAGATTATCACGCACGCTCAGTCGTATAATCACTTGGAAATTGGCCGTCGCATATTACCCCGGGACCTGTGTATGTGTGCTAGACGCAGAGGGTCTCCTAGTGACTCGAGTGCTCACAGTCTTATGGTGTGTACACACGTTAGATGTGCCTTAAGATCCTATCCACGATCTGATCAGATAGGATCGTGGATAGGATCTTAAGGCTAATCCGATTTGCATCCTATCTTGACTATATAGTGCAGATCTGCACTATATAGACAAGGCAGCCAAGACTTTCTGGCTTCCGATACGTGAACGCGCATAGGGATCGGGATCGCAAGGGTTAAAACCCTTGCGATCTGCATCCGATGGCGATCCGGTGTTGACTATATCGCCAACATCGGAAAGGAAATCGGACCGTGTGTACACAGCATTACTGTACTGCAGGCTAGAGAAGGGGGCCCAGACGTTGTCTCCTGTAAATGGCCCCAATACAGTTTTTTGCATGAGGTAATTAATTAATAAAAGACATAATTCAGCTTTGTCCAATCACATATTTTCTCTGCTACAAGGTTCACTTTAAAAATAGTACCTGCTGTCCGGTTGGTTCATGTGAACTTTCTTTTTCCCTTCGCAAATTGTCCTGGCAGGAATGCAACTGTAAAGGGGAACAACATGGACTGATAAAGCAAAGTACATTGTGTGATCTCACCACGTACTTCTGGCTAAACAATCAACAAGATAGTAATGGGAACACACTCGAATGCACAGTGCAGAGTGGACGGTAACGGTTCCTCTGCTGGCGGAAAGAAGGGGGCAAACCAGGGTAATATTGCCACATGAGAGTTGGAGGAGATTTCTTGTATAGTGAATTGGAACTGAAAACATAAACACAAATGCACCTTGGAGCGCATTGCGGATCAGACACGATCACCGCTCCTTACCTCTCTTCACTGATCTCTATCCACACTCCCTCCCGTCCTCTTCGCTCCATCACTGACCGCCGACTGACCTCTCACCTAATCACCTCCTCCCACTCCCGTGTCCAAGACTTCTCTCGCGCTGCCCCCCTGCACTGGAACAACCTCCCGCCACCCATCAGGCTTTCTGATTCCCTTACATCCTTCAAGCGCTCCCTCAAAACCCACTTTTTTCGACTAGCCTATCCCTCCTCCTAACCTCTTTTGATCCTCCTATCATGCCTCCGTTCCCCTCCGTTCCTACTTATCCTATTGTTTTTCGTTCGTCCACCCACCTATTTTTAGTATGTTAACTCTTATGAGTAGGGCCCTCCTTCCTCACGTACTCACCCTACCTCTTTACCTCACCTGTCCTCCTGTCCTGTTCTTCCCTTCCTCTACTTCATCTTCAGTCTCCTCGACTGAACTGATGCTGATTTTAGTTCTACCAGCTATACCCCTATTTATACTGTATTTTTCAACACACCCTGTACGTTACCTCGTAATTTTTTTGTTTGCTATGTACGGCGCTGCGGACACTTTGCGGCGCCTTATAAATAAACGTACTACTACTACTACTACTACTACTACAGATAGCCATTCAACATGGAAGGGAATGTTAAGTCCATTCAATTCTATAATATAAATAACAGTACTTGATCCTATAAGATCTCCTTAGTTTTTCGGCGGGGCGGGCACTCTGGGACCCAGAGTCAACCAGAATCAGACCCATTACTCGTACAGGAGACAAACGATACCTTGGTCAGTGTATACACCCGATCTACATATACGTGAATAACGTAGTTCACACATATACCACAATGGTGGTGCACCTGGGGCAAAGGTGTAAAATCTGTTGTGAGACAGAGAAGCTGGATAACTGCAGTAAATGCTCCTGTAGTCAGGTAATATCCGTATACTGTAAGTCACCTGTGATGTCACCTGGGCCAGCTGAGTTTGCAGCTGTACAACTTGCTGTTTTAGGTCCTCCTTTTCCTCATTCATACGTTCACGGTCGCTACGTTCTCTCTTAAAGTCCTCCTCAAAGACAGACACCTGCAGGCAAAGGGAGCGTAAGAATAACGATCAGAAATGATGTTTCTGCCCGAATGTGCGCCATTTGTTTTATATTCATTATTTTATATATTAGGCCAGCGGTTCCAAGCCTTTTTAGTCTCCCGTACCCCTTGATTAGGCTTTTCATTTATGAGTACCTCCTCTTCTAAATTTGAAATAATCCCAGTATTAACAAGTGGAAGTGAGTGGTATGCATGTCCTTATATATTGGGGAGTAGTGGAGGAGTAGTGTGCGGTCAGGTCGGGTCCCTTGGTGTCTGCCCTCTGGCTGTGTACTGTCTTCAGGGTTCCCGCTAATGCCTGTAGGATTAATGCCGCTGCTTCCTCCACTCGTGTCAGTGGGGACGAGATGATGGATGATGTGTTAGGGCAGAACAGGAAGCTCCCAGTGGATTGCTGGTCAGGCAAACTCATGAGGAGATGCTGCAGATGGAACCAGAAGTGACACAATGTGGTTCATCTCCACAGAGATGGGAGATGACTTCTTCTGCCGTTACCAATATTATTTTCAAGTACCCCCAATGGGTCTGCAGTGTACCGCTAAGGGTACAAGTTCCCCAGGTTGGGAATTGCGGTACTAGGCATCAATTCTCAGATGTTCACTAAAACGTTTTCTTGTTGCCTCACATCTAATACTTCAACTGGCGTGGCAGCAAGCTGTATAGACCCCGGACTAGACTCACGTATATGTTCTAGTACACTGATCAAGAGGATGGAATTATTTCAGGACACGGGGTACGGTGATGTGCTTTTCATTGAAGCAGTATTCACTGCATGATTTTCCATGATCTTCTACATCTGGAAGACCCGGTAGCTACCAACTAACAGCCATTGATCGCACACACTGCTTTGTTATCCCCAACACCCCCCTCCTTCCAGTACATGACCTGCACTATAGTCTTGGTGGCTAAGCATGTATCTGGGTGTTTGTACACCTAAAACACATGGCCATAAATGTAGGCATTTTTTTAAAACCATTTTGGCATTTTTAATTTTATCGAAGAAAAAATAATCCATTTTCTTAAAGATGGATTGTGAACGGAAGCTTTTAATTAATTCCAACCGGAACAGATTACACAGTGTAAGTCTATTATCAAACCCTGCGTCAGTAGTTCAAGTACGAACCATATTAAAATAAGTTCCATTGCTGATGTACGATCGGATTTCCAATCCTTTTACAGACGTCTTAGCCTGTGGATTATGGACATATGCTTCACTGTAAACTCACACGTCCATTGTATAGAGCTTAATAGAAGGCCTTGTTGCGGTTTGTGTTACCCGAAGCTTTGTATTAAAAGCTTGTTGCTATGAGGATGACTGTTTCCTACAGAGAGGGGTTACTGCTGCAAATTCTGCAATTCTCACAGGGGCTGATTCTAATCTAGTCGCAAATGTCGCCGCAGCTGCGATTCTGTATGGACTAATTTCCCACACCCCGGAGCAGAGGTTCCCAAACACGGTCCTCAGGGCACCCTAACAGTCCAGGTTTTAGTATATCCATGGTTTTACCATCTGTGCTGAGCCCAGGGCCGCCACTAGAAATGTTGGGGCCTGGGACTGACCTACAGTCCGGGCCCCCAGCGGCACAGCGCCATACCTCCGGCCGGCCACCCCCCCCCCCGCGTGACAGCGTCCCGCCTCCCCCTACCCCATTACTTGCCATCACCCACGTCGCGCATCGTCCTCCGGCTCCTTCAGTGTCCACAGTCAGGTCCAGCATGCACACTGCACAGTGCAGCCTGCAGAGCGCCGAGCCCCTCTGTGTCCTAGGCTCGGCGCTCTGCAGACTGCACTGTGTATTGTGCATGCCTGGCCACCGGCGCCAGGTGGGGGAGGCTGGGTGTGGTTGCGGGGGTCTGTGGGAAGCTGCTCGGGCCCCTCCAGAGGCCGGGCCAAGGACAGCTGTACCCAGGGCACCCCCCTGTCGGTGGCCCTGGCTGAGCCATTGATAAACGTAAAACTGGGACCATTAGGGCACCTTGAGCACTGTGTTTGGGAACCCCCCCCCCCCCCCCATAAGCTGATCAATTTGTGGCCTCACAGGAGGTAGAGTAATTATCCAGACTTCTACTGTTGGGGGAGATTTATCAAAACTTGGAAAGAAAAAAGAGGAGAGATAAAAAGGGTGGCGATGGATAAAGCACCAACCAATCGGCTATGTCATTTTACAAGCATATAGCTGACAGGTAGTGCTGGGATTTGTAGTTTCACAATAGAGGAGAAACAGTAGCCAAGTTATAAAATTTTAGCAGTAAACACAAATTGCATTCTTAATAATGTTGCTGTTCCCTAGCACTAAAGTGGCCAACTGTACCTAAATCCAGGGACAGTCCCATGTTCCAAAGCTTCGTTCCACAATGTGTTTGACCTTGAAATGTCCCCATCGTTCTGCATTTACCAGCTGAATGTAATATTCCTCCTTGTGGGTCTGGGCACACACCTATAGATATATTTGCAGACGCATCTTCCGGTGATTGACAACGCTACTGGGCGGGTGCATGTAAATGCCCTCCAAGTTGTGCTGTCAGTCCCCGCATGCTTGGGCAGCGGGTGTACAGGCAGTCAGCAGTTTACCTGTGCACACAGCATGTAGTGTGTTTCCACCCTGATACCAGTGAGATGTGTATGATAGATGTGTATGCTTGGCTATCGAGGTGCAAAAAATACACAATATACTGTAAGGTTGCTACTTACATACTTGAATTTACAATGTACAATGTAAATATCACAGATTTGCATTGTTAACCCCTTCCCGACATTTGACGTACATTTACGTCATGGTCGGGATGTACTTCCCGACACATGACGTAAATGTACGTCATGACTTTAAACTGTCACCGCGTCTATAGACGTGGTGACAGAGGGACGATGTCTGCTGTCCCTGACAGCAGACATCTTCCCTCATTGCCCAGGGGGGGCACCGATGCCCCCCCCCCCCCTCAGTGATCGCTGCGATTGGCTGTTCAAACGTGAACAGCCAAAAGCAGCGTTTACTGTGTTAGGTGTATAATTTTGACTCTGCTGCCCCCTAGTGTCCCAAAAAAATAAAAGGAGTTTAAAATAATGATTAAAACATAAAGTAGACATATGATCTTTGTTAGTTATGAACTATTTTGAGTGGTATGATTATTTGCCTCACAAGCAGAAAATTTTACATTTTGCAAATTGCAAAATGTTAAATTTTTTTACGACATTTTGGTATTTTTCACAAAAAAAAAAAAGACTGTATCGACCAAAATTTACCACTAACTTAAAGTACAATGTGTCACGAGAAAACAAAAAATCACTGGGATAAGTAAAAGCAAAAAAAAGTTATCCCCACTTAAGTGATACATGTCAGATTTGAAAAAAAGGCCTCTGTCAGGAAGGCAAAAACAGGCTGCGTCGGTAAGGGGTTAAAAACATCTGTTAACATAATACCCACAAACAGGGAGTTAGTTATTTTTTTGGTCATCTGAGAGAACAACGATGAGAGTGCTGCCTATGAATTCATTACAAATCAGTGAGATCTCTGAGGTGGATTTAAAAGGCGGCCATTTTGAAGGCATAACCAGTATTCAGACCAGGCTGCTATTTCTTTTAGTGTAGGTGTGATCAGATTCATTCCTTTATGAATTAGAAAAATCACATTCGAATTATTATTAGCCAGACCCATGAAAGGTGATGGGAGCACCCTGATGTAACTAAATGCATCTTGTTTCAGGGAACACAAAAATATACAAAAACAAGTCTCTTCACCAGAGCAAGATGGCGACGTTGACCGTATCAGTCAATCCGAATGTAGCTACCATTTTGTAGAATGTACTAAATAAAGGAAAACGAGAAGCTGATTGGTCGATGTGGGCAACCAGATCTCTTCATACAGTTTGATACATTGAGCCTAGGGCACTAGGACCTGAGGGGCATCATAAACCAAAGTCTCACACACACCACAAACATTATTATATGATCACATCAGCTGTGTAACCTTGGTTATTGGAACGTGTGCAGTATGAATATAGCACGTACAGTATATTAGCCTACCCCAGGGCATCTGCAGCCTGAATCAGACCCTGGATACATGTACCCCAACAAAACTGTAGTTCCCTTAAAATAAACAGGGAGGTAGTTCCAATGGTGTTGAGGTCTTCTGACATCTTCATGTGTCACACATACACCTCGTCCTACTGGGAGCACATTAAGCAGTAAGGTATGTCACCGTGTTAGGGTCTCCTGTTTGTATGGCGGATTTACCTGTTGTTTGAGGAGATCAATCTGAGTGATGAGTTCCTGGCGCTGAAGTAGTCCCGTGTCCTCAGCGGAGAAGGTGAAGGAACGAGGGCTGGATCCCTGCGCCTTTAGAATGTCTTCAAGTGCCTGCAAAGATTAATTCATCATTAGCTTCCAGTCATTTCTTTTTATTGAACTTTACTGTGTGTGCATAATGTTGGGCCACATTCTATTTCGGAATAAGCTCATCTGTAAGCACATTCTAGGGCGGAATACGCTCTTCTGTAAGGACAAGCAGCCACACCTGGATAACCTGCAGTAGTAGACTGGTCCATTTAGGGACATAGGGGGTAAATGTATGAAGCTTGGAGAAGTACTGTCTATCCCCACAAAGAATGTGATGTGCAAGGTGATAATGCACCAGCCAATCAGCTCCAATATGTAAATCGACACTTAGGAGCTGATTGGAGTTTATCACCTTGCACATACAGCACCACTTCTCCAAGTGTACAGAGATAAAGTATCAGCCAACCCACTCCTTTTGTCTTTTTTCAAATGTAGCCGATTGGCTGGTACTTTATCTCCCTCTACTTTATCACTCTCCAAGGCATTGTAAATAGACATTTAATCATTGTTAAATGATAAGGCATTGGGTCAGGGATGAGACACAATTCACATACTACAGTATATTAGCAGTAATACATTATAGGAAATATATATAATATTATTAATATGTTTTAATATTTTCTCATCATCTAAGCAATGCCATGCTGTCACGGTGACAGTTACCTATAGAAACAACCAGTAAATTTACTAAAGCTTTTAAAGATTTACTATAGATCAGGGATGGCCAAACCTGTCCTCAAGATCTACCAACAGTTCATGTTTTTCAGGCAACCTGTGGATCTATAGTAGGAATGAATGCAGCAGGTTTTAAAATGTGACAGTTAGTAATGACTACAGCTGTGCACCAGCTAGGGGATTTGGAAAAAGTGGACCGTTGGTAGCTCGGGTGCCGGACAATTCCCGAGGTCGGGATCCCGACAGTCAAAACCCCGGCACTCGGGGTCCTGGCAGCCACCGGCTATTCTCCCTCGTGGGGGTCCACGACCCCCATAGAGGGAGAATAGAATGGGTGGGAAGAATAGCGAGCTACCGTGCCCGCAGCATGGCAAGTCCGCAAGGGGCTCTGTTACACTTGCCCCACTGTCTGAGTCCGGCCAGTTGGGATCCCGACGTCAGGCTAATGACTGTCGGGATCCCGACTATCGCGACCATATACCACACCTGGGACCGGTTTGGCCAGCCCTGCTATAGATTGTAAAACTTATGATATCTCTGGGGGGCTTCTGTTCTTATGAACGTTTACTGGGACCCTCAGTGCATATGGTGGACCATGAAGTCTGCTTGAAACTCCAGTTCAATTGTAAAAAAAATACAACTGAAATTAAAATAGTTTAAAAATGAAGAAACAAAAACAATTGAAATCTCCAAAAAAATTATTGTCTATATATAAAATATAGCAGTAGATATATAATTTAACCCCTTCTCTTCAGAAAAAAAATATATACACATTTTCTTGGGGGTAGCAACGGTCGTATGGTGTATAGGCCCCTTAATTGCTAAACAAAAGCAACTCTAGCATTTTCCATAGGTAAGCAGCACATAATTACTTTATTCAGCCGGCTGATCTCCCGCTCTTGGTATTCGCGCTGTTTGGCGGTGGAACCCAGCTGGTCATGTAGAAACTTATTCTTCTGTTTCAGATCCCTTATCTCAGACTCCAGTGTTTGGATTTGTGACTATAAAGGAAGACATATATAGGGCATAATAGAGAAGACACACACTTCAATACGTCCCTGAAGCAGAGATGGGCAGGGAAGCCTTCTGTCCCCGCTGCCTTGCTGATGGGGACGCGTGAGCGAATGAGACGCTTGTGCATCCCTGTCAGCCGTTCCGCCAGCACATACCAGCAAATGAGATCCGGCGATCGAGCAGGCTGGCTGATGGTGGCTCCATCTGTATGTCAACGCTTGCGTCTAACTTTCATTACTGTCAATCTACACACTGTCCACTATCTGTAGGTACCTCACTACATGCTTACGACTAAGCATGGTCGACCATAACATGGTTGATATAGACACTATAAATCTGCTATACCATAACGGTCTCTAATACCCCTTTCACATTGCAAAAATAACCTGGTCGATCCCGAGTTGTTGTTATGTCGCCCCGGGTCACTGTGCTGTGTGAAAGGGCCTTTTTAAATTAAAAAAAGGGGTAATCCCAGGTTGGACACAGGTTGCTGTGCAGTGTAAACGAGTAACCTGGGTCGAGCGACCCAGGTCTCGTTCACACTATGGAGGAGGCAGTGCTTGGAAACAGCGTCAGCTCCAAGCGCTGCCTCCCCCCCCTCCCCGATCACGCACCGCTGCTCCGCCCTCCTCAGCGACCCAGCTTATTGGCCAGCTTACTGCCGTGGGGGGCTAAACAACGTAAATACTGAGTCACTCCATTGACAGACCCGTGTCCAAATCCATATGTCCTAAATGCAACTTTCACTTTACTGTAACATGAACCATAATACAATAAAAACTTGAAGCCGGGACTTGAAGACATTTGTTTCTTGAGCATTTATAATTAGTGAACTACATTTTGTTTAAATCTTCTTTACATCTTATCTATTATATCTTCTACTTTATCACAGTGTCCCCGGAACAGCAGAATGGCGGAGGACTTTGATGCGGATTCCCACATGAAGCAGTCACTATTTCGGACACTTCCATTGATGGTAGTACCCCTGCTCTTACCCAGACGGGCTGTTACTGATAGATCTCACCTCTTTTTCCTCTATTTTGTCCCTGGCCAGAAGAAGGTTGCGGTCAAAGTCTCGCTGCTTCCGGTCTCTCTCGGACTCCTGTTCAGACTCGCTCTTGGCTGCTTGAGAAAGCTTCTGACGCAGGGATGTGATCTGTGTGGAGCAGTGGGAGCATGTTAATGAGGGGGTGGGATAATAGAATAGTGTGCCGAGCGCAGTAAGCCGAAGGAACGCAGTACACTTAGACAGTGTCCATGTCGACATTTGGTAGAATTAAAAAACAAACCTTATGTCGACCTTTTCATGAACGATCTACTGTACTGTACCAGCATATGCCCTGCGTGTACACTAGCCACCAGAATGTGCCCTGCATGTACACTAGCCACCAGAATGTGCCCTGCATGTACACTAACCACCAGAATGTGCCCTGCATGTACATTAGCCACCAGAATGTGCCCTGCATGTACACTAACCACCAGAATGTGCCCTGCGTGTACACTAACCACCAGAATGTGCCCTGCATGTACACTAACCACCAGAATGTGCCCTGCGTGTACACTAGCCACCAGAATGTGCCCTGCATGTACACTAACCACCAGAATGTGCCCTGCATGTACACTAACCACCAGAATGTGCCCTGCATGTACACTAGCCACCTGAATGTGCCCTGCATGTACACTAACCACCAGAATGTGCCCTGCATGTACACTAGCTACAAGAACGTGCCCTGCATGTACACTAACCACCAGAATGTGCCCTGCATGTACACTAACCACCAGAATGTGCCCTGCATGTACACTAGCTACAAGAATGTGCCCTGCATGTACACTAACCACCAGAATGTGCCCTGCATGTGCACTAACCACCAGAATGTGCCCTGCATGTACACTAACCACCAGAATGTGCCCTGCGTGTACACTAACCACCAGAATGTGCCCTGCATGTACACTAACCACCAGAATGTGCCCTGCATGTACACTAACCACCAGAATGTGCCCTGCATGTACACTAACCACCAGAATGTGCCCTGCATGTACACTAACCACCAGAATGTGTCCTGCATGTACACTAGCCACCTGAATGTGCCCTGCATGTACACTAGCTACAAGAATGTGCCCTGCATGTACACTAACCACCAGAATGTGCCCTGCATGTACACTAACCACCAGAATGTGCCCTGCATGTACACTAACCACCAGAATGTGCCCTGCGTGTACACTAACCACCAGAATGTGCCCTGCATGTACACTAGCCACCAGAATGTGCCCTGCATGTACACTAACCACCAGAATGTGCCCTGCGTGTACACTAACCACCAGAATGTGCCCTGCGTGTACACTAACCACCAGAATGTGCCCTGCATGTACACTAACCACCAGAATGTGCCCTGCATGTACACTAACCACCAGAATGTGCCCTGCGTGTACACTAACCACCAGAATGTGCCCTGCATGTACACTAGCCACCAGAATGTGCCCTGCATGTACACTAACCACCAGAATGTGCCCTGCATGTACACTAACCACCAGAATGTGCCCTGCGTGTACACTAACCACCAGAATGTGCCCTGCATGTACACTAGCCACCAGAATGTGCCCTGCATGTACACTAACCACCAGAATGTGCCCTGCATGTACACTAGCCACCTGAATGTGCCCTGCATGTACACTAACCACCAGAATGTGTCCTGCATGTACACTAGCCACCTGAATGTGCCCTGCGTGTCCACTAGCCACCAGAATGTGCCCTGCATGTACACTAACCACCAGAATGTGCCCTGCGTGTCCACTAGCCACCAGAATGTGCCCTGCATGTCCACTAGCCACCAGAATGTGCTCTGCGTGTCCACAAGCCATCAGAATGTGCCCTGCATGTACACTAGCCACCAGAATGTGCCCTGCGTGTACACTAACCACCAGAATGTGCCCTGCGTGTCCACTAGCCACCCCAATGTGCCCTGCGTGTCCACTAGCTACCCCAATGTGCCCTGCGTGTCCACTAGCCACCCCAATGTGCCCTGCGTGTCCACTAGCTACCCCAATGTGCCCTGCGTGTCCACTAGCCATCAGAATGTGCCCTGCGTGTACACTGGCCACCATTTGAAAATGACACAAGGGAAGAAATTACTGTGCACCAAGTACATAGATAATAGTATATCATCGCTCTACTACTACTTATAATAATCATTTAATTAATTAATGGGGCATGAGTTGTTGGAGCTCAAACCCCCATAGTGGCCCTTATTCTGATCTGATCGCTGTACAAATTTGTTTGAAAAATGGGCAAAACCATGTGCAGTGCAGGTGGGGCAGATGTAACATGTGCAGAGAGAGTTAGCTTTGTGTGAGTTACTTTGTTTTTGTGCAGGGTAAATACTGGCTGCATTATTTTTACACTGCAATCTAGATTTCAGTTTCAGCACACCCCACCCAAATTTAACTCTCTCTGCACATGTTACATCTGCCCCACCTACAGTGCACATGGTTTTTGCCATTTTCCAAACAAATTTGTATTGCAATCAGATCTGAATAAGGGCCAGTGGGGCAGATGTATTAAGCTTTGCGAAGAGATAAACTTGAGATAAAGTGGAGATAAATTGGAAAGAGATAACGCACCAGCCAATCAACTTCCAACTGTCATGTTTCAAACACAGCTGATTGGCTGGTGCGTTATCTCCTTTCAATTTATCTCCACTTTATCTCAAGTTTATCTCTTCGCCAGGCTTAATACATCTGCCCCATTATTAGGGAGCAAGGACAAGCGAGAACCTCCATACCACAATGTACAGCTGCAGATCGCACAAGGTTCCGACACCCCCAATAAGTTACAAATTTTATAGAAGTGACATCACATCTAAGGATACATTTTAAATGTATTAATTTTCCCTGTGTATTACAGGTGATTAGACGTTAGTGTGTAACGATGGCAGCAGTACTGACGGTAATTATAAGTTACCTTTTCTTCGTACTGAAGCTTCATAGCGCGGAACTGTTGGTCCCACTGCTTATTTACGTCCAGGAGCTGTGGAAACATCCGCCAAGTGGATAAAAATTACTATAGGAAGAACATTCTATGGGTAGTAATATATTCTATCTATAGGCTACAAGGATACAGCTATACAGCCTATACAGGTCAATGTTATAGGTGTTCCTCTATGCCAAAATCTCCCTAATGACAGGTATGCAGTACAGGGGGAGAGATCAGGCTGGAGAACACTATGCCCCACCCACAAAATGACACGATTCGCTTGTCTGTGCAGCTAATTCATGTGAATTGGCATCAATAAGCCCCGCCCCCCTCCATACATCACCATTCATTTCCTGCATGGTCTCCTCATCCTGCCCGCTTCACTAGGAGGTAGGAGGGATGCGGGAGAACTGGCCTCTCTTCCGTGAGTGCGGGGGACCGCCCCTTAAAATTGATAGTGTCCTGTCACTTGCAGGAGAGTAAGCAAACATGGATATGGGGGCAACTCAATGAGCATTGACAGAGCTGATGTCCGTTCTGATGCGCCCTCCCGCTTTAGCTTACTGTAAGCAAGGTCCCCATTAGCAATTACAGACTGAGCGAAGGTCACAGAGCACACAGGGTACAAACAATGGACAAACACAGAAGTAAAGTCTCACCTCAGTCCTCTGATGCTCTAGAACTTTCACTTTCTTCAGCAAGGCGATGCTTTGATCTTTATTTGTTGGCTTTTCAGGCAATTTGGCTGTCTAGATGGAGAACAAATCAAGGACTTTTTTTTTAGGCATACTGCAACATCATTACTACAAACAGAGACATTATCAATGAACATTTGTGGAGGAACCAGCTATTATATTCAGGAGAGTGCAGCGTATCAGTAGGGGCGGCTCACAGACACTGCAGTGGGGGGATAAGGCTCCGCCACTGTTTCCTACAGAATACAATGCATTTATGAGACACCCAGGGGAGTGATAAAGTTGTGTCATTAGATAAGAATACTCTCTAAAGGCCCCTATATATTAGTGAGATTTGGTCCGATTTGACCCGATTCCGATGGATCAGGCCGATATGGGAGGTCACTAAAAAATAAGAGAGAAGGTACTCCATATTTGTATAGACTCTTGAAATAATTATAGCGGGGTTTATTAATCTCCAACTGGTCTAGTTTTACACCATAACTGGAACATGACTATGAGCGTTGCTTCCCCTCTATTGTCCTTAAAGCAAGCTCCAAGCTGGTCACTGGGCCTAATTCTGATTTGGGAATAAAGCCCCAAAAAAGCAAGTAACTTTATGTCTGGAAAAAACCATGTTATCAAGCAAGGGGAGCAAAAATACATTTATATTATTTTTTGTGCACAGTAAATACTGGCTGTTTTTGCGTGTAGCCCACAAATGTAGACAGCTTAATTTTTACACTGCAAGTAGATTTCAGTTTGAAAACACTCCCAGAGAAATATAATCCCACTGCACATGTTACATCCGCCCCACCTGTAGTACTACATGGTTTAGTCCAGTTTCAGAGTTACTGTACTTATTTCTGCTTTACTTTCAAATCAGAATAAGGCCCAGTGCTACATGATTCCAGCCCCACCCAACTGCCTGCCCACAACCCCATGGCATAGCTATATATATATATATATATATATATATATATATATATATATATATATATATATATATATATATATATACACACACACACATATAAACATACACACACACACACCATACAAAACAAAACGTGGTGTAGTTGGGCCTGTTTGGTTGTCTGATTTTCTTAATCCTTCCTAAAATTTGATCACCACATATAAAATAATCTCATTATGATAAAGGGTATTACACTGGACATAAATCCAGGTTAACAATAAATCTATGTATGTTATCTGTGTTAAACAATAGCACAGTTCAGCCATCTGGGTGCCAGGATGTAGGTATAAAGGTGCCCGCACACTAGAAAGATCTGTAATCTTAAGATTTCCTTGAATTCCCCGTCAGTCCTGGATAAAAGATTAATGATTTATCTAAAGATTTCAGAAAAATTTGAACCCCTTCGGTGGTATGCCAGGGCTGAGCTGCTGGCGCATGCCACTGACATGCAGGTGTGCGCTGAGGTCTTTCCCCCACACACCCAAACACTTAAGTGGCCGAAAAAGCCCAAGGTCCCCAATACCTCAGTGCTTGAGCGTGTCGAATAACCAAGCACCAAGAATACACCTGAACGGCTGAGCATCTGAACGCGTCCAAACACCCCAAATCACCCGAATGCTCTTGAAGACAATCGAACACCCAAATACCTGAACTCAACCGAACACCAAGCGCACCTTAGTGCGCCTAAACTCACCCGAGCACGCTAACGCAAGTGTGTTCGAGCACCCGAACTCCCAAATACCCAACTGCGTAAATAGACCTGAACTCAATACCTGAGTGCACAAACGATCCGAACAGCCGAATCCGTGAGCGTCTGAACTTGCCTGGGCGCGTCCAAACTTGCCTGAACACCCGAGTGTGTGAACACACCCGAACACCCGAATCCATGAGCGCCCGAACTCGCCCAAACATTCCTGAACACCCGAGTGCGCCTAAACAACTGAGCACACAAACACACCACCTGAATCAATGAGCGCCCAATTGGCCAAACGCGCCTGAACAACCAAATCCCTGAGTGCCCAAACTCATCCAAGTGCGGAAGCGCTCGAATGCATCAACTCCTTAATGCCCAAACACACAAACGCGTCCAAGTGCCCGAATATCCAAGCATCTTAACACGCCCCAACACACCCCGATCTCCCAAATACCAGAGTCCCACAGATCTTTAGCTGCATCTCCTCATATTTCCTGCAACAGGTAAGATCAAAAGATCAGCGGGAGTGCGCAATGGATCGCGATCATTTGTGATTGCGAACAATTTTCAGCAAAAATCGGCCGAAAAATCACTGTAGTGTGTAGGCACTTTAAGGTCTAGAGAGCACAAGTTTAATAAGATAGTATTGTATTCTGACCATAAGCGGACAGGATATTATACAGATTATAAGCTCAGTATCTCATGGTTCTTGGCTCAGACCTATCACACCAGGGCTAAACTAGAACACAATGGCCTGGATGTAATGCGGTGTCAGTCCAGCGGATGTGCGGGATATCATCTGAACTCAGAGGTTTATTTAAAGGGTGAATCACTTACAGGGCATGTTTTGCCTTGTGAATGACTCACTTTTTACGGGCACCCAGACTCACATTACATCCGACCCAATATACCTCACTTCTACTCTCTCACTATGCTGCGTCCATAAGATATTGCCAGCTTCCTGTGTCACGTGACTTCCTGATAATCAGACGATTACTTCTAAGGACACATTACCTGAATGGTGGGATGGTAACAAATAAATGGTGGGATGGTAACAAATAAATGAATGGGAAATACTTCCAAATAGAGATCTGTGGCTGCCAGTTTATTCACCTGCTGGAGTGTAGCATTCTCCTGTTTGGCTGAGCTCCCCACTGCTGGAGGCTTGCCCGTCTGAGCCGCTGCCACCGCCTCCACTTTCCCTCTGTCCAGAATCAACATTTTCAGCTCCAGATTCTCATATCTTCAGGGTGACCCGACCAAGAACAGAAGAGAAAACAGAATCAGACTTTGGTCTGCATAATGCAAACCTGTCTCCATGGGGAATGCACATTTCTACATATATATATATATATATATATATATATATATATATATATATATATATATATATATATATATATATATATATATATATATATATATATATATATATATATATATATAGATGTGGGAAACAGTGGCACGCACTCGGCTTTGCAAAAACACAGTCAGACTACAACAGTAGTATCCAACGTTTCGGAGTTTAATCCGTTTTCAAGGAGAGAACGGATTAAACTCCGAAACGTTGGATACTACTGTTGTAGTCTGACTGTGTTTTTGCAAAGCCGAGTGCGTGCCACTGTTTCCCACGTCTATCTACCCTGCTGTGTGTGCACCCCGGTCATCATTATCTTTGTTACATGGAGTGCCATTCTAAGTATATCTATATATATATATATATATATATATATATATATATATATATATATATATATATATATATATTTGTGCAGGGAAATGATAAAGTGTCTGAGTGACAGGTCACAACTATGGCAGTCAGTAGCCATTATAGAGGCATACAGAAGAGACATTTTTCTGGAGACCACAATGCGGCTGAGACCTATGTAAGTAACTCATCCACTATGGCTTCAACAAGACAAGTTTGATTTGTAAACTGATCACCAAGTGGTGGGAATGAGAGAGAGGAGAAAAGATCAGATATACTGTGTTATACTGCTGTCAGGGGCGTATACCATTACAGTGCCCTAGTTCATATTATGCCACACTATAGTGCCTCTATTTCATATGGTGCCACATTACAGTGCTCTCTCCGGTTCATATGGTACCACATTGCCGTGCTCTCTCCGATTCATATGGTACCACATTACAGTGCTCTCTCCAGTTCATATGGTACACCATTACCGTGCTCTCTCCGGTTCATATGGTACCACATTGTAGTGCCCTCCAGTTCATATAGTACCACATTAAAGTGCCCTCCAGTTTATATTGTGCCACACTACAGTGCCCTCCAGTGCCCACACAGATCTAGTGAGACCGGCCACACACCTCAGAGCCTGGTCAGCCTGACCCCGCTGCTTCCAGTCTGCCTCCAGCTTAGACCGCAGGTCCTCATTCTCCTTCCTCAGCTGTTCGCACAAAGTCTGGAAATGAAATGATCAAATATAATATCTACATATACTTATTATACACATATGGGGGCCGATTCTGTGTAAGGAGCAAATAAAAGGGGGGTCGGGAACCACATGAGCCGCACTCTGCAGCATTTCATCGCTAGCGACATCCCTGTTGGACCTGCTGCAGGGTGGATGGGGAATGTCACAAGTGACCCGCGGGAGCATGTATATGACAGGGGAATCGGTACATCTGTCAGACCAGACCTAGGTCTACAGTCATTAGGTCGACCCCGGAAGGTCATAGAAACATAGAAACATAGAATTTGACGGCAGATAAGAACCACTTGGCCCATCTAGTCTGCCCCTTTTTTTAACCCCTTCCCGACATTTGACGTATATATACGTCATGGCCGGGATGTACTTCCCGACACATGACGTATATATGTCATGGCTTTAAACGGTCACCGCGTCCAGAGACGCGGTGACAGAGGGATGATGTCTGCTGTCCCTGACAGCAGACATCCTCCCTCATTGCCCAGGGGGGGTAGCGATACCCCCCGTCTTGGGCGATCGCTGCTATTGGCTGTTCAAAAGTGAACAGCCAAAACTAGCGTTAAACTGCGTATAGTGTAAAATTTAGACTCTGCTGCCCCCTAGTGTCCAAAAAAAATAAAAGAGGTTAAAATAATGATTTTTTAATAAAGTATAGATATGGTCTTTGTTAGTTATTAACTATTTTGAGTGGTATGATAATTTGTCTCACAAGCAGAATTTTTTTTTTACGACATTTTGGTATTTTTCACAAAAAAAAAAAATTGTATCGACCAAAATTTACCACTAATTTAAAGTACAATGTGTCACGGGAAAACAATCTCAAAATCACTGGGATAAGTAAAAGCAAAAAAAAGTTATCCCCACTTAAGTGATACATGTCAGATTTGAAAAAAAGGCCTCTGTCAGGAAGGCAAAAACATGCTGCGTCGGGAAGGGGTTAAACATGTTACCTCAAACCATATTTGATCCTTATTTTTTTGTAAGGATATCAATATGCTTATCCCAAGCATGTTTAAATTGTACTACTGTATTTGCGTCTACCACCTCTGTTGGGAGGCTATTCCACTTATCTACTACTCTTTCTGTGAAAAAATTCTTCCTCGCATTTCCCCTGAATCTTCCTCCCTCTAGTTTCAGTGCATGTCCTCGTGTTCTGTTGCTCCTCTTCCTGTGAAGAATGTCTCCCACCTGTACCTTGTTAAAGCCCTTGATATATTTGAAAGTTTCTATCATGTCCCCCCTTTCCCTTCTCTGCTCTAAAGTATACATATTAAGATCTTTTAGTCTTTCCTGGTACGTTTTGTGATGTAGGCCATGCACCATTTTAGTTGCTCTTCTTTGTACAGTCTCTAATGTATTTATATCCTTCTGGAGATATGGCCTCCAGAACTGAACACAATACTCTAGGTGAGGTCGTACCAATGACCTATACAGTGGCATTATTACTTCTTTCTTTCTACTGCTGATACCTCTCCCTATGCAACCAAGCATCTGACTTGCCTTCTTCATTGCTTTGTTACATTGCCTACCTGCTTTTAAGTCCCCTGAAATAGTGACACCTAGATCCCTCTCTTCCTCAGTAGTTTCCATTATAGTGCCATTTATACTATATTGAGTCTTTGGATTTCTGAGACCCAAGTGCATGATTTTGCATTTTTTGGCATTAAACTGTAGTTGCCATTCTCTTGACCATTTCTCTAATCTGCCTAGATCCTCAATCATTTGTTTTACCCCTCCTGGTGTGTCTACCCTGTTGCATAACTTTGTGTCATCTGCAAAAAGGCACATTTTACCCTCAATTCCATTTGCAATATCACCAATAAAGATATTAAAAAGCACCGGTCCAAGTACAGATCCCTGGGGTACTCCACTTGTAACCTTTCCCTCCTTTGACTGTACTCCATTTACTACAACTCTCTGTTTTCTGTCCTGCAACCACGCTCTTATCCATTCAACTATCTTAGAATCCAATCCCAAGCTTTCAAGTTTATTTAACAGTCTGCGATGTGGGACAGTGTCAAAAGCTTTACTAAAGTCTAGATAAGCTACATCTACAGCCCCACCTTGATCTATTACTTTAGTCACCCAGTCAAAAAAGTCAATAAGATTTGTTTGACATGATCTTCCCCCAGTAAACCCATGCTGTTTTGGATCCTGTAAATTGCTGGTTTTGAGATATTCTACAACTCTTTGTTTTAAGAGTGTTTCCATCAATTTCCCTACTACTGATGTAAGGCTCACTGGTCGATAGTTGCTTACCTCTTCCTTGCTTCCACTTTTGTGCAGTGGGACTACATTCGCTGTTTTCCAGTCCTCTGGGATTACTCCAGTAGCTAGTGACTGGTTGAATAATTCTGTTATTGGTTTTACCAGCTCCCCTTTAAGCTCTTTTAGTATCCTTGGATGTATCCCATCTGGCCCCATTGATTTATCCACTTTCAGTTTTGAGAGTTCTGTGAGGACTTTCTCCTCTGTAAATGTACTAGTCTCTCCCTCAGTTTTCTGACTATACTTGCAACTTAACTGTGGCCCCTTCCCCTCTTTTTCAGCAGTGAATACTGAGCAGAAATAATTATTAATATTATCCGCTATTACATTGTCCCCCTCAAGAAAACTTCCACTCTCTGTCTTCAGTCTAATTATTCCACTTTTTGTTTTTCTCCTTTCACTTATATACCTAAAAAAAGTTCCCCCCCCCCCTTTACCCACTGACTGGGCCATTTTCTCTTCAGCCTGTGCTTTTGCACATCTGATTACCTTCTTAGCCTCCTTCTGTCTAACAAGATACACCTCTTTAGGGCCCTACATACGCAGAGATGTGTGCCAGAGATACATAACGGGAGATTCAGCACAAGAGATTTCACTCTTGTGGCTAATTTCAGACAATGAGCCACATACAGAGAGATTTGTGTCAGAGATTCAAATTATGAGATTCAGCACGGGAGATTTCAAATCTGTCACAGAAAGTGAAGTACAACACTGCACTTCATCACAAAAATGTTATTATTACTGAACATTACTTATTACTCTTTAATAAGTATTCTTTCACCTCCCCCTAATATTGCCCCCCCCCCCCCAAAAAAAAATTAATCATTGGTGGCTAGTGGTTCCCCCTGCACCGACCGACCCCCCCCATATGCAAACTTTTAAACATTGGTGGTACAGTGGGAACGGACATAAAAAAAAATACTTACCAAGTCCGGGGTCCAGCGTCTCGTCCTGTCATACAGACAATCATTTTGTAAAATAAAAAAATGGCATGGGGTCCCCCCCCCCCAGGCATGACCAGCCCCGGGCTTTTTGAGTGGTCCTGGTTCCCAAAATCCAGAGGACAAAGTGCGTGGGGTCCCCTGGATTTTGGGGACCAGCACCAGGCTCTTGAGCTGGCCCTGGTTTCCAAAATACGGGGGGACAAAATGAATAGGGGTCCCCCGTATTTTGGAGACCAGCACCAGGCTCCACTAGCAGGGGGTGTAATGCCATAGCCAGGGGACACGCTTGATGGTGTCCCGTGGCCAAAGCATTACACACCCTAACTAGTCAGCCCAGGCCGGGAGTTTTTGGGGAGGTGGGGACCCCCCAAATAAGGGGGTCCACCCTCTCCAGGGCACCCCAGGCCTGGGCTGCAGCCCGGGGCTATCCCCTGCACCCCTGGGCGGTGGGTGCAGGGTTGATAGCTTGTTTAACAGTAATATTGTCTTTTACAGTAGGACTACAGGTCCCAGCAAGCCTGCCCCACATGCTGGTACTTGGGAGAACCACAGGTACCAGCATGTGGGGCATTAAAGGCCCGCCGGTACCTATAGCCCCCCTGTAAAGGAAATATTAAAATAAAACACACAAACACTGGTTTTAAAATATTTTATTAATCTGATTCTTCTTTTTTCACCCAGGGGAGCTCAGCCCCCCAGGGCTTCTGCGGCATCTTCACCTGGGGGCGGCAGCCGCCTAAGCTCTTTTGCATGGCTGCCGCCTCCCAGGGCTTCTGCCTCTTCATCTGTGTTCTTCACCTGGGGGCGGCGGCCTTTTAAGCTCTTTTGCATTGGCCGCGCCTCCCAGGACTTCAGGAGCTCTTCTCTCCTTCTCCGCCGTCGGACTGACTGCCCCTACCCCGTCTCGAGCTGGCTAATATAGCCAGCTCTAGGGGGCGGGGCAATGACGTGGCGAGCCGTGATTGGCTGGCCGCGGCCATTTTGAAATTTAAATTTTTTTTTTTTTAACATGTCCACCGCGCTGCCGCCCCGCTGCCGCCGAGAGCCGAGGTGAGGTGGGGGTGGCGATGGGTGCTACAGCTGGTGGGGGAGGGGGGTCAGGGGTGCTCCAGCAATTGGTGAGGGAGCCCACTCGTAAGGACGCAATATGGGGGCCGATTCTGTGTCGACTGGCCCCAAGGTCGACAGGGTTAAAGGTCGACATGGGCCAATGTCGACATGGGTTTAGGTCGACAATCATTAGGTCGACATGAGTTTTTCACAGTTTTTTTTTACCCGAATGTCGACACAGTCGACATGGACACAGTTGGAGTTGAGCCGCAGCTCCTCGCAATGCTTCGGGAACGGTGTCTCGCTATGCTCGGCACACTATTTTATTCTCCCACTACGCCCTAGTGGATGGTAGGGCATGAAATACCGCCTGTCGGCAAATGTCGGCTCAAAAAACAGTGAAAAACTCATGTCGACCTAATGACTGTCGACCTTGGCCCATGTCGACCTTTAAGCCTGTCGACCTTGGGGCCAGTCGACCTTCCGGGGTCAACCTAAGTGTGGTCTGACAGATGACCGTTTCCCATCACAGGTACACACTAGAAAATGTACAAAGTAATTTACTTTCAAATCAAAACCCCTATCTTTGGGAACATAAGAGTCTCTCACGTGCTGAATATAATAATGGACTGGAGAAATATTGTATTTAGCATATTAGAGACTAAGGGCCCCATTTATCATTGATCGCATTTATAATGCGATCTGGGCGGAATATTACCGCCCAGGATCGCATTGTAAAATGCGATAATTTCACCCGAATGTATTACCTGCTAGGCGCAGTGACAGGGCTCCGAAAGGAGCCTGTCCCCGCGATGCCTGGAGCTGTAAGCCGGGGGGTCTGACCGCACTGCCGCTCGGGCAGTGCGATGTGTAGCCATAGGCTACAATGGGCTATCGCCATATCAGAATGGCGATAGCCCAGGGGTGCGAAGCAGGGCTGCCCGATGTTGATACATCAGGCAGCTTCGCATCCCCTATAGAAACATATGGGGATGAAGCCGGTGGTGCTGCAGGGGGGGATCGCAGCATGGATCGGAGATTCCTGCTGTGGTCCCCTGTGATACATTAGGGAGCTACTTTATATTTGCGGTTAACCGCAAATATTACTTGATAAATGCAGTCCTAATACAGTATGTTCCTGAAGACACGGGTGTTTGATCTCTAACCTGAAGACTTTTTTATTCTTCTGTATATGCATTGGCAGTGTATTTGGGAGACCACCTTACTGATTATTAGTTGCACTCATTGTGAAGTGCGGGGTGTTTTCGCTACAATGACTTGCACATGCCCACCTCCACCATGTATTAAATATAATACAGTTTGGTATTCCTTCTGTGCTTTTTAGCTTTTATATCAGGCAGAGTATTTATTTGTGCTACCCTGGTACTTTCTCATGGAAACAATGACTTCAAAGTGTAACCTTGAGATGTATCCCAGTGCATCACAAAAAAAGCCTTTTCTGATTCCTTAGAGACATGGCTGAAAAGCACAGAAGCGGACTGAGACTAACCGGCCATATACTGAGAGCTGTAGGGAACACAGTTTCTGGGACAGAATTTACGGCGTTGAAAATTATATAAATCTGCAGCTCTTCCCCACGTTCCCGTACCTGCAACACGGACGTCCTTACATCGTTCTTGTGAACTTTATTTGCCAAGCGGTTAAACTCCAAGGCCATGCGACTCATTTGATTCAGGAGCCTGTTCCGGTCGGGTTCCTCAGCGAACAAACTGAGAGAATTCTCCATACGTTGTAAGTGATGATGTAGATTCTCCTCCTCATGCTGTACGTTGGGCAGGGGTTCCTGACAGGTAACGGCAAGACAGCAGCCAATCAGATAAAGCCTTAATCACATCACTGCGGCACCCCGATCCCAGTCACATGACACAGACGCTCAGACGGCCATTACTGCTACTGACACATTACATTGCGTAAACCCGCGGCATAATCTTCTCATTGTTAGCGTTACAGTCTTTTTTGTTATTTAAAAATTAATAATAATTTGGACCAAGAGACAGAACTTCGGGGAATTACAAATAATAATTTATGAAGAAAGAATACAAGCTGCACATATTTTCTTCGTGAAATCATGGAAAATCCCCGCTCCCCCTGAGGAAGGGGAAGAGGTAATAGACAAAACCATAAGAAATCTGAGAGGTCGGACAGCTTGGCTAGAGTTCTCTAACATATTAATCCGTTTGGTACAGGCATAGTTACTGCTTACATGCAAGGCCGAATTAAAGTTTGTGGGGGGCCCAGGGCAAATAACTGATGGGGGCCCCTACTCATAGAACGGTAAGTAAGCTATGCTGGCAATGTTATTGACTAGTACTGTATTATGTGTATATAATCCCAGCACCATATCACACTATGCCACACAGAAGCCTCAGTTCCCATGAGCCACAGTGCCCCCTCATACTGGTGATGTAGTCCCGTGATCCACTAGGTGTGTGTGAGGGTGTGCTGGAGACATCGAATGGAAATTGATATTGCCAAAAATGATCTACCGTCTGCTGACAACGGTGCAGTAAATTCTGTCATTGCAGCCCTGCCGCACTGCTGCAGAATGCCGCCATGATGATGCAAATAGTTTCATCATAACCCCAGAATAGACACATGGCTGGGGAAGGGGGCATCATGCTGTGCAAAACTGTGGCAAGGCATGATGGGACTCGTAGTTTCACAACAGTTGGAGGGTCATCGTTTGGACATGCCTCCGAGGCCCAGACAGAGTGGACGCTCCCCCTAATGAGCATTTTCCAGACCGTTCATCTCATCTTTGCTCATCTCACGAAACAAGGTCCCATTTATTTGAAGAGTGTGTGTAAACCGGTGCGCTCCAAGACCGCAGGAGGCTCCCCAATAACACCAACCACCCCATATCATGGAATACTACCACCAGCAGACCCCTACATGTTCATGGGTGACATCAGAGCCAGCTTACAGCTGGGATCACAGAGCAAAGAGCAAAAACAGGAGCGAATGGCATTTCACAAACTTAAGGTTCAGGCTTTGCACTTTAGTGATGAGTAACGTTCTGGTCTCACTATTATGTTTATTTTGGTCAAATTGTTCTGGCTGAAAAACCATGTTAGGAAATCTGAGCTGGAAATCACGTCTAACCTATTATTAATAAACAAAGATTGGCTATCCATTAGCTTTATTACTTGTCCGCAAAACTAGAACAGTTCATGAAAAACAAAAACTTTATCCAAGAATACAATTAGCCAACTCTATTACACTGTGGATGAGTAGGCTATTGCACCCTCTTGTGGAAAATATAGGAACTGTACTAATACTGAAAGATAATAATGTACAAAAAAATCCCCTAACCTCTCTGTTTTTGAGCACAGCGAGGTTTATATACCAGGCACGGTATTCAATCCCCTGGGCGAGCGGCAGAGAGAGGGGTTTGTGCGACGAGGATCGCTTTGTTTGATGAGGAAAAGCCATCCTCGCTGTCCAACCCCCTCGCCGGCCGCTTGCCATATGCAATGTTCTGGGGAAATCCTTGCTGTCAAAGGATGAGGAGGATTCCCCGGAACAGCGATGTTCACCGCAAATGCAGCAAGCCCGCAGCATATAGCAGCGAGCCTTGCCGTTTTGATGGCGGCAGACGCCGTTTCCACCTCGAAGAAAAGAACCAGCGTGGTGGAAACGGCAAGTGAAGGTGGGGTCAGTTGAATACTGACCCACGAGCTATGACACAGCACGGAGGAATTGCCTAAAGCAGCCAATCAATTTCTCGCTTTTATTTATCTAGCACAGTCTATGAAATGGACAATTTCACCATTTTATCTGTCTGGAAGTTTTAAGACCTCGCCCCCATATTTATTATTTATTAACAGTTTCTTATATAGCGCATACATATTCTGCAGCGCTGTACACAGAATATTTGAACATTCACTTCAGTCCCTGCCCCAGTGGAGCTTACAATCTATATTCCCTACCACATGTACACGCACACAGACATTCTAGGGTTAATTTGTTTGGAGCCAATTAGTCTATAAGTATATTTTTGGATTGTGGGAGGAAACCGGAGCACCCGGAGGAAACCCAAGCAAACAAGGGGAGAGTATACAAACTCTGAACCCATGACCTCAATGCTGTGAGGCAATAATGCTAACCATTACACCATCCGTACATATGTAACATTATGTTATGGAATATACTGCAGCTCTCCCCGTGCGTGGGTATACACTAGGTGCTCCAGTTTCCTCCCACACTAAAAATGTACTGATCAGTTAATTGGCTTCCAAAAAATATTAACCCTATTGTGTGCGAATACATGAGTTTAGGGCAGAATAGATGGGTCTTGATCTGTCCTCAAATTCTATGATTGATGCCCTGCCCTATACTGCAGTTTCCCCTGATTATCATCATGGTGCTGCACAGAGGGGTGTGGCTTGATGGTGGGTTTCTGTAATCAAACAAAATGGCATCATCAGGGTGCTTAATCTGCCATTTTGTGGTGATGTGAGTGTGTCCAGGAAGTCAGTCTACTCTTTACATGCAATGCAAAACACGCATGATTCAAGCTTTCAGGGAAAGTAGCACTTTGCCTCATCTCGTGACCTGAACTTGGTGGGAGACTTAGCATGCAGAACTGTATGCAGTGAGGTAGATGTATGACGCAGTGATAATAGGGGGAAGTGTAGCCATTGCAACTAATCCAGGGTTTGAATCGTTTGGTCTACAGCATGTTGGTCGACAAGCATTAGGTCGACATGGGTCTATGTCGACAGGTCAACACAAGTGTTAGGGTGACAGTGTCTAGGTCGACATGGGGTTTTTCACTGTTTTTTTTTTACCGAATGTCGACACAATCGACATGGACACAGTTTCCAGTGCTTCGCTCACGATGCTTCGGGCACAGAGCCTCACTACGCTCGGCACACTATTGTATTCTCCCACCACGCCATAGTGGATGGTAAGCCATGAAATAACGCCTGTTGGCACATGTCGGCTCAAAAAAATAGGGGAAAACCCCATGTCAACCTTTTGACTGATGACAGAGACACTGTTGACCTAATTCTTGTGTCGACCTAATCCCATGTCGACCTAGACCCATGTCGACCAACATGCTGTGGACCCAATGACCGTATCCCCAAATCCACTGCTACCAATAGTTTTATAAAATGCACTTGTTACTTCATAGCTGATTGGTTGCCATGGGCAACTTCTGCACTATCTATCACCTCTTCATACCCCTACCCCAGTATTCCACATGGAGTCTCGAGAAATTATCACTTCATTTAAGTTCTTTTGCAACCCTCCATCTGACTGGCTTCCCTGAGTGCTACATGGTGAGCCTGCTTTTACTAACTCCTACGCCTCTCTCCTAATACAGTAGGTTCCTTATGATTTAAATTAGAGACTTTTTTTGGTACTCTTTACCTAGAAGGGCGCCCATCGCGGCCATCGCATGTACCAAAAAATCGCATGCGATGCGACCGACGCGATTACCGCGATTTCCCATAGGGAACAATGTTAAATGTCCCAATTGACCCGATTTTCCATAGGGAACAATGTTAAATGGCCCACAGAGGCCAAATAGCCACCCTGAAGTGTGAAATGGCCCCCCCAATTGTTAACGCCACCCCACGATAAACGTGAACCCGAAGCGTGGCGAGCGGCGGCGGTACGCGTCCTACGACCTTTTCATACCCCCACTATCCACGTCGGCGTGGAGTTGAGAATAGAAAGTGTGGCGAGCGCAGCGAGCCATCGAGCCCGAAGCGTGGCGAGCGCAGCGAGACCCGCGAGGGGACGCGGACACCTATGAAGCCCGCGAGGGGACGCGTATACCTGTGAAGGTATCCGCGTCCGCTCGCCACGCTTCAGGCTCGGTGGCTCGCTGCGCTTGCCACACTTTCTATTCTCAACTCCACGCCGACGTGGATAGTGGGGGTATGAAAAGGTCGGAGGACGCGTACCGCCGCCCCTCGCGGGCTCGCTGTGCTCGCCACGCTTCGGGTTGACGTTGATCGTGGGGTGGCGTTAACAATTGGGGGGGCCATTTCACACTTCAGGGTGCCTATTTGGCCTTTGTGGGCCATTTAACATTGTTCCCTATGGAAAATCGGGTCAATTGGGACATTTAACATTGTTCCCTATGGGAAATCGCGGTAATCGCGTCGGTCGCATCGCATGCGATTTTTTGGTCGCATGGGATGCGACCGACGCAATTTTTTTCCCTTACGATGCCCAAGATCAAAATCGTGGGCGCCCTTCTAGGTAAAGAGTACCCTTTTTTTTTTTTTTTTATTAACCCAAATACATTCCCAGCTGAACACCAGCCGGGCAGATTTATTCTCCCATTGTGGAGCCAAAAAAATCATATATAGCAGCTGCCAGTAATATCACCCCACCAACATAAACACTGACTGTAACCGCACCAACCATCAGCAGACGCCACCACAGCACCACACCAGGGGGAACATTCCCACTGGCACAGGAGAGACAAACAATAGTGTAACATGTATTCACTAATGGTCACATCGCTGTGACACGAGCAGAATATGTCATCTCTTGCACAGCCCTGGAGCTGTCTGTCATTCTACCACAGATATGTGACCTTTAGTGAACCTAGCCCACAGTTCCATCCTCCTGTATACATTTATAGGACTGGTGATTCTTCGATGACACATTCCAATGCTCGTAGTCAGCTGCTTGTGGTAACCGGTACAAAGGATCCAGGCAAACTTAGAAAGCCCCAGACTGATTCACTACTTATACGACTGCTAATGATACGGGTGTAAGCTGAGCGGTGAGGCTGTCCAAGTGTTTCACAGAAGCATGACTCAGTAACAGCGAGATGGCAGATAGGGAGACTGAAAAAGTACAAGATTGCGCAACAAGGAAATGTGTCCGGGCTGCCTAACTAAGGGGTCTATTTACTAAGCCTGAGAAAGTTATAACGTGGATGGAGATAAAGCACCAGCCAATCGGTCCTTAACTGCCAAGTGACATGTTGTAAAATGGCAGTTGATGGTACTTTATTCTCCATCAACTTTCTCTAAGGTTTAGTACATATGGGGATAGAACCCCTAGGGGGCGCTAGTTGCGTTCTCATTACAGCTACTGCGCACTCACCGGCTGACGGCTTTCTAGGGTGTTTCGTTTTTCACTGTGATCCAGGATTTCAAATTCCGAAGAAGATCCCTACAAACAAAACAGTCCCAAATTATTTTATTGCCTGGAATACATGATGTATTAGAACATTTACAGTGAGATTTTTTGGGGGCACAGGAGTTAGTACTCCTGGGCCCCAACTCTCAGGCTCAGTATACCTCACTGTGTCCCCTATACATAGCTCAGTGTCCCCTATACCTCACTGTGGCCCTTATTCTGATCGGTGCGGATATTCCCGCATTCTTACGGTGCGGTCCGCACGCCACGGTGTTTTGCCGCGTGCGGCCATCGTCCGTAGAAACGCCCACGTGTCCTCCGCATTCGGACGGACTCACTCTTTAAGAACAGGGCGTGTTTACGGACGACATACAAAGCATGCGTGTGCGGGAGAAACACTCCGATTCGGCACGGTATTACAGAGTATTACAGAGTATGCTCGGGAATACCGCATCCGAACGGGAGCCAAGCGGTGCTACCGCACGTAAGCGGAGTATTTACGCCAAACAACCCACTATGAAGTATCTTCTGCTATACATCACATGACCCACTTATTCAATTACCTATCCTCATAAAAAACTGCTTATTTGGAACATGTCGAATACACATGTGTATTGCTAGTATTAATATTCTGTCATGTCCATTGTTAGCAGTTTTAAAGTGTCTGACAAGTACAGGATATGTGGGTGTTTAGGAAGGGTTCCTTGAAGCAGCAATGGTTTCAATTAAAGCACTGACAAGCGGCCTATTAGTGAGTAATGAGTAAAGGAGTAGATTCTATTGGGTTCAGGTGTTAATGGTTGTAGTCATTAGGCGTACGTTCGCCTAGCGCATGAACGAGTGGTGTCCGCAAAGCAATAGTACACTTGTGGACACCGCACATTTCTGCCCTTTTTGATCGCGTGCATTCGGAGTGGTTTCCGAATGTACGCCCCCCAACATAAGTGTACTCCCCCGTGTCCGCCCATGTTTCCTCCCCGTTTTGCCCACTTTGAAACTACGCCCATGTGTCATTCCGCATGACGCCCATAATACGCCCCTATTTCCCGAATGATAGCGGTGAACAGTTCTGGACGGGATCTGGCCGAACTGGTACCGAGTCAAGGCGTGGCACATGCGCGTTGCGTTCTCCACGCATGCGCAGACGCCGTAAACACGCGATCCGAAAGTATGCGGTCAAGTCCGCGTCAATCAGAATAAGGGCCCGTGTCCCCTATACACCTCATTGTCTCCTGTACCTCACTGTGTCCCCTATACACAGCTTTGTGTCCCAATAACCCCTCTTTGTTTCCTATACCTCACTGTGTCGCCTATACCCCACTGTCTCCCCTATACCCCTCATTGTCTCCTATACCCCTCATTGTCTCCTATACCTCACTGTGTTCCCTATACATAGCTCAGTGTCCCCTATACAACTCAGTGTCTCCTATACAAAGCTCAGTGTCTCATATACCTCACTGTGTCCCCTGTACAAAGCTCAGTGTCCCATATACTCCTCATTGTCTCATATACCTCACTGTGTCCCCTATACATAGCTCAGTCTCCCCTATACCTCTCATTGTCTCCTATACATAGCTCAGTGTCCCCTATACCCCTCATTGACTCCTATACCTCACTGTGTCCCCTATACATAGCTCAGTGCCCCCCGTACCCCTCATTGTCTCCTATACCTCACTGTGTCCCCTATACATAGCTCAGTCTCCCCTATACATCTCATTGTCTCCTATACATAGCTCAGTGTCCCCTACACACCTCACTGTGTTTCCTATACATAGCTCAGTGTCCCCTATACCCCTCATTATCTTCTATACCTCACTGTGTCCCCTATACATAGCTGTGTCCCCTATACCCCACTGTGTCCCCTATACCCCTCATTGATTCCTATACCTCACTGTGTTCCCTATACATAGCTCAGTGTCCCCTATACCCCTCATTATCTCCTAATCCTCACTGTGCCCCCTACACATAGCTTAGTGTCCCCTATACCCCTCATTGTCTCCTATACCTCACTGTGTCCCCTATACATAGCTCAGTCTCCCCTATACCTCTCATTGTCTCCTATACATAGCTCAGTGTCCCCTATACCCCTCATTGGCTCCTATACCTCACTATGTCCCCTATACATAGCTCAGTGTCCCCTATACCAAGTAGAGAAAAAGAGGGGGGGATGAACCTCAGGCACAATCAAAGCTACTGTACGGGGAGTGTGTAATTCTCCCAATTATAAAAAACAAAGAGAATGGGTGGGTGTACAGCGCTAGGTTTGTCTGAAAAGAATATACACTACCACATGAATATATATAAGTATAACATTTATTAATATACAAATTAATTGTAAATGAGAGCTCTCATAAGAAATATACAGAAATAAAAAAGTTTAAAAACAATTTGAGGACAGAGGCTCTCTGATGTATAAGAAGCTCCACAGTATGTAGCATTAGCACATAAAATTTACCAAGAGGAGACTTGAAAATATGCAGATTCTCCTTAAAGGTACAGCTGTGTGTAAATATGTCCTTGTCCGGATAAGTACCCAGTAGGTCCAGGGGTAATGTAGGCAGTCCTTTAAGGTATATGTATACCTGGCATGTGATTGCTGATGGCTGCTGGAAGGTAATTGTCCTATACGGAACACGCAACTCAGACGAATATGTCTGGTCCTGATGAAGCTCCGTTTGGCGAAGTGTACACTGACCTAATAGCTCAGTGTGTTTGACTCCCTTTTCCCCTCCCCATGTATACTTTGTATTGATCTGTGTCTAGCTGTAATTGACAGGACGAGCGTACGCCAGTTTTCACTGGGATCGCACGCCTGTTCTAAGCCGCGGGGTGTCACGTCTGCACCGCTGCTTACTGCTCACAGAGCAGACGGGAGACGGACGGCGCTGTCACTTACACGCCGCCGCCCGCATAGCTCTGTGATAGCCGCTTACTGCTCACAGAGCAGACGGGAGACGGACGGCGTTGTCACTTACACGCCGCCGCCCGCATAGCTCTGTGATAGCCGCTACCACATTTGCCTCCCCACAGCGGTGTGAGACTGACAAGGAGTGGCAGTTCTCGTCAGCTCTCACCCGCCAGGAAGGTACTTAGCCCCACTGGTACATTAAACAGGATTGGCAACGGTATTATTATAGCAGAGTCCTACTACATACATACGTATTAAACCTTGCCATTCATCTGTGATTTGTACTGCCCTACCCCCAGCAGGGTTGAGGAGTTAAATTATATTTTGTTTTACCGTATACCCGGTGGGAAATCAGCGGCACTATTTAATTTAAATTTTTGCTAAGTTAGAAAAGTAGCAGGCTAAGTCTAACTACTTGGACACTTATCAATAGCTGACAGGAATTGAATGAAGTGCTGAGCACTCAGATATTTAAAGTTTGAATTTCCTGCCAGTAATGCCACAGTAGCACCAATCACTGACATCCATAGGGGACATCCAGGGAATTGGGCCACACTGAGCAAGGATAAATCCTTATCCTTTTTTATCATTACACTGTCTGTTTTATATGTTTTCACGTGTTTGTCAATATTTCGCCTCCTTGTCTTTTAAAAAATATTCAATAAAGGCTATATTTTAATAAACTTTGCGATTTGAGGTGCACCACACAGAGACATTTCTCTTCTTTCTTTTTGAAATATGCTCTTCTCCATGTCCAGTGGTAGCACACCCTCCTGAAAATAATAAAGTGGAAACACCCACCTAACTGTACTGAGGGTCCATCTACACCATTATTTAAAATTTTTTTGTATAGATCCAGTGCGACTGACCTCCTCCCGTACCCCCATCCCTGTTTTCGAGTCTGTGATACTCACAGGAAAAAACTTCAGGTACATAACCTCCCTTAGAGCCATATAGCACTATAGATATTTGCCTTAATGAAATCAGTGGCTCACTTTCATTAGATCACATTTGAGCTATATTACAAATGTTACTTTCGGGATCATGTGACCCGTCCCGATCATGTGACATGATCACATGAACACTATATCGTTTTTTAAACCTGTTTTCTATATGTATTGTGTATAATAATAGTTCTTTGCACATCGCTCCTGTGCATACCTACCACATGCTTGTTTTTTATTATATCTGATGTATGTTTTTATAAGTATTTAATATGATCACTACTGGAGTTCCCACACCTGCAATCATGGGAACCATTACCTCAGGGTATAAATACAGGGTCCCTTGGACAAGACCCCATACCCAAGCTCCTGATGAAGACGCAGGTTAGCGTCGAAACGCGTTGAGCAGCTTTTCAGTACCCCTCCACTGCACCTTATTGCATATTTGCACTATACCAAGATCGCACAGCACCTTGCACTTTATCTCCGGACCAGTTTACTTTTGCTTCCAGGACAATTACCTTCCAGCAGCCATCAGCAATCACATGCCAGGTATACATATACCTTAAAGGACTGCCTACATTACCCCTGGACCTACTGGGTACTTATCCGGACAAGGACATATTTACACACAGCTGTACCTTTAAGGAGAATCTGCATATCTTCCAGTCTCCTCTTGGTAAATATTATGTGCTAATGCTACATACTGTGGAGCTTCTTATACATCAGAGAGCCTCTGTCCTCAAATTGTTTTTAAACTTTTTTATTTCTGTATATTTCTTATGAGAGCTCTCATTTACAATTAATTTGTATATTAATAAATGTTATACTTATATATATACATGTGGTAGTGTATATTCTTTTCAGACAAACCTAGCGCTGTACACCCACCCATTCTCAGTGTCCCCTATACACCTCATTGTCTCCTATACCTCACTGTGTCCCCTATACCTCACTGTGGGGCAGATTTATTAAGCTCGGTGAAGTGTTAAAATGTCTGTTTTTTATCACCGGCCAATAAACTCCTAACTGTGAAGTTACAGGCTTGGTTTGAAAAATTACAGGTATGTGATGACTGGATGATTGGAAAAATGACAGGTATGTGATGACTGGATGATTGGAAAAATGACAGGTATGTGATGACTGGCTGATTGGAAAAATGACAGGTATGTGATGATGTCCTGTATACCTACCTAGGTGTTTCCTATAACCATCGCAGTGTTTCCTATCCCTGTGTCCCTTATACCTCTCTCAGTTACCCATATACCTCTCCCTGTCTCCATTATACCGCCGTGTTCCTTATATCGTTCACTGTGACCTTTACACCTCTCCATGTTTTCAACAAGTCCTTTATTTCTCAGTGGAAATCATATAAAATTCATTTAAATTTCAGGAGGCGAATCCTTTTGTCTGTCTTCAGGTGAGACCCTTTGTCACATCTCTAGCCTGCTCTACACCTCCCCTGAACTGGGTCTTCCCTTTGCTACCACAGACCCCTGACAGTGGAGAATTAAACAAACACAAACCTTAGAATGGTGATATTATTAGAAACACAAGTCACTAACGAATCACCGGCCACATTCCCATTAGCGCGGTTTCTGAGCACACAGGGGCTGCTGCGCACAGACAGCGCGCTGCGACGTACTTACACTCGGTGGCGTTTTATGGTTGTTCTTGAAGTTACCATCAAACCCTGCATTCTTCACGTCCGGCATCTCCACACGCAGGAAATCCTCTGCCGGTTCCTGAACTGGAATATGTTTCAAAAGAGCACAATTAATTGGGACAAAGTAAAAAAAGAAAAGGTGGCAATGAAAACAATTCAATGCAAATAATACATAAGCACAAGTCACATACAGCAAAGCCTTATTTTTCTGCATTTTATTAATATTTAAGTCAATATTCAGGCTACATACAAAACACATCCTGCCCCCCTCCTGAGCACCCCCTGGTGGTATGCCTGCACAATTGTCACATCCCTTTTGCATACACCTGCTCTTTTTCAATTGAACACGAAAAGAGGGAGTGGCTTGGTTATCGCTAATCACTCTCGCTTAGGCCCCCACAGGCCAGTTTTCTTTGGCAATCCACACCCCGCACTTTTGGGGCTTACGTATTGGGCAGGAAAACCATAACCATAGAATTATAATTATAATAATAATGTGTCCAGTTAAATACATTTAAGAAGGACACGTTCACTGCAACCCCTAAAAGCCTCGACACAACTCTCCACCTAAACCTAACTAACAGGCTAATAACTAACCTAGCTACAGCCTGATAAAACAGTAACCTTTGCTACTGAATGGACCCTGGCCTAGGGGTTTAAATCCATCTGTCCTATACCGGTCTCTAGATTGTCCTTCAGGCAGAATGCTTCTGTGCGATGTTCCATAGTAGTGTTTGGCATTTTCATCAGTGAGGAATATTTTACCCCAACAACACCAAATTTAATAGGCACTTCCATGATGCCTGACCACTATCAAAGACAATTTGCAGACATCCCTTAAAATTGAATTGCCCCTTAGTACAGGGGTGGCCAAACTTGTCCTCAAAATCTACCAACAGTTCCTGTGTCTCAGGCCACCTGTGGATCTATAGTAGGAATGACTGCAGCAGGTTTGTCAATGTGACAGTTAGTATTGACTACAGCTGTGCACCAACTGGGTGATCTGGGGAATGTGACAGTAGTGACTACAGCTGTGCACCAGCTGGTTGATCTGGGGAATGTGACAGTTAGTAATGACTACAGCTGTGCACCAGCTGGGTGATCTGGGGAATGTGACAGTTAGTAATGACTACAGCTGTGCACCAGCTGGGTGATCTGGGGAATGTGACAGTTAGTAATGACTACAGCTGTGCACTAGCTGGGTGATCTGGGGAATGTGACAGTTAGTAATGACTACAGTTGGGCACCAGCTGGGTGATCTGGGGAATGTGACAGTTAGTAATGACTACAGTTGGGCACCAGCTGGGTGATCTGGGGAATGTGACAGTTAGTAATGACTACAGCTGTGCACCAGCTGGGTGATCTGGGGAATGTGACAGTTAGTAATGACTACAGCTGTGCACCATTGCTTTAGTACAATAGAAAAAAAATAACGGTCTGTACAAACCAGAAAAAAATAATAATAAGTTCTTTAGGTGATATCTACTTAGGCATACTCATTATCACCTAGCACTGCCTCCTAGAATTACAGGTGCACAGGAGACTGTGCTGATTACTTTGACATGTGACGCTTGTGTACCGGTGAGCGACTGAGTCTGTGTATTAAGCAAAAAACTGGTAATGAAAAAAAGTTGCGGCTGCTGCACCGTTGCACTTTGTAGGCAGATTCAGAGACTCAGTCGCAAGCAGGTATACAATTATCACATATCAAATGAATCAGCGCAGTCTTCTGGCATGTGCTAGTTCTATTGTGTCTCAGCAATAAAAAAAAAGACGCCTGACACTGACGCGGAGTCTCACGGAACCTTATGTGCTAAGATGTGTTGTTTGCCGCAAAGACGTGTGAGGACACATCTGTATATTTAGCGGAGTGTCACATTTCAGATAAACTACTACCCATAACCCAACAACTGGGAACAGACACAGTAATAAAACAAGACTGAAAGACAGGGATGCAGCAGCTCAGAATCTTACAGTCGTCAGCATCCATACTGTGCAGAAGATGGTTCAGGTGCAATTTCCTGGTTTTTAATGTCATTTGGATTCAAATGAGTCTTCAGCAAGTTTCTCAGTGTCATGGCTAAGGTCGACAGGGTTGGAAGGTCGACTGTTGACCTTCCAACCCAATCTATTCCAGGTGTCGACGTAAGCACTATCGACTTTCGGTGGTCGACCCAATGTATGGCAACCTAAATTATGTTGACCCGAGGACCCATACCCAATATAACAGCCTGCGGACTGTGGGCAGCGCTAGGACAGCGGTTTTGCCTTAAAACAAATTGGGGCTTTGGGCGGAATGCCACAGGGAATTTCCGACAATATGTTGAAATAGGTGTAATATAAATAAAATATTACTCTTAGTAAATGGCTGGAAGTATAAGATCTTTAAGTACAGTTTTAGGTATACTTGTGGTTACTCTGATTGCCAGGTACCCTAAAGGTGCCCATACACAGGTCCAACTTGTCAGAGGCACAACGGACCTGTTTTCTTTTTAACTCCCCCAGGAACTCCTCCGGGAGGGCTTCTTCCGACTTGCCACGTGATGTGCCATATTTACATGCAATAAATTGCATGTAATTCATCGCATGTAAAATAACTCAATGGAGTTCAATGGAAATCGCATGCGATACATCGCAGGTGCTAAAAAGCACCCACGGTGTGCTGCCGATGGTCCGATTCCGATTGATCTTGAGCAAAGTTCTCCAGGTTCTGATACGCACAGGAACCCGCATTGGATCCGATGTGAAAAACCTCTGATTTGGGACGATTTTACCTGATATATCGGCCCGATCCGTCGGATCCGGTAAAATCATCCAAAATGGGACCAGTATATGGGCACCTTTAGATTATACTACAGCGATATTCTATTGCCCACGTTAAGTACTCTTGTTACATAAAATGTAGTAAAAGCTATTTGCTTGGTGCAGCTGTTGCACATTTACATCTGTTGCTCACTGCACACTTCCATAACTGCTGTTGCACAGTGAAGACTCACCTGTGTCCATCAGGTTAGGGCATGCTGCACACGGATCAGGAGCAGACGTGGACTGTAAGTCCTGGTTGTCCTTCACCAGAGCTTCTGCTTTCTGTCGGAGGTTGAGGGCCACATTCTGTGATTCCTCCAGCAGCTCACCTAAGACACAGACAGAAGAGGGTCACAGCGTGTGGTGATGAGTGAGAGGGAGGGGCCAGGCTGCTTCTAATAACTAGGCCATGAGGAGAATGGAAAGAGAAAGTGCATGAGGAGAAAAGAAACTAAATTTACTGCGGGTGTAAAAGATAATCTATTCCCCCCACCTGCATTGCAGACATCGCCCTGGAATAACGAATACCATCTGGGTCACAGATGCTTTTTTCCTGTTTTCCATGATGTTGAAGCAACTCTCTCTATGTTTTAGTTGAAAAAATATAAACCAGTTTCCATGCATACTATTACAGCAGGCGTGGGAGTACTGCAATGCCCAGCATGACCAGGTTAGGGAATGTGGCTTCTTGCCATGCTGGTCCTTGCATTCAAAATACTTCCTCTTACTAAGGTCCACAGACACTGAATGAATTGGCAAAATCATCCTCCACATGCAGTGAAGGGAATTTTACTGTGCGGTTACTCAGCATTGAATATCTGAGACATGTCCAGAAGGAAAGGTTAAAATAAAATTCAACCTCAATGTGCGTACACACTGGCACATTCGACTGAACGGCCGATATATCGACAGACCATCGGTCAGCATGTACCATTGATATATCTGTGAATGGCACCATTCACAGATATATCGGGCAACGGCTGTGCAACACAGCCGATGCCCGATATATCTAAAGATGTGTAAGTCCACAGGTGACCTACCGACTACCCATACAGCCGCAACAGGAGATGCTGGGCGGGCGCACCACGATGGGTCTGGCAGCGAGTACAGTATGTAGAACATACTTGCCGATCCCTCTGTAGATATATCTGCAGATGTGCCGCTGAAGGCTGCACATACGATTTATCTTATTGGCATCCCGTCCGACATCTGATCGGATGTCATACGCTGGCAATTTGGGCCGTTTCACGACCCGATGCGCCAGAATGAGTCCAAATAGCGTTGTGTATGGGGGCCATTAGACTGTCCCTTGTAATTAGGATCTTCAAAAGAACAAATTTGGAGATCACAGCGATGTACTGCTACACGGGACCACACTCCTATTAGCAGGTGCTGGGGACAGCGTAGAACCTGTGGAGCTCTGTCCATGATTATTTCATTATCATTCCATTCTAAAACCAATCTTTTTATATTGAAGGACATGCGACATGCTTTGCTCACCGCGCTTCAGCGTTGGACGCTAACTTTGCACAATCCTGATGTTTGAGCAGTTCAGCGATTATTTGATAATGCGCGAAAAGTTTTGAAAAATTCCAGCAGTGCGTGCAAAACTCTGTAGCGTTCGCTACACTGCGCTACTGCATATGGGAGAGCTGGTATGAGAACGTAGAGGCAAAGCGATGGGTCTCTGGGAGGTGGCCTGAAGAACATAAACAGAACCCCCCCCCCCCCCCACATCGTTCTACTGTATACAGTGGCACAGAAACTTGGGTGTTAAAGTGCCTGCATTTCCTGACGCTCGCTAGTGCACAAGGGGGAGCGGAGACACCAGCATTTGCACCTGCAAATCAGCAGAGGGCGCTGGTGCAGATACAGCATCGTCCACCCCTGAATCCGGTCCTTTATGAAGCTCAGAGCATAGAGATAATTTCCAGTTAAAATGAAAGCACTTCAGGATAACCACGTCTCCATTCTACGTGTGTCAGGCCGTGATGGAAACCCCGCTTGTGGCTATCATTTTATTCCATCTGTTCATTCCAAGTGTCTCACACGTTCTGCAGAAATAGCTCCTGACGCACAATGGACCACAAATAACACAAGTCAAGGATTATGCAGCAAAGGGATTCTCCATTGCTGTTTGGGTCGGGGTCCAACTAGATGCAACCTATTTTTGGCTGATAGAAATGGCTTGATATCACATTTTATGACCGATGGTCATTATTGCGGTATTCAATTAGAAGCTGTTTTATTGGTCAAAACAGGACCCGTGACCCTAGGGATCCAGGGTAACCTGACGATCCCATGTTTTATCATCAGCTAACACTGGATATTCTATATAATACAACTGACCGCTGATAAAAAATGAGGTCATATAGGACCTTACATGCACAGTGCCCAACACTGAGCCTTACTTAAAGAACAAACAACACAGACGGATGCAAACATACACAACTCCCTTAAAGTAGCTGCAGTTACACAATAGGACAAATGTGCGGTCACCTGGTCAAGGACACACTGGTGACTGGTCGGCGGAAGAAGGGCAACTGAAGACACCAGAAAGCCCCCAGAGGCTTAAAGAGAAATTAAGTAAAAAGAATCAGGCAAAACAAGGTACAACCAATAAGGGTGGGATCAGAGCCAGTGCTAAAATGTACGGGGTCCCCCTGCAAACTATAACTTTGTGCCCTCCCATATCCAATAAAGGGACAGCAGCGCTAAAGGATGCAATAAAAGGATGTTGTATCATAAGGAAGGGGCATGGCTACACAATAATACCACCAGTTCAATTGAACCGTACAGTAGAAAATCTTATTCATATTACACCGCACATAGTGGCCCTTATTCACAATACACCACATGTATTGTGAATCAGGGGCACGTATAAGGCACGTAGTAGTGTGCCTTATACACAAAGCCCACAGTAGTGCCCCTTATACACAAAGCCCACAGTAGTGCCCCTTATACACATAATGCCCACAGAAGTAGCACCTCTTAAACAGAACGCAACTTATACATAACGCCCATAGTAGTGCCACTTAAACACATAATACCCACAATAGCAGGGCCCCGTATACATAAATGCCAGCAGTAGTGCCACTTAAACACACAGTGCCTGCTGTAGTGCCCATTACACAACGTCCACAGTAGAGAGAGAGAGAATGCACAGAGAGGGGGCATGGAGAAGCAGGAGCTATGGAGACACAGGAGGCAGGGCAGCGATTAGTCACAAACAGGGCCCTGCTGTGAGACCCCCAGTGTTCTGCGGCTCACAGGAGCATGTGCCGAGCTCCTCCAATCACGGCTCAGCGCATGCTTTTCAGCCCTATTGCAGAGGGGAGGTGGGAGGCACCGCAGTGCTTCAGTGAGGAATGGTCATAAAAAATATTTGTATAACATGTGCGCAATCAATGAAGAGTAACTGGACAGCCAATCAGAAGGGCTAGTTAGCAACGGCAGATGTAATTATCCTATGAGGCACCAGCAATCAGGAGCCTGCAGCTAGTGACAGGTGGATATGTACGTCACTATGGGGTTTATTCTAGTTCATTCTTTCTGACAAAATCCTTCTTAGATGGACAAAACCATGTGCACTGCAGGGGGGCAGATGTAACATGTGCAGAGTGAATTAGATTTGGGTGAGTTATTTTGTTTCTGTGCAGGGAAAATACTGACTGCATGATTTTACACTTCAATATAGATCTCACTTTGAAGAAAAACCCCACCCAAATCTAACTCTCTCTGCACAAGTTACATCTGCCCCACCTGCAGTGCACATGGTTTTGTCCATCTAAGAAGGATTTTGTCAGAAAGAATGGACTAGAATAACCCCCTATGTGGATACTCCTCAGAAACAAGCCCGGTCTGCATTGGGACGCTCCAACTAATTGGGCCATTATGCAACACCTTCTATAACAGATGATCGTCACACCCGCTTATACGATATGCTTCATTTACCCAGGCTCAGGATTCCTTCCATGCTTTCCCTCAGTGCAGAGAGACGATTGGAGGTGGTTCCGCCAGGATCGTATATTCTATAGGGACTTCTGCCTTCCATTCATCAGCTCCACATACAACCATCTGTGATCCAACAGCCCTAGAAAAGAGAACATCAAAAGTCATTCAGCGATTCTGAAACCATCTTGCTGCCTTTTATCATCTACTGATGTGTCCGCACTATAAGTTACACTCTATGAGCGGTACCGTTAGTGCTTACCAGCAATATCCCGGCCGAATAATATAAGGCAGTGGTTCTCAAACTCGGTCCTCAGGACCCCACACAGGTCACGTTTTCTAGGTCAGGTGCACAGGGGAATTAATTACTCACTGACACATTTTAAAATATCCACAGGTGGAAATATTTATTTTAATGGAATCTGTGTTGAGACCTGGAAAACATACACTGTGTGGGGCCCTGGGGACCTAGTTTGGGAACCTGTGATATAGGGCATACACACTGAACGATATCGTTGAGTGACATCACCCGGTGTTGACCTATTGCATATTGACTGACTATCTAGACACTGCATATCTAGCAACTGGAACCAGCCCATAAACGTGTGCAGGTTGAGGGCAAGAGGTAAGACACAGATACCGCCGCCGATCTCCTGCTCACATCTATCCTTGAAAAGAGGCAACCTCATTTGAATACTGGCTGCTGTGAAACGGCTCTATTTGAATACACCAGTATCCGCCATCTTGGATTCAAAAAGAGGCTGCCTTTTCCATGGGAGGTGGGGAGAATAGTAATTAGGTCAACAGTGTCTATGCCGAACCCAAACGGTTGACATGGGAAAAGCTCAATACAAACAAAAGCTAAACTTGGAAAAGTTTGACATGAATTTTTCCATTTTTTCTGGGGTGTTAATTTGTACATTAGGCAATATAGAAAAAATAAAATAGATAATAAAGGTGGCACAGTATATACAGCGACATATGCTAAAGGGGACATGGCATTATTATATACTATTTGTGACTTTAGAAATTGCGCAAATATATATTGTACTATGTTGCCATATATTTTTATATAGTCTGATGATTTTATATATCACATACAACAATAAGAGTAGATACAGAGTGTCCCAGCTCCCAGAATCCCACACAACCAGACAAGTAAAAAACAAAAACAACAGAAAAAAACAAGCATAACGCAGAACTGTTGTTGGGTTTCACAATATATAAAGAGAACATCAATAATAAAAGTAACCACTAGAATGACAAGGAAAAAACATGTCGAAATCTGGTGTAGCTAGTGGACCAAAAGCAAGAAAATTGCCACCAAAACATATATAAGGGAATATGAAGAACAGGCGGAGGACCAAGTAGAAATTATGACATTATGGTGTCGACATTTTGACTGTTGGCTCAGCTGACCCCGCCCCTGCACGCCCATACTATATACAGCAGCCTATAGGCTGTGTGTATTCCAATGGGCACCGGACGGCAGTGGCTCAGCTCAGCCTGAGCCAGCGAGCCTCACGGCGGAGCCTATGGGCAGAGGGACTGACAATTATTCATGTGCATGTTGGGGTGGCACCGCTCGTCACTCACTGCTGCCCACTCGGCCATGCTGGTGCCGTTCGGCCATCTCATGCTGCTGCCAGCCTGGTCAGAAGGTCCCTCACTCTGTGACCTTCCGTAATATGTGCTGCCCCTAGGCCGTTCCTCACAGGCGTAGTGGCAAGTCCGGCCCTGCAGACACACACTGGTGTCGCATTTGTCACAGGCAGGAATTTCTTTACCATAGTTCTGCATTTCAGTTTATTGGCCACTGCATTCTGTCACAGCTTAAAGTGATAACGCAGGGAGAGGTTACAGCCGGTGACCAATTCATTGGAAATACGGTACTTGTGAGTTATCCGGGCTGCCGATTTTTTCATCGCGCCCGAAATCGTGGGCATCGCGTCGGTCGTGGCCGTTATAAGGAGCCGCGACGCGATGCCCACGATTTCCCATAGACAGTAATGTTAAAAGACACGATGGACCCGATTTCCGACCCGATTTCCCATAGACAGTAATATTAAAAGACGCGATGGACCCGATTTCCCATAGACAACAATGTTAAAATAAAATGACAATATGAAATTGGCCAATATGTTTTTAAAAAAAATGTTTCATGGCCCCCCACCACCGTTAACGCCACCCCGCTATTGACGCCAACCCGAAGCGTGGCGAGCACAGCGAGCCCGCGAGGGGCGGCGGTACGCGTCCTCCGACCGTTTCATGCCCTACTATCCACTAGGGCGTGGAGTGAGAATAGAATAGTGTGGCGAGCGCAGCGAGCCACCGAGCCCGAAGCGTGGCGAGCGCAGCGAGCCCCGCGAGGGGACGCGGACACCTTCACAGGTATCCGCGTGCCCTTGCGGGCTTCACAGGTGTCCGCGTCCCCTCGCTGCGCTCGCCACGCTTCGGGCTCGGTGGCTCGCTGCGCTCGCCACACTATTCTATTCTCACTCCACGCCCTAGTGGATAGTAGGGCATGAAAAGGTCGGAGGACGCGTACCGCCGCCCCTCGCGGGCTCGCTGCGCTCGCCACGCTTCGGGTTGGCGTCAATAGCGGGGTGGCGTTAACGGTGGTGGGGGGCCATGAAACATTTTTTTTTAAAACATATTGGACAATTTCATATTGTCATTTTATTTTAACATTGCTGTCTATGGGAAATCGGGTCCATCGCGTCTTTTAACATTACTGTCTATGGGAAATCGGGTCCATCGTGTCTTTTAACATTACTGTGTATAGGAAATCGTGGGCATCGCGTCGCGGCCCCTTATAACGGCCACGACCGACTCGATGCCCCCGATTTGGGGCTAAATCGCGGGCATCGCGTCGGTCGGGTGTCCTTAACTTAAGGACAAAATCGGCAGCCCGGATAACTCACAAGTACCGGAAATACTGACTGTCACACTTTCTGCATATGGCGAGAGGGTGCTAAGGAGTGAGAGAGCACCAGTACTCCCCCTCTGTCTATCTCTTCACTGGCTCCCCATTCCTTTCTGAATTCTCTTTAAACTCCTCACCACCACCTACAAGGCTCTCTCCTCCTCCACCCTCCTTACCTCTCTTCTCTGATCTCTATCCACACTCCCTCCTGTCCTCTTCCCTCCACCGCTGACCGCCGACTGACCTCTCACCTAATCACCTCCTCCCACTCCTGTGTCCAAGACTTCTCTCGCGCTGCCCCCCTGCACTGGAACAACCTCCCGCCACCTATCAGGCTTTCTGATTCCCTTACCTCCTTCAAGCGCTCCCTCAAAACCCACTTCTTCCGACTAGCCTATCCCTCCTCCTCCTAACCTCTTTCGTTCCTCCTATCCTTCCTACCCTACCCCTCCATCTGTTCCTACTTATCCTATTGTTTTTCGTTCGTCCACCCACCTCCTTTTAGTCTGTTATGTCTTATGAGTAGGGTTCTCCTTCCTCACGTACTCACCCTACTTCATTACCTCACCTGTGCTCCTGTCCTGTTCTTCCCTTCCTCTACTTCATCTTCAGTCTCCTTGACAATTTCCGCACCTACTTCAGAACTGATGCTGATTTTAGTTCTACCAGCTATACCCCTATTTATGCTGTATTTTATCACCACACCCTGTACGTTATCTTGTAATTAGTTTTTTGTTTGCTATGTACGGCGCTGCGGACACTTTGTGGTGCCTTATAAATAAACAAACTACTACTACTATATAATGTAGCATTATTATAGCCTGCCTATTACAGATATACAGCATCTGTATAAAAGGCTACAGTCACACACACACACACACACACACACACACACATAGAGTGACAGAGCCCTGCCTCCCAGCAGCAGGACTTCTAGATACCCGGCAGCTCCTTATAAATCGCACCCCCCCCCCCTTTATAATCCAGCCCTCGTGTCCTTCTTGCTGATGGGCATTTAACTTGTCCTATGTAATAAAAGACTGACACTGCTCCTAACTCTTATGGGGGAATTAATCTGTAGTGTGTGTCATCGGCCTCTAGATGGCCCTTGACTAGGGTGGCCAATCCCGGGATCGGCGGGGTCCTGGGATTTGGCCCCCAAAAGTCTGGGATTTCAATCCTGGGATTGGAGTATCCAATCCCAAAATTTCAGTATTATACTGCGCATGCCTGGCAGCGTCTGAGCACCCTCTAAGACGCTGCCCGGCTGTTCCCGAACCCCGACCCGGGCGTGCGGCCTGCATAGCATGACAGTAGAGGTCATGCCACACTGCCCACTCTGATGCAGCCTCTTCTCCTGTGCCCGCCCCCTTCCACTCTCCTCCGCGCCCGCCGCCACTTCTCCTCCGCCCACCTGCCCGCCTCTTCTCTGGCTGCTGTCTGCTAATTAGGAGGTGCACTTGCCCGGAGGCACCGTGCACCTCCAAACTCACTCCCGCCCGCCTGCTAATGTAAGTAAATGTGCGGGTCGGCCAGTGTGGGAATGTGTATGAGACATACCTAACACAACTAGGGATGCCAATCCCAGGATTGAGCAATCCCGGAGCATTGAAAAAATGCTCCGGGATTGGCATCCCTACCCCTGACTGAGTAATTCAAGTGTTGCTCCATTCAAGTGTGGACAGCTGCTGGCGCTGATATTACTGTTATGTTGTTCAAATCAAACAAATTATTGTGCTGGTATTTAGCCTACATTTACTAGTTAAAAATCCATCAAAATGATGCCTTCTGCAATGTACTTTCACTTTGAGCTGTGACAGTTTTTAGCCCACAAACTCACCTCCCAACCCCCTGTCCCTATCTGCTCCTACCTCCAGTCTCTGTCTTCACAGCTCCCTCTCTCCATATCCACATCCAGCGTTTAATGGGCATCCCCATGACAACGCAGGGCGTCCCCATGGATACACAGGCAGGCCGATGCCTGACGAGGGCGGGTGGCTGACATCACATGACATCAGCTGCCCATCCTTCCTTCGTCCCAGCGCTCGCAAATAAAGTCAGAGGAGACTGACTTATTTGGGAAGGCAGACCATCAAGTGAATTCTTCTGCTAGCAGCTCATGCAAGGGGACGTGTTCTCGTTACACACCCCCTTGCAGGTTTCTGAGGGAATTCGGCGGCGGTGGGTCGGTTAATTGGCAGGGCAGCATCTTAAGTGCTCGGTAAGCTGAATCAGGGCCAAGGTTCTGTTACACCCCTGCATCAAAATATAAACACAGGGTGCAGATCAGACCCAGGACAATGTGTCATACCATGAGGAATGGAATAAGAATCCACCACTCCTAAGGAATGTCCAGAGGATATCCTACCCGGAGTAACCTGGGAATCCCCTGCCTGGGCTGGTTCTCCTGCCACAAGGTGTATTTAATAGGCTGTTACTGAAAGGTTAAGTGTGAGACGACTACACAAAAATAAAGCCCTTGTCATTAGTAAATACTTGTGTGTTCTCCAATATTACATATTTAATGCTCCAGTCTCAGATAACAAAATGATGGGGGGGGTATTTATCAGAGCCTGGGGCTTGTGTCAGTTTACAAACTGCTGGCTGGGAGAGATAAAGTATAGGGAGAGAGATAAAGTATCAGCTATTATATTTATACTATTGTTTCACTGAGATAAATAACTGAAAACTGCTAACATTACTGTCCGCGCAGGCTGCGTCATCTCTGCCGGCACGTGCACATATCATTCCACGTATCTCACATACCTAGGTCGACACTGACAAAGGGTCGACACGCTAATAGTCAACACATGGGAATGTTGACATGAGTTTTTCATGATTCTTGTTCTTACTTTATGATCCAATTGGGCAATGAATGAGAATATAATTGTGTGCCGAGCGCATTGAGGGGACTCGGTACACTAATATGGTTTCCATGTCGACATAGACAACAAAAACTCACGAGAACCCTGTGCCGATATTTCCCTATGTGGACATTTTAATGGTGTCAATCTTATTTTTCAACGTCGACCCTTTTCATGTGATGAGCAATAGCCTGGTCGACCTGCTGACTGTCTAATAATCCACACCCGTTTATTTTATGGACATTCTCTTCCCGAGTGGCTTTGGGCTGTGACCTGCACAAGATCCCCCTGTGTGAGTGTGAGCACCAGCATCAGCATCTTCATCCATCCCAGGAGTGGACTCCTTCCTTCCCCTGGCCCAGGGACAGCTTTAACATTAGGCAGCTTCCTAGAGTGTTAGGATCTGAAGAGGGGGGAGGGGGGTCCAAGCGACGGATGGAAACTGAGTAGCGCTATTCGCTGGGCGGTGGTGCGGGAAGCGCTGCTGAATTTGAAAACACTGCCCGGACGCTGATTGGCTGAATCTCAGTTCTCTGCGAATAGCGCTACTCAGTTCCCATCCGCCGCAGGGACCCTGCTGCCTGCCACGTGATGCAGGGACCCTGCTGCCCATCCCCTGCTGCTGAAGGCTCCCCAGGGATATACATGAAATAAATCACATGCGATTTATTGCATGTATAATTTGGCACATCAAGTGCCAAATCGTAAGCAGCCTCCCGGGGAGCTGCCGGGGGTCTTTCAAGGGCAAACTGGTCCGACTAAGGACAAGTCGGACTAGTGTATGGGGGCCATTACACCGGCCGCAGGAGAAGTTGGTGATCCAGTGGCGGGTGCTGTTCTCTGATCTAATTATTGGACTAATTAGGCTAAATGAAAACCTCTAACTTCCTACCTATTTATAAGAGGTGCAGAAGTTCTGACAATATTTCCTAAGAAAAAAACAAAACAAAACAGAAAAAAAAAAAAAGATTTTATGAAAAATGGAACTTGCTGTAAACATGGGAAAAATATCTGCAGTAACTTCTATAGAACTCACTGCAACAGATTGTCTCTCCTTCAACAGAAGAGTTGCGTTTTTCTTTCACCTGCAATTGAATACGTGCTCGGCAGAGTCTATCTGCAGGTTGTGTGTAAAATCAGTGTCCTGTAGCAAGGATTAAATATTTCTCCCCCAATCCCCAATGCAAACTGTAGGTCCCTTCCGCAGAATGAGTAATAAATGCAAAAGGTCTGCAGAACACTGCTGCAATCACAGATTTACGTTAAAGAAACGCAAAATTTTGTACCAGTCCTAGTGAAATATAGCACTTGCAGGGATGAAGGTGAAATTCCTGTCAAAAAAGACAGATAACAACAGGTGCACCAGAAAACTGTTGGTAGATGGAATATGGTTGTCAACTTTTTATCTGGGGTTGCCTGGTAGAGGTGGAGTAGAATATGTGTGTGTGTGTGTGTGTGTGTGAGAGGGGTGGTTTGGAGGTTTGGAGGATCATGTGGAGTGTGAAAAAGTGAGTGCATTAACCAATCCCAGCACTGTTGCTGTATAGTGACGCATTTCGCAGCAACAACAGAATGTGAGCTAATCACGACTTGTTTGGCCCACTCTATCTATCTATCTATCTATCTATCTGTGTGTGTGTGTGTAATAGCAATGTTTATGGTAATTATTTTGATCAATAGTGTAGGACCTGCAGAATACTGCGGTAAGGAGGCATAAATGCATTGATCAATACAGGAAATAAATTGCCACTGTTGTTATTGTTAGTTAATTTAGTGAGTGTAGGGTGTGTGATTTTTATTTAAACAATGTGGTAACAAATCTAGGAATTGTGAGTGCTGATGATTAGTGCTTTTTGTATAGTTCCCTCACCAATGACTAGTGTACGTGAGTCTCTGAAACACTGCCATCTGCTGTCAGAGAGTGAAACTACATCTCTTTCTCACACATTTATTTATTAACAGTTTCTTATATAGCGCACACATATTCTGCAGCGCTTTACAGAGAATATTTGAACATTCACATCAGTCCCTGCCCAAGTGGAGCTTACAATTTTAAAATACAATATTAAAAACACAAACACAGAAGGGAGCAGACTAGCTTTTGAAGCTTTTGTATATATATATGTAAACAACAAACAAATAAATATATATAAGGTGAAGGACCACTAGAGGCCTCTTGACATACTAAAGGTGCACGTACAGGGTGCCGTGCGATGCGCGCTCCCGCGGGCATCCCATCATACAGCACATAAAGTCCGTGCAGTCCCTGCTTTTTGAACTAGCTTCGGATCGCATTGCATACAAATTGCATGCGATGGGATCTAGTTCAAAACGCATGGAAATATTGTATTGTCCTAGCTGTTCGGTTTCAAACTTGCCGTATATGGAGAAAGGGAGCTGTGAAGACAGAGATTGGAGGTAGGAGAAGATAGGTACTGGAGGTAGGATCAAGAGTTTGTGGGCTAAAAACTGGCACAGCTCAAAGTGAAAGTACATTGTAGAAGCCGCCATTTTGACAGGCTTTCAACTAGTACATACATACATACATACATACTCTTTCTTGTTCTGTAAAACAGCATAAATAATAAGTCATGTATATACTGTATATTACTGTGAAGGGTACTGGCAGCTCTACATAAAGCATTTTTGGTACTTGTGTAGTTTCATGGCGCCACCGCGCGCACAGTCTGTGTTTGAAACTTGGCAGCTTGCCAGACTCTGTGTTTAACTGTGCGCGTGCCGCTCTAGATGTTCGCAGCACAGCGCGTGCCTGCTTTACATATTTAATGTACGTTATCAGTGTAACGTGACAGGTCATTGTGGTACTTGTAGTTCCACAGTGAAATAGACAGTCCTGCACACCGCTGACAACGGGGGCATGTAAACTGGACACCCTGGCACACCGCTAACGTACGGGGCTTCTAAACTACACACCCCGGCACACGCTAAAATTTAGACGCTAAAACGTCTAAATCCAGACTCCCTGGAAACCGCTAAGAAGGGGGCATCTAGATTTAAACGCTAAAGCGTCTGAATTTAGTAGGGTGTAGGGGTACATAGGGGTGCACTGTGCAAAACACTCTTAAAACTGTTCACAATGACACTAGTCGACGTTACAGCTGTCGACCTTATTAATTCCACTATCCACGCCACCCCGAAGTGTGGCGAGCGGTCGCGGTCGCGGTACGCGTCCGACCGACCTTTTCATACCCCCACTATCCACGTTGGCGTGGAGTTGATTTTAAAAAGTGTGGCGAGCGCAGCGAGCCCGAAGCGTGGCGAGCGCACGCGGATTACTTCACAGGTATATGCGTCCGCTCGCCACGCTTTGGGCTCGGTGGCTCGCTGCGCTCGCCACAGTTTATAAAATTAACTCCACGCCGACGTGGATAGTTGGGGTATGAAAAGGTCGGTCGGACACATACCGCGTCCGCTCGCCACACTTCGGGGTGGCGTGGTTAGTGGAATTAACAAGTTCGACAGCTGTTACGTTGACTAGTGTCATTGTGAACAGGTTTAAGTGTTTTGCACAGTGCACCCCTATACCCAACTAAATTCAGACGCTTTAGCGTCTACTTTTAGATGCCCCCTTCTTAGCGCTTTCCAGGGAGTCTGGATTTAGACGCTTTAGGGTCTAAATTTTAGCGTTTGCCGGGGTGCAGGGAGTCTGGATTTAGACGCTAAAGCGTCTACATTTTAGCGTGTGCCGGGGTGTCTAGTTTAGAAGCCCCGTACGTTAGCGGTGTGCCGGGGTGTCCAGTTTACATGCCCCCGTTGTCAGCGGTGTGCAGGACTGTCTATTTCACTGTGGAACTACAAGTACCACAATGACTTGTCAGCGCGCGCTGCTGCTGCCAGCGCTACACTGATAACGTACATTACATATGGAAAGCAGCCACGCGCTGCTCTGAGAACAGCTAGAGTGGCACGCGTACAGTTAAACACAGAGTCTCGCAAACTGCCAAGTTTCAAACACAGACTATGCGCGCGGTGGCGCCGTGAAACTACATAAGTACCGCATTTTTCAATTTCAATTTCATTACTGAATAGTAAAGCATAAAAAGTAATAAGCACATAACCCAATATCAGTTTCACTTCTTCTTAGAAAACCTTTATTTAGGGATTTCCCCCCGTGATGGGATCAATATCTAGAATTCACAGTGCAGAAGGTGCTATCCTCTAAGTCACGTGCCCGGTTTATCACCATCTGTCCCCGCGGCTAGATACACAAGATAAATTAGTAGACTGTCACAGATCAGTGAGTGATTGCGGCAAGCGGAAGCGGGGAATTCCCGGGCGTGCCGCTTCTCCAATACACAGAACAGGCCGATGGGCGTGTGGCTGTAAAAACTTGTGATGGTAACACTGGGAGCAATGGTTCCCTCTCCAGCAACACTGACACAGAGGAACTGTTGCTTTGGGTGTAAGATACTGCTGGCTGCTCCAGTGGCCTGGGCGCTGTACGCAGTCACCACTGGGGCAGTAACATATTTATATAGGGATGACGTAATAATCCGAGACCTAAGGTCGACCCCATATGTTCGACATGCACACAGCAGACAGGGCAAATTTGTTGACATGTAAATGGGATCCTGATAGGTTGACAGTTACAAAAGGTCGACATTTTGAAAAAAAAAGTAGAAACATTTTCTTTTTGGGTTTCATTCTGCATGTTGAATCATAAAAAAAGGCAAATTAGTGGAAAAGCTACTACCCCCGCAGGTTCTAGACCCACTCGTAGTCTATAGTGTTCACTCTAGCATTTAGAGCAGGCAGGGCGGCGGGGGGCATACGGGGCACACCGATGCCACAGCTGGGGAGCGGTCCCGGGCCGTCAACGTCACAAGAGGGGCATGCCAGGGCCGCGACGTCATCAAAGGGGGCGGGCCCAGCCACCGCCATCACCAAAGGCGGCAGGCCCGGCCCCTCCAAAGTCGCTGTGCTGCCAGGGAAGCGCCGGGCATCGCTGTCTACGGCGGCGCTGGGCTTCCCTGTGAAGCTGTTTTAGCTGGGGTGCTGCCTGTAGGGGCAGGGTGCATTTTGCCCTTTAAAAATCGGGCAGGGCGCAGCGCCCCGCTAAAACAGCCTAGCGGGAACACTAGTCTACATGAATGATATGAAAAAGGAGTATGAAAAAGTTACAAAAAAAAAAGTTACAAAAAGTTGTGTCCCCTTAAGTGCGGACATTAATTTCACCATGTCGTCCGAATGCATCGTAGCATACATGCACAAGTCTGGATAGCAACAGAAAAGGCATGTGTTTGTAAACGTAAAGTGGACTGGGGGTTGACTGACAGGAAGCCGCCGTTTTGGGGGATGTACCCGGAGGGTAAGAAAACATGCAACAATGCCCAAATGTTTTAAGGGAGAGTCCCTTGACCTTGATCGTCCTGTCTCAGATGCTGATGACCGGTAGAGTCAGACTTACTCAGATTTGCACAGACCGCAAAAATCAAATGATGGTCTGTGAATGGTGTATGGTTTTGCGGGCAAATAGCGAACTGCGATATTTTCATATTTCATCTGCAGACTTTGTACAAGGCGTTTTCACTTTCTGTCACCGGGGGGCAGTTTTCTATTCACAGTCATCTGCAACTTTGCAGATCAACGGTCAGGTCTGAATTAAGGGGTGTGCACATGATTCGATTTGATTTTCCTTATAGAAGCAAAATCGAACCAAAATTTTTTAAGGCGCTTATGATCCGCATTCATCCGATGTCCACTTCCGTTTTCTCTATATCGAAAAAATAGACTGTGCAGGCAAAGAAATATCGAATTTGATCCAGTAAATAGAATGTGTACGCTGTGCCTTGAATACACATCAAAATCTATATTGAATGCAAAAGGTCAAATCGAATATGGAATCGAATGGAAAGCAAAGGTCAAGTCGAAAGGGGGGTGGAAATGGGGAAATCTAACGCAAATCAAATTGAATGTAAACGCGTGTGTACGCACCTGAATGCCCTAAAATCAAGTTATCCCACTGCAGGCACCAATTATTGAAACTGGAAAAAAAACTATTTCAATTAGATTTGGCCTATTTGACCTGTTCTGACGTTTTTTTTCTACTCCTTTTCGATTTTCACTATTGTCTATTCGATTTCACATCGAATCTGGATCAAATGGAATGCAGCAGTGAACACATTACATTTGCCCTATCTACTATTATAGAGGGTACACCCGATGATGCTGTGTACACATGGTGAGATTTTGTGTTCAATTTTGACTATATAATCAAAATCGAATGGACTTTGAACGGTTTTCAGCCTCATTCGATGCGAATCTCAATGCGTACTCCCGATTAGTGTAAATCGAACAGTAAAATAGATGGTGCAGGCAAGACTACAGATGGAGAAGGCTCCATCTTTGTAGGGGCTGGCCGCAGCGCCATCCTGAAACTGGGACGCACGCGCGTCCTAATCAGATGGAGCGCCTCTGCGCCGGCTATCGCCAGCGCAGGCATGCTGGCGATCCACGGCCAAGGATCAGAGGCGCTCCATCTGTATATAGTACAGATCTGTACTATACAGTCCAAATCAAATGCCTTTCGTGTACCGTTCAATCGGGATAGAATCGCAAGCAAAGACTTTTTTATCCTATTCGATTTCCACTACAAGGGAGCGCGCATTGGGATCAAATCTGCATCGAATGCTAATAAAAGCATTCGATGTGCATTTGATTTTGCTTCTATAAGCAACATCGAAAAGAAATATGGTGCATATCTCACCATGTGTACCCAGTTGAGTAACACTGGGGAAGATCGGCTGCGAATATATAATTTACATCCTATCGAGACTTTGAAAAGAATTGTATGTTGTGGCAACTGTGGCTTTCAAACAATGAAACACCAGACTTGAATGATGTCATTCACATTTGTCTTGTGGTGTGGGGATACCACCACCTGTCTAGTGGTCTCTCTCGCATACATCCGTTAATCAGTACATACAGGCGCTGAAGGTGTTTATAGCAGGGCAGACAGACACGGCCATGTAACCAAAGCAATACAGCTGTGACACCACATAAGGAAGTACTAAACCAACATATATATGTAATGCTTCATGGAAAACCCCTTGACTACGGACCTAATTCAGGCCTGATTGCTGAGCTGCTAATTTTGATAGATCTGGGACCAGATCAGTTGCAGCAGGGCCGGATCTGATGTCACAGACCCCCTCAAATGCCTGGACACACCTGTATTTACCCAGACACTTCCAGAAAACATCAGGTTACCACCCTCCAAACGCTGGCTTCCTATCAATCGACTTGCGTACGGCCAGTTATCAAAAAAGTAGCAGGATCGCCTCGCTCATGCGTTCTATGGGCCGTACGCATGCCCAGTCTATCAATAATTGCCCGGCCTGCGAATTTACAGTTCTTAATTAGGCCCTATATTACCATGCCCTTGCTAACATTTCACCCTTTGCCGAAATGCTGGTGTGCGCTAACAATGTGTCAGTAAATATGTTACCTGCAACCTGGATTAAGCCTTCGGGGGGGGGGGGTGTGTGCACTTTAGACAGTACCCCCCCCCCCCCCCCCCCGGCCGCAAACTGCACAGGAGAACACACACATATATATATACCACATGAAAAGCCTGATTGTCCCTCTGTACCATACTCTGTAGGAGACCTCATAGGCTCAGCGCTGCCTCTGATTACAAACCCTCCCATGATGAGGCCGCTGCTGATGCTGTCCTCCATGGGCCTGAGAAGCATGTGGTGTACTCCACCAATCAGAGCTCAGCACAAGTCTCTCAGCCTCTGACCTCCTAGTCTCATGGGACTTAGTTAACTCCCAGTAATGCACTGCACACTTGTGCAGTCAGTGTGCCTTGGCTCCCGATGCTCAGCACCATTAATAATTGTCACATTGGCAGATAGGTGAAGCTGCAGCACTACCCCACTCCCATGCTGTGGCCGGAGAGCCCGGCACACGGGGTTAATGGCGGCTACAGCACTGAAGGGGTTAACTCTCCGTGCTTTGCCGTTATTCAGAACAAGGGCACTTGGCATGTTTTAGACTGTATGAGTAGCACTGAGCTGGGACAGGACCCCTCCTGCAGTGCTGCTGTAAGTTGTAGCCTGCTGCTGAGCACCAGGCACAGATTATATGTACTTATGAAATATATGTTTGACACTGAGCTAGGACTGCATTATATATTGTGTATATTGTATTGAATATTGAGGAATGCATTCTGGACTTACAATGCACTTTGTACATTTCTGAAGGAAGGAATTTAGCAATCTTGGTGATGAGGAAATGAAATGCTAATTTGCCTCTCTTGTCAGAATGTCTGTAAGTGTCCAAAACACAGCAGGGAATAGGCTCTGTATCTGAAGCACTGTGTAAAAGGTGATAAAAAGGAAATTTGTGTACCTGAGCCCAGGACATCCTGTGTGTGAGGTGTTGATGAGGCACAGACATTTGTGTTTCGTTATGTAAACATGCTACCAGGAGATAAATATCTCCCCTGTTCCTGAAAGTTATATATTCTAAGGAAATTGGATTTATCCTTTGTAGTATGTAATCTTGGTTCGTTATGCACTGGAAGTAACATATCAGAGTGAGGTGCAAATTGTAAATGCATGGGGGAGGACCTGACAATGTCAAAGGGTTTTCTGCCTATATAAGCAGGGCTCTGTGAGCCCAAAGTTGTACTCTGTTCTACCTGTCCTGCTGTAAACATTCTGCTGTATGCTGCACTCTCCTATTCTAGGAGAGAGTTCTTTTAAGAACTTTGAGCAAATAAACATCTTCTTGCCTCAAGACGTCTCTGCCATCTTGCGACTAACAGAATTACCGCAATAATTCCGTTCTCCGGCTGTTCTGGGTAAAGGTATCCAGCGTCCTCCAAGCTCCGCTCTGCCAGCTACCGAAGCAGAGGTCTGGTCCGTGAACCAGAGGGGAAGCCACTGACGCCAGCCAGGAGTGTGTCAGCAGCGCGTCAACGCATACACTCCCGCAGGTAGTACTCAGGTGCCAGCAGTTGGCCCTGAGGAGGTAACCGTGGTTCCAGGCGCCACGTATAAGGAGTCTGGTGGTGGCAGCGATACCCCGCCCACTGCGTAGTGGGCGGAGTCAGTAACAGGCGGTTGCTGACGGTAACAGGGAATCCCCAATTGGCACGGTCCCGTGAGACCTGGTACCGCAATCTGTGGACCCGAAGGGCGTAGCCAGAGCTAAGGGCAGGCGTCCGGTCACAGAAATTGGTGGCAGCAGTGGGATAACCCAGGCGGCTCTTCAGTCACCCGATTGGAGAAGCCGCGTTACTCAGGGAAGAGTAACGGCAGCCAGGAGAACGCGCAAGATGGCGGACTTCAATGGAATGTCGAAGGCTGACCTTGAGATCGTGTGTCGGGAGAAGGGTGTGGATATCCCTTCCAAAGCAACTGTAAACGAAATGAGGGCGGCGCTCAAGCGCTTGGAGGAGTCGAGTCGGGAGGAGGTGCAGCACGCTGATGGTGACCGTGTCCAGGAGGACAGCCACACAGAGGACCTTCATCTGGACCCGGTGAGACTCACAAGCCCCGCCCCCTCTAGCAGCAGCCACGTCTCCCAACATTCCCTAGCAGGGCCAGGATCCCCGCGTCCCAGGGTGGACGGCGCGGATAGCCTAGCGGATCGGCTAGCGGAATTAGGGGAGAGGGCAACGGAACAAGAACGCATGCTCATCATTCGGATGTGGCATGCGGAGCGGGCACCACAGGCTGTGGTACCCCGGGCGCCGTTGTCAGCTGCTACCCACCGAGTGGGACGGATTCAGTTTGCTAAGTTTGCTGACAGCGATGGGGACATTGATGGACATTTGCAAGTTTTTGAGAGGACTTGTAAACTCCATGATTTGCCCAAACAGGAGTGGGTAAGACACCTTGTGCCCACCCTGCATGGAGAGGCCTTGGAGGCCTATCGAGGAGTGGCCAATGAGGACTGTGGGGACTATGATGTTGTGGCCAAGGCCCTCCTCCAACGGTTTTTTGTAACTCCTGAGTCCTACAGGAAAAAGTTTCGGGACTTGCCAAAGAATCCGGGCAGCACCCACGAGCAGTTTGCCACCCAGCTGCGGCAGTACTTGGTGAAGTGGGTGCAGGAATCAAAGGCCACAACCTGGGACACCCTGATTGATGTGATCTGCAGGGAGCAGTTCTACCGCAGGTGTGCCCAGGAAGTGAAGGAGTGGGTGCTAGATCGGGAGCCACCCAGTGTAAAGATGGCTGCCCAGCTAGCGGACAAGTATGTGGCAATTCGGTCACAGGGGCTGAAACGCCCAAGTAGCAGCCCACTACAAAGGACTGTACCACCAGGGGGACACCCCTCTTCAGCTTATCGCCCCCCAAAGCAAGTATCTTCCAACCCGGGTGCTCTTGGCCAGCAATCGCCCCGCAGCGTCCCTGCGAGTAATCAGGGATCATCGGAGCCCCGACTGGTCAAGAAGTGCTACAGCTGTGGGAAAATCGGACATCTGAGGATGAACTGTCCCACCCTGCCGGCACCCCATATTCGCGCTACCAATCCGAATGCTGGAGCCCGGCTTGCTTGCTTGACCCGTGGAGATGAGCCCACAGAGACTGTACCCCCTCCAGTCAGTCCGATGGAGTGTGGTGAGAAGCAGGCAGACTCTGCTGATAGAGTCACCTGCATGGCCACGCGGCCTCTACAGAATATGTGGCGGCACCTGCAGTCGGTCCAAGTGGGGCCCCTGCAGGGGGAAGGCCTGAGAGACTCTGGGGCCTCAATCACTGTGGTGAGCCCCAGACTGATTGATCCTGCTGCAGTATTGCAGGGTCGCACTGCCAAAGTTACAATGGCAGATGGAGCGGAGCGAGAGGTACCCATGGCCAGAGTCTACCTGGATTGGGGGGCTGGACCAGAGTTGCGAGATGTTGCCGTCATGGATGGCCTCCCAACAGATGTAGTCCTGGGGAATGATCTTGGGGGTGGAATCGTTACTACATTTGCTAACGCCATCGCCTGGAGTCAAGCTGCCAGACTACAGTCCTTACCATCGACACAGCCCAGCCCAGAGGAAAAGACCACAGCGGCCAGACAACTGCCAGCACAGCCAACCACAGCATCAACCAGCCCAGAGGAAAAGACTACAGTGGCTAGATCAGTGCATCTCCCCTGCATGCCTTCTGCCTCTGGTGTGCCTACGTCCCCTAGCAACGCAGAGGATGTGTGTGCCAGCTTGTTGTATCCTGTGAGGGTGCCCAGCGATGCTCCTGTTCCTAGTGGTTTGCCAACTCCGGCGGTGAGTATGAGTGACCACACTGACCTTGACATGACTGACCCAAACCAGAATGACCCTAGACATCCCAACCTAGATGCCCCTGTAGAGTGTCCCCCTTTAGGAGAAAGTGAGGGGCACTGGCAGGGGGTTCAGGAGGCTCCGCTCTCTGACCCATCCCTGACAGGCATATGGTGCCAAGCTCGCAGCGGCCTTGATGGGGTGGGGAGTGCGCCCGGGCAGGAAGGGTTCAGGCCCAGGGTAGTCAGGAAGGTAAACGGGGATACACCAGAGAGGGTGGGTTCCCCAAGACGTAGGTCCTTCGCGGAGGACAGGAGGGCAGGTCTGACGGTTGTTGCAGACAGGTGCCCGGGAAAAGTGACAGAGGTGCAGTGCCTGGAGGATAGTGTGGGAGGAGACAGGGGTAGGCCCAGACTAGTGAAGGTAGAGTCGACCAGAGGCTGTCCCCCGTCCACAACCCCCAGACAGGTACTGACCTTAGAAACTGTAAGGCCCTACAGACCAGTTGTCCCTGACTCTAGTTTGGTAGTGACGTCCCTTACAGTAGTGACTAGTAAGGGTCTTCCCAAGACAGTGGAATGTACACCTGCTTGTGAGTTGGCATTCCAGTCGCTGAAGGAGGCTCTGGTACCAGCTCCAGTGCTGGTGACGCATATTTATTACCAGGACATTGTGGTACGGACTATTGCGTCACTGCACGGACTGGGAGCAGTACTGAGCCAGGAGCAGCCATGTGGGCAGGAGCACCCTGTGGCTTGTGTGAGCAGAATACTGCTATGGTGGGAGGTGGGGTATGCCACAATTTGGACACACTGGGTGGCAATTGTGTATGCAGCAGACCTGCTTTGGCACAGATGGTGCCACTGGCACCCCACTGGGGTGAAGGAACACCCACCTGATGAAGGTTTGCCCCCTTCATTGGGGGAAACAGACAGACTGTTGTTGTGGGGCCTTGGACTTGGACACTGTGGTGACTGTGGACTTTCAGCACCAACCGGATATGGCCCACTGCAGTCTGGAGGAGCTGTCTAGGCTGGGGGCCAACACCCCCAGGCACTCCCAGTAACCCCCAAATGGGCTGCGGGACCAGGAGCCAAGTCGTTGGGACATGGCCCTCTGGTTTCCCGCTTGAAGGGGGGGGGGAGAAGTGTGGCCGGAGAGCCCGGCACACGGGGTTAATGGCGGCTACAGCACTGAAGGGGTTAACTCTCCGTGCTTTGCCGTTATTCAGAACAAGGGCACTTGGCATGTTTTAGACTGTATGAGTAGCACTGAGCTGGGACAGGACCCCTCCTGCAGTGCTGCTGTAAGTTGTAGCCTGCTGCTGAGCACCAGGCACAGATTATATGTACTTATGAAATATATGTTTGACACTGAGCTAGGACTGCATTATATATTGTGTATATTGTATTGAATATTGAGGAATGCATTCTGGACTTACAATGCACTTTGTACATTTCTGAAGGAAGGAATTTAGCAATCTTGGTGATGAGGAAATGAAATGCTAATTTGCCTCTCTTGTCAGAATGTCTGTAAGTGTCCAAAACACAGCAGGGAATAGGCTCTGTATCTGAAGCACTGTGTAAAAGGTGATAAAAAGGAAATTTGTGTACCTGAGCCCAGGACATCCTGTGTGTGAGGTGTTGATGAGGCACAGACATTTGTGTTTCGTTATGTAAACATGCTACCAGGAGATAAATATCTCCCCTGTTCCTGAAAGTTATATATTCTAAGGAAATTGGATTTATCCTTTGTAGTATGTAATCTTGGTTCGTTATGCACTGGAAGTAACATATCAGAGTGAGGTGCAAATTGTAAATGCATGGGGGAGGACCTGACAATGTCAAAGGGTTTTCTGCCTATATAAGCAGGGCTCTGTGAGCCCAAAGTTGTACTCTGTTCTACCTGTCCTGCTGTAAACATTCTGCTGTATGCTGCACTCTCCTATTCTAGGAGAGAGTTCTTTTAAGAACTTTGAGCAAATAAACATCTTCTTGCCTCAAGACGTCTCTGCCATCTTGCGACTAACAGAATTACCGCAATAATTCCGTTCTCCGGCTGTTCTGGGTAAAGGTATCCAGCGTCCTCCAAGCTCCGCTCTGCCAGCTACCGAAGCAGAGGTCTGGTCCGTGAACCAGAGGGGAAGCCACTGACGCCAGCCAGGAGTGTGTCAGCAGCGCGTCAACGCATACACTCCCGCAGGTAGTACTCAGGTGCCAGCAGTTGGCCCTGAGGAGGTAACCGTGGTTCCAGGCGCCACGTATAAGGAGTCTGGTGGTGGCAGCGATACCCCGCCCACTGCGTAGTGGGCGGAGTCAGTAACAGGCGGTTGCTGACGGTAACAGGGAATCCCCAATTGGCACGGTCCCGTGAGACCTGGTACCGCAATCTGTGGACCCGAAGGGCGTAGCCAGAGCTAAGGGCAGGCGTCCGGTCACACATGCAATAAACTTTTTTTTTAAATACATGCCAACCAAAGGGGGGGGGGGGGGGGGCTAGACAAAGGGGGACCCAGGGGTACTGACCCCCCCTTTAATCCAGCCCTGCTTGTGAGACTTTTTATGGGCTTGTCAATAAAAACCAAAAGGGTCCTATTGCGCTATGTTAGGTATTACACAGCAGCAAAAAAACATGCAACTGCTGCAGGAGGCGTCTGTAGGAAATAGACATCCTCTGACAGCCCTAACAAAAAGTAATAAAGTAGGGAGTGATAACCAACCAGGCCCTAACTCTCATTTTTCAAATACAGCCTGTAACATGGCAGTTAGGAGCTAGCTTTTCACATTATCACTTTTTGAAGCTTAGTGCATCTGCTTCACTAGTCCTGGCATATGACTCACACCGGGACTGTCAGACACGTAGCATGTAATGTGGTTGGGGAGGAGTAAAGAGTCCGCGGTCTTATGCTGGGTACACACCAGGACGACTAGGGCCCGATCCCCTTAATCTAGATCCAATTCCGACCAATTGGATGTAGATTGTGTGGTGATTGGGCCCTTTTCTGTCCTGGTGTTGACCGATACCGATCCGATACGTGGTCCCGTGGGTCGGTCGTTATTGAGATCCTACCTGCTGCAGGTAGGATCTGAATGACGACCATACAGCCGGGTGCGGGTCGCCATCGGATCGGACCCGCTCACGGTGCACATCGTGAGCGGGTTGTGCCCCCTGCGTCACCGTAAGCGGGTCGGACGAGACACTGACGACCCGCTCACGATGTGCATCGTGAGCAGGTCGTTGTGGTGTGTACCCTACAATACAGTTTGATTGACAGTAATGGAGACAGAGTTAATCCACCATGAAGAAGATGTCTTTAGTCACAATGCCTCATACATTTTAGGCCTTAGCCTTTAGCCTACTATAGAACCGGATCCTTAGTCATCAACACCTCAAAGCAATTAGCCTTATTTACTAACATGAAATGACCGGAATAGTATCTGTAGTGTAAGATGAAAGGACCATGGTACATAGGCGAGCGCTCGCTGACACTGCTCAGCACAGGGATTATAGGGCACAGTGGACAGTTTGGAAACGTTTTCCTGGCGCTATTATGGAGATTAAATGGTCATTATTATTTTAGCCAACAGAGCAAAATCCACCGACTATTGTGCTTATTTAATATCCTGTGACTTATTGGGAGAGAACCACAGCACCCGATCTCCCGTGTAAGGAAGCGATCACTATACGTGTGTAACATGTTAATACCCCCTGCTATAGTTAACTAGTGTTCATTCTAGCACCCGCCATATTTGAAAACCCATGCAGTTCCTCTTCCCTGCCTGGGGTGTCGCTGTCTTCTGTAGTGCTTCTAGCACAGTGTGGTCTGTATATCAGCACTGATATGCAAACCAGACCTGTGCTAGAAACACCACAGCAGACAGCGACACCCCAGGCAGTGAGCAGGAACTACATGGGTTTTCAAAGATAGCGGGTGCTAGAATGAACAGTATTAACATTTAAACCAGTTTCCCACTGATGGTATAATTGCAGCTTCAATTTTTACCTATGTCCTCCTGAAAGGGAAGATCAGGTGGGAGGTGTCAGTCTTCATAACCCCTCCCCCTATTGTGCAATATCACAATTCACTGTGTTGTCCATTGGTAACCGCACTATGATGACACCTCTTCGGGGAGTGGATCCGCAGCCCTGATCTATTCGCTCAGTCGATCGGGAAGGGTGTACAAAGTTCGGGAGTCTTAAAGGCATTCTAGGAGGGGATGCAAACATGACCTGTGGATAACAAGTGCCCTGATAGGGATGCAGTTGAAATTCCGACGCCGGAATCCCGACCGCCGAAATCCCGGCACTTTATCCCTCTATGGGTGTCCACAACACCCATAGAGGGAGAATAAATTAGTGTCCGCAAGGGGGGGCGATCCACGTCCCCCCTTGTCGGGATTTTGGCGGTCGGGATTTTAACCGCCGGGATTCCGACCGCCGGGATTTAGTACCAATCCCCCCTGATATACGTATGTGATTCCCTTAAAGCTGCCCTTATACAAAAACCTATAGCACCTGCTGACCTGGACACATATTAGACATCCCCACAATTGCTTTACTATTACTTTCATGATGATCGAACACCGAAACTTTCGAGTTCTACAGAACCCTATGGCAGAAGCCGCAGGACCTCTTTATCTCACTCACACTCCCAGCTCCACTCACTCCTGCCACTCACTTTGTGAATAATACTTATACAAATCTGAATCCACTCTTTAAGCCACTACCACAAACTCTATGCATAACAACATAGGTAACTAACTGATTTTTTTTTTTTTTTGGGGGGGGGTGTTAAAAGGGGACGCTGTCTATTCTAAGAGGGGATCTTACAAATCAATGAACTTTACTGGTAATTGCCACCTGGAGCGATTGGGGAATTTTTCCACCAGGAAATTTATCAATGTCACATGACTATTACAGTACATGAGATGACATCACCAGCAAAAGTACTGACGCATCCAGGAGGCAGCATTCAGTATTATTAGCTAAATGAGTCACAAAATCAAATCTTTATTTAAAAAGAAACAACTGGACACTGGGGCTAATTCACACAGGTCTCAATTTGTCTGCCAGGAGATTATCAATGTGCTTGTGCGCGAGTACCGGCTGCGAATGGGTCCTGCTAAATGTACTCATCGCAGGCCATTGGCATGATGATTGACAGGGAGTTGGCACCGGCCGTTGTATGGGAGTGCCAAGAGAAACTGTGGAGACATCAGCAGCAGCCTGGATGTAACTGCTTTCATTGCAGTCATTGACCTAAGACACCTCGCAGGTGTCTTAGATCTGCGGCGTCCCTGTACAGTCCCTGTGGCAGCTGACATCCACTAACGCCAGCTGCCCGCCACCCGTGTCACGACCGCATTAGCATGGGAACGCCTAGAATTTTCATTTGGATGCCCATGAAACACTGGGTGTTCCCATGGGTGCTACCCCTCGCCGCCTTAATGAGCAATCTGCTGCGAGTTTATGCGCATTCGCAGTTGCTAAACATCTGTGTGAACGTGCAGGGGAGCCTATGAACCAGAATCAAGTTCTGGACTAAGCAGTGGCTGAGAACAGCAGGGACCAGTGGGGAATAGTTGATGGAGAGTGGAATACTAATGGATTTGGACATATTCGGTCGGATGCGAATGGATGTCCATTCGCAAACCGAGCAAATCCATTCGCAAGGCGGGTTTTCATGGGTGTGGGCGGAGACTAACATGAACGCTTGGCAGGCTAACTCGGACTTGTGCAAAGATGTCTGAATCAGGCTCACTGACCGTAGTCATTTGTGGCACTGTCATTAAAACAAGCAAAGGGTCCGCACAGCAATGGTTGACACATAGTGTCGCCCCCTCAAAAAAAAAAAAATGTGAAAAAACAAGCCGACCTTTTCACGTGTGGACCATTTCCAACTTGTTACCTATAACGACCCTTTATACCATAACCAGGGCAGATATGGGTTCTGTGTGAAAGGAATAACCCAGGACCATGGTGCAGTGTGAAAGAGGTACAGCAGCTAAGACGTGGGTCCAACCTGTGTTTAATAATCTGGGAATAGGCAGGGTTAAAGCTACAATTGAAAGTGGTGTCAATAAACTGAATGCAAAGTCTGAAGGTTCATACACACTGGGTGTTTTTGCCCAGTCTGTATGCAGACCGATGATGGGGGAAGATCGCTGGACTGAAAATCGCTCAGTGCGTACACACTGAGCGATTTTCACCCGTCCAAGCGATTTTCCCCAGGGGAAAGACGAATTTCCATATCAGGACACTATGTAAAGCCGTCCACCCCCTTGCTCACCTGCTGGTGATACCAGCAGATTAGTGGCGGTGGCCGATGATGATGATGATATGGGAGCGCACATCAGCACTCACCACTCATCACTGACCTGTACACACTGGGCGCCTTTTGAGCTGAAAGTCGTCCAGTGTGTACAGGCCTTTAAATTAGGTTCACCTCTTTGGAATTCTGGGGCAGATGTACTAAGCCTTAACAAGAGATAAATGCAAGGGGGATAAGGAGAGATAAACATCCAGCCAATCACCTGCTAACTGCCATGTTACAGGCTGTGTTTGAAAAAAGTCAGTAAGGAGCTGATTGGCTGGATGTTTCTCTCTCTTTGGGGGGGGGGATGTTCTAACATCCACACCCCAGCTCCGCCCCCTATCGCATTCATAATTATTGCATATGCACTAACATATGCGATAATTATGGCAAAGGACAGCTCTTGCGTTAAGAGCTGTCCTTTGCAGTGACAGTCGGCGAGTCGCATGGGGACCTGGCGGCTCCCCCCTCCCTCCCTTACCCGGCGCTGCTGCAGGGGGGGGGGGGGGGGGGGGCTGGCTCTCCTCCTCCCTGCACCCGGAAGAGGATCAGTGCAGGGAGGAGGAGGTCACAGGGCCGGGCAGCACAGCTCTGTGCTGCCCGGACACAGGTGAGAGGGGGGCACGATGCGGGGCTCCGTGCAGGGCGGCAGTGGGTTGGTGCGGGGCTGCGGAGGGTTGCGGTAGAAGCCCATAGGCGGTAACCCAGCGGGGGATGCTTAGTGCATCCCAAAATGCGGTAAAAACCCAGATAACGGGGTTTTTACCGCATTTTTAGCTTAGAGAATCTTCCCCTTTATCACCCTTGCATTTTTCTCTTTTTAAGGCTTAATACATCTGCCCCATTGTTAGTTGTTTTCTTGAGGGTGGTTTGAATGTATAAAATGGGGCAAACCTTGCAAATGTTAACGTCTTCTAGAATAACAAGCAGTCTCCTGACAGTCTGGGAGCCGGGTGTACGGTGCCCACGGTCTACATTATGCCCACCTGAAAAACCTATTCTAAAACAATTTTCTAACTACTGTATTTTCAGCTTTGTAGAAGCTTGTCCTGATGTTGTGCTACTGGGGATACAAATCCTGGCGCAGCTGAGCAGCCGATGCCCCAAACCCTAATTTCAAATAATGGTGTAATATAAAGACAATACAGAAATATTTGCAAAACAGAAAGTGACAGCAGGTTGTGAGAATATGCAAAACATTTCTTCTGCAAAAAGTCCATGTAAGTGATCTACTATTATCTGTCACCGAAAGAGGAACCAATATCTCTGAGCAGGAGCAACAAAACAATTATCGCTCCCCATCAGTTATCTGCCCTCTAACATACACTTTACCCCTTTTATAAACCTATACCTGAACACCTGAAAATATAGTGGGAGATGATGCCCCCCCGGCAGACCTATTGGCTATCCAATTGGATGCCAATTGGGTAGCCCCTGGCAGACCTATTAGCAGCAGTAAATTACCGCTGCTAACAGGAAATCCCCCTACAAATATTATTAATAGAAAAATAAATCCAGAGAATTCCATCTCCACATTCTAGGGAGATGTTTAACAAAGCCTGGAGGGTATGCTGTCCTTGGGTCGACAATGATGGTCAACAGTGACTAGGTCGACACCTGGAAATGGGTGACATGCCATAGGTCGGCATTGACAAAAAGTCGACACAATCTTATGGTTGACACGGACAAGGTCGACACAATGTTTTCTCTTTTTTTGGTGTAGAGTAGACTGACTCGGTCCATACTTTACTATCCAAGTGGGCATACAGTGGGAATATAATAGCGTAGCGAGGCAGTGAGCCATGCGAGGGGAAGTGGTACACAAATATGGTGTCCACGTCATGATATGTAGACAAATATAAAAACGTGAAAAACTTGCCGACCATAAGCTTGTGTCGACCAATGGTATGTCAAGCATTTTTCAGATGTCGACCATTAGTGGTCGACCTAGTGATTGTCAAACATAGACATTGTTGACCCACTATACCGTAACCAGCCTGAAGAGAGATACAAACACACTAGTTGAGAGCAGCTATAACAATAACACCAGGTATGCTGGGACTTTCAGTGTTCCAACAAATCAAAGGCCACAGGGACAATTAAGAAAATAAGGGCCGATGTGACCATCCACCTGCATCATACTACATGGTCTGCCCAGGCTGCAGCATGTATACACCAAATGCTGGTATGTAATACCCATCAGTAATACTGTATTACATCGTCTGCCTATTATACCACAGTGACATGGTTGCAGCAACATAAAGGTAGCCAAGGACCACAATGCTTTGCAGAACCAATGCTTGCACTAAAGCCAATATATGTATCTATGTATAGGCATATATATACAGTAATATATACAGTATAATAGTGTAATTACCTCCTAGGCCGAGACTCCAGCACCCACTGTGCCTCCCCCCTGCTCTGGCTGTCCCTGTACATCTATAGGGGTAAAAAGAACAGAATGTATCACATAAACTCACCGCTTCCTGCAACAATCCTGGGAAATCCCCAGCGTTCTCTGATTGGTCAGAGGCTGAGCAACCAGATGACAGCCAATGACTGCACGATCAACACACTAACTCAAGGTGGGAGGAGCCCGGGTATAGTACTGCTGCTGCTTTCTGTATCTGCACTCTGCAGCAGCTGAGGAGAGCTGGAGCTTTTGCTCTGCATGGTCCAATTTGTCTTCATTTTGTACATACTGTATGCAAAACATAATATGCATTTATATACAGAGTGCAATTAGCTTGTGGGATGCATCATTGAGTAGACATTATGTTGGTCGACATGCATTAAGGTCGACATGCAGGAAGATCGGCATAACTGGAGGTCAACATGGGTCATTGGGTCAACACAAGCATTAGGTCGACATGGAGAACGTCGACAGTCAAAATGTTGACATGGTTTTTTTTTTTTAAATCCTGAATTTTGACACCGTCGACATGGACACTAAACCACACCACCGCGTCCCCTCGCATGGCTCACCATGCTTCGGGCACAGTGCCTCGCTACGCTCGACATGCTATTTTATTCTCCCACCCTGCCCTAGTGGATAGTAGGGCATGACATACCGCCTGTCGTCACATGTCAGCTCTAAAAACAGTGAAAACCCCATGTCGACCTTTTGACTGTCGACCTAATGCGTGTCGATCCAATGATTGTCGACCTAGTGACCGTATCCCTCTGTAGAAACTCAGACACTTGCTTTTATTATTCAGCTTGAAAAGATGAATATAATTACTGCTAAGTGTAAACTTTGTACCAACTTGAGGTCGACATGCATTGGGTAGACATTGATTATTGACAGGTCTTAGGTCGACACATGAAATAGGTCGACATGGCTAAAGTCAACAGGGTTGGAAGGTCGACACAAACATTGGGTTTACAATGGCAGGTTATGGTGCCTCGCTGAGCTCGGCACACTATTCTGTTCTCACTCCACGCCCTAGCGGCTGGTAGGGCATGAAATACCGCCTGACGGCACATGTCGGTTCAAAAAATCTGTGAAAAACCCATGTCGATCCGAGCCAAGTTCATCTATTTCAGCCTAAGGCCTGTGGACCTTCAGCGGTCGACCTTCATAGGGTCAATCTAATGACCGTATCTCATTACTAAAATATTTCTCTCTATACAGGCAGTTTGCGTTCTAATTGTGCAAATGTACCCGATGGCCCCCCTGGTGCATTCTGTGTGTATAGCACTAGTGCAAATGTACCCGATGGCCTCCCTGGTGCATTCTGTGTGTATAGCACTAGTGCAAATGTACCCGATGGCCTCCCTGGTGCATTCTGTGTGTATAGCACTAGTGCAAATGTACCCGATGGCCTCCCTGGTGCATTCTGTGTGTATAGCACTAGTGCAAATGTACCCGATGGCCCCCCTGGTGCATTCTGTGTGTATAGCACTAGTGCAAATGTACCCGATGGCCCCCCTGGTGCATTCTGTGTGTATAGCACTAGTGCAAATGTACCCGATGGCCCCCCTGGTGCATTCTGTGTGTATAGCACTAGTGCAAATGTACCCGATGGCCCCCCTGGTGCATTCTGTGTGTATAGCACTAGTGCAAATGTACCCGATGGCCTCCCTGGTGCATTCTGTGTGTATAGCACTAGTGCAAATGTACCCGATGGCCTCCCTGGTGCATTCTGTGTGTATAGCACTAGTGCAAATGTACCCGATGGCCTCCCTGGTGCATTCTGTGTGTATAGCACTAGTGCAAATGTACCCGATGGCCTCCCTGGTGCATTCTGTGTGTATAGCACTAGTGCAAATGTACCCGATGGCCTCCCTGGTGCATTCTGTGTGTATAGCACTAGTGCAAATGTACCCGATGGCCTCCCTGGTGCATTCTGTGTGTATAGCACTAGTGCAAATGTACCCGATGGCCTACCTGGTGCATTCTGTGTGTATAGCACTAGTGCAAATGTACCCGATGGCCTCCCTGGTGCTTTCTGTGTGTATTGCACTAGTGCAAATGTACCCGATGGCCCCCCTGGTGCATTCTGTATGTATAGCACTAGTGCAAATGTACCCGATGGCCCCCCTGGTGCATTCTGTGTGTATAGCACTAGTGCAAATGTACCCGATGGCCTCCCTGGTGCATTCTGTGTGTATAGCACTAGTGCAAATGTACCCGATGGCCTCCCTGGTGCATTCTGTGTGTATAGCACTAGTGCAAATGTACCCGATGGCCTCCCTGGTGCATTCTGTGTGTATAGCACTAGTGCAAATGTACCCGATGGCCTCCCTGGTGCTTTCTGTGTGTATTGCACTAGTGCAAATGTACCCGATGGCCCCCCTGGTGCATTCTGTGTGTATAGCACTAGTGCAAATGTCCCCGATGGCCCCCCTGGTGCATTCTGTGTGTATAGCACTAGTGCAAATGTCCCCGATGGCCCCCCTGGTGCATTCTGTGTGTATAGCACTAGTGCAAATGTACCCGATGGCCCCCCTGGTGCATTCTGTGTGTATAGCACTAGTGCAAATGTACCCGATGGCCTCCCTGGTGCATTCTGTGTGTATAGCACTAGTGCAAATGTACCCGATGGCCTCCCTGGTGCATTCTGTGTGTATAGCACTAGTGCAAATGTACCCGATGGCCTCCCTGGTGCATTCTGTGTGTATAGCACTAGTGCAAATGTACCCGATGGCCTCCCTGGTGCATTCTGTGTGTATAGCACTAGTGCAAATGTACCCGATGGCCTCCCTGGTGCATTCTGTGTGTATAGCACTAGTGCAAATGTACCCGATGGCCTCCCTGGTGCATTCTGTGTGTATAGCACTAGTGCAAATGTACCCGATGGCTCCCCTGGTGCATTCTGTGTGTATAGCACTAGTGCAAATGTACCCGATGGCCTCCCTGGTGCATTCTGTGTGTATAGCACTAGTGCAAATGTACCCGATGGCCTCCCTGGTGCATTCTGTGTGTATAGCACTAGTGCAAATGTACCCGATGGCCTCCCTGGTGCATTCTGTGTGTATTGCACTAGTGCAAATGTACCCGATGGCCCCCCTGGTGCATTCTGTGTGTATAGCACTAGTGCAAATGTACCCGATGGCCCCCCTGGTGCATTCTGTGTGTATAGCACTAGTGCAAATGTACCCGATGGCCTCCCTGGTGCATTCTGTGTGTATAGCACTAGTGCAAATGTACCCGATGGCCTCCCTGGTGCTTTCTGTGTGTATTGCACTAGTGCAAATGTACCCGATGGCCCCCCTGGTGCATTCTGTGTGTATAGCACTAGTGCAAATGTACCCGATGGCCCCCCTGGTGCATTCTGTGTGTATAGCACTAGTGCAAATGTACCCGATGGCCTCCCTGGTGCATTCTGTGTGTATAGCACTAGTGCAAATGTACCCGATGGCCTCCCTGGTGCATTCTGTGTGTATAGCACTAGTGCAAATGTACCCGATGGCCTCCCTGGTGCATTCTGTGTGTATAGCACTGTACGGAGCAACATAGCTCTAGTTAGACAATAATATCAGCTCTGCCTTAGAATTATGGTTATTGCATGTATATACAAAATAATTAACATTTGCATCTTGTGACTAAGACCCATAACTGTTAATCAGTAACGCTGTAACTTATACTGGTATTAGAGGGCTACCCCTACTACTTTCCTGTGGATTTCTCTCACTTGCGGGACCGGTAGTATATGTCCTGCAATACGTATTGGCACCAGGACTTTTGTCTACATGTTAAACGCAAAGTGGCAGAGAGTCTGCACTTAATCTACCCTTTTTTCAGATAGACGGGGGTCCCATAAAGATCTCTCATCCCTCATCCGCTTGTAAAAGATGAGATGACAGCAGAATCCAGAAGGGAAACTTTACCTTGTCAAACTCTATTTAACCTTTCTCTCCTATGTGCAATCCTAATAGATACTGTGTAATATTACTGCCTAAACAGCCACTTAAGATAAATTGTTTCTAAAATACTGGCAACAAATTGCAGTCACTTTCTTTATAGTTTGCACAGAGAAATTACTCTTCATTTCATTCCTCTCTCACTTAGCTGGCAGCGGGACAGCGTCACTGCAAATGTTATTTAACATCAGTGCTGCTGTACCAATGTAGGCAAGCAGCAGAAGGAAATTATAAACCTGTCATTTCTGAGCAACCAGCTTCTCTGTCTTTTAAATTTCCACATCTCACCATCCTCTGTAACAAGATGGTGAGAATAGGAAAATAAGCAGAGGATCTCGCCGGGACCTCATGATTTAATTTACTCTCTCTCTCTAACCTGGTATCAAGAATACTTATAGCAATAAAAGTGAACATATAGAATACTCCCCAGGAACAGTGTCTCATAGCGTCTCACAGATTATAACAGAATATTACTGTGACAATAACTGCAAGAGCAAATTTTGGCAACCTATTAGAAGGGAATAATTATTGATTGCCTTGAATTGAACCTAATGGGTACAAGTATCATTTAAGGATACATATATGTATATATTTCTTCTGTGTGCATTGAATATACGTTAGTTTGTCTATGTGTTGTTTGTAAATTGTGGAAAAATATTTTTTCCTCTGTAGCTCCTAAACCCCGTTCATATCTATAACTGAAGGGGTACTATAGGACCTTTTTCTAAGTTACTTAATAAAAGCTAATTTTTAATGTAATATAACATACGCATCCATCTCTTAAAACCAGTGCCCCCAACACAAGTCTTCTTTCTTCTGTGTATTTTCATATTATTTCTGACTTAGGGGAGCACCTCCTACCCAAAACTAATTATAGCCACTAATAGCTATCCATAGAGGGTATAGGAGCATTTACTGCTTTGTTACTTTCAAAGGGTACATTGTACCACTAGGCAGCAATCCAGTGCGAAATCACACAAACCCATATCTACGTGTATAGCACTTGTGCAAATGTACCCAGTGGCCTCACTGGTGCATTCTATGTGTATAACACTAGTGCAAATGTACCAGATGGCCCCCCTGGTGCATTCTGTGTGTATAGCAGTAGCGCAAATGTACCCGATGGCCTCTCTGGTGCATTCTGTGTGTATAGCACTAGTGCAAATGTACCCTATGGCCTACCTAGTGGATTCTGTGTGTATAGCACTAGTGCAAATGTACCCAATGGCCTCCCTGGTGCATTCTGTGTGTATAGCACTAGTGCAAATGTACCCAATGGCCTCCCTGGTGCATTCTGTGTGTATAGCACTAGTGCAAATGTACCAGATGGCCCCCCTGGTGCATTCTGTGTGTATAGCACTTATGCAAATGTACCCGATGGCCTCTCTGGTGCATTCTGTGTGTATAGCACTTGTGCAAATGTACCCGATGGCCTCCCTGGTGCATTCTGTGTGTATAGCACTAGTGCAAATGTACCCGATGGCTCCCCTGGTGCATTCTGTTTGTATAGCACTAGTGCAAATGTACCCGATGGCCTCCCTGGAGCATTCTGTGTGTATAGCACTAGTGCAAATGTACCCAATGGCCTGTCTGGTGCATTCTGTGTGTATAGCACTAGTGCAAATGTACCCGATGGCCTCCCTGGTGCATTCTGTGTGTATAGAACTAGTGCAAATGTACCCGATGGCCTCCCTGGTGCATTCTGTGTTTATAGCACTAGTGCAAATGTACCCGATGGCCTCCCTGGTGCATTCTGTGTTTATAGCACTAGTGTAAATGTACCGGATGGCTTCCCTGGTGCATTCTGTGTGTATTGCACTAGTGCAAATATACCCGATGGGCTCCCTGGTGCATTCTGTATGTATAGCACTAGAGCCAATGTACCCAATGGCCTCCCTGGTGCATTCTATGTGTATAACACTAGTGCAAATGTACCCAATGGCCTCACAGGTGCATTCTATGTGTATAACACTAGTGCAAATGTACCCGATGGCCTCCCTGGTGCATTCTGTGTGTATAGCGCTAGAGCAAATGTACCCATTGGCCTCCCTGGTGCATTCCATGTGTATTGCACTAGTGCAAATGTACCCGATGGCCTCTCTGGTGCATTCTGTATGTATTACACTAGTGCAAATGTACTTGATGGCCTCCCTGGTGCATTCTGTGTGTATTGTACTAGAGAAAATGTACCCTATGGCTCCCAGATGCATTCTCTGTGTATTGCACTAGTGCAAATGTACCCACTGGCCTGTCTGGTGCATTCTGTGTGTATAGCACTAGTGCAAATGTACCCATTGGCCACCCTGGTGCATTCTATGTGTATTGCACTAGTGCAAATGTACCCAATGGCCTCCCTGGTTCATTCTGTGTGTATAGCGCTAGTGCAAATGTACCCATTGGCCTCCCTGGTGCATTCTGTACGTATAGCACTAGGGCAAATGGACCCAATGGCCTCCCTGGTTCATTCTGTGTGTATAGCACTAGTGCAAATGTACCCATTGGCCCCCCTGGTGCATTCTGTACGTATAGCACTAGGATAAATGTACCCGATGGCCTCCCTGGTGCATTCTGTATGTATAGCACTAGGGCAAATGTACCCGATGGCCTCCCTGGTGCATTCTGTGTGTATAGCACTAGTGCAAATGTACCCAATGGCCTCCCTGGTGCATTCTGTGTGTATACTAGCACTAGTGCAAATGTACCCAATGGCATGTCTGGTGCATTCTGTGTTTATAGCGCTAGTGCAAATGTACCCGATGGCCTCCCTGGTGCATTCTGTGTGTTTAGTGTAATGAACAGGAAAATATATTAATGAATTCCCTTTTCCTTACTTCTAGCAGGTAAGTATATTAACTGTAGAAATGTCCACAGTGATGTTTGTTCTTTTGAATATCAGGTACTTTATTTTATGTTAAAACATTAAAGGGTATATGCATTAAACATTACATTAATGCAGTCACAAGATAGTTACGACACAAAACATAGACATATTATATATATATATATAATTTTATGAAACGGGAGCTGGAATGAAGCGTCTCAGCTTCACTTATGTCCGGCGGTATACAACATACTAGTAAACTTGAAACTTATCAAAGTAAAAGAACATCGGCATAATGTATAAATACATACTTAACAGGTAACTAAACAGCATGATTGTCACATGGGGCCTTATTCTAGTTCACTCGTTCTGACAAAATCCTTCTTAAGGTGCATACACATGGGGGTGATTTTGTGTAATATCGCGGGAAATATGGTCGCTGAGTGACCATATTGCCCGCGATGGGAGTGTGCACGGCGATATATCGCCGGGTGCGCGCTCATGGTTTTACCCCTGTAGTGATCGCTGGTCGCAGGAACATGCTCCTGCTACCAGCTGATTTCCACTGCCGCCCCCCCCCCCCCCGCCAGTTTCTTTTTCATTGGAGACCATCTCTGGTCGCTGATGAACAGGAGACACAGAGCAATATATTGCTCAGCAATATATTGCATACCTCCCAACTGTCACGATTTTAGAGGGACAGTCCCGATTTTCGGGTCCTGTCCCGCTGTCCCACCCGCGGCAGGCATTGTCCCGCTGCGGGGGGTGGCAGTTGGGAGACCCCCCAATCTAGTAGAATAGACGCTGTGCGCATGCGCACAGCGTCTATTCTCGTATGAAAATGAGGTTGTGGCTAATTAGCATAAGCCGTGCCCTCATTTGCATACACCCCGCCCCCTTTTCGGACGCTCGCGCGTCCCTATTTCTTCACGTAAAAAGTTGGGAGGTATGATATTGCTAGCAATATATTGCTGAGCAATATATCTCCCCCATGTGTACGGGGCTTCAGATGGACAAAACCACGTGCACTTCAGGTGGGGCAGCTGTAAAATGTGCAGAGAGAATAAGATTTGGGTGGGGTTTTAAAGTGAGATGTACAGTATATGGCAGTGTAAAAATAAAGCAGCCAGTATTTACCCTGCACAGAAACAAAATAACTCACCCAAATCTAATTCTCTCTGCACATTTTACAGCTGCCCCCCTGCAGTGCACATGGTTTTGTCAGTCTAAAGGCCCCCATACACTATGCGATTTTCGGCCGATTTCATCCGATTTCGGCCCTTTGGTCCGATAAATCGGGTGAAATCGGCCGAAAATCACATGTGTTTGACATCTGATCTGATCTGATGCGCGGTCCCGCGCGCTTCGGATCGGATCACGGCGTCGGACCTGCAGAACATAAGATATATCGGAATCTGAGCCATCATGGGTGCTTTTTAGCACCCACGATGTTCAGATCCGATATATCTTTATATACAGCCCCCCTGTCCCCCCCCCCCCCGCATTGACGGTTCCCGGCGGAGGTAGTGCAGACGGGGACCGCAGGCATCGCAGAGCAGAGACCGTCGGCGCGGCGGGAGAATAGGAAGAAATCCTATTCTTTTGAATAAGATTTCTTTCTATTCTCCCGCCGCGCTGACAGTCTCTGCTCTGCGACGCCTGCGGTCCCTGTCTGCACTACCTCCACAGGGAGCCGGGAGCCGTCAATGCGCGGGGTGGGGGGGGCTGCTTGTAAGACAGGGGGGCGCTGCGGGGGACACAGAGGTGGCAGTGACAGAACCGGGCAGGGGGAGGCGGGAGCTGTCAGCGCTGGAAAAAAAAGCCCATACAATGAATGGGCAGCCTGTGATTGGCTGAGCGCTCTCTCAGCCAATTGCTGACTGGCTGAGAGAGCGCTCAGCCAATCACAGGCTGCCCATTCATTGTATGGGCTTTTTTTTCAGCACTGACAGCTCCCGCCTCCCCCTTCCCGGCTCTGTCACTGTCCCCCGCAGCATCCCCTGCAAGCTGCCTTAGCAGCCCTGTTCTGCACCCCCCCCCCCCCTGTTCCCCGGGTTTAAATGTGATAAATCGAGACGATTTATCACATGTAAAAAATGGCACATCAAGTGCCAATCTTATCAAGCTCCCCCGGGGAGCTGCCGGGGAAGCTCAGGGGGTAGTCGGGGGCGACTTGTCCTTAGGACAAGTCGCCCTAGTGTATGGGGGCCTTAAGAAGGATTTTGTCAGAAAGAGTGAACTAGAATAAGGCCCATGGACTTATTACCCTTGAATAGCAATATCACATTGTATGTAAAAAAAGACATATATGAATCAAAGCATGTTGATATGCCAACAGAGCAATATGTATGAACGCTAAACATCCTATTACAAGTAATTATAAGATAATAACCAAGCAATGAAAAACTTGGAGGAGGAGAAAAGGACAAAATAACAGCTAAATAGCGTAGTCATAAGAGATAAGCTATAAAACAAATAACGGCATCATCTAAACACTGCGTATGAAATCTGTTCGTTAAGTCCCTTAGGGACTAACGTATCGAGGCGGTGAATCCACCAAGCCTCACAGCGTAGCAACTGGAGCCCACGGTTCCCACCAATAATTCTGTAGCGCAGACTGGTCATGGGATGTTTGAATAGCGCAAAGTGACGCGCTACGGGGTGCTCGCTGGTACCTGAGGCGATAGCCTGACGAATAGTACAGCGATGCATCGACATCCTTTCTTTAAACTTCCTTTCAGTCTTCCCAATATAGGAAAGACTGCAGGGGCATACCAACTGATACACAATAAAGGTTGAATTGCATGTAAAGTGATGCCGTATCTTGTATCATTTTCCTGAGTGAGGGTGACTAAATGAGTCTCCCGTGAGCATGAATTGGCATGTAGTGCATGGACATCTGAAACAGCCGTTACGTAAGCTACCCAACCAGGGACGGGTGACGGGATCAGGATTATAACTGGTATTGGTTTTTACTAATAGATCCTTAAGACTACGGCCTCTGGAATAGCACGGCATGACCCGATGCTCAGATAATGGCAAGGTCTTATCACTAGCAATGATTGGCCAATTAGATTTACCTAAATTGGTAGTTGCAGTGGAGGCTGTGTTGTAGTGATTCACCCATGGGATCACTTGAGACAAAGAATCGGATTTACTTTTAGTCTGTATGAAAGCAGTACGATCAAGTTGTAACACTTTTGCTTTACAAGACAACAAATCCTGGCGATTGTAGCCTCTTATTACAAATTTTTCAATGACAGCATCCAATTGGACTTCACACATGTCACGATTACTGTTGATACGGTGGTAACGTAACATCTGGGAATACGGTAAAGAGGACTATGGGGATGACAACTAGTGGGGGGATAACATAGTGTTCCGATCAGTTGCTTTAATATATACACTAGTTGATATTAACCCCTCATTTAAAGAAACATCAACATCCAAAAAATTAACAGAGCACTTGGAGATTTAAAACGTGAATTTGATGACATTGTCAGTGGAATTGTGAAGCTCAATATGCTCTCTAAGAATAGATTCATCTCCTTGACAGATTGCAAAGAGATCATCTATATACCGTTTAAATGAAAGAAAATGTTGAGCAAAGTGATAATTAGACAAAACTCTGCGGAAAACATAAAAATGTTGGCATAAGATGGAGCTACCGAACTGCCCATTGCGCAGCCGCGCGTCTGTAAATAAAAATTATTATTGTATAGAAAAAAATTGTTATGCAAAATCAAATCCATCAAAGATAATAAAAAAATCAGTCTTAATGTCATCAAAATCGGTATGCACAGACAAAAATGAGGGCTGTTAAACCCAAAGAATGGGGAATTGACGTATATAGATTAACTACATCTATAGTTACCAGCCAACAGTCATGTTTCAATGTGGGAAGTTGGTGCAGGTGTTGTAGAAATGCTGTGGTGTCCAATAGGAAAGTTGGTTGCGATTTTATCAAAGGTTGGAGGATGTCGTCCAAGAAGGTGGCTATAGGTTGTAGCAGAGAGCCACAGGCAGACACTATCGGGCGTTCAGGTGGAGGTAGAATACCCTTATGTATTTTCGGTAGTGTGTAGATACATGGAACTACCGGATAATTAGGACATGAAGCGGCTTTGATATTCTCAGTAATAATTTTATTTAATGCCTATCTTTAAAACAATAACATTACTTGATTGAAAAAATAAATAAGTATAATATATATATATATATATATATATATATATATATATATATATGAGGAAATGTATAGAGTGCGCCTAAATATGTGCCACCACCAGCAGAAATGTTACTCTTAGGTAATAATATAACAGTTTGCTGGATACGGTTCTAAACAATTTTTAATAACAATATCTTAAAAGGCTGGTTCCATTTGCAGCATATGAAGGTCCAGTAGTTCAGATTTTATAATTTCATAGAAATGAACATCAGACAAAACCCGATGCGTTTCGTCATCTAGACTTCATCAGGGGTAGTAAATCAATGGTATAGATATAGTCGAAAATGTAAGGACAAAGTGTAAATGTCCTCTTGGACTTCTTGTAATATTTATAGATATTCACTCGTATCGAGTATTATTAGTGAGTTACTCACAACTGGAACAAAATTCGGAACAGAACTGATCAGAACGATCCTGCTTGATTTATGTGAGTAAATCACTGCCAGTCTCCAGAAACTCAAACGCTGCAAGCTGACTTTAACTCTCTGAGGTAAAATGTCTTTAAACTGTATACAGCTGTGTAGGTAAATATGAGAACACCCCTTTCTGTGCTGGTATGAAGGTATTTTAGGGCTGGACTCAACACACCTCTCCTTTTATCATTTACAGTCTGACAGGTGACAGCAAGAACTCGAGAGGGAATGACAGTGAGAAAGCGAGGACAGTGACAGTGAGAAAGCGAGGACAGTGACAGTGAGAAAGCGAGGTAAGTGACAGTGAGGAGAGTAACAGGAGGAGAAGGGGGAGAGTCACAGCTGGGGATTGGGGACAGTGACAGGGAGGAGAGTAACAGCGGGGGATGGGCGAGAGTGACAGCGGGGAGATATGGGAGAGTGACAGCAGGGGATGGGGGAGAGTGATAGTGGGGAGAGTGACAGTGGGGGGTGGGGGGGAGTGACAGTGGGGACATAGGGCTGAAGTATTACTTACTTTTAAAGTCTACCAGCAGCATTGGCAGCCCAGTAACCCAGAGGAGGGGGATACAGCCGGCCCAGGCTGCAGCGGAAGGTGGAGGAAAGCCAGGCCTCCCGGTGGGGTCTGTTGCATGCTGTAAACTGAATAAACATACAGCGCTGAGCTGCCGCCCCCCCCCCCCCCCCCCCGCGCTGCTACTGGGGGAATAGAGCTGACAGCTCACCCTGCACCTGACTACGGGCAGCCAGAGAGGGGAAGTTCGAAGCTGGGCTGCGGGCGGCCAAGTCCCGCGGCATGGTGAGCACTACCCACCGCTATCACCCCCACAATTATTAGAGCTGCAGCCCCGGCGGTGGCTGGTAGTGGCAACGGCAGTAACGGTCCTCACTGCCTTTGCCCGCTACTCCTGCCAGCCCCGCTGCTGCGGCTGCCCCTACTCTCACTGCTACTCTTGCCTGCCCCCCGGAGCCGACACTGCCACTACACAGCGCAGGGGCAGCGGGTACAGGCTGTCAGTGAGTGACAGCCTGCTCCGCTGTCCTATCACACCTGTCTCGGTGACAGGGGCGTGTGTTCCTGTCACTGAGGCAGAGGAGTAGATGCCGCTTTCGCATCCAATCTCAATGGGCTTCTCAGCCCCTGCGGGTTATCCCCGCCCCCTACTGCCCGACAGTCTTCAATTGTCAGCGGGAGGCACAGCTCCCGCTGCCGCCCAGCCTCCCACAGTGTCCCACCTCATAACTATTAAAAAAAATAATAATCAAATAAGATATTTATAACACAGCATATATGTTATAAATATCATCTTTGTATTTATTTATATTTTAATCAGTTACTGCACGTCCCTGTACAGTAGTGATATAGTAGGTTCCAGCAATTGTTTTATCTCAATGGGACATAAAGGGAAGTATTATGGGGAACTAGACTCGTAAGCTAAAAAAATAAATGATTATATTATGAGACGGGCTATTTCTGAAAAATTTATATATAGAATTAAATGTCTCTACGTTTTCTTTCAGACAATGAACACCGTAATGACTGTACATTTTAGAGCATGTTCCATTATGTGGGTGATAAATCAGTGAATGGGAAAATTATAGGGGCCGATTCGCAATGTGATGAATGATTACATCACACCGGTGTATAAATTATCGCATGCAGGGACTGAGCTTGTGAGAAAACTCTGTCCATGCAGAGCTAGTTCGCAGCATTATTCCCCGAGTATGTGCTGCACAAGCGCTGCCACTGCCCGCACCCCCCTACCCATTGTGATGATTCCTCCTTGCTCCCTGCTGATACTTATCAGCACCCAGGGATCAGTGATTGGAATTCCTGGAGGGCTGCCCGTCAGTGGGGCTCCCTGCTACTTGGACCTCCGGTTCTGTAAACTGATCCGCCCATTTGCAGCATCACTTTACTGCACCGGGAGGGGGGGGGGGTGGGTGTAGACACCCACAGACGATCCCACTGGCCCGGGTCCCGGCTCAGCTTTCTCTGCCTCTAAGATGTGCAGATTGACACATAGGAAAGGCCAACATGCATTTAGTTGACATGGAAAAGGTAAACATGAGTTTCTGAAATTTTTGGGTGTCTAGGGTCGACAGGGACACCATATTAGCATACCCCTCTATGCCCACATGACATAGGCATGTCCCCTGGAATGCACACAGACTCCATGTTCCCAGAGACGTGTATACACAATAGACTCTACACACTGGCCCTTATTCTAGTTGATTCGAACAGATGCGTATTTCGGACAGGAACCGAGTGTTCTTATCCCCGCCTACCGTACAGATCGCTCACACCATCCGAATGAAGTTAGACGCCGAGCGTACTGACTGCGAGTGGATGTTTCATGTGAACACCTCCTCCATCGAATGATGGACCGAGCGGTCAGGCAGCACAGAGTGCTCCAGACCACTCGGACATTTTTCCGTATGAAAGCAGGGATATGGGCGGGCAGCTGACATCCGGCTATGTCAGTTGTCCATGAAACGCAGGGCGTACACATATGGTAATGAGCCCAAACAGCCCTTCACGCCCCTCTCCACCCCCTGTTCGGTGCTCGGATGGTTCATATATTCACTGCACCCGATCATTACATATGCACGATCGGGTGTAGTGAATACCCGGTCCCCTGCTGGCTCTCCCGGGGGGCAGCCTGTGCTGCCTGGCTCCCAGGGAGCCCACCTCCCCCCCACATACGTTCTGGGGCAGGCAGGGAGACTTCCATCTCCCTGCCTGCCACCGTCCTGAGGCTCGCCGCAGGGGTTCACACTCGCCGTCAGGGGCAGCGAGCCCCTGCGACATTGAATAGGGGGGACAGCGAGGCTCCGGAACACGGCGGGCAGTGGCAACTGTGCAGTGAATCCTAAACAGGAACACTGTGAATATTCTCATTGAATACGGCCCAATGTGGGAAGTTGGTGCAGGTGTTGTAGAAATGCTGTGGTGTCCAATAGGAAAGTTGGTTGCGATTTTATCAAAGGTTGGAGGATGTCATCCAAGAAGGTGGCTATAGGTTGTAGCAGAGAGCCACAGGCAGACACTATCGGGCGTCCAGGTGGAGGTAGAATACCCTTATGTATTTTCGGTAGTGTGTTTTTTTTATACAATATCCCCTCTTTTAGGACTGGCTCCAAAACACACTATATTAGGAAGATTTTGGATCTATTTATTTATAAATATACAGATCAAAGTCTAAAGAAGTTGTGTCAAGCAACTTTTAACTGTCATACACACTCTCTGTATATGGTGTGCATATATATACATACATACATACATACATACATACTGCACATATGTGCAGGGATTCTGATAGCTCTAAAGCAATCTGAATTAAAGTGAACTAAGATTAAATTTTTTTAAATCATAGATCATGTGACATGAAAATAACAAGATGTCATGCTTTGGACTTTCCCCTAAAACCCGTTTGAACAATAAAAATGTATATTGCGTTCTGAGCAATAAATGGGAATTTCAGCCCCAAGAGAAACATTAGCTCTATTTAAAGGCATGGAATGTCGTGTAAGGCGATGGGCCTCATTCACAGCTGCACGCCATCTCAGTGTCTGACACAGTAAGACAATTTTCCGCTACTCTGGAATGATTTGCGCTTGCGGACGTACAGAGGATGTATTGCAAAGTGAGCAACAGGTAGTCAGCAGGGGTTCAGTATGATTTACCGGCAACTGAAATCTGGACAATCACTTGCAGGCACTTTTATATTTCAGTTGAAATGCCGACGTGCAATATAAAGACATAAGCATAATGCCGAACATTTTACAATGCCGACACACTTGAAATGTTGACATGGACACATCACTTTGCTCGGTCCACTATTATATTATCTCTCTATGACCACTGGAAGGGTAAGGTATGAACAAGTCAGTTTTTGTTAAAAAATCATGAAAAACTGTATTCTGTAATTTTTGTGTCGATATTTTGGTTGTCGGCATTGTGGTTAATCGGTATTTTGATTGTGTCTGTATTTTGATTGTCGGTGTTCTGTATCTGTTTGTATTTTGACCGTTGGCATTTGGTTGTGAGGAATTTGTCAATCGGTATTTCGTCCATTATAATCTTAACTTCATACCGCCAGTAGACGGTAATACATAATCATATAAAGTGCATGAGCGTCAGCGTGGGGTCTCCTCCTGTGGCTGCCGCCCTCTCAATTTTCTTTCTTTGATATTTACGCTCTTGTAATGTTGTTGCTTTTACCATGACTCCGTTGATAGTGGGAAAATCCCAGCTGAACCTGTTTGTAATGAACTTTGCTTATTCACTTAGATGGAACAAGTATGTACCTGTAGAGGTCAGCATACAGGGGATGTTGTTTACTCACCAGCTGGCTGTAATAAAAAAAAAAAAAAAACATACTTAGTGGTGTGCGATGCGTGCAATGCGATATTCATGTTAAATTAACAGGAGTGCGAGGGGACGCGGAATACGAGACCCACGAGGGGACCCGGAATACATAAAAAGTAATCCGTGTCCCCTCGCCACACTTCGGGCTCGGTGGCTCGCTGTGCTCTCCACACTATCTAAAATCAACTCCACGCCGACGTGGATAGTGGGGTACGCTTCGGGTTGGCGTTGATAGTGGGGGTGGCGTTGCCAATGGGGGTGCATTTAACATTGAAAGCACCCATCAGGGTGCTTGTACAATTAAAAATCGAATTGCATTGAATCGCATCGCATGCCGCTATATTGCATGCGATGCGATTGTATAAGATGTAATACAATCAAAAGATTGGGCGCCGTGCTAGGAAACAAGTACCCATTTTTTTACTACTGTGGCAGATTGCAGGGCTGTATCGGTACACAGATTGTGTGTGCCGCATTGCAGGGCTGTATCTGAGGAAGCACAGGGGCAATGGCGGACTAACCCTTCCAAATTGTCTGACGTGGTTCCTATGAAAAGAGAGCATCTCAACATGAAGCCATAACCAGCCCCAAGCTCAAAGAGACAGTCCTGGTTCTTGAAATTCACGAGTGAAACCAAATAGGGAATCCCTGGATTTACTAAAACCAGCATCAGGCTGGGCAGGGACCCTGGGGGAGTGGGGACTATCCCACAATAAAGGGGTCCCCCCCTCCAGAATTAACCCTGCCCGAGCTGAAGCCTGGGGCTGTCCCCGGTACCCCAGTGTGGTGGGCATCGGGTCATAGTGTTCACTGTAGCACCCGCCATCTTTGAAAACCCATGCAGTTCCTCTTCCCTGCCTGGGGTGTCGCTGTCTGCTGTAGTGCTTCTATCACAATGTGGTCTGTATATCAGCACTGATGTGCAAACCAGATCTGTGCTAGAAACACCACAGCAGACAGCGACACCCCAGGCAAGGAAGAGGAACTGCATGGGTTTTCAAAGATGGTGGGTGCTAGAATGAATACTAGGTCAATTACAGTGTAATAAAATAGATGAAACCATTGTACATGCAGACTGCAAGTCTTAGCATGCGGGGTATTAATGGGCCCGCTGGTACTTGTAGTTTTGCCACAATGTAAATAGTTAAATAAAACACACACACAGACACCCCTTGAAGACGTCAGACAGACGAAATGTGTTGGAAAACCTATTGCCTTCTGACTACTACAAAAGACAAGCATATTGCTACTCTTGTCCTTTACTACCTCCTGATTTTATGTTTTTGCAAAAACAAAAACAAATTTTTAATGTTTTTTTGGTACTTGCTTAGTTTCACGACGGCAGCATGGCCGCCCGCTACTTCCGGGTTCGGCACTCGGAAAACTATCTAAAATAAAGTCCATGCCAACGTGAATTGGTTCATACCCCCACTATCCACGTTGGCATGGAGTTGATTTTATACAGCGTAGCGAGCCACCGAGCCGGGAGTGTGGGAGAGCGAAGCGAGCCCCGCAAGGGGACACAGACACTGCTGCGACTGAGACGCTGCCGCCGTCTAAACTAAACAAGTACCATTTTTTTTATATTTTATTAAATAAATGTACACCTGTTCATACAAATTTATTTATATATATATATATTAGTGGTGGGCAACGATTACAATTTTTAATCGTGATTAATCTCATGAAATTTTTGCGATTAACTGCGATTAATCGCGCTGATAGGCACATAAGTGCCGCTTACCTAAAATCTCCTTGCCAGGGGTTCCATGCTCGTTGCCAAGGGGGATTGCCACAGTGCCAAATACACATATGCCCCCACAGTGCCAGATATGCCCCCACAGTGCCAGAGACACATATGCCCCCCACAGTGCCAGAGACACATATGCCCCCACAGTGCCAGAGACACATATGCCCCCACAGTGCCAGAGACACATATGCCCCCACAGTGCCAGATATTCCCCCACAGTGCCAGATACACATATGCCCCCACAGTGCCAGAGATGCCCCCACAGTGCCAGAGATGCCCCCACAGTGCCAGAGACACATATGCCCCCACAGTGCCAGAGACACATATGCCCCCACAGTGCCAGAGGAGACACACATGCCCCTACAGTGCCAGAGGAGACACACATGCCCCCACAGTGCCAGAGACGACACACATGCCCCCACAGTGCCAGAGACGACACACATGCCCCCACAGTGGCAGAGGAGACACACATGCCCCCACAGTGCCAGAGGAGACACACATGCCCCCACAGTGCCAGAGGAGACACACATGCCCCCACAGTGCCAGAGAAGACACACATGCCCCCACAGTGCCAGAGGAGACACACATGCCCCCACCAGCAACTCACCATTGTTGCTGGGCTGGGGGGTCCGGGACAGACAGCCCTCCTGCTCCCGCGGGCCGCTTAGCCAGTCACTGGCTACTGGCCGCGCTGGATCACCATCCACCTCCTCCAGGCCGCCCTCCTGCGCTGGCCGCGGCTTCCAGAGCACGGCCGCGGCTACAGGAAGATGGCCGCCGGCCTCCTGCACTGAGGACAGGAGGGCTGCCTGTGCCTGGAGGAGGTGGATGGTGACCAGCGTGGCCCGCAGCCAGTGACTGGCTAAGCGGCCCGGGGGCACATGGCACCCGGCCCAGCCCGCCCCTGCCCGTCCGTTTCCCGGTACCCCAGCCCCGTTCCCCACTCCCTGCCGCTGCAGTGATTCCCCCCCCTCCCCCCGCGCGTTAACTGCGTTAATTTTTTTAATCGCAGTTAATGTGCTGGCGCGTTAACGCGATATTAACGCGTTAACGTGCCCAACACTAATATATATATTTATGACCATATACATTTTTTTTTAATTTGTCCTTATCCAGTCATTAATTATCATATATTTTATAAATTATACAGTCACCTCATCCATATCCATTGTTTACATTTTCTAACATAAAGTATCTTGCCGCTACTTTGTATTTAAGGATTATCTGACACTAGGGATGCCAATCCCGGGGCATTTTTTCAATCCCGGGATTGGGGATTGAAAAATGCTCAATCCCGGGATTCCCGGGATCCCGGGATTGGCCTCCCTGATAAAAAAAAAAAAAAAAAAACTGCCCGGGCCGCACTTAAGAACATCCCCACCATTTCTCTATAACCCCCCCCTGCCCTGCACTGCACTGTCACTTACACGGGGTTGACAGGCAGTTGCAGGACCATCATCTCCAGCAGTCGGTGGCCTTGGAGCATCACAGTTGGCGGGCGGGCGGCGGCTTGGAGCATCACAGCGAGCGGGAGAGAACATCGGGAGGGCGGCTCGGAGCTGCTCAGCAGGCGGGCGGCTAAGCGCATGAAACGGAGGAGGGAGAGTGGGGGACTGGGAGCAAGTTGGCAGCACACGCCGTGAACAGGTAATAAGTGTGCTGTGCTGTAGCACCATGGCGGCGGCCGGGTTGTGCAGCGTGACGTTATGTCAAGGGTCACGCTGCGCAGCCCGACCGCTGCCATGGCGCTACAGCACACTTGCGAGAACAGCCGCTGCCGGTATGCCTGCCTGTTATTACAAGCGGGTACTAATCCCGCAATCCCGGGATTGAAAGGCTCGATCCCGGGATTAAAATCCCGCCGTTTTTAGGCCAAAATCCCGGGATCCCGCCGATCCCGATCCCGGGATTGGCCTCCCTATCTGACACCCTATATAAAATAAGGGAATATTATTAATTTTGGGACATTTACTAAGGACATACAAGTGGTGCCACCCATAGTTACATAGTAGGTGAGGCTATGTTTATAGTAGCTAAGCCCATGTTGTATAGTATGTTCTGATATTTTAAAGACAGATTGTTACTTATTCATACCCGTGGATGTTTTTAACCAATAAATGTTTATCCAACCTTATTTTAAACGTATTTATAGTGTCTGCCGACACCACTTCTTCAGGAAGAGAGTTCCAAAGTTTGACTGTTCTGACTGTAAAGAATTTTTTTCTTCTAGATGAACAAAATCTTTTTTCTTCTAATCTAAACTCGTGCCCTCTCGTCCTAGATTCCTGTCTAGCAGAAAAAAGGGTGCTTGACAGTTCCTTATATTGGCCTCTGATATATTTGTACATGTTGAGCATGTCCCCCCTTAAACGTCTCTTCTCTAGTGTAAATAGTCCCAGCTTGCTTAATCTCTCCTCATAGCTTAAAGTCTCCATTCCCCTAATAAGCCTAGTTGCTCTTCTTTAGATTTTTTTCTAATACTATGATGTCCTTTTTATAGTGCGGGGCCCAGAATTGTACTCCGTATTCGAGGTGCGGTCTAACCAATGATTTGTACAGAGGCATAATTACTTTTGAATCCCTAGTTTCCATGCCCCTATTAATACATGCTAGAGTTTTAGTGGCCTTTTTAGTTGCTATATTACATTGAGCACTACACCCTAGTTTGTTGTCTATTTGGACTCCTAGATCCTTTTCGAGTACTGAATTACCCAATTCATCCCCGCTTAGGTTATAACTAGCACACTGGTTTTGTCTCCCAAGGTGCATGACCTTGCATTTGTCCACATTGAACCTCATCTTCCACTTTTTTGCCCACTCGTCTAGATTGTCAAGTTCATTTTGAAGCGTGGTGACATCTTCTGATGATTTAATAACTCTGCTCAGTTTTGTATCGTCCGCAAAGATGTAACCCTATCCCAATATCGTTAATAAAAATGTTAAACAAAATGGGCCCTAGAACCGAACCCTGTGGCACTCCACTTAGTACTGGTATATTTGAAACTGCACTGTTCACAACCACTCTTTGTTCTCTATTACACAGCCAGTTCCCTACCCATCTGCAGATATTTGCCCCTAATCCCAAGTCCTCCATTTTTTTTATCAACCTCTTGTGTGGTACGGTGTCGAAGGCTTTAGCAAAATCTAGGAAAATCACATCTACAGCATTTCCATTATCAAGGTTTTTGCTAACCTCTTCATAGAAACCAAGTAGATTAGTTTGGCATGAATGATTTTTCACGAACCCATGCTGGTTATAATTGAGTAAACTATGAAGGTCTAAATATTCCTGGATCCCATCTCTTAAAAATCCTTCAAATAGTTTACCCACTATTGATGTTAACTAACAGGTCTGTAAGTAGCGGGATCCTCCTTTTTTCCTTTTTTGAATAATGGCACTACCTCTGCTATTCTCCAGTCTTTTGGTACCTTTCCTGATGATAGTGAATTATTGAAGATATAATGTAGAGGGGACGCTAATTCCTCCCTTAATTCCATTAGTACCCTAGGATGAATCCCATCTGGCCCAGGTGATTTATTTGTTTTGATTTTGCTGAGCCTCAATATTATTTCCTCGGTAGAGAAATCAATATTGAGGTCTGGCTTGTTCATCCCATTTGTGGTATGTGTGCGTTCCACAGTCTGCTATCCCTTAGTAAACACTGATGAGAAGAACTCATTTAACAGTTCTGCTTTTCCCTTATCCTCCGTAAAACTTTTTCCAGTGATATTGGTTAGTGGGCCTATGTTGTCCTTAATTATACGTTTACTATTTATATATTTGAAAAACTTCTTGGGGTTAGTTTAGCTTTCAGTGGCTATGCGCTCTTCAGTATCCCTTTTAGCTACTTTGATTGCCCCTTTGCCAATTTTGTTTGATTCTTTGTAATTGGTGAACGCCTCCTCATTTAAGTTATTTTTATAGAATTTAAATGCTCTTGTTTTATTGTTGATTGCTGACCTAACTTTTTTGTCCAACCATGGTGGCTTTTTTTTTTATTGAATTTACCCTTATTAACTTTAGGAATGTATTTAATAGTTAATGATTCGAGTACATTTTTTAGAGTATCCCACATTTCCTCAGCATTTTTCCCCTCAAAAACAGTTTCCCACACAATTCTTTTTAAGGCTTCTCTAAAATATTTCAAAGTTAGCTTTTCTGAAGTTTAGTATTTTTGCCGATCCTTTATGATGTAATTTACTGAAGTTGATTTCCAGTGATACCATATTGTGGTCACTGTTCCCTAGATGTTCAATTACTTTTGTGTTTGAGACTAGATCTATGTTATTTGTTAATACCAAATCCAATAATGCCTTATTACGAGTTGGAGCTTCTACCGTTTGTGTGATAAACTGGTCTTTAAGTAAGCTTAGGAACCCACTGCTTCTTGCCGTTTTACATGTTATGTTTTTCCAATCAATATCAGGTAAATTAAAATCCCCCATAATTAATACCTGACCCTGATCTGATGATTGTTTGATTTGGTTTAAAAGAAGAGACTCGTCCCTTTCGTTTATGTTCGGTGGTCTATAGCGTACCCCTACTAAGATTTTATTAGGTTTTTTGTTATTGTCAGTTATCTCTGCCCACGCGGCCTCAGTATAATCTTCCTCTGTACCTGTGCTCATTTCTTTCTCACACGATGTTAAGTTATTTTTTACATATAGGCACACCCCCCCGCCCTTTCTATTTCCCTATCTTTTCTGTAGAGTGTATATCCCTCCATGCTTAATGCCTAGTTGTGCGACTCGTTACACCAGGTTTCTGTAATACCAATAATGTCATAATCATCCCTAGTGACCACAGTTTCTAGTTCCCCGATTTTACCTGCTAAGCTTCTTGCATTTGCCAGTAGGCATTTTAATTTATCTTTATTTTTATTTGCATCCCTAACATTGTGTTTAATTTCTCCTCTGGACTTATTTGTATTCCTTACTAACTTCCTCGTACCCACCTCTCCCTCAGGCTCTCTACAGCTCTCCCCACCATATTTCATTTCCATAAAACACACACAAACGTGAAAAGTAGAACTTTATTATATACAAAACCCATACATACTGATACTTACCTACCTTGACACAAAGAATTAGTCCACTTGACCAGTAGAATCCAAGTTATGCTTACCAGCTCCTCTGGTGTGGATCAGTCCTCTTCGTTCCATGTAGGCATCCTGGAATAAAAAAAAAAGGATACTGTCAATACTGATTTATTATGATCAAAGAACAATAAGTGAAAAGCGTAGGTTACGTATTATGTCCGTAACCTGTGTACCCTTTATTCCTAGCTACGTGCGAACAAAACGTAGCGCAGCGTAGAGTACCTTTATCGTGTATTATACACGGAAGAACCAATGCATTAATAGGAGATCCCTTCGCAGTACTTTGTCTCTAATCTGCGAATACACCTTATAAGGACAATGTCCGTAATACACCTTATCGCTAGATGCGAATAATAGACAGGACCACAGTATAAAGGTGAGGAGATAGGAACTCCGTAAATAGTGTATTTAGTCCCTAATGGACAAAAGGGGATTACAGAAATAGGAAAAACACAGAGTAACACGTGATGCGATTCTCTAACAATAATAAGTACTTTAAAAACACTTACAAAGATGCAGAAACAGATACAATCATAATCAGCCACATTACAAATAATGGGAATACAAATGTTTACCTTCAGGGGAAATAGCGCAGCGCAGTCCGGTCAGAGCTCGCTATGTTCAGGTTTGAACTATAGCCCGGTCAATGGTCAGGGAAAAGATGCTGTGCCGAAGTGACCGAAGCCGCCCTGGGTCACCTAACTTATAGGGTCAGAAGGGGGAGGTCAAAGGCCGTTCCTATTGGTCAGGGTTCGTATGTCAAGTCCTCTGTGATTGGGGTAAAATGATGCACCTGGTTTGGATAGGTGCAGGGGAGTGACCTTTGGAGTCCTTTGTCTGTTGGCATCGTCGTCAGGGGTCGTAAATAGCAGTAAGAACCGGTTACAACTAGATTCTTTTGTTATACACATTTTAACAGAAACAGTCTTGGGAATATGGATTTTGTCCATAACTATCGGACCGTATGGATTGCGATTAATTCGCAATGACCGGACTATTGCGCAGGGGAAACGGAACATAATGGTACCAAACATTATACAGACAGAAGTAAGTAATGCTGACTAAACTATGTGTAGTGCTCTAAACCTTTATTAACTATATTATATTTGGTGTAAATATGGTATTGTGAATTTATGTGTAATAGTATGGCTGCGCTTATGGTCCACTTTGTCAAACAGACTCGGGTATGTATACTTTATTTGCGCAACTCTGCGAACCAAAATGGCGGCCATACTATCCTAAAATGGCGTGTATAAAACTCGACATTGACAATACCCAAAAGGATACCCAAAAAAGGATGGGTCGGGAGAAGCGCGGAATGTTCTTGTTTACATTCTGTGCTCCTCCTCCTGAAGTGCCTGATGCGACCAATCAGGAGGTGATTTTCTTCTGAAACTCGGTTTTTGACTGCCCGCTAGGCGGCCTATCACGCACTTCAGGGGGAGGAGCGCAGAATGTAAACAAGAACATTCTGCACTTCTCCCCGTCCGTTATATACAAAAGTCCCTTGTCTGCTGCCTGTCCTGACCCTTACCCTGCTGCTGATTATTCTCTAGACCACCAGCCCTGGTTCTTCTCTAGTTTCCCAGCAGCCCTGGTTCTGTTGTACTACTAATCCTGTAGTACAAATATGTCCTTGCTAGTCTACATATTCCTACGCTACTTAACGCTTAGAGAAATCATCTGGGCTGACGTTCTGGGGGCATACAAGTACCTGCAAACATATACTCTAGCTCTCTTGGAAACACTGGTTTGCTATAGGTGTAGAGCTCTAGACATCTCTTTCTAGGCATTAATCTAATGCCCTAGCAGTAACTCGCTGTCATTGGTTAATATAAGAGCTGAGGCATAAGCAGCTCCAGAAATAGAACACAATTCACTGTCACAATTAATCATTGATTACTTTATTGTGTATTGTTACCTCATATACTGTTCAACCCCAATAAAGGATTAGGTTAATTATTATGAAATGTCCATTAATGTCCCTCCCACAGAACTTTTATGACGCCACTTCATGATAAACCTCCTGTAATATCTGGTGTATTGCTCTGTTTGCCTTCTGGCCCTGGGAATTTCTTGTCCTTATAGTTTTCTAGGATATGGTGGCTTAGTTGTCTCACGCTATAGTGGTTTAAATGACAGTTAGAATGGTTTACACACCACATGCAAATCACTAGATGGAACATTGTGTAATCTGTACATTATGCAATTTAGTACAACCATAAGGAAACTAAAAGTACAATGGGACCCATCAAACAGTGTGTTGGGAAGCGCATTTTGCAATCAACTAGGAAGTCATTATTTCTATTTTTTTTTTGTATACTTCCTTCCCCCCCCCCCCATTAGGATGTTAGATATAATCTATGTACAGCATGCATGGATGTTAGTACTAATGCATTACATTATGGAGTAAAGTCTGCTAAATCAGCATCCCGATAGGGGCTGGGTAAGCATGCTTTCCGTCTCCCCATACCCCCCTAACCACCAACATCCTAACCCAACCCCTCCAGTGGCAAACGCAGGATTTTTAGAGGGGGGGGGGGGGGTTCCAAATGTAATCCAAAATCTCCCACTCTGCAGTGCATTGGAGTCCCAAGTACGGGAGTTTCAGGGAGCGGTAACAACCCAAAAAATAAGTCATATTTAACAGTACTGATGGTCTATAGTATAGGCTGTTTCAAATATTTAAATAAGTGGTCAGGAAAAGGTTAAACATGTCATAATAATTAAATACACAACCATAATAGAACCCGTACTGCACTTTCTAAGCTCACAATCTCCCACTTCATGGTAAGGCTCCTGTCTCTTCCTCCTGGAAACTACTCTCTGGTCCATTGAGATGTTTGAGGGCAGTAAATGTGGTGGTAGAAGAAGCTGGTACACTGGGCATGTGCAGCAGCTCTACTCTGTCACTTACACTGCATGCTGTGGCAGCTCTGTTGATCATATTATATACCAGTGATAGTGTTGCCATCATTTAAGGCACTTGCCAAGAGTAGGGGGGTTTCTGGGCAACCAAAAAAACGCCCCTGCATTTGCCTATGCCCTCCTCCCCACACACAACTTAACCCTATTCCTCCCCCTACACAACAAGCCTTTTATTTTACTGGGGGGCGCACATTTAATAGCCATGCCACTGATTCTCAGATGATCGCCGATCCAGCTAATGTTCGCAAGATGTGCTAAGCATTTCCAAGCGTTGCAGGGAGCGTGATTTCACTCTGGCAGGGCGGCTTACACCGGAACGCAGGGCTCTGCAATTTAGCAGAACAGCGGTAAGGTCTGAATGACCCCAATGTCTTTTAGCTCAAATGGAAGAGAGATGCTTCTTAAAGGCTACCATCCTAATGGTTGTGACACAGGAAAAATGTTGCAATACATTCTATTACATGATAAACAAGTGTATGAATACTACATATAAAAGAAGACCACGTTTCTTCTGTCATTAATGAATTATTCTGAATGAGAGAGAAAAACATAACAATAGTATCTGATTTCCTTATTGAGCAATGTAGGATGGGAACAGCCAAGCTGTGTTATTACAACATGTTATAATTTCCAAGTAAGTAGAGGGGGGGGGTCGCTTTTTATATATGACCTGACATCTCCTTGTCAGTTTCCCAGTGTGTGCCCTAAGTGTAATTGTATAAAATACCTGACAACCATTAACTGAGTTATTACATGATCCTTTGCTCAGAGGAAGTGTTAGCTGGGCGATCACCTCGCAGTGGTGAAGTGCATCTATCAGGGAAGTGCTGGTTACCACGATAAGGGAAATGTGATACCCCCCTCTGTCATTATTGCTGGTCAGTAAGAGCACATGCTGCCTGGGAAGTTTACTGACAGACGTTGGTGACAAATCCGTGCAATGCAGCTAATTGTGTAACCATTTACTGATAGCTGCTGATCTGTATGCCCCAGGGGATGGTATCGCATCACACCTCCGATTTTATAGGGTGTGCTATGCCATTACATTAGGTATACAATAATATGATTGTATGACACACAAAGAGGTTTTAGGCAACCCCCACTATCCACGCCACCCCGAAGCGTGGTGAGCGCAGTGAGGCCCCTGAGGGGCGTTGGAACGAGTCCTCCGATGTTTTCATACCCTCACTATCCACGTCGGTGTGGAGTTGATTATCTATGGTGTGGTGAGTGCAGCGAGCCCCGCGAGGGGACGTGGAATATATGTAAAGTAATCCGCGTCCCCTCACCAAGCTTCAGGCTCGGTGGCTCTCGCCACACTATATAAAATCGAATCCACGCCGATGTGGATAGTGGGGGTATGAAAACGTCGGAGGACGCGTTCCGCCGCCCTCGCCACGCTTCGGGGTGGGGGGGGGGTGTGTGTGCGTAAAACAGCATTGTGTATCATACAATCATATTATTGTACAGCTAATGTAATGGAATCGCACACCCTATAAAATCGCATTAGATCGCATGTGATTTTGCGGGAGGTGCGATACGATGTGATCCCGTGTGGCATACAGAGCAGTAAACAAATTACATTAAAAAATCGCATCGCATCCCACGGCACTAAAATGGCCCATGTGATGTGATGCGATGTGATTTCACTACGTTAACGTACGTAGGAAATCTGGGCACCGTGCTAGGAAACAAGTACCAAAAAAAACCATGAAAAACTCATGCCAACCTTTTCCATAGTGACCTATTGCTTGTGTCGACCAATAGTGGTTGATCTATTGACTGTCGACCAGATTAGTTTCGACCTGCCAACCACATCCCAGGGTTAGTTAGTGTAGGGCACTAGGATAGTGCCGGAAATCCTGATCACATGTGCGCCAAAACCTGGATGAGGGTGTTGAAGACTCTGCTGCTGGGATCATATATATATATATATATATATATATATATATATATATAGGGGTATATTCAACGCGGTCGGTAAGGGGTTTTTTATGATGAGAAGGGCTTGTTTTCAGCGAGGATCGCCAAAGACAAGCCATCCTCGCCATTTAACCCCCTCGTCGTCCGCTTGCCCTATTCTCTGTTCCAGGGGGATTCCTCAAGGTTCGCGGACGGCTATCGGTGCTGCTCCCCATATAGCTGGCAGTGAGCCACTCCCCCCCCCCCCCCCCGCATTGAATGTACCCCATAGGCAGTGCACACCACCCTGCTACCTTGTTGCTATCACAGTTATTTTCCCATGGGAATGTTCCTTTGTATGTGCTGCGCAAGCTAATGTTTAATGATGTTCTGGGCACATCCTATGTCTTTGTATTAGACAATAACCCTGGCTTCTTTCCCAGCTATCATAAACTGAGCTTGGCCTCCCTGATAGACCTAGAAATGGAGATGACAGGTGCCCATGGCTGATGGGGGTACACACACTTCGATTTGGACACATTGTCGACTTGATTTTGCTTTTAGAAGCAAAACTGAATCTAAACCGAACAGCGATAACTGCCTTCGATCCAGATTCAATCCTGAGGCGCTGCCCCCGCGGCAACGGGATCGAAAGCAGAAATAGACTTCTCAGGCAAGTCTATTTCTGCTTCGATCTAGAAAGGGGATGTGATACTTCCCGATGTTTCAACATCGGGCAGCATCGTATCAGGTCTCGGGGCTATTGCCATTCTGAGATGGTGGTAGCCCATTGTAGCCTGCTGGTTACTTACCGCAATGCTGGCTGGGCCAGGGGGTCAGCCCTAAGCATGTATGTGTAGACCCCCCAGCAGCCAACTGAGCGCATTGCAGAGATGGGCAGAAGAACTCCACCCAGATCGCATTGTATTCGCGATCCTTCTTAAATGGGGGGTGCCGGGCGGGGTCCCAACAGTCGGGATCCCGACAGTCATTTACCCGATGTCAGGATCCCAACAGTCAAAACCCCAACACACGGGGGCCAACGGCCACCGGCTATTCTCCCTCGTGGGTGTTCATGACCCCCATAGAGGGAGAATAGAATAGGTGGCAAGCGTAGCGAGCCACCGTGCCCACAGCGCGGCGAGCGCAGCAAGCCCACAAGGGACTTTGTTGCGCTCACCATGCTGGGTCCGGCCAGTCGGGATCCCGACGTTGGGATAACGACTGTCAGGATCCCGACTGTCGGGATCTTGACTGTCGGAACCCTATACCACATCCCGACTGTCAGAACCTGGCAATGTATAAGAAACCCCTGGCAACTAGCATGAACTTTTTTGGAAGAGGGTGCAAAATGTCTAGTTATGACACAGTATTCATTATACCTCATTCTAGAGGTGTGAAGGTCCAGGTGAGAGGTGCTGGGGCAGTGGCTCACTGAATTGGATTATAGCTGCCCCTTACCTACTGTACAATGAAGAAAATCACAGCATCTTATCCTCGGACCACCCCCTTCTCTGGAGAAAATGGCAGATCCAGGAGGCCGACCTACTCTCTTGGAGGCAAATTCCTTCTCAGATGGACAAAACCATGTGCACTGCAGGGTTGGGGGGGGGGGGGGGGGGGGCAGATGTAACATGTGCAGAGAGAGTAACATTTGGGTGGGGTTTTTCTTCAAAGGGAGATCTATATTGCAGTGTAAAAATAAAGCAGTCAGTATTTTCCCCGCACAGAAACAAAATAACTCACCCAAATTTAATTCTCTCTGCACCTGTTACATCTGACCCCCTGCAGTGCACATGGTTTTGTCCAACTGAGAAGGAATTTGCCTCTAAGAGTAAACTAGAATAAGGCCCATGGTGTCCAGCACAGGAGTAAGTATGTGGTCACCACAGTAGCTCCAGGACACAGCACATTTAAAACCAGTGGTACATCAGCCCCGTATTGCAGTGTGTGGTGAATACAGGCAGTAGGACACTAATATTGTAGCATCTTATATACATGATGAGGTGTGAGAACACAATCTAGAGATGCTGAGTTCATAGCAGCTGACATGGACGGCATGGTCCTAATTTATAGAAGCCGCTCCAATCTGTTAACCAGGATAACTGCAGACTACTGTATCTTGTGTCAACTATTTCCTACGGTAACATCACTTCAATATGAGCTCTGCTGCCTCCCTGTGGTCACTCACAGTCTTAACAGTGACAGAATATGCAGTAAGCTTCATGACTACTATTACTAATATTGGGACACAAAGATGTAACTACCATAGGTGCAGGAGGTGCAGCTGCTATGGGGCCCAGAGCTGAAAGGGACATGATTGAAACTTTCAAATATATCAAGGGTTTTAACAAGGTACAGGTGGGAGACATTCTTCACAGGAAGAGGAGCAACAGAACACAAGGACATGCACTGAAACTAGAGGGAGGAAGATTCAGGGGAAATGTGAGGAAGAATTACTTCACAGAAAGGGTAGTAGATAAGTCAGGGTTGCCGACTTTCTTATTCTCCTCTCCGGGAGAAGCCCGGAGAGGAGAGATTCAGTAGCTGCTCAGGGGGCGGGGCTTAAACGTGCCATCACTAAGCCCCGCCCCCATGCTGGTAAACCAGCGAATTCAGTGATCTCCGTGGAGGGGGCGGGGCTAAAATGACGCAACTGTGTCATTTTAGCTCCGCCCCCTCCTCTGAGACCCGAGGATTGCAGCATTTTAATGCCGCGATCCGGGGGACAGCGGGGGTCCCCCCTGAATCCGGGAGGGTTGCCCACCCTTCCGGGGGGCCGGGAGGGAGCCCCGATTTTCGGGAGGGTCGGCAACCCTGAGATAAGTGGAATAGCCTCCCATCAGAGGTGGTAGACGCATATACAGTAGTACAATTTAAACATGCTTGGGATAAGCATATTGATATCCTTACAAAAAAATAAGGATCAAATATGGTTTGAGGTAACATGTTTAAAAAAAAGGGGCAGACTAGATGGGCCAAGTGGTTCTTACCTGCCGTCAAATTCTATGTTTCTATGTAAAGGGGCCCACTTTGCCAGTCAAAGTATCATGTGCTGTATACATTTTTCAGCATTAGTGATAAATAGGGTCCCTTACAAACTTTTGCTATGGGGCCCACATATATCTAGTTAGGCCACTGATGGGTCAGATGTATTAACAATTAAAAAGAGAGAAACGCAAGGGTGATATAGAATGATAAATGCCCAGCCAGTCAGCTCCTAACCATCATTTTCGAATGCAGCCTATAACATAATAGTTAGGAGCTGATTGGCAGGACGTTTATCATTTCTTATCACTCTTGTGTTTATCTCTTTTTAAGGCTTACATTTACCCCAATATTATTTACATAGTCTCCGATTTGTACTCAAAGGGGATTATCCTATTAGAAATGTTCATTTTTGGCCCCCAACAAAATCAGACAATATCATGATTATTAGCTCGATGGTCAATATCGGGATAGCAAATTACTGTATAGCCTGGTTTTTATTTTTTATTTTTTTTCCAGCCAAAAATGTCCAATTTTTGGGCAAAAATACATGGGATCTGGGACAGGTTCCCAAACCTATGTGTTATTGTGGCTCTGAGGGCTGTTTATCAGGGATTTTGCTTTGCATGCCTGAGAAAGGTGCACCATAATATCCAACAAGTGCCAGGTAGCAGGGCTAATTGACCGGCCCTGGCGAATCCACTAGCCTCGTAAAATCATCACAGCTTATTGGATCCCACCCAAATTGTTTCACATTTGCTTATACAATACAAAAAAATCTATGTAAATACTGTAGGTAATCATCTCCTTGGTGTAGTACTGTCCTCAGTGTCGCCATACTGTTTCCTCTTGTGCTGGTGGACACTGTGACCGCTCATTATCTTGCTGAAGCCTGTTATGTTACCACACTAACCGGATACCATAATGCACCAGCCCAATTTATTTAATCCAAAACAAGAAGTCTAATGCTGGGTACACACCAGGACGACTAGGGCCAGATTCTGTCAATTTAGTTACAATTCTGACCCGTTGTATGCAGATTGTATGTACTTTTGTGCATTTTTGTCATTTATTTGATCCGATTCCGATCCGATGCGCGTACACGCCACTCGTTTGGTCGCATCTTTGGTCCTACGTGCTGCAGGTAGGATCCGTCAATCCCAGGCCGACCGACCGCCAATCGCATGCAGATCGTGAGTGTTTTTTGCCGCCTCCGTCGGCCGTCCGTTGGTGCGTCCGTCGTTTGAACAACAACCTGGTATGTTTGCACTCCCAATGCTCTCCTATGCATGCCCACTGTTGCCACCAATGTATATATTGTGTATAGAGCACTGGTTTGGCAACCGTGCACCCGACCATGTCACTGTTTGCTCGGGTGGGCCCCATGTGTGTGTGTATATATATAACCATTGTCCACCATTGCAGTATTCCATGCACTTCTCTCTGCCAGGCCCCATTCACCTGTGTGTGTGTGTGTGTGTTTGTGTATATATTGATATATACATATAACCATTGTCCACCATTGCAGTATTCCATGCACTCCTCTCTGCTAGGCCCCATTCACCTGTGTGTGTGTGTGTGTGTTTGTGTATATATTGATATCTCCTATATATTTGGCTACATCTGTCACTCAAAGTGGGTGTCTGTGTCTATAACGCTCTGTTCCTGGACTTTCCTCTTAATGTGTGATTGCCTTCATCTGTGCTGAACACCTTTCTGAGAAACTAACCTGTTTAAAACAGGTGATGGCAATCATACATTAAGGGGAAGTCTAGAAACAGAGCATTGTGTCCCTCCTGGAGAGGGTCATGTTGGGAGGTATGTGACAGAGAACCAGCCCAGTGAGCCCACAGACAGTGCCAGACACCCACTGCCTTCCCATGTTGCCCAGCACTGCTACTCCACAGCCACTAGGCAAAACCTCCCCCCCCTCCCGCGATTCGCGGCAAAAACCCCCGCTCCTCCGCGACCCCCCCTACCGCAATTCGCAGCAAAAACACCCCCGCGACCCCCCCTCCCGCGATTCGCTGCAAAAAGAACCCCCCCACGACCCCTCCCGCAATTCGCGGCATAACCACCACCCCGCGACCCCCCCCTCCCGCGAATCGCGGCAAACCCTCCCCCGTGACACACCCCCCCCCCCCGATTCGCGGAAAAAACACCCCCACCGCGACCTCCCTCCCGCGATTCGCGGCAAAAAGAACCTCCCGCGTCCCCCCTTGCACGATTGGCGGCACCCCCCCTGCGACCCCCCTCCCGCGATTCGCGGCACCCCCCCCCTAAATTCGCAGCAGCCCCAGGATTAAATGGCACATGCAAAACACTGACATGGCTATGGTCGACAATGAAAAAGGTTGACATGAGTTTTTGAAGATTTATTTTTAATTTTTTTAATTTTTTCATATTCATTGTCATGTGTCGACATGGACACCAATGAAGTGGCACACTTATGTCAACATTTACATGTGTTGACCTTTCTGTGTTGATTTTTTCTTGTGGCGATTCGCGTCACAGCCCCCCGCAACCCCCCCTCCCGCGATTCGCGGCACCCCCGTGACCTCCCGCAATTCGCGGCAACCCCCCACCGGAACCCCTGTGAACCCCGCCCTCCCGCGATTCGCGGCACCCACCCCCGCGACCCCCCCTCCCGCAATTCGCGGCACCCCCCCGTGATTCGCGGCAGCTCCAGAATTAAATTGCACATGGAAAACACTGACATGGCTATGGTCGACAATGAAAAAGGTTGACATGAGTTTTTGAAGTTTTTTTGTAATTTTTTGAATATTTTCATATTCATTCTCATGTGTCGACATGGACACCAATGAAGTGCCACACTTATGTCAACATTTACATGTGTTGACCTTTCTGTGTTGATTTTTTTCTTGTGGCGATTCGCGTCACACCCCCCGCAACCCCCCCTCCGGCGATTCGCGGCACCCCGGCACCCCCCCGCGACCCCCCCCTCCCGCAATTCGCGGCAACCCCCCACCGGAACCCCCATGAACCCCCCCCTCCCGCAAATCGCGGCACCCCCCGCGATTCGCGGCAGCCCCAGGATTAAATGGCACATGGAAAACACTGACATGGCTATGGTCGACAATGAAAAAGGTTGACATGAGTTTTTGAAGTTTTTTTTTCATTTTTTGAATATTTTCATATTCTCATGTGTCGACATGGACACCAATGAAGTGCCACACTTATGTCAACATTTACATGTGTTGACCTTTCTGTGTTGATTTTTTCTTGTGGCGATTTGCGTCACACCCCCCCCCCCACAACCCCCACTCCCGCGATTCATGGCACACACACACACACCTCCCCCGCGATTCTCGGCACCCCACCCCGTGACCCCCCCTCCCGTGATTCACGGCACACCTCCGTGACCCCCCCTCCCATGATTCGCCGCAACCCCCGCCCCGTAACCCCCCCTCCCGCGATTCGCGGCACCCACCCCCGCGACCCCCCTCCCGCAATTCGCGGCACCCCCTCGCAATTCGCGGCAGCTCCAGAATTAAATTGCACATGGAAAACACTGACATGGCTATGGTCGACAATGAAAAAGGTTGACATGAGTTTTTGAAGGGTTTTTTTACATTTTTTGAATGTTTTCATATTCATTCTCATGCGTCGACATGGACACCAATGAAGTGCCACACTTATGTCAACTTTTACATGTGTTGACCTTTCTGTGTTGATTTTATCTTGTGGCGATTCGCGTCACACCCCCCCACCCCCCCGCAACCCCCACTCCCGCCATTCACGGCACACACACAACCCCCCGCGATTCTCGGCACCCCACCCCGTGACCCCCCCTCCCGTGATTCACGGCACACCCCCCGCGACCCCCCCTACCATGATTCGCCGCAACCCCCGCCCCCGTAACCCCCCTCCCGCGATTTGCGGCAACCCACCCCGCGACCCCCCTCCCGCGATTCTCTGCAATCCCTCCCCTCCCGCGATTCGCAGCATCCACCCCCCCACAACCCCCCCTCCTGCAATTCGCGGCACCCCCCGCGACCCCCCCTCCTGCAATTCGCGGCACCCTCCGCGACCCCCCCTCCCGCGATTCGCGGACACCTACAGATGGGTCTGTTCCCATCTTTGCAGGGGATGGCGCTGGCGTCGCCAGCCGCCATCCCCCGCCAGCACCATGGCGATCGTGAGAAGGGGACGCGCGCGCACGAGAGGCGCGCGCGCCCCCTTCCGACGGCGCTTCCAAACGTTTCCCCGGGTCCCCGCCGGCTTGCCGGCGGTAACCCGGGGTCCCCGCCGCCTGCCCGCATCCCCCCTAACCCCCCCCTAACCCCGTCCGTCTCCCTGAGGCGGAGACGGACAGGGTTTCCGCCACGCTAGCGACGGAGACTGAGACGCGCGTGCGCGTGAGACGCACGCGCGTCTCAGTCTCCTCGCTGGCGAGGCTGCTGGCGGGTCGCCAGCGCGTACGTTCTGGCGACCCGCCAGCAAGGATGTGCATAGGCACATACTGTAAGTTGCAATACAGGGCATCTTTCATACAATTCTAACCATATTTCTCATATACAAACGTTCACAAATTAAGGGGGCGCAGCCCCTTACGACGGTGTGAAGAGCGCCCGTAGGGCGCGATGAATCACCTAGTATACATATAACCATTGTCCACCATTGCAGTATTCCATGCACTCCTCTCTGCTAGGCCCCATTCACCTGTGTGTGTGTGTGTGTGTGTGTGTGTGTGTGTGTGTGTTTGTGTATATATTGATATATACATATAACCATTGTCCACCATTGCAGTATTCCATGCACTCCTCTCTGCTAGGCCCCATTCACCTGTGTGTGTGAATAGCAATCTGCACAATAAAATGTATAGTGGTTTTCATAAAAGTTTATTAACATTTTAAATACTTAAAACATAAGAACTAGGTAAACTGGTAACTCTAACTATACAAATTTAAATATGAAACAAAACATGGATATAACTATAACAACTAAAATGGTTTTATCTTTTTACAGTCCCATTGTCTAACGCAAAGGAACAAGAATTTTTAGAAGGGTTTATTGAGAAATATCGTTCCCATGAATGCCTGTGGCGAACAAAATCAAAAGAGTATTCGAACAAAATGAAAAGAACCCAAGCCTTGGAGGACTTGTCTCGCTACAGTCTCCCATTTCACCCAGAGGCCAATGTAGAATGGGTGCGGAAACGCATCCAGAATCTGCGCACGGTGTTCTTAAAGGAACACAAGAAGGTGGAGGCTGCAAAGAAGTCTGGTGCTGGAGTCGACGAGATGTATCAAACATCGCTCTGGTACTACGACAGGTTGACGTTCACCCTCAGCCAGGAGTCGATGAGGACAGGAGTAGTCCTGATGGTCGAACAGGAAAACCAAGAAGTCACGGCGCAGGAGGAGGAGAATTCGCAGTCTGCATCGGTGAGTCTATTTTTTGGGCTATCTAATTGATTCCTCCTGCCAATCCACAGCCCCCTCCCCATTAAAGTAGGCCATGTACTCTTCCCTCACCTGTTTGGCTCGTGCACTCCCTGTGAAGTGTTGTGTTGGGGTTTGCAAGGAGGATATCTGCACTACCTCCTCTGGCAGATCTTGGTCTTCTTGGAGTGCTGTGCCTGTAGCCCTTTGCTGTGTGGATTTTCTGCAGAGCAAATTGTGCAGGACACAGCACGCCGTGACAACCCAGTCAATTTTGTCCACCCTCAGGTTAATGGCAGTGTGGAAAATGCGAAACCGGCTAGCCAGGATGCCAAAAGCATTTTCCACAACACGCCGTGCCCTGGATAGCCTGTAGTTAAAGATCCTTTTGTCATGAGTCAGACCCCTTTGCGCATATGGCTTCATGACATGCTCGTGCAGGCCAAAAGCCTCGTCTGCCACAAACACAAAGTTAAGCCCCTGTTTAGTTTCCTGTACAGACGGCAAGTGAAGGGTGTTCGCTATGAGCCTTTCGTAGAACTTTGTGTCCTTGAAAGTGCCACCATCCGATGCACGGCCATTCCTTCCTACATCCAGGAAGATAAACTCATAGTTCGCATTCACCACAGCCATTAGTACAATGCTAAAATAGCCCTTGTAATTAAAGTAGTAGGAACCACTATTGATAGGCTGGGCTATGCAGACATGTTTGCCATCAATGGCTCCACCGCAATTTGGAAAGTTCCATCGCTGTTCAAACTCCTCTGCGATGACTTTCCATTCATTCACGCTGGTAGGGAACTGAAATTAGAAGTAAATAGAATTGATTAGTAAACATGTTCAATTTTTTTACAGCTTGGTGACTACCCACCTGCAACCCCAGACCTATCTGTCCTATCTGATAATGCATGCACATCGAGCGAAGCTCCTACTCCGGCACGCACTCCGCCACCCACCCTGGAACCCACTCCACCACTCCCCCGTGCCAAAAAAATGCGTGGCAAAGGAAAAAAAGGAGAAGCAGCAGCACATGAAGAATTTATGATGCGGGCACAGCGAGTCCTGCAAAGAAACCTGGACAAACATGACAACTACTTCACTTATGTGGCAGAGTGTGTTCGCAACATGGCTCCGGACCAGCAACTTACTTTTGAAAAGTTATGCATGGAGTTGGTGTATAATGGCAGTTTAGGGTATCTCAACAGTGGCACTAAAATAGTTGGCATGGGTAGTGCACCAGACACACACCTGTCATAAGAATCACCAGTGCCTACTCCGCCTGCCACCGTACCACCTACCACCATACCAGGCCAGTTGAGCACACTTCCAACACATACCCAGTCAACACCTACACAGCCTTCTCAACCCCCCCAGTACCGTCAGTTCTACAGTTCTTTACTGATAGAAGATCCAGAGTCTCCTGTTTTTGAGGATCTGTCTTAAAAAATAGGCTATTTTATCATTTACCATCGACATGGTTTCAGCTGCAGGTATGTGATGGCCACTGCTCACATGGCGTATGGCGCACATCAATGGGGCCGGGACCATTGCATCTGCGCCATGCGCCATGTGGGCCGCAGCCTTTACATATCTGCAGCTGACATCCTCTGCCACACAAGGGCCACAGTGTCTTTTTTTTCTTTTTATATGCTGCTACCTGTACCTGCATTACCATTATCTTTTATATATGGTATTATAATATATTTGTGTTGACACAATAAATCTATTTACTATTTTACATGTTTTACATATGAAAGGCCTAAAAAACCTGTTTCTGTCCTAGGCCTAAATTATAAATAAAAATATTTTGTTTGCACAATAAAGTGTACGGTGTATTTTTCATCCTTACCTTGCAATACTGGTACTGCAGCACCTTCACAATGGCTTTGCAGGTCTCCGGGATGATGAGGCCCAAAGCTTGCGGGGAGATGAGGGATCCAAACTTCAGGTCAGCAAGAGACCGTCCTGTCGCCAGAAACCTCAGGGTCACCACCAGCCGTTCCTCAGCAGGGATAGCCATGCGATACTTGGTATCCTGCTTCTCGATGTGGGGAGTCACCAGACGCAGCAATTCCTGGAATGTGGCATCATCCATCCTCAAGAAGTTACGAAAATCGTCTGGGTTATTTTCCCTGATGTCCCTGAGCAGTGGCATGTGCGAATGAGTCTGACACTGAAGTAGCCACTGCTTTGTCCAGCATGATCTTTCTCTCCTGCGCCGGGCTCTCTGACGCCTGAGAGATTTCAAGGCTAATTTATGCCCACATCTTAAGGTGCCCACACACTAGAAAGATCTGCGATCATAAGATGTGCGCATAAATTAGCCTTCAAATCTTTTGTCCGATCTGGACAAAAGATTTCAGGCAAGCGCACATCTTTACCAAAGATTTTTCTTAAGATCCCGTGTGCGTTCCTATGGATCTTTTGTTAAATCTTCTGATCTTTTGTGCAGCACGTAAGATCAAAAGATTTAGCAAAAGATCCACGGGAGCGAGCATCGGCCGATTTTCGACCGATTATCGGTAAATATCGGCCGATATATCGGCCGATTTATCGAAAATCGGCCAATCGGCCAAAAATCGTTCTAGTGTGTGGGCACCTTTACGATCGCAGATCTTTCTAGTGTGTGGGCACCTTAAGAGTCAACAATGGTGTGGCCATGCAGGAGTCTCCTTCAGTGAGATGAAGAGGTTCCAATATTGTCATTGCCCCCGCAGAAAACCATTGACTCTGGTAGCCTTGAGCTATTTATACTGAGACTTTGGGATTTGATGAGCTTACAAGATACAGTAAGTGCTCAGAGTACTCAACCCTATGGACTCCTCTGTGGAAACCCAGGAGGTGTAGCCGTGAAGCAGTTTTCAATTAAAATGGAGGAGGCGATGACCGCCCCACATATTTCTTAAGGATCTTAAGGTGCTCAACTTCTGAAAAGCAAGACGCTCAAACTCATAGAGGTGACCCACCCTCGTAGAGACCATAGATATCATTATAGATTTTATTTTTGGCTTATTAGCATTGGAAACCAGAAACCTCCTATCCAGAATCCCATTGATCAAAGACCTGCAAAGTATGAACCAGTGCTAGCACCTTCTTCAGAATCCAAATAGCTGTGGGGACTTTCCTGGATCCCAGTCCCAGTGTCTTTCATCTTGGCCGTCAGCATCGAAAGTACTATAACAAATGCTGTTAATATAGAATTTTATGGCACTTAGGACAAGATTTTATAAAGTCTCCAATGTTTTAGTGCATTTCTGCTATTCAGATCTATTTCTGGTTTCTTTTGTTTTATTATCTTTGTACAGGATGGGCGGGTTCTTCCTAGAATGACCAACACTGAGGGAGCCAATTGGACTGGAACCCCTATTGGAGTCCTGCTCCCACTTCTCGCATGGTCTCAGGTTACTCTTCTGGATCGTGTTTTGCATCATCATTAGTTTCGATGCCATTCAGTGCTGAGGCGGAATGATTTGTGATGGGTGACCGGAAGCCTTTGTATATCTCAGCACAGCTGCTGCCTACAATTACGTATCTGCTGTGCCTTTACCAAACACTTCTGAATCAGCTCGGTGTTCTGGAAAGCAGACAGGTCCCTCCCCCCCCCCCCCCCCCCCACGATCAATAAATGTAGAGATGAAATCATGAAGCTATAGGAAGTCCGTCACGTCAGAGGGAATGTTACAAGCAGGGGAATTCCACCACAGTAAAAAAGCACAAGGCATCCGATTGTCATCTCGATCTGATCTGGGGATTATTATATTCAGCTGTGAACACACAAGATCCACTCTGTGGGCCTGATTCTAATCCCATCGCCGCCTAGCGTGTTCACACATGGGAGAGATGTTTTACATCTGCGCATGCCCATATATGGGCATGTGCAGACACTGGGAGCAAGCGTGCACGGCAAACTGCTATTACAACTTCCATGCAGTTGCACCCAATGTTGTGGAAAAGTCCGTAGATTTGGAAGCCAAGATGGCCGCCTCAGGAGACTGAAACATTTCATCATAGATTTGGTATCCCAATGTGTCCAAGGTCTCAACCACATTCAAAAACAAAGAATTTGGTCATGGACAGGATTATTCATACACCAAGCGGTAGGGTCTTATGTTAAAGGGGCAGTCAATAGTTTAAGGGGGGATTTTTCTGACTCCTGATTGGGTTTCAGACCTGCATTGATCAGTGTGAACCGCACTTTCAAAGATAAGGGGCCCGTTTCTGGTTGACTCGGTAAGCTGCGAAGATCATAGATCGCAACTTACCGAGTCACAGAGTGCCCGTTCCGCCACCGTATCCCCTCGCAACCATGCGTGGGGATGTGTTACGAGAACACATCCGCTTGCATGTGCCCGCAGCAGGAGAAATCATTCGATGGTTGGCAACCATCGAATGATTTCTTGTGGGCTCTCAAATGATGTTGACTGACTTATATTTGCGCGCTCTGGGACGAAGACATGTGACGTTAGCCGCCCACCCCTGGCACACTGTTTCCCAGCCACATTTGCATGGGGACACCCAGCGTTTGCATGGGGATGCCCATGAAATGCTGGGCGTTACCATGTCCCAGCACTGCCACTGCCTCCCCCCGTGCGAGTGCCATGGCGACGGCGCAGCTTGGCAAAGGCGTCCGCACAGAAGCCCTGCACATGCGTGGGGGACCGAAAAAACTAGAACCAGGTCCAAGGTTTCTAGCGGTGCAACGTGATACATGGTATACAAACAGGGTTCAATCGATCTTTCAGAGATCAGCAAAGTAATTCTTCAATGTAACCCGTGCGCATCTTCAGAATTAGATGCAGACTTGGAAAAACAGGAGCAAGCAGGCTATCTGCTGCGCAGATTCCAAGGTCGTCCACCATCACCTGAGTTAAAGGGAGTACAAATCCGTTCACGTTTTGTAAATGATCCTTGCTAAATGAAGTCATTGAACAGTTTGTCAAGTTTCAAATATATAAAACGCTGATTTGGCTTTTGAGAAGAGACCGGCAGTAAACTCCTTCAACTGGACTTTCCCCAGCAGCTCATGAAGCGCTGTATGGGCTAAATATAATCCTCTTTGCAGCCTTGCGGTTATGCTGCCAGTGACACTCCTTTATATCAGACCTGCCAGCACACTTACTGTATCAAGTGATAATCTAATTGTGCAAAATCAGAAAACACCTTTAGTAATGTGAAGGTGAATTCCAGATGATATAAAAATGTAAATAGAACCGCATCTTCTATATGATTCCATTACTGGCGGAACAGTCACAATCATAACAATTGGTGCACTGACAAACAATGTGTCATGTGACCTCGCCATAAGGTTATTTGGCCAAAAGACTCTTAAAAATCGATGTATTTTGAATTCTCGCACAATTATGCAGCCGAAGTTCTGTGCACAACCCTTTTCTTTCACATTTCTCCAGTCTTTCATTCCTGGAGCTGCAACTAATTTTGTTGCTTGAGGTGTGGAGTACGGAAGGACATCGGAAGTAGGGATGGCCATCGTTGCCTTTGCAACAGGCCATCAATGGTGTATATGTATGCAATGGATGACCATCAATGTTTTTACATATCGATGGTCATCCATTTGCTTTGAAAGATTGGCCTGTGGGCCAATCAAAATATGGGGGCGGAGCTATGCTCAGTGTCCTGGCCCCTTAATGAAAAAATAAAAACAAAACTATTCAGTTAAGCCTGACATCGATGGTTGGAAACCATCTGGTTCTCCCCCATTGATGTCAAAACTATTTGACATCGGCCATAAACCATTGATGATTTCTAATCATCGATGGTCATCCCTAATCGGAAGCCCAGCAAACGATTCGATGCCTACTATGACATCAAATGCATTTGATGGTATAACCGCATTAAGGTGTCCACAGCTGAAAAAAATAATAATTTGGGAACATCGATGATTGCGAACCATCGGCTTCCGATGTCCATTTCCGGTGTTGAGTAGTTCATGATGCTTGGGATAGTAATTGTTGAAACCCCATGGCTTATCTATCTGATGGTACAGAGATGACATATAGATTGTTATAACTGCCCCACTATCGCCCATTCCACCTCCTTAAATACATTGCACTTGGGGTTTGATTCAGACCTGATTACTGGGCTGCAGGATTTCGGAGCCCAGAGATCAGGTTAACGGCGCCCTGCCGCACCCACCCTCCCCCTATGCTGTGCACGGCTTCTGACGTCAGCGGCCTTCCCTCCCCACGGCTGGGGCATGCCTGAGTTTTTCACGATACTCCGGGAAAACGATGCGTTCCCGACCCCCCAAACGCTCGCAGGGTGTGAATCTGCGGGCTTCCTTCGGAAGAATGGGTCGCGCATGCATACTGCGAGCTATACACATGCCCGGTCATTCAATAATCACAAGCAGAATTGGGCCCTTACACCAGACTCCACATTAGCTCCTGGGATTGCGGTGCTGCTGACACTGCAATATAATGGAATGTAAAACCTTTTTGCATATGTACAGTCTGCTTGTGGTTACTGCACTGGAGGCTAATACACAGCCAGCATTTATGTAGGGAACAGTCAAGTCTAATGGGGCCTGCACAGGTAGCAATATACAGTGCGTGTGTAGGCACCAAAGTGAAAGCGATGCATGCTGGATATTAATCAGTCAGGGACAATGGGGCAGATGTATTAAGCCAGAACAAGAGATAAATGCAAGGGTGAAAAGGAGAGATAAACCTCCAGACAATCAGCTCCTTACTTTGGTCACACAGCTGTGCACCGTCCGCTTCCCTCAGTCGTTATTATTTTGGTGTCAAAAAATCAGGAATTTTATTCTGTGAAGGGGCATGCTATTTTTATTCATGTGCTTATATATATATTTTTTTTACACATAACAGCCAGCAGGGGGCCGGAGCCGAGAGACGCTCATTAGATATTCATATATTCACTGCACCCGATCATTACATATGCACGATCAGGAGCAGTGAATATACCCGGTCCCCTGCTGGCTCTGTGGGGGGGCAGCTTGTGCTGCCTGGGTCCAGGGGAGCCCTCCTCCCCTCCACATACGTTCTGGGGCAGGCAGGGAGACTTCTATCTCCCTGCCTGCCACCGTCCCACAGCTCCCAGCAGCGGACGCTCGTCCGCTGCAGGGGTTAAGATTCGCCGCGAGGGGCAACGAGCCCCTGCGAAATTGAATAGTGTCTAAAGACCCGTGACAGAGAATCTCCAAACATGGAAAATCTCCATAAAAACACGGCAAGTGCATGGCGAGAGAAAAAAAACCTCTCGCCATGCAAGGAGAAAATTCTCATTGAATACTGCCCTTAGTCGTATTAAGTTTATAGCAAGATGCTGCACTGAAATGGTGAAGTATCTCATGATGGGCGGGAAGGGAGGTGTCAGGCTTTGTTGCTAGAGAAGAATATCATCGGTAAACATGCTAATCTTATGGAGGGACGTGCCGACTCGAATTCCCGGAAAGGCTAGGGATTGTCGTATTGCCATAGCTAGGGCTTCTATAGCTAATACATACATGATAGGGGATAGGGGGCAGCCCTGTCTTGTCCCGTTGGGTTGATGTAAAGCTGTTACTGGACACTACTGCATTGGGGGAGCTATAGAGAGCTAAAATGGAAGAGAAGATCGGTCCCCGGAGGCCAAAATTTGTCAAGGTGCTCGTAAGAAAGCCCCAGTGTAGCCTGTCAAAGGCCTTTTCGGCATCTAAAGACAGGAAAATAGCTTCCTCTCCCGTCTTAGAAACATAGTCTGCAGATCAAATACCCTTCTGGTATTATCGGTTGCTTGGCGCCCTTTTACAAAACCAACCTGATCTGGGTGGACCAGATTGGGAATGAGGGGGGCTAACCTATTGGCGATTAACTTTGAAAAAAAAAAGTTTGAGATCTGTGTTACGGAGGGCTATGGGCCTATAGTTCTGGCAAAGTGGGGGGTCCTTTCCTTGTTTGTGGATCGTGATAATGCGGGCTTGTAGCATTTCATCCGGGAGCGAGCCACGCACAGATTTCTTAATACATACTTCAGTCAGGTCAATTATATCATCTGCGCACACGCAGAGACAACCCAAAACCCAGGACTGTTGGGGTGTCTTGAGGAGTGCCTTTGGGAACCACTGCCCTAGTGCTTACCCAGCCGTTAACTGACACAATATAACTATTAGAACACTGACAGTTTAAATAACTTTATTATAAAAATGTACAACAATCAACTCAGAGTTTTCTTTATTACTACAATTCAGTTTCCACATTGTGCCCATTTTAGGAGTCACCTAAGCCCCCCAGTGCGGCTTCATCCAGTAAACACATACAATTTAGCTTTTTTTTTTTTTAACTCTTAAAGCAAAGATATTCTGAGTCACTTCAGTACTTAAAAGTTCTATATAAAACATGGACACAAGCTGTACGTCACTTGTTCCCTCCAAAATTTGCATTATAACAAACAGTTGGTCCATGACGACAGACTAGATTGGTCTTGAAGGTGTGTTAGGCCCCACAGCAGTCCCATTGTAGCAGTCCGATCAAAACACAGAAATCAGGGCAAACACTCCATAAAGTAAAGCACAAGGATAGGCCACAAGGAACTGCTGTCCCTCCATAGCCAAAGCAGAAATGAAGAACTTCGAGGCAGAGAAACTGCACCAGCCAATCACTAACGCTGTGAGGAGAACGCCCACAATGCCTCTGGAAAAAAAAAAATAATAATGTGTAAAAAACACTTAAAATATCTTGACTGGATTAGACAAAAAGCACAATTATAAATAAGCACGCGCACCCGTTTCTCTAACAGTTCCCATTGTGAGACTCTAGCCAAGCCGGAGACCAGGACCTGCTGGTAACAGGTTAGTATGCAGCCATGGGAGGTAGGGAGTGGGACAGTACTGATTAAGGATGGGTAGAGCTGCGGACAGAAAAGGGGAATGAGTCTAAACAAAGTGCAGATTGATGTGACAACGGCTACGTTACCAATTTATCTAACAGTCTCCTACTGTTGGGTCCTCCTAACGGCTCGAAACACTAGCCAGCTGTCAAAGCCTTAAGGCTTTAGGAGTCTATGTACTAAGCCTTTCAGAGAGATAAAGTACTAGCCAATCAGCTGCTAGCTAGCTGCCATGTTACTGGCTGGGTTTGAAAAATGACAGGAGCTGGTTGGCTGCTACTTTATCTTTATGTGGAGATGGTAAGGAGACTGAGTTGACCAGGGGATACTTTATGCTGCGGCCATTATACTTGTCGTATAGGTTGCACATACACTATAATATATTGGAACTAGGGAAGCCAATCCAGGGGCATTTTTTTTTAATCCTGGGACTCGGGATTGAAAAATGCTCAATCCAGGGATCTGCTTCCCTAATAAAAAACAAAAAACATCCCGGCCTCCTATGTTTACTTACATGGGTGGCTGCGACCAGAAGCAGAACAGTGGTGCGGCCGGGAACCGAGTGGTGCTGTATCTCTGACCACGTCACGCTGCGCACATCTGCAAAGCCGGGGATGGGTGAAGCAGGCTAGCATCTGAGCGGGTGCTCAGATGTTGCCTGGCATTAGACTACGCATCCAGAAATCACAGGATTGGACACTCCAATCCCGGGATTGAAATACCAGCAATTTTGGATGTAAAATCCCAGGATCTAGATATTGGCCACCATAATTAGAACCTTGAGGCCAGCTTGCACCAGCAAAGAAGGGATTTGCTGAACAAATGCAGATTTTAAATTTTATACAATTAGGGTGGCCAATCCCAGGATCGGCGGGATCCTGGGATTTGGCCCCAAAATGTCTGGGATTTCAATCCTGGGATTGTAGTATCCAATCCTGGGATTAGACTGCATATGCGCAGTCTAATGCCAGGCAGCCCGGCTGTTCGCGAACCAGAGTGATTCGGTCATAGGTCATGCTGCGCAGGCCGCAGCGCTGCACCACCAGCGTCTGCACCCGCTCACCACTGGGCCTCCCCCAGCGGCAAGCGTCATAGCAACCGCCGCCCTCCCAAAAAGTCTGGCAGTATGGGGCACAGGGGCCATTTTCTTTTAGGGATGCCAATCAGGGGGATTGGCATCCCTAAAAGAAAATGGCCCCTGTGCCCCATACTGCCTGACTTTTTGGAAGGGCGGCTGGCAGCAGTGGTGCGGAGGCAGGCGGTTGCTATGACGCTTGCCGCTTTTTGAGCATTTTTCAGTCCAGATTCCCGAGATTGAAAAAAATGCCCCAGGATTGGCATCCCTATATACAATAGTTTGGTGAGCTAAAGAGGCAAACCATATAGGAGAAAGGCAGTTTTTTTACTACCCCAGAATGCTTAGTGAAAGGTTAATCTGTGTACACACCCGGCTGACGGGCAGCCAATGTAATGATACAGGTCACTGTCGTTTGTTGAATTGTCCTCTGTCGTGGAGCACACCCAAAGGGGTGACTCGGCAAACGACGTGTGGGAACACGTGGTAGTGGGTATGAGCCTATTACAGGTAGGTCTGTTCCGCCGGACCAGATAACATACCACCTGCTGTGTACCCGGTTTTAGTACATTTTTCAAAACATTGATATACGAAAGACAGAAGGAATAGGTTACTTACTGCAAAGAAAACACGACAGCAAAGCCAGACAGGATAATCATTGGTAGAAGACAATAACCTAAGACACTGGAAACGCAGCCGAATGAAACGCCGGTCATACTCATCAGATTGAGTAGGCAAAACATTCCTAAGCATCCAATTGCACTGATCCCGTAAACATAGCCAAACTGAATCTTACCAGCCTGTATAGAGGGGGACGAGAAAACAAAACAAACATGAAACACAGATCTAGGGACCATTACCCAGATATTGGCACATGCAGACACGCAGCTTTCATTTAGCATTTCTTTATGTAGTGGATAAAACGATAATTTCTGGGTGATGGTACACAGATCTCTAGGTCATTTGTTAATCTTGTGAAATCATCTTCCTAGCATGTTTGTTCTGGTATCTATTCATATAGTACTTTAGGATTCCCGTTGGAAGGTTTTCCATACTCCTTTGTGACATGGGGAGTGTTTGTAAGTAAAGCAAAAAAATAAAAAAAAGTCGGACCCTATTTCTCCTGAGCTCCCCGGGAGAGCTGCAGGGGGCAGGAGAGTAAAAAAAACCAAAAAAAAAAACCTTCGGTACCTGGTGTAGTTTTGCGGCAGGGAAAATCGCATTGCATGCGATGGTACTTTTGTAGTTTAGTTTCCCCTGCCCGCTGATCGGATCGCATGCGATTTAACACCCCCCCACTATCCACGCCACGTCGTAAAATCAACTCCACGCCGACGTGTATAGTGGGGGTATGAACAAGTTGGGAGGATGCATACTGCAGGCGCTCGCTCGCCACGCTTCGGGGGTGGTGTGGATAGTGGGGGTGTGCTAAAATAGAATCTGCGGGCAGGGGAAACTTGAAACTACAAAAGTACCATCGCATGCGTCGGAACACTTTTGTTGCCTTAGAAATATAATATTATTATTATTTGTGCACAAACCATTTCAACGTGAAACATTTACACGTTTAAGAACAAAGCCATCTAAAATTCATTTCTATAAAAGGTCTGGACCGTTTTGCTGTAAGGTCTTGTATGGGTTATACCTGCTCACATTAGTCTCTACTTCCACTGGTATATTTATTTTTACTTTCATATATAGATGCTATTGGTCACATAGGATGAGGCAAGTAAAGCTGGGTACACACTGGAGCAGTGGTAGCCAACCCTAGCCCTCAAGAGCTACCAACAGTTCACATTTTCCAGACAACCTAGCTGCTGCACAGCTGCACTCATTAATCACTGACACATTTTAAAAGATACACAGATGGAGCTAATTAGCTCACTTGTGATTCTGTGAGGAGACCTGCAAAACCTGCACTGTTGGTAGCTCTCGAGGACTAGGGTTGGCAACCCCAGCACTGGAGTAAAATCAACCTGATGTGTTGTTGTTTTGGGCTGATTTGAAAAACACATCTGGCCGATATACAATTTGCAGGTGCCCTTGGTCTCTAGCAACGTCATTCTCGTTTATGTTCTGCACATCATAATATTTTACATACACATTACTATATCTCTCAATGTATCCAGATTCTGATATATCTGCTGGGTACTATAGCGTGTACCCAGTCTTATACCCCTTTTACACCGCCGAAAAATCCGGGTCAGCGGCGGGTCAGACCCGGATCCGCGGCGGTGTAAATGGGGGGTATCCGTTTCCATTTACACGGGTCCTCTACCCAGGTCCTGACCTGGGTAGAACACGGATAGGACCCGTGTAAATGTCGGTGTAAATGGTCCCGCTGCGGGTGCAGGCACCCGCAGCGGGTCCACAGCGTGCAGCGCTGGGGAAGATGTTCCCAGCTGCTGCGGGAGGAGGGGGGTCCCTGCGGCTGCTGAGGAGAGGGGGGTACCTGTCAGCCTGCTGTGCTGGGGGTACGGGGGTGCTGGGGGTACCTGTCCTGCCTGCGGTCGGATCTCAGCGGAGAAGATGATGTGCGCCGCTGCTGTATCACCCCCCCGCATCCGGCAGCCGGTCCCTGCGGCGTATGGAGTGTCAGTATCGGCGGTCCCTCCAGCGCATAGGAACTAGTACTAGTTCCCATGCGCCAGAGGGACCCCCGCCACTGACACTCCATACGCCGCAGGGACCGTCTGCCGGGGAGGGGGGGGGGTGGTACAGCAACGGCGCACATCATCTTCTCCGCTGAGATCCGACCGCAGACAGGACAGGTACCTTCAGCACCCCTTGCACCCCCCAGTACCCCCAGGTACACCAAGCACAGCAGGCAGGACAGGTACCCTCCGGCACCCCCAGCACCTTAAAAAAAAAAAAAAAAAAAAACACTTAACCTGGGTCAGCCCTGATATATATATATATATATATATATATATATATATATTATATTTCTATATATTATATATTTCTATATATATATATATATATTTCTATATATATATATATATATATATATATATATATATATATATATATATATATATATATATATATATATATATATATATATATATTTTTTTTTCTATAAATATATATATATAAAATATTATTTAAGGCAGGGCTGACCCAGGTTCAGTGTAAATGGTGCAGACCCAGGTCCGACCCAGGTCAAAGTGCTGTGTAAATGGGGTATAAAGCAGGGTCAGACCCTGGATACTCCAGCATTCAAAGACCAGGGTCCGACCACGGTTTTTGGTGTAAAAGGGGTATTAGGAAGTTGAACAAGGCAGTTACAGGCTAACTGCTGAAACTTACATACACATTACATGGCGAAAAGCAATGAAAAAAAAATAAATGATACATACATAATTTCATTTTTTCTAATTAAAAATATATCTACATTTATTAGAGATCTTAAAATATATTCTTAAGTTACTGTACACTACTAAACCAATTAGTTAAGCAATAGCTATTTCATATATATAAAAAAAAAAAAAAATATATAATAATAATAATAATATTATTATAAGGAACCATTGCACACGCACTCATCAACATTAGAAGTCTTACAAGTAATACATTTAAATGTTTGAGAACAAACAAAAACAAATTACCAATAATAGTGTGGCTCCAAACGCAAGACAGAAAACCATTGGTCCGGCCAAATCCGTTTCATTCATGATGCGGCCATCTGCGACCTTTAGTGGATGCAGCACCGTTAAGGTCTTCTGCCAAATGTGGTCGAAATTGATACCGAGTTCTGCCGAGTACATACAGAATATGAATGGGAGAATGCAATTGGACATGAATATGTATACAAAACACATATTTGAAGGGCAAGATAGCCACTGTTATCTGATGCTTAATTACGTGCTCGTAAATACTATGCTATTAGATCTTTGCCTTTGATATTCTATACAAATAGGACTATTTACACGATAACTAATGTAATTTGTTCAAACAAAAAGCTGATTAATTAAAGTGCAACTTGAGTGACTTTATACCGTGACTTATGGGTAATCAGTTAGAAAATCTTAAGTCTTTTTTTAGTACCACAGGCATTCCCTGCCTGTTGAATAATGTATTTGAAAGATATGGCCAATTAAGCCAGCTCTTTTTCATAGGATTTTCTCTGTAGCACAGACAAATTATGTAGTATATACACTAATGTGTTGTAGGAATGGAACAGGGGATTTTTTTTCCAGCCTGTACAGTAAATAGTGTTCATTCTAGCACCCACCATATTTGAAAACACATGCAGTTCCTCTTCCCTGCCTAGGGTGTCGCTGTCTGCTGTAGTGCTTCTAGCACAGTGTGGTCTGTATATCAGCACTAATATGCAAACCAGACCTGTGCTAGAAACACCACAGAAGACAGCGACATCCCAGGAAGGGAAGAGGAACCGCATAGGTTTGCAATATGAAATTATATATATATATATATATATATATATATATAAATTAATTAATTAAACAAATACTCAAAATAAGTAGAAGCATTTCTAGAGAAAAAGCAAACAATAGCAGGAACCATGCATTCATGATATTTAGTCAAACACAATCATCTTGTGCAGCATAAGAATTATTAGACAAACAATGAACAATGGTGCTGGAAAAAAGACTGAGCTCACAATACAAACAGACCAACCTTTATTCAATGGTAAAAATAATCAGTTTTCTATTACAGCTGTTTTAATGACCTTTGAATCAGAACATGACCTTTGCATATGCAGTAACAAGAAAGCTGGCAACAGTGTACTGGTGTGTACACACTGGTACAATCAGCATGAGATTTTGACTATATAGTCCAAATCGCATGCAGATCGCACAGGTTTTTTACCTTGCGATCCCGATGCGCGCTCCCGTGGCAGCACAAGTCAAAACCTAGATAGACAGGGAAGCAATGACTATACAGTGCAGACCTGCACTATAAAGTCAAAATCGCATGAAGGTTGGGTGGCTTGCCGTGCGATTCTATCCTGATGCGATCTGATCGCATCGGGATTGAATAGAAAGCCTAATCGATCGTGTGTACACACCATAAGACTATATACAGTACATTGATGAGTTGTGCATACATTAATTCCATGCCCAGTAACTGTAGTTCTAAAACAAAGGTAGGTACGATGCAATTTTAAAAGAGGGATTGGAATGGCCCCTTATCTATAGTTTAAACAGAGTTGATGTCTCAGTTCTAAGAAATTATTTATAGCAGCATCTCTCTGCCAACAATCATACATGTCATTTGTCAAAAACTAATAAGAATTCCCCCAATGAGCCTATTCCCGTATATAACATTGTAGTCAAGCAAAGGGACACTAATTTCTCAATACCAGCTAAGCCACTTTCCTTATTCAGGAAGTACTCTAGTGTTCCCGATAGGCTGTTTTAGCCCCGCTAAATCAGCCTGCAGTCTGTCCTGCCGGAGTGCCCGGGCCGTCGCATCGCTGAAGGGGGCTTGCCCGGCCATGGCTACGTCCCGGCAGCTCAGTGACGTAGTCATGGCCGGGCAAGCCCCCTTCAGCGATGTGGTGGCCCGGTCACGCACACATGTGCGATGCGGCGGACCGGGCACGCCTCCTGCAGTGACGTCGGCGGACCGGGCACGATAACATAATGTATATAATCTAGTGTGAACACACTATGGGGTGTATCCAATCAGCACCGATATTTTCTGACAGGGAAAATATTGGCACTCACCTATTCAATGCTGCCATTAACGACATAATTGAAAGGTGTCAGATCCGATAAAAAAAAAAACTAATCTGTTTTGTCGTAAACTTCCATGGATTGTGGAATTCCATGACGTTTTTCAAGAATCCGTGTCCGTATTTTGGTGATAGACTTTCCGACACTCATGCCGAATGTCAATGTGCTGTCGGACCGGATGAAAACGGCCCAGGATTCCGACTGTCAGAATCCTGAATTGTTAACAATGTACACTCCCGCGGATCTTTAATCTGTCGCCTGAACATGCATTCAAATTTTACTAGAACGCCAATAACTGCATGTTCAGCAGGGGCTCGCTGACGTTACTGAATGATATCGTTCAGTTGTCGTATGCCCAGGAGCTGCGGCGATATAGTTAATGATATTGTTCATTGAGCATATTGAATATTGAAGGAGCATATTGAATAGTGTATACGCACATGTTACATCAGACTGTTATAGAGCACTATTTCTGCTGTTAACAGCACAAATTCAACCACTGAAGATCACGTTCTTCCCCATTTCGTGGTCAGAGACCTGTGTCTTACAGGCTAAAAGCTATAGTTATTATTATTTTTTTTCATTTTTAAATGTGCAGAATAAAGTGACATTTTTACCTTCTAATAAGGGCGGCTCATCATCAAAACCGCTTCCGTATACAGATTCTGTTGAAGTAGGAGTGTAAGTTTGTGTGGGCTGATAAATCTGTCCGGCATAAGGCTGTTGTTGATTCATCATTTCTGGTGGAACAAATCCACCTTGTTGACTATAATCATATTGGTACTGTCTGTGTAAGAGGAACGAATAAAGCTTTATATTCAATTTAAAGCAGATAAGTGCACAGAGCAGCGCATACAAGTAACAAATGAATGAGTAGTATGTTAAAAAAAGAAAAAAAATGTGAACCATAACTGCTTTATCCTAATAAAAATATAATAAAAAAAGAAAAAAAAAAAAAAGTATAAAATGAACAATCTTAAGGATACACAACATAACGAGAAATTGTCCAATAAATCGCATAATGTGTACCCAGTTTAAGTCCATCTTTTAATGATATTCATGCTTGAACACAGGTGGTTAAATATAAACTGAGGTACTAATGAAGTCACTTCTGCTCTGCTCAGGTATCCTTAACCACTTGAGTGGTATGACCAGAAATTTTCTGAACTCAGCTGCGCTGCGGCAGCGGGCCGTCCCAGAAAATTTCCGGGCATACCACTAAAATTAATATGTGTGCCAGTGGTGTCCAGGTGCGCATTAGCTGTCGTCCCCCCCCCCACCCCCCTCCCAGGGGTCGCTCTGCTCTCCTCCCCTCAATCCCGCTCAGCTCCGGCGATTGTACGCTGCAGCTCCCCCTGCCCCCGACGCCATTAGTTCTTCTAGTAAATAGCAGGCGGCAGGCTCAGGGAAGTTCGGCACGACTCAGGGGGGACTTGGATTTCAGGCGACCGAGTCCTCCAGAGCCGCCCCCACCAATAATCCCGAGCCTGCCACCTAATATGATCGGCGGCTGGGGCAGGAGCTCCGGTGGACGGTGTGCGGAGCAGAGATGGGGGTGGGAAGGGGGTGGGGGGGGGGGGGTGGGGTGGGTTTGCTGGGGCAGGACAAACCTGCTGGTAGGTTTGTCCTGCCCCAGCAAAACCCACCACTCAAGGGGTTAAAGCATGGACTATTAGGTGTAAATATACTAAAAGTTTCTAAAAATTGAGAGATAATGTTGCTCCTGGTAAACAATTAGATTCTGTGTATCATTTTTCTAGGGCGCAATTAAGAAATAATAGACAGAATCGGATTGGTTGTCATGGGCAACATCACCCCTTTTCATACAATATGAGACGGACATACAACTATGAGTTAGAACATGTTACAAATATTTCATAATATAAGGATCAAATTACTTGTTATATTGTCCTCCACCTGCATTGTAATTGTAACCCTGATTCTGATCATCAATACTGTAGCTGGTCTGGTAGAACTCTTGATTGAAGTTATCAAAGTTTGACATGGCAGCAGCTCTGAGGACCAAAGAATATATCCATTAATGAAAAATGATTAAAAAATAGGAATTTGGTACTCACCGTTAATTCCCTTTCTCCGAATCCGTAGGGGACACTGAAGTCTACGCTGGGGAATAGAGTGGTGTATCGGAGGAGTCGGCACTTTAAGAAACTTGAACTGTGGTATGGCTCCTTCCCCTCTATTCCCCCCTCAGACCTCAGTCTTAGTTGACCGTGCCCGAGAGGAGAAGAGAGACCAGGGAATCCCCAATAGAGAGAGAGAAAGACATTAACAAAAAACGAACAACCATACTACTCAGCAGGCTGTCACCAACACCCAGACGCATGCATAACCAAACATAACTGCATGCGCTAAAAATAACCCCCCCCCTTTAGGCCTGAACAGTGCCGGGAGGGTGTTCAGTGTCCCCTACGGATTCGGAGAAAGGGAATTAACGGTGAGTACCAAATTCCTATTTTCTCCTTCATCCTTGGGGACACTGAAGTCTACGCTGGGGACGTCCCAAAGCCATCCCCACGGGTGGGAAGGCACTGGGCATCCTGAAGCACCGCACGGCCGAAACTGGAGGCAGAGGCCGCAAAGGTGTCAAACCTATAAAACTTAACGAAAGTATTAGGGCCCGACCAAGTGGCCGCCCTACATAACTGTGTCAGGGAAACTCCCCTGGCAGCGGCCCAGGAAGGCCCCACCGAACGGGTGGAATGGGACGAAATCCTGACTGGCGGTGACTGTGAAGCATGAAGGTAAGCCTGCTTAATGGTGAGACAGATCCACCTAGCCAGAGTCTGTTTAGACGCTGGCCAACCCCGCTTTGCCGAAGAATAAAGGACAAAAAGTGAATCCGACCTTCTGAGATCCTTGGTCCTATTCACATACACCTGCAAGGCTCGGACCACGATCAGCGAGGCGGAATCTCCCGTAAGAGCTGGAACCACGATTGGCTGATTTAGGTGATAAGATGAAACCACCTTAGGCAAATAATCCAACCTGGTCCGAAGCTCAGCCCTGTCCGGATGAAACACCAGGTAGGGAGACCGGCATGAAAGAGCGCTAAGATCGGACACCCGGCGTGCCGATGCCAACGCGAGCAGTAACACCGTTTTCCAAGTTAACAACCGCAAATCAATAGAGTCCAAGGGTTCAAAAACACTTGACTTAAGATAGTCCAAAACTAAGGAAAGATCCCAAGGTTCCTCCGGAGCCCGCACTGGGGGCTGAAGGCGGAGAACCCCGCTCAGAAACTGCACCTCAGGAATGACGGCAAGACGCCGATGAAAGAAAACTGACAATGCAGACACTTGTACCTTAAGGGACCCTAGGCGCAAACCCGCCTTAAACCCGGACTGCAGAAACTGCAGCAACCGAGACAAAGAAAAAACAGCCGTGGGCAAGTTACGGCACTCGCACCACGCTACATAGGCCTTCCAAATACTATAATAATGCCGGGAAGTAACCTCCTTCCTGGCTCTTATCATAGTGGGAATCACTGACTTAGGAATTCCTCGTCTGCTCAACAGTGCGGCCTCAACAGCCATGCCGTCAAACGAAGTTGCCGTAAGCCTTGGTAGGCGAACGGCCCCTGCTGTAGAAGATCGTCCCTTAGAGGTAGCTGCCATGGATGATCTATCAGGAGCCCCTGAAGGTCGGCATACCAGGGACGACGAGGCCAATCCGGTGCCACCAGGATGACCGTGGACCTCTCCCGCTTGATTCTTCTGAGTACCAACTGAATCAAGGGCAACGGAGGGAACAGATAAATGAGGGAATAGTTCCACCTCGCGGTCAGCGCGTCCGTCGCTACCGCCTCTGGATCCCGAGACCTGGAACAATACAGCCGCACCTTCCGATTGTTCCTGGAGGCCATCATGTCCACCTGAGGCATCCCCCATCGGTGGGCGATCTGGGCAAATACCTCCGGATGTAAGGCCCACTCCCCAGGGTGAACATCCTGGCGACTCAGATAGTCCGCCTCCCAGTTGTCCACCCCGGGAATGAAGACCGCTGACAAGGCCAGAGCATGCCGCTCTGCCCATTGCAGAATTGGACGCACCTCCTGCATAGCTCCGCGACTGCGCGTTCCGCCCTGCCGGTTCACATAAGCCACAGCCGTGGCATTGTCCGACTGAATGCGAATCGCCCTCCCCCGGAGGATCCCGTCCGCATAGGACAAGGCCAGACGAATCGCGCGAAGCTCCAAGATGTTTATAGATAGCTTCGCCTCCTGAGACGACCAACGACCCTGGAAGTGCTGCCCCAACACAACAGCTCCCCAGCCCCGGAGGCTGGCATCGGTCGTGACTATCGTCCAATCCCAGATTCCGAACCGTCGGCCCTCCAACAAATTGGCCGACAGTAGCCACCACTGGAGAGAGAGACGGCTGCAAGGCGATAAAACCACCATCTTGTACATGTGCAAGTGGGAGCCCGACCACTTCCTGAGCAGGTCCAATTGAAAGGTCCTTGAATGGAAACGGCCGAACTGAAGAGCCTCGAACGAGGCTACCATCTTGCCCAGCAATCGAATACATAAGTGCACCGACACTCTCCGAGGTCGAAGCACCTGCCGAACCAACTCCTGCAGGGACAACATCTTTTCCCGAGGCAGAAAAACTTTTTGAACCTCCGTGTCCAAAATCAACCCCAGGAATACAATCCTTCTTGAAGGATTCAGCTGAGATTTCTGGTAGTTGAGGATCCAGCCATGGTTCAGTAACGTCTGGCAGGTTACCTGAATCGCCTGCGTCAACTGATCCCTGGATTCGGCCTTGATCAGTAAATCGTCCAAATAAGGAACGATCTTTACTCCCAGAGAATGAAGCAACTCTACCATCACTGCCATTACCTTGGTAAACAGACGTGGCGCCGATGAAAGGCCAAAAGGCAGAGCCCGAAACTGAAAATGGAGATCCCTTATCGCGAAGCGAAGAAACTTCTGATGCGGGACGTAAATGGGAATATGCAAATAAGCATCTTTGACATCCAAAGATGCTAAAAATTCCCCCGGCTCCAGCCATGCAACCACAGAACGAAGAGACTCCATTTTGAATCTGTGGTACGTGATGTATTCGTTTAAAGCTTTTAAATTCAATATTGGTCGAACCGAACCGTCCGGTTTCGGAACCAGGAACAGGGGAGAATAAAACCCCTCTGTGCGTTGTTCGGAAGGAACCGGCATTATAACTCCTGCGGTCAACAGCTTCTGTACTGCTTGAAGAAGCAACTGACGGTTCAATTCCACGTGAGGCAAACCTATTGTAAAAAACTGGTGAGGAGGAGTACCGGAAAACTCCAGTCTGTACCCCTGCGCAATGACGGACAGAACCCACTTGTCCTTGCAAGACCCCTCCCAGGCCTGCCGGAAGTCCAACAGGCGAGCCCCTACTCTGGGATCCCCCAGGTAGGAGGGCCGGGAGTCATGCTGCTGGATTTTCGGTTTGCTTGACATCTGCGCGCCGAGCGGCTGGTCCTGAGGAAGTGGTTGCCCCACCAAACCCTCTGCCTCTGCCACGAGAAGCGGTAAAGGATCCTCTGGACTTACCTCTGAACTTAGGTGCCCCCCGAAAGGAGCGAAAAGCCGGCCCTTGATAAGGCTTTTTGGGAGGAGGGGCCGCGGAAGGCAGGAAAGTTGATTTGCCTCCTGTGGCCAGAGAAATCAACTTGTCTAACTCCAGCCCAAATAAGACCTCTCCCGTAAACGGAAGAGCCTCTACCGCCCTTTTAATGTCCGCCTCCGCTTGCCAATATACATCGCAGATTCCCGCATCTGTTCTGCTAACTGAATGAACTCCTCAGAAGAACCCTGATCATTCAGACCCTTTGACAAATCCTCCGCCCATTTCTCCATGGCCCTACTGACCCAGGAGATCACAAGAATGGGCCGAAGTGAGACACCTTAAACTTTTTTTCTGGAGACCTCCAAATATCCAGAAGAGGTTTCTCCAATTCCATAGACTCTGGGAAGGTGACCACTGCCTTAGCAGACCTCCCAAAAATAGAAACCTGCGTCGGCGGCTCCTGCTCGCTAACATTGAGGGTAGATTTAATAGCCTGAATGAGGGCCTCTATACCCTGGGCCTCCTCCTGAGGAACGTCCTCCACAGGATCGATAGGATCCTCCTGAAACATATCCCCTTCCAAAGGGTCCCCCGGTTCATCCTCTGAAGTATCTCCCTGTAACAATAAAGGAACACCTCTTTTCCTCGGGGTAGGGGGAGCACTTGCGGACCCAGAAGGCACCGCAGTGGCTTGGACCAACGCCTTCACTGATGTAATCAGTTCTCTGGCCCAGGTAGGCTCCGCAGCAGACATGGAAGCCAGTTGCACATGCAATGACTCCCTGTCCCTGCGAGACGCAGCCATCTCTGATGCCAGAGTGGCTAACACACTGGTAACTCCCTCAGTGTTCAGAATAGGGACCTGACTCTGCCCAGCATCCCCTTTGAAGCAATCCTTACACAAGGATACCCCCTTCACATGCTGCGTAAACTGTTGCTCACACTTAGTGCATACAAACAGCTTTGGAGAAGCTTTTGACTGAGACTTGGTTGCCATGCTGCACACACACCCCTTACACACACACAGGTGGAAGGAGGTGAAATAAGCCAGACAAAGAGAGCCCCCAACAAGGACCCCACACCAAGAGCAAAAGCACCACACTAATAGGGGGAGAGGAGCGCACCTTCCCCGAATTAGGCCCACCTGATAATCTCTCCAGCGGGGAAGTCTCACAAGAGAAAATCCCCTCCACTCACCCAGCGCAGCATTCAATAATATCCAGGCTGAAGAGGGAGAGAAAGCGTCCTGCTGTCCTGTTCCAGAGAACTGTAGAGGCACAGCAGACAAGGGAGCAGCGTGGCAGGCACCGGCGTCTGACGCTGAGGACTGCAGCTAGGACGCGACCACTCACTGGTCCGCCCCTTCCGTCCTCATCAGAGCGCGCGCTGTATACAGCGGCGCTGATTGGCTGTCTGCTCCCTGCTGGACCAGCGAATTAACCCTGGTCCAGCCGTCACCCAGCGCTATGCGCTCGCACGCCCTGCTCTCTCCGGCGGGCGACTAGGTCGCGGCCCCGTAACACAAGCCGCAGGCAGCTGTGGCGGGACCCAGACGCCGATGCGTCTGTGACCGGAGTCAGCCGCGTGCGCCGCAAGCGGTGCCGCTCTGACCCCCCCGGAGAGCTATCCCACGTCGCAGGCAGCCGGCACGCGCTGGCTGCCTGTCTCATAAAAACCAAGCAAAAAACAAAAGGCCCCAAACGGAGCCCCTTGCCCAGGGATCCGACTCCTCCGGGCACTAAACTAAGACTGAGGTCTGAGGGGGGAATAGAGGGGGAGGAGCCATACCACAGTTCAAGTTTCTTAAAGTGCCGACTCCTCCGATACTCCACTCTATTCCCCAGCGTAGACTTCAGTGTCCCCAAGGATGAAGGAGAAAAGCCCAGCATGATCAGTGCACTGCCATCGGGTGTTATCCCTATGTAGAACTGTTCTGTCCTGCAGGGGGGGAGCAGTTAAAATCCCGGCGGTCTGGATCCCGGCGTTCAGAATCCCGACACTTTCTCCCTCCGTGGGTGTCCACGACACCCCTGGAGGGAGAATAAATTAGTGTGCCTAGCGTAGCGAGGCACCGGGCCCGCTGCTGCACAGCGAGCCCGCAAGGGGGGGGCGATCCACATCCCCCCCCCCTTATCGGGATTTCCGCGGTCGGGATTCCGGCGTCGGGATTTTGAACGCCGGGATCCCGACCACCGGGATTTCATACTGCTTCCCTGCAGGGTACTGTGTGGATAGACATAGGTGTATCAGTGTGATGATGGCAAACTCTAGCAGGGAATGAGCGCATACCTCCCAACTGTCCTGGTTACAGCGGGACAGTCGCGCTATTTGGAGACTGTCCCTCCCACAGGTGGAAGCATCCCACAGGTGGGGGCAGTTGGGAGGAGCAGGAGATCACTCTGCTGCGATGATCGGTGAAGAGATGCCGTATGCCTGCGCATGGAAAAGCACAATGATATTGTTAACAATATTGTTATTATGCATATGCTGTTATAATGCCAGGAAGGGGTGACATTAGCCCCTCCAGAGGTGGGCTTCGGTCACCAAAGCTGTTATAATGCCAGTAGTTGCAGGTGGGCTGCGGCGATCACTACGGTTATGTCAGGAATGGGGGTGGGCTGCGGTGACCACTGCTGCTATAATGTCAGGAGAGGGGTGATATTAGACCCTCCTGGTGTGGGGTGGGCTGCGGGGACCACTACTGTAATGTCAGAAGGGTGGCGGGTGACAGTAGACCCTCCAGGGGTGGGCTTTGGTCACCAAAGCTGTTATAATGCCAGTAGTTGGGGACGGGCTGCGGCGATCACTACTGTTATGTCAGAAGGGGGGTGACATTAGACCATCCTGGGGTGGGCTGCGGTGACCAATGCTGCTATAATGACAGGAGGGGGGTGACATTAGCCCCTCCTGGGGTGGGCTGCGGTGAACAATGCTGCTATAATGACAGGAGGTGGGTGACATTAGCCCCTCCTGGGGTGGGCTGCGGTGACTAATGTTGGTATGACACCAGGAGATGGGTGGGCTGCAGTGAGCACACAGAATTATGGCTACCAGGAGAAAGGTCCACTGGGGCCATGTATGAGTGAGGACGGCTGACAGCCCAGTGCACTGTATATATGGACACAGAGTGCAATACAGCAAACATCAGGCCTGCAGCAGGCTATGACAAGACTGACGCTGCAACCCTTCCCCGAGCCCGCGTCCCTCACTCACCGCCTAGTCAGGGTACACCACCACCGCGGCCTCCTCCTCCTCGGTCCCCTACACTACACCGCCGCAGCTTCTTCGCCACGTACGCGTACCCTGTCGAGAGAGTGAAGCAGGAGGGGCGGAGCAAAGCACTGTCAGGGAGGAGCAGGAGTTGGCTGCGCCGGCCTTGCATCCGCCCTCGCTGCTGGCTCACGTAACACGCCTAGTCATTGGCCAGGCAGCACCATTGGATGGCACCATTGGATGAAACTGCTGACAATCAGTGGGCGGGCGGAGACCTTCCGGGCGATCAACGTGGGTTCGCCCGGATTGGCTGCAAGCTGGGTAAAGGGGGTGGGCTGAGTGCGCTAATAATTGTAACCAATGCGGTTCCACGTATGGTGTCACGTGGTGAAAGCCCTGTTCCGTGCTCTCGTCTTCCCGCCTACGTAATCTTTCCAGCGTCAGCTCTCGCGGGACCCTGGTTGCCTTATATAGACGGGTGCATGTGCATGCCATGTAGAGATGGGCAAAACGGGTCTCTGAGCGGACCCGGGTCGACCCGGGTCGGTCAGTGAAAAGATCTAGATCCTTTGGGCGGCTCTGCGGCTCACTTTGTGTAAAAAAGACAGTTATTTATGGTTTGAGTTAGTGTACCATACCTCCCAACATGACCCTTTCCAGGAGGGACACAATGCTCTGTTTCTGGACTTCCCTCTTAATGTTTGATTGTTATTACCTGTGTGGAAACACCTTTCTTACCCATTTACCTGTTTAGAACAGGTAATAGCAATCATTCGTTAAGAGGGAAGTCCAGAAACAGAGCAAAGTCGTAGGTCAGAGATGGGGAACCTTTGGCCCTCCAGCTGTTGTTGGACTACACATCCCAGCATGCCCTGCTACAATTTGCTATTTGGCCATGATAAAACTGTTGCAGGGAATGCTGGGATGTGTAGTCCAACAACAGCTGGGGCCAAAGGTTCTCTAACCCTGACCTAGGTGGTGCACTTAACATAGATTGTTCTCCACAGTATTAGCCCGCAGAATCTATGGTTTTACACACAGGGGAAATTGACTAATAATTGAATAGCCCTGCGTGGTAAACACAGTAGATAATTGAATATTGAATACGTTGGGTTTGCCCCCTTATATATCTCAGGGTCCCTTCCTGTGGGGCTACCGGTCTCTGTACTACTACTACAATTAGCCTGTAGCCCCTCCCCTTGAATATCTCCCCAATAGGCCCTCTCATCCGAGCCGGGCAGTGCGATGTGTAGGCATAGACTACAATGGGCTATCGCCATCTCAGAATGGCGGTAGCCCAGGGGTGCGAAGCCGGACTGCCCGATGTTGGTACATCGGGCAGCTTCGCATCCCCCATAGAAACCTATGGGGATGCGGCCGGCGGCGCTGAAAGGGGGATCGCAGCAGGGATCGGAGATTCCTGCTGCGGTTCCCCGATGATACATTTAGGGGATATTGGCTAGAGTAGAAGATACCATGTCTCTGGTACATGTACAGCTGCTAGCCAGGGAGTACACGGAGGTAGGGTTACCACCTTTTTGTTGAGAGATTCCCGGACAGTGGCCCGCCCCTTGACACACCCACAGCCCACCCACTGACCCGCCCCCAGCCACGCCCTTTGACCCGCCTTATGTTGATTTTTTTTTAACCTTTGCTTCAATTTCATTCTTGATTTTGCATACCATAATGCCAGTTACATGTTACATCAAACACAGTAATTACCATTACACGTCATGCCACACACCGTGATGCTCATTACACGTTATGCCAGGACACAACAAGTTTTTTTGTAAAGAAGGGACATAATGAACAGTGCGCGCCATAGGAGCGCACCAAAAAATTTCAAAATAATGCCGATTACACGTCACACACCCATTACATAGTATACAAAATGCCATAGTATACCACATGCCATAATGCCCATTACATGTTATGCCACACACCGTGATACCCTTTACACATTATGCTTATTACTTTTTATGCCAGGACTCGTAATGCCGATGACACATCACACAACCATTATATAGTATACCACATGCCATAAAGCCCATTACATATTATGCCACACACCGTAATGACCATTACATGTTATACCAAAAACCATAATGCCCATTACACATTATACCAAACACCGTAATGCCCATTACACATTATATTAAACACCATAATGCCCATTACACGTTATATCAAACACCATAATGCCCATTACATATTATGCCAGGGCTTTTTTTGTAAAATAGGGACAATAAGGTAGGGGAGGGGGGGGATAGGGTTAGGCAGTAGGTATAGGCTACAGAGAGGAAGCTTTAGGCAATGGTGCACAGTATAAGGGTTAGCAATTAGCAGGGAAGGTTAGGGTAAGCTGCTGGGGTGCATTACGATGGGGAAGCTGGATAGTTACCTGCAACAATTATAAGGACGGTGTTCTAGAACAGAAGACACCCCCCCCCAGTAACACAATCTCCCTTTAGCAATACATAATCCCCCCCCCCCCAAATCAGACAGAACATCAACTCCCCCTAGCCCAAAACAGTTCCCCTTATCATAGAATAGTCAGACATATTGACTCCATCTAGTAATACAATTGCCCCTCCTTCCTCCCCTTAGCACTAAATAGTCCTCCTTCCCCACAGTCCGATCATCTCCCCCAAGTACAGAATAACCCCCACCACCTTTCCTCCCTCCCCACACACACACAGTAAAACTTTTTTTTTTTTTTTTTTACACTCACAGCGGGTGCCGATCCGATTGGCTCTAGTCTGTGTCCCAACCGAGTCCTGCATTATGTGCACAGTGCAGCATCAATTCGGCTGGCAGGCACCATCTGATTGCGGCCAGGGTTGAGCAGCAGGGCTCAGACAGAGGCAAGGGCTGGATGCGCACCAGCTCTTCATCCATTATCTGCTGCGGCCGCACTGACGTGCTTTGCTGTCATTCAAGGCAGCGTGACCCAGTAATGCACTGAGGGGGGCATGGGAATAGTTGACAGGCAGCCCCGGTCCTTAGACCTGCTGCTGCTGCTGCCAATTAAAATTCTGTCCCAGTCTACTGGTCCCCGCTGTTATCCTGAGCCGGCCGGCTCTGATTAAGATGTGCTTATTAGAAGGTGCCTGTAAGAGGCGTAACTAGTGGTTTGTGGGCCCCATAGCAAAATGTTGAAAGGCATTGAGAGAGAGGGTGTGAGGGAGATACAGGGAGAGGATGTGAGGGAGAGATGGGAGAGAGAACGTGTCAGGTATAGAGAGCGGGGGAGAGAAAAAGAGACTGTTAGAGGGAGAGGGAAGAAAGAGGGATGGGAAGTGTGGAGAAAGAGGGTATAGAGGAGAAAGAGTGATACTAGGGGCAGAGAATGATAGAGAGGTAAGACAGAGGGCAAGGGAGAATGTGTTGAGAGAAAAAGAAGTCCAGGGGGTAGAAAGAGCTGGCATGGGGAGAGAAAGAGTGGAGAGACGGCAGGGGAGAGAGAGATTGTGTGGGAGAGGGGACACGGGAGGGTATGGGTGAAAACCGGACCAGGACATAACCCCCGGACCGCCGGACCAGACATCAAACTCTGAATTTTGGAGCTTGTAGCGTCCGGTCCGGGGGGTGTCCTGTCCGGGGGGGCTGCCTGTGACACCTGTCACCAAGTAGAGGAGGAGGGGGTAGAATAAAGCCTCCCTGTATGGTCCGGGCATGTAGCAAAAACCAGACGGACCGGACCACACAGGGAGGCTGTAATCCCCCCTCTCCCATGTCCCTGGTGATAGCTATAACAGGGACCCCCCCGGACAGGACCCCCCCGGACCGGACCCTACAAGCTCCGGACTGCAGATTTTGATGTCCTGTCCGGCGGTCCGGAGTTTAGCCCGGGTCCGGTTTTTACATAGTCCCATAATGGGAGAGAAAAAGTAAAAACAAAAGGGGATGCCGAGAGAGTGAAAATAAGAGGAGACTGGTGGTGGTGGGAGGAGAGGTTTGAGAGAAGGGGAGGAGGGGAGACAGAGAGGGGGATTGAGAGAGCCAGGGGGAGAGAGGGGGAGAGAGGTAATGTGTGGGAGGGTGAGGGGGGAGCGATGGGGGTTGAGAGGGGGGAGAGGGTAAAGAGCAAGGGGTTTGACAGGCTTCAGTTTGTCCCCCTTACCCAGTGCAAACGGCACTGTATACATCAGAAGTGGCAGCTCTTCCACTCACCAGCCCCCAGCGCCGGGTCTCCCATTAAACTGCAGTGCCGTCTCCACTCCTGTGCGGCTCCGGACCTACTCCTGCGGTATTGGGTCTCCTGATGTGGAGCTGCGTGTGCTGATGTGCTGCCAGATCTCCTGGTGCGCCAGCACTGTCTGATGTGTGGAGACAGGTTTCCTGATGTGTGCATTGTGATGCGGCGCTGGCCGGGTCTCCTGTGTGGGCAGCGCATATCATGTGCGCCGGGTCTCCTGGTGCGCTGCTGGGTCCTGGTTATCCTGTGAGGGCAGCGTGTCGGGTGCTTGGCATGTCACTTATGTGGCACCGCCACTGAGGGAGGACTGCGCTGCCGCTGCCCTATTAGAAAAAAAAAAAAGCCTCTCTCACCCACCAGGTTCCCGGACAATGTATAGTCCGGGAACACCACCCATCCGGACTCCGGACAGGGGGTTTAAATTCCGGACTGTCCGGAGTAATCCCGGACGGGTGGTAACCCTACACGGAGGGTGTCAGAAGGAGAAGAGGAGCTTACAGCGGGATGCGGCTCCTTAAAGCGTTCTGTACATTGCACATTTTAGAGAAATGTAATGACATCATCTCCAAGCGCCAGGCCCGCGGTGATCCCCGCCGGGACCACTGATCGCCGTGCTGGGGACAGCCCAGCACCAAGGTAAGCTGCTGGGCTGCCCCCAGCCCCCGTGCACCCCTCCAGCCATAGACCTGGAGGTGAATGGATGCCTCTCACCGGCATCCATTCACCTCCTCCGCTGCTGTCTGCTGAATATAGCAGACAGCAGCGCAGGCTGTCTGTGCCCCCCTGTCCAACCTGCGGATGCTGCGGTCCCCCATTGATGTAAATGGGAGCCGGGTCGGATGACCCAGTGTACCCATTTACACCGACTGCCCTCTACCCAGGTCATAGTCATGTTCTACCCAGGTCAGGACCTGGGGAAACAGTTGTTTGGTCGACTGAACTAGGTCGACATTAGGTCAACAACACTAGGTCGACATGCTGAAAGGTCGAAATGGTTTTAGGTCGACGTGGTTTTAGGTCGACATGGAACAAGGTCGACGTGGTTAGTAGTAGTAGTACGTTTATTTATAAAAAACAAATGACAAGGTAACATACAGGGTGTGTTGAAAAAGTCGGCGTGGTTACAAGTCGACGTGGTTTTACGTCGACATGGAACAAGGTCTACATGGTTATAGGTCAACATGAGGAAGGTCGACAGGTCATAAGGTCGACATGGGGATTTTCACTGTTTTTTTGAGCCGACATGTGCCGACAGGCAGTATTTCATGCCCTACCATCCACTAGGGCATGGAGTGAGATTATAATAGTGTGGCGAGCGAAGTAAGCCACTGTGCGCGAAGCATTGCGAGCGATGCGAGGGTCCGATTTCACTTCCAACTGTGTTGACATTCGGGTCAAAAAACAGCGAAAACCCCATGTCGACCTTATGACCTTTCGACCTTCCTCATGTCACCCTAACGTCCATGTCGACCTAAAACCACGTCGACCTTGTTCCATGTCGACCTTTCTGCATGTCGACCTAGTGACTGTCTGACCAACGCTTGTCTGACGAACAATCCAGTTCCCAGGACCTGGGTAGAAGTCCCGTGTAAAGGGACACGGCGTGTCCCATGTACACTGCCGCTGACCGGAAATCTGACCCGCTGAAGACCCGGGGTTTTGCGGCGGTGTAAAAGGGGTATTAATTTTGCTCGTTGTTGCCAAGGGGGATTAAATTTGTTCATTGCCAAGGGGGACTAAATTTGCTCATTGCCAAGCCCCCCCCCCCCTCCAAATAAAGTTAAAAGAAGGCCCCCTCCCCTCCAAATTAAAGTTAAAAGTACTACACAGCCCAGCAAACTCAGATCTAGTAAAAAAAAAAAAAACATGTGCACTGCCTAACTAAAGTCTGTGTGTCTGTGAGAATGTGTGTTACTTCTACACAACTTTCTATGATACTGTACTAGTAGAAGATGGTGTGAAGCAAGCTTGCAATGCCTCTGCTGAGTCTGCTGTTGACCTCCTTCAGGGCTTCAAAAAGAATCTAGATCTGCACATGATACAGCTGCAGCAGCAGCAACAACACAAGCAGGCTTGTTTTTCTATTCACTCAGTCTCCAATTAGAAGAAAATATCTCAGCTGCCAAAGGTGGCAGTGCTGAGCTCAAGCAATGCATTGTATTGTATGCAATGTTAAGCGAAACTGATCCGGATCACCATTTTGGGATCGGTGGATCCCTCGTTCTTTGAAAGAAACCGTTCAAAAGAACCGGTTCGTTCACGAACGACCCATCTCTAATGCCATGTGGGGGTGGGTGGGTCACGGGTGTGTGCATTGTAAGACACGGTAGTGTACAGAGTAGGGATGGTGTAATGTAATATTTGAGGGTTAGATAGCTTATGTTTGTCGTTGTGCTGAGTTATGATCAGGTTCATTAGGAACAGGCGTAGGTGCAGCTGCATCTGACCACAGCAAAGCATGACCTGCTGATATGTGGCAGGCTATCTCTTATATATTTGGCTACATCTGTCACTCAAAGTGGGGCAGATGTATTAAGCCTTAACAAGAGATAAATGAAAGTGTGATAAGGAGAGATAAATGCCCAGCCAATCCCCTGCTAACTGCCATGTTACAGGCTGTGTTTGAAAAAAGTCAGTAAGGAGCTGATTGGCTGGACGTTTATCTCTCCTTATCACACTTGCATTTATCTCTTGTTAAGGCTTAATACATCTGCCCCAGTGTGTCTGAAGCTGTAACGCTGGGTGGAGCCTCTGACTCACATGACAGAGAACCAGCCCAGTGAGCCCACAGTCATAGGAGGGACACAATGCTCTGCTCCTGCACTTTCCTTTTAATGTATGATTGCCATCACCTGTGTTGAAGCACCTTTCCTATCAATTAACCTGTTCAACACAGATGGAGGTAATCATACATTAGGAAGAAAGTCCAACGGCAGAGCATTGTGTCCCTCCTGGCATAGGTCATGTTGGGAGGTATGCACAGTGCCTCCCCATGTTACCCAGCAAAGACACAGCTACTCACCAGACACACCAGGTGAGCGCCCCACATACCTCCCAACATGACCCTCTCCAGGAGGGACAGAATGCTCTGTTTGCATCTTAATTTAGGATGGTCATCACCTGTTTTAAACAGGGTAATTGATAAGAAAGGTGTTTAAGCACAGGTGATGGTAATCCATAAATTAAGAAGAAAGTCCAGAAACAGAGCAATGTGTCCCTCCTGGAGAGGGTCATGTTGGGTATGCACCTCCCTCCCTCCCCCCCCCCCCATTCACGGCATCCCCACGATTAAATGGCACATGCAAAACACTGACATGGCTATGGTCGACAATGAAAAAGGTTGACAAGATTTATTTTTCACTTTTTCAATGTTTTCATATTCATTCTCATGTGTCGACATGGACACCAATGAAGTGCCACACTTATGTCAACATTTACATGTGTTGACCTTTCTTGTGGCGATTCGCGGCACCACCCGCAACCCCCCTCCCGCGATTTGCAGCACACCCCCCGCAATTCACGGCACCCCCAGTGACTCCCGCGATTCGCGGCCCCACCCCGTGACACCCCCCCTCCTGCGATTCGCGGCACCCCGCGACCCCCCCTCCCGCGATTCGCACCAACCCCCTGGGCCCCCCTCGCGAGGTTCACGGTGCTGGCCACGACCCCCCAAACTGCGATTCCCCACTTCTGACCCCCATCCTGTCATTGCGGCAACCCCCCGCCCCCACGACCCACCCTCCCGCGATTCACTGCAACCCCCCGCGCCCCCCCTCCCACGATTCGCGGCACCCACACCCCCCCCGTGACCCCCCCTCCCGCAATTCACGGCATCCACCCACGACCCCTCCTCCCGTGATTCGCGGACACCCCTCACCTCCTCCCTCCCCCCCCACCCCCGCGCACGATTCACGGCAACCCCAGGATTAAATGGCACATGCACGGCTATGGTCGACAATGAAAAAGGTTGACATGAGTTTTTGAAGATTTATTTTTCTTTTTTTCAATGTTTTCATATTCATTCTCATGTGTCGACATGGACACCGATGAAGTGCCACACTTATGTCAACATTTACATGTGCTGAACTTTCTGTGTTGATTTTTTCGTGTAGCAATTTTTTTCCAGTGACAACTATGAACTATGTGCACGTCAACCTACACATCATCAACCAATTATTTGTATAATAGGTACTTGTGAGTTATCCGGGCTGCCGATTTTTTGATTGTATGCCTTAAGTTAAGGCATACAATCAGATGCGATGCGATGCGATATCGCATCGCATTGCATCGCATGCGACCATCGGATGCGATGACCCGATTTTTCCATAGGAATCAATGTTAAAATGGACTGAGTCCATTTTAACATGGAATTCAATGGGAAAAAGGGGTCCTTTTCATACCCCTACTATCCAAGTGGGCATGGAGTTGGATATAAACCTGTGGCGAGCGCAGCGAGCCACCGAGCCCGAAGCGTGGCGAGCGGACGGTATTCTGTGTCCCCTCGCGGGGCTCGCTACGCTCGCCACGCTTCGGGCTCGGTGGCTCGCTACGCTCGCCACAGGTTTATATCCAACTCCATGCCCACTTGGATAGTAGGGGTATGAAAAGGACCCCTTTTTCCCATTGAATTCCATGTTAAAATGGACTCAGTCCATTTTAACATTGATTCCTATGGAAAAATCGGGTCATCGCATCGCATCGCATCGCATCGCATCCGATGGTCGCATGCGATGCGATGCGATGTGCCCGATCCGACCCGATTTAGAAATCGGCAGCCCGGATAACTCACAAGTACCGTATAATATATAACACCTGTTCTGTTTTACTGTAGGTGTTTTAAGTCAGATCTTTTACTGCTACTATTACTGTTTATGTAAATGCATTCTGAATGACAGCAACATCCTACCATGCTTCTTCAAGAATATATAACCAACTAGGTGATTCATCGCACCCCGTGCCCCGCCTCCCGCAATTCACAGACCCCCCGCACACCCCCCCTCCTGCGATTCGCAACCACCCCTCGCGCAATTTACGCCCCCTCCCACGCTTTGCGGACCCCCGCCCTCTCCCGCGATTCGCCGACACCTGCGCCCCCTCCCTCCCTTGATTCACGGCACCCCCCGCGCCCCTCCCGCAATTCACGGCACCCCTAAGCCCCTCTTTAGTCCCCCGTATACTCACACACCCCTATCACTACCCAGCTTCCTGCTCTCCTGAACCGTAACTTCCACCATTGGGGAGTCGCTGACGCTGTTTTGCCCACATGCCCCTATCATGCCTCATAGCCCAGCCTCCTGCTCTCATGCACCCGAACTCCCACCCAGTAGGAGGAGACACTGACTAAGGGCCACCATCCTGTACTCCTGTACTGCCACGCTGGACCCTCACCCACTGGCAGAAGCTGCACAGTATCTCCCACACTCCTCTTTAGTCCCCCTTATGCCCACACACCCCTATCACTACCCAGCCTCCTGTTTTCCTGTGTCGTGACTTCCGCCAGTGGGGAGCCGCTGACTCAGAAACACCCTACTATACTATTGCGCACACACACATCTAAACAACATGGACACACAGCCCCCCCCACACCCACAAATGTCACTGTACCATCCACACTATCAATGTACATCTTACTCTGTAACCGCTTTTTAATTAAACAAAACAATACACACCCCCTTCCACATCATATGCTCTCTATTTAACACATTTCACCTGTAACTCAAGTTGCAATACAGGCCATCTTACATACAATTCTAACCATATTTCTCATATACAAATGTTCACAAATTAAGGGGGCGCAGCCCCTAACGACCGTGTGAAGAGCGCGATGAATCACCTAGTTGGTTACATATACCAGGGCAGGTGTATGCTATGCCCCCAAGCCGCGTCAAGGCTTCTCTGCATATTGGGGGTCCCTAGCGCTATATCTAGGTGCAGGGTGCGGCACCCCAAAAACCATCATAAGCTGGGAAGCCCAGTGTGGCATGCCAGTGATATACTAAGTGTTAATAAATAGTGATAAGAAGCCAAAGCTATATAAAAAGAGAGATAAATGAATGTAATTAAAATAGGATAGAGATAGTGTTAGTGAGGGAAAAGTGTTAATAGAATGTAAGGGCATGCCGCACTAAAGCCACCCAGCCCATCCAGTCCAGGAGCACCGCACCCCACACCACCGTTACCCTAAATTGGGTCTACGATTAACCAGCAAGGAGCCACATGATAATGGCTCCTTACTTGATGTATCCAAACTAAGAGCTACCTACCTTGGAGCAACCCCAGACTACTCCATGTGGCATATCAGGACCCACATCTCTTCCTAATATGGGCTCCCTTCTGCCTCTAACAACATATATACAGATAGTGGTAGATGCTCAAATAGTTCAGTAACATTACCCAGGTGCATGAGGGAGGGGTTAAATACTGGGTAAGTAAAACAAGACATTTTTTCCCTCAGCACACTGAGCAATGTTAGTAACCAATCTAGAACACTACATGATAATAGAATTCAGAGATATTGGTTACATATACCTGTGCAGGTGTATGCTATGCCCCCAAGCCGCGTCAAGGCTTCTCTGTATATTGGGGGTCCCTAGCGCTATATCTAGGTGCAGGGTGAGGCACCCCAAAAACCATCATAAGCTTGGAAGCCCAGTGCGGCATGCCAGTGATATACTAAGTGTTAATAATTAGTGATAGGAAGCCGAAGCTATATAAAATGAGAGAGATAAATGAATGTAATTAAAATAGGATAGAGATAGTGTTAGTTAGGGAAAATTGTTAATAGAATGTAAGGGCATGCCGCACTAAAGCCACCCAGCCCATCCAGTCCAGGAGCACCGCACCCCACACCACCGTTACCCTAATTTGGGTCTATGATTAACCAGCAAGGGCCACATGATAATGGCTCCTTACTTGATATATCCAAACTAAGAGCTACATACCTTGGAGAAACCACAGACTACTCCATGTGGCATATCAGGACCCACATCTCCTCCTATTATGGGCTCCCTTCTGCCTCTAACAACATATATACAGATAGTGGTAGATGCTCAAATAGTTCAGTAACATTACCCAGGTGCATGAGGGAGGGGTTAAATACTGGGTAAGTAAAACAAGAAATTTTTTCCCTCAGCACACTGAGCAATGTTAGTAACCAATCTAGAACACTACATGATAATAGAATTCAGAGATATTGGTTACATATACCTGCGCAGGTGTATGCTATGCCCCCAAGCCGCGTCAAGGCTTCTCTGTATATTGGGGGTCCCTAGCGCTATATCTAGGTGCAGGGTGCGGCACCCCAAAAACCATCATAAGCTGGGAAGCCCAGTGCGGCATGCCAGTGATATACTAAGTGTTAATAATTAGTGATAGGAAGCCGAAGCTATATAAAAAGAGAGAGATAAATGAATGTAATTAAAATAGGATAGAGATAGTGTTAGTGAGGGAAAAGTGTTAATAGAAGGTAAGGGCGTGCCGCACTAAAGCCACCCAGCCCATCCAGTCCAGGAGCACCGCACCCCACACCACCGTTAATCTAAATTGGGTCTACGATTAACCAGCAAGGAGCCACATGATAATGGCTCCTTACTTGATATATCCAAACTAAGAGCTACCTACCTTGGAGCAACCCCAGACTACTCCATGTGGCATATCAGGACCCACATCTCCTCCTAATATGGACTCCCTTCTGCCTCTAACAACATATATGCAGATAGTGGTAGATGCTGAAATAGTTCAGTAACATTACCCAGGTGCATGAGGGAGGGGTTAAATACTGGGTAAGTAAAACAAGACATTTTTTCCCTCAGCACACTGAGCAATGTTAGTAACCAATCTAGAACACTACATGATAATAGAATTCAGAGATATTGGTTACATATACCTGCGCAGGTGTATGCTATGCCCCCAAGCTGCGTCAAGGCTTCTCTGTATATTGGGGGTCCCTAGCGCTATATCTAGGTGCAGGGTGCGGCACCCCAAAAACCATCATAAGCTGGGAAGCCCAGTGCGGCATGCCAGTGATATACTAAGTGTTAATAATTAGTGATAGGAAGCCGAAGCTATATAAAAAGAGAGAGATAAATGAATGTAATTAAAATAGGATAGAGATAGTGTTAGTGAGGGAAAAGTGTTAATAGAATGTAAGGGCGTGCCGCACTAAAGCCACCCAGCCCATCCAGTCCAGGAGCACCGCACCCCACACCACCGTTACCCTAAATTGGGTCTACGATTAACCAGCAAGGAGCCACATGATAATGGCTCCTTACTTGACATATCCAAACTAAGAGCTACCTACCTTGGAGCAACCCCAGACTACTCCATGTGGCATATCAGGACCCACATCTCCTCCTAATATGGGGTCCCTTCTGCCTCTAATAACATATATACAGATAGTGGTAGATGCTCAAATAGTTCAGTAACATTACCCAGGTGCATGAGGGAGGGGTTAAATATTGGGTAAGTAAAACAAGACATTTTTTCCCTAAGCAAACTGTAATTTTTTTTCTGGCTGCGGTTTCAAAACCATGCACCAGAATCAACTTCTTTTTTTAACTCAGTAATGCATTTTGGATGTGTACCTAGAGTTTAAAGCAGAAAAACAGGATCTTTTAGAATTTTCATTTTTTGACCAAAAACGACAGGACCGGAGCTGATAAAAATGTTGATATGGATGTTATTTTTTTTCTGACTGCGATTTCAAAACCATGCACCAGAATTCACTTCTTTCAACTCAGTAATGCATTTTGGATGTGTACCTAGAGTTTAAAGCAGAAAAACAGGAACTTTTAGAATTTTCATTTTTTGACCAAAACTACAGGACCGGAGCTGATAAAAATGTTGATATGGATGTTATTTTTTTTCTGACTGCGATTTCAAAACCATGCATCAGAATTCACTTCTTTCAACTCAGTAATGCATTTTGGATGTGTACCTAGAGTTTAAAGCAGAAAAACAGGATCTTTTAGAACAGGGGTCTTCAACCTTTCCGACAGTGTGGGCCACATTAAAAAATTCAACGAAGCCCGAGGGCCACTAATCTCTACTGTGGTATTTAGCACAGCCTTTCATAGATAGACATCACAGCCCCGGCATACATAGTTGGCACAGCTGCCCATACACATAAACCCTGCCCCCAATATATAATCAGCAGCAGGGCTATTTCTAGACAATTAGGGTCCCAGTGCATAAAGAAAAAAAATGCAGCTCCCTCATACATAACATTATATTGAAGAAATTGTGCGCCCCGTAGGCGCGCGCTCCCCAAAAGGGGTGTGGCCTAATTCTAAGGGGCGTGGTCTAATTATAAGCGTGTGAACTAGCAGGAAAACCATTACCTGATATTTCACTTTTGCAACCTGCATGACCAGATATTGGTTACCGCAGGAATGGTTGTTGTCCTTCCACGCTTGAGTTGGCTGGCTAAAGGCCGCACAGTGACATATAAACATGAATGCCCACACAATGACCTAGAACTCCTCACAAATCAAGCCCAAGCAATGACAGGCTACTTAAATCAATATACACTGTTTATCTGTATTGCCCATTACGCATTTGCCACACACCGTAATGCCCATTACACATTATGCCACACACCATGATGCCCATTGCACTATAATGCCCCCAATACTCCTGCTTATACATATGATGCCCGCAGCAGTGCCTCTCATAAAATGCCACCAGTAGTGTCCCTCATAAAATGCCACCAGTAGTGTCCCTCATAAAATGCCACCAGTAGTGTCACTGGTCAGAAAGGGGTAATTCTAGATAGCCAGCACAGCCCCCATAAAGCACAGCACTTCATAGATAGACAGCACAGCTCCCTCCCCCCCAAACATAGGCATCTCCGCACAGCCTCCCCCCCCATTGATAATCAGCACAGCCAGCCCCCCTCCCCCATAGTCAGCACTGCACAGCCAGATGCTCCCCTCCTCCAATATTCAGCACAGCACTGCAGCCAGCTTACACCCCCCCCCCGAAAGTCAGCACAGCATTGCAGCAAGCTCACCCTCCCCAGTCAGCACCGCATTGCAGCCATCTCACCCCCCCAGTCAGCACCGCATTGCAGGCAGGCAGCTCACCTCCCCTAAAGAAACCTGCCTTAATCTCCGTATTTCCCTTTCAGAGGGCTGCTCCTGCTGGCGGCGGCGGCTGTCTTCAATGAGAAGGAGGCAGGCAGGGACGGGTGCGCAGCATCAGAGGTCTGGAGCCGGTTGTCACGCAGCGGCGGCTGTCTTCTCTGAAAGGGCGCGGGCGGGACGTGTGCGCAGCTTCAGGAAATCCACGATGTGCATGTCCCGTCCACCCCAGCCACTGCACATCCTCCTCCGCCGCGTCCCCCATGTAAAGGGATGAGCGTGGAAGGTTTTGGCTTTTTTAAACGGCACTTACAGGGTTGTTTTTTTTTTTTTAAACTGCATTTACAGGCGGGCCAGTCAAAACAACTCAGAGGGCCACTTGTGGCCCGCGGGCCATGGGTTGAAGACCCCTGTTTTAGAATTTTCATTTTTTGACCAAAACGAAAGGACCGGAGCTGATAAAAATGTTGATATGGATGTTATTTTTTTTCTGACTGCGATTTCAAAACCATGCACCAGAATTCACTTCTTTCAACTCAGTAATGCATTTTGGCTGTGTACCTAGAGTTTAAAGCAGAAAAACAGGAACTTTTAGAATTTTCATTTTTTGACCAAAACGACAGGACCGGAGCTGTTAAAAATGTTGATATTGATGTTATTTTTTTTTCTGACTGCGATTTCAAAACCATGCACCAGAATCAACTTCTTTCAACTCAGTAATGCATTTTGGATGTGTACCTTGAGTTTAAAGCAGAAAAACAGGAACTTTTAGAATTTTCATTTTTTGACCAAAACGACAGGACCGGAGCTGATAAAAATGTTGATATTGATGTTATTTTTTTCTGACTGCGATTTCAAAACCATGCACCAGAATCAACTTCTTTCAACTCAGTAATGCATTTTGGATGTGTACCTTGAGTTTAAAGCAGAAAAACAGGAACTTTTAGAATTTTCATTTTTTGACCAAAACGACAGGACCGGAGCTGATAAAAATGTTGATATGGATGTTATTTTTTTTCTGACTGCGATTTCAAAACCATGCACCAGAATTCACTTCTTTCAACTCAGTAATGCATTTTGGATGTGTACCTAGAGTTTAAAGCAGAAAAACAGGAACTTTTAGAATTTTCATTTTTTGACCAAAACTACAGGACCGGAGCTGATAAAAATGTTGATATGGATGTTATTTTTTTTCTGACTGCGATTTCAAAACCATGCATCAGAATTCACTTCTTTCAACTCAGTAATGCATTTTGGATGTGTACCTAGAGTTTAAAGCAGAAAAACAGGATCTTTTAGAATTTTCATTTTTTGACCAAAACGAAAGGACCGGAGCTGATAAAAATGTTGATATGGATGTTATTTTTTTTCTGACTGCGATTTCAAAACCATGCACCAGAATTCACTTCTTTCAACTCAGTAATGCATTTTGGCTGTGTACCTAGAGTTTAAAGCAGAAAAACAGGAACTTTTAGAATTTTCATTTTTTGACCAAAACGACAGGACCGGAGCTGTTAAAAATGTTGATATTGATGTTATTTTTTTTTCTGACTGCGATTTCAAAACCATGCACCAGAATCAACTTCTTTCAACTCAGTAATGCATTTTGGATGTGTACCTTGAGTTTAAAGCAGAAAAACAGGAACTTTTAGAATTTTCATTTTTTGACCAAAACGACAGGACCGGAGCTGATAAAAATGTTGATATTGATGTTATTTTTTTTCTGACTGCGATTTCAAAACCATGCACCAGAATCAACTTCTTTCAACTCAGTAATGCATTTTGGATGTGTACCTTGAGTTTAAAGCAGAAAAACAGGAACTTTTAGAATTTTCATTTTTTGACCAAAACGACAGGACCGGAGCTGATAAAAATGTTGATATGGATGTTATTTTTTTTCTGACTGCGATTTCAAAACCATGCACCAGAATTCACTTCTTTCAACTCAGTAATGCATTTTGGATGTGTACCTAGAGTTTAAAGCAGAAAGACAGGAACTTTTAGAATTTTCATTTTTTGACCAAAACGACAGGACCGGAGCTGATAAAAATGTTGATATTGATGTTATTTTTTTTCTGACTGCGATTTCAAAACCATGCACCAGAATCAACTTCTTTCAACTCAGTAATGCATTTTGGATGTGTACCTTGAGTTTAAAGCAGAAAAACAGGAACTTTTAGAATTTTCATTTTTTGACCAAAACGACAGGTCCGGAGATGATAAAAATGTTGATATTGATGTAATTTTTTTTCTGACTGCGGTTTCAAAACCATGCACCAGAATCAACTTCTTTCAACTCAGTAATGCATTTTGGATGTGTACCTAGAGTTTAAAGCAGAAAAACAGGAACTTTTAGGATTTTCATTTGTTGACCAAAACGACAGGACCGGAGCTGATAAAAATGTTGATATGGATGTAATTTTTTTCTGACTGCGGTTTCAAAACCATGCACCAGAATCAACTTCTTTCAACTCAGTAATGCATTTTGGATGTGTACCTAGAGTTTAAAGCAGAAAAACAGGAACTTTTAGAATTTTCATTTGTTGACCAAAACGACAGGACCGGAGCTGATAAAAATGTTGATATGGATGTTCTTTTTTTTCTGACTGCGATTTCAAAACCATGCACCAGAATTCACTTCTTTCAACTCAGTAATGCATTTTGGATGTGTACCTAGAGTTTAAAGCAGAAAAACAGGAACTTTTAGAATTTTCATTTTTTGACCAAAACGACAGGACCGGAGCTGATAAAAATGTTGATATTGATGTTATTTTTTTTCTGACTGCGATTTCAAAACCATGCACCAGAATCAACTTCTTTCAAATCAGTAATGCATTTTGGATGTGTACCTTGAGTTTAAAGCAGAAAAACAGGAACTTTTAGAATTTTCATTTTTTGGCCAAAACGACAGGACCGGAGCTGATAAAAATGTTGATATGGATGTAATTTTTTTTCTGACTGCGGTTTCAAAACCATGCACCAGAATCAACTTCTTTCAACTCAGTAATGCATTTTGAATGTGTACCTAGAGTTTAAAGCAGAAAAACAGGAACTTTTAGAATTTTCATTTGTTGACCAAAACGACAGGACCGGAGCTGATAAAAATGTTGATATGGATGTTATATTTTTTCTGACTGCGATTTCAAAACCATGCACCAGAATTCACTTCTTTCAACTCAGTAATGCATTTTGGATGTGTACCTAGAGTTTAAAGCAGAAAAAAAGGAACTTTTAGAATTTTCATTTTTTGACCAAAACGACAGGACCGGAGCTGATAAAAATGTTGATATGGATGTTATTTTTTTCTGACTGCGATTTCAAAACCATGCACCAGAATTCACTTCTTTCAACTCAGTAATGTATTTTGGATGTGTACCTAGAGTTTAAAGCAGAAAAACAGAAACTTTTAGAATTTTCATTTTTTGACCAAAACGACAGGACCGGAGCTGATAAAAATGTTGGGTACTTGTTTCCTAGCACGGCCACACCGATTTACATCGGGGTGGTCGTGTCGGAAAAATCGGGTCGATCGCATCACATGCGATTTGGTCGCATGCGATGCGATCGACGCGACCGACCGATTTTGGACCCGATTTTTTTTTTTAATGAAATGTAAATCGGGTCCCTGGGACCCGATTTTACATTGAATTCAATGTAAAATATTCCCAACCCCCCCAAATGTCCCGGCGTACACCCCACCCCACGGTGCGCGTCCTCCGACCTTTTCATTACCCTACTATCCACGTCGGCGTGGAGTTGAGAATAGAATAGTGTGGCGAGTGCAGCGAGCCACCGAGCCCGAAGCGTGGCGAGCGCAGCGAGCCCCGCGAGGGGACGCGGATACCTTCACAGGTTAACGCGTCCCTTTGCGGGCTTCACAGGTGTCCGCATCGCCACGGACACCTGTGAAGCCCGCAAGGGGACGCGTATAACTGTGAAGGTATCCGCGTCCCCTCGCGGGGCTCGCTGTGCTCGCCACGCTTCGGGCCTCGGTGACTCGCTGCGCTCGCCACACTATTCTATTCTCACTCCACGCCCTAGTGGATAGTAGGGCATGAAAAGGTCGGAGGACGCGTACCGCCGCCCCTCGCGGGCTCGCTACGCTCGCCACGCTTCGGGTTGGCGTCTATCGTGGGGTGACGACGGGGACATCTATAATGTGAAATGGGTCATATTGACCCATTTCACATTTTTCACATTTTTTCACTATTTCAATGTTAAAAAATATTTTAACATTGAAGCCTATGGAAAAATCGGGGGCATCGCGTCGGTCGCGTCGGGACCAATGTTAATGGTCCCGACCGAAGCGATGCCCCCGATATTGTGTCCTAGCCGGCAAAATGGACCTGATTTCAAAGGAAATCGGGTCCATCGGGGGTAATCGTGTACCTTAAGTTAAGGTACACGATTACCCCCGATTGTGGCCGTGCTAGGAAACAAGTACCAAATGTTGATATGGATGTTATTTTTTTTCTGACTGCGATTTCAAAACCATGCACCAGAATTCACTTCTTTCAACTCAGTAATGCATTTTGGATGTGTACCTAGAGTTTAAAGCAGAAAAACAGGAACTTTTAGAATTTTCATTTTTTGACCAAAACGACAGGACCGGAGCTGATAAAAATGTTGATATGGATGTTCTTTTTTTTCTGACTGCGATTTCAAAACCATGCACCAGAATTCACTTCTTTCAACTCAGTAATGCATTTTGGATGTGTACCTAGAGTTTAAAGCAGAAAAACAGGAACTTTTAGAATTTTCATTTTTTGACCAAAACGACAGGACCGGAGCTGATAAAAATGTTGATATGGATGTTATTTTTTTTCTGACTGCGATTTCAAAACCATGCACCAGAATTCACTTCTTTCAACTCAGTAATGCATTTTGGATGTGTACCTAGAGTTTAAAGCAGAAAAACAGGAACTTTTAGAATTTTAATTTTTTGACCAAAACGACAGGTCCGGAGATGATAAAAATGTTGATATTGATGTATTTTTTTTTCTGACTGCGGTTTCAAAACCATGCACCAGAACCAACTTCTTTCAACTCAGTAATGCATTTTGGATGTGTACCTAGAGTTTAAAGCAGAAAAACAGGAACTTTTCGAATTTTCATTTTTTGACCAAAACGACAGGACCGGAGCTGATAAAAATGTTGATATGGATGTTATTTTTTTTCTGACTGCGGTTTCAAAACCATGCACCAGAATCAACTTCTTTCAACTCAGTAATGCATTTTGGATGTGTGCCTAGAGTTTAAAGCAGAAAAACAGGAACTTTTAGAATTTTCATTTTTTGACCAAAACGACAGGACCGGAGCTGATAAAAATGTTGATATGGATGTTATTTTTTTTCTGACTGCGATTTCAAAACCATGCACCAGAATTCACTTCTTTCAACTCAGTAATGCATTTTGGATGTGTACCTAGAGTTTAAAGCAGAAAAACAGGAACTTTTAGAATTTTCATTTTTTGACCAAAACGACAGGACCGGAGCTGATAAAAATGTTGATATTGATGTTATTTTTTTTCTGACTGCGATTTCAAAACCATGCACCAGAATCAACTTCTTTCAACTCAGTAATGCATTTTGGATGTGTACCTTGAGTTTAAAGCAGAAAAACAGGAACTTTTAGAATTTTCATTTTTTGACCAAAACGACAGGTCCGGAGCTGATAAAATGTTGATATTGATGTAATTTTTTTTCTGACTGCGGTTTCAAAACCATGCACCAGAATCAACTTCTTTCAACTCAGTAATGCATTTTGGATGTGTACCTAGAGTTTAAAGCAGAAAAACAGGAACTTTTAGAATTTTCATTTTTTGACCAAAACGACAGGACCAGAGCTGATAAAAATGTTGATATGGATGTAATTTTTTTCTGACTGCGGTTTCAAAACCATGCACCAGAATTCACTTCTTTCAACTCAGTAATGCATTTTGGATGTGTACCTAGAGTTTAAAGCAGAAAAACAGGAACTTTTAGAATTTTCATTTTTTGACCAAAACGACAGGACCGGAGCTGATAAAAATGTTGATATGGATGTTATTTTTTTTCTGACTGCGATTTCAAAACCATGCACCAGAATTCACTTCTTTCAACTCAGTAATGCATTTTGGATGTGTACCTAGAGTTTAAAGCAGAAAAACAGGAACTTTTAGAATTTTCATTTTTTGACCAAAACGACAGGTCCGGAGATGATAAAAATGTTGATATTGATGTATTTTTTTTTCTGACTGCGGTTTCAAAACCATGCACCAGAATCAACTTCTTTCAACTCAGTAATGCATTTTGGATGTGTACCTAGAGTTTAAAGCAGAAAAACAGGAACTTTTCGAATTTTCATTTTTTGACCAAAACGACAGGACCGGAGCTGATAAAAATGTTGATATGGCTGTCATTTTTTTTCTGACTGCGGTTTCAAAACCATGCACCAGAATCAACTTCTTTTAACTCAGTAATGCATTTTGGATGTGTACCTAGAGTTTAAAGCAGAAAAACAGGAACTTTTCGAATTTTCATTTTTTGACCAAAACGACAGGACCGGAGCTGATAAAAATGTTGATATGGATGTTATTTTTTTTCTGACTGCGGTTTCAAAACCATGCACCAGAATCAACTTCTTTCAACTCAGTAATGCATTTTGGATGTGTGCCTAGAGTTTAAAGCAGAAAAACAGGAACTTTTAGAATTTTCATTTTTTGACCAAAACGACAGGACCGGAGCTGATAAAAATGTTGATATGGATGTTATTTTTTTTCTGACTGCGATTTCAAAACCATGCACCAGAATTCACTTCTTTCAACTCAGTAATGCATTTTGGATGTGTACCTAGAGTTTAAAGCAGAAAAACAGGAACTTTTAGAATTTTCATTTTTTGACCAAAACGACAGGACCGGAGCTGATAAAAATGTTGATATTGATGTTATTTTTTTTCTGACTGCGATTTCAAAACCATGCACCAGAATCAACTTCTTTCAACTCAGTAATGCATTTTGGATGTGTACCTTGAGTTTAAAGCAGAAAAACAGGAACTTTTAGAATTTTCATTTTTTGACCAAAACGACAGGTCCGGAGCTGATAAAATGTTGATATTGATGTAATTTTTTTTCTGACTGCGGTTTCAAAACCATGCACCAGAATCAACTTCTTTCAACTCAGTAATGCATTTTGGATGTGTACCTAGAGTTTAAAGCAGAAAAACAGGAACTTTTAGAATTTTCATTTGTTGACCAAAACGACAGGACCGGAGCTGATAAAAATGTTGATATGGATGTTCTTTTTTTTCTGACTGCGATTTCAAAACCATGCACCAGAATTCACTTCTTTCAACTCAGTAATGCATTTTGGATGTGTACCTAGAGTTTAAAGCAGAAAAACAGGAACTTTTAGAATTTTCATTTTTTGACCAAAACGACAGGACAGGAGCTGATAAAAATGTTGATATTGATGTTATTTTTTTTCTGACTGCGATTTCAAAACCATGCACCAGAATCAACTTCTTTCAACTCAGTAATGCATTTTGGATGTGTACCTTGAGTTTAAAGCAGAAAAACAGGAACTTTTAGAATTTTCATTTTTTGACCAAAACAACAGGACCGGAGCTGATAAAAATGTTGATATTGATGTTATTTTTTTTCTGACTGCGATTTCAAAACCATGCACCAGAATCAACTTCTTTCAACTCAGTAATGCATTTTGGATGTGTACCTTGAGTTTAAAGCAGAAAAACAGGAACTTTTAGAATTTTCATTTTTTGACCAAAACGACAGTACCGGAGCTGATAAAAATGTTGATATTGATGTAATTTTTTTTTCTGACTGCGGTTTCAAAACCATGCATCAGAATTCACTTCTTTCAACTCAGTAATGCATTTTGGATGTGTACCTAGAGTTTAAAGCAGAAAAACAGGAACTTTTAGAATTTTAATTTTTTGACCAAAACGACAGGACCGGAGCTGATAAAAATGTTGATATTGATGTATTTTTTTTTCTGACTGCGGTTTCAAAACCATGCACCAGAATCAACTTCTTTTAACTCAGTAATGCATTTTGGATGTGTACCTAGAGTTTAAAGCAGAAAAACAGGAACTTTTCGAATTTTCATTTGTTGACCAAAACGACAGGACCGGAGCTGATAAAAATGTTGATATGGCTGTTATTTTTTTTCTGACTGCGGTTTCAAAACCATGCACCAGAATCAACTTCTTTCAACTCAGTAATGCATTTTGGATGTGTACCTAGAGTTTAAAGCAGAAAAACAGGAACTTATCGAATTTTCATTTTTTGACCAAAACGACAGGACCGGAGCTGATAAAAATGTTGATATGGATGTTATTTTTTTTCTGACTGCGGTTTCAAAACCATGCACCAGAATCAACTTCTTTCAACTCAGTAATGCATTTTGGATGTGTGCCTAGAGTTTAAAGCAGAAAAACAGGAACTTTTAGAATTTTCATTTTTTGACCAAAACGACATGACCGGAGCTGATAAAAATGTTGATATGGATGTTATTTTTTTTCTGACTGCGATTTCAAAACCATGCATCAAAATTCACTTCTTTCAACTCAGTAATGCATTTTGGATGTGTACCTAGAGTTTAAAGCAGAAAAACAGGATCTTTTAGAATTTTCATTTTTTGACCAAAACGACAGGACCGGAGCTGATAAAAATGTTGATATGGATGTTATTTTTTTTCTGACTGCGATTTCAAAACCATGCACCAGAATTCACTTCTTTCAACTCAGTAATGCATTTTGGATGTGTACCTAGAGTTTAAAGCAGAAAAACAGGAACTTTTCGAATTTTCATTTTTTGACCAAAACGACAGGACCGGAGCTGATAAAAATGTTGATATGGCTGTTATTTTTTTTCTGACTGCGGTTTCAAAACCATGCACCAGAATCAACTTCTTTCAACTCAGTAATGCATTTTGGATGTGTACCTAGAGTTTAAAGCAGAAAAACAGGAACTTTTCGAATTTTCATTTTTTGACCAAAACGACAGGACCGGAGCTGATAAAAATGTTGATATGGATGTTATTTTTTTTCTGACTGCGGTTTCAAAACCATGCACCAGAATCAACTTCTTTCAACTCAGTAATGCATTTTGGATGTGTGCCTAGAGTTTAAAGCAGAAAAACAGGAACTTTTAGAATTTTCATTTTTTGACCAAAACGACAGGACCGGAGCTGATAAAAATGTTGATATGAATGTTATTTTTTTTCTGACTGCGATTTCAAAACCATGCACCAGAATTCACTTCTTTCAACTCAGTAATGCATTTTGGATGTGTACCTAGAGTTTAAAGCAGAAAAACAGGAACTTTTAGAATTTTCATTTTTTGACCAAAACGACAGGACCGGAGCTGATAAAAATGTTGATATGGATGTTATTTTTTTTCTGACTGCGATTTCAAAACCATGCACCAGAATTCACTTCTTTCAACTCAGTAATGCATTTTGGATGTGTACCTAGAGTTTAAAGCAGAAAAACAGGAACTTTTAGAATTTTCATTTTTTGACCAAAACGACAGGACCAGAGCTGATAAAAATGTTGATATTGATGTTATTTTTTTTCTGACTGCGATTTCAAAACCATGCACCAGAATCAACTTCTTTCAACTCAGTAATGCATTTTGGATGTGTACCTTGAGTTTAAAGCAGAAAAACAGGAACTTTTAGAATTTTCATTTGTTGACCAAAACGACAGGACCGGAGCTGATAAAAATGTTGATATGGCTGTTATTTTTTTTCTGACTGCGGTTTCAAAACCATGCACCAGAATCAACTTCTTTCAACTCAGTAATGCATTTTGGATGTGTACCTAGAGTTTAAAGCAGAAAAACAGGAACTTTTCGAATTTTCATTTTTTGACCAAAACGACAGGACCGGAGCTGATAAAAATGTTGATATGGATGTTATTTTTTTTCTGACTGCGGTTTCAAAACCATGCACCAGAATCAACTTCTTTCAACTCAGTAATGCATTTTGGATGTGTGCCTAGAGTTTAAAGCAGAAAAACAGGAACTTTTAGAATTTTCATTTTTTGACCAAAACGACATGACCGGAGCTGATAAAAATGTTGATATGGATGTTATTTTTTTTCTGACTGCGATTTCAAAACCATGCATCAAAATTCACTTCTTTCAACTCAGTAATGCATTTTGGATGTGTACCTAGAGTTTAAAGCAGAAAAACAGGATCTTTTAGAATTTTCATTTTTTGACCAAAACGACAGGACCGGAGCTGATAAAAATGTTGATATGGATGTTATTTTTTTTCTGACTGCGATTTCAAAACCATGCACCAGAATTCACTTCTTTCAACTCAGTAATGCATTTTGGATGTGTACCTAGAGTTTAAAGCAGAAAAACAGGAACTTTTAGAATTTTCATTTTTTGACCAAAACGACAGGACCGGAGCTGATAAAAATGTTGATATGGCTGTTATTTTTTTTCTGACTGCGGTTTCAAAACCATGCACCAGAATCAACTTCTTTCAACTCAGTAATGCATTTTGGATGTGTACCTAGAGTTTAAAGCAGAAAAACAGGATCTTTTAGAATTTTCATTTTTTGACCAAAACGACAGGACCGGAGCTGATAAAAATGTTGATATGGATGTTATTTTTTTTCTGACTGCGATTTCAAAACCATGCACCAGAATTCACTTCTTTCAACTCAGTAATGCATTTTGGATGTGTACCTAGAGTTTAAAGCAGAAAAACAGGAACTTTTCGAATTTTCATTTTTTGACCAAAACGACAGGACCGGAGCTGATAAAAATGTTGATATGGCTGTTATTTTTTTTCTGACTGCGGTTTCAAAACCATGCACCAGAATCAACTTCTTTCAACTCAGTAATGCATTTTGGATGTGTACCTAGAGTTTAAAGCAGAAAAACAGGAACTTTTCGAATTTTCATTTTTTGACCAAAACGACAGGACCGGAGCTGATAAAAATGTTGATATGGATGTTATTTTTTTTCTGACTGCGGTTTCAAAACCATGCACCAGAATCAACTTCTTTCAACTCAGTAATGCATTTTGGATGTGTGCCTAGAGTTTAAAGCAGAAAAACAGGAACTTTTAGAATTTTCATTTTTTGACCAAAACGACAGGACCGGAGCTGATAAAAATGTTGATATGGATGTTATTTTTTTTCTGACTGCGATTTCAAAACCATGCACCAGAATTCACTTCTTTCAACTCAGTAATGCATTTTGGATGTGTACCTAGAGTTTAAAGCAGAAAAACAGGAACTTTTAGAATTTTCATTTTTTGACCAAAACGACAGGACCGGAGCTGATAAAAATGTTGATATGGATGTTATTTTTTTTCTGACTGCGATTTCAAAACCATGCACCAGAATTCACTTCTTTCAACTCAGTAATGCATTTTGGATGTGTACCTAGAGTTTAAAGCAAAAAAACAGGAACTTTTAGAATTTTCATTTTTTGACCAAAACGACAGGACCGGAGCTGATAAAAATGTTGATATTGATGTTATTTTTTTTCTGACTGCGATTTCAAAACCATGCACCAGAATCAACTTCTTTCAACTCAGTAATGCATTTTGGATGTGTACCTTGAGTTTAAAGCAGAAAAACAGGAACTTTTAGAATTTTCATTTTTTGACCAAAACGACAGGTCCGGAGCTGATAAAAATGTTGATATTGATGTAATTTTTTTTCTGACTGCGGTTTCAAAACCATGCACCAGAATCAACTTCTTTCAACTCAGTAATGCATTTTGGATGTGTACCTAGAGTTTAAAGCAGAAAAACAGGAACTTTTAGAATTTTCATTTTTTGACCAAAACGACAGGACCGGAGCTGATAAAAATGTTGATATGGATGCAATTTTTTTCTGACTGCGGTTTCAAAACCATGCACCAGAATCAACTTCTTTCAACTCAGTAATGCATTTTGGATGTGTACCTAGAGTTTAAAGCAGAAAAACAGGAACTTTTAGAATTTTCATTTGTTGACCAAAACGACAGGACCGGAGCTGATAAAAATGTTGATATGGATGTTCTTTTTTTTCTGACTGCGATTTCAAAACCATGCACCAGAATTCACTTCTTTCAACTCAGTAATGCATTTTGGATGTGTACCTAGAGTTTAAAGCAGAAAAACAGGAACTTTTAGAATTTTCATTTTTTGACCAAAACGACAGGACCGGAGCTGATAAAAATGTTGATATGGATGTTATTTTTTTTCTGACTGCGATTTCACTTCTTTCAACTCAGTAATGCATTTTGGATGTGTACCTAGAGTTTAAAGCAGAAAAACAGGAACTTTTAGAATTTTCATTTTTTGACCAAAACGACAGGACCGGAGCTGATAAAAATGTTGATATGAATGTTATTTTTTTCTGACTGCGATTTCAAAACCATGCACCAGAATTCACTTCTTTCAACTCAGTAATGCATTTTGGATGTGTACCTAGAGTTTAAAGCAGAAAAACAGGAACTTTTAGAATTTTCATTTTTTGACCAAAACGACAGGTCCGGAGATGATAAAAATGTTGATATTGATGTATTTTTTTTTCTGACTGCGGTTTCAAAACCATGCACCAGAATCAACTTCTTTCAACTCAGTAATGCATTTTGGATGTGTACCTAGAGTTTAAAGCAGAAAAACAGGAACTTTTAGAATTTTCATTTTTTGACCAAAACGACAGGACCGGAGCTGATAAAAATGTTGATATGGTTGTTATTTTTTTTCTGACTGCGATTTCAAAACCATGCACCAGAATTCACTTCTTTCAACTCAGTAATGCATTTTGGATGTGTACCTAGAGTTTAAAGCAGAAAAACAGGAACTTTTAGAATTTTCATTTTTTGACCAAAACGACAGGTCCGGAGCTGATAAAAATGTTGATATTGATGTATTTTTTTTTCTGACTGCGGTTTCAAAACCATGCACCAGAATCAACTTCTTTCAACTCAGTAATGCATTTTGGATGTGTACCTAGAGTTTAAAGCAGAAAAACAGGAACTTTTCGAATTTTCATTTTTTGACCAAAACGACAGGACCGGAGCTGATAAAATTGTTGATATGGCTGTTATTTTTTTTCTGACTGCGGTTTCAAAACCATGCACCAGAATCAACTTCTTTTAACTCAGTAATGCATTTTGGATGTGTACCTAGAGTTTAAAGCAGAAAAACAGGAACTTTTCGAATTTTCATTTTTTGACCAAAACGACAGGACCGGAGCTGATAAAAATGTTGATATGGATGTTATTTTTTTTCTGACTGCGGTTTCAAAACCATGCACCAGAATCAACTTTTTTCAACTCAGTAATGCATTTTGGATGTGTGCCTAGAGTTTAAAGCAGAAAAACAGGAACTTTTAGAATTTTCATTTTTTGACCAAAACGACAGGACCGGAGCTGATAAAAATGTTGATATGGATGTTATTTTTTTTCTGACTGCGATTTCAAAACCATGCACCAGAATTCACTTCTTTCAACTCAGTAATGCATTTTGGATGTGTACCTAGAGTTTAAAGCAGAAAAACAGGAACTTTTAGAATTTTCATTTTTTGACCAAAACGACAGGACCGGAGCTGATAAAAATGTTGATATTGATGTTATTTTTTTCTGACTGCGATTTCAAAACCATGCACCAGAATCAACTTCTTTCAACTCAGTAATGCATTTTGGATGTGTACCTAGAGTTTAAAGCAGAAAAACAGGAACTTTTAGAATTTTCATTTTTTGACCAAAACGACAGGACCGGAGCTGATAAAAATGTTGATATGGATGTTATTTTTTTTCTGACTGCGATTTCAAAACCATGCACCAGAATTCACTTCTTTCAACTCAGTAATGCATTTTGGATGTGTACCTAGAGTTTAAAGCAGAAAAACAGGAACTTTTAGAATTTTCATTTTTTGACCAAAACGACAGGTCCGGAGATGATAAAAATGTTGATATTGATGTATTTTTTTTTCTGACTGCGGTTTCAAAACCATGCACCAGAATCAACTTCTTTCAACTCAGTAATGCATTTTGGATGTGTACCTAGAGTTTAAAGCAGAAAAACAGGAACTTTTAGAATTTTCATTTTTTGACCAAAACGACAGAACCGGAGCTGATAAAAATGTTGATATGGATGTTATTTTTTTTCTGACTGCGATTTCAAAACCATGCACCAGAATTCACTTCTTTCAACTCAGTAATGCATTTTGGATGTGTACCTAGAGTTTAAAGCAGAAAAACCGGAACTTTTAGAATTTTCATTTTTTGACCAAAACGACAGGTCCGGAGATGATAAAAATGTTGATATTGATGTATTTTTTTTTCTGACTGCGGTTTCAAAACCATGCACCAGAATCAACTTCTTTCAACTCAGTAATGCATTTTGGATGTGTACCTAGAGTTTAAAGCAGAAAAACAGGAACTTTTCGAATTTTCATTTTTTGACCAAAACGACAGGACCGGAGCTGATAAAAATGTTGATATGGCTGTTATTTTTTTTCTGACTGCGGTTTCAAAACCATGCACCAGAATCAACTTCTTTTAACTCAGTAATGCATTTTGGATGTGTACCTAGAGTTTAAAGCAGAAAAACAGGAACTTTTCGAATTTTCATTTTTTGACCAAAACGACAGGACCGGAGCTGATAAAAATGTTGATATGGATGTTATTTTTTTTCTGACTGCGGTTTCAAAACCATGCACCAGAATCAACTTCTTTCAACTCAGTAATGCATTTTGGATGTGTGCCTAGAGTTTAAAGCAGAAAAACAGGAACTTTTAGAATTTTCATTTTTTGACCAAAATGACAGGACCGGAGCTGATAAAAATGTTGATATGGATGTTATTTTTTTTCTGACTGCGATTTCAAAACCATGCACCAGAATTCACTTCTTTCAACTCAGTAATGCATTTTGGATGTGTACCTAGAGTTTAAAGCAGAAAAACAGGAACTTTTAGAATTTTCATTTTTTGACCAAAACGACAGGACCGGAGCTGATAAAAATGTTGATATTGATGTTATTTTTTTTCTGACTGCGATTTCAAAACCATGCACCAGAATCAACTTCTTTCAACTCAGTAATGCATTTTGGATGTGTACCTAGAGTTTAAAGCAGAAAAACAGGAACTTTTAGAATTTTCATTTTTTGACCAAAACGACAGGACCGGAGCTGATAAAAATGTTGATATGGATGTTATTTTTTTTCTGACTGCGATTTCAAAACCATGCACCAGAATTCACTTCTTTCAACTCAGTAATGCATTTTGGATGTGTACCTAGAGTTTAAAGCAGAAAAACAGGAACTTTTAGAATTTTCATTTTTTGACCAAAACGACAGGTCCGGAGATGATAAAAATGTTGATATTGATGTATTTTTTTTTCTGACTGCGGTTTCAAAACCATGCACCAGAATCAACTTCTTTCAACTCAGTAATGCATTTTGGATGTGTACCTAGAGTTTAAAGCAGAAAAACAGGAACTTTTAGAATTTTCATTTTTTGACCAAAACGACAGAACCGGAGCTGATAAAAATGTTGATATGGATGTTATTTTTTTTCTGACTGCGATTTCAAAACCATGCACCAGAATTCACTTCTTTCAACTCAGTAATGCATTTTGGATGTGTACCTAGAGTTTAAAGCAGAAAAACCGGAACTTTTAGAATTTTCATTTTTTGACCAAAACGACAGGTCCGGAGATGATAAAAATGTTGATATTGATGTATTTTTTTTTCTGACTGCGGTTTCAAAACCATGCACCAGAATCAACTTCTTTCAACTCAGTAATGCATTTTGGATGTGTACCTAGAGTTTAAAGCAGAAAAACAGGAACTTTTCGAATTTTCATTTTTTGACCAAAACGACAGGACCGGAGCTGATAAAAATGTTGATATGGCTGTTATTTTTTTTCTGACTGCGGTTTCAAAACCATGCACCAGAATCAACTTCTTTTAACTCAGTAATGCATTTTGGATGTGTACCTAGAGTTTAAAGCAGAAAAACAGGAACTTTTCGAATTTTCATTTTTTGACCAAAACGACAGGACCGGAGCTGATAAAAATGTTGATATGGATGTTATTTTTTTTCTGACTGCGGTTTCAAAACCATGCACCAGAATCAACTTCTTTCAACTCAGTAATGCATTTTGGATGTGTGCCTAGAGTTTAAAGCAGAAAAACAGGAACTTTTAGAATTTTCATTTTTTGACCAAAATGACAGGACCGGAGCTGATAAAAATGTTGATATGGATGTTATTTTTTTTCTGACTGCGATTTCAAAACCATGCACCAGAATTCACTTCTTTCAACTCAGTAATGCATTTTGGATGTGTACCTAGAGTTTAAAGCAGAAAAACAGAAACTTTTAGAATTTTCATTTTTTGACCAAAACGACAGGACCGGAGCTGATAAAAATGTTGATATTGATGTTATTTTTTTTCTGACTGCGATTTCAAAACCATGCACCAGAATCAACTTCTTTCAACTCAGTAATGCATTTTGGATGTGTACCTTGAGTTTAAAGCAGAAAAACAGGAACTTTTAGAATTTTCATTTTTTGACCAAAACGACAGGTCCGGAGCTGATAAAATGTTGATATTGATGTAATTTTTTTTCTGACTGCGGTTTCAAAACCATGCACCAGAATCAACTTCTTTCAACTCAGTAATGCATTTTGGATGTGTACCTAGAGTTTAAAGCAGAAAAACAGGAACTTTTAGAATTTTCATTTTTTGACCAAAACGACAGGACCGGAGCTGATAAAAATGTTGATATGGATGTAATTTTTTTCTGACTGCGGTTTCAAAACCATGCACCAGAATCAACTTCTTTCAACTCAGTAATGCATTTTGGATGTGTACCTAGAGTTTAAAGCAGAAAAACAGGAACTTTTCGAATTTTCATTTTTTGACCAAAACTACAGGACCGGAGCTGATAAAAATGTTGATATGGATGTTATTTTTTTTCTGACTGCGATTTCAAAACCATGCATCAGAATTCACTTCTTTCAACTCAGTAATGCATTTTGGATGTGTACCTAGAGTTTAAAGCAGAAAAACAGGATCTTTTAGAATTTTCATTTTTTGACCAACACGAAAGGACCGGAGCTGATAAAAATGTTGATATGGATGTTCTTTTTTTTCTGACTGCGATTTCAAAACCATGCACCAGAATTCACTTCTTTCAACTCAGTAATGCATTTTGGATGTGTACCTAGAGTTTAAAGCAGAAAAACAGGAACTTTTAGAATTTTCATTTTTTGACCAAAACGACAGGACCGGAGCTGATAAAAATGTTGATATTGATGTTATTTTTTTTCTGACTGCGATTTCAAAACCATGCACCAGAATCAACTTCTTTCAACTCAGTAATGCATTTTGGATGTGTACCTTGAGTTTAAAGCAGAAAAACAGGAACTTTTAGAATTTTCATTTTTTGACCAAAACGACAGGACCGGAGCTGATAAAAATGTTGATATGGATGTTATTTTTTTTCTGACTGCGATTTCAAAACCATGCACCAGAATTCACTTCTTTCAACTCAGTAATGCATTTTGGATGTGTACCTAGAGTTTAAAGCAGAAAGACAGGAACTTTTAGAATTTTCATTTTTTGACCAAAACGACAGGACCGGAGCTGATAAAAATGTTGATATTGATGTTATTTTTTTTCTGACTGCGATTTCAAAACCATGCACCAGAATCAACTTCTTTCAACTCAGTAATGCATTTTGGATGTGTACCTTGAGTTTAAAGCAGAAAAACAGGAACTTTTAGAATTTTCATTTTTTGACCAAAACGACAGGTCCGGAGCTGATAAAAATGTTGATATTGATGTAATTTTTTTTCTGACTGCGGTTTCAAAACCATGCACCAGAATCAACTTCTTTCAACTCAGTAATGCATTTTGGATGTGTACCTAGAGTTTAAAGCAGAAAAACAGGAACTTTTAGGATTTTCATTTTTTGACCAAAACGACAGGACCGGAGCTGATAAAAATGTTGATATGGATGTAATTTTTTTCTGACTGCGGTTTCAAAACCATGCACCAGAATCAACTTCTTTCAACTCAGTAGTGCATTTTGGATGTGTACCTAGAGTTTAAAGCAGAAAAACAGGAACTTTTAGAATTTTCATTTGTTGACCAAAACGACAGGACCGGAGCTGATAAAAATGTTGATATCGATGTTCTTTTTTTTCTGACTGCGATTTCAAAACCATGCACCAGAATTCCCTTCTTTCAACTCAGTAATGCATTTTGGATGTGTACCTAGAGTTTAAAGCAGAAAAAAAGGAACTTTTAGAATTTTCATTTTTTGACCAAAACGACAGGACCGGAGCTGATAAAAATGTTGATATGGATGTTATTTTTTTCTGACTGCGATTTCAAAACCATGCACCAGAATTCACTTCTTTCAACTCAGTAATGTATTTTGGATGTGTACCTAGAGTTTAAAGCAGAAAAACAGGAACTTTTAGAATTTTCATTTTTTGACCAAAACGACAGGACAGGAGCTGATAAAAATGTTGATATTGATGTTATTTTTTTTCTGACTGCGATTTCAAAACCATGCACCAGAATCAACTTCTTTCAACTCAGTAATGCATTTTGGATGTGTACCTTGAGTTTAAAGCAGAAAAACAGGAACTTTTAGAATTTTCATTTTTTGACCAAAACAACAGGACCGGAGCTGATAAAAATGTTGATATTGATGTTATTTTTTTTCTGACTGCGATTTCAAAACCATGCACCAGAATCAACTTCTTTCAACTCAGTAATGCATTTTGGATGTGTACCTTGAGTTTAAAGCAGAAAAACAGGAACTTTTAGAATTTTCATTTTTTGACCAAAACGACAGTATCGGAGCTGATAAAAATGTTGATATTGATGTAATTTTTTTTTCTGACTGCGGTTTCAAAACCATGCATCAGAATTCACTTCTTTCAACTCAGTAATGCATTTTGGATGTGTACCTAGAGTTTAAAGCAGAAAAACAGGAACTTTTAGAATTTTCATTTTTTGACCAAAACGACAGGACCGGAGCTGATAAAAATGTTGATATTGATGTATTTTTTTTTCTGACTGCGGTTTCAAAACCATGCACCAGAATCAACTTCTTTCAACTCAGTAATGCATTTTGGATGTGTACCTAAAGTTTAAAGCAGAAAAACAGGAACTTTTCGAATTTTCATTTGTTGACCAAAACGACAGGACCGGAGCTGATAAAAATGTTGATATGGCTGTTATTTTTTTTCTGACTGCGGTTTCAAAACCATGCACCAGAATCAACTTCTTTCAACTCAGTAATGCATTTTGGATGTGTACCTAGAGTTTAAAGCAGAAAAACAGGAACTTATCGAATTTTCATTTTTTGACCAAAACGACAGGACCGGAGCTGATAAAAATGTTGATATGGATGTTATTTTTTTTCTGACTGCGGTTTCAAAACCATGCACCAGAATCAACTTCTTTCAACTCAGTAATGCATTTTGGATGTGTGCCTAGAGTTTAAAGCAGAAAAACAGGAACTTTTAGAATTTTCATTTTTTGACCAAAACGACATGACCGGAGCTGATAAAAATGTTGATATGGATGTTATTTTTTTTCTGACTGCGATTTCAAAACCATGCATCAAAATTCACTTCTTTCAACTCAGTAATGCATTTTGGATGTGTACCTAGAGTTTAAAGCAGAAAAACAGGATCTTTTAGAATTTTCATTTTTTGACCAAAACGACAGGACCGGAGCTGATAAAAATGTTGATATGGATGTTATTTTTTTTCTGACTGCGATTTCAAAACATGCACCAGAATTCACTTCTTTCAACTCAGTAATGCATTTTGGATGTGTACCTAGAGTTTAAAGCAGAAAAACAGGAACTTTTCGAATTTTCATTTTTTGACCAAAACGACAGGACCGGAGCTGATAAAAATGTTGATATGGCTGTTATTTTTTTTCTGACTGCGGTTTCAAAACCATGCACCAGAATCAACTTCTTTCAACTCAGTAATGCATTTTGGATGTGTACCTAGAGTTTAAAGCAGAAAAACAGGAACTTTTCGAATTTTCATTTTTTGACCAAAACGACAGGACCGGAGCTGATAAAAATGTTGATATGGATGTTATTTTTTTTCTGACTGCGGTTTCAAAACCATGCACCAGAATCAACTTCTTTCAACTCAGTAATGCATTTTGGATGTGTGCCTAGAGTTTAAAGCAGAAAAACAGGAACTTTTAGAATTTTCATTTTTTGACCAAAACGACAGGACCGGAGCTGATAAAAATGTTGATATGAATGTTATTTTTTTTCTGACTGCGATTTCAAAACCATGCACCAGAATTCACTTCTTTCAACTCAGTAATGCATTTTAGATGTGTACCTAGAGTTTAAAGCAGAAAAACAGGAACTTTTAGAATTTTCATTTTTTGACCAAAACGACAGGACCGGAGCTGATAAAAATGTTGATATGGATGTTATTTTTTTTCTGACTGCGATTTCAAAACCATGCACCAGAATTCACTTCTTTCAACTCAGTAATGCATTTTGGATGTGTACCTAGAGTTTAAAGCAGAAAAACAGGAACTTTTAGAATTTTTATTTTTTGACCAAAACGACAGGACCAGAGCTGATAAAAATGTTGATATTGATGTTATTTTTTTTCTGACTGCAATTTCAAAACCATGCACCAGAATCAACTTCTTTCAACTCAGTAATGCATTTTGGATGTGTACCTTGAGTTTAAAGCAGAAAAACAGGAACTTTTAGAATTTTCATTTGTTGACCAAAACGACAGGACCGGAGCTGATAAAAATGTTGATATGGCTGTTATTTTTTTTCTGACTGCGGTTTCAAAACCATGCACCAGAATCAACTTCTTTCAACTCAGTAATGCATTTTGGATGTGTACCTAGAGTTTAAAGCAGAAAAACAGGAACTTTTAGAATTTTCATTTTTTGACCAAAACGACAGGACCGGAGCTGATAAAAATGTTGATATGGATGTTATTTTTTTTCTGACTGCGGTTTCAAAACCATGCACCAGAATCAACTTCTTTCAACTCAGTAATGCATTTTGGATGTGTGCCTAGAGTTTAAAGCAGAAAAACAGGAACTTTTAGAATTTTCATTTTTTGACCAAAACGACATGACCGGAGCTGATAAAAATGTTGATATGGATGTTATTTTTTTTCTGACTGCGATTTCAAAACCATGCATCAAAATTCACTTCTTTCAACTCAGTAATGCATTTTGGATGTGTACCTAGAGTTTAAAGCAGAAAAACAGGATCTTTTAGAATTTTCATTTTTTGACCAAAACGACAGGACCGGAGCTGATAAAAATGTTGATATGGATGTTGTTTTTTTTCTGACTGCGATTTCAAAACCATGCACCAGAATTCACTTCTTTCAACTCAGTAATGCATTTTGGATGTGTACCTAGAGTTTAAAGCAGAAAAACAGGAACTTTTAGAATTTTCATTTTTTGACCAAAACGACAGGACCGGAGCTGATAAAAATGTTGATATGGCTGTTATTTTTTTTCTGACTGCGGTTTCAAAACCATGCACCAGAATCAACTTCTTTCAACTCAGTAATGCATTTTGGATGTGTACCTAGAGTTTAAAGCAGAAAAACAGGATCTTTTAGAATTTTCATTTTTTGACCAAAACGACAGGACCGGAGCTGATAAAAATGTTGATATGGATGTTATTTTTTTTCTGACTGCGATTTCAAAACCATGCACCAGAATTCACTTCTTTCAACTCAGTAATGCATTTTGGATGTGTACCTAGAGTTTAAAGCAGAAAAACAGGATCTTTTAGAATTTTCATTTTTTGACCAAAACGACAGGACCGGAGCTGATAAAAATGTTGATATGGCTGTTATTTTTTTTCTGACTGCGGTTTCAAAACCATGCACCAGAATCAACTTCTTTCAACTCAGTAATGCATTTTGGATGTGTACCTAGAGTTTAAAGCAGAAAAAAAGGAACTTTTAGAATTTTCATTTTTTGACCAAAACGACAGGACCGGAGCTGATAAAAATGTTGATATGGATGTTATTTTTTTCTGACTGCGATTTCAAAACCATGCACCAGAATTTACTTCTTTCAACTCAGTAATGTATTTTGGATGTGTACCTAGAGTTTAAAGCAGAAAAACAGGAACTTTTAGAATTTTCATTTTTTGACCAAAACGACAGGACAGGAGCTGATAAAAATGTTGATATTGATGTTATTTTTTTTCTGACTGCGATTTCAAAACCATGCACCAGAATCAACTTCTTTCAACTCAGTAATGCATTTTGGATGTGTACCTTGAGTTTAAAGCAGAAAAACAGGAACTTTTAGAATTTTCATTTTTTGACCAAAACAACAGGACCGGAGCTGATAAAAATGTTGATATTGATGTTATTTTTTTTCTGACTGCGATTTCAAAACCATGCACCAGAATCAACTTCTTTCAACTCAGTAATGCATTTTGGATGTGTACCTAGAGTTTAAAGCAGAAAAAAAGGAACTTTTAGAATTTTCATTTTTTGACCAAAACGACAGGACCGGAGCTGATAAAAATGTTGATATGGATGTTATTTTTTTCTGACTGCGATTTCAAAACCATGCACCAGAATTCACTTCTTTCAACTCAGTAATGTATTTTGGATGTGTACCTAGAGTTTAAAGCAGAAAAACAGGAACTTTTAGAATTTTCATTTTTTGACCAAAACGACAGGACAGGAGCTGATAAAAATGTTGATATTGATGTTATTTTTTTTCTGACTGCGATTTCAAAACCATGCACCAGAATCAACTTCTTTCAACTCAGTAATGCATTTTGGATGTGTACCTTGAGTTTAAAGCAGAAAAACAGGAACTTTTAGAATTTTCATTTTTTGACCAAAACAACAGGACCGGAGCTGATAAAAATGTTGATATTGATGTTATTTTTTTTCTGACTGCGATTTCAAAACCATGCACCAGAATCAACTTCTTTCAACTCAGTAATGCATTTTGGATGTGTACCTTGAGTTTAAAGCAGAAAAACAGGAACTTTTAGAATTTTCATTTTTTGACCAAAACGACAGTATCGGAGCTGATAAAAATGTTGATATTGATGTAATTTTTTTTTCTGACTGCGGTTTCAAAACCATGCATCAGAATTCACTTCTTTCAACTCAGTAATGCATTTTGGATGTGTACCTAGAGTTTAAAGCAGAAAAACAGGAACTTTTAGAATTTTCATTTTTTGACCAAAACGACAGGACCGGAGCTGATAAAAATGTTGATATTGATGTATTTTTTTTTCTGACTGCGGTTTCAAAACCATGCACCAGAATCAACTTCTTTCAACTCAGTAATGCATTTTGGATGTGTACCTAAAGTTTAAAGCAGAAAAACAGGAACTTTTCGAATTTTCATTTGTTGACCAAAACGACAGGACCGGAGCTGATAAAAATGTTGATATGGCTGTTATTTTTTTTCTGACTGCGGTTTCAAAACCATGCACCAGAATCAACTTCTTTCAACTCAGTAATGCATTTTGGATGTGTACCTAGAGTTTAAAGCAGAAAAACAGGAACTTATCGAATTTTCATTTTTTGACCAAAACGACAGGACCGGAGCTGATAAAAATGTTGATATGGATGTTATTTTTTTTCTGACTGCGGTTTCAAAACCATGCACCAGAATCAACTTCTTTCAACTCAGTAATGCATTTTGGATGTGTGCCTAGAGTTTAAAGCAGAAAAACAGGAACTTTTAGAATTTTCATTTTTTGACCAAAACGACATGACCGGAGCTGATAAAAATGTTGATATGGATGTTATTTTTTTTCTGACTGCGATTTCAAAACCATGCATCAAAATTCACTTCTTTCAACTCAGTAATGCATTTTGGATGTGTACCTAGAGTTTAAAGCAGAAAAACAGGATCTTTTAGAATTTTCATTTTTTGACCAAAACGACAGGACCGGAGCTGATAAAAATGTTGATATGGATGTTATTTTTTTTCTGACTGCGATTTCAAAACATGCACCAGAATTCACTTCTTTCAACTCAGTAATGCATTTTGGATGTGTACCTAGAGTTTAAAGCAGAAAAACAGGAACTTTTCGAATTTTCATTTTTTGACCAAAACGACAGGACCGGAGCTGATAAAAATGTTGATATGGCTGTTATTTTTTTTCTGACTGCGGTTTCAAAACCATGCACCAGAATCAACTTCTTTCAACTCAGTAATGCATTTTGGATGTGTACCTAGAGTTTAAAGCAGAAAAACAGGAACTTTTCGAATTTTCATTTTTTGACCAAAACGACAGGACCGGAGCTGATAAAAATGTTGATATGGATGTTATTTTTTTTCTGACTGCGGTTTCAAAACCATGCACCAGAATCAACTTCTTTCAACTCAGTAATGCATTTTGGATGTGTGCCTAGAGTTTAAAGCAGAAAAACAGGAACTTTTAGAATTTTCATTTTTTGACCAAAACGACAGGACCGGAGCTGATAAAAATGTTGATATGAATGTTATTTTTTTTCTGACTGCGATTTCAAAACCATGCACCAGAATTCACTTCTTTCAACTCAGTAATGCATTTTGGATGTGTACCTAGAGTTTAAAGCAGAAAAACAGGAACTTTTAGAATTTTCATTTTTTGACCAAAACGACAGGACCGGAGCTGATAAAAATGTTGATATGGATGTTATTTTTTTTCTGACTGCGATTTCAAAACCATGCACCAGAATTCACTTCTTTCAACTCAGTAATGCATTTTGGATGTGTACCTAGAGTTTAAAGCAGAAAAACAGGAACTTTTAGAATTTTTATTTTTTGACCAAAACGACAGGACCAGAGCTGATAAAAATGTTGATATTGATGTTATTTTTTTTCTGACTGCAATTTCAAAACCATGCACCAGAATCAACTTCTTTCAACTCAGTAATGCATTTTGGATGTGTACCTTGAGTTTAAAGCAGAAAAACAGGAACTTTTAGAATTTTCATTTGTTGACCAAAACGACAGGACCGGAGCTGATAAAAATGTTGATATGGCTGTTATTTTTTTTCTGACTGCGGTTTCAAAACCATGCACCAGAATCAACTTCTTTCAACTCAGTAATGCATTTTGGATGTGTACCTAGAGTTTAAAGCAGAAAAACAGGAACTTTTCGAATTTTCATTTTTTGACCAAAACGACAGGACCGGAGCTGATAAAAATGTTGATATGGATGTTATTTTTTTTCTGACTGCGGTTTCAAAACCATGCACCAGAATCAACTTCTTTCAACTCAGTAATGCATTTTGGATGTGTGCCTAGAGTTTAAAGCAGAAAAACAGGAACTTTTAGAATTTTCATTTTTTGACCAAAACGACATGACCGGAGCTGATAAAAATGTTGATATGGATGTTATTTTTTTTCTGACTGCGATTTCAAAACCATGCATCAAAATTCACTTCTTTCAACTCAGTAATGCATTTTGGATGTGTACCTAGAGTTTAAAGCAGAAAAACAGGATCTTTTAGAATTTTCATTTTTTGACCAAAACGACAGGACCGGAGCTGATAAAAATGTTGATATGGATGTTGTTTTTTTTCTGACTGCGATTTCAAAACCATGCACCAGAATTCACTTCTTTCAACTCAGTAATGCATTTTGGATGTGTACCTAGAGTTTAAAGCAGAAAAACAGGAACTTTTAGAATTTTCATTTTTTGACCAAAACGACAGGACCGGAGCTGATAAAAATGTTGATATGGCTGTTATTTTTTTTCTGACTGCGGTTTCAAAACCATGCACCAGAATCAACTTCTTTCAACTCAGTAATGCATTTTGGATGTGTACCTAGAGTTTAAAGCAGAAAAACAGGATCTTTTAGAATTTTCATTTTTTGACCAAAACGACAAGACCGGAGCTGATAAAAATGTTGATATGGATGTTATTTTTTTTCTGACTGCGATTTCAAAACCATGCACCAGAATTCACTTCTTTCAACTCAGTAATGCATTTTGGATGTGTACCTAGAGTTTAAAGCAGAAAAACAGGATCTTTTAGAATTTTCATTTTTTGACCAAAACGACAGGACCGGAGCTGATAAAAATGTTGATATGGCTGTTATTTTTTTTCTGACTGCGGTTTCAAAACCATGCACCAGAATCAACTTCTTTCAACTCAGTAATGCATTTTGGATGTGTACCTAGAGTTTAAAGCAGAAAAACAGGAACTTTTCGAATTTTCATTTTTTGACCAAAACGACAGGACCGGAGCTGATAAAAATGTTGATATGGATGTTATTTTTTTTCTGACTGCGATTTCAAAACCATGCACCAGAATTCACTTCTTTCAACTCAGTAATGCATTTTGGATGTGTACCTAGAGTTTAAAGCAGAAAAACAGGAACTTTTAGAATTTTCATTTTTTGACCAAAACGACAGGACCGGAGCTGATAAAAATGTTGATATGGATGTTATTTTTTTTCTGACTGCGATTTCAAAACCATGCACCAGAATTCACTTCTTTCAACTCAGTAATGCATTTTGGATGTGTACCTAGAGTTTAAAGCAGAAAAACAGGAACTTTTAGAATTTTCATTTTTTGACCAAAACGACAGGACCGGAGCTGATAAAAATGTTGATATTGATGTTATTTTTTTTCTGACTGCGATTTCAAAACCATGCACCAGAATCAACTTCTTTCAACTCAGTAATGCATTTTGGATGTGTACCTTGAGTTTAAAGCAGAAAAACAGGAACTTTTAGAATTTTCATTTTTTGACCAAAACGACAGGTCCGGAGCTGATAAAAATGTTGATATTGATGTAATTTTTTTTCTGACTGCGGTTTCAAAACCATGCACCAGAATCAACTTCTTTCAACTCAGTAATGCATTTTGGATGTGTACCTAGAGTTTAAAGCAGAAAAACAGGAACTTTTAGAATTTTCATTTTTTGACCAAAACGACAGGACCGGAGCTGATAAAAATGTTGATATGGATGCAATTTTTTTCTGACTGCGGTTTCAAAACCATGCACCAGAATCAACTTCTTTCAACTCAGTAATGCATTTTGGATGTGTACCTAGAGTTTAAAGCAGAAAAACAGGAACTTTTAGAATTTTCATTTGTTGACCAAAACGACAGGACCGGAGCTGATAAAAATGTTGATATGGATGTTCTTTTTTTTCTGACTGCGATTTCAAAACCATGCACCAGAATTCACTTCTTTCAACTCAGTAATGCATTTTGGATGTGTACCTAGAGTTTAAAGCAGAAAAACAGGAACTTTTAGAATTTTCATTTTTTGACCAAAACGACAGGACCGGAGCTGATAAAAATGTTGATATGGATGTTATTTTTTTTCTGACTGCGATTTCACTTCTTTCAACTCAGTAATGCATTTTGGATGTGTACCTAGAGTTTAAAGCAGAAAAACAGGAACTTTTAGAATTTTCATTTTTTGACCAAAACGACAGGACCGGAGCTGATAAAAATGTTGATATGGATGTTATTTTTTTTCTGACTGCGATTTCAAAACCATGCACCAGAATTCACTTCTTTCAACTCAGTAATGCATTTTGGATGTGTACCTAGAGTTTAAAGCAGAAAAACAGGAACTTTTAGAATTTTCATTTTTTGACCAAAACGACAGGTCCGGAGATGATAAAAATGTTGATATTGATGTATTTTTTTTTCTGACTGCGGTTTCAAAACCATGCACCAGAATCAACTTCTTTCAACTCAGTAATGCATTTTGGATGTGTACCTAGAGTTTAAAGCAGAAAAACAGGAACTTTTAGAATTTTCATTTTTTGACCAAAACGACAGGACCGGAGCTGATAAAAATGTTGATATGGATGTTATTTTTTTTCTGACTGCGATTTCAAAACCATGCACCAGAATTCACTTCTTTCAACTCAGTAATGCATTTTGGATGTGTACCTAGAGTTTAAAGCAGAAAAACAGGAACTTTTAGAATTTTCATTTTTTGACCAAAACGACAGGTCCGGAGCTGATAAAAATGTTGATATTGATGTATTTTTTTTTCTGACTGCGGTTTCAAAACCATGCACCAGAATCAACTTCTTTCAACTCAGTAATGCATTTTGGATGTGTACCTAGAGTTTAAAGCAGAAAAACAGGAACTTTTCGAATTTTCATTTTTTGACCAAAACGACAGGACCGGAGCTGATAAAAATGTTGATATGGCTGTTATTTTTTTTCTGACTGCGGTTTCAAAACCATGCACCAGAATCAACTTCTTTTAACTCAGTAATGCATTTTGGATGTGTACCTAGAGTTTAAAGCAGAAAAACAGGAACTTTTCGAATTTTCATTTTTTGACCAAAACGACAGGACCGGAGCTGATAAAAATGTTGATATGGATGTTATTTTTTTTCTGACTGCGGTTTCAAAACCATGCACCAGAATCAACTTTTTTCAACTCAGTAATGCATTTTGGATGTGTGCCTAGAGTTTAAAGCAGAAAAACAGGAACTTTTAGAATTTTCATTTTTTGACCAAAACGACAGGACCGGAGCTGATAAAAATGTTGATATGGATGTTATTTTTTTTCTGACTGCGATTTCAAAACCATGCACCAGAATTCACTTCTTTCAACTCAGTAATGCATTTTGGATGTGTACCTAGAGTTTAAAGCAGAAAAACAGGAACTTTTAGAATTTTCATTTTTTGACCAAAACGACAGGACCGGAGCTGATAAAAATGTTGATATTGATGTTATTTTTTTTCTGACTGCGATTTCAAAACCATGCACCAGAATCAACTTCTTTCAACTCAGTAATGCATTTTGGATGTGTACCTAGAGTTTAAAGCAGAAAAACAGGAACTTTTAGAATTTTCATTTTTTGACCAAAACGACAGGACCGGAGCTGATAAAAATGTTGATATGGATGTTATTTTTTTTCTGACTGCGATTTCAAAACCATGCACCAGAATTCACTTCTTTCAACTCAGTAATGCATTTTGGATGTGTACCTAGAGTTTAAAGCAGAAAAACAGGAACTTTTAGAATTTTCATTTTTTGACCAAAACGACAGGTCCGGAGATGATAAAAATGTTGATATTGATGTATTTTTTTTTCTGACTGCGGTTTCAAAACCATGCACCAGAATCAACTTCTTTCAACTCAGTAATGCATTTTGGATGTGTACCTAGAGTTTAAAGCAGAAAAACAGGAACTTTTAGAATTTTCATTTTTTGACCAAAACGACAGAACCGGAGCTGATAAAAATGTTGATATGGATGTTATTTTTTTTCTGACTGCGATTTCAAAACCATGCACCAGAATTCACTTCTTTCAACTCAGTAATGCATTTTGGATGTGTACCTAGAGTTTAAAGCAGAAAAACAGGAACTTTTAGAATTTTCATTTTTTGACCAAAACGACAGGTCCGGAGATGATAAAAATGTTGATATTGATGTATTTTTTTTTCTGACTGCGGTTTCAAAACCATGCACCAGAATCAACTTCTTTCAACTCAGTAATGCATTTTGGATGTGTACCTAGAGTTTAAAGCAGAAAAACAGGAACTTTTCGAATTTTCATTTTTTGACCAAAACGACAGGACCGGAGCTGATAAAAATGTTGATATGGCTGTTATTTTTTTTCTGACTGCGGTTTCAAAACCATGCACCAGAATCAACTTCTTTTAACTCAGTAATGCATTTTGGATGTGTACCTAGAGTTTAAAGCAGAAAAACAGGAACTTTTCGAATTTTCATTTTTTGACCAAAACGACAGGACCGGAGCTGATAAAAATGTTGATATGGATGTTATTTTTTTTCTGACTGCGGTTTCAAAACCATGCACCAGAATCAACTTCTTTCAACTCAGTAATGCATTTTGGATGTGTGCCTAGAGTTTAAAGCAGAAAAACAGGAACTTTTAGAATTTTCATTTTTTGACCAAAATGACAGGACCGGAGCTGATAAAAATGTTGATATGGATGTTATTTTTTTTCTGACTGCGATTTCAAAACCATGCACCAGAATTCACTTCTTTCAACTCAGTAATGCATTTTGGATGTGTACCTAGAGTTTAAAGCAGAAAAACAGGAACTTTTAGAATTTTCATTTTTTGACCAAAACGACAGGACCGGAGCTGATAAAAATGTTGATATTGATGTTATTTTTTTTCTGACTGCGATTTCAAAACCATGCACCAGAATCAACTTCTTTCAACTCAGTAATGCATTTTGGATGTGTACCTTGAGTTTAAAGCAGAAAAACAGGAACTTTTAGAATTTTCATTTTTTGACCAAAACGACAGGTCCGGAGCTGATAAAATGTTGATATTGATGTAATTTTTTTTCTGACTGCGGTTTCAAAACCATGCACCAGAATCAACTTCTTTCAACTCAGTAATGCATTTTGGATGTGTACCTAGAGTTTAAAGCAGAAAAACAGGAACTTTTAGAATTTTCATTTTTTGACCAAAACGACAGGACCGGAGTGATAAAAATGTTGATATGGATGTAATTTTTTTCTGACTGCGGTTTCAAAACCATGCACCAGAATCAACTTCTTTCAACTCAGTAATGCATTTTGGATGTGTACCTAGAGTTTAAAGCAGAAAAACAGGAACTTTTAGAATTTTCATTTTTTGACCAAAACTACAGGACCGGAGCTGATAAAAATGTTGATATGGATGTTATTTTTTTTCTGACTGCGATTTCAAAACCAGGCACCAGAATTCACTTCTTTCAACTCAGTAATGCATTTTGGATGTGTACCTAGAGTTTAAAGCAGAAAAACAGGATCTTTTAGAATTTTCATTTTTTGACCAAAACGAAAGGACCGGAGCTGATAAAAATGTTGATATGGATGTTATTTTTTTTCTGACTGCGATTTCAAAACCATGCACCAGAATTTACTTCTTTCAACTCAGTAATGCATTTTGGCTGTGTACCTAGAGTTTAAAGCAGAAAAACAGGAACTTTTAGAATTTTCATTTTTTGACCAAAACGACAGGACCGGAGCTGATAAAAATGTTGATATGGATGTTATTTTTTTTCTGACTGCGATTTCAAAACCATGCATCAAAATTCACTTCTTTCAACTCAGTAATGCATTTTGGATGTGTACCTAGAGTTTAAAGCAGAAAAACAGGATCTTTTAGAATTTTCATTTTTTGACCAAAACGACAGGACCGGAGCTGATAAAAATGTTGATATGGCTGTTATTTTTTTTCTGACTGCGGTTTCAAAACCATGCACCAGAATCAACTTCTTTTAACTCAGTAATGCATTTTGGATGTGTACCTAGAGTTTAAAGCAGAGAAACAGGAACTTTTCGAATTTTCATTTTTTGACCAAAACGACAGGACCGGAGCTGATAAAAATGTTGATATGGATGTTATTTTTTTTCTGACTGCGGTTTCAAAACCATGCACCAGAATCAACTTCTTTCAACTCAGTAATGCATTTTGGATGTGTGCCTAGAGTTTAAAGCAGAAAAACAGGAACTTTTAGAATTTTCATTTTTTGACCAAAACGACAGGACCGGAGCTGATAAAAATGTTGATATGGATGTTATTTTTTTTCTGACTGCGATTTCAAAACCATGCACCAGAATTCACTTCTTTCAACTCAGTAATGCATTTTGGATGTGTACCTAGAGTTTAAAGCAGAAAAACAGGAACTTTTAGAATTTTCATTTTTTGACCAAAACGACAGGACCGGAGCTGATAAAAATGTTGATATTGATGTTATTTTTTTTCTGACTGCGATTTCAAAACCATGCACCAGAATCAACTTCTTTCAACTCAGTAATGCATTTTGGATGTGTACCTTGAGTTTAAAGCAGAAAAACAGGAACTTTTAGAATTTTCATTTTTTGACCAAAACGACAGGTCCGGAGCTGATAAAATGTTGATATAGATGTAATTTTTTTTCTGACTGCGGTTTCAAAACCATGCACCAGAATCAACTTCTTTCAACTCAGTAATGCATTTTGGATGTGTACCTAGAGTTTAAAGCAGAAAAACAGGAACTTTTAGAATTTTCATTTTTTGACCAAAACGACAGGACCGGAGCTGATAAAAATGTTGATATGGATGTAATTTTTTTCTGACTGCGGTTTCAAAACCATGCACCAGAATCAACTTCTTTCAACTCAGTAATGCATTTTGGATGTGTACCTAGAGTTTAAAGCAGAAAAACAGGAACTTTTAGAATTTTCATTTGTTGACCAAAACGACAGGACCGGAGCTGATAAAAATGTTGATATGGATGTTCTTTTTTTTCTGACTGCGATTTCAAAACCATGCACCAGAATTCACTTCTTTCAACTCAGTAATGCATTTTGGATGTGTACCTAGAGTTTAAAGCAGAAAAACAGGAACTTTTAGAATTTTCATTTTTTGACCAAAACGACAGGACCGGAGCTGATAAAAATGTTGATATTGATGTTATTTTTTTCCTGACTGCGATTTCAAAACCATGCACCAGAATTCACTTCTTTCAACTCAGTAATGCATTTTGGATGTGTACCTAGAGTTTAAAGCAGAAAAACAGGAACTTTTAGAATTTTCATTTTTTGACCAAAACGACAGGACCGGAGCTGATAAAAATGTTGATATGGATGTTATTTTTTTTCTGACTGCGATTTCAAAACCATGCACCAGAATTCACTTCTTTCAACTCAGTAATGCATTTTGGATGTGTACCTAGAGTTTAAAGCAGAAAAACAGGAACTTTTAGAATTTTCATTTTTTGACCAAAACGACAGGACCGGAGCTGATAAAAATGTTGATATTGATGTTATTTTTTTTCTGACTGCGATTTCAAAACCATGCACCAGAATCAACTTCTTTCAACTCAGTAATGCATTTTGGATGTGTACCTAGAGTTTAAAGCAGAAAAACAGGAACTTTTCGAATTTTCATTTTTTGACCAAAACGACAGGACCGGAGCTGATAAAAATGTTGATATGGATGTTATTTTTTTTCTTACTGCGGTTTCAAAACCATGCACCAGAATCAACTTCTTTCAACTCAGTAATGCATTTTGGATGTGTGCCTAGAGTTTAAAGCAGAAAAACAGGAACTTTTAGAATTTTCATTTTTTGACCAAAACAACATGACCGGAGCTGATAAAAATGTTGATATGGATGTTATTTTTTTTCTGACTGCGATTTCAAAACCATGCATCAAAATTCACTTCTTTCAACTCAGTAATGCATTTTGGATGTGTACCTAGAGTTTAAAGCAGAAAAACAGGATCTTTTAGAATTTTCATTTTTTGACCAAAACGACAGGACCGGAGCTGATAAAAATGTTGATATGGATGTTATTTTTTTTCTGACTGCGATTTCAAAACCATGCACCAGAATTCACTTCTTTCAACTCAGTAATGCATTTTGGATGTGTACCTAGAGTTTAAAGCAGAAAAACAGGAACTTTTCGAATTTTCATTTTTTGACCAAAACGACAGGACCGGAGCTGATAAAAATGTTGATATGGCTGTTATTTTTTTTCTGACTGCGGTTTCAAAACCATGCACCAGAATCAACTTCTTTCAACTCAGTAATGCATTTTGGATGTGTACCTAGAGTTTAAAGCAGAAAAACAGGAACTTTTCGAATTTTCATTTTTTGACCAAAACGACAGGACCGGAGCTGATAAAAATGTTGATATTGATGTTATTTTTTTTCTGACTGCGGTTTCAAAACCATGCACCAGAATCAACTTCTTTCAACTCAGTAATGCATTTTGGATGTGTGCCTAGAGTTTAAAGCAGAAAAACAGGAACTTTTAGAATTTTCATTTTTTGACCAAAACGACAGGACCGGAGCTGATAAAAATGTTGATATGGATGTTATTTTTTTTCTGACTGCGATTTCAAAACCATGCACCAGAATTCACTTCTTTCAACTCAGTAATGCATTTTGGATGTGTACCTAGAGTTTAAAGCAGAAAAACAGGAACTTTTAGAATTTTCATTTTTTGACCAAAACGACAGGACCGGAGCTGATAAAAATGTTGATATGGATGTTATTTTTTTTCTGACTGCGATTTCAAAACCATGCACCAGAATTCACTTCTTTCAACTCAGTAATGCATTTTGGATGTGTACCTAGAGTTTAAAGCAGAAAAACAGGAACTTTTAGAATTTTCATTTTTTGACCAAAACGACAGGACCGGAGCTGATAAAAATGTTGATATTGATGTTATTTTTTTTCTGACTGCGATTTCAAAACCATGCACCAGAATTAACTTCTTTCAACTCAGTAATGCATTTTGGATGTGTACCTTGAGTTTAAAGCAGAAAAACAGGAACTTTTAGAATTTTCATTTTTTGACCAAAACGACAGGTCCGGAGCTGATAAAAATGTTGATATTGATGTAATTTTTTTTCTGACTGCGGTTTCAAAACCATGCACCAGAATCAACTTCTTTCAACTCAGTAATGCATTTTGGATGTGTACCTAGAGTTTAAAGCAGAAAAACAGGAACTTTTAGAATTTTCATTTTTTGACCAAAACGACAGGACCGGAGCTGATAAAAATGTTGATATGGATGCAATTTTTTTCTGACTGCGGTTTCAAAACCATGCACCAGAATCAACTTCTTTCAACTCAGTAATGCATTTTGGATGTGTACCTAGAGTTTAAAGCAGAAAAACAGGAACTTTTAGAATTTTCATTTGTTGACCAAAACGACAGGACCGGAGCTGATAAAAATGTTGATATGGATGTTCTTTTTTTTCTGACTGCGATTTCAAAACCATGCACCAGAATTCACTTCTTTCAACTCAGTAATGCATTTTGGATGTGTACCTAGAGTTTAAAGCAGAAAAACAGGAACTTTTAGAATTTTCATTTTTTGACCAAAACGACAGGACCGGAGCTGATAAAAATGTTGATATGGATGTTATTTTTTTTCTGACTGCGATTTCACTTCTTTCAACTCAGTAATGCATTTTGGATGTGTACCTAGAGTTTAAAGCAGAAAAACAGGAACTTTTAGAATTTTCATTTTTTGACCAAAACGACAGGTCCGGAGATGATAAAAATGTTGATATTGATGTATTTTTTTTTCTGACTGCGGTTTCAAAACCATGCACCAGAATCAACTTCTTTCAACTCAGTAATGCATTTTGGATGTGTACCTAGAGTTTAAAGCAGAAAAACAGGAACTTTTCGAATTTTCATTTTTTGACCAAAACGACAGGACCGGAGCTGATAAAAATGTTGATATGGCTGTTATTTTTTTTCTGACTGCGGTTTCAAAACCATGCACCAGAATCAACTTCTTTTAACTCAGTAATGCATTTTGGATGTGTACCTAGAGTTTAAAGCAGAGAAACAGGAACTTTTCGAATTTTCATTTTTTGACCAAAACGACAGGACCGGAGCTGATAAAAATGTTGATATGGATGTTATTTTTTTTCTGACTGCGGTTTCAAAACCATGCACCAGAATCAACTTCTTTCAACTCAGTAATGCATTTTGGATGTGTGCCTAGAGTTTAAAGCAGAAAAACAGGAACTTTTAGAATTTTCATTTTTTGACCAAAACGACAGGACCGGAGCTGATAAAAATGTTGATATGGATGTTATTTTTTTTCTGACTGCGATTTCAAAACCATGCACCAGAATTCACTTCTTTCAACTCAGTAATGCATTTTGGATGTGTACCTAGAGTTTAAAGCAGAAAAACAGGAACTTTTAGAATTTTCATTTTTTGACCAAAACGACAGGACCGGAGCTGATAAAAATGTTGATATTGATGTTATTTTTTTTCTGACTGCGATTTCAAAACCATGCACCAGAATCAACTTCTTTCAACTCAGTAATGCATTTTGGATGTGTACCTTGAGTTTAAAGCAGAAAAACAGGAACTTTTAGAATTTTCATTTTTTGACCAAAACGACAGGTCCGGAGCTGATAAAATGTTGATATAGATGTAATTTTTTTTCTGACTGCGGTTTCAAAACCATGCACCAGAATCAACTTCTTTCAACTCAGTAATGCATTTTGGATGTGTACCTAGAGTTTAAAGCAGAAAAACAGGAACTTTTAGAATTTTCATTTTTTGACCAAAACGACAGGACCGGAGCTGATAAAAATGTTGATATGGATGTAATTTTTTTCTGACTGCGGTTTCAAAACCATGCACCAGAATCAACTTCTTTCAACTCAGTAATGCATTTTGGATGTGTACCTAGAGTTTAAAGCAGAAAAACAGGAACTTTTAGAATTTTCATTTGTTGACCAAAACGACAGGACCGGAGCTGATAAAAATGTTGATATGGATGTTCTTTTTTTTCTGACTGCGATTTCAAAACCATGCACCAGAATTCACTTCTTTCAACTCAGTAATGCATTTTGGATGTGTACCTAGAGTTTAAAGCAGAAAAACAGGAACTTTTAGAATTTTCATTTTTTGACCAAAACGACAGGACCGGAGCTGATAAAAATGTTGATATTGATGTTATTTTTTTCCTGACTGCGATTTCAAAACCATGCACCAGAATCAACTTCTTTCAACTCAGTAATGCATTTTGGATGTGTACCTTGAGTTTAAAGCAGAAAAACAGGAACTTTTAGAATTTTCATTTTTTGACCAAAACGACAGGACAGGAGCTGATAAAAATGTTGATATTGATGTTATTTTTTTTCTGACTGCGATTTCAAAACCATGCACCAGAATCAACTTCTTTCAACTCAGTAATGCATTTTGGATGTGTACCTTGAGTTTAAAGCAGAAAAACAGGAACTTTTAGAATTTTCATTTTTTGACCAAAACGACAGGACCGGAGCTGATAAAAATGTTGATATTGATGTTATTTTTTTTCTGACTGCGATTTCAAAACCATGCACCAGAATCAACTTCTTTCAACTCAGTAATGCATTTTGGATGTGTACCTTGAGTTTAAAGCAGAAAAACAGGAACTTTTAGAATTTTCATTTTTTGACCAAAACGACAGGACAGGAGCTGATAAAAATGTTGATATTGATGTTATTTTTTTTCTGACTGCGATTTCAAAACCATGCACCAGAATCAACTTCTTTCAACTCAGTAATGCATTTTGGATGTGTACCTTGAGTTTAAAGCAGAAAAACAGGAACTTTTAGAATTTTCATTTTTTGACCAAAACGACAGGACCGGAGCTGATAAAAATGTTGATATTGATGTTATTTTTTTTCTGACTGCGATTTCAAAACCATGCACCAGAATCAACTTCTTTCAACTCAGTAATGCATTTTGGATGTGTACCTTGAGTTTAAAGCAGAAAAACAGGAACTTTTAGAATTTTCATTTTTTGACCAAAATGACAGTACCGGAGCTGATAAAAATGTTGATATTGATGTAATTTTTTTTTCTGACTGCGGTTTCAAAACCATGCATCAGAATTCACTTCTTTCAACTCAGTAATGCATTTTGCATGTGTACCTAGAGTTTAAAGCAGAAAAACAGGAACTTTTAGAATTTTCATTTTTTGACCAAAACGACAGGACCGGAGCTGATAAAAATGTTGATATGGATGTTATTTTTTTTCTGACTGCGATTTCAAAACCATGCACCAGAATTCACTTCTTTCAACTCAGTAATGCATTTTGGATGTGTACCTAGAGTTTAAAGCAGAAAAACAGGAACTTTTAGAATTTTCATTTGTTGACCAAAACGACAGGTCCGGAGCTGATAAAAATGTTGATATTAATGTATTTTTTTTTCTGACTGCGGTTTCAAAACCATGCACCAGAATCAACTTCTTTCAACTCAGTAATGCATTTTGGATGTGTACCTAGAGTTTAAAGCAGAAAAACAGGAACTTTTCGAATTTTCATTTGTTGACCAAAACGACAGGACCGGAGCTGATAAAAATGTTGATATGGCTGTTATTTTTTTTCTGACTGCGGTTTCAAAACCATGCACCAGAATCAACTTCTTTCAACTCAGTAATGCATTTTGGATGTGTACCTAGAGTTTAAAGCAGAAAAACAGGAACTTTTCGAATTTTCATTTTTTGACCAAAACGACAGGACCGGAGCTGATAAAAATGTTGATATGGATGTTATTTTTTTTCTGACTGCGGTTTCAAAACCATGCACCAGAATCAACTTCTTTCAACTCAGTAATGCATTTTGGATGTGTGCCTAGAGTTTAAAGCAGAAAAACAGGAACTTTTAGAATTTTCATTTTTTGACCAAAACGACATGACCGGAGCTGATAAAAATGTTGATATGGATGTTATTTTTTTTCTGACTGCAATTTCAAAACCATGCATCAAAATTCACTTCTTTCAACTCAGTAATGCATTTTGGATGTGTACCTAGAGTTTAAAGCAGAAAAACAGGATCTTTTAGAATTTTCATTTTTTGACCAAAACGACAGGACCGGAGCTGATAAAAATGTTGATATGGATGTTATTTTTTTTCTGACTGCGATTTCAAAACCATGCACCAGAATTCACTTCTTTCAACTCAGTAATGCATTTTGGATGTGTACCTAGAGTTTAAAGCAGAAAAACAGGAACTTTTCGAATTTTCATTTTTTGACCAAAACGACAGGACCGGAGCTGATAAAAATGTTGATATGGCTGTTATTTTTTTTCTGACTGCGGTTTCAAAACCATGCACCAGAATCAACTTCTTTCAACTCAGTAATGCATTTTGGATGTGTACCTAGAGTTTAAAGCAGAAAAACAGGATCTTTTAGAATTTTCATTTTTTGACCAAAACGACAGGACCGGAGCTGATAAAAATGTTGATATGGATGTTATTTTTTTTCTGACTGCGATTTCAAAACCATGCACCAGAATTCACTTCTTTCAACTCAGTAATGCATTTTGGATGTGTACCTAGAGTTTAAAGCAGAAAAACAGGAACTTTTCGAATTTTCATTTTTTGACCAAAACGACAGGACCGGAGCTGATAAAAATGTTGATATGGCTGTTATTTTTTTTCTGACTGCGGTTTCAAAACCATGCACCAGAATCAACTTCTTTCAACTCAGTAATGCATTTTGGATGTGTACCTAGAGTTTAAAGCAGAAAAACAGGAACTTTTCGAATTTTCATTTTTTGACCAAAACGACAGGACCGGAGCTGATAAAAATGTTGATATGGATGTTATTTTTTTTCTGACTGCGATTTCAAAACCATGCACCAGAATCAACTTCTTTCAACTCAGTAATGCATTTTGGATGTGTGCCTAGAGTTTAAAGCAGAAAAACAGGAACTTTTAGAATTTTCATTTTTTGACCAAAACGACAGGACCGGAGCTGATAAAAATGTTGATATGGATGTTATTTTTTTTCTGACTGCGATTTCAAAACCATGCACCAGAATTCACTTCTTTCAACTCAGTAATGCATTTTGGATGTGTACCTAGAGTTTAAAGCAGAAAAACAGGAACTTTTAGAATTTTCATTTGTTGACCAAAACGACAGGACCGGAGCTGATAAAAATGTTGATATGGCTGTTATTTTTTTTCTGACTGCGGTTTCAAAACCATGCACCAGAATCAACTTCTTTCAACTCAGTAATGCATTTTGGATGTGTACCTAGAGTTTAAAGCAGAAAAACAGGAACTTTTCGAATTTTCATTTTTTGACCAAAACGACAGGACCGGAGCTGATAAAAATGTTGATATGGATGTTATTTTTTTTCTGACTGCGGTTTCAAAACCATGCACCAGAATCAACTTCTTTCAACTCAGTAATGCATTTTGGATGTGTGCCTAGAGTTTAAAGCAGAAAAACAGGAACTTTTAGAATTTTCATTTTTTGACCAAAACGACATGACCGGAGCTGATAAAAATGTTGATATGGATGTTATTTTTTTTCTGACTGCGATTTCAAAACCATGCATCAAAATTCACTTCTTTCAACTCAGTAATGCATTTTGGATGTGTACCTAGAGTTTAAAGCAGAAAAACAGGATCTTTTAGAATTTTCATTTTTTGACCAAAACGACAGGACCGGAGCTGATAAAAATGTTGATATGGATGTTATTTTTTTTCTGACTGCGATTTCAAAACCATGCACCAGAATTCACTTCTTTCAACTCAGTAATGCATTTTGGATGTGTACCTAGAGTTTAAAGCAGAAAAACAGGAACTTTTCGAATTTTCATTTTTTGACCAAAACGACAGGACCGGAGCTGATAAAAATGTTGATATGGCTGTTATTTTTTTTCTGACTGCGGTTTCAAAACCATGCACCAGAATCAACTTCTTTCAACTCAGTAATGCATTTTGGATGTGTACCTAGAGTTTAAAGCAGAAAAACAGGATCTTTTAGAATTTTCATTTTTTGACCAAAACGACAGGACCGGAGCTGATAAAAATGTTGATATGGATGTTATTTTTTTTCTGACTGCGATTTCAAAACCATGCACCAGAATTCACTTCTTTCAACTCAGTAATGCATTTTGGATGTGTACCTAGAGTTTAAAGCAGAAAAACAGGAACTTTTAGAATTTTCATTTTTTGACCAAAACGACAGGACCGGAGCTGATAAAAATGTTGATATGGCTGTTATTTTTTTTCTGACTGCGGTTTTAAAACCATGCACCAGAATCAACTTCTTTCAACTCAGTAATGCATTTTGGATGTGTACCTAGAGTTTAAAGCAGAAAAACAGGAACTTTTCGAATTTTCATTTTTTGACCAAAACGACAGGACCGGAGCTGATAAAAATGTTGATATGGATGTTATTTTTTTTCTGACTGCGATTTCAAAACCATGCACCAGAATTCACTTCTTTCAACTCAGTAATGCATTTTGGATGTGTACCTAGAGTTTAAAGCAGAAAAACAGGAACTTTTAGAATTTTCATTTTTTGACCAAAACGACAGGACCGGAGCTGATAAAAATGTTGATATGGATGTTATTTTTTTTCTGACTGCGATTTCAAAACCATGCACCAGAATTCACTTCTTTCAACTCAGTAATGCATTTTGGATGTGTACCTAGAGTTTAAAGCAGAAAAACAGGAACTTTTAGAATTTTCATTTTTTGACCAAAACGACAGGACCGGAGCTGATAAAAATGTTGATATTGATGTTATTTTTTTTCTGACTGCGATTTCAAAACCATGCACCAGAATCAACTTCTTTCAACTCAGTAATGCATTTTGGATGTGTACCTTGAGTTTAAAGCAGAAAAACAGGAACTTTTAGAATTTTCATTTTTTGACCAAAACGACAGGTCCGGAGCTGATAAAAATGTTGATATTGATGTAATTTTTTTTCTGACTGCGGTTTCAAAACCATGCACCAGAATCAACTTCTTTCAACTCAGTAATGCATTTTGGATGTGTACCTAGAGTTTAAAGCAGAAAAACAGGAACTTTTAGAATTTTCATTTTTTGACCAAAACGACAGGACCGGAGCTGATAAAAATGTTGATATGGATGTTATTTTTTTTCTGACTGCGATTTCAAAACCATGCACCAGAATTCACTTCTTTCAACTCAGTAATGCATTTTGGATGTGTACCTAGAGTTTAAAGCAGAAAAACAGGAACTTTTAGAATTTTCATTTGTTGACCAAAACGACAGGACCGGAGCTGATAAAAATGTTGATATGGATGTTCTTTTTTTTCTGACTGCGATTTCAAAACCATGCACCAGAATTCACTTCTTTCAACTCAGTAATGCATTTTGGATGTGTACCTAGAGTTTAAAGCAGAAAAACAGGAACTTTTAGAATTTTCATTTTTTGACCAAAACGACAGGACCGGAGCTGATAAAAATGTTGATATGGATGTTATTTTTTTTCTGACTGCGATTTCACTTCTTTCAACTCAGTAATGCATTTTGGATGTGTACCTAGAGTTTAAAGCAGAAAAACAGGAACTTTTAGAATTTTCATTTTTTGACCAAAACGACAGGACCGGAGCTGATAAAAATGTTGATATGGATGTTATTTTTTTTCTGACTGCGATTTCAAAACCATGCACCAGAATTCACTTCTTTCAACTCAGTAATGCATTTTGGATGTGTACCTAGAGTTTAAAGCAGAAAAACAGGAACTTTTCGAATTTTCATTTTTTGACCAAAACGACAGGACCGGAGCTGATAAAAATGTTGATATGGCTGTTATTTTTTTTCTGACTGCGGTTTCAAAACCATGCACCAGAATCAACTTCTTTCAACTCAGTAATGCATTTTGGATGTGTACCTAGAGTTTAAAGCAGAAAAACAGGAACTTTTCGAATTTTCATTTTTTGACCAAAACGACAGGACCGGAGCTGATAAAAATGTTGATATGGATGTTATTTTTTTTCTGACTGCGGTTTCAAAACCATGCACCAGAATCCACTTCTTTCAACTCAGTAATGCATTTTGGATGTGTACCTAGAGTTTAAAGCAGAAAAACAGGAACTTTTCGAATTTTCATTTTTTGACCAAAACGACAGGACCGGAGCTGATAAAAATGTTGATATGGCTGTTATTTTTTTTCTGACTGCGGTTTCAAAACCATGCACCAGAATCAACTTCTTTCAACTCAGTAATGCATTTTGGATGTGTACCTAGAGTTTAAAGCAGAAAAACAGGAACTTTTCGAATTTTCAATTTTTGACCAAACGACAGGACCGGAGCTGATAAAAATGTTGATATGGATGTTATTTTTTTTCTGACTGCGGTTTCAAAACCATGCACCAGAATCAACTTCTTTCAACTCAGTAATGCATTTTGGATGTGTGCCTAGAGTTTAAAGCAGAAAAACAGGAACTTTTAGAATTTTAATTTTTTGACCAAAACGACAGGACCGGAGCTGATAAAAATGTTGATATGGATGTTATTTTTTTTCTGACTGCGATTTCAAAACCATGCACCAGAATTCACTTCTTTCAACTCAGTAATGCATTTTGGATGTGTACCTAGAGTTTAAAGCAGAAAAACAGGAACTTTTAGAATTTTCATTTTTTGACCAAAACGACAGGACCGGAGCTGATAAAAATGTTGATATTGATGTTATTTTTTTTCTGACTGCGATTTCAAAACCATGCACCAGAATCAACTTCTTTCAACTCAGTAATGCATTTTGGATGTGTACCTTGAGTTTAAAGCAGAAAAACAGGAACTTTTAGAATTTTCATTTTTTGACCAAAACGACAGGTCCGGAGCTGATAAAAATGTTGATATTGATGTAATTTTTTTTCTGACTGCGGTTTCAAAACCATGCACCAGAATCAACTTCTTTCAACTCAGTAATGCATTTTGGATGTGTACCTAGAGTTTAAAGCAGAAAAACAGGAACTTTTAGAATTTTCATTTTTTGACCAAAACGACAGGACCGGAGCTGATAAAAATGTTGATATGGATGCAATTTTTTTCTGACTGCGGTTTCAAAACCATGCACCAGAATCAACTTCTTTCAACTCAGTAATGCATTTTGGATGTGTACCTAGAGTTTAAAGCAGAAAAACAGGAACTTTTAGAATTTTCATTTGTTGACCAAAACGACAGGACCGGAGCTGATAAAAATGTTGATATGGATGTTCTTTTTTTTCTGACTGCGATTTCAAAACCATGCACCAGAATTCACTTCTTTCAACTCAGTAATGCATTTTGGATGTGTACCTAGAGTTTAAAGCAGAAAAACAGGAACTTTTAGAATTTTCATTTTTTGACCAAAACGACAGGACCGGAGCTGATAAAAATGTTGATATGGATGTTATTTTTTTTCTGACTGCGATTTCACTTCTTTCAACTCAGTAATGCATTTTGGATGTGTACCTAGAGTTTAAAGCAGAAAAACAGGAACTTTTAGAATTTTCATTTTTTGACCAAAACGACAGGACCGGAGCTGATAAAAATGTTGATATGGATGTTATTTTTTTTCTGACTGCGATTTCAAAACCATGCACCAGAATTCACTTCTTTCAACTCAGTAATGCATTTTGGATGTGTACCTAGAGTTTAAAGCAGAAAAACAGGAACTTTTCGAATTTTCATTTTTTGACCAAAACGACAGGACCGGAGCTGATAAAAATGTTGATATGGATGTTATTTTTTTTCTGACTGCGGTTTCAAAACCATGCACCAGAATCAACTTCTTTCAACTCAGTAATGCATTTTGGATGTGTACCTAGAGTTTAAAGCAGAAAAACAGGAACTTTTCGAATTTTCATTTTTTGACCAAAACGACAGGACCGGAGCTGATAAAAATGTTGATATGGATGTTATTTTTTTTCTGACTGCGGTTTCAAAACCATGCACCAGAATCCACTTCTTTCAACTCAGTAATGCATTTTGGATGTGTACCTAGAGTTTAAAGCAGAAAAACAGGAACTTTTCGAATTTTCATTTTTTGACCAAAACGACAGGACCGGAGCTGATAAAAATGTTGATATGGATGTCCTTTTTTTTCTGACTGCGATTTCAAAACCATGCACCAGAATTCACTTCTTTCAACTCAGTAATGCATTTTGGATGTGTACCTAGAGTTTAAAGCAGAAAAACAGGAACTTTTAGAATTTTCATTTTTTGACCAAAACGACAGGACCGGAGCTGATAAAAATGTTGATATGGATGTTATTTTTTTTCTGACTGCGATTTCACTTCTTTCAACTCAGTAATGCATTTTGGATGTGTACCTAGAGTTTAAAGCAGAAAAACCGGAACTTTTAGAATTTTCATTTTTTGACCAAAACGACAGGACCGGAGCTGATAAAAATGTTGATATGGATGTTATTTTTTTTCTGACTGCGATTTCAAAACCATGCACCAGAATTCACTTCTTTCAACTCAGTAATGCATTTTGGATGTGTACCTAGAGTTTAAAGCAGAAAAACAGGAACTTTTCGAATTTTCATTTTTTGACCAAAACGACAGGACCGGAGCTGATAAAAATGTTGATATGGCTGTTATTTTTTTTCTGACTGCGGTTTCAAAACCATGCACCAGAATCAACTTCTTTCAACTCAGTAATGCATTTTGGATGTGTACCTAGAGTTTAAAGCAGAAAAACAGGAACTTTTCGAATTTTCATTTTTTGACCAAAACGACAGGACCGGAGCTGATAAAAATGTTGATATGGATGTTATTTTTTTTCTGACTGCGGTTTCAAAACCATGCACCAGAATCCACTTCTTTCAACTCAGTAATGCATTTTGGATGTGTACCTAGAGTTTAAAGCAGAAAAACAGGAACTTTTCGAATTTTCATTTTTTGACCAAAACGACAGGACCGGAGCTGATAAAAATGTTGATATGGCTGTTATTTTTTTTCTGACTGCGGTTTCAAAACCATGCACCAGAATTAACTTCTTTCAACTCAGTAATGCATTTTGGATGTGTACCTAGAGTTTAAAGCAGAAAAACAGGAACTTTTCGAATTTTCAATTTTTGACCAAAACGACAGGACCGGAGCTGATAAAAATGTTGATATGGATGTTATTTTTTTTCTGACTGCGATTTCAAAACCATGCACCAGAATTCACTTCTTTCAACTCAGTAATGCATTTTGGATGTGTACCTAGAGTTTAAAGCAGAAAAACAGGAACTTTTAGAATTTTCATTTTTTGACCAAAACGACAGGACCGGAGCTGATAAAAATGTTGATATTGATGTTATTTTTTTTCTGACTGCGATTTCAAAACCATGCACCAGAATCAACTTCTTTCAACTCAGTAATGCATTTTGGATGTGTACCTTGAGTTTAAAGCAGAAAAACAGGAACTTTTAGAATTTTCATTTTTTGACCAAAACGACAGGTCCGGAGCTGATAAAAATGTTGATATTGATGTAATTTTTTTTCTGACTGCGGTTTCAAAACCATGCACCAGAATCAACTTCTTTCAACTCAGTAATGCATTTTGGATGTGTACCTAGAGTTTAAAGCAGAAAAACAGGAACTTTTAGAATTTTCATTTTTTGACCAAAACGACAGGACCGGAGCTGATAAAAATGTTGATATGGATGCAATTTTTTTCTGACTGCGGTTTCAAAACCATGCACCAGAATCAACTTCTTTCAACTCAGTAATGCATTTTGGATGTGTACCTAGAGTTTAAAGCAGAAAAACAGGAACTTTTAGAATTTTCATTTGTTGACCAAAACGACAGGACCGGAGCTGATAAAAATGTTGATATGGATGTTCTTTTTTTTCTGACTGCGATTTCAAAACCATGCACCAGAATTCACTTCTTTCAACTCAGTAATGCATTTTGGATGTGTACCTAGAGTTTAAAGCAGAAAAACAGGAACTTTTAGAATTTTCATTTTTTGACCAAAACGACAGGACCGGAGCTGATAAAAATGTTGATATGGATGTTATTTTTTTTCTGACTGCGATTTCACTTCTTTCAACTCAGTAATGCATTTTGGATGTGTACCTAGAGTTTAAAGCAGAAAAACAGGAACTTTTAGAATTTTCATTTTTTGACCAAAACGACAGGACCGGAGCTGATAAAAATGTTGATATGGATGTTATTTTTTTTCTGACTGCGATTTCAAAACCATGCACCAGAATTCACTTCTTTCAACTCAGTAATGCATTTTGGATGTGTACCTAGAGTTTAAAGCAGAAAAACAGGAACTTTTCGAATTTTCATTTTTTGACCAAAACGACAGGACCGGAGCTGATAAAAATGTTGATATGGCTGTTATTTTTTTTCTGACTGCGGTTTCAAAACCATGCACCAGAATCAACTTCTTTCAACTCAGTAATGCATTTTGGATGTGTACCTAGAGTTTAAAGCAGAAAAACAGGAACTTTTCGAATTTTCATTTTTTGACCAAAACGACAGGACCGGAGCTGATAAAAATGTTGATATGGATGTTATTTTTTTTCTGACTGCGGTTTCAAAACCATGCACCAGAATCCACTTCTTTCAACTCAGTAATGCATTTTGGATGTGTACCTAGAGTTTAAAGCAGAAAAACAGGAACTTTTCGAATTTTCATTTTTTGACCAAAACGACATGACCGGAGCTGATAAAAATGTTGATATGGCTGTTATTTTTTTTCTGACTGCGGTTTCAAAACCATGCACCAGAATCAACTTCTTTCAACTCAGTAATGCATTTTGGATGTGTACCTAGAGTTTAAAGCAGAAAAACAGGAACTTTTCGAATTTTCAATTTTTGACCAAACGACAGGACCGGAGCTGATAAAAATGTTGATATGGATGTTATTTTTTTTCTGACTGCGGTTTCAAAACCATGCACCAGAATCAACTTCTTTCAACTCAGTAATGCATTTTGGATGTGTGCCTAGAGTTTAAAGCAGAAAAACAGGAACTTTTAGAATTTTAATTTTTTGACCAAAACGACAGGACCGGAGCTGATAAAAATGTTGATATGGATGTTATTTTTTTTCTGACTGCGATTTCAAAACCATGCACCAGAATTCACTTCTTTCAACTCAGTAATGCATTTTGGATGTGTACCTAGAGTTTAAAGCAGAAAAACAGGAACTTTTAGAATTTTCATTTTTTGACCAAAACGACAGGACCGGAGCTGATAAAAATGTTGATATTGATGTTATTTTTTTTCTGACTGCGATTTCAAAACCATGCACCAGAATCAACTTCTTTCAACTCAGTAATGCATTTTGGATGTGTACCTTGAGTTTAAAGCAGAAAAACAGGAACTTTTAGAATTTTCATTTTTTGACCAAAACGACAGGTCCGGAGCTGATAAAAATGTTGATATTGATGTAATTTTTTTTCTGACTGCGGTTTCAAAACCATGCACCAGAATCAACTTCTTTCAACTCAGTAATGCATTTTGGATGTGTACCTAGAGTTTAAAGCAGAAAAACAGGAACTTTTAGAATTTTCATTTTTTGACCAAAACGACAGGACCGGAGCTGATAAAAATGTTGATATGGATGCAATTTTTTTCTGACTGCGGTTTCAAAACCATGCACCAGAATCAACTTCTTTCAACTCAGTAATGCATTTTGGATGTGTACCTAGAGTTTAAAGCAGAAAAACAGGAACTTTTAGAATTTTCATTTGTTGACCAAAACGACAGGACCGGAGCTGATAAAAATGTTGATATGGATGTTCTTTTTTTTCTGACTGCGATTTCAAAACCATGCACCAGAATTCACTTCTTTCAACTCAGTAATGCATTTTGGATGTGTACCTAGAGTTTAAAGCAGAAAAACAGGAACTTTTAGAATTTTCATTTTTTGACCAAAACGACAGGACCGGAGCTGATAAAAATGTTGATATGGATGTTATTTTTTTTCTGACTGCGATTTCACTTCTTTCAACTCAGTAATGCATTTTGGATGTGTACCTAGAGTTTAAAGCAGAAAAACAGGAACTTTTAGAATTTTCATTTTTTGACCAAAACGACAGGACCGGAGCTGATAAAAATGTTGATATGGATGTTATTTTTTTTCTGACTGCGATTTCAAAACCATGCACCAGAATTCACTTCTTTCAACTCAGTAATGCATTTTGGATGTGTACCTAGAGTTTAAAGCAGAAAAACAGGAACTTTTCGAATTTTCATTTTTTGACCAAAACGACAGGACCGGAGCTGATAAAAATGTTGATATGGCTGTTATTTTTTTTCTGACTGCGGTTTCAAAACCATGCACCAGAATCAACTTCTTTCAACTCAGTAATGCATTTTGGATGTGTACCTAGAGTTTAAAGCAGAAAAACAGGAACTTTTCGAATTTTCATTTTTTGACCAAAACGACAGGACCGGAGCTGATAAAAATGTTGATATGGATGTTATTTTTTTTCTGACTGCGGTTTCAAAACCATGCACCAGAATCCACTTCTTTCAACTTAGTAATGCATTTTGGATGTGTACCTAGAGTTTAAAGCAGAAAAACAGGAACTTTTCGAATTTTCATTTTTTGACCAAAACGACAGGACCGGAGCTGATAAAAATGTTGATATGGCTGTTATTTTTTTTCTGACTGCGGTTTCAAAACCATGCACCAGAATCAACTTCTTTCAACTCAGTAATGCATTTTGGATGTGTACCTAGAGTTTAAAGCAGAAAAACAGGAACTTTTCGAATTTTCAATTTTTGACCAAACGACAGGACCGGAGCTGATAAAAATGTTGATATGGATGTTATTTTTTTTCTGACTGCGGTTTCAAAACCATGCACCAGAATCAACTTCTTTCAACTCAGTAATGCATTTTGGATGTGTGCCTAGAGTTTAAAGCAGAAAAACAGGAACTTTTAGAATTTTAATTTTTTGACCAAAACGACAGGACCGGAGCTGATAAAAATGTTGATATGGATGTTATTTTTTTTCTGACTGCGATTTCAAAACCATGCACCAGAATTCACTTCTTTCAACTCAGTAATGCATTTTGGATGTGTACCTAGAGTTTAAAGCAGAAAAACAGGAACTTTTAGAATTTTCATTTTTTGACCAAAATGACAGGACCGGAGCTGATAAAAATGTTGATATTGATGTTATTTTTTTTCTGACTGCGATTTCAAAACCATGCACCAGAATCAACTTCTTTCAACTCAGTAATGCATTTTGGATGTGTACCTTGAGTTTAAAGCAGAAAAACAGGAACTTTTAGAATTTTCATTTTTTGACCAAAACGACAGGTCCGAGGCTGATAAAAATGTTGATATTGATGTAATTTTTTTTCTGACTGCGGTTTCAAAACCATGCACCAGAATCAACTTCTTTCAACTCAGTAATGCATTTTGGATGTGTACCTAGAGTTTAAAGCAGAAAAACAGGAACTTTTAGAATTTTCATTTTTTGACCAAAACGACAGGACCGGAGCTGATAAAAATGTTGATATGGATGTAATTTTTTTCTGACTGCGGTTTCAAAACCATGCACCAGAATCAACTTCTTTCAACTCAGTAATGCATTTTGGATGTGTACCTAGAGTTTAAAGCAGAAAAACAGGAACTTTTAGAATTTTCATTTGTTGACCAAAACGACAGGACCGGAGCTGATAAAAATGTTGATATGGATGTTCTTTTTTTTCTGACTGCGATTTCAAAACCATGCACCAGAATTCACTTCTTTCAACTCAGTAATGCATTTTGGATGTGTACCTAGAGTTTAAAGCAGAAAAACAGGAACTTTTAGAATTTTCATTTTTTGACCAAAACGACAGGACCGGAGAGAGATAAAAATGTTGATATGGATGTTATTTTTTTTCTGACTGCGATTTCAAAACCATGCACCAGAATTCACTTCTTTCAACTCAGTAATGCATTTTGGATGTGTACCTAGAGTTTAAAGCAGAAAAACAGGAACTTTTAGAATTTTAATTTTTTGACCAAAACGACAGGTCCGGAGAGAGATAAAAATGTTGATATTGATGTATTTTTTTTTCTGACTGCGGTTTCAAAACCATGCACCAGAATCAACTTCTTTCAACTCAGTAATGCATTTTGGATGTGTACCTAGAGTTTAAAGCAGAAAAACAGGAACTTTTCGAATTTTCATTTTTTGACCAAAACGACAGGACCGGAGCTGATAAAAATGTTGATATGGCTGTTATTTTTTTTCTGACTGCGGTTTCAAAACCATGCACCAGAATCAACTTCTTTTAACTCAGTAATGCATTTTGGATGTGTACCTAGAGTTTAAAGCAGAAAAACAGGAACTTTTCGAATTTTCATTTTTTGACCAAAACGACAGGACCGGAGATGATAAAAATGTTTATATGGATGTTATTTTTTTTCTGACTGCGGTTTCAAAACCATGCACCAGAATCAACTTCTTTCAACTCAGTAATGCATTTTGGATGTGTGCCTAGAGTTTAAAGCAGAAAAACAGGAACTTTTAGAATTTTCATTTTTTGACCAAAACGACAGGACCGAAGCTGATAAAAATGTTGATATGGATGTTATTTTTTTTCTGACTGCGATTTCAAAACCATGCACCAGAATTCACTTCTTTCAACTCAGTAATGCATTTTGGATGTGTACCTAGAGTTTAAAGCAGAAAAACAGGAACTTTTAGAATTTTCATTTTTTGACCAAAACGACAGGACCGAGGCTGATAAAAATGTTGATATTGATGTTATTTTTTTTCTGACTGCGATTTCAAAACCATGCACCAGAATCAACTTCTTTCAACTCAGTAATGCATTTTGGATGTGTACCTTGAGTTTAAAGCAGAAAAACAGGAACTTTTAGAATTTTCATTTTTTGACCAAAACGACAGGTCCGGAGCTGATAAAATGTTGATATTGATGTAATTTTTTTTCTGACTGCGGTTTCAAAACCATGCACCAGAATCAACTTCTTTCAACTCAGTAATGCATTTTGGATGTGTGCCTAGAGTTTAAAGCAGAAAAACAGGAACTTTTAGAATTTTCATTTTTTGACCAAAACGACAGGACCGAAGCTGATAAAAATGTTGATATGGATGTTATTTTTTTTCTGACTGCGATTTCAAAACCATGCACCAGAATTCACTTCTTTCAACTCAGTAATGCATTTTGGATGTGTACCTAGAGTTTAAAGCAGAAAAACAGGAACTTTTAGAATTTTCATTTTTTGACCAAAACGACAGGACCGAGGCTGATAAAAATGTTGATATTGATGTTATTTTTTTTCTGACTGCGATTTCAAAACCATGCACCAGAATCAACTTCTTTCAACTCAGTAATGCATTTTGGATGTGTACCTTGAGTTTAAAGCAGAAAAACAGGAACTTTTAGAATTTTCATTTTTTGACCAAAACGACAGGTCCGGAGCTGATAAAATGTTGATATTGATGTAATTTTTTTTCTGACTGCGGTTTCAAAACCATGCACCAGAATCAACTTCTTTCAACTCAGTAATGCATTTTGGATGTGTACCTAGAGTTTAAAGCAGAAAAACAGGAACTTTTAGAATTTTCATTTTTTTGACCAAAACGACAGGACCGGAGCTGATAAAAATGTTGATATGGATGTAATTTTTTTCTGACTGCGGTTTCAAAACCATGCACCAGAATCAACTTCTTTCAACTCAGTAATGCATTTTGGATGTGTGCCTAGAGTTTAAAGCAGAAAAACAGGAACTTTTAGAATTTTCATTTTTTGACCAAAACGACAGGACCGGAGCTGATAAAAATGTTGATATGGATGTTATTTTTTTTCTGACTGCGATTTCAAAACCATGCACCAGAATTCACTTCTTTCAACTCAGTAATGCATTTTGGATGTGTACCTAGAGTTTAAAGCAGAAAAACAGGAACTTTTAGAATTTTCATTTTTTGACCAAAACGACATGACCGGAGCTGATAAAAATGTTGATATGGCTGTTATTTTTTTTCTGACTGCGGTTTCAAAACCATGCACCAGAATCAACTTCTTTCAACTCAGTAATGCATTTTGGATGTGTACCTAGAGTTTAAAGCAGAAAAACAGGAACTTTTCGAATTTTCAATTTTTGACCAAACGACAGGACCGGAGCTGATAAAAATGTTGATATTGATGTTATTTTTTTTCTGACTGCGATTTCAAAACCATGCACCAGAATTAACTTCTTTCAACTCAGTAATGCATTTTGGATGTGTACCTTGAGTTTAAAGCAGAAAAACAGGAACTTTTAGAATTTTCATTTTTTGACCAAAACGACAGGTCCGGAGCTGATAAAAATGTTGATATTGATGTAATTTTTTTTCTGACTGCGGTTTCAAAACCATGCACCAGAATCAACTTCTTTCAACTCAGTAATGCATTTTGGATGTGTACCTAGAGTTTAAAGCAGAAAAACAGGAACTTTTAGAATTTTCATTTTTTGACCAAAACGACAGGACCGGAGCTGATAAAAATGTTGATATGGATGCAATTTTTTTCTGACTGCGGTTTCAAAACCATGCACCAGAATCAACTTCTTTCAACTCAGTAATGCATTTTGGATGTGTACCTAGAGTTTAAAGCAGAAAAACAGGAACTTTTAGAATTTTCATTTGTTGACCAAAACGACAGGACCGGAGCTGATAAAAATGTTGATATGGATGTTCTTTTTTTTCTGACTGCGATTTCAAAACCATGCACCAGAATTCACTTCTTTCAACTCAGTAATGCATTTTGGATGTGTACCTAGAGTTTAAAGCAGAAAAACAGGAACTTTTAGAATTTTCATTTTTTGACCAAAACGACAGGACCGGAGCTGATAAAAATGTTGATATGGATGTTATTTTTTTTCTGACTGCGATTTCACTTCTTTCAACTCAGTAATGCATTTTGGATGTGTACCTAGAGTTTAAAGCAGAAAAACAGGAACTTTTAGAATTTTCATTTTTTGACCAAAACGACAGGACCGGAGCTGATAAAAATGTTGATATGGATGTTATTTTTTTTCTGACTGCGATTTCAAAACCATGCACCAGAATTCACTTCTTTCAACTCAGTAATGCATTTTGGATGTGTACCTAGAGTTTAAAGCAGAAAAACAGGAACTTTTAGAATTTTCATTTTTTGACCAAAACGACAGGTCCGGAGATGATAAAAATGTTGATATTGATGTATTTTTTTTTCTGACTGCGGTTTCAAAACCATGCACCAGAATCAACTTCTTTCAACTCAGTAATGCATTTTGGATGTGTACCTAGAGTTTAAAGCAGAAAAACAGGAACTTTTAGAATTTTCATTTTTTGACCAAAACGACAGGACCGGAGCTGATAAAAATGTTGATATGGATGTTATTTTTTTTCTGACTGCGATTTCAAAACCATGCACCAGAATTCACTTCTTTCAACTCAGTAATGCATTTTGGATGTGTACCTAGAGTTTAAAGCAGAAAAACAGGAACTTTTAGAATTTTCATTTTTTGACCAAAACGACAGGTCCGGAGCTGATAAAAATGTTGATATTGATGTATTTTTTTTTCTGACTGCGGTTTCAAAACCATGCACCAGAATCAACTTCTTTCAACTCAGTAATGCATTTTGGATGTGTACCTAGAGTTTAAAGCAGAAAAACAGGAACTTTTCGAATTTTCATTTTTTGACCAAAACGACAGGACCGGAGCTGATAAAAATGTTGATATGGCTGTTATTTTTTTTCTGACTGCGGTTTCAAAACCATGCACCAGAATCAACTTCTTTTAACTCAGTAATGCATTTTGGATGTGTACCTAGAGTTTAAAGCAGAAAAACAGGAACTTTTCGAATTTTCATTTTTTGACCAAAACGACAGGACCGGAGCTGATAAAAATGTTGATATGGATGTTATTTTTTTTCTGACTGCGGTTTCAAAACCATGCACCAGAATCAACTTTTTTCAACTCAGTAATGCATTTTGGATGTGTGCCTAGAGTTTAAAGCAGAAAAACAGGAACTTTTAGAATTTTCATTTTTTGACCAAAACGACAGGACCGGAGCTGATAAAAATGTTGATATGGATGTTATTTTTTTTCTGACTGCGATTTCAAAACCATGCACCAGAATTCACTTCTTTCAACTCAGTAATGCATTTTGGATGTGTACCTAGAGTTTAAAGCAGAAAAACAGGAACTTTTAGAATTTTCATTTTTTGACCAAAACGACAGGACCGGAGCTGATAAAAATGTTGATATTGATGTTATTTTTTTTCTGACTGCGATTTCAAAACCATGCACCAGAATCAACTTCTTTCAACTCAGTAATGCATTTTGGATGTGTACCTAGAGTTTAAAGCAGAAAAACAGGAACTTTTAGAATTTTCATTTTTTGACCAAAACGACAGGACCGGAGCTGATAAAAATGTTGATATGGATGTTATTTTTTTTCTGACTGCGATTTCAAAACCATGCACCAGAATTCACTTCTTTCAACTCAGTAATGCATTTTGGATGTGTACCTAGAGTTTAAAGCAGAAAAACAGGAACTTTTAGAATTTTCATTTTTTGACCAAAACGACAGGTCCGGAGATGATAAAAATGTTGATATTGATGTATTTTTTTTTCTGACTGCGGTTTCAAAACCATGCACCAGAATCAACTTCTTTCAACTCAGTAATGCATTTTGGATGTGTACCTAGAGTTTAAAGCAGAAAAACAGGAACTTTTAGAATTTTCATTTTTTGACCAAAACGACAGAACCGGAGCTGATAAAAATGTTGATATGGATGTTATTTTTTTTCTGACTGCGATTTCAAAACCATGCACCAGAATTCACTTCTTTCAACTCAGTAATGCATTTTGGATGTGTACCTAGAGTTTAAAGCAGAAAAACAGGAACTTTTAGAATTTTCATTTTTTGACCAAAACGACAGGTCCGGAGATGATAAAAATGTTGATATTGATGTATTTTTTTTTCTGACTGCGGTTTCAAAACCATGCACCAGAATCAACTTCTTTCAACTCAGTAATGCATTTTGGATGTGTACCTAGAGTTTAAAGCAGAAAAACAGGAACTTTTCGAATTTTCATTTTTTGACCAAAACGACAGGACCGGAGCTGATAAAAATGTTGATATGGCTGTTATTTTTTTTCTGACTGCGGTTTCAAAACCATGCACCAGAATCAACTTCTTTTAACTCAGTAATGCATTTTGGATGTGTACCTAGAGTTTAAAGCAGAAAAACAGGAACTTTTCGAATTTTCATTTTTTGACCAAAACGACAGGACCGGAGCTGATAAAAATGTTGATATGGATGTTATTTTTTTTCTGACTGCGGTTTCAAAACCATGCACCAGAATCAACTTCTTTCAACTCAGTAATGCATTTTGGATGTGTGCCTAGAGTTTAAAGCAGAAAAACAGGAACTTTTAGAATTTTCATTTTTTGACCAAAATGACAGGACCGGAGCTGATAAAAATGTTGATATGGATGTTATTTTTTTTCTGACTGCGATTTCAAAACCATGCACCAGAATTCACTTCTTTCAACTCAGTAATGCATTTTGGATGTGTACCTAGAGTTTAAAGCAGAAAAACAGGAACTTTTAGAATTTTCATTTTTTGACCAAAACGACAGGACCGGAGCTGATAAAAATGTTGATATTGATGTTATTTTTTTTCTGACTGCGATTTCAAAACCATGCACCAGAATCAACTTCTTTCAACTCAGTAATGCATTTTGGATGTGTACCTTGAGTTTAAAGCAGAAAAACAGGAACTTTTAGAATTTTCATTTTTTGACCAAAACGACAGGTCCGGAGCTGATAAAATGTTGATATTGATGTAATTTTTTTTCTGACTGCGGTTTCAAAACCATGCACCAGAATCAACTTCTTTCAACTCAGTAATGCATTTTGGATGTGTACCTAGAGTTTAAAGCAGAAAAACAGGAACTTTTAGAATTTTCATTTTTTGACCAAAACGACAGGACCGGAGTGATAAAAATGTTGATATGGATGTAATTTTTTTCTGACTGCGGTTTCAAAACCATGCACCAGAATCAACTTCTTTCAACTCAGTAATGCATTTTGGATGTGTACCTAGAGTTTAAAGCAGAAAAACAGGAACTTTTAGAATTTTCATTTTTTGACCAAAACTACAGGACCGGAGCTGATAAAAATGTTGATATGGATGTTATTTTTTTTCTGACTGCGATTTCAAAACCAGGCACCAGAATTCACTTCTTTCAACTCAGTAATGCATTTTGGATGTGTACCTAGAGTTTAAAGCAGAAAAACAGGATCTTTTAGAATTTTCATTTTTTGACCAAAACGAAAGGACCGGAGCTGATAAAAATGTTGATATGGATGTTATTTTTTTTCTGACTGCGATTTCAAAACCATGCACCAGAATTTACTTCTTTCAACTCAGTAATGCATTTTGGCTGTGTACCTAGAGTTTAAAGCAGAAAAACAGGAACTTTTAGAATTTTCATTTTTTGACCAAAACGACAGGACCGGAGCTGATAAAAATGTTGATATGGATGTTATTTTTTTTCTGACTGCGATTTCAAAACCATGCATCAAAATTCACTTCTTTCAACTCAGTAATGCATTTTGGATGTGTACCTAGAGTTTAAAGCAGAAAAACAGGATCTTTTAGAATTTTCATTTTTTGACCAAAACGACAGGACCGGAGCTGATAAAAATGTTGATATGGCTGTTATTTTTTTTCTGACTGCGGTTTCAAAACCATGCACCAGAATCAACTTCTTTTAACTCAGTAATGCATTTTGGATGTGTACCTAGAGTTTAAAGCAGAGAAACAGGAACTTTTCGAATTTTCATTTTTTGACCAAAACGACAGGACCGGAGCTGATAAAAATGTTGATATGGATGTTATTTTTTTTCTGACTGCGGTTTCAAAACCATGCACCAGAATCAACTTCTTTCAACTCAGTAATGCATTTTGGATGTGTGCCTAGAGTTTAAAGCAGAAAAACAGGAACTTTTAGAATTTTCATTTTTTGACCAAAACGACAGGACCGGAGCTGATAAAAATGTTGATATGGATGTTATTTTTTTTCTGACTGCGATTTCTAAAACCATGCACCAGAATTCACTTCTTTCAACTCAGTAATGCATTTTGGATGTGTACCTAGAGTTTAAAGCAGAAAAACAGGAACTTTTAGAATTTTCATTTTTTGACCAAAACGACAGGACCGGAGCTGATAAAAATGTTGATATTGATGTTATTTTTTTTCTGACTGCGATTTCAAAACCATGCACCAGAATCAACTTCTTTCAACTCAGTAATGCATTTTGGATGTGTACCTTGAGTTTAAAGCAGAAAAACAGGAACTTTTAGAATTTTCATTTTTTGACCAAAACGACAGGTCCGGAGCTGATAAAATGTTGATATAGATGTAATTTTTTTTCTGACTGCGGTTTCAAAACCATGCACCAGAATCAACTTCTTTCAACTCAGTAATGCATTTTGGATGTGTACCTAGAGTTTAAAGCAGAAAAACAGGAACTTTTAGAATTTTCATTTTTTGACCAAAACGACAGGACCGGAGCTGATAAAAATGTTGATATGGATGTAATTTTTTTCTGACTGCGGTTTCAAAACCATGCACCAGAATCAACTTCTTTCAACTCAGTAATGCATTTTGGATGTGTACCTAGAGTTTAAAGCAGAAAAACAGGAACTTTTAGAATTTTCATTTGTTGACCAAAACGACAGGACCGGAGCTGATAAAAATGTTGATATGGATGTTCTTTTTTTTCTGACTGCGATTTCAAAACCATGCACCAGAATTCACTTCTTTCAACTCAGTAATGCATTTTGGATGTGTACCTAGAGTTTAAAGCAGAAAAACAGGAACTTTTAGAATTTTCATTTTTTGACCAAAACGACAGGACCGGAGCTGATAAAAATGTTGATATTGATGTTATTTTTTTCCTGACTGCGATTTCAAAACCATGCACCAGAATTCACTTCTTTCAACTCAGTAATGCATTTTGGATGTGTACCTAGAGTTTAAAGCAGAAAAACAGGAACTTTTAGAATTTTCATTTTTTGACCAAAACGACAGGACCGGAGCTGATAAAAATGTTGATATGGATGTTATTTTTTTTCTGACTGCGATTTCAAAACCATGCACCAGAATTCACTTCTTTCAACTCAGTAATGCATTTTGGATGTGTACCTAGAGTTTAAAGCAGAAAAACAGGAACTTTTAGAATTTTCATTTTTTGACCAAAACGACAGGACCGGAGCTGATAAAAATGTTGATATTGATGTTATTTTTTTTCTGACTGCGATTTCAAAACCATGCACCAGAATCAACTTCTTTCAACTCAGTAATGCATTTTGGATGTGTACCTAGAGTTTAAAGCAGAAAAACAGGAACTTTTCGAATTTTCATTTTTTGACCAAAACGACAGGACCGGAGCTGATAAAAATGTTGATATGGATGTTATTTTTTTTCTTACTGCGGTTTCAAAACCATGCACCAGAATCAACTTCTTTCAACTCAGTAATGCATTTTGGATGTGTGCCTAGAGTTTAAAGCAGAAAAACAGGAACTTTTAGAATTTTCATTTTTTGACCAAAACAACATGACCGGAGCTGATAAAAATGTTGATATGGATGTTATTTTTTTTCTGACTGCGATTTCAAAACCATGCATCAAAATTCACTTCTTTCAACTCAGTAATGCATTTTGGATGTGTACCTAGAGTTTAAAGCAGAAAAACAGGATCTTTTAGAATTTTCATTTTTTGACCAAAACGACAGGACCGGAGCTGATAAAAATGTTGATATGGATGTTATTTTTTTTCTGACTGCGATTTCAAAACCATGCACCAGAATTCACTTCTTTCAACTCAGTAATGCATTTTGGATGTGTACCTAGAGTTTAAAGCAGAAAAACAGGAACTTTTCGAATTTTCATTTTTTGACCAAAACGACAGGACCGGAGCTGATAAAAATGTTGATATGGCTGTTATTTTTTTTCTGACTGCGGTTTCAAAACCATGCACCAGAATCAACTTCTTTCAACTCAGTAATGCATTTTGGATGTGTACCTAGAGTTTAAAGCAGAAAAACAGGAACTTTTCGAATTTTCATTTTTTGACCAAAACGACAGGACCGGAGCTGATAAAAATGTTGATATTGATGTTATTTTTTTTCTGACTGCGGTTTCAAAACCATGCACCAGAATCAACTTCTTTCAACTCAGTAATGCATTTTGGATGTGTGCCTAGAGTTTAAAGCAGAAAAACAGGAACTTTTAGAATTTTCATTTTTTGACCAAAACGACAGGACCGGAGCTGATAAAAATGTTGATATGGATGTTATTTTTTTTCTGACTGCGATTTCAAAACCATGCACCAGAATTCACTTCTTTCAACTCAGTAATGCATTTTGGATGTGTACCTAGAGTTTAAAGCAGAAAAACAGGAACTTTTAGAATTTTCATTTTTTGACCAAAACGACAGGACCGGAGCTGATAAAAATGTTGATATGGATGTTATTTTTTTTCTGACTGCGATTTCAAAACCATGCACCAGAATTCACTTCTTTCAACTCAGTAATGCATTTTGGATGTGTACCTAGAGTTTAAAGCAGAAAAACAGGAACTTTTAGAATTTTCATTTTTTGACCAAAACGACAGGACCGGAGCTGATAAAAATGTTGATATTGATGTTATTTTTTTTCTGACTGCGATTTCAAAACCATGCACCAGAATTAACTTCTTTCAACTCAGTAATGCATTTTGGATGTGTACCTTGAGTTTAAAGCAGAAAAACAGGAACTTTTAGAATTTTCATTTTTTGACCAAAACGACAGGTCCGGAGCTGATAAAAATGTTGATATTGATGTAATTTTTTTTCTGACTGCGGTTTCAAAACCATGCACCAGAATCAACTTCTTTCAACTCAGTAATGCATTTTGGATGTGTACCTAGAGTTTAAAGCAGAAAAACAGGAACTTTTAGAATTTTCATTTTTTGACCAAAACGACAGGACCGGAGCTGATAAAAATGTTGATATGGATGCAATTTTTTTCTGACTGCGGTTTCAAAACCATGCACCAGAATCAACTTCTTTCAACTCAGTAATGCATTTTGGATGTGTACCTAGAGTTTAAAGCAGAAAAACAGGAACTTTTAGAATTTTCATTTGTTGACCAAAACGACAGGACCGGAGCTGATAAAAATGTTGATATGGATGTTCTTTTTTTTCTGACTGCGATTTCAAAACCATGCACCAGAATTCACTTCTTTCAACTCAGTAATGCATTTTGGATGTGTACCTAGAGTTTAAAGCAGAAAAACAGGAACTTTTAGAATTTTCATTTTTTGACCAAAACGACAGGACCGGAGCTGATAAAAATGTTGATATGGATGTTATTTTTTTTCTGACTGCGATTTCACTTCTTTCAACTCAGTAATGCATTTTGGATGTGTACCTAGAGTTTAAAGCAGAAAAACAGGAACTTTTAGAATTTTCATTTTTTGACCAAAACGACAGGTCCGGAGATGATAAAAATGTTGATATTGATGTATTTTTTTTTCTGACTGCGGTTTCAAAACCATGCACCAGAATCAACTTCTTTCAACTCAGTAATGCATTTTGGATGTGTACCTAGAGTTTAAAGCAGAAAAACAGGAACTTTTCGAATTTTCATTTTTTGACCAAAACGACAGGACCGGAGCTGATAAAAATGTTGATATGGCTGTTATTTTTTTTCTGACTGCGGTTTCAAAACCATGCACCAGAATCAACTTCTTTTAACTCAGTAATGCATTTTGGATGTGTACCTAGAGTTTAAAGCAGAGAAACAGGAACTTTTCGAATTTTCATTTTTTGACCAAAACGACAGGACCGGAGCTGATAAAAATGTTGATATGGATGTTATTTTTTTTCTGACTGCGGTTTCAAAACCATGCACCAGAATCAACTTCTTTCAACTCAGTAATGCATTTTGGATGTGTGCCTAGAGTTTAAAGCAGAAAAACAGGAACTTTTAGAATTTTCATTTTTTGACCAAAACGACAGGACCGGAGCTGATAAAAATGTTGATATGGATGTTATTTTTTTTCTGACTGCGATTTCAAAACCATGCACCAGAATTCACTTCTTTCAACTCAGTAATGCATTTTGGATGTGTACCTAGAGTTTAAAGCAGAAAAACAGGAACTTTTAGAATTTTCATTTTTTGACCAAAACGACAGGACCGGAGCTGATAAAAATGTTGATATTGATGTTATTTTTTTTCTGACTGCGATTTCAAAACCATGCACCAGAATCAACTTCTTTCAACTCAGTAATGCATTTTGGATGTGTACCTTGAGTTTAAAGCAGAAAAACAGGAACTTTTAGAATTTTCATTTTTTGACCAAAACGACAGGTCCGGAGCTGATAAAATGTTGATATAGATGTAATTTTTTTTCTGACTGCGGTTTCAAAACCATGCACCAGAATCAACTTCTTTCAACTCAGTAATGCATTTTGGATGTGTACCTAGAGTTTAAAGCAGAAAAACAGGAACTTTTAGAATTTTCATTTTTTGACCAAAACGACAGGACCGGAGCTGATAAAAATGTTGATATGGATGTAATTTTTTTCTGACTGCGGTTTCAAAACCATGCACCAGAATCAACTTCTTTCAACTCAGTAATGCATTTTGGATGTGTACCTAGAGTTTAAAGCAGAAAAACAGGAACTTTTAGAATTTTCATTTGTTGACCAAAACGACAGGACCGGAGCTGATAAAAATGTTGATATGGATGTTCTTTTTTTTCTGACTGCGATTTCAAAACCATGCACCAGAATTCACTTCTTTCAACTCAGTAATGCATTTTGGATGTGTACCTAGAGTTTAAAGCAGAAAAACAGGAACTTTTAGAATTTTCATTTTTTGACCAAAACGACAGGACCGGAGCTGATAAAAATGTTGATATTGATGTTATTTTTTTCCTGACTGCGATTTCAAAACCATGCACCAGAATCAACTTCTTTCAACTCAGTAATGCATTTTGGATGTGTACCTTGAGTTTAAAGCAGAAAAACAGGAACTTTTAGAATTTTCATTTTTTGACCAAAACGACAGGACAGGAGCTGATAAAAATGTTGATATTGATGTTATTTTTTTTCTGACTGCGATTTCAAAACCATGCACCAGAATCAACTTCTTTCAACTCAGTAATGCATTTTGGATGTGTACCTTGAGTTTAAAGCAGAAAAACAGGAACTTTTAGAATTTTCATTTTTTGACCAAAACGACAGGACCGGAGCTGATAAAAATGTTGATATTGATGTTATTTTTTTTCTGACTGCGATTTCAAAACCATGCACCAGAATCAACTTCTTTCAACTCAGTAATGCATTTTGGATGTGTACCTTGAGTTTAAAGCAGAAAAACAGGAACTTTTAGAATTTTCATTTTTTGACCAAAACGACAGGACAGGAGCTGATAAAAATGTTGATATTGATGTTATTTTTTTTCTGACTGCGATTTCAAAACCATGCACCAGAATCAACTTCTTTCAACTCAGTAATGCATTTTGGATGTGTACCTTGAGTTTAAAGCAGAAAAACAGGAACTTTTAGAATTTTCATTTTTTGACCAAAACGACAGGACCGGAGCTGATAAAAATGTTGATATTGATGTTATTTTTTTTCTGACTGCGATTTCAAAACCATGCACCAGAATCAACTTCTTTCAACTCAGTAATGCATTTTGGATGTGTACCTTGAGTTTAAAGCAGAAAAACAGGAACTTTTAGAATTTTCATTTTTTGACCAAAATGACAGTACCGGAGCTGATAAAAATGTTGATATTGATGTAATTTTTTTTTCTGACTGCGGTTTCAAAACCATGCATCAGAATTCACTTCTTTCAACTCAGTAATGCATTTTGCATGTGTACCTAGAGTTTAAAGCAGAAAAACAGGAACTTTTAGAATTTTCATTTTTTGACCAAAACGACAGGACCGGAGCTGATAAAAATGTTGATATGGATGTTATTTTTTTTCTGACTGCGATTTCAAAACCATGCACCAGAATTCACTTCTTTCAACTCAGTAATGCATTTTGGATGTGTACCTAGAGTTTAAAGCAGAAAAACAGGAACTTTTAGAATTTTCATTTGTTGACCAAAACGACAGGTCCGGAGCTGATAAAAATGTTGATATTAATGTATTTTTTTTTCTGACTGCGGTTTCAAAACCATGCACCAGAATCAACTTCTTTCAACTCAGTAATGCATTTTGGATGTGTACCTAGAGTTTAAAGCAGAAAAACAGGAACTTTTCGAATTTTCATTTGTTGACCAAAACGACAGGACCGGAGCTGATAAAAATGTTGATATGGCTGTTATTTTTTTTCTGACTGCGGTTTCAAAACCATGCACCAGAATCAACTTCTTTCAACTCAGTAATGCATTTTGGATGTGTACCTAGAGTTTAAAGCAGAAAAACAGGAACTTTTCGAATTTTCATTTTTTGACCAAAACGACAGGACCGGAGCTGATAAAAATGTTGATATGGATGTTATTTTTTTTCTGACTGCGGTTTCAAAACCATGCACCAGAATCAACTTCTTTCAACTCAGTAATGCATTTTGGATGTGTGCCTAGAGTTTAAAGCAGAAAAACAGGAACTTTTAGAATTTTCATTTTTTGACCAAAACGACATGACCGGAGCTGATAAAAATGTTGATATGGATGTTATTTTTTTTCTGACTGCAATTTCAAAACCATGCATCAAAATTCACTTCTTTCAACTCAGTAATGCATTTTGGATGTGTACCTAGAGTTTAAAGCAGAAAAACAGGATCTTTTAGAATTTTCATTTTTTGACCAAAACGACAGGACCGGAGCTGATAAAAATGTTGATATGGATGTTATTTTTTTTCTGACTGCGATTTCAAAACCATGCACCAGAATTCACTTCTTTCAACTCAGTAATGCATTTTGGATGTGTACCTAGAGTTTAAAGCAGAAAAACAGGAACTTTTCGAATTTTCATTTTTTGACCAAAACGACAGGACCGGAGCTGATAAAAATGTTGATATGGCTGTTATTTTTTTTCTGACTGCGGTTTCAAAACCATGCACCAGAATCAACTTCTTTCAACTCAGTAATGCATTTTGGATGTGTACCTAGAGTTTAAAGCAGAAAAACAGGATCTTTTAGAATTTTCATTTTTTGACCAAAACGACAGGACCGGAGCTGATAAAAATGTTGATATGGATGTTATTTTTTTTCTGACTGCGATTTCAAAACCATGCACCAGAATTCACTTCTTTCAACTCAGTAATGCATTTTGGATGTGTACCTAGAGTTTAAAGCAGAAAAACAGGAACTTTTCGAATTTTCATTTTTTGACCAAAACGACAGGACCGGAGCTGATAAAAATGTTGATATGGCTGTTATTTTTTTTCTGACTGCGGTTTCAAAACCATGCACCAGAATCAACTTCTTTCAACTCAGTAATGCATTTTGGATGTGTACCTAGAGTTTAAAGCAGAAAAACAGGAACTTTTCGAATTTTCATTTTTTGACCAAAACGACAGGACCGGAGCTGATAAAAATGTTGATATGGATGTTATTTTTTTTCTGACTGCGATTTCAAAACCATGCACCAGAATCAACTTCTTTCAACTCAGTAATGCATTTTGGATGTGTGCCTAGAGTTTAAAGCAGAAAAACAGGAACTTTTAGAATTTTCATTTTTTGACCAAAACGACAGGACCGGAGCTGATAAAAATGTTGATATGGATGTTATTTTTTTTCTGACTGCGATTTCAAAACCATGCACCAGAATTCACTTCTTTCAACTCAGTAATGCATTTTGGATGTGTACCTAGAGTTTAAAGCAGAAAAACAGGAACTTTTAGAATTTTCATTTGTTGACCAAAACGACAGGACCGGAGCTGATAAAAATGTTGATATGGCTGTTATTTTTTTTCTGACTGCGGTTTCAAAACCATGCACCAGAATCAACTTCTTTCAACTCAGTAATGCATTTTGGATGTGTACCTAGAGTTTAAAGCAGAAAAACAGGAACTTTTCGAATTTTCATTTTTTGACCAAAACGACAGGACCGGAGCTGATAAAAATGTTGATATGGATGTTATTTTTTTTCTGACTGCGGTTTCAAAACCATGCACCAGAATCAACTTCTTTCAACTCAGTAATGCATTTTGGATGTGTGCCTAGAGTTTAAAGCAGAAAAACAGGAACTTTTAGAATTTTCATTTTTTGACCAAAACGACATGACCGGAGCTGATAAAAATGTTGATATGGATGTTATTTTTTTTCTGACTGCGATTTCAAAACCATGCATCAAAATTCACTTCTTTCAACTCAGTAATGCATTTTGGATGTGTACCTAGAGTTTAAAGCAGAAAAACAGGATCTTTTAGAATTTTCATTTTTTGACCAAAACGACAGGACCGGAGCTGATAAAAATGTTGATATGGATGTTATTTTTTTTCTGACTGCGATTTCAAAACCATGCACCAGAATTCACTTCTTTCAACTCAGTAATGCATTTTGGATGTGTACCTAGAGTTTAAAGCAGAAAAACAGGAACTTTTCGAATTTTCATTTTTTGACCAAAACGACAGGACCGGAGCTGATAAAAATGTTGATATGGCTGTTATTTTTTTTCTGACTGCGGTTTCAAAACCATGCACCAGAATCAACTTCTTTCAACTCAGTAATGCATTTTGGATGTGTACCTAGAGTTTAAAGCAGAAAAACAGGATCTTTTAGAATTTTCATTTTTTGACCAAAACGACAGGACCGGAGCTGATAAAAATGTTGATATGGATGTTATTTTTTTTCTGACTGCGATTTCAAAACCATGCACCAGAATTCACTTCTTTCAACTCAGTAATGCATTTTGGATGTGTACCTAGAGTTTAAAGCAGAAAAACAGGAACTTTTAGAATTTTCATTTTTTGACCAAAACGACAGGACCGGAGCTGATAAAAATGTTGATATGGCTGTTATTTTTTTTCTGACTGCGGTTTTAAAACCATGCACCAGAATCAACTTCTTTCAACTCAGTAATGCATTTTGGATGTGTACCTAGAGTTTAAAGCAGAAAAACAGGAACTTTTCGAATTTTCATTTTTTGACCAAAACGACAGGACCGGAGCTGATAAAAATGTTGATATGGATGTTATTTTTTTTCTGACTGCGATTTCAAAACCATGCACCAGAATTCACTTCTTTCAACTCAGTAATGCATTTTGGATGTGTACCTAGAGTTTAAAGCAGAAAAACAGGAACTTTTAGAATTTTCATTTTTTGACCAAAACGACAGGACCGGAGCTGATAAAAATGTTGATATGGATGTTATTTTTTTTCTGACTGCGATTTCAAAACCATGCACCAGAATTCACTTCTTTCAACTCAGTAATGCATTTTGGATGTGTACCTAGAGTTTAAAGCAGAAAAACAGGAACTTTTAGAATTTTCATTTTTTGACCAAAACGACAGGACCGGAGCTGATAAAAATGTTGATATTGATGTTATTTTTTTTCTGACTGCGATTTCAAAACCATGCACCAGAATCAACTTCTTTCAACTCAGTAATGCATTTTGGATGTGTACCTTGAGTTTAAAGCAGAAAAACAGGAACTTTTAGAATTTTCATTTTTTGACCAAAACGACAGGTCCGGAGCTGATAAAAATGTTGATATTGATGTAATTTTTTTTCTGACTGCGGTTTCAAAACCATGCACCAGAATCAACTTCTTTCAACTCAGTAATGCATTTTGGATGTGTACCTAGAGTTTAAAGCAGAAAAACAGGAACTTTTAGAATTTTCATTTTTTGACCAAAACGACAGGACCGGAGCTGATAAAAATGTTGATATGGATGTTATTTTTTTTCTGACTGCGATTTCAAAACCATGCACCAGAATTCACTTCTTTCAACTCAGTAATGCATTTTGGATGTGTACCTAGAGTTTAAAGCAGAAAAACAGGAACTTTTAGAATTTTCATTTGTTGACCAAAACGACAGGACCGGAGCTGATAAAAATGTTGATATGGATGTTCTTTTTTTTCTGACTGCGATTTCAAAACCATGCACCAGAATTCACTTCTTTCAACTCAGTAATGCATTTTGGATGTGTACCTAGAGTTTAAAGCAGAAAAACAGGAACTTTTAGAATTTTCATTTTTTGACCAAAACGACAGGACCGGAGCTGATAAAAATGTTGATATGGATGTTATTTTTTTTCTGACTGCGATTTCACTTCTTTCAACTCAGTAATGCATTTTGGATGTGTACCTAGAGTTTAAAGCAGAAAAACAGGAACTTTTAGAATTTTCATTTTTTGACCAAAACGACAGGACCGGAGCTGATAAAAATGTTGATATGGATGTTATTTTTTTTCTGACTGCGATTTCAAAACCATGCACCAGAATTCACTTCTTTCAACTCAGTAATGCATTTTGGATGTGTACCTAGAGTTTAAAGCAGAAAAACAGGAACTTTTCGAATTTTCATTTTTTGACCAAAACGACAGGACCGGAGCTGATAAAAATGTTGATATGGCTGTTATTTTTTTTCTGACTGCGGTTTCAAAACCATGCACCAGAATCAACTTCTTTCAACTCAGTAATGCATTTTGGATGTGTACCTAGAGTTTAAAGCAGAAAAACAGGAACTTTTCGAATTTTCATTTTTTGACCAAAACGACAGGACCGGAGCTGATAAAAATGTTGATATGGATGTTATTTTTTTTCTGACTGCGGTTTCAAAACCATGCACCAGAATCCACTTCTTTCAACTCAGTAATGCATTTTGGATGTGTACCTAGAGTTTAAAGCAGAAAAACAGGAACTTTTCGAATTTTCATTTTTTGACCAAAACGACAGGACCGGAGCTGATAAAAATGTTGATATGGCTGTTATTTTTTTTCTGACTGCGGTTTCAAAACCATGCACCAGAATCAACTTCTTTCAACTCAGTAATGCATTTTGGATGTGTACCTAGAGTTTAAAGCAGAAAAACAGGAACTTTTCGAATTTTCAATTTTTGACCAAACGACAGGACCGGAGCTGATAAAAATGTTGATATGGATGTTATTTTTTTTCTGACTGCGGTTTCAAAACCATGCACCAGAATCAACTTCTTTCAACTCAGTAATGCATTTTGGATGTGTGCCTAGAGTTTAAAGCAGAAAAACAGGAACTTTTAGAATTTTAATTTTTTGACCAAAACGACAGGACCGGAGCTGATAAAAATGTTGATATGGATGTTATTTTTTTTCTGACTGCGATTTCAAAACCATGCACCAGAATTCACTTCTTTCAACTCAGTAATGCATTTTGGATGTGTACCTAGAGTTTAAAGCAGAAAAACAGGAACTTTTAGAATTTTCATTTTTTGACCAAAACGACAGGACCGGAGCTGATAAAAATGTTGATATTGATGTTATTTTTTTTCTGACTGCGATTTCAAAACCATGCACCAGAATCAACTTCTTTCAACTCAGTAATGCATTTTGGATGTGTACCTTGAGTTTAAAGCAGAAAAACAGGAACTTTTAGAATTTTCATTTTTTGACCAAAACGACAGGTCCGGAGCTGATAAAAATGTTGATATTGATGTAATTTTTTTTCTGACTGCGGTTTCAAAACCATGCACCAGAATCAACTTCTTTCAACTCAGTAATGCATTTTGGATGTGTACCTAGAGTTTAAAGCAGAAAAACAGGAACTTTTAGAATTTTCATTTTTTGACCAAAACGACAGGACCGGAGCTGATAAAAATGTTGATATGGATGCAATTTTTTTCTGACTGCGGTTTCAAAACCATGCACCAGAATCAACTTCTTTCAACTCAGTAATGCATTTTGGATGTGTACCTAGAGTTTAAAGCAGAAAAACAGGAACTTTTAGAATTTTCATTTGTTGACCAAAACGACAGGACCGGAGCTGATAAAAATGTTGATATGGATGTTCTTTTTTTTCTGACTGCGATTTCAAAACCATGCACCAGAATTCACTTCTTTCAACTCAGTAATGCATTTTGGATGTGTACCTAGAGTTTAAAGCAGAAAAACAGGAACTTTTAGAATTTTCATTTTTTGACCAAAACGACAGGACCGGAGCTGATAAAAATGTTGATATGGATGTTATTTTTTTTCTGACTGCGATTTCACTTCTTTCAACTCAGTAATGCATTTTGGATGTGTACCTAGAGTTTAAAGCAGAAAAACAGGAACTTTTAGAATTTTCATTTTTTGACCAAAACGACAGGACCGGAGCTGATAAAAATGTTGATATGGATGTTATTTTTTTTCTGACTGCGATTTCAAAACCATGCACCAGAATTCACTTCTTTCAACTCAGTAATGCATTTTGGATGTGTACCTAGAGTTTAAAGCAGAAAAACAGGAACTTTTCGAATTTTCATTTTTTGACCAAAACGACAGGACCGGAGCTGATAAAAATGTTGATATGGATGTTATTTTTTTTCTGACTGCGGTTTCAAAACCATGCACCAGAATCAACTTCTTTCAACTCAGTAATGCATTTTGGATGTGTACCTAGAGTTTAAAGCAGAAAAACAGGAACTTTTCGAATTTTCATTTTTTGACCAAAACGACAGGACCGGAGCTGATAAAAATGTTGATATGGATGTTATTTTTTTTCTGACTGCGGTTTCAAAACCATGCACCAGAATCCACTTCTTTCAACTCAGTAATGCATTTTGGATGTGTACCTAGAGTTTAAAGCAGAAAAACAGGAACTTTTCGAATTTTCATTTTTTGACCAAAACGACAGGACCGGAGCTGATAAAAATGTTGATATGGATGTCCTTTTTTTTCTGACTGCGATTTCAAAACCATGCACCAGAATTCACTTCTTTCAACTCAGTAATGCATTTTGGATGTGTACCTAGAGTTTAAAGCAGAAAAACAGGAACTTTTAGAATTTTCATTTTTTGACCAAAACGACAGGACCGGAGCTGATAAAAATGTTGATATGGATGTTATTTTTTTTCTGACTGCGATTTCACTTCTTTCAACTCAGTAATGCATTTTGGATGTGTACCTAGAGTTTAAAGCAGAAAAACAGGAACTTTTAGAATTTTCATTTTTTGACCAAAACGACAGGACCGGAGCTGATAAAAATGTTGATATGGATGTTATTTTTTTTCTGACTGCGATTTCAAAACCATGCACCAGAATTCACTTCTTTCAACTCAGTAATGCATTTTGGATGTGTACCTAGAGTTTAAAGCAGAAAAACAGGAACTTTTCGAATTTTCATTTTTTGACCAAAACGACAGGACCGGAGCTGATAAAAATGTTGATATGGCTGTTATTTTTTTTCTGACTGCGGTTTCAAAACCATGCACCAGAATCAACTTCTTTCAACTCAGTAATGCATTTTGGATGTGTACCTAGAGTTTAAAGCAGAAAAACAGGAACTTTTCGAATTTTCATTTTTTGACCAAAACGACAGGACCGGAGCTGATAAAAATGTTGATATGGATGTTATTTTTTTTCTGACTGCGGTTTCAAAACCATGCACCAGAATCCACTTCTTTCAACTCAGTAATGCATTTTGGATGTGTACCTAGAGTTTAAAGCAGAAAAACAGGAACTTTTCGAATTTTCATTTTTTGACCAAAACGACAGGACCGGAGCTGATAAAAATGTTGATATGGCTGTTATTTTTTTTCTGACTGCGGTTTCAAAACCATGCACCAGAATTAACTTCTTTCAACTCAGTAATGCATTTTGGATGTGTACCTAGAGTTTAAAGCAGAAAAACAGGAACTTTTCGAATTTTCAATTTTTGACCAAAACGACAGGACCGGAGCTGATAAAAATGTTGATATGGATGTTATTTTTTTTCTGACTGCGATTTCAAAACCATGCACCAGAATTCACTTCTTTCAACTCAGTAATGCATTTTGGATGTGTACCTAGAGTTTAAAGCAGAAAAACAGGAACTTTTAGAATTTTCATTTTTTGACCAAAACGACAGGACCGGAGCTGATAAAAATGTTGATATTGATGTTATTTTTTTTCTGACTGCGATTTCAAAACCATGCACCAGAATCAACTTCTTTCAACTCAGTAATGCATTTTGGATGTGTACCTTGAGTTTAAAGCAGAAAAACAGGAACTTTTAGAATTTTCATTTTTTGACCAAAACGACAGGTCCGGAGCTGATAAAAATGTTGATATTGATGTAATTTTTTTTCTGACTGCGGTTTCAAAACCATGCACCAGAATCAACTTCTTTCAACTCAGTAATGCATTTTGGATGTGTACCTAGAGTTTAAAGCAGAAAAACAGGAACTTTTAGAATTTTCATTTTTTGACCAAAACGACAGGACCGGAGCTGATAAAAATGTTGATATGGATGCAATTTTTTTCTGACTGCGGTTTCAAAACCATGCACCAGAATCAACTTCTTTCAACTCAGTAATGCATTTTGGATGTGTACCTAGAGTTTAAAGCAGAAAAACAGGAACTTTTAGAATTTTCATTTGTTGACCAAAACGACAGGACCGGAGCTGATAAAAATGTTGATATGGATGTTCTTTTTTTTCTGACTGCGATTTCAAAACCATGCACCAGAATTCACTTCTTTCAACTCAGTAATGCATTTTGGATGTGTACCTAGAGTTTAAAGCAGAAAAACAGGAACTTTTAGAATTTTCATTTTTTGACCAAAACGACAGGACCGGAGCTGATAAAAATGTTGATATGGATGTTATTTTTTTTCTGACTGCGATTTCACTTCTTTCAACTCAGTAATGCATTTTGGATGTGTACCTAGAGTTTAAAGCAGAAAAACAGGAACTTTTAGAATTTTCATTTTTTGACCAAAACGACAGGACCGGAGCTGATAAAAATGTTGATATGGATGTTATTTTTTTTCTGACTGCGATTTCAAAACCATGCACCAGAATTCACTTCTTTCAACTCAGTAATGCATTTTGGATGTGTACCTAGAGTTTAAAGCAGAAAAACAGGAACTTTTCGAATTTTCATTTTTTGACCAAAACGACAGGACCGGAGCTGATAAAAATGTTGATATGGCTGTTATTTTTTTTCTGACTGCGGTTTCAAAACCATGCACCAGAATCAACTTCTTTCAACTCAGTAATGCATTTTGGATGTGTACCTAGAGTTTAAAGCAGAAAAACAGGAACTTTTCGAATTTTCATTTTTTGACCAAAACGACAGGACCGGAGCTGATAAAAATGTTGATATGGATGTTATTTTTTTTCTGACTGCGGTTTCAAAACCATGCACCAGAATCCACTTCTTTCAACTCAGTAATGCATTTTGGATGTGTACCTAGAGTTTAAAGCAGAAAAACAGGAACTTTTCGAATTTTCATTTTTTGACCAAAACGACATGACCGGAGCTGATAAAAATGTTGATATGGCTGTTATTTTTTTTCTGACTGCGGTTTCAAAACCATGCACCAGAATCAACTTCTTTCAACTCAGTAATGCATTTTGGATGTGTACCTAGAGTTTAAAGCAGAAAAACAGGAACTTTTCGAATTTTCAATTTTTGACCAAACGACAGGACCGGAGCTGATAAAAATGTTGATATGGATGTTATTTTTTTTCTGACTGCGGTTTCAAAACCATGCACCAGAATCAACTTCTTTCAACTCAGTAATGCATTTTGGATGTGTGCCTAGAGTTTAAAGCAGAAAAACAGGAACTTTTAGAATTTTAATTTTTTGACCAAAACGACAGGACCGGAGCTGATAAAAATGTTGATATGGATGTTATTTTTTTTCTGACTGCGATTTCAAAACCATGCACCAGAATTCACTTCTTTCAACTCAGTAATGCATTTTGGATGTGTACCTAGAGTTTAAAGCAGAAAAACAGGAACTTTTAGAATTTTCATTTTTTGACCAAAACGACAGGACCGGAGCTGATAAAAATGTTGATATTGATGTTATTTTTTTTCTGACTGCGATTTCAAAACCATGCACCAGAATCAACTTCTTTCAACTCAGTAATGCATTTTGGATGTGTACCTTGAGTTTAAAGCAGAAAAACAGGAACTTTTAGAATTTTCATTTTTTGACCAAAACGACAGGTCCGGAGCTGATAAAAATGTTGATATTGATGTAATTTTTTTTCTGACTGCGGTTTCAAAACCATGCACCAGAATCAACTTCTTTCAACTCAGTAATGCATTTTGGATGTGTACCTAGAGTTTAAAGCAGAAAAACAGGAACTTTTAGAATTTTCATTTTTTGACCAAAACGACAGGACCGGAGCTGATAAAAATGTTGATATGGATGCAATTTTTTTCTGACTGCGGTTTCAAAACCATGCACCAGAATCAACTTCTTTCAACTCAGTAATGCATTTTGGATGTGTACCTAGAGTTTAAAGCAGAAAAACAGGAACTTTTAGAATTTTCATTTGTTGACCAAAACGACAGGACCGGAGCTGATAAAAATGTTGATATGGATGTTCTTTTTTTTCTGACTGCGATTTCAAAACCATGCACCAGAATTCACTTCTTTCAACTCAGTAATGCATTTTGGATGTGTACCTAGAGTTTAAAGCAGAAAAACAGGAACTTTTAGAATTTTCATTTTTTGACCAAAACGACAGGACCGGAGCTGATAAAAATGTTGATATGGATGTTATTTTTTTTCTGACTGCGATTTCACTTCTTTCAACTCAGTAATGCATTTTGGATGTGTACCTAGAGTTTAAAGCAGAAAAACAGGAACTTTTAGAATTTTCATTTTTTGACCAAAACGACAGGACCGGAGCTGATAAAAATGTTGATATGGATGTTATTTTTTTTCTGACTGCGATTTCAAAACCATGCACCAGAATTCACTTCTTTCAACTCAGTAATGCATTTTGGATGTGTACCTAGAGTTTAAAGCAGAAAAACAGGAACTTTTCGAATTTTCATTTTTTGACCAAAACGACAGGACCGGAGCTGATAAAAATGTTGATATGGCTGTTATTTTTTTTCTGACTGCGGTTTCAAAACCATGCACCAGAATCAACTTCTTTCAACTCAGTAATGCATTTTGGATGTGTACCTAGAGTTTAAAGCAGAAAAACAGGAACTTTTCGAATTTTCATTTTTTGACCAAAACGACAGGACCGGAGCTGATAAAAATGTTGATATGGATGTTATTTTTTTTCTGACTGCGGTTTCAAAACCATGCACCAGAATCCACTTCTTTCAACTTAGTAATGCATTTTGGATGTGTACCTAGAGTTTAAAGCAGAAAAACAGGAACTTTTCGAATTTTCATTTTTTGACCAAAACGACAGGACCGGAGCTGATAAAAATGTTGATATGGCTGTTATTTTTTTTCTGACTGCGGTTTCAAAACCATGCACCAGAATCAACTTCTTTCAACTCAGTAATGCATTTTGGATGTGTACCTAGAGTTTAAAGCAGAAAAACAGGAACTTTTCGAATTTTCAATTTTTGACCAAACGACAGGACCGGAGCTGATAAAAATGTTGATATGGATGTTATTTTTTTTCTGACTGCGGTTTCAAAACCATGCACCAGAATCAACTTCTTTCAACTCAGTAATGCATTTTGGATGTGTGCCTAGAGTTTAAAGCAGAAAAACAGGAACTTTTAGAATTTTAATTTTTTGACCAAAACGACAGGACCGGAGCTGATAAAAATGTTGATATGGATGTTATTTTTTTTCTGACTGCGATTTCAAAACCATGCACCAGAATTCACTTCTTTCAACTCAGTAATGCATTTTGGATGTGTACCTAGAGTTTAAAGCAGAAAAACAGGAACTTTTAGAATTTTCATTTTTTGACCAAAATGACAGGACCGGAGCTGATAAAAATGTTGATATTGATGTTATTTTTTTTCTGACTGCGATTTCAAAACCATGCACCAGAATCAACTTCTTTCAACTCAGTAATGCATTTTGGATGTGTACCTTGAGTTTAAAGCAGAAAAACAGGAACTTTTAGAATTTTCATTTTTTGACCAAAACGACAGGTCCGAGGCTGATAAAAATGTTGATATTGATGTAATTTTTTTTCTGACTGCGGTTTCAAAACCATGCACCAGAATCAACTTCTTTCAACTCAGTAATGCATTTTGGATGTGTACCTAGAGTTTAAAGCAGAAAAACAGGAACTTTTAGAATTTTCATTTTTTGACCAAAACGACAGGACCGGAGCTGATAAAAATGTTGATATGGATGTAATTTTTTTCTGACTGCGGTTTCAAAACCATGCACCAGAATCAACTTCTTTCAACTCAGTAATGCATTTTGGATGTGTACCTAGAGTTTAAAGCAGAAAAACAGGAACTTTTAGAATTTTCATTTGTTGACCAAAACGACAGGACCGGAGCTGATAAAAATGTTGATATGGATGTTCTTTTTTTTCTGACTGCGATTTCAAAACCATGCACCAGAATTCACTTCTTTCAACTCAGTAATGCATTTTGGATGTGTACCTAGAGTTTAAAGCAGAAAAACAGGAACTTTTAGAATTTTCATTTTTTGACCAAAACGACAGGACCGGAGAGAGATAAAAATGTTGATATGGATGTTATTTTTTTTCTGACTGCGATTTCAAAACCATGCACCAGAATTCACTTCTTTCAACTCAGTAATGCATTTTGGATGTGTACCTAGAGTTTAAAGCAGAAAAACAGGAACTTTTAGAATTTTAATTTTTTGACCAAAACGACAGGTCCGGAGAGAGATAAAAATGTTGATATTGATGTATTTTTTTTTCTGACTGCGGTTTCAAAACCATGCACCAGAATCAACTTCTTTCAACTCAGTAATGCATTTTGGATGTGTACCTAGAGTTTAAAGCAGAAAAACAGGAACTTTTCGAATTTTCATTTTTTGACCAAAACGACAGGACCGGAGCTGATAAAAATGTTGATATGGCTGTTATTTTTTTTCTGACTGCGGTTTCAAAACCATGCACCAGAATCAACTTCTTTTAACTCAGTAATGCATTTTGGATGTGTACCTAGAGTTTAAAGCAGAAAAACAGGAACTTTTCGAATTTTCATTTTTTGACCAAAACGACAGGACCGGAGATGATAAAAATGTTTATATGGATGTTATTTTTTTTCTGACTGCGGTTTCAAAACCATGCACCAGAATCAACTTCTTTCAACTCAGTAATGCATTTTGGATGTGTGCCTAGAGTTTAAAGCAGAAAAACAGGAACTTTTAGAATTTTCATTTTTTGACCAAAACGACAGGACCGAAGCTGATAAAAATGTTGATATGGATGTTATTTTTTTTCTGACTGCGATTTCAAAACCATGCACCAGAATTCACTTCTTTCAACTCAGTAATGCATTTTGGATGTGTACCTAGAGTTTAAAGCAGAAAAACAGGAACTTTTAGAATTTTCATTTTTTGACCAAAACGACAGGACCGAGGCTGATAAAAATGTTGATATTGATGTTATTTTTTTTCTGACTGCGATTTCAAAACCATGCACCAGAATCAACTTCTTTCAACTCAGTAATGCATTTTGGATGTGTACCTTGAGTTTAAAGCAGAAAAACAGGAACTTTTAGAATTTTCATTTTTTGACCAAAACGACAGGTCCGGAGCTGATAAAATGTTGATATTGATGTAATTTTTTTTCTGACTGCGGTTTCAAAACCATGCACCAGAATCAACTTCTTTCAACTCAGTAATGCATTTTGGATGTGTGCCTAGAGTTTAAAGCAGAAAAACAGGAACTTTTAGAATTTTCATTTTTTGACCAAAACGACAGGACCGAAGCTGATAAAAATGTTGATATGGATGTTATTTTTTTTCTGACTGCGATTTCAAAACCATGCACCAGAATTCACTTCTTTCAACTCAGTAATGCATTTTGGATGTGTACCTAGAGTTTAAAGCAGAAAAACAGGAACTTTTAGAATTTTCATTTTTTGACCAAAACGACAGGACCGAGGCTGATAAAAATGTTGATATTGATGTTATTTTTTTTCTGACTGCGATTTCAAAACCATGCACCAGAATCAACTTCTTTCAACTCAGTAATGCATTTTGGATGTGTACCTTGAGTTTAAAGCAGAAAAACAGGAACTTTTAGAATTTTCATTTTTTGACCAAAACGACAGGTCCGGAGCTGATAAAATGTTGATATTGATGTAATTTTTTTTCTGACTGCGGTTTCAAAACCATGCACCAGAATCAACTTCTTTCAACTCAGTAATGCATTTTGGATGTGTACCTAGAGTTTAAAGCAGAAAAACAGGAACTTTTAGAATTTTCATTTTTTTGACCAAAACGACAGGACCGGAGCTGATAAAAATGTTGATATGGATGTAATTTTTTTCTGACTGCGGTTTCAAAACCATGCACCAGAATCAACTTCTTTCAACTCAGTAATGCATTTTGGATGTGTGCCTAGAGTTTAAAGCAGAAAAACAGGAACTTTTAGAATTTTCATTTTTTGACCAAAACGACAGGACCGGAGCTGATAAAAATGTTGATATGGATGTTATTTTTTTTCTGACTGCGATTTCAAAACCATGCACCAGAATTCACTTCTTTCAACTCAGTAATGCATTTTGGATGTGTACCTAGAGTTTAAAGCAGAAAAACAGGAACTTTTAGAATTTTCATTTTTTGACCAAAACGACATGACCGGAGCTGATAAAAATGTTGATATGGCTGTTATTTTTTTTCTGACTGCGGTTTCAAAACCATGCACCAGAATCAACTTCTTTCAACTCAGTAATGCATTTTGGATGTGTACCTAGAGTTTAAAGCAGAAAAACAGGAACTTTTCGAATTTTCAATTTTTGACCAAACGACAGGACCGGAGCTGATAAAAATGTTGATATGGATGTTATTTTTTTTCTGACTGCGGTTTCAAAACCATGCACCAGAATCAACTTCTTTCAACTCAGTAATGCATTTTGGATGTGTGCCTAGAGTTTAAAGCAGAAAAACAGGAACTTTTAGAATTTTAATTTTTTGACCAAAACGACAGGACCGGAGCTGATAAAAATGTTGATATGGATGTTATTTTTTTTCTGACTGCGATTTCAAAACCATGCACCAGAATTCACTTCTTTCAACTCAGTAATGCATTTTGGATGTGTACCTAGAGTTTAAAGCAGAAAAACAGGAACTTTTAGAATTTTCATTTTTTGACCAAAACGACAGGACCGGAGCTGATAAAAATGTTGATATTGATGTTATTTTTTTTCTGACTGCGATTTCAAAACCATGCACCAGAATCAACTTCTTTCAACTCAGTAATGCATTTTGGATGTGTACCTTGAGTTTAAAGCAGAAAAACAGGAACTTTTAGAATTTTCATTTTTTGACCAAAACGACAGGTCCGGAGCTGATAAAAATGTTGATATTGATGTAATTTTTTTTCTGACTGCGGTTTCAAAACCATGCACCAGAATCAACTTCTTTCAACTCAGTAATGCATTTTGGATGTGTACCTAGAGTTTAAAGCAGAAAAACAGGAACTTTTAGAATTTTCATTTTTTGACCAAAACGACAGGACCGGAGCTGATAAAAATGTTGATATGGATGCAATTTTTTTCTGACTGCGGTTTCAAAACCATGCACCAGAATCAACTTCTTTCAACTCAGTAATGCATTTTGGATGTGTACCTAGAGTTTAAAGCAGAAAAACAGGAACTTTTAGAATTTTCATTTGTTGACCAAAACGACAGGACCGGAGCTGATAAAAATGTTGATATGGATGTTCTTTTTTTTCTGACTGCGATTTCAAAACCATGCACCAGAATTCACTTCTTTCAACTCAGTAATGCATTTTGGATGTGTACCTAGAGTTTAAAGCAGAAAAACAGGAACTTTTAGAATTTTCATTTTTTGACCAAAACGACAGGACCGGAGCTGATAAAAATGTTGATATGGATGTTATTTTTTTTCTGACTGCGATTTCACTTCTTTCAACTCAGTAATGCATTTTGGATGTGTACCTAGAGTTTAAAGCAGAAAAACAGGAACTTTTAGAATTTTCATTTTTTGACCAAAACGACAGGACCGGAGCTGATAAAAATGTTGATATGGATGTTATTTTTTTTCTGACTGCGATTTCAAAACCATGCACCAGAATTCACTTCTTTCAACTCAGTAATGCATTTTGGATGTGTACCTAGAGTTTAAAGCAGAAAAACAGGAACTTTTCGAATTTTCATTTTTTGACCAAAACGACAGGACCGGAGCTGATAAAAATGTTGATATGGCTGTTATTTTTTTTCTGACTGCGGTTTCAAAACCATGCACCAGAATCAACTTCTTTCAACTCAGTAATGCATTTTGGATGTGTACCTAGAGTTTAAAGCAGAAAAACAGGAACTTTTCGAATTTTCATTTTTTGACCAAAACGACAGGACCGGAGCTGATAAAAATGTTGATATGGATGTTATTTTTTTTCTGACTGCGGTTTCAAAACCATGCACCAGAATCCACTTCTTTCAACTCAGTAATGCATTTTGGATGTGTACCTAGAGTTTAAAGCAGAAAAACAGGAACTTTTCGAATTTTCATTTTTTGACCAAAACGACAGGACCGGAGCTGATAAAAATGTTGATATGGCTGTTATTTTTTTTCTGACTGCGGTTTCAAAACCATGCACCAGAATCAACTTCTTTCAACTCAGTAATGCATTTTGGATGTGTACCTAGAGTTTAAAGCAGAAAAACAGGAACTTTTCGAATTTTCAATTTTTGACCAAACGACAGGACCGGAGCTGATAAAAATGTTGATATGGATGTTATTTTTTTTCTGACTGCGGTTTCAAAACCATGCACCAGAATCAACTTCTTTCAACTCAGTAATGCATTTTGGATGTGTGCCTAGAGTTTAAAGCAGAAAAACAGGAACTTTTAGAATTTTAATTTTTTGACCAAAACGACAGGACCGGAGCTGATAAAAATGTTGATATGGATGTTATTTTTTTTCTGACTGCGATTTCAAAACCATGCACCAGAATTCACTTCTTTCAACTCAGTAATGCATTTTGGATGTGTACCTAGAGTTTAAAGCAGAAAAACAGGAACTTTTAGAATTTTCATTTTTTGACCAAAACGACAGGACCGGAGCTGATAAAAATGTTGATATTGATGTTATTTTTTTTCTGACTGCGATTTCAAAACCATGCACCAGAATCAACTTCTTTCAACTCAGTAATGCATTTTGGATGTGTACCTTGAGTTTAAAGCAGAAAAACAGGAACTTTTAGAATTTTCATTTTTTGACCAAAACGACAGGTCCGAGGCTGATAAAAATGTTGATATTGATGTAATTTTTTTTCTGACTGCGGTTTCAAAACCATGCACCAGAATCAACTTCTTTCAACTCAGTAATGCATTTTGGATGTGTACCTAGAGTTTAAAGCAGAAAAACAGGAACTTTTAGAATTTTCATTTTTTGACCAAAACGACAGGACCGGAGCTGATAAAAATGTTGATATGGATGTAATTTTTTTCTGACTGCGGTTTCAAAACCATGCACCAGAATCAACTTCTTTCAACTCAGTAATGCATTTTGGATGTGTACCTAGAGTTTAAAGCAGAAAAACAGGAACTTTTAGAATTTTCATTTGTTGACCAAAACGACAGGACCGGAGCTGATAAAAATGTTGATATGGATGTTCTTTTTTTTCTGACTGCGATTTCAAAACCATGCACCAGAATTCACTTCTTTCAACTCAGTAATGCATTTTGGATGTGTACCTAGAGTTTAAAGCAGAAAAACAGGAACTTTTAGAATTTTCATTTTTTGACCAAAACGACAGGACCGGAGAGAGATAAAAATGTTGATATGGATGTTATTTTTTTTCTGACTGCGATTTCAAAACCATGCACCAGAATTCACTTCTTTCAACTCAGTAATGCATTTTGGATGTGTACCTAGAGTTTAAAGCAGAAAAACAGGAACTTTTAGAATTTTAATTTTTTGACCAAAACGACAGGTCCGGAGAGAGATAAAAATGTTGATATTGATGTATTTTTTTTTCTGACTGCGGTTTCAAAACCATGCACCAGAATCAACTTCTTTCAACTCAGTAATGCATTTTGGATGTGTACCTAGAGTTTAAAGCAGAAAAACAGGAACTTTTCGAATTTTCATTTTTTGACCAAAACGACAGGACCGGAGCTGATAAAAATGTTGATATGGCTGTTATTTTTTTTCTGACTGCGGTTTCAAAACCATGCACCAGAATCAACTTCTTTTAACTCAGTAATGCATTTTGGATGTGTACCTAGAGTTTAAAGCAGAAAAACAGGAACTTTTCGAATTTTCATTTTTTGACCAAAACGACAGGACCGGAGCTGATAAAAATGTTTATATGGATGTTATTTTTTTTCTGACTGCGGTTTCAAAACCATGCACCAGAATCAACTTCTTTCAACTCAGTAATGCATTTTGGATGTGTGCCTAGAGTTTAAAGCAGAAAAACAGGAACTTTTAGAATTTTCATTTTTTGACCAAAACGACAGGACCGAAGCTGATAAAAATGTTGATATGGATGTTATTTTTTTTCTGACTGCGATTTCAAAACCATGCACCAGAATTCACTTCTTTCAACTCAGTAATGCATTTTGGATGTGTACCTAGAGTTTAAAGCAGAAAAACAGGAACTTTTAGAATTTTCATTTTTTGACCAAAACGACAGGACCGAGGCTGATAAAAATGTTGATATTGATGTTATTTTTTTTCTGACTGCGATTTCAAAACCATGCACCAGAATCAACTTCTTTCAACTCAGTAATGCATTTTGGATGTCTACCTTGAGTTTAAAGCAGAAAAACAGGAACTTTTAGAATTTTCATTTTTTGACCAAAACGACAGGTCCGGAGCTGATAAAATGTTGATATTGATGTAATTTTTTTTCTGACTGCGGTTTCAAAACCATGCACCAGAATCAACTTCTTTCAACTCAGTAATGCATTTTGGATGTGTGCCTAGAGTTTAAAGCAGAAAAACAGGAACTTTTAGAATTTTCATTTTTTGACCAAAACGACAGGACCGAAGCTGATAAAAATGTTGATATGGATGTTATTTTTTTTCTGACTGCGATTTCAAAACCATGCACCAGAATTCACTTCTTTCAACTCAGTAATGCATTTTGGATGTGTACCTAGAGTTTAAAGCAGAAAAACAGGAACTTTTAGAATTTTCATTTTTTGACCAAAACGACAGGACCGAGGCTGATAAAAATGTTGATATTGATGTTATTTTTTTTCTGACTGCGATTTCAAAACCATGCACCAGAATCAACTTCTTTCAACTCAGTAATGCATTTTGGATGTGTACCTTGAGTTTAAAGCAGAAAAACAGGAACTTTTAGAATTTTCATTTTTTGACCAAAACGACAGGTCCGGAGCTGATAAAATGTTGATATTGATGTAATTTTTTTTCTGACTGCGGTTTCAAAACCATGCACCAGAATCAACTTCTTTCAACTCAGTAATGCATTTTGGATGTGTACCTAGAGTTTAAAGCAGAAAAACAGGAACTTTTAGAATTTTCATTTTTTTGACCAAAACGACAGGACCGGAGCTGATAAAAATGTTGATATGGATGTAATTTTTTTCTGACTGCGGTTTCAAAACCATGCACCAGAATCAACTTCTTTCAACTCAGTAATGCATTTTGGATGTGTGCCTAGAGTTTAAAGCAGAAAAACAGGAACTTTTAGAATTTTCATTTTTTGACCAAAACGACAGGACCGGAGCTGATAAAAATGTTGATATGGATGTTATTTTTTTTCTGACTGCGATTTCAAAACCATGCACCAGAATTCACTTCTTTCAACTCAGTAATGCATTTTGGATGTGTACCTAGAGTTTAAAGCAGAAAAACAGGAACTTTTAGAATTTTCATTTTTTGACCAAAACGACAGGACCGGAGCTGATAAAAATGTTGATATTGATGTTATTTTTTTTCTGACTGCGATTTCAAAACCATGCACCAGAATCAACTTCTTTCAACTCAGTAATGCATTTTGGATGTGTACCTTGAGTTTAAAGCAGAAAAACAGGAACTTTTAGAATTTTCATTTTTTGACCAAAACGACAGGTCCGGAGCTGATAAAATGTTGATATTGATGTAATTTTTTTTCTGACTGCGGTTTCAAAACCATGCACCAGAATCAACTTCTTTCAACTCAGTAATGCATTTTGGATGTGTACCTAGAGTTTAAAGCAGAAAAACAGGAACTTTTAGAATTTTCATTTTTTGACCAAAACGACAGGACCGGAGCTGATAAAAATGTTGATATGGATGTAATTTTTTTCTGACTGCGGTTTCAAAACCATGCACCAGAATTCACTTCTTTCAACTCAGTAATGCATTTTGGATGTGTACCTAGAGTTTAAAGCAGAAAAACAGGAACTTTTAGAATTTTCATTTTTTGACCAAAACGACAGGACCGGAGCTGATAAAAATGTTGATATGGATGTTATTTTTTTTCTGACTGTGATTTCAAAACCATGCACCAGAATTCACTTCTTTCAACTCAGTAATGCATTTTGGATGTGTACCTAGAGTTTAAAGCAGAAAAACAGGAACTTTTAGAATTTTCATTTTTTGACCAAAACGACAGGTCCGGAGATGATAAAAATGTTGATATTGATGTATTTTTTTTTCTGACTGCGGTTTCAAAACCATGCACCAGAATCAACTTCTTTCAACTCAGTAATGCATTTTGGATGTGTACCTAGAGTTTAAAGCAGAAAAACAGGAACTTTTCGAATTTTCATTTTTTGACCAAAACGACAGGACCGGAGCTGATAAAAATGTTGATATGGCTGTTATTTTTTTTCTGACTGCGGTTTCAAAACCATGCACCAGAATCAACTTCTTTTAACTCAGTAATGCATTTTGGATGTGTACCTAGAGTTTAAAGCAGAAAAACAGGAACTTTTCGAATTTTCATTTTTTGACCAAAAACGACAGGACCGGAGCTGATAAAAATGTTGATATGGATGTTATTTTTTTTCTGACTGCGGTTTCAAAACCATGCACCAGAATCAACTTCTTTCAACTCAGTAATGCATTTTGGATGTGTGCCTAGAGTTTAAAGCAGAAAAACAGGAACTTTTAGAATTTTCATTTTTTGACCAAAACGACAGGACCGGAGCTGATAAAAATGTTGATATGGATGTTATTTTTTTTCTGACTGCGATTTCAAAACCATGCACCAGAATTCACTTCTTTCAACTCAGTAATGCATTTTGGATGTGTACCTAGAGTTTAAAGCAGAAAAACAGGAACTTTTAGAATTTTCATTTTTTGACCAAAACGACAGGACCGGAGCTGATAAAAATGTTGATATTGATGTTATTTTTTTTCTGACTGCGATTTCAAAACCATGCACCAGAATCAACTTCTTTCAACTCAGTAATGCATTTTGGATGTGTACCTTGAGTTTAAAGCAGAAAAACAGGAACTTTTAGAATTTTCATTTTTTGACCAAAACGACAGGTCCGGAGCTGATAAAATGTTGATATTGATGTAATTTTTTTTTCTGACTGCGGTTTCAAAACCATGCACCAGAATCAACTTCTTTCAACTCAGTAATGCATTTTGGATGTGTACCTAGAGTTTAAAGCAGAAAAACAGGAACTTTTAGAATTTTCATTTTTTGACCAAAACGACAGGACCGGAGCTGATAAAAATGTTGATATGGATGTAATTTTTTTCTGACTGCGGTTTCAAAACCATGCACCAGAATCAACTTCTTTCAACTCAGTAATGCATTTTGGATGTGTACCTAGAGTTTAAAGCAGAAAAACAGGAACTTTTAGAATTTTCATTTGTTGACCAAAACGACAGGACCGGAGCTGATAAAAATGTTGATATGGATGTTCTTTTTTTTCTGACTGCGATTTCAAAACCATGCACCAGAATTCACTTCTTTCAACTCAGTAATGCATTTTGGATGTGTACCTAGAGTTTAAAGCAGAAAAACAGGAACTTTTAGAATTTTCATTTTTTGACCAAAACGACAGGACCGGAGCTGATAAAAATGTTGATATTGATGTTATTTTTTTTCTGACTGCGATTTCAAAACCATGCACCAGAATCAACTTCTTTCAACTCAGTAATGCATTTTGGATGTGTACCTTGAGTTTAAAGCAGAAAAACAGGAACTTTTAGAATTTTCATTTTTTGACCAAAACGACAGGACAGGAGCTGATAAAAATGTTGATATTGATGTTATTTTTTTTCTGACTGCGATTTCAAAACCATGCACCAGAATCAACTTCTTTCAACTCAGTAATGCATTTTGGATGTGTACCTTGAGTTTAAAGCAGAAAAACAGGAACTTTTAGAATTTTCATTTTTTGACCAAAACGACAGGACAGGAGCTGATAAAAATGTTGATATTGATGTTATTTTTTTTCTGACTGCGATTTCAAAACCATGCACCAGAATCAACTTCTTTCAACTCAGTAATGCATTTTGGATGTGTACCTTGAGTTTAAAGCAGAAAAACAGGAACTTTTAGAATTTTCATTTTTTGACCAAAACGACAGGTCCGGAGCTGATAAAATGTTGATATTGATGTAATTTTTTTTCTGACTGCGGTTTCAAAACCATGCACCAGAATCAACTTCTTTCAACTCAGTAATGCATTTTGGATGTGTGCCTAGAGTTTAAAGCAGAAAAACAGGAACTTTTAGAATTTTCATTTTTTGACCAAAACGACAGGACCGAAGCTGATAAAAATGTTGATATGGATGTTATTTTTTTTCTGACTGCGATTTCAAAACCATGCACCAGAATTCACTTCTTTCAACTCAGTAATGCATTTTGGATGTGTACCTAGAGTTTAAAGCAGAAAAACAGGAACTTTTAGAATTTTCATTTTTTGACCAAAACGACAGGACCGAGGCTGATAAAAATGTTGATATTGATGTTATTTTTTTTCTGACTGCGATTTCAAAACCATGCACCAGAATCAACTTCTTTCAACTCAGTAATGCATTTTGGATGTGTACCTTGAGTTTAAAGCAGAAAAACAGGAACTTTTAGAATTTTCATTTTTTGACCAAAACGACAGGTCCGGAGCTGATAAAATGTTGATATTGATGTAATTTTTTTTCTGACTGCGGTTTCAAAACCATGCACCAGAATCAACTTCTTTCAACTCAGTAATGCATTTTGGATGTGTACCTAGAGTTTAAAGCAGAAAAACAGGAACTTTTAGAATTTTCATTTTTTTGACCAAAACGACAGGACCGGAGCTGATAAAAATGTTGATATGGATGTAATTTTTTTCTGACTGCGGTTTCAAAACCATGCACCAGAATCAACTTCTTTCAACTCAGTAATGCATTTTGGATGTGTGCCTAGAGTTTAAAGCAGAAAAACAGGAACTTTTAGAATTTTCATTTTTTGACCAAAACGACAGGACCGGAGCTGATAAAAATGTTGATATGGATGTTATTTTTTTTCTGACTGCGATTTCAAAACCATGCACCAGAATTCACTTCTTTCAACTCAGTAATGCATTTTGGATGTGTACCTAGAGTTTAAAGCAGAAAAACAGGAACTTTTAGAATTTTCATTTTTTGACCAAAACGACAGGACCGAGGCTGATAAAAATGTTGATATTGATGTTATTTTTTTTCTGACTGCGATTTCAAAACCATGCACCAGAATCAACTTCTTTCAACTCAGTAATGCATTTTGGATGTGTACCTTGAGTTTAAAGCAGAAAAACAGGAACTTTTAGAATTTTCATTTTTTGACCAAAACGACAGGTCCGGAGCTGATAAAATGTTGATATTGATGTAATTTTTTTTCTGACTGCGGTTTCAAAACCATGCACCAGAATCAACTTCTTTCAACTCAGTAATGCATTTTGGATGTGTGCCTAGAGTTTAAAGCAGAAAAACAGGAACTTTTAGAATTTTCATTTTTTGACCAAAACGACAGGACCGAAGCTGATAAAAATGTTGATATGGATGTTATTTTTTTTCTGACTGCGATTTCAAAACCATGCACCAGAATTCACTTCTTTCAACTCAGTAATGCATTTTGGATGTGTACCTAGAGTTTAAAGCAGAAAAACAGGAACTTTTAGAATTTTCATTTTTTGACCAAAACGACAGGACCGAGGCTGATAAAAATGTTGATATTGATGTTATTTTTTTTCTGACTGCGATTTCAAAACCATGCACCAGAATCAACTTCTTTCAACTCAGTAATGCATTTTGGATGTGTACCTTGAGTTTAAAGCAGAAAAACAGGAACTTTTAGAATTTTCATTTTTTGACCAAAACGACAGGTCCGGAGCTGATAAAATGTTGATATTGATGTAATTTTTTTTCTGACTGCGGTTTCAAAACCATGCACCAGAATCAACTTCTTTCAACTCAGTAATGCATTTTGGATGTGTACCTAGAGTTTAAAGCAGAAAAACAGGAACTTTTAGAATTTTCATTTTTTTGACCAAAACGACAGGACCGGAGCTGATAAAAATGTTGATATGGATGTAATTTTTTTCTGACTGCGGTTTCAAAACCATGCACCAGAATCAACTTCTTTCAACTCAGTAATGCATTTTGGATGTGTGCCTAGAGTTTAAAGCAGAAAAACAGGAACTTTTAGAATTTTCATTTTTTGACCAAAACGACAGGACCGGAGCTGATAAAAATGTTGATATGGATGTTATTTTTTTTCTGACTGCGATTTCAAAACCATGCACCAGAATTCACTTCTTTCAACTCAGTAATGCATTTTGGATGTGTACCTAGAGTTTAAAGCAGAAAAACAGGAACTTTTAGAATTTTCATTTTTTGACCAAAACGACAGGACCGGAGCTGATAAAAATGTTGATATTGATGTTATTTTTTTTCTGACTGCGATTTCAAAACCATGCACCAGAATCAACTTCTTTCAACTCAGTAATGCATTTTGGATGTGTACCTTGAGTTTAAAGCAGAAAAACAGGAACTTTTAGAATTTTCATTTTTTGACCAAAACGACAGGTCCGGAGCTGATAAAATGTTGATATTGATGTAATTTTTTTTCTGACTGCGGTTTCAAAACCATGCACCAGAATCAACTTCTTTCAACTCAGTAATGCATTTTGGATGTGTACCTAGAGTTTAAAGCAGAAAAACAGGAACTTTTAGAATTTTCATTTTTTGACCAAAACGACAGGACCGGAGCTGATAAAAATGTTGATATGGATGTAATTTTTTTCTGACTGCGGTTTCAAAACCATGCACCAGAATTCACTTCTTTCAACTCAGTAATGCATTTTGGATGTGTACCTAGAGTTTAAAGCAGAAAAACAGGAACTTTTAGAATTTTCATTTTTTGACCAAAACGACAGGACCGGAGCTGATAAAAATGTTGATATGGATGTTATTTTTTTTCTGACTGTGATTTCAAAACCATGCACCAGAATTCACTTCTTTCAACTCAGTAATGCATTTTGGATGTGTACCTAGAGTTTAAAGCAGAAAAACAGGAACTTTTAGAATTTTCATTTTTTGACCAAAACGACAGGTCCGGAGATGATAAAAATGTTGATATTGATGTATTTTTTTTTCTGACTGCGGTTTCAAAACCATGCACCAGAATCAACTTCTTTCAACTCAGTAATGCATTTTGGATGTGTACCTAGAGTTTAAAGCAGAAAAACAGGAACTTTTCGAATTTTCATTTTTTGACCAAAACGACAGGACCGGAGCTGATAAAAATGTTGATATGGCTGTTATTTTTTTTCTGACTGCGGTTTCAAAACCATGCACCAGAATCAACTTCTTTTAACTCAGTAATGCATTTTGGATGTGTACCTAGAGTTTAAAGCAGAAAAACAGGAACTTTTCGAATTTTCATTTTTTGACCAAAAACGACAGGACCGGAGCTGATAAAAATGTTGATATGGATGTTATTTTTTTTCTGACTGCGGTTTCAAAACCATGCACCAGAATCAACTTCTTTCAACTCAGTAATGCATTTTGGATGTGTGCCTAGAGTTTAAAGCAGAAAAACAGGAACTTTTAGAATTTTCATTTTTTGACCAAAACGACAGGACCGGAGCTGATAAAAATGTTGATATGGATGTTATTTTTTTTCTGACTGCGATTTCAAAACCATGCACCAGAATTCACTTCTTTCAACCCAGTAATGCATTTTGGATGTGTACCTAGAGTTTAAAGCAGAAAAACAGGAACTTTTAGAATTTTCATTTTTTGACCAAAACGACAGGACCGGAGCTGATAAAAATGTTGATATTGATGTTATTTTTTTTCTGACTGCGATTTCAAAACCATGCACCAGAATCAACTTCTTTCAACTCAGTAATGCATTTTGGATGTGTACCTTGAGTTTAAAGCAGAAAAACAGGAACTTTTAGAATTTTCATTTTTTGACCAAAACGACAGGTCCGGAGCTGATAAAATGTTGATATTGATGTAATTTTTTTTTCTGACTGCGGTTTCAAAACCATGCACCAGAATCAACTTCTTTCAACTCAGTAATGCATTTTGGATGTGTACCTAGAGTTTAAAGCAGAAAAACAGGAACTTTTAGAATTTTCATTTTTTGACCAAAACGACAGGACCGGAGCTGATAAAAATGTTGATATGGATGTAATTTTTTTCTGACTGCGGTTTCAAAACCATGCACCAGAATCAACTTCTTTCAACTCAGTAATGCATTTTGGATGTGTACCTAGAGTTTAAAGCAGAAAAACAGGAACTTTTAGAATTTTCATTTGTTGACCAAAACGACAGGACTGGAGCTGATAAAAATGTTGATATGGATGTTCTTTTTTTTCTGACTGCGATTTCAAAACCATGCACCAGAATTCGATTCTTTCAACTCAGTAATGCATTTTGGATGTGTACCTAGAGTTTAAAGCAGAAAAACAGGAACTTTTAGAATTTTCATTTTTTGACCAAAACGACAGGACCGGAGCTGATAAAAATGTTGATATTGATGTTATTTTTTTTCTGACTGCGATTTCAAAACCATGCACCAGAATCAACTTCTTTCAACTCAGTAATGCATTTTGGATGTGTACCTTGAGTTTAAAGCAGAAAAACAGGAACTTTTAGAATTTTCATTTTTTGACCAAAACGACAGGACAGGAGCTGATAAAAATGTTGATATTGATGTTATTTTTTTTCTGACTGCGATTTCAAAACCATGCACCAGAATCAACTTCTTTCAACTCAGTAATGCATTTTGGATGTGTACCTTGAGTTTAAAGCAGAAAAACAGGAACTTTTAGAATTTTCATTTTTTGACCAAAACGACAGGACCGGAGCTGATAAAAATGTTGATATTGATGTTATTTTTTTTCTGACTGCGATTTCAAAACCATGCACCAGAATCAACTTCTTTCAACTCAGTAATGCATTTTGGATGTGTACCTTGAGTTTAAAGCAGAAAAACAGGAACTTTTAGAATTTTCATTTTTTGACCAAAACGACAGTACCGGAGCTGATAAAAATGTTGATATTGATGTAATTTTTTTTTCTGACTGCGGTTTCAAAACCATGCATCAGAATTCACTTCTTTCAACTCAGTAATGCATTTTGGATGTGTACCTAGAGTTTAAAGCAGAAAAACAGGAACTTTTAGAATTTTCATTTTTTGACCAAAACGACAGGACCGGAGCTGATAAAAATGTTGATATGCATGTTATTTTTTTTCTGACTGCGATTTCAAAACCATGCACCAGAATTCACTTCTTTCAACTAATTAATGCATTTTGGATGTGTACCTAGAGTTTAAAGCAGAAAAACAGGAACTTTTAGAATTTTCATTTGTTGACCAAAACGACAGGTCCGGAGCTGATAAAAATGTTGATATTGATGTATTTTTTTTTCTGACTGCGGTTTCAAAACCATGCACCAGAATCAACTTCTTTCAACTCAGTAATGCATTTTGGATGTGTACCTAGAGTTTAAAGCAGAAAAACAGGAACTTTTCGAATTTTCATTTGTTGACCAAAACGACAGGACCGGAGCTGATAAAAATGTTGATATGGCTGTTATTTTTTTTCTGACTGCGGTTTCAAAACCATGCACCAGAATCAACTTCTTTCAACTCAGTAATGCATTTTGGATGTGTACCTAGAGTTTAAAGCAGAAAAACAGGAACTTTTCGAATTTTCATTTTTTGACCAAAACGACAGGACCGGAGCTGATAAAAATGTTGATATGGATGTTATTTTTTTTCTGACTGCGGTTTCAAAACCATGCACCAGAATCAACTTCTTTCAACTCAGTAATGCATTTTGGATGTGTGCCTAGAGTTTAAAGCAGAAAAACAGGAACTTTTAGAATTTTCATTTTTTGACCAAAACGACATGACCGGAGCTGATAAAAATGTTGATATGGATGTTATTTTTTTTCTGACTGCGATTTCAAAACCATGCATCAAAATTCACTTCTTTCAACTCAGTAATGCATTTTGGATGTGTACCTAGAGTTTAAAGCAGAAAAACAGGATCTTTTAGAATTTTCATTTTTTGACAAAAACGACAGGACCGGAGCTGATAAAAATGTTGATATGGATGTTATTTTTTTTCTGACTGCGGTTTCAAAACCATGCACCAGAATCAACTTCTTTCAACTCAGTAATGCATTTTGGATGTGTGCCTAGAGTTTAAAGCAGAAAAACAGGAACTTTTAGAATTTTAATTATTTGACCAAAACGACAGGACCGGAGCTAATAAAAATGTTGATATGGATGTTATTTTTTTTCTGACTGCGATTTCAAAACCATGCACCAGAATTCACTTCTTTCAACTCAGTAATGCATTTTGGATGTGTACCTAGAGTTTAAAGCAGAAAAACAGGAACTTTTAGAATTTTCATTTGTTGACCAAAACGACAGGACCGGAGCTGATAAAAATGTTGATATTGATGTTATTTTTTTTCTGACTGCGATTTCAAAACCATGCACCAGAATCAACTTCTTTTAACTCAGTAATGCATTTTGGATGTGTACCTAGAGTTTAAAGCAGAAAAACAGGAACTTTTCGAATTTTCATTTTTTGACCAAAACGACAGGACCGGAGCTGATAAAAATGTTGATATGGATGTTATTTTTTTTCTGACTGCGGTTTCAAAACCATGCACCAGAATCAACTTCTTTCAACTCAGTAATGCATTTTGGATGTGTGCCTAGAGTTTAAAGCAGAAAAACAGGAACTTTTAGAATTTTCATTTTTTGACCAAAACGACAGGACCGGAGCTGATAAAAATGTTGATATGGATGTTATTTTTTTTCTGACTGCGATTTCAAAACCATGCACCAGAATTCACTTCTTTCAACTCAGTAATGCATTTTGGATGTGTACCTAGAGTTTAAAGCAGAAAAACAGGAACTTTTAGAATTTTCATTTTTTGACCAAAACGACAGGACCGGAGCTAATAAAAATGTTGATATTGATGTTATTTTTTTTCTGACTGCGATTTCAAAACCATGCACCAGAATCAACTTCTTTCAACTCAGTAATGCATTTTGGATGTGTACCTTGAGTTTAAAGCAGAAAAACAGGAACTTTTAGAATTTTCATTTTTTGACCAAAACGACAGGTCCGGAGCTGATAAAATGTTGATATTGATGTAATTTTTTTTTCTGACTGCGGTTTCAAAACCATGCACCAGAATCAACTTCTTTCAACTCAGTAATGCATTTTGGATGTGTACCTAGAGTTTAAAGCAGAAAAACAGGAACTTTTAGAATTTTCATTTTTTGACCAAAACGACAGGACCGGAGCTGATAAAAATGTTGATATGGATGTAATTTTTTTCTGACTGCGGTTTCAAAACCATGCACCAGAATCAACTTCTTTCAACTCAGTAATGCATTTTGGATGTGTACCTAGAGTTTAAAGCAGAAAAACAGGAACTTTTAGAATTTTCATTTGTTGACCAAAACGACAGGACCGGAGCTGATAAAAATGTTGATATGGATGTTCTTTTTTTTCTGACTGCGATTTCAAAACCATGCACCAGAATTCACTTCTTTCAACTCAGTAATGCATTTTGGATGTGTACCTAGAGTTTAAAGCAGAAAAACAGGAACTTTTAGAATTTTCATTTTTTGACCAAAACGACAGGACCGGAGCTGATAAAAATGTTGATATTGATGTTATTTTTTTTCTGACTGCGATTTCAAAACCATGCACCAGAATCAACTTCTTTCAACTCAGTAATGCATTTTGGATGTGTACCTTGAGTTTAAAGCAGAAAAACAGGAACTTTTAGAATTTTCATTTTTTGACCAAAACGACAGGACAGGAGCTGATAAAAATGTTGATATTGATGTTATTTTTTTTCTGACTGCGATTTCAAAACCATGCACCAGAATCAACTTCTTTCAACTCAGTAATGCATTTTGGATGTGTGCCTAGAGTTTAAAGCAGAAAAACAGGAACTTTTAGAATTTTCATTTTTTGACCAAAACGACATGACCGGAGCTGATAAAAATGTTGATATGGATGTTATTTTTTTTCTGACTGCGATTTCAAAACCATGCATCAAAATTCACTTCTTTCAACTCAGTAATGCATTTTGGATGTGTACCTAGAGTTTAAAGCAGAAAAACAGGATCTTTTAGAATTTTCATTTTTTGACAAAAACGACAGGACCGGAGCTGATAAAAATGTTGATATGGATGTTATTTTTTTTCTGACTGCGGTTTCAAAACCATGCACCAGAATCAACTTCTTTCAACTCAGTAATGCATTTTGGATGTGTGCCTAGAGTTTAAAGCAGAAAAACAGGAACTTTTAGAATTTTAATTATTTGACCAAAACGACAGGACCGGAGCTAATAAAAATGTTGATATGGATGTTATTTTTTTTCTGACTGCGATTTCAAAACCATGCACCAGAATTCACTTCTTTCAACTCAGTAATGCATTTTGGATGTGTACCTAGAGTTTAAAGCAGAAAAACAGGAACTTTTAGAATTTTCATTTGTTGACCAAAACGACAGGACCGGAGCTGATAAAAATGTTGATATTGATGTTATTTTTTTTCTGACTGCGATTTCAAAACCATGCACCAGAATCAACTTCTTTCAACTCAGTAATGCATTTTGGATGTGTGCCTAGAGTTTAAAGCAGAAAAACAGGAACTTTTAGAATTTTCATTTTTTGACCAAAACGACATGACCGGAGCTGATAAAAATGTTGATATGGATGTTATTTTTTTTCTGACTGCGATTTCAAAACCATGCATCAAAATTCACTTCTTTCAACTCAGTAATGCATTTTGGATGTGTACCTAGAGTTTAAAGCAGAAAAACAGGATCTTTTAGAATTTTCATTTTTTGACAAAAACGACAGGACCGGAGCTGATAAAAATGTTGATATGGATGTTATTTTTTTTCTGACTGCGGTTTCAAAACCATGCACCAGAATCAACTTCTTTCAACTCAGTAATGCATTTTGGATGTGTGCCTAGAGTTTAAAGCAGAAAAACAGGAACTTTTAGAATTTTAATTATTTGACCAAAACGACAGGACCGGAGCTAATAAAAATGTTGATATGGATGTTATTTTTTTTCTGACTGCGATTTCAAAACCATGCACCAGAATTCACTTCTTTCAACTCAGTAATGCATTTTGGATGTGTACCTAGAGTTTAAAGCAGAAAAACAGGAACTTTTAGAATTTTCATTTGTTGACCAAAACGACAGGACCGGAGCTGATAAAAATGTTGATATTGATGTTATTTTTTTTCTGACTGCGATTTCAAAACCATGCACCAGAATCAACTTCTTTCAACTCAGTAATGCATTTTGGATGTGTACCTTGAGTTTAAAGCAGAAAAACAGGAACTTTTAGAATTTTCATTTTTTGACCAAAACGACAGGTCCGGAGCTGATAAAAATGTTGATATTGATGTAATTTTTTTTCTGACTGCGGTTTCAAAACCATGCACCAGAATCAACTTCTTTCAACTCAGTAATGCATTTTGGATGTGTACCTAGAGTTTAAAGCAGAAAAACAGGAACTTTTAGAATTTTCATTTTTTGACCAAAACGACAGGACCGGAGCTGATAAAAATGTTGATATGGATGTAATTTTTTTCTGACTGCGGTTTCAAAACCATGCACCAGAATCAACTTCTTTCAACTCAGTAATGCATTTTGGATGTGTACCTAGAGTTTAAAGCAGAAAAACAGGAACTTTTAGAATTTTCATTTGTTGACCAAAACGACAGGACCGGAGCTGATAAAAATGTTGATATGGATGTTCTTTTTTTTTCTGACTGCGATTTCAAAACCATGCACCAGAATTCACTTCTTTCAACTCAGTAATGCATTTTGGATGTGTACCTAGAGTTTAAAGCAGAAAAACAGGAACTTTTAGAATTTTCATTTTTTGACCAAAACGACAGGACCGGAGCTGATAAAAATGTTGATATGGCTGTTATTTTTTTTCTGACTGCGGATTCAAAACCATGCACCAGAATCAACTTCTTTCAACTCAGTAATGCATTTTGGATGTGTACCTAGAGTTTAAAGCAGAAAAACAGGAACTTTTCGAATTTTCATTTTTTGACCAAAACGACAGGACCGGAGCTGATAAAAATGTTGATATGGCTGTTATTTTTTTTCTGACTGCGGTTTCAAAACCATGCACCAGAATTAACTTCTTTTAACTCAGTAATGCATTTTGGATGTGTACCTAGAGTTTAAAGCAGAAAAACAGGAACTTTTAGAATTTTCATTTGTTGACCAAAACGACAGGACCGGAGCTGATAAAAATGTTGATATTGATGTTATTTTTTTTCTGACTGCGATTTCAAAACCATGCACCAGAATCAACTTCTTTCAACTCAGTAATGCATTTTGGATGTGTACCTTGAGTTTAAAGCAGAAAAACAGGAACTTTTAGAATTTTCATTTTTTGACCAAAACGACAGGTCCGGAGCTGATAAAAATGTTGATATTGATGTAATTTTTTTTCTGACTGCGGTTTCAAAACCATGCACCAGAATCAACTTCTTTCAACTCAGTAATGCATTTTGGATGTGTACCTAGAGTTTAAAGCAGAAAAACAGGAACTTTTAGAATTTTCATTTTTTGACCAAAACGACAGGACCGGAGCTGATAAAAATGTTGATATGGATGTAATTTTTTTCTGACTGCGGTTTCAAAACCATGCACCAGAATCAACTTCTTTCAACTCAGTAATGCATTTTGGATGTGTACCTAGAGTTTAAAGCAGAAAAACAGGAACTTTTAGAATTTTCATTTGTTGACCAAAACGACAGGACCGGAGCTGATAAAAATGTTGATATGGATGTTCTTTTTTTTCTGACTGCGATTTCAAAACCATGCACCAGAATTCACTTCTTTCAACTCAGTAATGCATTTTGGATGTGTACCTAGAGTTTAAAGCAGAAAAACAGGAACTTTTAGAATTTTCATTTTTTGACCAAAACGACAGGACCGGAGCTGATAAAAATGTTGATATGGATGTTATTTTTTTTCTGACTGCGGTTTCAAAACCATGCACCAGAATCAACTTCTTTCAACTCAGTAATGCATTTTGGATGTGTACCTAGAGTTTAAAGCAGAAAAACAGGAACTTTTCGAATTTTCATTTTTTGACCAAAACGACAGGACCGGAGCTGATAAAAATGTTGATATGGCTGTTATTTTTTTTCTGACTGCGGTTTCAAAACAATGCACCAGAATTAACTTCTTTTAACTCAGTAATGCATTTTGGATGTGTACCTAGAGTTTAAAGCAGAAAAACAGGAACTTTTCGAATTTTCATTTTTTGACCAAAACGACAGGACCGGAGCTGATAAAAATGTTGATATGGATGTTATTTTTTTTCTGACTGCGATTTCAAAACCATGCACCAGAATTCACTTCTTTCAACTCAGTAATGCATTTTGGATGTGTACCTAGAGTTTAAAGCAGAAAAACAGGAACTTTTAGAATTTTAATTTTTTGACCAAAACGACAGGTCCGGAGATGATAAAAATGTTGATATTGATGTATTTTTTTTTCTGACTGCGGTTTCAAAACCATGCACCAGAATCAACTTCTTTCAACTCAGTAATGCATTTTGGATGTGTACCTAGAGTTTAAAGCAGAAAAACAGGAACTTTTCGAATTTTCATTTTTTGACCAAAACGACAGGACCGGAGCTGATAAAAATGTTGATATGGCTGTTATTTTTTTTCTGACTGCGGATTCAAAACCATGCACCAGAATCAACTTCTTTCAACTCAGTAATGCATTTTGGATGTGTACCTAGAGTTTAAAGCAGAAAAACAGGAACTTTTCGAATTTTCATTTTTTGACCAAAACGACAGGACCGGAGCTGATAAAAATGTTGATATGGCTGTTATTTTTTTTCTGACTGCGGTTTCAAAACCATGCACCAGAATTAACTTCTTTTAACTCAGTAATGCATTTTGGATGTGTACCTAGAGTTTAAAGCAGAAAAACAGGAACTTTTCGAATTTTCATTTTTTGACCAAAACGACAGGACCGGAGCTGATAAAAATGTTGATATGGATGTTATTTTTTTTCTGACTGCGGTTTCAAAACCATGCACCAGAATCAACTTCTTTCAACTCAGTAATGCATTTTGGATGTGTGCCTAGAGTTTAAAGCAGAAAAACAGGAACTTTTAGAATTTTCATTTTTTGACCAAAACGACAGGACCGGAGCTGATAAAAATGTTGATATGGATGTTATTTTTTTTCTGACTGCGATTTCAAAACCATGCACCAGAATTCACTTCTTTCAACTCAGTAATGCATTTTGGATGTGTACCTAGAGTTTAAAGCAGAAAAACAGGAACTTTTAGAATTTTCATTTTTTGACCAAAACGACAGTACCGGAGCTGATAAAAATGTTGATATTGATGTTATTTTTTTTCTGACTGCGATTTCAAAACCATGCACCAGAATCAACTTCTTTCAACTCAGTAATGCATTTTGGATGTGTACCTTGAGTTTAAAGCAGAAAAACAGGAACTTTTAGAATTTTCATTTTTTGACCAAAACGACAGGTCCGGAGCTGATAAAATGTTGATATTGATGTAATTTTTTTTCTGACTGCGGTTTCAAAACCATGCACCAGAATCAACTTCTTTCAACTCAGTAATGCATTTTGGATGTGTACCTAGAGTTTAAAGCAGAAAAACAGGAACTTTTAGAATTTTCATTTGTTGACCAAAACGACAGGACCGGAGCTGATAAAAATGTTGATATTGATGTTATTTTTTTTCTGACTGCGATTTCAAAACCATGCACCAGAATCAACTTCTTTTAACTCAGTAATGCATTTTGGATGTGTACCTAGAGTTTAAAGCAGAAAAACAGGAACTTTTCGAATTTTCATTTTTTGACCAAAACGACAGGACCGGAGCTGATAAAAATGTTGATATGGATGTTATTTTTTTTCTGACTGCGGTTTCAAAACCATGCACCAGAATCAACTTCTTTCAACTCAGTAATGCATTTTGGATGTGTGCCTAGAGTTTAAAGCAGAAAAACAGGAACTTTTAGAATTTTCATTTTTTGACCAAAACGACAGGACCGGAGCTGATAAAAATGTTGATATGGATGTTATTTTTTTTCTGACTGCGATTTCAAAACCATGCACCAGAATTCACTTCTTTCAACTCAGTAATGCATTTTGGATGTGTACCTAGAGTTTAAAGCAGAAAAACAGGAACTTTTAGAATTTTCATTTTTTGACCAAAACGACAGGACCGGAGCTAATAAAAATGTTGATATTGATGTTATTTTTTTTCTGACTGCGATTTCAAAACCATGCACCAGAATCAACTTCTTTCAACTCAGTAATGCATTTTGGATGTGTACCTTGAGTTTAAAGCAGAAAAACAGGAACTTTTAGAATTTTCATTTTTTGACCAAAACGACAGGTCCGGAGCTGATAAAATGTTGATATTGATGTAATTTTTTTTTCTGACTGCGGTTTCAAAACCATGCACCAGAATCAACTTCTTTCAACTCAGTAATGCATTTTGGATGTGTACCTAGAGTTTAAAGCAGAAAAACAGGAACTTTTAGAATTTTCATTTTTTGACCAAAACGACAGGACCGGAGCTGATAAAAATGTTGATATGGATGTAATTTTTTTCTGACTGCGGTTTCAAAACCATGCACCAGAATCAACTTCTTTCAACTCAGTAATGCATTTTGGATGTGTACCTAGAGTTTAAAGCAGAAAAACAGGAACTTTTAGAATTTTCATTTGTTGACCAAAACGACAGGACCGGAGCTGATAAAAATGTTGATATGGATGTTCTTTTTTTTCTGACTGCGATTTCAAAACCATGCACCAGAATTCACTTCTTTCAACTCAGTAATGCATTTTGGATGTGTACCTAGAGTTTAAAGCAGAAAAACAGGAACTTTTAGAATTTTCATTTTTTGACCAAAACGACAGGACCGGAGCTGATAAAAATGTTGATATTGATGTTATTTTTTTTCTGACTGCGATTTCAAAACCATGCACCAGAATCAACTTCTTTCAACTCAGTAATGCATTTTGGATGTGTACCTTGAGTTTAAAGCAGAAAAACAGGAACTTTTAGAATTTTCATTTTTTGACCAAAACGACAGGACAGGAGCTGATAAAAATGTTGATATTGATGTTATTTTTTTTCTGACTGCGATTTCAAAACCATGCACCAGAATCAACTTCTTTCAACTCAGTAATGCATTTTGGATGTGTACCTTGAGTTTAAAGCAGAAAAACAGGAACTTTTAGAATTTTCATTTTTTGACCAAAACGACAGGACCGGAGCTGATAAAAATGTTGATATTGATGTTATTTTTTTTCTGACTGCGATTTCAAAACCATGCACCAGAATCAACTTCTTTCAACTCAGTAATGCATTTTGGATGTGTACCTTGAGTTTAAAGCAGAAAAACAGGAACTTTTAGAATTTTCATTTTTTGACCAAAACGACAGTACCGGAGCTGATAAAAATGTTGATATTGATGTAATTTTTTTTTCTGACTGCGGTTTCAAAACCATGCATCAGAATTCACTTCTTTCAACTCAGTAATGCATTTTGGATGTGTACCTAGAGTTTAAAGCAGAAAAACAGGAACTTTTAGAATTTTCATTTTTTGACCAAAACGACAGGACCGGAGCTGATAAAAATGTTGATATGCATGTTATTTTTTTTCTGACTGCGATTTCAAAACCATGCACCAGAATTCACTTCTTTCAACTAATTAATGCATTTTGGATGTGTACCTAGAGTTTAAAGCAGAAAAACAGGAACTTTTAGAATTTTCATTTGTTGACCAAAACGACAGGTCCGGAGCTGATAAAAATGTTGATATTGATGTATTTTTTTTTCTGACTGCGGTTTCAAAACCATGCACCAGAATCAACTTCTTTCAACTCAGTAATGCATTTTGGATGTGTACCTAGAGTTTAAAGCAGAAAAACAGGAACTTTTCGAATTTTCATTTGTTGACCAAAACGACAGGACCGGAGCTGATAAAAATGTTGATATGGCTGTTATTTTTTTTCTGACTGCGGTTTCAAAACCATGCACCAGAATCAACTTCTTTCAACTCAGTAATGCATTTTGGATGTGTACCTAGAGTTTAAAGCAGAAAAACAGGAACTTTTCGAATTTTCATTTTTTGACCAAAACGACAGGACCGGAGCTGATAAAAATGTTGATATGGATGTTATTTTTTTTCTGACTGCGGTTTCAAAACCATGCACCAGAATCAACTTCTTTCAACTCAGTAATGCATTTTGGATGTGTGCCTAGAGTTTAAAGCAGAAAAACAGGAACTTTTAGAATTTTCATTTTTTGACCAAAACGACATGACCGGAGCTGATAAAAATGTTGATATGGATGTTATTTTTTTTCTGACTGCGATTTCAAAACCATGCATCAAAATTCACTTCTTTCAACTCAGTAATGCATTTTGGATGTGTACCTAGAGTTTAAAGCAGAAAAACAGGATCTTTTAGAATTTTCATTTTTTGACAAAAACGACAGGACCGGAGCTGATAAAAATGTTGATATGGATGTTATTTTTTTTCTGACTGCGGTTTCAAAACCATGCACCAGAATCAACTTCTTTCAACTCAGTAATGCATTTTGGATGTGTGCCTAGAGTTTAAAGCAGAAAAACAGGAACTTTTAGAATTTTAATTATTTGACCAAAACGACAGGACCGGAGCTAATAAAAATGTTGATATGGATGTTATTTTTTTTCTGACTGCGATTTCAAAACCATGCACCAGAATTCACTTCTTTCAACTCAGTAATGCATTTTGGATGTGTACCTAGAGTTTAAAGCAGAAAAACAGGAACTTTTAGAATTTTCATTTGTTGACCAAAACGACAGGACCGGAGCTGATAAAAATGTTGATATTGATGTTATTTTTTTTCTGACTGCGATTTCAAAACCATGCACCAGAATCAACTTCTTTCAACTCAGTAATGCATTTTGGATGTGTACCTTGAGTTTAAAGCAGAAAAACAGGAACTTTTAGAATTTTCATTTTTTGACCAAAACGACAGGTCCGGAGCTGATAAAAATGTTGATATTGATGTAATTTTTTTTCTGACTGCGGTTTCAAAACCATGCACCAGAATCAACTTCTTTCAACTCAGTAATGCATTTTGGATGTGTACCTAGAGTTTAAAGCAGAAAAACAGGAACTTTTAGAATTTTCATTTTTTGACCAAAACGACAGGACCGGAGCTGATAAAAATGTTGATATGGATGTAATTTTTTTCTGACTGCGGTTTCAAAACCATGCACCAGAATCAACTTCTTTCAACTCAGTAATGCATTTTGGATGTGTACCTAGAGTTTAAAGCAGAAAAACAGGAACTTTTAGAATTTTCATTTGTTGACCAAAACGACAGGACCGGAGCTGATAAAAATGTTGATATGGATGTTCTTTTTTTTTCTGACTGCGATTTCAAAACCATGCACCAGAATTCACTTCTTTCAACTCAGTAATGCATTTTGGATGTGTACCTAGAGTTTAAAGCAGAAAAACAGGAACTTTTAGAATTTTCATTTTTTGACCAAAACGACAGGACCGGAGCTGATAAAAATGTTGATATGGCTGTTATTTTTTTTCTGACTGCGGATTCAAAACCATGCACCAGAATCAACTTCTTTCAACTCAGTAATGCATTTTGGATGTGTACCTAGAGTTTAAAGCAGAAAAACAGGAACTTTTCGAATTTTCATTTTTTGACCAAAACGACAGGACCGGAGCTGATAAAAATGTTGATATGGCTGTTATTTTTTTTCTGACTGCGGTTTCAAAACCATGCACCAGAATTAACTTCTTTTAACTCAGTAATGCATTTTGGATGTGTACCTAGAGTTTAAAGCAGAAAAACAGGAACTTTTAGAATTTTCATTTGTTGACCAAAACGACAGGACCGGAGCTGATAAAAATGTTGATATTGATGTTATTTTTTTTCTGACTGCGATTTCAAAACCATGCACCAGAATCAACTTCTTTCAACTCAGTAATGCATTTTGGATGTGTACCTTGAGTTTAAAGCAGAAAAACAGGAACTTTTAGAATTTTCATTTTTTGACCAAAACGACAGGTCCGGAGCTGATAAAAATGTTGATATTGATGTAATTTTTTTTCTGACTGCGGTTTCAAAACCATGCACCAGAATCAACTTCTTTCAACTCAGTAATGCATTTTGGATGTGTACCTAGAGTTTAAAGCAGAAAAACAGGAACTTTTAGAATTTTCATTTTTTGACCAAAACGACAGGACCGGAGCTGATAAAAATGTTGATATGGATGTAATTTTTTTCTGACTGCGGTTTCAAAACCATGCACCAGAATCAACTTCTTTCAACTCAGTAATGCATTTTGGATGTGTACCTAGAGTTTAAAGCAGAAAAACAGGAACTTTTAGAATTTTCATTTGTTGACCAAAACGACAGGACCGGAGCTGATAAAAATGTTGATATGGATGTTCTTTTTTTTCTGACTGCGATTTCAAAACCATGCACCAGAATTCACTTCTTTCAACTCAGTAATGCATTTTGGATGTGTACCTAGAGTTTAAAGCAGAAAAACAGGAACTTTTAGAATTTTCATTTTTTGACCAAAACGACAGGACCGGAGCTGATAAAAATGTTGATATGGATGTTATTTTTTTTCTGACTGCGGTTTCAAAACCATGCACCAGAATCAACTTCTTTCAACTCAGTAATGCATTTTGGATGTGTACCTAGAGTTTAAAGCAGAAAAACAGGAACTTTTCGAATTTTCATTTTTTGACCAAAACGACAGGACCGGAGCTGATAAAAATGTTGATATGGCTGTTATTTTTTTTCTGACTGCGGTTTCAAAACAATGCACCAGAATTAACTTCTTTTAACTCAGTAATGCATTTTGGATGTGTACCTAGAGTTTAAAGCAGAAAAACAGGAACTTTTCGAATTTTCATTTTTTGACCAAAACGACAGGACCGGAGCTGATAAAAATGTTGATATGGATGTTATTTTTTTTCTGACTGCGATTTCAAAACCATGCACCAGAATTCACTTCTTTCAACTCAGTAATGCATTTTGGATGTGTACCTAGAGTTTAAAGCAGAAAAACAGGAACTTTTAGAATTTTAATTTTTTGACCAAAACGACAGGTCCGGAGATGATAAAAATGTTGATATTGATGTATTTTTTTTTCTGACTGCGGTTTCAAAACCATGCACCAGAATCAACTTCTTTCAACTCAGTAATGCATTTTGGATGTGTACCTAGAGTTTAAAGCAGAAAAACAGGAACTTTTCGAATTTTCATTTTTTGACCAAAACGACAGGACCGGAGCTGATAAAAATGTTGATATGGCTGTTATTTTTTTTCTGACTGCGGATTCAAAACCATGCACCAGAATCAACTTCTTTCAACTCAGTAATGCATTTTGGATGTGTACCTAGAGTTTAAAGCAGAAAAACAGGAACTTTTCGAATTTTCATTTTTTGACCAAAACGACAGGACCGGAGCTGATAAAAATGTTGATATGGCTGTTATTTTTTTTCTGACTGCGGTTTCAAAACCATGCACCAGAATTAACTTCTTTTAACTCAGTAATGCATTTTGGATGTGTACCTAGAGTTTAAAGCAGAAAAACAGGAACTTTTCGAATTTTCATTTTTTGACCAAAACGACAGGACCGGAGCTGATAAAAATGTTGATATGGATGTTATTTTTTTTCTGACTGCGGTTTCAAAACCATGCACCAGAATCAACTTCTTTCAACTCAGTAATGCATTTTGGATGTGTGCCTAGAGTTTAAAGCAGAAAAACAGGAACTTTTAGAATTTTCATTTTTTGACCAAAACGACAGGACCGGAGCTGATAAAAATGTTGATATGGATGTTATTTTTTTTCTGACTGCGATTTCAAAACCATGCACCAGAATTCACTTCTTTCAACTCAGTAATGCATTTTGGATGTGTACCTAGAGTTTAAAGCAGAAAAACAGGAACTTTTAGAATTTTCATTTTTTGACCAAAACGACAGTACCGGAGCTGATAAAAATGTTGATATTGATGTTATTTTTTTTCTGACTGCGATTTCAAAACCATGCACCAGAATCAACTTCTTTCAACTCAGTAATGCATTTTGGATGTGTACCTTGAGTTTAAAGCAGAAAAACAGGAACTTTTAGAATTTTCATTTTTTGACCAAAACGACAGGTCCGGAGCTGATAAAATGTTGATATTGATGTAATTTTTTTTCTGACTGCGGTTTCAAAACCATGCACCAGAATCAACTTCTTTCAACTCAGTAATGCATTTTGGATGTGTACCTAGAGTTTAAAGCAGAAAAACAGGAACTTTTAGAATTTTCATTTTTTGACCAAAACGACAGGACCGGAGCTGATAAAAATGTTGATATGGATGTTATTTTTTTTCTGACTGCGATTTCAAAACCATGCACCAGAATTCACTTCTTTCAACTCAGTAATGCATTTTGGATGTGTACCTAGAGTTTAAAGCAGAAAAACAGGAACTTTTAGAATTTTCATTTTTTGACCAAAACGACAGTACCGGAGCTGATAAAAATGTTGATATTGATGTTATTTTTTTTCTGACTGCGATTTCAAAACCATGCACCAGAATCAACTTCTTTCAACTCAGTAATGCATTTTGGATGTGTACCTTGAGTTTAAAGCAGAAAAACAGGAACTTTTAGAATTTTCATTTTTTGACCAAAACGACAGGTCCGGAGCTGATAAAATGTTGATATTGATGTAATTTTTTTTCTGACTGCGGTTTCAAAACCATGCACCAGAATCAACTTCTTTCAACTCAGTAATGCATTTTGGATGTGTACCTAGAGTTTAAAGCAGAAAAACAGGAACTTTTAGAATTTTCATTTTTTGACCAAAACGACAGGACCGGAGCTGATAAAAATGTTGATATGGATGCAATTTTTTTCTGACTGCGGTTTCAAAACCATGCACCAGAATCAACTTCTTTCAACTCAGTAATGCATTTTGGATGTGTACCTAGGGTTTAAAGCAGAAAAACAGGAACTTTTAGAATTTTCATTTTTTGACCAAAACGACAGGACCGGAGCTGATAAAAATGTTGATATGGCTGTTATTTTTTTTCTGACTGCGGTTTCAAAACCATGCACCAGAATTAACTTCTTTTAACTCAGTAATGCATTTTGGATGTGTACCTAGAGTTTAAAGCAGAAAAACAGGAACTTTTCGAATTTTCATTTTTTGACCAAAACGACAGGACCGGAGCTGATAAAAATGTTGATATGGATGTTATTTTTTTTCTGACTGCGGTTTCAAAACCATGCACCAGAATCAACTTCTTTCAACTCAGTAATGCATTTTGGATGTGTGCCTAGAGTTTAAAGCAGAAAAACAGGAACTTTTAGAATTTTCATTTTTTGACCAAAACGACAGGACCGGAGCTGATAAAAATGTTGATATGGATGTTATTTTTTTTCTGACTGCGATTTCAAAACCATGCACCAGAATTCACTTCTTTCAACTCAGTAATGCATTTTGGATGTGTACCTAGAGTTTAAAGCAGAAAAACAGGAACTTTTAGAATTTTCATTTTTTGACCAAAACGACAGTACCGGAGCTGATAAAAATGTTGATATTGATGTTATTTTTTTTCTGACTGCGATTTCAAAACCATGCACCAGAATCAACTTCTTTCAACTCAGTAATGCATTTTGGATGTGTACCTTGAGTTTAAAGCAGAAAAACAGGAACTTTTAGAATTTTCATTTTTTGACCAAAACGACAGGTCCGGAGCTGATAAAATGTTGATATTGATGTAATTTTTTTTCTGACTGCGGTTTCAAAACCATGCACCAGAATCAACTTCTTTCAACTCAGTAATGCATTTTGGATGTGTACCTAGAGTTTAAAGCAGAAAAACAGGAACTTTTAGAATTTTCATTTTTTGACCAAAACGACAGGACCGGAGCTGATAAAAATGTTGATATGGATGTTATTTTTTTTCTGACTGCGATTTCAAAACCATGCACCAGAATTCACTTCTTTCAACTCAGTAATGCATTTTGGATGTGTACCTAGAGTTTAAAGCAGAAAAACAGGAACTTTTAGAATTTTCATTTTTTGACCAAAACGACAGTACCGGAGCTGATAAAAATGTTGATATTGATGTTATTTTTTTTCTGACTGCGATTTCAAAACCATGCACCAGAATCAACTTCTTTCAACTCAGTAATGCATTTTGGATGTGTACCTTGAGTTTAAAGCAGAAAAACAGGAACTTTTAGAATTTTCATTTTTTGACCAAAACGACAGGTCCGGAGCTGATAAAATGTTGATATTGATGTAATTTTTTTTCTGACTGCGGTTTCAAAACCATGCACCAGAATCAACTTCTTTCAACTCAGTAATGCATTTTGGATGTGTACCTAGAGTTTAAAGCAGAAAAACAGGAACTTTTAGAATTTTCATTTTTTGACCAAAACGACAGGACCGGAGCTGATAAAAATGTTGATATGGATGCAATTTTTTTCTGACTGCGGTTTCAAAACCATGCACCAGAATCAACTTCTTTCAACTCAGTAATGCATTTTGGATGTGTACCTAGGGTTTAAAGCAGAAAAACAGGAACTTTTAGAATTTTCATTTTTTGACCAAAACGACAGGACCGGAGCTGATAAAAATGTTGATATGGATGTTATTTATTTTCTGACTGCGATTTCAAAACCATGCACCAGAATTCACTTCTTTCAACTCAGTAATGCATTTTGGATGTGTACCTAGAGTTTAAAGCAGAAAAACAGGAACTTTTAGAATTTTCATTTTTTGACCAAAACGACAGGTCCGGAGATGATAAAAATGTTGATATTGATGTATTTTTTTTTCTGACTGCGGTTTCAAAACCATGCACCAGAATCAACTTCTTTCAACTCAGTAATGCATTTTGGATGTGTACCTAGAGTTTAAAGCAGAAAAACAGGAACTTTTAGAATTTTCATTTTTTGACCAAAACGACAGGACCGGAGCTGATAAAAATGTTGATATGGCTGTTATTTTTTTTCTGACTGCGGTTTCAAAACCATGCACCAGAATCAACTTCTTTCAACTCAGTAATGCATTTTGGATGTGTACCTAGAGTTTAAAGCAGAAAAACAGGAACTTTTCGAATTTTCATTTTTTGACCAAAACGACAGGACCGGAGCTGATAAAAATGTTGATATGGATGTAATTTTTTTCTGACTGCGGTTTCAAAACCATGCACCAGAATTCACTTATTTCAACTCAGTAATGCATTTTGGATGTGTACCTAGAGTTTAAAGCAGAAAAACAGGAACTTTTAGAATTTTCATTTTTTGACCAAAACGACAGGACCGGAGCTGATAAAAATGTTGATATGGATGTAATTTTTTTCTGACTGCGGTTTCAAAACCATGCACCAGAATTCACTTCTTTCAACTCAGTAATGCATTTTGGATGTGTACCTAGAGTTTAAAGCAGAAAAACAGGAACTTTTAGAATTTTCATTTGTTGACCAAAACGACAGGTCCGGAGCTGATAAAAATGTTGATATTGATGTATTTTTTTTTCTGACTGCGGTTTCAAAACCATGCACCAGAATCAACTTCTTTCAACTCAGTAATGCATTTTGGATGTGTACCTAGAGTTTAAAGCAGAAAAACAGGAACTTTTAGAATTTTCATTTTTTGACCAAAACGACAGGACCGGAGCTGATAAAAATGTTGATATGGATGTTATTTTTTTTCTGACTGCGATTTCAAAACCATGCACCAGAATTCACTTCTTTCAACTCAGTAATGCATTTTGGATGTGTACCTAGAGTTTAAAGCAGAAAAACAGGAACTTTTAGAATTTTCATTTTTTGACCAAAACGACAGGTCCGGAGATGATAAAAATGTTGATATTGATGTATTTTTTTTTCTGACTGCGGTTTCAAAACCATGCACCAGAATCAACTTCTTTTAACTCAGTAATGCATTTTGGATGTGTACCTAGAGTTTAAAGCAGAAAAACAGGAACTTTTCGAATTTTCATTTTTTGACCAAAACGACAGGACCGGAGCTGATAAAAATGTTGATATGGATGTTATTTTTTTTCTGACTGCGGTTTCAAAACCATGCACCAGAATCAACTTCTTTCAACTCAGTAATGCATTTTGGATGTGTGCCTAGAGTTTAAAGCAGAAAAACAGGAACTTTTAGAATTTTCATTTTTTGACCAAAACGACAGGACCGGAGCTGATAAAAATGTTGATATGGATGTTCTTTTTTTTCTGACTGCGATTTCAAAACCATGCACCAGAATTCACTTCTTTCAACTCAGTAATGCATTTTGGATGTGTACCTAGAGTTTAAAGCAGAAAAACAGGAACTTTTAGAATTTTCATTTTTTGACCAAAACGACAGGACCGGAGCTGATAAAAATGTTGATATTGATGTTATTTTTTTTCTGACTGCGATTTCAAAACCATGCACCAGAATCAACTTCTTTCAACTCAGTAATGCATTTTGGATGTGTACCTTGAGTTTAAAGCAGAAAAACAGGAACTTTTAGAATTTTCATTTTTTGACCAAAACGACAGGTCCGGAGCTGATAAAATGTTGATATTGATGTAATTTTTTTTCTGACTGCGGTTTCAAAACCATGCAGCAGAATCAACTTCTTTCAACTCAGTAATGCATTTTGGATGTGTACCTAGAGTTTAAAGCAGAAAAACAGGAACTTTTAGAATTTTCATTTTTTGACCAAAACGACAGGACCGGAGCTGATAAAAATTTTGATATGGATGTAATTTTTTTCTGACTGCGGTTTCAAAACCATGCACCAGAATCAACTTCTTTCAACTCAGTAATGCATTTTGGATGTGTGCCTAGAGTTTAAAGCAGAAAAACAGGAACTTTTAGAATTTTCATTTTTTGACCAAAACGACAGGACCGGAGCTGATAAAAATGTTGATATGGATGTTCTTTTTTTTCTGACTGCGATTTCAAAACCATGCACCAGAATTCACTTCTTTCAACTCAGTAATGCATTTTGGATGTGTACCTAGAGTTTAAAGCAGAAAAACAGGAACTTTTAGAATTTTCATTTTTTGACCAAAACGACAGGACCGGAGCTGATAAAAATGTTGATATTGATGTTATTTTTTTTCTGACTGCGATTTCAAAACCATGCACCAGAATCAACTTCTTTCAACTCAGTAATGCATTTTGGATGTGTACCTTGAGTTTAAAGCAGAAAAACAGGAACTTTTAGAATTTTCATTTTTTGACCAAAACGACAGGTCCGGAGCTGATAAAATGTTGATATTGATGTAATTTTTTTTCTGACTGCGGTTTCAAAACCATGCAGCAGAATCAACTTCTTTCAACTCAGTAATGCATTTTGGATGTGTACCTAGAGTTTAAAGCAGAAAAACAGGAACTTTTAGAATTTTCATTTTTTGACCAAAACGACAGGACCGGAGCTGATAAAAATTTTGATATGGATGTAATTTTTTTCTGACTGCGGTTTCAAAACCATGCACCAGAATCAACTTCTTTCAACTCAGTAATGCATTTTGGATGTGTGCCTAGAGTTTAAAGCAGAAAAACAGGAACTTTTAGAATTTTCATTTTTTGACCAAAACGACAGGACCGGAGCTGATAAAAATGTTGATATGGATGTTATTTTTTTTCTGACTGCGACTTCAAAACCATGCACCAGAATTCACTTCTTTCAACTCAGTAATGCATTTTGGATGTGTACCTAGAGTTTAAAGCAGAAAAACAGGAACTTTTAGAATTTTCATTTTTTGACCAAAACGACAGGACCGGAGCTGATAAAAATGTTGATATTGATGTTATTTTTTTTCTGACTGCGATTTCAAAACCATGCACCAGAATCAACTTCTTTCAACTCAGTAATGCATTTTGGATGTGTACCTAGAGTTTAAAGCAGAAAAACAGGAACTTTTAGAATTTTCATTTTTTGACCAAAACGACAGGACCGGAGCTGATAAAAATTTTGATATGGATGTAATTTTTTTCTGACTGCGGTTTCAAAACCATGCACCAGAATCAACTTCTTTCAACTCAGTAATGCATTTTGGATGTGTACCTAGAGTTTAAAGCAGAAAAACAGGAACTTTTAGAATTTTCATTTGTTGACCAAAACGACAGGACCGGAGCTGATAAAAATGTTGATATGGATGTTCTTTTTTTTCTGACTGCGATTTCAAAACCATGCACCAGAATTCACTTCTTTCAACTCAGTAATGCATTTTGGATGTGTACCTAGAGTTTAAAGCAGAAAAACAGGAACTTTTAGAATTTTCATTTTTTGACCAAAACGACAGGACCGGAGCTGATAAAAATGTTGATATTGATGTTATTTTTTTTCTGACTGCGATTTCAAAACCATGCACCAGAATCAACTTCTTTCAACTCAGTAATGCATTTTGGATGTGTACCTTGAGTTTAAAGCAGAAAAACAGGAACTTTTAGAATTTTCATTTGTTGACCAAAACGACAGGTCCGGAGCTGATAAAAATGTTGATATTGATGTATTTTTTTTTCTGACTGCGGTTTCAAAACCATGCACCAGAATCAACTTCTTTCAACTCAGTAATGCATTTTGGATGTGTACCTAGAGTTTAAAGCAGAAAAACAGGAACTTTTAGAATTTTCATTTTTTGACCAAAACGACAGGACCGGAGCTGATAAAAATGTTGATATGGATGTTATTTTTTTTCTGACTGCGATTTCAAAACCATGCACCAGAATTCACTTCTTTCAACTCAGTAATGCATTTTGGATGTGTACCTAGAGTTTAAAGCAGAAAAACAGGAACTTTTAGAATTTTCATTTGTTGACCAAAACGACAGGACCGGAGCTGATAAAAATGTTGATATGGATGTTCTTTTTTTTCTAACTGCGATTTCAAAACCATGCACCAGAATTCACTTCTTTCAACTCAGTAATGCATTTTGGATGTGTACCTAGAGTTTAAAGCAGAAAAACAGGAACTTTTAGAATTTTCATTTTTTGACCAAAACGACAGGACCGGAGCTGATAAAAATGTTGATATTGATGTTATTTTTTTTCTGACTGCGATTTCAAAACCATGCACCAGAATCAACTTCTTTCAACTCAGTAATGCATTTTGGATGTGTACCTTGAGTTTAAAGCAGAAAAACAGGAACTTTTAGAATTTTCATTTTTTGACCAAAACGACAGTACCGGAGCTGATAAAAATGTTGATATTGATGTAATTTTTTTTTCTGACTGCGGTTTCAAAACCATGCATCAGAATTCACTTCTTTCAACTCAGTAATGCATTTTGGATGTGTACCTAGAGTTTAAAGCAGAAAAACAGGAACTTTTAGAATTTTCATTTTTTGACCAAAACGACAGGACCGGAGCTGATAAAAATGTTGATATGCATGTTATTTTTTTTCTGACTGCGATTTCAAAACCATGCACCAGAATTCACTTCTTTCAACTCAGTAATGCATTTTGGATGTGTACCTAGAGTTTAAAGCAGAAAAACAGGAACTTTTAGAATTTTCATTTGTTGACCAAAACGACAGGTCCGGAGCTGATAAAAATGTTGATATTGATGTATTTTTTTTTCTGACTGCGGTTTCAAAACCATGCACCAGAATCAACTTCTTTCAACTCAGTAATGCATTTTGGATGTGTACCTAGAGTTTAAAGCAGAAAAACAGGAACTTTTAGAATTTTCATTTTTTGACCAAAACGACAGGACCGGAGCTGATAAAAATGTTGATATGGATGTTATTTTTATTCTGACTGCGATTTCAAAACCATGCACCAGAATTCACTTCTTTCAACTCAGTAATGCATTTTGGATGTGTACCTAGAGTTTAAAGCAGAAAAACAGGAACTTTTAGAATTTTCATTTTTTGACCAAAACGACAGGTCCGGAGATGATAAAAATGTTGATATTGATGTATTTTTTTTTCTGACTGCGGTTTCAAAACCATGCACCAGAATCAACTTCTTTCAACTCAGTAATGCATTTTGGATATGTACCTAGAGTTTAAAGCAGAAAAACAGGAACTTTTCGAATTTTCATTTTTTGACCAAAACGACAGGACCGGAGCTGATAAAAATGTTGATATGGCTGTTATTTTTTTTCTGACTGCGGTTTCAAAACCATGCACCAGAATCAACTTCTTTCAACTCAGTAATGCATTTTGGATGTGTACCTAGAGTTTAAAGCAGAAAAACAGGAACTTTTCGAATTTTCATTTTTTGACCAAAACGACAGGACCGGAGCTGATAAAAATGTTGATATGGATGTAATTTTTTTCTGACTGCGGTTTCAAAACCATGCACCAGAATTCACTTCTTTCAACTCAGTAATGCATTTTGGATGTGTACCTAGAGTTTAAAGCAGAAAAAAAGGAACTTTTAGAATTTTCATTTTTTGACCAAAACGACAGGACCGGAGCTGATAAAAATGTTGATATGGATATAATTTTTTTCTGACTGCGGTTTCAAAACCATGCACCAGAATTCACTTCTTTCAACTCAGTAATGCATTTTGGATGTGTACCTAGAGTTTAAAGCAGAAAAACAGGAACTTTTAGAATTTTCATTTTTTGACCAAAACGACAGGACCGGAGCTGATAAAAATGTTGATATGGATGTTATTTTTTTTCTGACTGCGATTTCAAAACCATGCACCAGAATTCACTTCTTTCAACTCAGTAATGCATTTTGGATGTGTACCTAGAGTTTAAAGCAGAAAAACAGGAACTTTTAGAATTTTCATTTTTTGACCAAAACGACAGGTCCGGAGATGATAAAAATGTTGATATTGATGTATTTTTTTTTCTGACTGCGGTTTCAAAACCATGCACCAGAATCAACTTCTTTCAACTCAGTAATGCATTTTGGATGTGTACCTAGAGTTTAAAGCAGAAAAACAGGAACTTTTCGAATTTTAATTTTTTGACCAAAACGACAGGACCGGAGCTGATAAAAATGTTGATATGGCTGTTATTTTTTTTCTGACTGCGGTTTCAAAACCATGCACCAGAATCAACTTCTTTTAACTCAGTAATGCATTTTGGATGTGTACCTAGAGTTTAAAGCAGAAAAACAGGAACTTTTCGAATTTTCATTTTTTGACCAAAACGACAGGACCGGAGCTGATAAAAATGTTGATATGGATGTTATTTTTTTTCTGACTGTGGTTTCAAAACCATGCACCAGAATCAACTTCTTTCAACTCAGTAATGCATTTTGGATGTGTGCCTAGAGTTTAAAGCAGAAAAACAGGAACTTTTCGAATTTTCATTTTTTGACCAAAACGACAGGACCGGAGCTGATAAAAATGTTGATATGGATGTTATTTTTTTTCTGACTGCGATTTCAAAACCATGCACCAGAATTCACTTCTTTCAACTCAGTAATGCATTTTGGATGTGTACCTAGAGTTTAAAGCAGAAAAACAGGAACTTTTAGAATTTTCATTTTTTGACCAAAACGACAGGACCGGAGCTGATAAAAATGTTGATATTGATGTTATTTTTTTCTGACTGCGATTTCAAAACCATGCACCAGAATCAACTTCTTTCAACTCAGTAATGCATTTTGGATGTGTACCTTGAGTTTAAAGCAGAAAAACAGGAAATTTTAGAATTTTCATTTTTTGACCAAAACGACAGGTCCGGAGCTGATAAAATGTTGATATTGATGTAATTTTTTTTTCTGACTGCGGTTTCAAAACCATGCACCAGAATCAACTTCTTTCAACTCAGTAATGCATTTTGGATGTGTACCTAGAGTTTAAAGCAGAAAAACAGGAACTTTTAGAATTTTCATTTTTTGACCAAAACGACAGGACCGGAGCTGATAAAAATGTTGATATGGATGCAATTTTTTTCTGACTGCGGTTTCAAAACCATGCACCAGAATTCACTTCTTTCAACTCAGTAATGCATTTTGGATGTGTACCTAGAGTTTAAAGCAGAAAAACAGGAACTTTTAGAATTTTCATTTTTTGACCAAAACGACAGGACCGGAGCTGATAAAAATGTTGATATGGATGTTATTTTTTTTCTGACTGCGATTTCAAAACCATGCACCAGAATTCACTTCTTTCAACTCAGTAATGCATTTTGGATGTGTACCTAGAGTTTAAAGCAGAAAAACAGGAACTTTTAGAATTTTCATTTTTTGACCAAAACGACAGGTCCGGAGATGATAAAAATGTTGATATTGATGTATTTTTTTTTCTGACTGCGGTTTCAAAACCATGCACCAGAATCAACTTCTTTCAACTCAGTAATGCATTTTGGATGTGTACCTAGAGTTTAAAGCAGAAAAACAGGAACTTTTCGAATTTTCATTTTTTGACCAAAACGACAGGACCGGAGCTGATAAAAATGTTGATATGGCTGTTATTTTTTTTCTGACTGCGGTTTCAAAACCATGCACCAGAATCAACTTCTTTTAACTCAGTAATGCATTTTGGATGTGTACCTAGAGTTTAAAGCAGAAAAACAGGAACTTTTCGAATTTTCATTTTTTGACCAAAACGACAGGACCGGAGCTGATAAAAATGTTGATATGGATGTTATTTTTTTTCTGACTGCGATTTCAAAACCATGCACCAGAATTCACTTCTTTCAACTCAGTAATGCATTTTGGATGTGTACCTAGAGTTTAAAGCAGAAAAACAGGAACTTTTAGAATTTTCATTTGTTGACCAAAACGACAGGACCGGAGCTGATAAAAATGTTGATATGGATGTTCTTTTTTTTCTGACTGCGATTTCAAAACCATGCACCAGAATTCACTTCTTTCAACTCAGTAATGCATTTTGGATGTGTACCTAGAGTTTAAAGCAGAAAAACAGGAACTTTTAGAATTTTCATTTTTTGACCAAAACGACAGGACCGGAGCTGATAAAAATGTTGATATTGATGTTATTTTTTTTCTGACTGCGATTTCAAAACCATGCACCAGAATCAACTTCTTTCAACTCAGTAATGCATTTTGGATGTGTACCTTGAGTTTAAAGCAGAAAAACAGGAACTTTTAGAATTTTCATTTTTTGACCAAAACGACAGTACCGGAGCTGATAAAAATGTTGATATTGATGTAATTTTTTTTTCTGACTGCGGTTTCAAAACCATGCATCAGAATTCACTTCTTTCAACTCAGTAATGCATTTTGGATGTGTACCTAGAGTTTAAAGCAGAAAAACAGGAACTTTTAGAATTTTCATTTTTTGACCAAAACGACAGGACCGGAGCTGATAAAAATGTTGATATGCATGTTATTTTTTTTCTGACTGCGATTTCAAAACCATGCACCAGAATTCACTTCTTTCAACTCAGTAATGCATTTTGGATGTGTACCTAGAGTTTAAAGCAGAAAAACAGGAACTTTTAGAATTTTCATTTGTTGACCAAAACGACAGGTCCGGAGCTGATAAAAATGTTGATATTGATGTATTTTTTTTTCTGACTGCGGTTTCAAAACCATGCACCAGAATCAACTTCTTTCAACTCAGTAATGCATTTTGGATGTGTACCTAGAGTTTAAAGCAGAAAAACAGGAACTTTTAGAATTTTCATTTTTTGACCAAAACGACAGGACCGGAGCTGATAAAAATGTTGATATGGATGTTATTTTTTTTCTGACTGCGATTTCAAAACCATGCACCAGAATTCACTTCTTTCAACTCAGTAATGCATTTTGGATGTGTACCTAGAGTTTAAAGCAGAAAAACAGGAACTTTTAGAATTTTCATTTTTTGACCAAAACGACAGGTCCGGAGATGATAAAAATGTTGATATTGATGTATTTTTTTTTCTGACTGCGGTTTCAAAACCATGCACCAGAATCAACTTCTTTCAACTCAGTAATGCATTTTGGATGTGTACCTAGAGTTTAAAGCAGAAAAACAGGAACTTTTCGAATTTTCATTTTTTGACCAAAACGACAGGACCGGAGCTGATAAAAATGTTGATATGGCTGTTATTTTTTTTCTGACTGCGGTTTCAAAACCATGCACCAGAATCAACTTCTTTCAACTCAGTAATGCATTTTGGATGTGTACCTAGAGTTTAAAGCAGAAAAACAGGAACTTTTCGAATTTTCATTTTTTGACCAAAACGACAGGACCGGAGCTGATAAAAATGTTGATATGGATGTAATTTTTTTCTGACTGCGGTTTCAAAACCATGCACCAGAATTCACTTCTTTCAACTCAGTAATGCATTTTGGATGTGTACCTAGAGTTTAAAGCAGAAAAACAGGAACTTTTAGAATTTTCATTTTTTGACCAAAACGACAGGACCGGAGCTGATAAAAATGTTGATATGGATATCATTTTTTTCTGACTGCGGTTTCAAAACCATGCACCAGAATTCACTTCTTTCAACTCAGTAATGCATTTTGGATGTGTACCTAGAGTTTAAAGCAGAAAAACAGGAACTTTTAGAATTTTCATTTTTTGACCAAAACGACAGGACCGGAGCTGATAAAAATGTTGATATGGATGTTATTTTTTTTCTGACTGCGATTTCAAAACCATGCACCAGAATTCACTTCTTTCAACTCAGTAATGCATTTTGGATGTGTACCTAGAGTTTAAAGCAGAAAAACAGGAACTTTTAGAATTTTCATTTTTTGACCAAAACGACAGGTCCGGAGATGATAAAAATGTTGATATTGATATATTTTTTTTTCTGACTGCGGTTTCAAAACCATGCACCAGAATCAACTTCTTTCAACTCAGTAATGCATTTTGGATGTGTACCTAGAGTTTAAAGCAGAAAAACAGGAACTTTTCGAATTTTAATTTTTTGACCAAAACGACAGGACCGGAGCTGATAAAAATGTTGATATGGCTGTTATTTTTTTTCTGACTGCGGTTTCAAAACCATGCACCAGAATCAACTTCTTTTAACTCAGTAATGCATTTTGGATGTGTACCTAGAGTTTAAAGCAGAAAAACAGGAACTTTTCGAATTTTCATTTTTTGACCAAAACGACAGGACCGGAGCTGATAAAAATGTTGATATGGATGTTATTTTTTTTCTGACTGCGGTTTCAAAACCATGCACCAGAATCAACTTCTTTCAACTCAGTAATGCATTTTGGATGTGTGCCTAGAGTTTAAAGCAGAAAAACAGGAACTTTTAGAATTTTCATTTTTTGACCAAAACGACAGGACCGGAGCTGATAAAAATGTTGATATGGATGTTATTTTTTTTCTGACTGCGATTTCAAAACCATGCACCAGAATTCACTTCTTTCAACTCAGTAATGCATTTTGGATGTGTACCTAGAGTTTAAAGCAGAAAAACAGGAACTTTTAGAATTTTCATTTTTTGACCAAAACGACAGGACCGGAGCTGATAAAAATGTTGATATGGATGTTATTTTTTTTCTGACTGCGATTTCAAAACCATGCACCAGAATTCACTTCTTTCAACTCAGTAATGCATTTTGGATGTGTACCTAGAGTTTAAAGCAGAAAAACAGGAACTTTTAGAATTTTCATTTTTTGACCAAAACGACAGGTCCGGAGATGATAAAAATGTTGATATTGATGTATTTTTTTTTCTGACTGCGGTTTCAAAACCATGCACCAGAATCAACTTCTTTCAACTCAGTAATGCATTTTGGATGTGTACCTAGAGTTTAAAGCAGAAAAACAGGAACTTTTCGAATTTTCATTTTTTGACCAAAACGACAGGACCGGAGCTGATAAAAATGTTGATATGGCTGTTATTTTTTTTCTGACTGCGGTTTCAAAACCATGCACCAGAATCAACTTCTTTTAACTCAGTAATGCATTTTGGATGTGTACCTAGAGTTTAAAGCAGAAAAACAGGAACTTTTCGAATTTTCATTTTTTGACCAAAACGACAGGACCGGAGCTGATAAAAATGTTGATATGGATGTTATTTTTTTTCTGACTGCGATTTCAAAACCATGCACCAGAATTCACTTCTTTCAACTCAGTAATGCATTTTGGATGTGTACCTAGAGTTTAAAGCAGAAAAACAGGAACTTTTAGAATTTTCATTTGTTGACCAAAACGACAGGACCGGAGCTGATAAAAATGTTGATATGGATGTTCTTTTTTTTCTGACTGCGATTTCAAAACCATGCACCAGAATTCACTTCTTTCAACTCAGTAATGCATTTTGGATGTGTACCTAGAGTTTAAAGCAAAAAAACAGGAACTTTTAGAATTTTCATTTTTTGACCAAAACGACAGGACCGGAGCTGATAAAAATGTTGATATTGATGTTATTTTTTTTCTGACTGCGATTTCAAAACCATGCACCAGAATCAACTTCTTTCAACTCAGTAATGCATTTTGGATGTGTACCTTGAGTTTAAAGCAGAAAAACAGGAACTTTTAGAATTTTCATTTTTTGACCAAAACGACAGTACCGGAGCTGATAAAAATGTTGATATTGATGTAATTTTTTTTTCTGACTGCGGTTTCAAAACCATGCATCAGAATTCACTTCTTTCAACTCAGTAATGCATTTTGGATGTGTACCTAGAGTTTAAAGCAGAAAAACAGGAACTTTTAGAATTTTCATTTTTTGACCAAAACGACAGGACCGGAGCTGATAAAAATGTTGATATGCATGTTATTTTTTTTCTGACTGCGATTTCAAAACCATGCACCAGAATTCACTTCTTTCAACTCAGTAATGCATTTTGGATGTGTACCTAGAGTTTAAAGCAGAAAAACAGGAACTTTTAGAATTTTCATTTGTTGACCAAAACGACAGGTCCGGAGCTGATAAAAATGTTGATATTGATGTATTTTTTTTTCTGACTGCGGTTTCAAAACCATGCACCAGAATCAACTTCTTTCAACTCAGTAATGCATTTTGGATGTGTACCTAGAGTTTAAAGCAGAAAAACAGGAACTTTTAGAATTTTCATTTTTTGACCAAAACGACAGGACCGGAGCTGATAAAAATGTTGATATGGATGTTATTTTTTTTCTGACTGCGATTTCAAAACCATGCACCAGAATTCACTTCTTTCAACTCAGTAATGCATTTTGGATGTGTACCTAGAGTTTAAAGCAGAAAAACAGGAACTTTTAGAATTTTCATTTTTTGACCAAAACGACAGGTCCGGAGATGATAAAAATGTTGATATTGATGTATTTTTTTTTCTGACTGCGGTTTCAAAACCATGCACCAAAATCAACTTCTTTCAACTCAGTAATGCATTTTGGATGTGTACCTAGAGTTTAAAGCAGAAAAACAGGAACTTTTCGAATTTTCATTTTTTGACCAAAACGACAGGACCGGAGCTGATAAAAATGTTGATATGGCTGTTATTTTTTTTCTGACTGCGGTTTCAAAACCATGCACCAGAATCAACTTCTTTCAACTCAGTAATGCATTTTGGATGTGTACCTAGAGTTTAAAGCAGAAAAACAGGAACTTTTCGAATTTTCATTTTTTGACCAAAACGACAGGACCGGAGCTGATAAAAATGTTGATATGGATGTAATTTTTTTCTGACTGCGGTTTCAAAACCATGCACCAGAATTCACTTCTTTCAACTCAGTAATGCATTTTGGATGTGTACCTAGAGTTTAAAGCAGAAAAACAGGAACTTTTAGAATTTTCATTTTTTGACCAAAACGACAGGACCGGAGCTGATAAAAATGTTGATATGGATATCATTTTTTTCTGACTGCGGTTTCAAAACCATGCACCAGAATTCACTTCTTTCAACTCAGTAATGCATTTTGGATGTGTACCTAGAGTTTAAAGCAGAAAAACAGGAACTTTTAGAATTTTCATTTTTTGACCAAAACGACAGGACCGGAGCTGATAAAAATGTTGATATGGATGTTATTTTTTTTCTGACTGCGATTTCAAAACCATGCACCAGAATTCACTTCTTTCAACTCAGTAATGCATTTTGGATGTGTACCTAGAGTTTAAAGCAGAAAAACAGGAACTTTTAGAATTTTCATTTTTTGACCAAAACGACAGGTCCGGAGATGATAAAAATGTTGATATTGATATATTTTTTTTTCTGACTGCGGTTTCAAAACCATGCACCAGAATCAACTTCTTTCAACTCAGTAATGCATTTTGGATGTGTACCTAGAGTTTAAAGCAGAAAAACAGGAACTTTTCGAATTTTAATTTTTTGACCAAAACGACAGGACCGGAGCTGATAAAAATGTTGATATGGCTGTTATTTTTTTTCTGACTGCAGTTTCAAAACCATGCACCAGAATCAACTTTTTTTAACTCAGTAATGCATTTTGGATGTGTACCTAGAGTTTAAAGCAGAAAAACAGGAACTTTTCGAATTTTCATTTTTTGACCAAAACGACAGGACCGGAGCTGATAAAAATGTTGATATGGATGTTATTTTTTTTCTGACTGCGGTTTCAAAACCATGCACCAGAATCAACTTCTTTCAACTCAGTAATGCATTTTGGATGTGTGCCTAGAGTTTAAAGCAGAAAAACAGGAACTTTTAGAATTTTCATTTTTTGACCAAAACGACAGGACCGGAGCTGATAAAAATGTTGATATGGATGTTATTTTTTTTCTGACTGCGATTTCAAAACCATGCACCAGAATTCACTTCTTTCAACTCAGTAATGCATTTTGGATGTGTACCTAGAGTTTAAAGCAGAAAAACAGGAACTTTTAGAATTTTCATTTTTTGACCAAAACGACAGGACCGGAGCTGATAAAAATGTTGATATTGATGTTATTTTTTTTCTGACTGCGATTTCAAAACCATGCACCAGAATCAACTTCTTTCAACTCAGTAATGCATTTTGGATGTGTACCTTGAGTTTAAAGCAGAAAAACAGGAACTTTTAGAATTTTCATTTTTTGACCAAAACGACAGGTCCGGAGCTGATAAAATGTTGATATTGATGTAATTTTTTTTTCTGACTGCGGTTTCAAAACCATGCACCAGAATCAACTTCTTTCAACTCAGTAATGCATTTTGGATGTGTACCTAGAGTTTAAAGCAGAAAAACAGGAACTTTTAGAATTTTCATTTTTTGACCAAAACGACAGGACCGGAGCTGATAAAAATGTTGATATGGATGCAATTTTTTTCTGACTGCGGTTTCAAAACCATGCACCAGAATTCACTTCTTTCAACTCAGTAATGCATTTTGGATGTGTACCTAGAGTTTAAAGCAGAAAAACAGGAACTTTTAGAATTTTCATTTTTTGACCAAAACGACAGGACCGGAGCTGATAAAAATGTTGATATGGATGTTATTTTTTTTCTGACTGCGATTTCAAAACCATGCACCAGAATTCACTTCTTTCAACTCAGTAATGCATTTTGGATGTGTACCTAGAGTTTAAAGCAGAAAAACAGGAACTTTTAGAATTTTCATTTTTTGACCAAAACGACAGGTCCGGAGATGATAAAAATGTTGATATTGATGTATTTTTTTTTCTGACTGCGGTTTCAAAACCATGCACCAGAATCAACTTCTTTCAACTCAGTAATGCATTTTGGATGTGTACCTAGAGTTTAAAGCAGAAAAACAGGAACTTTTCGAATTTTCATTTTTTGACCAAAACGACAGGACCGGAGCTGATAAAAATGTTGATATGGCTGTTATTTTTTTTCTGACTGCGGTTTCAAAACCATGCACCAGAATCAACTTCTTTTAACTCAGTAATGCATTTTGGATGTGTACCTAGAGTTTAAAGCAGAAAAACAGGAACTTTTCGAATTTTCATTTTTTGACCAAAACGACAGGACCGGAGCTGATAAAAATGTTGATATGGATGTTATTTTTTTTCTGACTGCGGTTTCAAAACCATGCACCAGAATCAACTTCTTTCAACTCAGTAATGCATTTTGGATGTGTGCCTAGAGTTTAAAGCAGAAAAACAGGAACTTTTAGAATTTTCATTTTTTGACCAAAACGACAGGACCGGAGCTGATAAAAATGTTGATATGGATGTTATTTTTTTTCTGACTGCGATTTCAAAACCATGCACCAGAATTCACTTCTTTCAACTCAGTAATGCATTTTGGATGTGTACCTAGAGTTTAAAGCAGAAAAACAGGAACTTTTAGAATTTTCATTTTTTGACCAAAACGACAGGACCGGAGCTGATAAAAATGTTGATATTGATGTTATTTTTTTTCTGACTGCGATTTCAAAACCATGCACCAGAATCAACTTCTTTCAACTCAGTAATGCATTTTGGATGTGTACCTTGAGTTTAAAGCAGAAAAACAGGAACTTTTAGAATTTTCATTTTTTGACCAAAACGACAGGACCGGAGCTGATAAAAATGTTGATATGGATGTTATTTTTTTTCTGACTGCGATTTCAAAACCATGCACCAGAATTCACTTCTTTCAACTCAGTAATGCATTTTGGATGTGTACCTAGAGTTTAAAGCAGAAAAACAGGAACTTTTAGAATTTTCATTTTTTGACCAAAACGACAGGACCGGAGCTGATAAAAATGTTGATATTGATGTTATTTTTTTTCTGACTGCGATTTCAAAACCATGCACCAGAATCAACTTCTTTCAACTCAGTAATGCATTTTGGATGTGTACCTTGAGTTTAAAGCAGAAAAACAGGAACTTTTAGAATTTTCATTTTTTGACCAAAACGACAGGTCCGGAGCTGATAAAATGTTGATATTGATGTAATTTTTTTTTCTGACTGCGGTTTCAAAACCATGCACCAGAATCAACTTCTTTCAACTCAGTAATGCATTTTGGATGTGTACCTAGAGTTTAAAGCAGAAAAACAGGAACTTTTCGAATTTTCATTTTTTGACCAAAACGACAGGACCGGAGCTGATAAAATGTTGATATTGATGTAATTTTTTTTTCTGACTGCGGTTTCAAAACCATGCACCAGAATCAACTTCTTTCAACTCAGTAATGCATTTTGGATGTGTACCTAGAGTTTAAAGCAGAAAAACAGGAACTTTTAGAATTTTCATTTTTTGACCAAAACGACAGGACCGGAGCTGATAAAAATGTTGATATGGATGCAATTTTTTTCTGACTGCGGTTTCAAAACCATGCACCAGAATTCACTTCTTTCAACTCAGTAATGCATTTTGGATGTGTACCTAGAGTTTAAAGCAGAAAAACAGGAACTTTTAGAATTTTCATTTTTTGACCAAAACGACAGGACCGGAGCTGATAAAAATGTTGATATGGATGTTATTTTTTTTCTGACTGCGATTTCAAAACCATGCACCAGAATTCACTTCTTTCAACTCAGTAATGCATTTTGGATGTGTACCTAGAGTTTAAAGCAGAAAAACAGGAACTTTTAGAATTTTCATTTTTTGACCAAAACGACAGGTCCGGAGATGATAAAAATGTTGATATGGATGTTATTTTTTTTCTGACTGCGGTTTCAAAACCATGCACCAGAATCAACTTCTTTCAACTCAGTAATGCATTTTGGATGTGTGCCTAGAGTTTAAAGCAGAAAAACAGGAACTTTTAGAATTTTCATTTTTTGACCAAAACGACAGGACCGGAGCTGATAAAAATGTTGATATGGATGTTATTTTTTTTCTGACTGCGATTTCAAAACCATGCACCAGAATTCACTTCTTTCAACTCAGTAATGCATTTTGGATGTGTACCTAGAGTTTAAAGCAGAAAACAGGAACTTTTAGAATTTTCATTTTTTGACCAAAACGACAGGACCGGAGCTGATAAAAATGTTGATATTGATGTTATTTTTTTTCTGACTGCGATTTCAAAACCATGCACCAGAATCAACTTCTTTCAACTCAGTAATGCATTTTGGATGTGTACCTTGAGTTTAAAGCAGAAAAACAGGAACTTTTAGAATTTTAATTTTTTGACCAAAACGACAGGTCCGGAGCTGATAAAATGTTGATATTGATGTAATTTTTTTTTCTGACTGCGGTTTCAAAACCATGCACCAGAATCAACTTCTTTCAACTCAGTAATGCATTTTGGATGTGTACCTAGAGTTTAAAGCAGAAAAACAGGAACTTTTAGAATTTTCATTTTTTGACCAAAACGACAGGACCGGAGCTGATAAAAATGTTGATATGGATGTTATTTTTTTTCTGACTGCGGTTTCAAAACCATGCACCAGAATCAACTTCTTTCAACTCAGTAATGCATTTTGGATGTGTGCCTAGAGTTTAAAGCAGAAAAACAGGAACTTTTAGAATTTTCATTTTTTGACCAAAACAACAGGACCGGAGCTGATAAAAATGTTGATATGGATGTTATTTTTTTTCTGACTGCGATTTCAAAACCATGCACCAGAATTCACTTCTTTCAACTCAGTAATGCATTTTGGATGTGTACCTAGAGTTTAAAGCAGAAAAACAGGAACTTTTAGAATTTTCATTTTTTGACCAAAACGACAGGACCGGAGCTGATAAAAATGTTGATATTGATGTTATTTTTTTTCTGACTGCGATTTCAAAACCATGCACCAGAATCAACTTCTTTCAACTCAGTAATGCATTTTGGATGTGTACCTAGAGTTTAAAGCAGAAAAACAGGAACTTTTAGAATTTTCATTTTTTGACCAAAACGACAGGACCGGAGCTGATAAAATGTTGATATTGATGTAATTTTTTTTTCTGACTGCGGTTTCAAAACCATGCACCAGAATCAACTTCTTTCAACTCAGTAATGCATTTTGGATGTGTACCTAGAGTTTAAAGCAGAAAAACAGGAACTTTTAGAATTTTCATTTTTTAACCAAAACGACAGGACCGGAGCTGATAAAAATGTTGATATGGATGTAATTTTTTTCTGACTGCGGTTTCAAAACCATGCACCAGAATCAACTTCTTTCAACTCAGTAATGCATTTTGGATGTGTACCTAGAGTTTAAAGCAGAAAAACAGGAACTTTTAGAATTTTCATTTGTTGACCAAAACGACAGGACCGGAGCTGATAAAAATGTTGATATGGATGTTATTTTTTTTCTGACTGCGATTTCAAAACCATGCACCAGAATTCACTTCTTTCAACTCAGTAATGCATTTTGGATGTGTACCTAGAGTTTAAAGCAGAAAAACAGGAACTTTTAGAATTTTCATTTTTTGACCAAAACGACAGGACCGGAGCTGATAAAAATGTTGATATTGATGTTATTTTTTTTCTGACTGCGATTTCAAAACCATGCACCAGAATCAACTTCTTTCAACTCAGTAATGCATTTTGGATGTGTACCTAGAGTTTAAAGCAGAAAAACAGGAACTTTTAGAATTTTCATTTTTTGACCAAAACGACAGGACCGGAGCTGATAAAATGTTGATATTGATGTAATTTTTTTTTCTGACTGCGGTTTCAAAACCATGCACCAGAATCAACTTCTTTCAACTCAGTAATGCATTTTGGATGTGTACCTAGAGTTTAAAGCAGAAAAACAGGAACTTTTAGAATTTTCATTTTTTAACCAAAACGACAGGACCGGAGCTGATAAAAATGTTGATATGGATGTAATTTTTTTCTGACTGCGGTTTCAAAACCATGCACCAGAATCAACTTCTTTCAACTCAGTAATGCATTTTGGATGTGTACCTAGAGTTTAAAGCAGAAAAACAGGAACTTTTAGAATTTTCATTTGTTGACCAAAACGACAGGACCGGAGCTGATAAAAATGTTGATATGGATGTTCTTTTTTTTCTGACTGCGATTTCAAAACCATGCACCAGAATTCACTTCTTTCAACTCAGTAATGCATTTTGGATGTGTACCTAGAGTTTAAAGCAGAAAAACAGGAACTTTTAGAATTTTAATTTTTTGACCAAAACGACAGGACCGGAGCTGATAAAAATGTTGATATTGATGTTATTTTTTTTCTGACTGCGATTTCAAAACCATGCACCAGAATCAACTTCTTTCAACTCAGTAATGCATTTTGGATGTGTACCTTGAGTTTAAAGCAGAAAAACAGGAACTTTTAGAATTTTCATTTTTTGACCAAAACGACAGGACCGGAGCTGATAAAAATGTTGATATGGATGTTCTTTTTTTTCTGACTGCGATTTCAAAACCATGCACCAGAATTCACTTCTTTCAACTCAGTAATGCATTTTGGATGTGTACCTAGAGTTTAAAGCAGAAAAACAGGAACTTTTAGAATTTTCATTTTTTGACCAAAACGACAGGACCGGAGCTGATAAAAATGTTGATATTGATGTTATTTTTTTTCTGACTGCGATTTCAAAACCATGCACCAGAATTCACTTCTTTCAACTCAGTAATGCATTTTGGATGTGTACCTAGAGTTTAAAGCAGAAAAACAGGAACTTTTAGAATTTTCATTTTTTGACCAAAACGACAGGTCCGGAGATGATAAAAATGTTGATATTGATGTATTTTTTTTCTGACTGCGGTTTCAAAACCATGCACCAGAATCAACTTCTTTCAACTCAGTAATGCATTTTGGATGTGTACCTAGAGTTTAAAGCAGAAAAACAGGAACTTTTCGAATTTTCATTTTTTGACCAAAACGACAGGACCGGAGCTGATAAAAATGTTGATATGGCTGTTATTTTTTTTCTGACTGCGGTTTCAAAACCATGCACCAGAATCAACTTCTTTCAACTCAGTAATGCATTTTGGATGTGTACCTAGAGTTTAAAGCAGAAAAACAGGAACTTTTCGAATTTTCATTTTTTGACCAAAACGACAGGACCGGAGCTGATAAAAATGTTGATATGGATGTAATTTTTTTCTGACTGCGGTTTAAAAACCATGCACCAGAATTCACTTCTTTCAACTCAGTAATGCATTTTGGATGTGTACCTAGAGTTTAAAGCAGAAAAACAGGAACTTTTAGAATTTTCATTTTTTGACCAAAACGACAGGACCGGAGCTGATAAAAATGTTGATATGGATATAATTTTTTTCTGACTGCGGTTTCAAAACCATGCACCAGAATTCACTTCTTTCAACTCAGTAATGCATTTTGGATGTGTACCTAGAGTTTAAAGCAGAAAAACAGGAACTTTTAGAATTTTCATTTTTTGACCAAAACGACAGGACCGGAGCTGATAAAAATGTTGATATGGATGTTATTTTTTTTCTGACTGCGATTTCAAAACCATGCACCAGAATCAACTTCTTTCAACTCAGTAATGCATTTTGGATGTGTACCTAGAGTTTAAAGCAGAAAAACAGGAACTTTTAGAATTTTCATTTTTTGACCAAAACGACAGGACCGGAGCTGATAAAAATGTTGATATGGATGTTATTTTTTTTCTGACTGCGATTTCAAAACCATGCACCAGAATTCACTTCTTTCAACTCAGTAATGCATTTTGGATGTGTACCTAGAGTTTAAAGCAGAAAAACAGGAACTTTTAGAATTTTCATTTTTTGACCAAAACGACAGGTCCGGAGATGATAAAAATGTTGATATTGATGTATTTTTTTTTCTGACTGCGGTTTCAAAACCATGCACCAGAATCAACTTCTTTCAACTCAGTAATGCATTTTGGATGTGTACCTAGAGTTTAAAGCAGAAAAACAGGAACTTTTCGAATTTTCATTTTTTGACCAAAACGACAGGACCGGAGCTGATAAAAATGTTGATATGGCTGTTATTTTTTTTCTGACTGCGGTTTCAAAACCATGCACCAGAATCAACTTCTTTTAACTCAGTAATGCATTTTGGATGTGTACCTAGAGTTTAAAGCAGAAAAACAGGAACTTTTCGAATTTTCATTTTTTGACCAAAACGACAGGACCGGAGCTGATAAAAATGTTGATATTGATGTTATTTTTTTTCTGACTGCGGTTTCAAAACCATGCACCAGAATCAACTTCTTTCAACTCAGTAATGCATTTTGGATGTGTGCCTAGAGTTTAAAGCAGAAAAACAGGAACTTTTAGAATTTTCATTTTTTGACCAAAACGACAGGACCGGAGCTGATAAAAATGTTGATATGGATGTTATTTTTTTTCTGACTGCGATTTCAAAACCATGCACCAGAATTCACTTCTTTCAACTCAGTAATGCATTTTGGATGTGTACCTAGAGTTTAAATCAGAAAAACAGGAACTTTTAGAATTTTCATTTTTTGACCAAAACGACAGGACCGGAGCTGATAAAAATGTTGATATTGATGTTATTTTTTTTCTGACTGCGATTTCAAAACCATGCACCAGAATCAACTTCTTTCAACTCAGTAATGCATTTTGGATGTGTACCTAGAGTTTAAAGCAGAAAAACAGGAACTTTTCGAATTTTAATTTTTTGACCAAAACGACAGGACCGGAGCTGATAAAAATGTTGATATGGCTGTTATTTTTTTTCTGACTGCGGTTTCAAAACCATGCACCAGAATCAACTTCTTTTAACTCAGTAATGCATTTTGGATGTGTACCTAGAGTTTAAAGCAGAAAAACAGGAACTTTTCGAATTTTCATTTTTTGACCAAAACGACAGGACCGGAGCTGATAAAAATGTTGATATGGATGTTATTTTTTTTCTGACTGCGGTTTCAAAACCATGCACCAGAATCAACTTCTTTCAACTCAGTAATGCATTTTGGATGTGTGCCTAGAGTTTAAAGCAGAAAAACAGGAACTTTTAGAATTTTCATTTTTTGACCAAAACGACAGGACCGGAGCTGATAAAAATGTTGATATGGATGTTATTTTTTTTCTGACTGCGATTTCAAAACCATGCACCAGAATTCACTTCTTTCAACTCAGTAATGCATTTTGGATGTGTACCTAGAGTTTAAAGCAGAAAAACAGGAACTTTTAGAATTTTCATTTTTTGACCAAAACGACAGGACCGGAGCTGATAAAAATGTTGATATTGATGTTATTTTTTTTCTGACTGCGATTTCAAAACCATGCACCAGAATCAACTTCTTTCAACTCAGTAATGCATTTTGGATGTGTACCTTGAGTTTAAAGCAGAAAAACAGGAACTTTTAGAATTTTCATTTTTTGACCAAAACGACAGGTCCGGAGCTGATAAAATGTTGATATTGATGTAATTTTTTTTTCTGACTGCGATTTCAAAACCATGCACCAGAATCAACTTCTTTCAACTCAGTAATGCATTTTGGATGTGTACCTAGAGTTTAAAGCAGAAAAACAGGAACTTTTAGAATTTTCATTTTTTGACCAAAACGACAGGACCGGAGCTGATAAAAATGTTGATATGGATGTTATTTTTTTTCTGACTGCGGTTTCAAAACCATGCACCAGAATTCACTTCTTTCAACTCAGTAATGCATTTTGGATGTGTACCTAGAGTTTAAAGCAGAAAAACAGGAACTTTTAGAATTTTCATTTTTTGACCAAAACGACAGGACCGGAGCTGATAAAAATGTTGATATGGATGTTATTTTTTTTCTGACTGCGATTTCAAAACCATGCACCAGAATTCACTTCTTTCAACTCAGTAATGCATTTTGGATGTGTACCTAGAGTTTAAAGCAGAAAAACAGGAACTTTTAGAATTTTCATTTTTTGACCAAAACGACAGGTCCGGAGATGATAAAAATGTTGATATTGATGTATTTTTTTTTCTGACTGCGGTTTCAAAACCATGCACCAGAATCAACTTCTTTCAACTCAGTAATGCATTTTGGATGTGTACCTAGAGTTTAAAGCAGAAAAACAGGAACTTTTCGAATTTTCATTTTTTGACCAAAACGACAGGACCGGAGCTGATAAAAATGTTGATATGGCTGTTATTTTTTTTCTGACTGCGATTTCAAAACCATGCACCAGAATCAACTTCTTTCAACTCAGTAATGCATTTTGGATGTGTACCTAGAGTTTAAAGCAGAAAAACAGGAACTTTTCGAATTTTCATTTTTTGACCAAAACGGCAGGTCCGGAGCTGATAAAAATGTTGATATGGCTGTTATTTTTTTTCTGACTGCGGTTTCAAAACCATGCACCAGAATCAACTTCTTTTAACTCAGTAATGCATTTTGGATGTGTACCTAGAGTTTAAAGCAGAAAAACAGGAACTTTTCGAATTTTCATTTTTTGACCAAAACGACAGGACCGGAGCTGATAAAAATGTTGATATGGATGTTATTTTTTTTCTGACTGCGGTTTCAAAACCATGCACCAGAATCAACTTCTTTCAACTCAGTAATGCATTTTGGATGTGTGCCTAGAGTTTAAAGCAGAAAAACAGGAACTTTTCGAATTTTCATTTTTTGACCAAAACGACAGGACCGGAGCTGATAAAAATGTTGATATTGATGTTATTTTTTTTCTGACTGCGATTTCAAAACCATGCACCAGAATCAACTTCTTTCAACTCAGTAATGCATTTTGGATGTGTACCTAGAGTTTAAAGCAGAAAAACAGGAACTTTTCGAATTTTAATTTTTTGACCAAAACGACAGGACCGGAGCTGATAAAAATGTTGATATGGCTGTTATTTTTTTTCTGACTGCGGTTTCAAAACCATGCACCAGAATCAACTTCTTTTAACTCAGTAATGCATTTTGGATGTGTACCTAGAGTTTAAAGCAGAAAAACAGGAACTTTTCGAATTTTCATTTTTTGACCAAAACGACAGGACCGGAGCTGATAAAAATGTTGATATGGATGTTATTTTTTTTCTGACTGCGGTTTCAAAACCATGCACCAGAATCAACTTCTTTCAACTCAGTAATGCATTTTGGATGTGTGCCTAGAGTTTAAAGCAGAAAAACAGGAACTTTTAGAATTTTCATTTTTTGACCAAAACGACAGGACCGGAGCTGATAAAAATGTTGATATGGATGTTATTTTTTTTCTGACTGCGATTTCAAAACCATGCACCAGAATTCACTTCTTTCAACTCAGTAATGCATTTTGGATGTGTACCTAGAGTTTAAAGCAGAAAAACAGGAACTTTTAGAATTTTCATTTTTTGACCAAAACGACAGGACCGGAGCTGATAAAAATGTTGATATTGATGTTATTTTTTTTCTGACTGCGATTTCAAAACCATGCACCAGAATCAACTTCTTTCAACTCAGTAATGCATTTTGGATGTGTACCTTGAGTTTAAAGCAGAAAAACAGGAACTTTTAGAATTTTCATTTTTTGACCAAAACGACAGGTCCGGAGCTGATAAAATGTTGATATTGATGTAATTTTTTTTTCTGACTGTGATTTCAAAACCATGCACCAGAATCAACTTCTTTCAACTCAGTAATGCATTTTGGATGTGTACCTAGAGTTTAAAGCAGAAAAACAGGAACTTTTAGAATTTTCATTTTTTGACCAAAACGACAGGACCGGAGCTGATAAAAATGTTGATATGGATGTTATTTTTTTTCTGACTGCGGTTTCAAAACCATGCACCAGAATTCACTTCTTTCAACTCAGTAATGCATTTTGGATGTGTACCTAGAGTTTAAAGCAGAAAAACAGGAACTTTTAGAATTTTCATTTTTTGACCAAAACGACAGGACCGGAGCTGATAAAAATGTTGATATGGATGTTATTTTTTTTCTGACTGCGATTTCAAAACCATGCACCAGAATTCACTTCTTTCAACTCAGTAATGCATTTTGGATGTGTACCTAGAGTTTAAAGCAGAAAAACAGGAACTTTTAGAATTTTCATTTTTTGACCAAAACGACAGGTCCGGAGATGATAAAAATGTTGATATTGATGTATTTTTTTTTCTGACTGCGGTTTCAAAACCATGCACCAGAATCAACTTCTTTCAACTCAGTAATGCATTTTGGATGTGTACCTAGAGTTTAAAGCAGAAAAACAGGAACTTTTCGAATTTTCATTTTTTGACCAAAACGACAGGACCGGAGCTGATAAAAATGTTGATATGGCTGTTATTTTTTTTCTGACTGCGATTTCAAAACCATGCACCAGAATCAACTTCTTTCAACTCAGTAATGCATTTTGGATGTGTACCTAGAGTTTAAAGCAGAAAAACAGGAACTTTTCGAATTTTCATTTTTTGACCAAAACGACAGGTCCGGAGCTGATAAAAATGTTGATATGGCTGTTATTTTTTTTCTGACTGCGGTTTCAAAACCATGCACCAGAATCAACTTCTTTTAACTCAGTAATGCATTTTGGATGTGTACCTAGAGTTTAAAGCAGAAAAACAGGAACTTTTCGAATTTTCATTTTTTGACCAAAACGACAGGACCGGAGCTGATAAAAATGTTGATATGGATGTTATTTTTTTTCTGACTGCGGTTTCAAAACCATGCACCAGAATCAACTTCTTTCAACTCAGTAATGCATTTTGGATGTGTGCCTAGAGTTTAAAGCAGAAAAACAGGAACTTTTCGAATTTTCATTTTTTGACCAAAACGACAGGACCGGAGCTGATAAAAATGTTGATATTGATGTTATTTTTTTTCTGACTGCGATTTCAAAACCATGCACCAGAATCAACTTCTTTCAACTCAGTAATGCATTTTGGATGTGTACCTAGAGTTTAAAGCAGAAAAACAGGAACTTTTAGAATTTTCATTTTTTGACCAAAACGACAGGACCGGAGCTGATAAAAATGTTGATATGGATGCAATTTTTTTCTGACTGCGGTTTCAAAACCATGCACCAGAATTCACTTCTTTCAACTCAGTAATGCATTTTGGATGTGTACCTAGAGTTTAAAGCAGAAAAACAGGAACTTTTAGAATTTTCATTTTTTGACCAAAACGACAGGACCGGAGCTGATAAAAATGTTGATATGGATGTTATTTTTTTTCTGACTGCGATTTCAAAACCATGCACCAGAATTCACTTCTTTCAACTCAGTAATGCATTTTGGATGTGTACCTAGAGTTTAAAGCAGAAAAACAGGAACTTTTAGAATTTTCATTTTTTGACCAAAACGACAGGTCCGGAGATGATAAAAATGTTGATATTGATGTATTTTTTTTTCTGACTGCGGTTTCAAAACCATGCACCAGAATCAACTTCTTTCAACTCAGTAATGCATTTTGGATGTGTACCTAGAGTTTAAAGCAGAAAAACAGGAACTTTTCGAATTTTCATTTTTTGACCAAAACGACAGGACCGGAGCTGATAAAAATGTTGATATGGCTGTTATTTTTTTTCTGACTGCGGTTTCAAAACCATGCACCAGAATCAACTTCTTTTAACTCAGTAATGCATTTTGGATGTGTACCTAGAGTTTAAAGCAGAAAAACAGGAACTTTTCGAATTTTCATTTTTTGACCAAAACGACAGGACCGGAGCTGATAAAAATGTTGATATGGATGTTATTTTTTTTCTGACTGCGGTTTCAAAACCATGCACCAGAATCAACTTCTTTCAACTCAGTAATGCATTTTGGATGTGTGCCTAGAGTTTAAAGCAGAAAAACAGGAACTTTTAGAATTTTCATTTTTTGACCAAAACGACAGGACCGGAGCTGATAAAAATGTTGATATGGATGTTATTTTTTTTCTGACTGCGATTTCAAAACCATGCACCAGAATTCACTTCTTTCAACTCAGTAATGCATTTTGGATGTGTACCTAGAGTTTAAAGCAGAAAAACAGGAACTTTTAGAATTTTCATTTTTTGACCAAAACGACAGGACCGGAGCTGATAAAAATGTTGATATTGATGTTATTTTTTTTTTGACTGCGATTTCAAAACCATGCACCAGAATCAACTTCTTTCAACTTAGTAATGCATTTTGGATGTGTACCTTGAGTTTAAAGCAGAAAAACAGGAACTTTTAGAATTTTAATTTTTTGACCAAAACGACAGGTCCGGAGCTGATAAAATGTTGATATTGATGTAATTTTTTTTTCTGACTGCGGTTTCAAAACCATGCACCAGAATCAACTTCTTTCAACTCAGTAATGCATTTTGGATGTGTACCTAGAGTTTAAAGCAGAAAAACAGGAACTTTTAGAATTTTCATTTTTTGACCAAAACGACAGGACCGGAGCTGATAAAAATGTTGATATGGATGTTATTTTTTTTCTGACTGCGGTTTCAAAACCATGCACCAGAATCAACTTCTTTCAACTCAGTAATGCATTTTGGATGTGTGCCTAGAGTTTAAAGCAGAAAAACAGGAACTTTTAGAATTTTCATTTTTTGACCAAAACAACAGGACCGGAGCTGATAAAAATGTTGATATGGATGTTATTTTTTTTCTGACTGCGATTTCAAAACCATGCACCAGAATTCACTTCTTTCAACTCAGTAATGCATTTTGGATGTGTACCTAGAGTTTAAAGCAGAAAAACAGGAACTTTTAGAATTTTCATTTTTTGACCAAAACGACAGGACCGGAGCTGATAAAAATGTTGATATTGATGTTATTTTTTTTCTGACTGCGATTTCAAAACCATGCACCAGAATCAACTTCTTTCAACTCAGTAATGCATTTTGGATGTGTACCTTGAGTTTAAAGCAGAAAAACAGGAACTTTTAGAATTTTCATTTTTTGACCAAAACGACAGGTCCGGAGCTGATAAAATGTTGATATTGATGTAATTTTTTTTTCTGACTGCGGTTTCAAAACCATGCACCAGAATCAACTTCTTTCAACTCAGTAATGCATTTTGGATGTGTACCTAGAGTTTAAAGCAGAAAAACAGGAACTTTTAGAATTTTCATTTTTTAACCAAAACGACAGGACCGGAGCTGATAAAAATGTTGATATGGATGTAATTTTTTTCTGACTGCGATTTCAAAACCATGCACCAGAATTCACTTCTTTCAACTCAGTAATGCATTTTGGATGTGTACCTAGAGTTTAAAGCAGAAAAACAGGAACTTTTAGAATTTTCATTTGTTGACCAAAACGACAGGACCGGAGCTGATAAAAATGTTGATATGGATGTTCTTTTTTTTCTGACTGCGATTTCAAAACCATGCACCAGAATTCACTTCTTTCAACTCAGTAATGCATTTTGGATGTGTACCTAGAGTTTAAAGCAGAAAAACAGGAACTTTTAGAATTTTCATTTTTTGACCAAAACGACAGGACCGGAGCTGATAAAAATGTTGATATTGATGTTATTTTTTTTCTGACTGCGATTTCAAAACCATGCACCAGAATCAACTTCTTTCAACTCAGTAATGCATTTTGGATGTGTACCTTGAGTTTAAAGCAGAAAAACAGGAACTTTTAGAATTTTCATTTTTTGACCAAAACGACAGGACCGGAGCTGATAAAAATGTTGATATGGATGTTCTTTTTTTTCTGACTGCGATTTCAAAACCATGCACCAGAATTCACTTCTTTCAACTCAGTAATGCATTTTGGATGTGTACCTAGAGTTTAAAGCAGAAAAACAGGAACTTTTAGAATTTTCATTTTTTGACCAAAACGACAGGACCGGAGCTGATAAAAATGTTGATATTGATGTTATTTTTTTTCTGACTGCGATTTCAAAACCATGCACCAGAATTCACTTCTTTCAACTCAGTAATGCATTTTGGATGTGTACCTAGAGTTTAAAGCAGAAAAACAGGAACTTTTAGAATTTTCATTTTTTGACCAAAACGACAGGTCCGGAGATGATAAAAATGTTGATATTGATGTATTTTTTTTTCTGACTGCGGTTTCAAAACCATGCACCAGAATCAACTTCTTTCAACTCAGTAATGCATTTTGGATGTGTACCTAGAGTTTAAAGCAGAAAAACAGGAACTTTTCGAATTTAAATTTTTTGACCAAAACGACAGGACCGGAGCTGATAAAAATGTTGATATGGCTGTTATTTTTTTTCTGACTGCGGTTTCAAAACCATGCACCAGAATCAACTTCTTTCAACTCAGTAATGCATTTTGGATGTGTACCTAGAGTTTAAAGCAGAAAAACAGGAACTTTTCGAATTTTCATTTTTTGACCAAAACGACAGGACCGGAGCTGATAAAAATGTTGATATGGATGTAATTTTTTTCTGACTGCGGTTTCAAAACCATGCACCAGAATTCACTTCTTTCAACTCAGTAATGCATTTTGGATGTGTACCTAGAGTTTAAAGCAGAAAAACAGGAACTTTTAGAATTTTCATTTTTTGACCAAAACGACAGGACCGGAGCTGATAAAAATGTTGATATGGATATAATTTTTTTCTGACTGCGGTTTCAAAACCATGCACCAGAATTCACTTCTTTCAACTCAGTAATGCATTTTGGATGTGTACCTAGAGTTTAAAGCAGAAAAACAGGAACTTTTAGAATTTTCATTTAATGACCAAAACGACAGGACCGGAGCTGATAAAAATGTTGATATGGATGTTATTTTTTTTCTGACTGCGATTTCAAAACCATGCACCAGAATCAACTTCTTTCAACTCAGTAATGCATTTTGGATGTGTACCTAGAGTTTAAAGCAGAAAAACAGGAACTTTTAGAATTTTCATTTTTTGACCAAAACGACAGGACCGGAGCTGATAAAAATGTTGATATGGATGTTATTTTTTTTCTGACTGCGATTTCAAAACCATGCACCAGAATTCACTTCTTTCAACTCAGTAATGCATTTTGGATGTGTACCTAGAGTTTAAAGCAGAAAAACAGGAACTTTTAGAATTTTCATTTTTTGACCAAAACGACAGGTCCGGAGATGATAAAAATGTTGATATTGATGTATTTTTTTTTCTGACTGCGGTTTCAAAACCATGCACCAGAATCAACTTCTTTCAACTCAGTAATGCATTTTGGATGTGTACCTAGAGTTTAAAGCAGAAAAACAGGAACTTTTCGAATTTTCATTTTTTGACCAAAACGACAGGACCGGAGCTGATAAAAATGTTGATATGGCTGTTATTTTTTTTCTGACTGCGGTTTCAAAACCATGCACCAGAATCAACTTCTTTTAACTCAGTAATGCATTTTGGATGTGTACCTAGAGTTTAAAGCAGAAAAACAGGAACTTTTAGAATTTTCATTTTTTGACCAAAACGACAGGACCGGAGCTGATAAAAATGTTGATATGGATGTTATTTTTTTTCTGACTGCGATTTCAAAACCATGCACCAGAATTCACTTCTTTCAACTCAGTAATGCATTTTGGATGTGTACCTAGAGTTTAAAGCAGAAAAACAGGAACTTTTAGAATTTTCATTTTTTGACCAAAACGACAGGACCGGAGCTGATAAAAATGTTGATATTGATGTTATTTTTTTTCTGACTGCGATTTCAAAACCATGCACCAGAATCAACTTCTTTCAACTCAGTAATGCATTTTGGATGTGTACCTAGAGTTTAAAGCAGAAAAACAGGAACTTTTAGAATTTTCATTTTTTGACCAAAACGACAGGACCGGAGCTGATAAAAATGTTGATATGGATATAATTTTTTTCTGACTGCGGTTTCAAAACCATGCACCAGAATTCACTTCTTTCAACTCAGTAATGCATTTTGGATGTGTACCTAGAGTTTAAAGCAGAAAAACAGGAACTTTTAGAATTTTCATTTTTTGACCAAAACGACAGGACCGGAGCTGATAAAAATGTTGATATGGATGTTATTTTTTTTCTGACTGCGGTTTCAAAACCATGCACCAGAATCAACTTCTTTTAACTCAGTAATGCATTTTGGATGTGTACCTAGAGTTTAAAGCAGAAAAACAGGAACTTTTCGAATTTTCATTTTTTGACCAAAACGACAGGACCGGAGCTGATAAAAATGTTGATATGGATGTTATTTTTTTTCTGACTGCGGTTTCAAAACCATGCACCAGAATCAACTTCTTTCAACTCAGTAATGCATTTTGGATGTGTGCCTAGAGTTTAAAGCAGAAAAACAGGAACTTTTAGAATTTTCATTTTTTGACCAAAACGACAGGACCGGAGCTGATAAAAATGTTGATATGGATGTTATTTTTTTTCTGACTGCGATTTCAAAACCATGCACCAGAATTCACTTCTTTCAACTCAGTAATGCATTTTGGATGTGTACCTAGAGTTTAAAGCAGAAAAACAGGAACTTTTAGAATTTTCATTTTTTGACCAAAACGACAGGACCGGAGCTGATAAAAATGTTGATATTGATGTTATTTTTTTTCTGACTGCGATTTCAAAACCATGCACCAGAATCAACTTCTTTCAACTCAGTAATGCATTTTGGATGTGTACCTAGAGTTTAAAGCAGAAAAACAGGAACTTTTAGAATTTTCATTTTTTGACCAAAACGACAGGACCGGAGCTGATAAAAATGTTGACATGGATGTAATTTTTTTCTGACTGCGGTTTCAAAACCATGCACCAGAATCAACTTCTTTCAACTCAGTAATGCATTTTGGATGTGTACCTAGAGTTTAAAGCAGAAAAACAGGAACTTTTAGAATTTTCATTTGTTGACCAAAACGACAGGACCGGAGCTGATAAAAATGTTGATATGGATGTTCTTTTTTTTCTGACTGCGATTTCAAAACCATGCACCAGAATTCACTTCTTTCAACTCAGTAATGCATTTTGGATGTGTACCTAGAGTTTAAAGCAGAAAAACAGGAACTTTTAGAATTTTCATTTTTTGACCAAAACGACAGGACCGGAGCTGATAAAAATGTTGATATTGATGTTATTTTTTTTCTGACTGCGATTTCAAAACCATGCACCAGAATCAACTTCTTTCAACTCAGTAATGCATTTTGGATGTGTACCTTGAGTTTAAAGCAGAAAAACAGGAACTTTTAGAATTTTCATTTTTTGACCAAAACGACAGGACAGGAGCTGATAAAAATGTTGATATTGATGTTATTTTTTTTCTGACTGCGATTTCAAAACCATGCACCAGAATCAACTTCTTTCAACTCAGTAATGCATTTTGGATGTGTACCTTGAGTTTAAAGCAGAAAAACAGGAACTTTTAGAATTTTCATTTTTTGACCAAAACGACAGGACCGGAGCTGATAAAATTGTTGATATTGATGTTATTTTTTTTCTGACTGCGATTTCAAAACCATGCACCAGAATCAACTTCTTTCAACTCAGTAATGCATTTTGGATGTGTACCTTGAGTTTAAAGCAGAAAAACAGGAACTTTTAGAATTTTCATTTTTTGACCAAAACGACAGTACCGGAGCTGATAAAAATGTTGATATTGATGTAATTTTTTTTTCTGACTGCGGTTTCAAAACCATGCATCAGAATTCACTTCTTTCAACTCAGTAATGCATTTTGGATGTGTACCTAGAGTTTAAAGCAGAAAAACAGGAACTTTTAGAATTTTCATTTTTTGACCAAAACGACAGGACCGGAGCTGATAAAAATGTTGATATGCATGTTATTTTTTTTCTGACTGCGATTTCAAAACCATGCACCAGAATCAACTTCTTTCAACTCAGTAATGCATTTTGGATGTGTACCTAGAGTTTAAAGCAGAAAAACAGGAACTTTTAGAATTTTCATTTTTTGACCAAAACGACAGGACCGGAGCTGATAAAAATGTTGATATGGATGTTATTTTTTTTCTGACTGCTATTTCACTTCTTTCAACTCAGTAATGCATTTTGGATGTGTACCTAGAGTTTAAAGCAGAAAAACAGGAACTTTTAGAATTTTCATTTTTTGACCAAAACGACAGGACCGGAGCTGATAAAAATGTTGATATTGATGTATTTTTTTTTCTGACTGCGGTTTCAAAACCATGCACCAGAATCAACTTCTTTCAACTCAGTAATGCATTTTGGATGTGTACCTAGAGTTTAAAGCAGAAAAACAGGAACTTTTCGAATTTTCATTTTTTGACCAAAACGACAGGACCGGAGCTGATAAAAATGTTGATATGGCTGTTATTTTTTTTCTGACTGCGGTTTCAAAACCATGCACCAGAATCAACTTCTTTCAACTCAGTAATGCATTTTGGATGTGTACCTAGAGTTTAAAGCAGAAAAACAGGAACTTTTCGAATTTTCATTTTTTGACCAAAACGACAGGACCGGAACTGATAAAAATGTTGATATGGATGTAATTTTTTTCTGACTGCGGTTTCAAAACCATGCACCAGAATTCACTTCTTTCAACTCAGTAATGCATTTTGGATGTGTACCTAGAGTTTAAAGCAGAAAAACAGGAACTTTTAGAATTTTCATTTTTTGACCAAAACGACAGGACCGGAGCTGATAAAAATGTTGATATGGATGTTATTTTTTTTCTGACTGCGATTTCAAAACCATGCACCAGAATTCACTTCTTTCAACTCAGTAATGCATTTTGGATGTGTACCTAGAGTTTAAAGCAGAAAAACAGGAACTTTTAGAATTTTCATTTTTTGACCAAAACGACAGGTCCGGAGATGATAAAAATGTTGATATTGATGTATTTTTTTTTCTGACTGCGGTTTCAAAACCATGCACCAGAATCAACTTCTTTCAACTCAGTAATGCATTTTGGATGTGTACCTAGAGTTTAAAGCAGAAAAACAGGAACTTTTCGAATTTTAATTTTTTGACCAAAACGACAGGACCGGAGCTGATAAAAATGTTGATATGGCTGTTATTTTTTTTCTGACTGCGGTTTCAAAACCATGCACCAGAATCAACTTCTTTTAACTCAGTAATGCATTTTGGATGTGTACCTAGAGTTTAAAGCAGAAAAACAGGAACTTTTCGAATTTTCATTTTTTGACCAAAACGACAGGACCGGAGCTGATAAAAATGTTGATATGGATGTTATTTTTTTTCTGACTGCGGTTTCAAAACCATGCACCAGAATCAACTTCTTTCAACTCAGTAATGCATTTTGGATGTGTGCCTAGAGTTTAAAGCAGAAAAACAGGAACTTTTAGAATTTTCATTTTTTGACCAAAACGACAGGACCGGAGCTGATAAAAATGTTGATATGGATGTTATTTTTTTTCTGACTGCGATTTCAAAACCATGCACCAGAATTCACTTCTTTCAACTCAGTAATGCATTTTGGATGTGTACCTAGAGTTTAAAGCAGAAAAACAGGAACTTTTAGAATTTTCATTTTTTGACCAAAACGACAGGACCGGAGCTGATAAAAATGTTGATATTGATGTTATTTTTTTTCTGACTGCGATTTCAAAACCATGCACCAGAATCAACTTCTTTCAACTCAGTAATGCATTTTGGATGTGTACCTTGAGTTTAAAGCAGAAAAACAGGAACTTTTAGAATTTTCATTTTTTGACCAAAACGACAGGTCCGGAGCTGATAAAATGTTGATATTGATGTAATTTTTTTTTCTGACTGCGGTTTCAAAACCATGCACCAGAATCAACTTCTTTCAACTCAGTAATGCATTTTGGATGTGTACCTAGAGTTTAAAGCAGAAAAACAGGAACTTTTAGAATTTTCATTTTTTGACCAAAACGACAGGACCGGAGCTGATAAAAATGTTGACATGGATGTAATTTTTTTCTGACTGCGGTTTCAAAACCATGCACCAGAATCAACTTCTTTCAACTCAGTAATGCATTTTGGATGTGTACCTAGAGTTTAAAGCAGAAAAACAGGAACTTTTAGAATTTTCATTTGTTGACCAAAACGACAGGACCGGAGCTGATAAAAATGTTGATATGGATGTTCTTTTTTTTCTGACTGCGATTTCAAAACCATGCACCAGAATTCACTTCTTTCAACTCAGTAATGCATTTTGGATGTGTACCTAGAGTTTAAAGCAGAAAAACAGGAACTTTTAGAATTTTCATTTTTTGACCAAAACGACAGGACCGGAGCTGATAAAAATGTTGATATTGATGTTATTTTTTTTCTGACTGCGATTTCAAAACCATGCACCAGAATCAACTTCTTTCAACTCAGTAATGCATTTTGGATGTGTACCTTGAGTTTAAAGCAGAAAAACAGGAACTTTTAGAATTTTCATTTTTTGACCAAAACGACAGGACAGGAGCTGATAAAAATGTTGATATTGATGTTATTTTTTTTCTGACTGCGATTTCAAAACCATGCACCAGAATCAACTTCTTTCAACTCAGTAATGCATTTTGGATGTGTACCTTGAGTTTAAAGCAGAAAAACAGGAACTTTTAGAATTTTCATTTTTTGACCAAAACGACAGGACCGGAGCTGATAAAAATGTTGATATTGATGTTATTTTTTTTCTGACTGCGATTTCAAAACCATGCACCAGAATCAACTTCTTTCAACTCAGTAATGCATTTTGGATGTGTACCTTGAGTTTAAAGCAGAAAAACAGGAACTTTTAGAATTTTCATTTTTTGACCAAAACGACAGGACAGGAGCTGATAAAAATGTTGATATTGATGTTATTTTTTTTCTGACTGCGATTTCAAAACCATGCACCAGAATCAACTTCTTTCAACTCAGTAATGCATTTTGGATGTGTACCTTGAGTTTAAAGCAGAAAAACAGGAACTTTTAGAATTTTCATTTTTTGACCAAAACGACAGGACCGGAGCTGATAAAAATGTTGATATTGATGTTATTTTTTTTCTGACTGCGATTTCAAAACCATGCACCAGAATCAACTTCTTTCAACTCAGTAATGCATTTTGGATGTGTACCTTGAGTTTAAAGCAGAAAAACAGGAACTTTTAGAATTTTCATTTTTTGACCAAAACGACAGGACAGGAGCTGATAAAAATGTTGATATTGATGTTATTTTTTTTCTGACTGCGATTTCAAAACCATGCACCAGAATCAACTTCTTTCAACTCAGTAATGCATTTTGGATGTGTACCTTGAGTTTAAAGCAGAAAAACAGGAACTTTTAGAATTTTCATTTTTTGACCAAAACGACAGGACCGGAGCTGATAAAAATGTTGATATTGATGTTATTTTTTTTCTGACTGCGATTTCAAAACCATGCACCAGAATCAACTTCTTTCAACTCAGTAATGCATTTTGGATGTGTACCTTGAGTTTAAAGCAGAAAAACAGGAACTTTTAGAATTTTCATTTTTTGACCAAAACGACAGTAGCGGAGCTGATAAAAATGTTGATATTGATGTAATTTTTTTTTCTGACTGCGGTTTCAAAACCATGCATCAGAATTCACTTCTTTCAACTCAGTAATGCATTTTGGATGTGTACCTAGAGTTTAAAGCAGAAAAACAGGAACTTTTAGAATTTTCATTTTTTGACCAAAACGACAGGACCGGAGCTGATAAAAATGTTGATATGCATGTTATTTTTTTTCTGACTGCGATTTCAAAACCATGCACCAGAATTCACTTCTTTCAACTCAGTAATGCATTTTGGATGTGTACCTAGAGTTTAAAGCAGAAAAACAGGAACTTTTAGAATTTTCATTTGTTGACCAAAACGACAGGTCCGGAGCTGATAAAAATGTTGATATTGATGTATTTTTTTTTCTGACTGCGGTTTCAAAACCATGCACCAGAATCAACTTCTTTCAACTCAGTAATGCATTTTGGATGTGTACCTAGAGTTTAAAGCAGAAAAACAGGAACTTTTCGAATTTTCATTTGTTGACCAAAACGACAGGACCGGAGCTGATAAAAATGTTGATATGGCTGTTATTTTTTTTCTGACTGCGGTTTCAAAACCATGCACCAGAATCAACTTCTTTCAACTCAGTAATGCATTTTGGATGTGTACCTAGAGTTTAAAGCAGAAAAACAGGAACTTTTCGAATTTTCATTTTTTGACCAAAACGACAGGACCGGAGCTGATAAAAATGTTGATATGGATGTTATTTTTTTTCTGACTGCGGTTTCAAAACCATGCACCAGAATCAACTTCTTTCAACTCAGTAATGCATTTTGGATGTGTGCCTAGAGTTTAAAGCAGAAAAACAGGAACTTTTAGAATTTTCATTTTTTGACCAAAACGACAGGACCGGAGCTGATAAAAATGTTGATATGGATGTTTTTTTTTTTCTGACTGCGATTTCAAAACCATGCACCAGAATTCACTTCTTTCAACTCAGTAATGCATTTTGGATGTGTACCTAGAGTTTAAAGCAGAAAAACAGGAACTTTTAGAATTTTCATTTTTTGACCAAAACGACAGGACCGGAGCTGATAAAAATGTTGATATGGCTGTTATTTTTTTTCTGACTGCGGTTTCAAAACCATGCACCAGAATCAACTTCTTTCAACTCAGTAATGCATTTTGGATGTGTACCTAGAGTTTAAAGCAGAAAAACAGGAACTTTTCGAATTTTCATTTTTTGACCAAAACGACAGGACCGGAGCTGATAAAAATGTTGATATGGATGTAATTTTTTTCTGACTGCGGTTTCAAAACCATGCACCAGAATTCACTTCTTTCAACTCAGTAATGCATTTTGGATGTGTACCTAGAGTTTAAAGCAGAAAAACAGGAACTTTTAGAATTTTCATTTTTTGACCAAAACGACAGGACCGGAGCTGATAAAAATGTTGATATGGATATAATTTTTTTCTGACTGCGGTTTCAAAACCATGCACCAGAATTCACTTCTTTCAACTCAGTAATGCATTTTGGATGTGTACCTAGAGTTTAAAGCAGAAAAACAGGAACTTTTAGAATTTTCATTTAATGACCAAAACGACAGGACCGGAGCTGATAAAAATGTTGATATGGATGTTATTTTTTTTCTGACTGCGATTTCAAAACCATGCACCAGAATCAACTTCTTTCAACTCAGTAATGCATTTTGGATGTGTACCTAGAGTTTAAAGCAGAAAAACAGGAACTTTTAGAATTTTCATTTTTTGACCAAAACGACAGGACCGGAGCTGATAAAAATGTTGATATGGATGTTATTTTTTTTCTGACTGCGATTTCAAAACCATGCACCAGAATTCACTTCTTTCAACTCAGTAATGCATTTTGGATGTGTACCTAGAGTTTAAAGCAGAAAAACAGGAACTTTTAGAATTTTCATTTTTTGACCAAAACGACAGGTCCGGAGATGATAAAAATGTTGATATTGATGTATTTTTTTTTCTGACTGCGGTTTCAAAACCATGCACCAGAATCAACTTCTTTCAACTCAGTAATGCATTTTGGATGTGTACCTAGAGTTTAAAGCAGAAAAACAGGAACTTTTCGAATTTTCATTTTTTGACCAAAACGACAGGACCGGAGCTGATAAAAATGTTGATATGGCTGTTATTTTTTTTCTGACTGCGGTTTCAAAACCATGCACCAGAATCAACTTCTTTTAACTCAGTAATGCATTTTGGATGTGTACCTAGAGTTTAAAGCAGAAAAACAGGAACTTTTAGAATTTTCATTTTTTGACCAAAACGACAGGACCGGAGCTGATAAAAATGTTGATATGGATGTTATTTTTTTTCTGACTGCGATTTCAAAACCATGCACCAGAATTCACTTCTTTCAACTCAGTAATGCATTTTGGATGTGTACCTAGAGTTTAAAGCAGAAAAACAGGAACTTTTAGAATTTTCATTTTTTGACCAAAACGACAGGACCGGAGCTGATAAAAATGTTGATATTGATGTTATTTTTTTTCTGACTGCGATTTCAAAACCATGCACCAGAATCAACTTCTTTCAACTCAGTAATGCATTTTGGATGTGTACCTAGAGTTTAAAGCAGAAAAACAGGAACTTTTAGAATTTTCATTTTTTGACCAAAACGACAGGACCGGAGCTGATAAAAATGTTGATATGGATATAATTTTTTTCTGACTGCGGTTTCAAAACCATGCACCAGAATTCACTTCTTTCAACTCAGTAATGCATTTTGGATGTGTACCTAGAGTTTAAAGCAGAAAAACAGGAACTTTTAGAATTTTCATTTTTTGACCAAAACGACAGGACCGGAGCTGATAAAAATGTTGATATGGATGTTATTTTTTTTCTGACTGCGGTTTCAAAACCATGCACCAGAATCAACTTCTTTTAACTAAGTAATGCATTTTGGATGTGTACCTAGAGTTTAAAGCAGAAAAACAGGAACTTTTCGAATTTTCATTTTTTGACCAAAACGACAGGACCGGAGCTGATAAAAATGTTGATATGGATGTTATTTTTTTTCTGACTGCGGTTTCAAAACCATGCACCAGAATCAACTTCTTTCAACTCAGTAATGCATTTTGGATGTGTGCCTAGAGTTTAAAGCAGAAAAACAGGAACTTTTAGAATTTTCATTTTTTGACCAAAACGACAGGACCGGAGCTGATAAAAATGTTGATATGGATGTTATTTTTTTTCTGACTGCGATTTCAAAACCATGCACCAGAATTCACTTCTTTCAACTCAGTAATGCATTTTGGATGTGTACCTAGAGTTTAAAGCAGAAAAACAGGAACTTTTAGAATTTTCATTTTTTGACCAAAACGACAGGACCGGAGCTGATAAAAATGTTGATATTGATGTTATTTTTTTTCTGACTGCGATTTCAAAACCATGCACCAGAATCAACTTCTTTCAACTCAGTAATGCATTTTGGATGTGTACCTAGAGTTTAAAGCAGAAAAACAGGAACTTTTAGAATTTTCATTTTTTGACCAAAACGACAGGACCGGAGCTGATAAAAATGTTGACATGGATGTAATTTTTTTCTGACTGCGGTTTCAAAACCATGCACCAGAATCAACTTCTTTCAACTCAGTAATGCATTTTGGATGTGTACCTAGAGTTTAAAGCAGAAAAACAGGAACTTTTAGAATTTTCATTTGTTGACCAAAACGACAGGACCGGAGCTGATAAAAATGTTGATATGGATGTTCTTTTTTTTCTGACTGCGATTTCAAAACCATGCACCAGAATTCACTTCTTTCAACTCAGTAATGCATTTTGGATGTGTACCTAGAGTTTAAAGCAGAAAAACAGGAACTTTTAGAATTTTCATTTTTTGACCAAAACGACAGGACCGGAGCTGATAAAAATGTTGATATTGATGTTATTTTTTTTCTGACTGCGATTTCAAAACCATGCACCAGAATCAACTTCTTTCAACTCAGTAATGCATTTTGGATGTGTACCTTGAGTTTAAAGCAGAAAAACAGGAACTTTTAGAATTTTCATTTTTTGACCAAAACGACAGGACAGGAGCTGATAAAAATGTTGATATTGATGTTATTTTTTTTCTGACTGCGATTTCAAAACCATGCACCAGAATCAACTTCTTTCAACTCAGTAATGCATTTTGGATGTGTACCTTGAGTTTAAAGCAGAAAAACAGGAACTTTTAGAATTTTCATTTTTTGACCAAAACGACAGGACCGGAGCTGATAAAATTGTTGATATTGATGTTATTTTTTTTCTGACTGCGATTTCAAAACCATGCACCAGAATCAACTTCTTTCAACTCAGTAATGCATTTTGGATGTGTACCTTGAGTTTAAAGCAGAAAAACAGGAACTTTTAGAATTTTCATTTTTTGACCAAAACGACAGTACCGGAGCTGATAAAAATGTTGATATTGATGTAATTTTTTTTTCTGACTGCGGTTTCAAAACCATGCATCAGAATTCACTTCTTTCAACTCAGTAATGCATTTTGGATGTGTACCTAGAGTTTAAAGCAGAAAAACAGGAACTTTTAGAATTTTCATTTTTTGACCAAAACGACAGGACCGGAGCTGATAAAAATGTTGATATGCATGTTATTTTTTTTCTGACTGCGATTTCAAAACCATGCACCAGAATCAACTTCTTTCAACTCAGTAATGCATTTTGGATGTGTACCTAGAGTTTAAAGCAGAAAAACAGGAACTTTTAGAATTTTCATTTTTTGACCAAAACGACAGGACCGGAGCTGATAAAAATGTTGATATGGATGTTATTTTTTTTCTGACTGCTATTTCACTTCTTTCAACTCAGTAATGCATTTTGGATGTGTACCTAGAGTTTAAAGCAGAAAAACAGGAACTTTTAGAATTTTCATTTTTTGACCAAAACGACAGGACCGGAGCTGATAAAAATGTTGATATTGATGTATTTTTTTTTCTGACTGCGGTTTCAAAACCATGCACCAGAATCAACTTCTTTCAACTCAGTAATGCATTTTGGATGTGTACCTAGAGTTTAAAGCAGAAAAACAGGAACTTTTCGAATTTTCATTTTTTGACCAAAACGACAGGACCGGAGCTGATAAAAATGTTGATATGGCTGTTATTTTTTTTCTGACTGCGGTTTCAAAACCATGCACCAGAATCAACTTCTTTCAACTCAGTAATGCATTTTGGATGTGTACCTAGAGTTTAAAGCAGAAAAACAGGAACTTTTCGAATTTTCATTTTTTGACCAAAACGACAGGACCGGAACTGATAAAAATGTTGATATGGATGTAATTTTTTTCTGACTGCGGTTTCAAAACCATGCACCAGAATTCACTTCTTTCAACTCAGTAATGCATTTTGGATGTGTACCTAGAGTTTAAAGCAGAAAAACAGGAACTTTTAGAATTTTCATTTTTTGACCAAAACGACAGGACCGGAGCTGATAAAAATGTTGATATGGATGTTATTTTTTTTCTGACTGCGATTTCAAAACCATGCACCAGAATTCACTTCTTTCAACTCAGTAATGCATTTTGGATGTGTACCTAGAGTTTAAAGCAGAAAAACAGGAACTTTTAGAATTTTCATTTTTTGACCAAAACGACAGGTCCGGAGATGATAAAAATGTTGATATTGATGTATTTTTTTTTCTGACTGCGGTTTCAAAACCATGCACCAGAATCAACTTCTTTCAACTCAGTAATGCATTTTGGATGTGTACCTAGAGTTTAAAGCAGAAAAACAGGAACTTTTCGAATTTTAATTTTTTGACCAAAACGACAGGACCGGAGCTGATAAAAATGTTGATATGGCTGTTATTTTTTTTCTGACTGCGGTTTCAAAACCATGCACCAGAATCAACTTCTTTTAACTCAGTAATGCATTTTGGATGTGTACCTAGAGTTTAAAGCAGAAAAACAGGAACTTTTCGAATTTTCATTTTTTGACCAAAACGACAGGACCGGAGCTGATAAAAATGTTGATATGGATGTTATTTTTTTTCTGACTGCGGTTTCAAAACCATGCACCAGAATCAACTTCTTTCAACTCAGTAATGCATTTTGGATGTGTGCCTAGAGTTTAAAGCAGAAAAACAGGAACTTTTAGAATTTTCATTTTTTGACCAAAACGACAGGACCGGAGCTGATAAAAATGTTGATATGGATGTTATTTTTTTTCTGACTGCGATTTCAAAACCATGCACCAGAATTCACTTCTTTCAACTCAGTAATGCATTTTGGATGTGTACCTAGAGTTTAAAGCAGAAAAACAGGAACTTTTAGAATTTTCATTTTTTGACCAAAACGACAGGACCGGAGCTGATAAAAATGTTGATATTGATGTTATTTTTTTTCTGACTGCGATTTCAAAACCATGCACCAGAATCAACTTCTTTCAACTCAGTAATGCATTTTGGATGTGTACCTTGAGTTTAAAGCAGAAAAACAGGAACTTTTAGAATTTTCATTTTTTGACCAAAACGACAGGTCCGGAGCTGATAAAATGTTGATATTGATGTAATTTTTTTTTCTGACTGCGGTTTCAAAACCATGCACCAGAATCAACTTCTTTCAACTCAGTAATGCATTTTGGATGTGTACCTAGAGTTTAAAGCAGAAAAACAGGAACTTTTAGAATTTTCATTTTTTGACCAAAACGACAGGACCGGAGCTGATAAAAATGTTGACATGGATGTAATTTTTTTCTGACTGCGGTTTCAAAACCATGCACCAGAATCAACTTCTTTCAACTCAGTAATGCATTTTGGATGTGTACCTAGAGTTTAAAGCAGAAAAACAGGAACTTTTAGAATTTTCATTTGTTGACCAAAACGACAGGACCGGAGCTGATAAAAATGTTGATATGGATGTTCTTTTTTTTCTGACTGCGATTTCAAAACCATGCACCAGAATTCACTTCTTTCAACTCAGTAATGCATTTTGGATGTGTACCTAGAGTTTAAAGCAGAAAAACAGGAACTTTTAGAATTTTCATTTTTTGACCAAAACGACAGGACCGGAGCTGATAAAAATGTTGATATTGATGTTATTTTTTTTCTGACTGCGATTTCAAAACCATGCACCAGAATCAACTTCTTTCAACTCAGTAATGCATTTTGGATGTGTACCTTGAGTTTAAAGCAGAAAAACAGGAACTTTTAGAATTTTCATTTTTTGACCAAAACGACAGGACAGGAGCTGATAAAAATGTTGATATTGATGTTATTTTTTTTCTGACTGCGATTTCAAAACCATGCACCAGAATCAACTTCTTTCAACTCAGTAATGCATTTTGGATGTGTACCTTGAGTTTAAAGCAGAAAAACAGGAACTTTTAGAATTTTCATTTTTTGACCAAAACGACAGGACCGGAGCTGATAAAAATGTTGATATTGATGTTATTTTTTTTCTGACTGCGATTTCAAAACCATGCACCAGAATCAACTTCTTTCAACTCAGTAATGCATTTTGGATGTGTACCTTGAGTTTAAAGCAGAAAAACAGGAACTTTTAGAATTTTCATTTTTTGACCAAAACGACAGGACAGGAGCTGATAAAAATGTTGATATTGATGTTATTTTTTTTCTGACTGCGATTTCAAAACCATGCACCAGAATCAACTTCTTTCAACTCAGTAATGCATTTTGGATGTGTACCTTGAGTTTAAAGCAGAAAAACAGGAACTTTTAGAATTTTCATTTTTTGACCAAAACGACAGGACCGGAGCTGATAAAAATGTTGATATTGATGTTATTTTTTTTCTGACTGCGATTTCAAAACCATGCACCAGAATCAACTTCTTTCAACTCAGTAATGCATTTTGGATGTGTACCTTGAGTTTAAAGCAGAAAAACAGGAACTTTTAGAATTTTCATTTTTTGACCAAAACGACAGGACAGGAGCTGATAAAAATGTTGATATTGATGTTATTTTTTTTCTGACTGCGATTTCAAAACCATGCACCAGAATCAACTTCTTTCAACTCAGTAATGCATTTTGGATGTGTACCTTGAGTTTAAAGCAGAAAAACAGGAACTTTTAGAATTTTCATTTTTTGACCAAAACGACAGGACCGGAGCTGATAAAAATGTTGATATTGATGTTATTTTTTTTCTGACTGCGATTTCAAAACCATGCACCAGAATCAACTTCTTTCAACTCAGTAATGCATTTTGGATGTGTACCTTGAGTTTAAAGCAGAAAAACAGGAACTTTTAGAATTTTCATTTTTTGACCAAAACGACAGTAGCGGAGCTGATAAAAATGTTGATATTGATGTAATTTTTTTTTCTGACTGCGGTTTCAAAACCATGCATCAGAATTCACTTCTTTCAACTCAGTAATGCATTTTGGATGTGTACCTAGAGTTTAAAGCAGAAAAACAGGAACTTTTAGAATTTTCATTTTTTGACCAAAACGACAGGACCGGAGCTGATAAAAATGTTGATATGCATGTTATTTTTTTTCTGACTGCGATTTCAAAACCATGCACCAGAATTCACTTCTTTCAACTCAGTAATGCATTTTGGATGTGTACCTAGAGTTTAAAGCAGAAAAACAGGAACTTTTAGAATTTTCATTTGTTGACCAAAACGACAGGTCCGGAGCTGATAAAAATGTTGATATTGATGTATTTTTTTTTCTGACTGCGGTTTTAAAACCATGCACCAGAATCAACTTCTTTCAACTCAGTAATGCATTTTGGATGTGTACCTAGAGTTTAAAGCAGAAAAACAGGAACTTTTCGAATTTTCATTTGTTGACCAAAACGACAGGACCGGAGCTGATAAAAATGTTGATATGGCTGTTATTTTTTTTCTGACTGCGGTTTCAAAACCATGCACCAGAATCAACTTCTTTCAACTCAGTAATGCATTTTGGATGTGTACCTAGAGTTTAAAGCAGAAAAACAGGAACTTTTCGAATTTTCATTTTTTGACCAAAACGACAGGACCGGAGCTGATAAAAATGTTGATATGGATGTTATTTTTTTTCTGACTGCGGTTTCAAAACCATGCACCAGAATCAACTTCTTTCAACTCAGTAATGCATTTTGGATGTGTGCCTAGAGTTTAAAGCAGAAAAACAGGAACTTTTAGAATTTTCATTTTTTGACCAAAACGACAGGACCGGAGCTGATAAAAATGTTGATATGGATGTTTTTTTTTTTCTGACTGCGATTTCAAAACCATGCACCAGAATTCACTTCTTTCAACTCAGTAATGCATTTTGGATGTGTACCTAGAGTTTAAAGCAGAAAAACAGGAACTTTTAGAATTTTCATTTTTTGACCAAAACGACAGGACCGGAGCTGATAAAAATGTTGATATTGATGTTATTTTTTTTCTGACTGCGATTTCAAAACCATGCACCAGAATCAACTTCTTTCAACTCAGTAATGCATTTTGGATGTGTACCTTGAGTTTAAAGCAGAAAAACAGGAACTTTTAGAATTTTCATTTTTTGACCAAAACGACAGGTCCGGAGCTGATAAAATGTTGATATTGATGTAATTTTTTTCTGACTGCGGTTTCAAAACCATGCACCAGAATCAACTTCTTTCAACTCAGTAATGCATTTTGGATGTGTACCTAGAGTTTAAAGCAGAAAAACAGGAACTTTTAGAATTTTCATTTTTTGACCAAAACGACAGGACCGGAGCTGATAAAAATGTTGATGTGGATGCAATTTTTTTCTGACTGCGGTTTCAAAACCATGCACCAGAATCAACTTCTTTCAACTCAGTAATGCATTTTGGATGTGTACCTAGAGTTTAAAGCAGAAAAACAGGAACTTTTAGAATTTTCATTTGTTGACCAAAACGACAGGACCGGAGCTGATAAAAATGTTGATATGGATGTTCTTTTTTTTCTGACTGCGATTTCAAAACCATGCACCAGAATTCACTTCTTTCAACTCAGTAATGCATTTTGGATGTGTACCTAGAGTTTAAAGCAGAAAAACAGGAACTTTTAGAATTTTCATTTTTTGACCAAAACGACAGGACCGGAGCTGATAAAAATGTTGATATGGATGTTATTTTTTTTCTGACTGCGATTTCACTTCTTTCAACTCAGTAATGCATTTTGGATGTGTACCTAGAGTTTAAAGCAGAAAAACAGGAACTTTTAGAATTTTCATTTTTTGACCAAAACGACAGGACCGGAGCTGATAAAAATGTTGATATGGATGTTATTTTTTTTCTGACTGCGATTTCAAAACCATGCACCAGAATTCACTTCTTTCAACTCAGTAATGCATTTTGGATGTGTACCTAGAGTTTAAAGCAGAAAAACAGGAACTTTTAGAATTTTTATTTTTTGACCAAAACGACAGGACCGGAGCTGATAAAAATGTTGATATTGATGTTATTTTTTTTCTGACTGCGATTTCAAAACCATGCACCAGAATCAACTTCTTTCAACTCAGTAATGCATTTTGGATGTGTACCTTGAGTTTAAAGCAGAAAAACAGGAACTTTTAGAATTTTCATTTTTTGACCAAAACGACAGGTCCGGAGCTGATAAAATGTTGATATTGATGTAATTTTTTTCTGACTGCGGTTTCAAAACCATGCACCAGAATCAACTTCTTTCAACTCAGTAATGCATTTTGGATGTGTACCTAGAGTTTAAAGCAGAAAAACAGGAACTTTTAGAATTTTCATTTTTTGACCAAAACGACAGGACCGGAGCTGATAAAAATGTTGATATGGATGCAATTTTTTTCTGACTGCGGTTTCAAAACCATGCACCAGAATCAACTTCTTTCAACTCAGTAATGCATTTTGGATGTGTACCTAGAGTTTAAAGCAGAAAAACAGGAACTTTTAGAATTTTCATTTGTTGACCAAAACGACAGGACCGGAGCTGATAAAAATGTTGATATGGATGTTCTTTTTTTTCTGACTGCGATTTCAAAACCATGCACCAGAATTCACTTCTTTCAACTCAGTAATGCATTTTGGATGTGTACCTAGAGTTTAAAGCAGAAAAACAGGAACTTTTAGAATTTTAATTTTTTGACCAAAACGACAGGACCGGAGCTGATAAAAATGTTGATATGGATGTTATTTTTTTTCTGACTGCGATTTCACTTCTTTCAACTCAGTAATGCATTTTGGATGTGTACCTAGAGTTTAAAGCAGAAAAACAGGAACTTTTAGAATTTTCATTTTTTGACCAAAACGACAGGACCGGAGCTGATAAAAATGTTGATATGGATGTTATTTTTTTTCTGACTGCGATTTCAAAACCATGCACCAGAATTCACTTCTTTCAACTCAGTAATGCATTTTGGATGTGTACCTAGAGTTTAAAGCAGAAAAACAGGAACTTTTAGAATTTTCATTTGTTGACCAAAACGACAGGACCGGAGCTGATAAAAATGTTGATATGGATGTTCTTTTTTTTCTGACTGCGATTTCAAAACCATGCACCAGAATTCACTTCTTTCAACTCAGTAATGCATTTTGGATGTGTACCTAGAGTTTAAAGCAGAAAAACAGGAACTTTTAGAATTTTCATTTTTTGACCAAAACGACAGGACCGGAGCTGATAAAAATGTTGATATGGATGTTATTTTTTTTCTGACTGCGATTTCACTTCTTTCAACTCAGTAATGCATTTTGGATGTGTACCTAGAGTTTAAAGCAGAAAAACAGGAACTTTTAGAATTTTCATTTTTTGACCAAAACGACAGGACCGGAGCTGATAAAAATGTTGATATGGATGTTATTTTTTTTCTGACTGCGATTTCAAAACCATGCACCAGAATTCACTTCTTTCAACTCAGTAATGCATTTTGGATGTGTACCTAGAGTTTAAAGCAGAAAAACAGGAACTTTTAGAATTTTCATTTTTTGACCAAAACGACAGGTCCGGAGATGATAAAAATGTTGATATTGATGTATTTTTTTTTCTGACTGCGGTTTCAAAACCATGCACCAGAATCAACTTCTTTCAACTCAGTAATGCATTTTGGATGTGTACCTAGAGTTTAAAGCAGAAAAACAGGAACTTTTCGAATTTTCATTTTTTGACCAAAACGACAGGACCGGAGCTGATAAAAATGTTGATATGGCTGTTATTTTTTTTCTGACTGCGGTTTCAAAACCATGCACCAGAATCAACTTCTTTCAACTCAGTAATGCATTTTGGATGTGTACCTAGAGTTTAAAGCAGAAAAACAGGAACTTTTTGAATTTTCATTTTTTGACCAAAACGACAGGACCGGAGCTGATAAAAATGTTGATATGGATGTTATTTTTTTTCTGACTGCGGTTTCAAAACCATGCACCAGAATCAACTTCTTTCAACTCAGTAATGCATTTTGGATGTGTACCTAGAGTTTAAAGCAGAAAAACAGGAACTTTTCGAATTTTCATTTTTTGACCAAAACGACAGGACCGGAGCTGATAAAAATGTTGATATGGCTGTTATTTTTTTTCTGACTGCGGTTTCAAAACCATGCACCAGAATCAACTTCTTTCAACTCAGTAATGCATTTTGGATGTGTACCTAGAGTTTAAAGCAGAAAAACAGGAACTTTTCGAATTTTAATTTTTTGACCAAACGACAGGACCGGAGCTGATAAAAATGTTGATATGGATGTTATTTTTTTTCTGACTGCGGTTTTAAAACCATGCACCAGAATCAACTTCTTTCAACTCAGTAATGCATTTTGGATGTGTGCCTAGAGTTTAAAGCAGAAAAACAGGAACTTTTAGAATTTTAATTTTTTGACCAAAACGACAGGACCGGAGCTGATAAAAATGTTGATATGGATGTTATTTTTTTTCTGACTGCGATTTCAAAACCATGCACCAGAATTCACTTCTTTCAAGTCAGTAATGCATTTTGGATGTGTACCTAGAGTTTAAAGCAGAAAAACAGGAACTTTTAGAATTTTCATTTTTTGACCAAAACGACAGGACCGGAGCTGATAAAAATGTTGATATTGATGTTATTTTTTTTCTGACTGCGATTTCAAAACCATGCACCAGAATCAACTTCTTTCAACTCAGTAATGCATTTTGGATGTGTACCTTGAGTTTAAAGCAGAAAAACAGGAACTTTTAGAATTTTCATTTTTTGACCAAAACGACAGGTCCGGAGCTGATAAAAATGTTGATATTGATGTAATTTTTTTTCTGACTGCGGTTTCAAAACCATTCACCAGAATCAACTTCTTTCAACTCAGTAATGCATTTTGGATGTGTACCTAGAGTTTAAAGCAGAAAAACAGGAACTTTTAGAATTTTCATTTTTTGACCAAAACGACAGGACCGGAGCTGATAAAAATGTTGATATGGATGTAATTTTTTTCTGACTGCGGTTTCAAAACCATGCACCAGAATCAACTTCTTTCAACTCAGTAATGCATTTTGGATGTGTACCTAGAGTTTAAAGCAGAAAAACAGGAACTTTTAGAATTTTCATTTGTTGACCAAAACGACAGGACCGGAGCTGATAAAAATGTTGATATGGATGTTCTTTTTTTTCTGACTGCGATTTCAAAACCATGCACCAGAATTCACTTCTTTCAACTCAGTAATGCATTTTGGATGTGTACCTAGAGTTTAAAGCAGAAAAACAGGAACTTTTAGAATTTTCATTTTTTGACCAAAACGACAGGACCGGAGCTGATAAAAATGTTGATATGGATGTTATTTTTTTTCTGACTGCGATTTCACTTCTTTCAACTCAGTAATGCATTTTGGATGTGTACCTAGAGTTTAAAGCAGAAAAACAGGAACTTTTAGAATTTTCATTTTTTGACCAAAACGACAGGACCGGAGCTGATAAAAATGTTGATATGGATGTTATTTTTTTTCTGACTGCGATTTCAAAACCATGCACCAGAATTCACTTCTTTCAACTCAGTAATGCATTTTGGATGTGTACCTAGAGTTTAAAGCAGAAAAACAGGAACTTTTAGAATTTTCATTTGTTGACCAAAACGACAGGACCGGAGCTGATAAAAATGTTGATATGGATGTTCTTTTTTTTCTGACTGCGATTTCAAAACCATGCACCAGAATTCACTTCTTTCAACTCAGTAATGCATTTTGGATGTGTACCTAGAGTTTAAAGCAGAAAAACAGGAACTTTTAGAATTTTCATTTTTTGACCAAAACGACAGGACCGGAGCTGATAAAAATGTTGATATGGATGTTATTTTTTTTCTGACTGCGATTTCACTTCTTTCAACTCAGTAATGCATTTTGGATGTGTACCTAGAGTTTAAAGCAGAAAAACAGGAACTTTTAGAATTTTCATTTTTTGACCAAAACGACAGGACCGGAGCTGATAAAAATGTTGATATGGATGTTATTTTTTTTCTGACTGCGATTTCAAAACCATGCACCAGAATTCACTTCTTTCAACTCAGTAATGCATTTTGGATGTGTACCTAGAGTTTAAAGCAGAAAAACAGGAACTTTTAGAATTTTCATTTTTTGACCAAAACGACAGGTCCGGAGATGATAAAAATGTTGATATTGATGTATTTTTTTTTCTGACTGCGGTTTCAAAACCATGCACCAGAATCAACTTCTTTCAACTCAGTAATGCATTTTGGATGTGTACCTAGAGTTTAAAGCAGAAAAACAGGAACTTTTCGAATTTTCATTTTTTGACCAAAACGACAGGACCGGAGCTGATAAAAATGTTGATATGGCTGTTATTTTTTTTCTGACTGCGGTTTCAAAACCATGCACCAGAATCAACTTCTTTCAACTCAGTAATGCATTTTGGATGTGTACCTAGAGTTTAAAGCAGAAAAACAGGAACTTTTCGAATTTTCATTTTTTGACCAAAACGACAGGACCGGAGCTGATAAAAATGTTGATATGGATGTTATTTTTTTTCTGACTGCGGTTTCAAAACCATGCACCAGAATCAACTTCTTTCAACTCAGTAATGCATTTTGGATGTGTACCTAGAGTTTAAAGCAGAAAAACAGAATCTTTTCGAATTTTCATTTTTTGACCAAAACGACAGGACCGGAGCTGATAAAAATGTTGATATGGCTGTTATTTTTTTTCTGACTGCGGTTTCAAAACCATGCACCAGAATCAACTTCTTTCAACTCAGTAATGCATTTTGGATGTGTACCTAGAGTTTAAAGCAGAAAAACAGGAACTTTTCGAATTTTCATTTTTTGACCAAACGACAGGACCGGAGCTGATAAAAATGTTGATATGGATGTTATTTTTTTTCTGACTGCGGTTTTAAAACCATGCACCAGAATCAACTTCTTTCAACTCAGTAATGCATTTTGGATGTGTGCCTAGAGTTTAAAGCAGAAAAACAGGAACTTTTAGAATTTTAATTTTTTGACCAAAACGACAGGACCGGAGCTGATAAAAATGTTGATATGGATGTTATTTTTTTTCTGACTGCGATTTCAAAACCATGCACCAGAATTCACTTCTTTCAAGTCAGTAATGCATTTTGGATGTGTACCTAGAGTTTAAAGCAGAAAAACAGGAACTTTTAGAATTTTCATTTTTTGACCAAAACGACAGGACCGGAGCTGATAAAAATGTTGATATTGATGTTATTTTTTTTCTGACTGCGATTTCAAAACCATGCACCAGAATCAACTTCTTTCAACTCAGTAATGCATTTTGGATGTGTACCTTGAGTTTAAAGCAGAAAAACAGGAACTTTTAGAATTTTCATTTTTTGACCAAAACGACAGGTCCGGAGCTGATAAAAATGTTGATATTGATGTAATTTTTTTTCTGACTGCGGTTTCAAAACCATTCACCAGAATCAACTTCTTTCAACTCAGTAATGCATTTTGGATGTGTACCTAGAGTTTAAAGCAGAAAAACAGGAACTTTTAGAATTTTCATTTTTTGACCAAAACGACAGGACCGGAGCTGATAAAAATGTTGATATGGATGTAATTTTTTTCTGACTGCGGTTTCAAAACCATGCACCAGAATCAACTTCTTTCAACTCAGTAATGCATTTTGGATGTGTACCTAGAGTTTAAAGCAGAAAAACAGGAACTTTTAGAATTTTCATTTGTTGACCAAAACGACAGGACTGGAGCTGATAAAAATGTTGATATGGATGTTCTTTTTTTTCTGACTGCGATTTCAAAACCATGCACCAGAATTCACTTCTTTCAACTCAGTAATGCATTTTGGATGTGTACCTAGAGTTTAAAGCAGAAAAACAGGAACTTTTAGAATTTTCATTTGTTGACCAAAACGACAGGACCGGAGCTGATAAAAATGTTGATATGGATGTTCTTTTTTTTCTGACTGCGATTTCAAAACCATGCACCAGAATTCACTTCTTTCAACTCAGTAATGCATTTTGGATGTGTACCTAGAGTTTAAAGCAGAAAAACAGGAACTTTTAGAATTTTCATTTTTTGACCAAACGACAGGACCGGAGCTGATAAAAATGTTGATATGGCTGTAATTTTTTTTCTGACTGCGGTTTCAAAACCATGCACCAGAATCAACTTCTTTCAACTCAGTAATGCATTTTGGATGTGTTCCTAGAGTTTAAGGCAGAAAAACAGGAACTTTTCGAATTTTCATTTTTTGACCAAAACGACAGGACCGGAGCTGATAAAAATGTTGATATGGATGTTATTTTTTTTCTGACTGCGGTTTCAAAACCATGCACCAGAATCAACTTCTTTCAACTCAGTAATGCATTTTGGATGTGTGCCTAGAGTTTAAAGCAGAAAAACAGGAACTTTTAGAATTTTCATTTTTTGACCAAAACGACAGGACCGGAGCTGATAAAAATGTTGATATGGATGTTATTTTTTTTCTGACTGCGATTTCAAAACCATGCACCAGAATTCACTTCTTTCAACTCAGTAATGCATTTTGGATGTGTACCTAGAGTTTAAAGCAGAAAAACAGGAACTTTTAGAATTTTCATTTTTTGACCAAAACGACAGGACCAGAGCTGATAAAAATGTTGATATTGATGTTATTTTTTTTCTGACTGCGATTTCAAAACCATGCACCAGAATCAACTTCTTTCAACTCAGTAATGCATTTTGGATGTGTACCTTGAGTTTAAAGCAGAAAAACAGGAACTTTTAGAATTTTCATTTTTTGACCAAAACGACAGGTCCGGAGCTGATAAAAATGTTGATATTGATGTAATTTTTTTTCTGACTGCGGTTTTAAAACCATGCACCAGAATCAACTTCTTTCAACTCAGTAATGCATTTTGGATGTGTACCTAGAGTTTAAAGCAGAAAAACAGGAAATTTTAGAATTTTCATTTGTTGACCAAAACGACAGGACTGGAGCTGATAAAAATGTTGATATGGATGTTCTTTTTTTTCTGACTGCGATTTCAAAACCATGCACCAGAATTCACTTCTTTCAACTCAGTAATGCATTTTGGATGTGTACCTAGAGTTTAAAGCAGAAAAACAGGAACTTTTAGAATTTTAATTTTTTGACCAAAACGACAGGACCGGAGCTGATAAAAATGTTGATATGGATGTTATTTTTTTTCTGACTGCGGTTTCAAAACCATGCACCAGAATCAACTTATTTCAACTCAGTAATGCATTTTGGATGTGTACCTAGAGTTTAAAGCAGAAAAACAGGAACTTTTCGAATTTTCATTTTTTGACCAAAACGACAGGACCGGAGCTGATAAAAATGTTGATATGGCTGTTATTTTTTTTCTGACTGCGGTTTCAAAACCATGCACCAGAATCAACTTCTTTCAACTCAGTAATGCATTTTGGATGTGTACCTAGAGTTTAAGGCAGAAAAACAGGAACTTTTTGAATTTTCATTTTTTGACCAAAACGACAGGACCGGAGCTGATAAAAATGTTGATATGGATGTTATTTTTTTTCTGACTGCGGTTTCAAAACCATGCACCAGAATCAACTTCTTTCAACTCAGTAATGCATTTTGGATGTGTGCCTAGAGTTTAAAGCAGAAAAACAGGAACTTTTAGAATTTTCATTTTTTGACCAAAACGACAGGACCGGAGCTGATAAAAATGTTGATATGGATGTAATTTTTTTTCTGACTGCGGTTTTAAAACCATGCACCAGAATCAACTTCTTTCAACTCAGTAATGCATTTTGGATGTGTACCTAGAGTTTAAAGCAGAAAAACAGGAACTTTTAGAATTTTCATTTGTTGACCAAAACGACAGGACCGGAGCTGATAAAAATGTTGATATGGATGTTCTTTTTTTTCTGACTGCGATTTCAAAACCATGCACCAGAATTCACTTCTTTCAACTCAGTAATGCATTTTGGATGTTTACCTAGAGTTTAAAGCAGAAAAACAGGAACTTTTAGAATTTTCATTTTTTGACCAAAACGACAGGACCGGAGCTGATAAAAATGTTGATATGGATGTTATTTTTTTTCTGACTGCGATTTCAAAACCATGCACCAGAATTCACTTCTTTCAACTCAGTAATGCATTTTGGATGTGTACCTAGAGTTTAAAGCAGAAAAACAGGAACTTTTCGAATTTTCATTTTTTGACCAAAACGACAGGACCGAAGCGGATAAAAATGTTGATATGGATGTTATTTTTTTTCTGACTGCGGTTTCAAAACCATGCACCAGAATCAACTTATTTCAACTCAGTAATGCATTTTGGATGTGTGCCTTGAGTTTAAAGCAGAAAAACAGGAACTTTTAGAATTTTCATTTTTTGACCAAAACGACAGGTCCGGAGCTGATAAAAATGTTGATATTGATGTAATTTTTTTTCTGACTGCGGTTTTAAAACCATGCACCAGAATCAACTTCTTTCAACTCAGTAATGCATTTTGGATGTGTACCTAGAGTTTAAAGCAGAAAAACAGGAACTTTTAGAATTTTCATTTGTTGACCAAAACGACAGGACCGGAGCTGATAAAAATGTTGATATGGATGTTCTTTTTTTTCTGACTGCGATTTCAAAACCATGCACCAGAATTCACTTCTTTCAACTCAGTAATGCATTTTGGATGTGTACCTAGAGTTTAAAGCAGAAAAACAGGAACTTTTAGAATTTTCATTTTTTGACCAAAACAACAGGACCGGAGCTGATAAAAATGTTGATATGGATGTTATTTTTTTTCTGACTGCGATTTCAAAACCATGCACCAGAATTCACTTCTTTCAACTCAGTAATGCATTTTGGATGTTTACCTAGAGTTTAAAGCAGAAAAACAGGAACTTTTAGAATTTTCATGTTTTGACCAAAACGACAGGACCGGAGCTGATAAAAATGTTGATATGGATGTTATTTTTTTTCTGACTGCGATTTCAAAACCATGCACCAGAATTCACTTCTTTCAACTCAGTAATGCATTTTGGATGTGTACCTAGAGTTTAAAGCAGAAAAACAGGAACTTTTCGAATTTTCATTTTTTGACCAAAACGACAGGACCGGAGCTGATAAAAATGTTGATATGGATGTTATTTTTTTTCTGACTGCGGTACCAAAACCATGCACCAGAATCAACTTCTTTCAACTCAGTAATGCATTTTGGATGTGTACCTAGAGTTTAAAGCAGAAAAACAGGAACTTTTCGAATTTTCATTTTTTGACCAAAACGACAGGACCGGAGCTGATAAAAATGTTGATATGGATGTTATTTTTTTTCTGACTGCGATTTCAAAACCATGCACCAGAATTCACTTCTTTCAACTCAGTAATGCATTTTGGATGTGTACCTAGAGTTAAAAGCAGAAAAACAGGAACTTTTAGAATTTTCATTTTTTGACCAAAACGACAGGACCGGAGCTGATAAAAATGTTGATATTGATGTTATTTTTTTTCTGACTGCGATTTCAAAACCATGCACCAGAATCAACTTCTTTCAACTCAGTAATGCATTTTGGATGTGTACCTTGAGTTTAAAGCAGAAAAACAGGAACTTTTAGAATTTTCATTTTTTGACAAAAACGACAGGACCGGAGCTGATAAAAATGTTGATATTGATGTTATTTTTTTTCTGACTGCGATTTCAAAACCAGGCACCAGAATCAACTTCTTTCAACTCAGTAATGCATTTTGGATGTGTACCTTGAGTTTAAAGCAGAAAAACAGGAACTTTTAAAATTTTCATTTTTTGACCAAAACGACAGGACCGGAGCTGATAAAAATGTTGATATGGATGTTTTTTTTTTCTGACTGCGATTTCAAAACCATGCATCAAAATTCACTTCTTTCAACTCAGTAATGCATTTTGGATGTGTACCTAGAGTTTAAAGCAGAAAAACAGGATCTTTTAGAATTTTCATTTTTTGACCAAAACGACAGGACCGGAGCTGATAAAAATGTTGATATGGATGTTATTTTTTTTCTGACTGCGATTTCAAAACCATGCACCAGAATCAACTTCTTTCAACTCAGTAATGCATTTTGGATGTGTACCTTGAGTTTAAAGCAGAAAAACAGGAACTTTTAGAATTTTCATTTTTTGACCAAAACGACAGGTCCGGAGCTGATAAAAATGTTGATATTGATGTAATTTTTTTTCTGACTGCGGTTTCAAAACCATGCACCAGAATCAACTTCTTTCAACTCAGTAATGCATTTTGGATGTGTACCTAGAGTTTAAAGCAGAAAAACAGGAACTTTTAGAATTTTCATTTTTTGACCAAAACGACAGGACCAGAGCTGATAAAAATGTTGATATGGATGTAATTTTTTTCTGACTGCGGTTTCAAAACCATGCACCAGAATCAACTTCTTTCAACTCAGTAATGCATTTTGGATGTGTACCTAGAGTTTAAAGCAGAAAAACAGGAACTTATAGAATTTTCATTTGTTGACCAAAACGACAGGACCGGAGCTGATAAAAATGTTGATATGGATGTTATTTTTTTTCTGACTGCGATTTCAAAACCATGCACCAGAATTCACTTCTTTCAACTCAGTAATGCATTTTGGATGTGTACCTAGAGTTTAAAGCAGAAAAACAGGAACTTTTAGAATTTTCATTTTTTGACCAAAACGACAGGACCGGAGCTGATAAAAATGTTGATATTGATGTTATTTTTTTTCTGACTGCGATTTCAAAACCATGCACCAGAATCAACTTCTTTCAACTCAGTAATGCATTTTGGATGTGAACCTTGAGTTTAAAGCAGAAAAACAGGAACTTTTAGAATTTTCATTTTTTGACCAAAACGACAGGTCCGGAGCTGATAAAAATGTTGATATTGATGTAATTTTTTTTCTGACTGCGGTTTCAAAACCATGCACCAGAATCAACTTCTTTCAACTCAGTAATGCATTTTGGATGTGTACCTAGAGTTTAAAGCAGAAAAACAGGAACTTTTAGAATTTTCATTTTTTGACCAAAACGACAGGACCGGAGCTGATAAAAATGTTGATATGGATGTAATTTTTTTCTGACTGCGGTTTCAAAACCATGCACCAGAATCAACTTCTTTCAACTCAGTAATGCATTTTGGATGTGTACCTAGAGTTTAAAGCAGAAAAACCGGAACTTTTAGAATTTTCATTTGTTGACCAAAACGACAGGACCGGAGCTGATAAAAATGTTGATATGGATGTTCTTTTTTTTCTGACTGCGATTTCAAAACCATGCACCAGAATTCACTTCTTTCAACTCAGTAATGCATTTTGGATGTGTACCTAGAGTTTAAAGCAGAAAAACAGGAACTTTTAGAATTTTCATTTTTTGACCAAAACGACAGGACCGGAGCTGATAAAAATGTTGATATTGATGTTATTTTTTTTCTGACTGCGATTTCAAAACCATGCACCAGAATCAACTTCTTTCAACTCAGTAATGCATTTTGGATGTGTACCTTGAGTTTAAAGCAGAAAAACAGGAACTTTTAGAATTTTCATTTTTTGACCAAAACGACAGGACCGGAGCTGATAAAAATGTTGATATGGATGTTCTTTTTTTTCTGACTGCGATTTCAAAACCATGCACCAGAATTCACTTCTTTCAACTCAGTAATGCATTTTGGATGTGTACCTAGAGTTTAAAGCAGAAAAACAGGAACTTTTAGAATTTTCATTTTTTGACCAAAACGACAGGACCGGAGCTGATAAAAATGTTGATATTGATGTTATTTTTTTTCTGACTGCGATTTCAAAACCATGCACCAGAATTCACTTCTTTCAACTCAGTAATGCATTTTGGATGTGTACCTAGAGTTTAAAGCAGAAAAACAGGAACTTTTAGAATTTTCATTTTTTGACCAAAACGACAGGTCCGGAGATGATAAAAATGTTGATATTGATGTATTTTTTTTTCTGACTGCGGTTTCAAAACCATGCACCAGAATCAACTTCTTTCAACTCAGTAATGCATTTTGGATGTGTACCTAGAGTTTAAAGCAGAAAAACAGGAACTTTTCGAATTTTCATTTTTTGACCAAAACGACAGGACCGGAGCTGATAAAAATGTTGATATGGCTGTTATTTTTTTTCTGACTGCGGTTTCAAAACCATGCACCAGAATCAACTTCTTTCAACTCAGTAATGCATTTTGGATGTGTACCTAGAGTTTAAAGCAGAAAAACAGGAACTTTTCGAATTTTCATTTTTTGACCAAAACGACAGGACCGGAGCTGATAAAAATGTTGATATGGATGTAATTTTTTTCTGACTGCGGTTTCAAAACCATGCACCAGAATTCACTTCTTTCAACTCAGTAATGCATTTTGGATGTGTACCTAGAGTTTAAAGCAGAAAAACAGGAACTTTTAGAATTTTCATTTTTTGACCAAAACGACAGGACCGGAGCTGATAAAAATGTTGATATGGATATAATTTTTTTCTGACTGCGGTTTCAAAACCATGCACCAGAATTCACTTCTTTCAACTCAGTAATGCATTTTGGATGTGTACCTAGAGTTTAAAGCAGAAAAACAGGAACTTTTAGAATTTTCATTTTTTGACCAAAACGACAGGACCGGAGCTGATAAAAATGTTGATATGGATGTTATTTTTTTTCTGACTGCGATTTCAAAACCATGCACCAGAATCAACTTCTTTCAACTCAGTAATGCATTTTGGATGTGTACCTAGAGTTTAAAGCAGAAAAACAGGAACTTTTAGAATTTTCATTTTTTGACCAAAACGACAGGACCGGAGCTGATAAAAATGTTGATATGGATGTTATTTTTTTTCTGACTGCGATTTCAAAACCATGCACCAGAATTCACTTCTTTCAACTCAGTAATGCATTTTGGATGTGTACCTAGAGTTTAAAGCAGAAAAACAGGAACTTTTAGAATTTTCATTTTTTGACCAAAACGACAGGTCCGGAGATGATAAAAATGTTGATATTGATGTATTTTTTTTTCTGACTGCGGTTTCAAAACCATGCACCAGAATCAACTTCTTTCAACTCAGTAATGCATTTTGGATGTGTACCTAGAGTTTAAAGCAGAAAAACAGGAACTTTTCGAATTTTCATTTTTTGACCAAAACGACAGGACCGGAGCTGATAAAAATGTTGATATGGCTGTTATTTTTTTTCTGACTGCGGTTTCAAAACCATGCACCAGAATCAACTTCTTTTAACTCAGTAATGCATTTTGGATGTGTACCTAGAGTTTAAAGCAGAAAAACAGGAACTTTTAGAATTTTCATTTTTTGACCAAAACGACAGGACCGGAGCTGATAAAAATGTTGATATGGATGTTATTTTTTTTCTGACTGCGATTTCAAAACCATGCACCAGAATTCACTTCTTTCAACTCAGTAATGCATTTTGGATGTGTACCTAGAGTTTAAAGCAGAAAAACAGGAACTTTTAGAATTTTCATTTTTTGACCAAAACGACAGGACCGGAGCTGATAAAAATGTTGATATTGATGTTATTTTTTTTCTGACTGCGATTTCAAAACCATGCACCAGAATCAACTTCTTTCAACTCAGTAATGCATTTTGGATGTGTACCTAGAGTTTAAAGCAGAAAAACAGGAACTTTTAGAATTTTCATTTTTTGACCAAAACGACAGGACCGGAGCTGATAAAAATGTTGATATGGATATAATTTTTTTCTGACTGCGGTTTCAAAACCATGCACCAGAATTCACTTCTTTCAACTCAGTAATGCATTTTGGATGTGTACCTAGAGTTTAAAGCAGAAAAACAGGAACTTTTAGAATTTTCATTTTTTGACCAAAACGACAGGACCGGAGCTGATAAAAATGTTGATATGGATGTTATTTTTTTTCTGACTGCGGTTTCAAAACCATGCACCAGAATCAACTTCTTTTAACTCAGTAATGCATTTTGGATGTGTACCTAGAGTTTAAAGCAGAAAAACAGGAACTTTTCGAATTTTCATTTTTTGACCAAAACGACAGGACCGGAGCTGATAAAAATGTTGATATGGATGTTATTTTTTTTCTGACTGCGGTTTCAAAACCATGCACCAGAATCAACTTCTTTCAACTCAGTAATGCATTTTGGATGTGTGCCTAGAGTTTAAAGCAGAAAAACAGGAACTTTTAGAATTTTCATTTTTTGACCAAAACGACAGGACCGGAGCTGATAAAAATGTTGATATGGATGTTATTTTTTTTCTGACTGCGATTTCAAAACCATGCACCAGAATTCACTTCTTTCAACTCAGTAATGCATTTTGGATGTGTACCTAGAGTTTAAAGCAGAAAAACAGGAACTTTTAGAATTTTCATTTTTTGACCAAAACGACAGGACCGGAGCTGATAAAAATGTTGATATTGATGTTATTTTTTTTCTGACTGCGATTTCAAAACCATGCACCAGAATCAACTTCTTTCAACTCAGTAATGCATTTTGGATGTGTACCTAGAGTTTAAAGCAGAAAAACAGGAACTTTTAGAATTTTCATTTTTTGACCAAAACGACAGGACCGGAGCTGATAAAAATGTTGACATGGATGTAATTTTTTTCTGACTGCGGTTTCAAAACCATGCACCAGAATCAACTTCTTTCAACTCAGTAATGCATTTTGGATGTGTACCTAGAGTTTAAAGCAGAAAAACAGGAACTTTTAGAATTTTCATTTGTTGACCAAAACGACAGGACCGGAGCTGATAAAAATGTTGATATGGATGTTCTTTTTTTTCTGACTGCGATTTCAAAACCATGCACCAGAATTCACTTCTTTCAACTCAGTAATGCATTTTGGATGTGTACCTAGAGTTTAAAGCAGAAAAACAGGAACTTTTAGAATTTTCATTTTTTGACCAAAACGACAGGACCGGAGCTGATAAAAATGTTGATATTGATGTTATTTTTTTTCTGACTGCGATTTCAAAACCATGCACCAGAATCAACTTCTTTCAACTCAGTAATGCATTTTGGATGTGTACCTTGAGTTTAAAGCAGAAAAACAGGAACTTTTAGAATTTTCATTTTTTGACCAAAACGACAGGACAGGAGCTGATAAAAATGTTGATATTGATGTTATTTTTTTTCTGACTGCGATTTCAAAACCATGCACCAGAATCAACTTCTTTCAACTCAGTAATGCATTTTGGATGTGTACCTTGAGTTTAAAGCAGAAAAACAGGAACTTTTAGAATTTTCATTTTTTGACCAAAACGACAGGACCGGAGCTGATAAAATTGTTGATATTGATGTTATTTTTTTTCTGACTGCGATTTCAAAACCATGCACCAGAATCAACTTCTTTCAACTCAGTAATGCATTTTGGATGTGTACCTTGAGTTTAAAGCAGAAAAACAGGAACTTTTAGAATTTTCATTTTTTGACCAAAACGACAGTACCGGAGCTGATAAAAATGTTGATATTGATGTAATTTTTTTTTCTGACTGCGGTTTCAAAACCATGCATCAGAATTCACTTCTTTCAACTCAGTAATGCATTTTGGATGTGTACCTAGAGTTTAAAGCAGAAAAACAGGAACTTTTAGAATTTTCATTTTTTGACCAAAACGACAGGACCGGAGCTGATAAAAATGTTGATATGCATGTTATTTTTTTTCTGACTGCGATTTCAAAACCATGCACCAGAATCAACTTCTTTCAACTCAGTAATGCATTTTGGATGTGTACCTAGAGTTTAAAGCAGAAAAACAGGAACTTTTAGAATTTTCATTTTTTGACCAAAACGACAGGTCCGGAGCTGATAAAAATGTTGATATTGATGTAATTTTTTTTCTGACTGCGGTTTTAAAACCATGCACCAGAATCAACTTCTTTCAACTCAGTAATGCATTTTGGATGTGTACCTAGAGTTTAAAGCAGAAAAACAGGAACTTTTAGAATTTTCATTTGTTGACCAAAACGACAGGACCGGAGCTGATAAAAATGTTGATATGGATGTTCTTTTTTTTCTGACTGCGATTTCAAAACCATGCACCAGAATTCACTTCTTTCAACTCAGTAATGCATTTTGGATGTGTACCTAGAGTTTAAAGCAGAAAAACAGGAACTTTTAGAATTTTCATTTTTTGACCAAAACAACAGGACCGGAGCTGATAAAAATGTTGATATGGATGTTATTTTTTTTCTGACTGCGATTTCAAAACCATGCACCAGAATTCACTTCTTTCAACTCAGTAATGCATTTTGGATGTTTACCTAGAGTTTAAAGCAGAAAAACAGGAACTTTTAGAATTTTCATTTTTTGACCAAAACGACAGGACCGGAGCTGATAAAAATGTTGATATGGATGTTATTTTTTTTCTGACTGCGATTTCAAAACCATGCACCAGAATTCACTTCTTTCAACTCAGTAATGCATTTTGGATGTGTACCTAGAGTTTAAAGCAGAAAAACAGGAACTTTTCGAATTTTCATTTTTTGACCAAAACGACAGGACCGGAGCTGATAAAAATGTTGATATGGATGTTATTTTTTTTCTGACTGCGGTACCAAAACCATGCACCAGAATCAACTTCTTTCAACTCAGTAATGCATTTTGGATGTGTACCTAGAGTTTAAAGCAGAAAAACAGGAACTTTTCGAATTTTCATTTTTTGACCAAAACGACAGGACCGGAGCTGATAAAAATGTTGATATGGATGTTATTTTTTTTCTGACTGCGATTTCAAAACCATGCACCAGAATTCACTTCTTTCAACTCAGTAATGCATTTTGGATGTGTACCTAGAGTTAAAAGCAGAAAAACAGGAACTTTTAGAATTTTCATTTTTTGACCAAAACGACAGGACCGGAGCTGATAAAAATGTTGATATTGATGTTATTTTTTTTCTGACTGCGATTTCAAAACCATGCACCAGAATCAACTTCTTTCAACTCAGTAATGCATTTTGGATGTGTACCTTGAGTTTAAAGCAGAAAAACAGGAACTTTTAGAATTTTCATTTTTTGACAAAAACGACAGGACCGGAGCTGATAAAAATGTTGATATTGATGTTATTTTTTTTCTGACTGCGATTTCAAAACCAGGCACCAGAATCAACTTCTTTCAACTCAGTAATGCATTTTGGATGTGTACCTTGAGTTTAAAGCAGAAAAACAGGAACTTTTAAAATTTTCATTTTTTGACCAAAACGACAGGACCGGAGCTGATAAAAATGTTGATATGGATGTTTTTTTTTTCTGACTGCGATTTCAAAACCATGCATCAAAATTCACTTCTTTCAACTCAGTAATGCATTTTGGATGTGTACCTAGAGTTTAAAGCAGAAAAACAGGATCTTTTAGAATTTTCATTTTTTGACCAAAACGACAGGACCGGAGCTGATAAAAATGTTGATATGGATGTTATTTTTTTTCTGACTGCGATTTCAAAACCATGCACCAGAATCAACTTCTTTCAACTCAGTAATGCATTTTGGATGTGTACCTTGAGTTTAAAGCAGAAAAACAGGAACTTTTAGAATTTTCATTTTTTGACCAAAACGACAGGTCCGGAGCTGATAAAAATGTTGATATTGATGTAATTTTTTTTCTGACTGCGGTTTCAAAACCATGCACCAGAATCAACTTCTTTCAACTCAGTAATGCATTTTGGATGTGTACCTAGAGTTTAAAGCAGAAAAACAGGAACTTTTAGAATTTTCATTTTTTGACCAAAACGACAGGACCAGAGCTGATAAAAATGTTGATATGGATGTAATTTTTTTCTGACTGCGGTTTCAAAACCATGCACCAGAATCAACTTCTTTCAACTCAGTAATGCATTTTGGATGTGTACCTAGAGTTTAAAGCAGAAAAACAGGAACTTATAGAATTTTCATTTGTTGACCAAAACGACAGGACCGGAGCTGATAAAAATGTTGATATGGATGTTATTTTTTTTCTGACTGCGATTTCAAAACCATGCACCAGAATTCACTTCTTTCAACTCAGTAATGCATTTTGGATGTGTACCTAGAGTTTAAAGCAGAAAAACAGGAACTTTTAGAATTTTCATTTTTTGACCAAAACGACAGGACCGGAGCTGATAAAAATGTTGATATTGATGTTATTTTTTTTCTGACTGCGATTTCAAAACCATGCACCAGAATCAACTTCTTTCAACTCAGTAATGCATTTTGGATGTGAACCTTGAGTTTAAAGCAGAAAAACAGGAACTTTTAGAATTTTCATTTTTTGACCAAAACGACAGGTCCGGAGCTGATAAAAATGTTGATATTGATGTAATTTTTTTTCTGACTGCGGTTTCAAAACCATGCACCAGAATCAACTTCTTTCAACTCAGTAATGCATTTTGGATGTGTACCTAGAGTTTAAAGCAGAAAAACAGGAACTTTTAGAATTTTCATTTTTTGACCAAAACGACAGGACCGGAGCTGATAAAAATGTTGATATGGATGTAATTTTTTTCTGACTGCGGTTTCAAAACCATGCACCAGAATCAACTTCTTTCAACTCAGTAATGCATTTTGGATGTGTACCTAGAGTTTAAAGCAGAAAAACCGGAACTTTTAGAATTTTCATTTGTTGACCAAAACGACAGGACCGGAGCTGATAAAAATGTTGATATGGATGTTCTTTTTTTTCTGACTGCGATTTCAAAACCATGCACCAGAATTCACTTCTTTCAACTCAGTAATGCATTTTGGATGTGTACCTAGAGTTTAAAGCAGAAAAACAGGAACTTTTAGAATTTTCATTTTTTGACCAAAACGACAGGACCGGAGCTGATAAAAATGTTGATATTGATGTTATTTTTTTTCTGACTGCGATTTCAAAACCATGCACCAGAATCAACTTCTTTCAACTCAGTAATGCATTTTGGATGTGTACCTTGAGTTTAAAGCAGAAAAACAGGAACTTTTAGAATTTTCATTTTTTGACCAAAACGACAGGACCGGAGCTGATAAAAATGTTGATATGGATGTTCTTTTTTTTCTGACTGCGATTTCAAAACCATGCACCAGAATTCACTTCTTTCAACTCAGTAATGCATTTTGGATGTGTACCTAGAGTTTAAAGCAGAAAAACAGGAACTTTTAGAATTTTCATTTTTTGACCAAAACGACAGGACCGGAGCTGATAAAAATGTTGATATTGATGTTATTTTTTTTCTGACTGCGATTTCAAAACCATGCACCAGAATTCACTTCTTTCAACTCAGTAATGCATTTTGGATGTGTACCTAGAGTTTAAAGCAGAAAAACAGGAACTTTTAGAATTTTCATTTTTTGACCAAAACGACAGGTCCGGAGATGATAAAAATGTTGATATTGATGTATTTTTTTTTCTGACTGCGGTTTCAAAACCATGCACCAGAATCAACTTCTTTCAACTCAGTAATGCATTTTGGATGTGTACCTAGAGTTTAAAGCAGAAAAACAGGAACTTTTCGAATTTTCATTTTTTGACCAAAACGACAGGACCGGAGCTGATAAAAATGTTGATATGGCTGTTATTTTTTTTCTGACTGCGGTTTCAAAACCATGCACCAGAATCAACTTCTTTCAACTCAGTAATGCATTTTGGATGTGTACCTAGAGTTTAAAGCAGAAAAACAGGAACTTTTCGAATTTTCATTTTTTGACCAAAACGACAGGACCGGAGCTGATAAAAATGTTGATATGGATGTAATTTTTTTCTGACTGCGGTTTCAAAACCATGCACCAGAATTCACTTCTTTCAACTCAGTAATGCATTTTGGATGTGTACCTAGAGTTTAAAGCAGAAAAACAGGAACTTTTAGAATTTTCATTTTTTGACCAAAACGACAGGACCGGAGCTGATAAAAATGTTGATATGGATGTTATTTTTTTTCTGACTGCGATTTCAAAACCATGCACCAGAATTCACTTCTTTCAACTCAGTAATGCATTTTGGATGTGTACCTAGAGTTTAAAGCAGAAAAACAGGAACTTTTAGAATTTTCATTTTTTGACCAAAACGACAGGACCGGAGCTGATAAAAATGTTGATATTGATGTTATTTTTTTTCTGACTGCGATTTCAAAACCATGCACCAGAATCAACTTCTTTCAACTCAGTAATGCATTTTGGATGTGTACCTAGAGTTTAAAGCAGAAAAACAGGAACTTTTAGAATTTTCATTTTTTGACCAAAACGACAGGACCGGAGCTGATAAAAATGTTGATATGGATATAATTTTTTTCTGACTGCGGTTTCAAAACCATGCACCAGAATTCACTTCTTTCAACTCAGTAATGCATTTTGGATGTGTACCTAGAGTTTAAAGCAGAAAAACAGGAACTTTTAGAATTTTCATTTTTTGACCAAAACGACAGGACCGGAGCTGATAAAAATGTTGATATGGATGTTATTTTTTTTCTGACTGCGGTTTCAAAACCATGCACCAGAATCAACTTCTTTTAACTCAGTAATGCATTTTGGATGTGTACCTAGAGTTTAAAGCAGAAAAACAGGAACTTTTCGAATTTTCATTTTTTGACCAAAACGACAGGACCGGAGCTGATAAAAATGTTGATATGGATGTTATTTTTTTTCTGACTGCGGTTTCAAAACCATGCACCAGAATCAACTTCTTTCAACTCAGTAATGCATTTTGGATGTGTGCCTAGAGTTTAAAGCAGAAAAACAGGAACTTTTAGAATTTTCATTTTTTGACCAAAACGACAGGACCGGAGCTGATAAAAATGTTGATATGGATGTTATTTTTTTTCTGACTGCGATTTCAAAACCATGCACCAGAATTCACTTCTTTCAACTCAGTAATGCATTTTGGATGTGTACCTAGAGTTTAAAGCAGAAAAACAGGAACTTTTAGAATTTTCATTTTTTGACCAAAACGACAGGACCGGAGCTGATAAAAATGTTGATATTGATGTTATTTTTTTTCTGACTGCGATTTCAAAACCATGCACCAGAATCAACTTCTTTCAACTCAGTAATGCATTTTGGATGTGTACCTAGAGTTTAAAGCAGAAAAACAGGAACTTTTAGAATTTTCATTTTTTGACCAAAACGACAGGACCGGAGCTGATAAAAATGTTGACATGGATGTAATTTTTTTCTGACTGCGGTTTCAAAACCATGCACCAGAATCAACTTCTTTCAACTCAGTAATGCATTTTGGATGTGTACCTAGAGTTTAAAGCAGAAAAACAGGAACTTTTAGAATTTTCATTTGTTGACCAAAACGACAGGACCGGAGCTGATAAAAATGTTGATATGGATGTTCTTTTTTTTCTGACTGCGATTTCAAAACCATGCACCAGAATTCACTTCTTTCAACTCAGTAATGCATTTTGGATGTGTACCTAGAGTTTAAAGCAGAAAAACAGGAACTTTTAGAATTTTCATTTTTTGACCAAAACGACAGGACCGGAGCTGATAAAAATGTTGATATTGATGTTATTTTTTTTCTGACTGCGATTTCAAAACCATGCACCAGAATCAACTTCTTTCAACTCAGTAATGCATTTTGGATGTGTACCTTGAGTTTAAAGCAGAAAAACAGGAACTTTTAGAATTTTCATTTTTTGACCAAAACGACAGGACAGGAGCTGATAAAAATGTTGATATTGATGTTATTTTTTTTCTGACTGCGATTTCAAAACCATGCACCAGAATCAACTTCTTTCAACTCAGTAATGCATTTTGGATGTGTACCTTGAGTTTAAAGCAGAAAAACAGGAACTTTTAGAATTTTCATTTTTTGACCAAAACGACAGGACCGGAGCTGATAAAATTGTTGATATTGATGTTATTTTTTTTCTGACTGCGATTTCAAAACCATGCACCAGAATCAACTTCTTTCAACTCAGTAATGCATTTTGGATGTGTACCTTGAGTTTAAAGCAGAAAAACAGGAACTTTTAGAATTTTCATTTTTTGACCAAAACGACAGTACCGGAGCTGATAAAAATGTTGATATTGATGTAATTTTTTTTTCTGACTGCGGTTTCAAAACCATGCATCAGAATTCACTTCTTTCAACTCAGTAATGCATTTTGGATGTGTACCTAGAGTTTAAAGCAGAAAAACAGGAACTTTTAGAATTTTCATTTTTTGACCAAAACGACAGGACCGGAGCTGATAAAAATGTTGATATGCATGTTATTTTTTTTCTGACTGCGATTTCAAAACCATGCACCAGAATCAACTTCTTTCAACTCAGTAATGCATTTTGGATGTGTACCTAGAGTTTAAAGCAGAAAAACAGGAACTTTTAGAATTTTCATTTTTTGACCAAAACGACAGGTCCGGAGCTGATAAAAATGTTGATATTGATGTAATTTTTTTTCTGACTGCGGTTTTAAAACCATGCACCAGAATCAACTTCTTTCAACTCAGTAATGCATTTTGGATGTGTACCTAGAGTTTAAAGCAGAAAAACAGGAACTTTTAGAATTTTCATTTGTTGACCAAAACGACAGGACCGGAGCTGATAAAAATGTTGATATGGATGTTCTTTTTTTTCTGACTGCGATTTCAAAACCATGCACCAGAATTCACTTCTTTCAACTCAGTAATGCATTTTGGATGTGTACCTAGAGTTTAAAGCAGAAAAACAGGAACTTTTAGAATTTTCATTTTTTGACCAAAACAACAGGACCGGAGCTGATAAAAATGTTGATATGGATGTTATTTTTTTTCTGACTGCGATTTCAAAACCATGCACCAGAATTCACTTCTTTCAACTCAGTAATGCATTTTGGATGTTTACCTAGAGTTTAAAGCAGAAAAACAGGAACTTTTAGAATTTTCATTTTTTGACCAAAACGACAGGACCGGAGCTGATAAAAATGTTGATATGGATGTTATTTTTTTTCTGACTGCGATTTCAAAACCATGCACCAGAATTCACTTCTTTCAACTCAGTAATGCATTTTGGATGTGTACCTAGAGTTTAAAGCAGAAAAACAGGAACTTTTCGAATTTTCATTTTTTGACCAAAACGACAGGACCGGAGCTGATAAAAATGTTGATATGGATGTTATTTTTTTTCTGACTGCGGTACCAAAACCATGCACCAGAATCAACTTCTTTCAACTCAGTAATGCATTTTGGATGTGTACCTAGAGTTTAAAGCAGAAAAACAGGAACTTTTCGAATTTTCATTTTTTGACCAAAACGACAGGACCGGAGCTGATAAAAATGTTGATATGGATGTTATTTTTTTTCTGACTGCGATTTCAAAACCATGCACCAGAATTCACTTCTTTCAACTCAGTAATGCATTTTGGATGTGTACCTAGAGTTAAAAGCAGAAAAACAGGAACTTTTAGAATTTTCATTTTTTGACCAAAACGACAGGACCGGAGCTGATAAAAATGTTGATATTGATGTTATTTTTTTTCTGACTGCGATTTCAAAACCATGCACCAGAATCAACTTCTTTCAACTCAGTAATGCATTTTGGATGTGTACCTTGAGTTTAAAGCAGAAAAACAGGAACTTTTAGAATTTTCATTTTTTGACAAAAACGACAGGACCGGAGCTGATAAAAATGTTGATATTGATGTTATTTTTTTTCTGACTGCGATTTCAAAACCAGGCACCAGAATCAACTTCTTTCAACTCAGTAATGCATTTTGGATGTGTACCTTGAGTTTAAAGCAGAAAAACAGGAACTTTTAAAATTTTCATTTTTTGACCAAAACGACAGGACCGGAGCTGATAAAAATGTTGATATGGATGTTTTTTTTTTCTGACTGCGATTTCAAAACCATGCATCAAAATTCACTTCTTTCAACTCAGTAATGCATTTTGGATGTGTACCTAGAGTTTAAAGCAGAAAAACAGGATCTTTTAGAATTTTCATTTTTTGACCAAAACGACAGGACCGGAGCTGATAAAAATGTTGATATGGATGTTATTTTTTTTCTGACTGCGATTTCAAAACCATGCACCAGAATCAACTTCTTTCAACTCAGTAATGCATTTTGGATGTGTACCTTGAGTTTAAAGCAGAAAAACAGGAACTTTTAGAATTTTCATTTTTTGACCAAAACGACAGGTCCGGAGCTGATAAAAATGTTGATATTGATGTAATTTTTTTTCTGACTGCGGTTTCAAAACCATGCACCAGAATCAACTTCTTTCAACTCAGTAATGCATTTTGGATGTGTACCTAGAGTTTAAAGCAGAAAAACAGGAACTTTTAGAATTTTCATTTTTTGACCAAAACGACAGGACCAGAGCTGATAAAAATGTTGATATGGATGTAATTTTTTTCTGACTGCGGTTTCAAAACCATGCACCAGAATCAACTTCTTTCAACTCAGTAATGCATTTTGGATGTGTACCTAGAGTTTAAAGCAGAAAAACAGGAACTTATAGAATTTTCATTTGTTGACCAAAACGACAGGACCGGAGCTGATAAAAATGTTGATATGGATGTTATTTTTTTTCTGACTGCGATTTCAAAACCATGCACCAGAATTCACTTCTTTCAACTCAGTAATGCATTTTGGATGTGTACCTAGAGTTTAAAGCAGAAAAACAGGAACTTTTAGAATTTTCATTTTTTGACCAAAACGACAGGACCGGAGCTGATAAAAATGTTGATATTGATGTTATTTTTTTTCTGACTGCGATTTCAAAACCATGCACCAGAATCAACTTCTTTCAACTCAGTAATGCATTTTGGATGTGAACCTTGAGTTTAAAGCAGAAAAACAGGAACTTTTAGAATTTTCATTTTTTGACCAAAACGACAGGTCCGGAGCTGATAAAAATGTTGATATTGATGTAATTTTTTTTCTGACTGCGGTTTCAAAACCATGCACCAGAATCAACTTCTTTCAACTCAGTAATGCATTTTGGATGTGTACCTAGAGTTTAAAGCAGAAAAACAGGAACTTTTAGAATTTTCATTTTTTGACCAAAACGACAGGACCGGAGCTGATAAAAATGTTGATATGGATGTAATTTTTTTCTGACTGCGGTTTCAAAACCATGCACCAGAATCAACTTCTTTCAACTCAGTAATGCATTTTGGATGTGTACCTAGAGTTTAAAGCAGAAAAACCGGAACTTTTAGAATTTTCATTTGTTGACCAAAACGACAGGACCGGAGCTGATAAAAATGTTGATATGGATGTTCTTTTTTTTCTGACTGCGATTTCAAAACCATGCACCAGAATTCACTTCTTTCAACTCAGTAATGCATTTTGGATGTGTACCTAGAGTTTAAAGCAGAAAAACAGGAACTTTTAGAATTTTCATTTTTTGACCAAAACGACAGGACCGGAGCTGATAAAAATGTTGATATTGATGTTATTTTTTTTCTGACTGCGATTTCAAAACCATGCACCAGAATCAACTTCTTTCAACTCAGTAATGCATTTTGGATGTGTACCTTGAGTTTAAAGCAGAAAAACAGGAACTTTTAGAATTTTCATTTTTTGACCAAAACGACAGGACCGGAGCTGATAAAAATGTTGATATGGATGTTCTTTTTTTTCTGACTGCGATTTCAAAACCATGCACCAGAATTCACTTCTTTCAACTCAGTAATGCATTTTGGATGTGTACCTAGAGTTTAAAGCAGAAAAACAGGAACTTTTAGAATTTTCATTTTTTGACCAAAACGACAGGACCGGAGCTGATAAAAATGTTGATATTGATGTTATTTTTTTTCTGACTGCGATTTCAAAACCATGCACCAGAATTCACTTCTTTCAACTCAGTAATGCATTTTGGATGTGTACCTAGAGTTTAAAGCAGAAAAACAGGAACTTTTAGAATTTTCATTTTTTGACCAAAACGACAGGTCCGGAGATGATAAAAATGTTGATATTGATGTATTTTTTTTTCTGACTGCGGTTTCAAAACCATGCACCAGAATCAACTTCTTTCAACTCAGTAATGCATTTTGGATGTGTACCTAGAGTTTAAAGCAGAAAAACAGGAACTTTTCGAATTTTCATTTTTTGACCAAAACGACAGGACCGGAGCTGATAAAAATGTTGATATGGCTGTTATTTTTTTTCTGACTGCGGTTTCAAAACCATGCACCAGAATCAACTTCTTTCAACTCAGTAATGCATTTTGGATGTGTACCTAGAGTTTAAAGCAGAAAAACAGGAACTTTTCGAATTTTCATTTTTTGACCAAAACGACAGGACCGGAGCTGATAAAAATGTTGATATGGATGTAATTTTTTTCTGACTGCGGTTTCAAAACCATGCACCAGAATTCACTTCTTTCAACTCAGTAATGCATTTTGGATGTGTACCTAGAGTTTAAAGCAGAAAAACAGGAACTTTTAGAATTTTCATTTTTTGACCAAAACGACAGGACCGGAGCTGATAAAAATGTTGATATGGATATAATTTTTTTCTGACTGCGGTTTCAAAACCATGCACCAGAATTCACTTCTTTCAACTCAGTAATGCATTTTGGATGTGTACCTAGAGTTTAAAGCAGAAAAACAGGAACTTTTAGAATTTTCATTTTTTGACCAAAACGACAGGACCGGAGCTGATAAAAATGTTGATATGGATGTTATTTTTTTTCTGACTGCGATTTCAAAACCATGCACCAGAATCAACTTCTTTCAACTCAGTAATGCATTTTGGATGTGTACCTAGAGTTTAAAGCAGAAAAACAGGAACTTTTAGAATTTTCATTTTTTGACCAAAACGACAGGACCGGAGCTGATAAAAATGTTGATATGGATGTTATTTTTTTTCTGACTGCGATTTCAAAACCATGCACCAGAATTCACTTCTTTCAACTCAGTAATGCATTTTGGATGTGTACCTAGAGTTTAAAGCAGAAAAACAGGAACTTTTAGAATTTTCATTTTTTGACCAAAACGACAGGTCCGGAGATGATAAAAATGTTGATATTGATGTATTTTTTTTTCTGACTGCGGTTTCAAAACCATGCACCAGAATCAACTTCTTTCAACTCAGTAATGCATTTTGGATGTGTACCTAGAGTTTAAAGCAGAAAAACAGGAACTTTTCGAATTTTCATTTTTTGACCAAAACGACAGGACCGGAGCTGATAAAAATGTTGATATGGCTGTTATTTTTTTTCTGACTGCGGTTTCAAAACCATGCACCAGAATCAACTTCTTTTAACTCAGTAATGCATTTTGGATGTGTACCTAGAGTTTAAAGCAGAAAAACAGGAACTTTTAGAATTTTCATTTTTTGACCAAAACGACAGGACCGGAGCTGATAAAAATGTTGATATGGATGTTATTTTTTTTCTGACTGCGATTTCAAAACCATGCACCAGAATTCACTTCTTTCAACTCAGTAATGCATTTTGGATGTGTACCTAGAGTTTAAAGCAGAAAAACAGGAACTTTTAGAATTTTCATTTTTTGACCAAAACGACAGGACCGGAGCTGATAAAAATGTTGATATTGATGTTATTTTTTTTCTGACTGCGATTTCAAAACCATGCACCAGAATCAACTTCTTTCAACTCAGTAATGCATTTTGGATGTGTACCTAGAGTTTAAAGCAGAAAAACAGGAACTTTTAGAATTTTCATTTTTTGACCAAAACGACAGGACCGGAGCTGATAAAAATGTTGATATGGATATAATTTTTTTCTGACTGCGGTTTCAAAACCATGCACCAGAATTCACTTCTTTCAACTCAGTAATGCATTTTGGATGTGTACCTAGAGTTTAAAGCAGAAAAACAGGAACTTTTAGAATTTTCATTTTTTGACCAAAACGACAGGACCGGAGCTGATAAAAATGTTGATATGGATGTTATTTTTTTTCTGACTGCGGTTTCAAAACCATGCACCAGAATCAACTTCTTTTAACTCAGTAATGCATTTTGGATGTGTACCTAGAGTTTAAAGCAGAAAAACAGGAACTTTTCGAATTTTCATTTTTTGACCAAAACGACAGGACCGGAGCTGATAAAAATGTTGATATGGATGTTATTTTTTTTCTGACTGCGGTTTCAAAACCATGCACCAGAATCAACTTCTTTCAACTCAGTAATGCATTTTGGATGTGTGCCTAGAGTTTAAAGCAGAAAAACAGGAACTTTTAGAATTTTCATTTTTTGACCAAAACGACAGGACCGGAGCTGATAAAAATGTTGATATGGATGTTATTTTTTTTCTGACTGCGATTTCAAAACCATGCACCAGAATTCACTTCTTTCAACTCAGTAATGCATTTTGGATGTGTACCTAGAGTTTAAAGCAGAAAAACAGGAACTTTTAGAATTTTCATTTTTTGACCAAAACGACAGGACCGGAGCTGATAAAAATGTTGATATTGATGTTATTTTTTTTCTGACTGCGATTTCAAAACCATGCACCAGAATCAACTTCTTTCAACTCAGTAATGCATTTTGGATGTGTACCTAGAGTTTAAAGCAGAAAAACAGGAACTTTTAGAATTTTCATTTTTTGACCAAAACGACAGGACCGGAGCTGATAAAAATGTTGACATGGATGTAATTTTTTTCTGACTGCGGTTTCAAAACCATGCACCAGAATCAACTTCTTTCAACTCAGTAATGCATTTTGGATGTGTACCTAGAGTTTAAAGCAGAAAAACAGGAACTTTTAGAATTTTCATTTGTTGACCAAAACGACAGGACCGGAGCTGATAAAAATGTTGATATGGATGTTCTTTTTTTTCTGACTGCGATTTCAAAACCATGCACCAGAATTCACTTCTTTCAACTCAGTAATGCATTTTGGATGTGTACCTAGAGTTTAAAGCAGAAAAACAGGAACTTTTAGAATTTTCATTTTTTGACCAAAACGACAGGACCGGAGCTGATAAAAATGTTGATATTGATGTTATTTTTTTTCTGACTGCGATTTCAAAACCATGCACCAGAATCAACTTCTTTCAACTCAGTAATGCATTTTGGATGTGTACCTTGAGTTTAAAGCAGAAAAACAGGAACTTTTAGAATTTTCATTTTTTGACCAAAACGACAGGACAGGAGCTGATAAAAATGTTGATATTGATGTTATTTTTTTTCTGACTGCGATTTCAAAACCATGCACCAGAATCAACTTCTTTCAACTCAGTAATGCATTTTGGATGTGTACCTTGAGTTTAAAGCAGAAAAACAGGAACTTTTAGAATTTTCATTTTTTGACCAAAACGACAGGACCGGAGCTGATAAAATTGTTGATATTGATGTTATTTTTTTTCTGACTGCGATTTCAAAACCATGCACCAGAATCAACTTCTTTCAACTCAGTAATGCATTTTGGATGTGTACCTTGAGTTTAAAGCAGAAAAACAGGAACTTTTAGAATTTTCATTTTTTGACCAAAACGACAGTACCGGAGCTGATAAAAATGTTGATATTGATGTAATTTTTTTTTCTGACTGCGGTTTCAAAACCATGCATCAGAATTCACTTCTTTCAACTCAGTAATGCATTTTGGATGTGTACCTAGAGTTTAAAGCAGAAAAACAGGAACTTTTAGAATTTTCATTTTTTGACCAAAACGACAGGACCGGAGCTGATAAAAATGTTGATATGCATGTTATTTTTTTTCTGACTGCGATTTCAAAACCATGCACCAGAATCAACTTCTTTCAACTCAGTAATGCATTTTGGATGTGTACCTAGAGTTTAAAGCAGAAAAACAGGAACTTTTAGAATTTTCATTTTTTGACCAAAACGACAGGACCGGAGCTGATAAAAATGTTGATATGGATGTTATTTTTTTTCTGACTGCGATTTCACTTCTTTCAACTCAGTAATGCATTTTGGATGTGTACCTAGAGTTTAAAGCAGAAAAACAGGAACTTTTAGAATTTTCATTTTTTGACCAAAACGACAGGACCGGAGCTGATAAAAATGTTGATATTGATGTATTTTTTTTTCTGACTGCGGTTTCAAAACCATGCACCAGAATCAACTTCTTTCAACTCAGTAATGCATTTTGGATGTGTACCTAGAGTTTAAAGCAGAAAAACAGGAACTTTTCGAATTTTCATTTTTTGACCAAAACGACAGGACCGGAGCTGATAAAAATGTTGATATGGCTGTTATTTTTTTTCTGACTGCGGTTTCAAAACCATGCACCAGAATCAACTTCTTTCAACTCAGTAATGCATTTTGGATGTGTACCTAGAGTTTAAAGCAGAAAAACAGGAACTTTTCGAATTTTCATTTTTTGACCAAAACGACAGGACCGGAACTGATAAAAATGTTGATATGGATGTAATTTTTTTCTGACTGCGGTTTCAAAACCATGCACCAGAATTCACTTCTTTCAACTCAGTAATGCATTTTGGATGTGTACCTAGAGTTTAAAGCAGAAAAACAGGAACTTTTAGAATTTTCATTTTTTGACCAAAACGACAGGACCGGAGCTGATAAAAATGTTGATATGGATGTTATTTTTTTTCTGACTGCGATTTCAAAACCATGCACCAGAATTCACTTCTTTCAACTCAGTAATGCATTTTGGATGTGTACCTAGAGTTTAAAGCAGAAAAACAGGAACTTTTAGAATTTTCATTTTTTGACCAAAACGACAGGTCCGGAGATGATAAAAATGTTGATATTGATGTATTTTTTTTTCTGACTGCGGTTTCAAAACCATGCACCAGAATCAACTTCTTTCAACTCAGTAATGCATTTTGGATGTGTACCTAGAGTTTAAAGCAGAAAAACAGGAACTTTTCGAATTTTAATTTTTTGACCAAAACGACAGGACCGGAGCTGATAAAAATGTTGATATGGCTGTTATTTTTTTTCTGACTGCGGTTTCAAAACCATGCACCAGAATCAACTTCTTTTAACTCAGTAATGCATTTTGGATGTGTACCTAGAGTTTAAAGCAGAAAAACAGGAACTTTTCGAATTTTCATTTTTTGACCAAAACGACAGGACCGGAGCTGATAAAAATGTTGATATGGATGTTATTTTTTTTCTGACTGCGGTTTCAAAACCATGCACCAGAATCAACTTCTTTCAACTCAGTAATGCATTTTGGATGTGTGCCTAGAGTTTAAAGCAGAAAAACAGGAACTTTTAGAATTTTCATTTTTTGACCAAAACGACAGGACCGGAGCTGATAAAAATGTTGATATGGATGTTATTTTTTTTCTGACTGCGATTTCAAAACCATGCACCAGAATTCACTTCTTTCAACTCAGTAATGCATTTTGGATGTGTACCTAGAGTTTAAAGCAGAAAAACAGGAACTTTTAGAATTTTCATTTTTTGACCAAAACGACAGGACCGGAGCTGATAAAAATGTTGATATTGATGTTATTTTTTTTCTGACTGCGATTTCAAAACCATGCACCAGAATCAACTTCTTTCAACTCAGTAATGCATTTTGGATGTGTACCTTGAGTTTAAAGCAGAAAAACAGGAACTTTTAGAATTTTCATTTTTTGACCAAAACGACAGGTCCGGAGCTGATAAAATGTTGATATTGATGTAATTTTTTTTTCTGACTGCGGTTTCAAAACCATGCACCAGAATCAACTTCTTTCAACTCAGTAATGCATTTTGGATGTGTACCTAGAGTTTAAAGCAGAAAAACAGGAACTTTTAGAATTTTCATTTTTTGACCAAAACGACAGGACCGGAGCTGATAAAAATGTTGACATGGATGTAATTTTTTTCTGACTGCGGTTTCAAAACCATGCACCAGAATCAACTTCTTTCAACTCAGTAATGCATTTTGGATGTGTACCTAGAGTTTAAAGCAGAAAAACAGGAACTTTTAGAATTTTCATTTGTTGACCAAAACGACAGGACCGGAGCTGATAAAAATGTTGATATGGATGTTCTTTTTTTTCTGACTGCGATTTCAAAACCATGCACCAGAATTCACTTCTTTCAACTCAGTAATGCATTTTGGATGTGTACCTAGAGTTTAAAGCAGAAAAACAGGAACTTTTAGAATTTTCATTTTTTGACCAAAACGACAGGACCGGAGCTGATAAAAATGTTGATATTGATGTTATTTTTTTTCTGACTGCGATTTCAAAACCATGCACCAGAATCAACTTCTTTCAACTCAGTAATGCATTTTGGATGTGTACCTTGAGTTTAAAGCAGAAAAACAGGAACTTTTAGAATTTTCATTTTTTGACCAAAACGACAGGACAGGAGCTGATAAAAATGTTGATATTGATGTTATTTTTTTTCTGACTGCGATTTCAAAACCATGCACCAGAATCAACTTCTTTCAACTCAGTAATGCATTTTGGATGTGTACCTTGAGTTTAAAGCAGAAAAACAGGAACTTTTAGAATTTTCATTTTTTGACCAAAACGACAGGACCGGAGCTGATAAAAATGTTGATATTGATGTTATTTTTTTTCTGACTGCGATTTCAAAACCATGCACCAGAATCAACTTCTTTCAACTCAGTAATGCATTTTGGATGTGTACCTTGAGTTTAAAGCAGAAAAACAGGAACTTTTAGAATTTTCATTTTTTGACCAAAACGACAGGACAGGAGCTGATAAAAATGTTGATATTGATGTTATTTTTTTTCTGACTGCGATTTCAAAACCATGCACCAGAATCAACTTCTTTCAACTCAGTAATGCATTTTGGATGTGTACCTTGAGTTTAAAGCAGAAAAACAGGAACTTTTAGAATTTTCATTTTTTGACCAAAACGACAGGACCGGAGCTGATAAAAATGTTGATATTGATGTTATTTTTTTTCTGACTGCGATTTCAAAACCATGCACCAGAATCAACTTCTTTCAACTCAGTAATGCATTTTGGATGTGTACCTTGAGTTTAAAGCAGAAAAACAGGAACTTTTAGAATTTTCATTTTTTGACCAAAACGACAGGACAGGAGCTGATAAAAATGTTGATATTGATGTTATTTTTTTTCTGACTGCGATTTCAAAACCATGCACCAGAATCAACTTCTTTCAACTCAGTAATGCATTTTGGATGTGTACCTTGAGTTTAAAGCAGAAAAACAGGAACTTTTAGAATTTTCATTTTTTGACCAAAACGACAGGACCGGAGCTGATAAAAATGTTGATATTGATGTTATTTTTTTTCTGACTGCGATTTCAAAACCATGCACCAGAATCAACTTCTTTCAACTCAGTAATGCATTTTGGATGTGTACCTTGAGTTTAAAGCAGAAAAACAGGAACTTTTAGAATTTTCATTTTTTGACCAAAACGACAGTACCGGAGCTGATAAAAATGTTGATATTGATGTAATTTTTTTTTCTGACTGCGGTTTCAAAACCATGCATCAGAATTCACTTCTTTCAACTCAGTAATGCATTTTGGATGTGTACCTAGAGTTTAAAGCAGAAAAACAGGAACTTTTAGAATTTTCATTTTTTGACCAAAACGACAGGACCGGAGCTGATAAAAATGTTGATATGCATGTTATTTTTTTTCTGACTGCGATTTCAAAACCATGCACCAGAATTCACTTCTTTCAACTCAGTAATGCATTTTGGATGTGTACCTAGAGTTTAAAGCAGAAAAACAGGAACTTTTAGAATTTTCATTTGTTGACCAAAACGACAGGTCCGGAGCTGATAAAAATGTTGATATTGATGTATTTTATTTTCTGACTGCGGTTTCAAAACCATGCACCAGAATCAACTTCTTTCAACTCAGTAATGCATTTTGGATGTGTACCTAGAGTTTAAAGCAGAAAAACAGGAACTTTTCGAATTTTCATTTGTTGACCAAAACGACAGGACCGGAGCTGATAAAAATGTTGATATGGCTGTTATTTTTTTTCTGACTGCGGTTTCAAAACCATGCACCAGAATCAACTTCTTTCAACTCAGTAATGCATTTTGGATGTGTACCTAGAGTTTAAAGCAGAAAAACAGGAACTTTTCGAATTTTCATTTTTTGACCAAAACGACAGGACCGGAGCTGATAAAAATGTTGATATGGATGTTATTTTTTTTCTGACTGCGGTTTCAAAACCATGCACCAGAATCAACTTCTTTCAACTCAGTAATGCATTTTGGATGTGTGCCTAGAGTTTAAAGCAGAAAAACAGGAACTTTTAGAATTTTCATTTTTTGACCAAAACGACAGGACCGGAGCTGATAAAAATGTTGATATGGATGTTTTTTTTTTTCTGACTGCGATTTCAAAACCATGCACCAGAATTCACTTCTTTCAACTCAGTAATGCATTTTGGATGTGTACCTAGAGTTTAAAGCAGAAAAACAGGAACTTTTAGAATTTTCATTTTTTGACCAAAACGACAGGACCGGAGCTGATAAAAATGTTGATATTGATGTTATTTTTTTTCTGACTGCGATTTCAAAACCATGCACCAGAATCAACTTCTTTCAACTCAGTAATGCATTTTGGATGTGTACCTTGAGTTTAAAGCAGAAAAACAGGAACTTTTAGAATTTTCATTTTTTGACCAAAACGACAGGTCCGGAGCTGATAAAATGTTGATATTGATGTAATTTTTTTCTGACTGCGGTTTCAAAACCATGCACCAGAATCAACTTCTTTCAACTCAGTAATGCATTTTGGATGTGTACCTAGAGTTTAAAGCAGAAAAACAGGAACTTTTAGAATTTTCATTTTTTGACCAAAACGACAGGACCGGAGCTGATAAAAATGTTGATATGGATGCAATTTTTTTCTGACTGCGGTTTCAAAACCATGCACCAGAATCAACTTCTTTCAACTCAGTAATGCATTTTGGATGTGTACCTAGAGTTTAAAGCAGAAAAACAGGAACTTTTAGAATTTTCATTTGTTGACCAAAACGACAGGACCGGAGCTGATAAAAATGTTGATATGGATGTTCTTTTTTTTCTGACTGCGATTTCAAAACCATGCACCAGAATTCACTTCTTTCAACTCAGTAATGCATTTTGGATGTGTACCTAGAGTTTAAAGCAGAAAAACAGGAACTTTTAGAATTTTCATTTTTTGACCAAAACGACAGGACCGGAGCTGATAAAAATGTTGATATGGATGTTATTTTTTTTCTGACTGCGATTTCACTTCTTTCAACTCAGTAATGCATTTTGGATGTGTACCTAGAGTTTAAAGCAGAAAAACAGGAACTTTTAGAATTTTCATTTTTTGACCAAAACGACAGGACCGGAGCTGATAAAAATGTTGATATGGATGTTATTTTTTTTCTGACTGCGATTTCAAAACCATGCACCAGAATTCACTTCTTTCAACTCAGTAATGCATTTTGGATGTGTACCTAGAGTTTAAAGCAGAAAAACAGGAACTTTTAGAATTTTTATTTTTTGACCAAAACGACAGGACCGGAGCTGATAAAAATGTTGATATTGATGTTATTTTTTTTCTGACTGCGATTTCAAAACCATGCACCAGAATCAACTTCTTTCAACTCAGTAATGCATTTTGGATGTGTACCTTGAGTTTAAAGCAGAAAAACAGGAACTTTTAGAATTTTCATTTTTTGACCAAAACGACAGGTCCGGAGCTGATAAAATGTTGATATTGATGTAATTTTTTTCTGACTGCGGTTTCAAAACCATGCACCAGAATCAACTTCTTTCAACTCAGTAATGCATTTTGGATGTGTACCTAGAGTTTAAAGCAGAAAAACAGGAACTTTTAGAATTTTCATTTTTTGACCAAAACGACAGGACCGGAGCTGATAAAAATGTTGATATGGATGCAATTTTTTTCTGACTGCGGTTTCAAAACCATGCACCAGAATCAACTTCTTTCAACTCAGTAATGCATTTTGGATGTGTACCTAGAGTTTAAAGCAGAAAAACAGGAACTTTTAGAATTTTCATTTGTTGACCAAAACGACAGGACCGGAGCTGATAAAAATGTTGATATGGATGTTCTTTTTTTTCTGACTGCGATTTCAAAACCATGCACCAGAATTCACTTCTTTCAACTCAGTAATGCATTTTGGATGTGTACCTAGAGTTTAAAGCAGAAAAACAGGAACTTTTAGAATTTTCATTTTTTGACCAAAACGACAGGACCGGAGCTGATAAAAATGTTGATATGGATGTTATTTTTTTTCTGACTGCGATTTCACTTCTTTCAACTCAGTAATGCATTTTGGATGTGTACCTAGAGTTTAAAGCAGAAAAACAGGAACTTTTAGAATTTTCATTTTTTGACCAAAACGACAGGACCGGAGCTGATAAAAATGTTGATATGGATGTTATTTTTTTTCTGACTGCGATTTCAAAACCATGCACCAGAATTCACTTCTTTCAACTCAGTAATGCATTTTGGATGTGTACCTAGAGTTTAAAGCAGAAAAACAGGAACTTTTAGAATTTTCATTTGTTGACCAAAACGACAGGACCGGAGCTGATAAAAATGTTGATATGGATGTTCTTTTTTTTCTGACTGCGATTTCAAAACCATGCACCAGAATTCACTTCTTTCAACTCAGTAATGCATTTTGGATGTGTACCGAGAGTTTAAAGCAGAAAAACAGGAACTTTTAGAATTTTCATTTTTTGACCAAAACGACAGGACCGGAGCTGATAAAAATGTTGATATGGATGTTATTTTTTTTCTGACTGCGATTTCACTTCTTTCAACTCAGTAATGCATTTTGGATGTGTACCTAGAGTTTAAAGCAGAAAAACAGGAACTTTTAGAATTTTCATTTTTTGACCAAAACGACAGGACCGGAGCTGATAAAAATGTTGATATGGATGTTATTTTTTTTCTGACTGCGATTTCAAAACCATGCACCAGAATTCACTTCTTTCAACTCAGTAATGCATTTTGGATGTGTACCTAGAGTTTAAAGCAGAAAAACAGGAACTTTTAGAATTTTCATTTTTTGACCAAAACGACAGGTCCGGAGATGATAAAAATGTTGATATTGATGTATTTTTTTTTCTGACTGCGGTTTCAAAACCATGCACCAGAATCAACTTCTTTTAACTCAGTAATGCATTTTGGATGTGTACCTAGAGTTTAAAGCAGAAAAACAGGAACTTTTCGAATTTTCATTTTTTGACCAAAACGACAGGACCGGAGCTGATAAAAATGTTGATATGGCTGTTATTTTTTTTCTGACTGCGGTTTCAAAACCATGCACCAGAATCAACTTCTTTCAACTCAGTAATGCATTTTGGATGTGTACCTAGAGTTTAAAGCAGAAAAACAGGAACTTTTTGAATTTTCATTTTTTGACCAAAACGACAGGACCGGAGCTGATAAAAATGTTGATATGGATGTTATTTTTTTTCTGACTGCGGTTTCAAAACCATGCACCAGAATCAACTTCTTTCAACTCAGTAATGCATTTTGGATGTGTACCTAGAGTTTAAAGCAGAAAAACAGGAACTTTTCGAATTTTCATTTTTTGACCAAAACGACAGGACCGGAGCTGATAAAAATGTTGATATGGCTGTTATTTTTTTTCTGACTGCGGTTTCAAAACCATGCACCAGAATCAACTTCTTTCAACTCAGTAATGCATTTTGGATGTGTACCTAGAGTTTAAAGCAGAAAAACAGGAACTTTTCGAATTTTCATTTTTTGACCAAACGACAGGACCGGAGCTGATAAAAATGTTGATATGGATGTTATTTTTTTTCTGACTGCGGTTTTAAAACCATGCACCAGAATCAACTTCTTTCAACTCAGTAATGCATTTTGGATGTGTGCCTAGAGTTTAAAGCAGAAAAACAGGAACTTTTAGAATTTTAATTTTTTGACCAAAACGACAGGACCGGAGCTGATAAAAATGTTGATATGGATGTTATTTTTTTTCTGACTGCGATTTCAAAACCATGCACCAGAATTCACTTCTTTCAAGTCAGTAATGCATTTTGGATGTGTACCTAGAGTTTAAAGCAGAAAAACAGGAACTTTTAGAATTTTCATTTTTTGACCAAAACGACAGGACCGGAGCTGATAAAAATGTTGATATTGATGTTATTTTTTTTCTGACTGCGATTTCAAAACCATGCACCAGAATCAACTTCTTTCAACTCAGTAATGCATTTTGGATGTGTACCTTGAGTTTAAAGCAGAAAAACAGGAACTTTTAGAATTTTCATTTTTTGACCAAAACGACAGGTCCGGAGCTGATAAAAATGTTGATATTGATGTAATTTTTTTTCTGACTGCGGTTTCAAAACCATTCACCAGAATCAACTTCTTTCAACTCAGTAATGCATTTTGGATGTGTACCTAGAGTTTAAAGCAGAAAAACAGGAACTTTTAGAATTTTCATTTTTTGACCAAAACGACAGGACCGGAGCTGATAAAAATGTTGATATGGATGTAATTTTTTTCTGACTGCGGTTTCAAAACCATGCACCAGAATCAACTTCTTTCAACTCAGTAATGCATTTTGGATGTGTACCTAGAGTTTAAAGCAGAAAAACAGGAACTTTTAGAATTTTCATTTGTTGACCAAAACGACAGGACTGGAGCTGATAAAAATGTTGATATGGATGTTCTTTTTTTTCTGACTGCGATTTCAAAACCATGCACCAGAATTCACTTCTTTCAACTCAGTAATGCATTTTGGATGTGTACCTAGAGTTTAAAGCAGAAAAACAGGAACTTTTAGAATTTTCATTTGTTGACCAAAACGACAGGACCGGAGCTGATAAAAATGTTGATATGGATGTTCTTTTTTTTCTGACTGCGATTTCAAAACCATGCACCAGAATTCACTTCTTTCAACTCAGTAATGCATTTTGGATGTGTACCTAGAGTTTAAAGCAGAAAAACAGGAACTTTTAGAATTTTCATTTTTTGACCAAAACGACAGGACCGGAGCTGATAAAAATGTTGATATGGATGCAATTTTTTTCTGACTGCGGTTTCAAAACCATGCACCAGAATCAACTTCTTTCAACTCAGTAATGCATTTTGGATGTGTACCTAGAGTTTAAAGCAGAAAAACAGGAACTTTTAGAATTTTCATTTGTTGACCAAAACGACAGGACCGGAGCTGATAAAAATGTTGATATGGATGTTCTTTTTTTTCTGACTGCGATTTCAAAACCATGCACCAGAATTCACTTCTTTCAACTCAGTAATGCATTTTGGATGTGTACCTAGAGTTTAAAGCAGAAAAACAGGAACTTTTAGAATTTTCATTTTTTGACCAAAACGACAGGACCGGAGCTGATAAAAATGTTGATATGGATGTTATTTTTTTTCTGACTGCGATTTCACTTCTTTCAACTCAGTAATGCATTTTGGATGTGTACCTAGAGTTTAAAGCAGAAAAACAGGAACTTTTAGAATTTTCATTTTTTGACCAAAACGACAGGACCGGAGCTGATAAAAATGTTGATATGGATGTTATTTTTTTTCTGACTGCGATTTCAAAACCATGCACCAGAATTCACTTCTTTCAACTCAGTAATGCATTTTGGATGTGTACCTAGAGTTTAAAGCAGAAAAACAGGAACTTTTAGAATTTTCATTTGTTGACCAAAACGACAGGACCGGAGCTGATAAAAATGTTGATATGGATGTTCTTTTTTTTCTGACTGCGATTTCAAAACCATGCACCAGAATTCACTTCTTTCAACTCAGTAATGCATTTTGGATGTGTACCTAGAGTTTAAAGCAGAAAAACAGGAACTTTTAGAATTTTCATTTTTTGACCAAAACGACAGGACCGGAGCTGATAAAAATGTTGATATGGATGTTATTTTTTTTCTGACTGCGATTTCACTTCTTTCAACTCAGTAATGCATTTTGGATGTGTACCTAGAGTTTAAAGCAGAAAAACAGGAACTTTTAGAATTTTCATTTTTTGACCAAAACGACAGGACCGGAGCTGATAAAAATGTTGATATGGATGTTATTTTTTTTCTGACTGCGATTTCAAAACCATGCACCAGAATTCACTTCTTTCAACTCAGTAATGCATTTTGGATGTGTACCTAGAGTTTAAAGCAGAAAAACAGGAACTTTTAGAATTTTCATTTTTTGACCAAAACGACAGGTCCGGAGATGATAAAAATGTTGATATTGATGTATTTTTTTTTCTGACTGCGGTTTCAAAACCATGCACCAGAATCAACTTCTTTCAACTCAGTAATGCATTTTGGATGTGTACCTAGAGTTTAAAGCAGAAAAACAGGAACTTTTCGAATTTTCATTTTTTGACCAAAACGACAGGACCGGAGCTGATAAAAATGTTGATATGGCTGTTATTTTTTTTCTGACTGCGGTACCAAAACCATGCACCAGAATCAACTTCTTTCAACTCAGTAATGCATTTTGGATGTGTACCTAGAGTTTAAAGCAGAAAAACAGGAACTTTTCGAATTTTCATTTTTTGACCAAAACGACAGGACCGGAGCTGATAAAAATGTTGATATGGATGTTATTTTTTTTCTGACTGCGGTTTCAAAACCATGCACCAGAATCAACTTCTTTCAACTCAGTAATGCATTTTGGATGTGTACCTAGAGTTTAAAGCAGAAAAACAGAATCTTTTCGAATTTTCATTTTTTGACCAAAACGACAGGACCGGAGCTGATAAAAATGTTGATATGGCTGTTATTTTTTTTCTGACTGCGGTTTCAAAACCATGCACCAGAATCAACTTCTTTCAACTCAGTAATGCATTTTGGATGTGTACCTAGAGTTTAAAGCAGAAAAACAGGAACTTTTCGAATTTTCATTTTTTGACCAAACGACAGGACCGGAGCTGATAAAAATGTTGATATGGATGTTATTTTTTTTCTGACTGCGGTTTTAAAACCATGCACCAGAATCAACTTCTTTCAACTCAGTAATGCATTTTGGATGTGTGCCTAGAGTTTAAAGCAGAAAAACAGGAACTTTTAGAATTTTAATTTTTTGACCAAAACGACAGGACCGGAGCTGATAAAAATGTTGATATGGATGTTATTTTTTTTCTGACTGCGATTTCAAAACCATGCACCAGAATTCACTTCTTTCAAGTCAGTAATGCATTTTGGATGTGTACCTAGAGTTTAAAGCAGAAAAACAGGAACTTTTAGAATTTTCATTTTTTGACCAAAACGACAGGACCGGAGCTGATAAAAATGTTGATATTGATGTTATTTTTTTTCTGACTGCGATTTCAAAACCATGCACCAGAATCAACTTCTTTCAACTCAGTAATGCATTTTGGATGTGTACCTTGAGTTTAAAGCAGAAAAACAGGAACTTTTAGAATTTTCATTTTTTGACCAAAACGACAGGTCCGGAGCTGATAAAAATGTTGATATTGATGTAATTTTTTTTCTGACTGCGGTTTCAAAACCATTCACCAGAATCAACTTCTTTCAACTCAGTAATGCATTTTGGATGTGTACCTAGAGTTTAAAGCAGAAAAACAGGAACTTTTAGAATTTTCATTTTTTGACCAAAACGACAGGACCGGAGCTGATAAAAATGTTGATATGGATGTAATTTTTTTCTGACTGCGGTTTCAAAACCATGCACCAGAATCAACTTCTTTCAACTCAGTAATGCATTTTGGATGTGTACCTAGAGTTTAAAGCAGAAAAACAGGAACTTTTAGAATTTTCATTTGTTGACCAAAACGACAGGACTGGAGCTGATAAAAATGTTGATATGGATGTTCTTTTTTTTCTGACTGCGATTTCAAAACCATGCACCAGAATTCACTTCTTTCAACTCAGTAATGCATTTTGGATGTGTACCTAGAGTTTAAAGCAGAAAAACAGGAACTTTTAGAATTTTCATTTGTTGACCAAAACGACAGGACCGGAGCTGATAAAAATGTTGATATGGATGTTCTTTTTTTTCTGACTGCGATTTCAAAACCATGCACCAGAATTCACTTCTTTCAACTCAGTAATGCATTTTGGATGTGTACCTAGAGTTTAAAGCAGAAAAACAGGAACTTTTAGAATTTTCATTTTTTGACCAAACGACAGGACCGGAGCTGATAAAAATGTTGATATGGCTGTAATTTTTTTTCTGACTGCGGTTTCAAAACCATGCACCAGAATCAACTTCTTTCAACTCAGTAATGCATTTTGGATGTGTTCCTAGAGTTTAAGGCAGAAAAACAGGAACTTTTCGAATTTTCATTTTTTGACCAAAACGACAGGACCGGAGCTGATAAAAATGTTGATATGGATGTTATTTTTTTTCTGACTGCGGTTTCAAAACCATGCACCAGAATCAACTTCTTTCAACTCAGTAATGCATTTTGGATGTGTGCCTAGAGTTTAAAGCAGAAAAACAGGAACTTTTAGAATTTTCATTTTTTGACCAAAACGACAGGACCGGAGCTGATAAAAATGTTGATATGGATGTTATTTTTTTTCTGACTGCGATTTCAAAACCATGCACCAGAATTCACTTCTTTCAACTCAGTAATGCATTTTGGATGTGTACCTAGAGTTTAAAGCAGAAAAACAGGAACTTTTAGAATTTTCATTTTTTGACCAAAACGACAGGACCAGAGCTGATAAAAATGTTGATATTGATGTTATTTTTTTTCTGACTGCGATTTCAAAACCATGCACCAGAATCAACTTCTTTCAACTCAGTAATGCATTTTGGATGTGTACCTTGAGTTTAAAGCAGAAAAACAGGAACTTTTAGAATTTTCATTTTTTGACCAAAACGACAGGTCCGGAGCTGATAAAAATGTTGATATTGATGTAATTTTTTTTCTGACTGCGGTTTTAAAACCATGCACCAGAATCAACTTCTTTCAACTCAGTAATGCATTTTGGATGTGTACCTAGAGTTTAAAGCAGAAAAACAGGAAATTTTAGAATTTTCATTTGTTGACCAAAACGACAGGACTGGAGCTGATAAAAATGTTGATATGGATGTTCTTTTTTTTCTGACTGCGATTTCAAAACCATGCACCAGAATTCACTTCTTTCAACTCAGTAATGCATTTTGGATGTGTACCTAGAGTTTAAAGCAGAAAAACAGGAACTTTTAGAATTTTAATTTTTTGACCAAAACGACAGGACCGGAGCTGATAAAAATGTTGATATGGATGTTATTTTTTTTCTGACTGCGGTTTCAAAACCATGCACCAGAATCAACTTATTTCAACTCAGTAATGCATTTTGGATGTGTACCTAGAGTTTAAAGCAGAAAAACAGGAACTTTTCGAATTTTCATTTTTTGACCAAAACGACAGGACCGGAGCTGATAAAAATGTTGATATGGCTGTTATTTTTTTTCTGACTGCGGTTTCAAAACCATGCACCAGAATCAACTTCTTTCAACTCAGTAATGCATTTTGGATGTGTACCTAGAGTTTAAGGCAGAAAAACAGGAACTTTTTGAATTTTCATTTTTTGACCAAAACGACAGGACCGGAGCTGATAAAAATGTTGATATGGATGTTATTTTTTTTCTGACTGCGGTTTCAAAACCATGCACCAGAATCAACTTCTTTCAACTCAGTAATGCATTTTGGATGTGTGCCTAGAGTTTAAAGCAGAAAAACAGGAACTTTTAGAATTTTCATTTTTTGACCAAAACGACAGGACCGGAGCTGATAAAAATGTTGATATGGATGTAATTTTTTTTCTGACTGCGGTTTTAAAACCATGCACCAGAATCAACTTCTTTCAACTCAGTAATGCATTTTGGATGTGTACCTAGAGTTTAAAGCAGAAAAACAGGAACTTTTAGAATTTTCATTTGTTGACCAAAACGACAGGACCGGAGCTGATAAAAATGTTGATATGGATGTTCTTTTTTTTCTGACTGCGATTTCAAAACCATGCACCAGAATTCACTTCTTTCAACTCAGTAATGCATTTTGGATGTGTACCTAGAGTTTAAAGCAGAAAAACAGGAACTTTTCGAATTTTCATTTTTTGACCAAACGACAGGACCGGAGCTGATAAAAATGTTGATATGGATGTTATTTTTTTTCTGACTGCGGTTTTAAAACCATGCACCAGAATCAACTTCTTTCAACTCAGTAATGCATTTTGGATGTGTGCCTAGAGTTTAAAGCAGAAAAACAGGAACTTTTAGAATTTTAATTTTTTGACCAAAACGACAGGACCGGAGCTGATAAAAATGTTGATATGGATGTTATTTTTTTTCTGACTGCGATTTCAAAACCATGCACCAGAATTCACTTCTTTCAAGTCAGTAATGCATTTTGGATGTGTACCTAGAGTTTAAAGCAGAAAAACAGGAACTTTTAGAATTTTCATTTTTTGACCAAAACGACAGGACCGGAGCTGATAAAAATGTTGATATTGATGTTATTTTTTTTCTGACTGCGATTTCAAAACCATGCACCAGAATCAACTTCTTTCAACTCAGTAATGCATTTTGGATGTGTACCTTGAGTTTAAAGCAGAAAAACAGGAACTTTTAGAATTTTCATTTTTTGACCAAAACGACAGGTCCGGAGCTGATAAAAATGTTGATATTGATGTAATTTTTTTTCTGACTGCGGTTTCAAAACCATTCACCAGAATCAACTTCTTTCAACTCAGTAATGCATTTTGGATGTGTACCTAGAGTTTAAAGCAGAAAAACAGGAACTTTTAGAATTTTCATTTTTTGACCAAAACGACAGGACCGGAGCTGATAAAAATGTTGATATGGATGTAATTTTTTTCTGACTGCGGTTTCAAAACCATGCACCAGAATCAACTTCTTTCAACTCAGTAATGCATTTTGGATGTGTACCTAGAGTTTAAAGCAGAAAAACAGGAACTTTTAGAATTTTCATTTGTTGACCAAAACGACAGGACTGGAGCTGATAAAAATGTTGATATGGATGTTCTTTTTTTTCTGACTGCGATTTCAAAACCATGCACCAGAATTCACTTCTTTCAACTCAGTAATGCATTTTGGATGTGTACCTAGAGTTTAAAGCAGAAAAACAGGAACTTTTAGAATTTTCATTTGTTGACCAAAACGACAGGACCGGAGCTGATAAAAATGTTGATATGGATGTTCTTTTTTTTCTGACTGCGATTTCAAAACCATGCACCAGAATTCACTTCTTTCAACTCAGTAATGCATTTTGGATGTGTACCTAGAGTTTAAAGCAGAAAAACAGGAACTTTTAGAATTTTCATTTTTTGACCAAAACGACAGGACCGGAGCTGATAAAAATGTTGATATGGATGCAATTTTTTTCTGACTGCGGTTTCAAAACCATGCACCAGAATCAACTTCTTTCAACTCAGTAATGCATTTTGGATGTGTACCTAGAGTTTAAAGCAGAAAAACAGGAACTTTTAGAATTTTCATTTGTTGACCAAAACGACAGGACCGGAGCTGATAAAAATGTTGATATGGATGTTCTTTTTTTTCTGACTGCGATTTCAAAACCATGCACCAGAATTCACTTCTTTCAACTCAGTAATGCATTTTGGATGTGTACCTAGAGTTTAAAGCAGAAAAACAGGAACTTTTAGAATTTTCATTTTTTGACCAAAACGACAGGACCGGAGCTGATAAAAATGTTGATATGGATGTTATTTTTTTTCTGACTGCGATTTCACTTCTTTCAACTCAGTAATGCATTTTGGATGTGTACCTAGAGTTTAAAGCAGAAAAACAGGAACTTTTAGAATTTTCATTTTTTGACCAAAACGACAGGACCGGAGCTGATAAAAATGTTGATATGGATGTTATTTTTTTTCTGACTGCGATTTCAAAACCATGCACCAGAATTCACTTCTTTCAACTCAGTAATGCATTTTGGATGTGTACCTAGAGTTTAAAGCAGAAAAACAGGAACTTTTAGAATTTTCATTTGTTGACCAAAACGACAGGACCGGAGCTGATAAAAATGTTGATATGGATGTTCTTTTTTTTCTGACTGCGATTTCAAAACCATGCACCAGAATTCACTTCTTTCAACTCAGTAATGCATTTTGGATGTGTACCTAGAGTTTAAAGCAGAAAAACAGGAACTTTTAGAATTTTCATTTTTTGACCAAAACGACAGGACCGGAGCTGATAAAAATGTTGATATGGATGTTATTTTTTTTCTGACTGCGATTTCACTTCTTTCAACTCAGTAATGCATTTTGGATGTGTACCTAGAGTTTAAAGCAGAAAAACAGGAACTTTTAGAATTTTCATTTTTTGACCAAAACGACAGGACCGGAGCTGATAAAAATGTTGATATGGATGTTATTTTTTTTCTGACTGCGATTTCAAAACCATGCACCAGAATTCACTTCTTTCAACTCAGTAATGCATTTTGGATGTGTACCTAGAGTTTAAAGCAGAAAAACAGGAACTTTTAGAATTTTCATTTTTTGACCAAAACGACAGGTCCGGAGATGATAAAAATGTTGATATTGATGTATTTTTTTTTCTGACTGCGGTTTCAAAACCATGCACCAGAATCAACTTCTTTCAACTCAGTAATGCATTTTGGATGTGTACCTAGAGTTTAAAGCAGAAAAACAGGAACTTTTCGAATTTTCATTTTTTGACCAAAACGACAGGACCGGAGCTGATAAAAATGTTGATATGGCTGTTATTTTTTTTCTGACTGCGGTACCAAAACCATGCACCAGAATCAACTTCTTTCAACTCAGTAATGCATTTTGGATGTGTACCTAGAGTTTAAAGCAGAAAAACAGGAACTTTTCGAATTTTCATTTTTTGACCAAAACGACAGGACCGGAGCTGATAAAAATGTTGATATGGATGTTATTTTTTTTCTGACTGCGGTTTCAAAACCATGCACCAGAATCAACTTCTTTCAACTCAGTAATGCATTTTGGATGTGTACCTAGAGTTTAAAGCAGAAAAACAGAATCTTTTCGAATTTTCATTTTTTGACCAAAACGACAGGACCGGAGCTGATAAAAATGTTGATATGGCTGTTATTTTTTTTCTGACTGCGGTTTCAAAACCATGCACCAGAATCAACTTCTTTCAACTCAGTAATGCATTTTGGATGTGTACCTAGAGTTTAAAGCAGAAAAACAGGAACTTTTCGAATTTTCATTTTTTGACCAAACGACAGGACCGGAGCTGATAAAAATGTTGATATGGATGTTATTTTTTTTCTGACTGCGGTTTTAAAACCATGCACCAGAATCAACTTCTTTCAACTCAGTAATGCATTTTGGATGTGTGCCTAGAGTTTAAAGCAGAAAAACAGGAACTTTTAGAATTTTAATTTTTTGACCAAAACGACAGGACCGGAGCTGATAAAAATGTTGATATGGATGTTATTTTTTTTCTGACTGCGATTTCAAAACCATGCACCAGAATTCACTTCTTTCAAGTCAGTAATGCATTTTGGATGTGTACCTAGAGTTTAAAGCAGAAAAACAGGAACTTTTAGAATTTTCATTTTTTGACCAAAACGACAGGACCGGAGCTGATAAAAATGTTGATATTGATGTTATTTTTTTTCTGACTGCGATTTCAAAACCATGCACCAGAATCAACTTCTTTCAACTCAGTAATGCATTTTGGATGTGTACCTTGAGTTTAAAGCAGAAAAACAGGAACTTTTAGAATTTTCATTTTTTGACCAAAACGACAGGTCCGGAGCTGATAAAAATGTTGATATTGATGTAATTTTTTTTCTGACTGCGGTTTCAAAACCATTCACCAGAATCAACTTCTTTCAACTCAGTAATGCATTTTGGATGTGTACCTAGAGTTTAAAGCAGAAAAACAGGAACTTTTAGAATTTTCATTTTTTGACCAAAACGACAGGACCGGAGCTGATAAAAATGTTGATATGGATGTAATTTTTTTCTGACTGCGGTTTCAAAACCATGCACCAGAATCAACTTCTTTCAACTCAGTAATGCATTTTGGATGTGTACCTAGAGTTTAAAGCAGAAAAACAGGAACTTTTAGAATTTTCATTTGTTGACCAAAACGACAGGACTGGAGCTGATAAAAATGTTGATATGGATGTTCTTTTTTTTCTGACTGCGATTTCAAAACCATGCACCAGAATTCACTTCTTTCAACTCAGTAATGCATTTTGGATGTGTACCTAGAGTTTAAAGCAGAAAAACAGGAACTTTTAGAATTTTCATTTGTTGACCAAAACGACAGGACCGGAGCTGATAAAAATGTTGATATGGATGTTCTTTTTTTTCTGACTGCGATTTCAAAACCATGCACCAGAATTCACTTCTTTCAACTCAGTAATGCATTTTGGATGTGTACCTAGAGTTTAAAGCAGAAAAACAGGAACTTTTAGAATTTTCATTTTTTGACCAAACGACAGGACCGGAGCTGATAAAAATGTTGATATGGCTGTAATTTTTTTTCTGACTGCGGTTTCAAAACCATGCACCAGAATCAACTTCTTTCAACTCAGTAATGCATTTTGGATGTGTTCCTAGAGTTTAAGGCAGAAAAACAGGAACTTTTCGAATTTTCATTTTTTGACCAAAACGACAGGACCGGAGCTGATAAAAATGTTGATATGGATGTTATTTTTTTTCTGACTGCGGTTTCAAAACCATGCACCAGAATCAACTTCTTTCAACTCAGTAATGCATTTTGGATGTGTGCCTAGAGTTTAAAGCAGAAAAACAGGAACTTTTAGAATTTTCATTTTTTGACCAAAACGACAGGACCGGAGCTGATAAAAATGTTGATATGGATGTTATTTTTTTTCTGACTGCGATTTCAAAACCATGCACCAGAATTCACTTCTTTCAACTCAGTAATGCATTTTGGATGTGTACCTAGAGTTTAAAGCAGAAAAACAGGAACTTTTAGAATTTTCATTTTTTGACCAAAACGACAGGACCAGAGCTGATAAAAATGTTGATATTGATGTTATTTTTTTTCTGACTGCGATTTCAAAACCATGCACCAGAATCAACTTCTTTCAACTCAGTAATGCATTTTGGATGTGTACCTTGAGTTTAAAGCAGAAAAACAGGAACTTTTAGAATTTTCATTTTTTGACCAAAACGACAGGTCCGGAGCTGATAAAAATGTTGATATTGATGTAATTTTTTTTCTGACTGCGGTTTTAAAACCATGCACCAGAATCAACTTCTTTCAACTCAGTAATGCATTTTGGATGTGTACCTAGAGTTTAAAGCAGAAAAACAGGAAATTTTAGAATTTTCATTTGTTGACCAAAACGACAGGACTGGAGCTGATAAAAATGTTGATATGGATGTTCTTTTTTTTCTGACTGCGATTTCAAAACCATGCACCAGAATTCACTTCTTTCAACTCAGTAATGCATTTTGGATGTGTACCTAGAGTTTAAAGCAGAAAAACAGGAACTTTTAGAATTTTAATTTTTTGACCAAAACGACAGGACCGGAGCTGATAAAAATGTTGATATGGATGTTATTTTTTTTCTGACTGCGGTTTCAAAACCATGCACCAGAATCAACTTATTTCAACTCAGTAATGCATTTTGGATGTGTACCTAGAGTTTAAAGCAGAAAAACAGGAACTTTTCGAATTTTCATTTTTTGACCAAAACGACAGGACCGGAGCTGATAAAAATGTTGATATGGCTGTTATTTTTTTTCTGACTGCGGTTTCAAAACCATGCACCAGAATCAACTTCTTTCAACTCAGTAATGCATTTTGGATGTGTACCTAGAGTTTAAGGCAGAAAAACAGGAACTTTTTGAATTTTCATTTTTTGACCAAAACGACAGGACCGGAGCTGATAAAAATGTTGATATGGATGTTATTTTTTTTCTGACTGCGGTTTCAAAACCATGCACCAGAATCAACTTCTTTCAACTCAGTAATGCATTTTGGATGTGTGCCTAGAGTTTAAAGCAGAAAAACAGGAACTTTTAGAATTTTCATTTTTTGACCAAAACGACAGGACCGGAGCTGATAAAAATGTTGATATGGATGTAATTTTTTTTCTGACTGCGGTTTTAAAACCATGCACCAGAATCAACTTCTTTCAACTCAGTAATGCATTTTGGATGTGTACCTAGAGTTTAAAGCAGAAAAACAGGAACTTTTAGAATTTTCATTTGTTGACCAAAACGACAGGACCGGAGCTGATAAAAATGTTGATATGGATGTTCTTTTTTTTCTGACTGCGATTTCAAAACCATGCACCAGAATTCACTTCTTTCAACTCAGTAATGCATTTTGGATGTTTACCTAGAGTTTAAAGCAGAAAAACAGGAACTTTTAGAATTTTCATTTTTTGACCAAAACGACAGGACCGGAGCTGATAAAAATGTTGATATGGATGTTATTTTTTTTCTGACTGCGATTTCAAAACCATGCACCAGAATTCACTTCTTTCAACTCAGTAATGCATTTTGGATGTGTACCTAGAGTTTAAAGCAGAAAAACAGGAACTTTTCGAATTTTCATTTTTTGACCAAAACGACAGGACCGAAGCGGATAAAAATGTTGATATGGATGTTATTTTTTTTCTGACTGCGGTTTCAAAACCATGCACCAGAATCAACTTCTTTCAACTCAGTAATGCATTTTGGATGTGTGCCTAGAGTTTAAAGCAGAAAAACAGGAACTTTTAGAATTTTCATTTTTTGACCAAAACGACAGGTCCGGAGCTGATAAAAATGTTGATATTGATGTAATTTTTTTTCTGACTGCGGTTTTAAAACCATGCACCAGAATCAACTTCTTTCAACTCAGTAATGCATTTTGGATGTGTACCTAGAGTTTAAAGCAGAAAAACAGGAACTTTTAGAATTTTCATTTGTTGACCAAAACGACAGGACCGGAGCTGATAAAAATGTTGATATGGATGTTCTTTTTTTTCTGACTGCGATTTCAAAACCATGCACCAGAATTCACTTCTTTCAACTCAGTAATGCATTTTGGATGTGTACCTAGAGTTTAAAGCAGAAAAACAGGAACTTTTAGAATTTTCATTTTTTGACCAAAACAACAGGACCGGAGCTGATAAAAATGTTGATATGGATGTTATTTTTTTTCTGACTGCGATTTCAAAACCATGCACCAGAATTCACTTCTTTCAACTCAGTAATGCATTTTGGATGTTTACCTAGAGTTTAAAGCAGAAAAACAGGAACTTTTAGAATTTTCATTTTTTGACCAAAACGACAGGACCGGAGCTGATAAAAATGTTGATATGGATGTTATTTTTTTTCTGACTGCGATTTCAAAACCATGCACCAGAATTCACTTCTTTCAACTCAGTAATGCATTTTGGATGTGTACCTAGAGTTTAAAGCAGAAAAACAGGAACTTTTCGAATTTTCATTTTTTGACCAAAACGACAGGACCGGAGCTGATAAAAATGTTGATATGGATGTTATTTTTTTTCTGACTGCGGTACCAAAACCATGCACCAGAATCAACTTCTTTCAACTCAGTAATGCATTTTGGATGTGTACCTAGAGTTTAAAGCAGAAAAACAGGAACTTTTCGAATTTTCATTTTTTGACCAAAACGACAGGACCGGAGCTGATAAAAATGTTGATATGGATGTTATTTTTTTTCTGACTGCGATTTCAAAACCATGCACCAGAATTCACTTCTTTCAACTCAGTAATGCATTTTGGATGTGTACCTAGAGTTAAAAGCAGAAAAACAGGAACTTTTAGAATTTTCATTTTTTGACCAAAACGACAGGACCGGAGCTGATAAAAATGTTGATATTGATGTTATTTTTTTTCTGACTGCGATTTCAAAACCATGCACCAGAATCAACTTCTTTCAACTCAGTAATGCATTTTGGATGTGTAACTTGAGTTTAAAGCAGAAAAACAGGAACTTTTAGAATTTTCATTTTTTGACCAAAACGACAGGTCCGGAGCTGATAAAAATGTTGATATTGATGTAATTTTTTTTCTGACTGCGGTTTCAAAACCATGCACCAGAATCAACTTCTTTCAACTCAGTAATGCATTTTTGGATGTGTACCTAGAGTTTAAAGCAGAAAAACAGGAACTTTTAGAATTTTCATTTTTTGACCAAAACGACAGGACCGGAGCTGATAAAAATGTTGATATGGATGTTCTTTTTTTTCTGACTGCGATTTCAAAACCATGCACCAGAATTCACTTCTTTCAACTCAGTAATGCATTTTGGATGTGTACCTAGAGTTTAAAGCAGAAAAACAGGAACTTTTAGAATTTTCATTTTTTGACCAAAACGACAGGACCGGAGCTGATAAAAATGTTGATATTGATGTTATTTTTTTTCTGACTGCGATTTCAAAACCATGCACCAGAATCAACTTCTTTCAACTCAGTAATGCATTTTGGATGTGTACCTTGAGTTTAAAGCAGAAAAACAGGAACTTTTAGAATTTTCATTTTTTGACAAAAACGACAGGACCGGAGCTGATAAAAATGTTGATATTGATGTTATTTTTTTTCTGACTGCGATTTCAAAACCAGGCACCAGAATCAACTTCTTTCAACTCAGTAATGCATTTTGGATGTGTACCTTGAGTTTAAAGCAGAAAAACAGGAACTTTTAAAATTTTCATTTTTTGACCAAAACGACAGGACCGGAGCTGATAAAAATGTTGATATGGATGTTTTTTTTTTCTGACTGCGATTTCAAAACCATGCATCAAAATTCACTTCTTTCAACTCAGTAATGCATTTTGGATGTGTACCTAGAGTTTAAAGCAGAAAAACAGGATCTTTTAGAATTTTCATTTTTTGACCAAAACGACAGGACCGGAGCTGATAAAAATGTTGATATGGATGTTATTTTTTTTCTGACTGCGATTTCAAAACCATGCACCAGAATCAACTTCTTTCAACTCAGTAATGCATTTTGGATGTGTACCTTGAGTTTAAAGCAGAAAAACAGGAACTTTTAGAATTTTCATTTTTTGACCAAAACGACAGGTCCGGAGCTGATAAAAATGTTGATATTGATGTAATTTTTTTTCTGACTGCGGTTTCAAAACCATGCACCAGAATCAACTTCTTTCAACTCAGTAATGCATTTTGGATGTGTACCTAGAGTTTAAAGCAGAAAAACAGGAACTTTTAGAATTTTCATTTTTTGACCAAAACGACAGGACCAGAGCTGATAAAAATGTTGATATGGATGTAATTTTTTTCTGACTGCGGTTTCAAAACCATGCACCAGAATCAACTTCTTTCAACTCAGTAATGCATTTTGGATGTGTACCTAGAGTTTAAAGCAGAACAACAGGAACTTTTAGAATTTTCATTTGTTGACCAAAACGACAGGACCGGAGCTGATAAAAATGTTGATATGGATGTTATTTTTTTTCTGACTGCGATTTCAAAACCATGCACCAGAATTCACTTCTTTCAACTCAGTAATGCATTTTGGATGTGTACCTAGAGTTTAAAGCAGAAAAACAGGAACTTTTAGAATTTTCATTTTTTGACCAAAACGACAGGACCGGAGCTGATAAAAATGTTGATATTGATGTTATTTTTTTTCTGACTGCGATTTCAAAACCATGCACCAGAATCAACTTCTTTCAACTCAGTAATGCATTTTGGATGTGAACCTTGAGTTTAAAGCAGAAAAACAGGAACTTTTAGAATTTTCATTTTTTGACCAAAACGACAGGTCCGGAGCTGATAAAAATGTTGATATTGATGTAATTTTTTTTCTGACTGCGGTTTCAAAACCATGCACCAGAATCAACTTCTTTCAACTCAGTAATGCATTTTGGATGTGTACCTAGAGTTTAAAGCAGAAAAACAGGAACTTTTAGAATTTTCATTTTTTGACCAAAACGACAGGACCGGAGCTGATAAAAATGTTGATATGGATGTAATTTTTTTCTGACTGCGGTTTCAAAACCATGCACCAGAATCAACTTCTTTCAACTCAGTAATGCATTTTGGATGTGTACCTAGAGTTTAAAGCAGAAAAACAGGAACTTTTAGAATTTTCATTTGTTGACCAAAACGACAGGACTGGAGCTGATAAAAATGTTGATATGGATGTTCTTTTTTTTCTGACTGCGATTTCAAAACCATGCACCAGAATTCACTTCTTTCAACTCAGTAATGCATTTTGGATGTGTACCTAGAGTTTAAAGCAGAAAAACAGGAACTTTTAGAATTTTCATTTGTTGACCAAAACGACAGGACCGGAGCTGATAAAAATGTTGATATGGATGTTCTTTTTTTTCTGACTGCGATTTCAAAACCATGCACCAGAATTCACTTCTTTCAACTCAGTAATGCATTTTGGATGTGTACCTAGAGTTTAAAGCAGAAAAACAGGAACTTTTAGAATTTTCATTTTTTGACCAAAACGACAGGACCGGAGCTGATAAAAATGTTGATATGGATGCAATTTTTTTCTGACTGCGGTTTCAAAACCATGCACCAGAATCAACTTCTTTCAACTCAGTAATGCATTTTGGATGTGTACCTAGAGTTTAAAGCAGAAAAACAGGAACTTTTAGAATTTTCATTTGTTGACCAAAACGACAGGACCGGAGCTGATAAAAATGTTGATATGGATGTTCTTTTTTTTCTGACTGCGATTTCAAAACCATGCACCAGAATTCACTTCTTTCAACTCAGTAATGCATTTTGGATGTGTACCTAGAGTTTAAAGCAGAAAAACAGGAACTTTTAGAATTTTCATTTTTTGACCAAAACGACAGGACCGGAGCTGATAAAAATGTTGATATGGATGTTATTTTTTTTCTGACTGCGATTTCACTTCTTTCAACTCAGTAATGCATTTTGGATGTGTACCTAGAGTTTAAAGCAGAAAAACAGGAACTTTTAGAATTTTCATTTTTTGACCAAAACGACAGGACCGGAGCTGATAAAAATGTTGATATGGATGTTATTTTTTTTCTGACTGCGATTTCAAAACCATGCACCAGAATTCACTTCTTTCAACTCAGTAATGCATTTTGGATGTGTACCTAGAGTTTAAAGCAGAAAAACAGGAACTTTTAGAATTTTCATTTGTTGACCAAAACGACAGGACCGGAGCTGATAAAAATGTTGATATGGATGTTCTTTTTTTTCTGACTGCGATTTCAAAACCATGCACCAGAATTCACTTCTTTCAACTCAGTAATGCATTTTGGATGTGTACCTAGAGTTTAAAGCAGAAAAACAGGAACTTTTAGAATTTTCATTTTTTGACCAAAACGACAGGACCGGAGCTGATAAAAATGTTGATATGGATGTTATTTTTTTTCTGACTGCGATTTCACTTCTTTCAACTCAGTAATGCATTTTGGATGTGTACCTAGAGTTTAAAGCAGAAAAACAGGAACTTTTAGAATTTTCATTTTTTGACCAAAACGACAGGACCGGAGCTGATAAAAATGTTGATATGGATGTTATTTTTTTTCTGACTGCGATTTCAAAACCATGCACCAGAATTCACTTCTTTCAACTCAGTAATGCATTTTGGATGTGTACCTAGAGTTTAAAGCAGAAAAACAGGAACTTTTAGAATTTTCATTTTTTGACCAAAACGACAGGTCCGGAGATGATAAAAATGTTGATATTGATGTATTTTTTTTTCTGACTGCGGTTTCAAAACCATGCACCAGAATCAACTTCTTTCAACTCAGTAATGAATTTTGGATGTGTACCTAGAGTTTAAAGCAGAAAAACAGGAACTTTTCGAATTTTCATTTTTTGACCAAAACGACAGGACCGGAGCTGATAAAAATGTTGATATGGCTGTTATTTTTTTTCTGACTGCGGTTTCAAAACCATGCACCAGAATCAACTTCTTTCAACTCAGTAATGCATTTTGGATGTGTACCTAGAGTTTAAAGCAGAAAAACAGGAACTTTTCGAATTTTCATTTTTTGACCAAAACGACAGGACCGGAGCTGATAAAAATGTTGATATGGATGTTATTTTTTTTCTGACTGCGGTTTCAAAACCATGCACCAGAATCAACTTCTTTCAACTCAGTAATGCATTTTGGATGTGTACCTAGAGTTTAAAGCAGAAAAACAGAATCTTTTCGAATTTTCATTTTTTGACCAAAACGACAGGACCGGAGCTGATAAAAATGTTGATATGGCTGTTATTTTTTTTCTGACTGCGGTTTCAAAACCATGCACCAGAATCAACTTCTTTCAACTCAGTAATGCATTTTGGATGTGTACCTAGAGTTTAAAGCAGAAAAACAGGAACTTTTCGAATTTTCATTTTTTGACCAAACGACAGGACCGGAGCTGATAAAAATGTTGATATGGATGTTATTTTTTTTCTGACTGCGGTTTTAAAACCATGCACCAGAATCAACTTCTTTCAACTCAGTAATGCATTTTGGATGTGTGCCTAGAGTTTAAAGCAGAAAAACAGGAACTTTTAGAATTTTAATTTTTTGACCAAAACGACAGGACCGGAGCTGATAAAAATGTTGATATGGATGTTATTTTTTTTCTGACTGCGATTTCAAAACCATGCACCAGAATTCACTTCTTTCAAGTCAGTAATGCATTTTGGATGTGTACCTAGAGTTTAAAGCAGAAAAACAGGAACTTTTAGAATTTTCATTTTTTGACCAAAACGACAGGACCGGAGCTGATAAAAATGTTGATATTGATGTTATTTTTTTTCTGACTGCGATTTCAAAACCATGCACCAGAATCAACTTCTTTCAACTCAGTAATGCATTTTGGATGTGTACCTAGAGTTTAAAGCAGAAAAACAGGAACTTTTAGAATTTTCATTTTTTGACCAAAACGACAGGACCGGAGCTGATAAAAATGTTGATATGGATGTAATTTTTTTCTGACTGCGGTTTCAAAACCATGCACCAGAATCAACTTCTTTCAACTCAGTAATGCATTTTGGATGTGTACCTAGAGTTTAAAGCAGAAAAACAGGAACTTTTAGAATTTTCATTTGTTGACCAAAACGACAGGACTGGAGCTGATAAAAATGTTGATATGGATGTTCTTTTTTTTCTGACTGCGATTTCAAAACCATGCACCAGAATTCACTTCTTTCAACTCAGTAATGCATTTTGGATGTGTACCTAGAGTTTAAAGCAGAAAAACAGGAACTTTTAGAATTTTCATTTGTTGACCAAAACGACAGGACCGGAGCTGATAAAAATGTTGATATGGATGTTCTTTTTTTTCTGACTGCGATTTCAAAACCATGCACCAGAATTCACTTCTTTCAACTCAGTAATGCATTTTGGATGTGTACCTAGAGTTTAAAGCAGAAAAACAGGAACTTTTAGAATTTTCATTTTTTGACCAAACGACAGGACCGGAGCTGATAAAAATGTTGATATGGCTGTAATTTTTTTTCTGACTGCGGTTTCAAAACCATGCACCAGAATCAACTTCTTTCAACTCAGTAATGCATTTTGGATGTGTTCCTAGAGTTTAAGGCAGAAAAACAGGAACTTTTCGAATTTTCATTTTTTGACCAAAACGACAGGACCGGAGCTGATAAAAATGTTGATATGGATGTTATTTTTTTTCTGACTGCGGTTTCAAAACCATGCACCAGAATCAACTTCTTTCAACTCAGTAATGCATTTTGGATGTGTGCCTAGAGTTTAAAGCAGAAAAACAGGAACTTTTAGAATTTTCATTTTTTGACCAAAACGACAGGACCGGAGCTGATAAAAATGTTGATATGGATGTTATTTTTTTTCTGACTGCGATTTCAAAACCATGCACCAGAATTCACTTCTTTCAACTCAGTAATGCATTTTGGATGTGTACCTAGAGTTTAAAGCAGAAAAACAGGAACTTTTAGAATTTTCATTTTTTGACCAAAACGACAGGACCAGAGCTGATAAAAATGTTGATATTGATGTTATTTTTTTTCTGACTGCGATTTCAAAACCATGCACCAGAATCAACTTCTTTCAACTCAGTAATGCATTTTGGATGTGTACCTTGAGTTTAAAGCAGAAAAACAGGAACTTTTAGAATTTTCATTTTTTGACCAAAACGACAGGTCCGGAGCTGATAAAAATGTTGATATTGATGTAATTTTTTTTCTGACTGCGGTTTTAAAACCATGCACCAGAATCAACTTCTTTCAACTCAGTAATGCATTTTGGATGTGTACCTAGAGTTTAAAGCAGAAAAACAGGAAATTTTAGAATTTTCATTTGTTGACCAAAACGACAGGACTGGAGCTGATAAAAATGTTGATATGGATGTTCTTTTTTTTCTGACTGCGATTTCAAAACCATGCACCAGAATTCACTTCTTTCAACTCAGTAATGCATTTTGGATGTGTACCTAGAGTTTAAAGCAGAAAAACAGGAACTTTTAGAATTTTAATTTTTTGACCAAAACGACAGGACCGGAGCTGATAAAAATGTTGATATGGATGTTATTTTTTTTCTGACTGCGGTTTCAAAACCATGCACCAGAATCAACTTATTTCAACTCAGTAATGCATTTTGGATGTGTACCTAGAGTTTAAAGCAGAAAAACAGGAACTTTTCGAATTTTCATTTTTTGACCAAAACGACAGGACCGGAGCTGATAAAAATGTTGATATGGCTGTTATTTTTTTTCTGACTGCGGTTTCAAAACCATGCACCAGAATCAACTTCTTTCAACTCAGTAATGCATTTTGGATGTGTACCTAGAGTTTAAGGCAGAAAAACAGGAACTTTTTGAATTTTCATTTTTTGACCAAAACGACAGGACCGGAGCTGATAAAAATGTTGATATGGATGTTATTTTTTTTCTGACTGCGGTTTCAAAACCATGCACCAGAATCAACTTCTTTCAACTCAGTAATGCATTTTGGATGTGTGCCTAGAGTTTAAAGCAGAAAAACAGGAACTTTTAGAATTTTCATTTTTTGACCAAAACGACAGGACCGGAGCTGATAAAAATGTTGATATGGATGTAATTTTTTTTCTGACTGCGGTTTTAAAACCATGCACCAGAATCAACTTCTTTCAACTCAGTAATGCATTTTGGATGTGTACCTAGAGTTTAAAGCAGAAAAACAGGAACTTTTAGAATTTTCATTTGTTGACCAAAACGACAGGACCGGAGCTGATAAAAATGTTGATATGGATGTTCTTTTTTTTCTGACTGCGATTTCAAAACCATGCACCAGAATTCACTTCTTTCAACTCAGTAATGCATTTTGGATGTTTACCTAGAGTTTAAAGCAGAAAAACAGGAACTTTTAGAATTTTCATTTTTTGACCAAAACGACAGGACCGGAGCTGATAAAAATGTTGATATGGATGTTATTTTTTTTCTGACTGCGATTTCAAAACCATGCACCAGAATTCACTTCTTTCAACTCAGTAATGCATTTTGGATGTGTACCTAGAGTTTAAAGCAGAAAAACAGGAACTTTTCGAATTTTCATTTTTTGACCAAAACGACAGGACCGAAGCGGATAAAAATGTTGATATGGATGTTATTTTTTTTCTGACTGCGGTTTCAAAACCATGCACCAGAATCAACTTCTTTCAACTCAGTAATGCATTTTGGATGTGTGCCTAGAGTTTAAAGCAGAAAAACAGGAACTTTTAGAATTTTCATTTTTTGACCAAAACGACAGGTCCGGAGCTGATAAAAATGTTGATATTGATGTAATTTTTTTTCTGACTGCGGTTTTAAAACCATGCACCAGAATCAACTTCTTTCAACTCAGTAATGCATTTTGGATGTGTACCTAGAGTTTAAAGCAGAAAAACAGGAACTTTTAGAATTTTCATTTGTTGACCAAAACGACAGGACCGGAGCTGATAAAAATGTTGATATGGATGTTCTTTTTTTTCTGACTGCGATTTCAAAACCATGCACCAGAATTCACTTCTTTCAACTCAGTAATGCATTTTGGATGTGTACCTAGAGTTTAAAGCAGAAAAACAGGAACTTTTAGAATTTTCATTTTTTGACCAAAACAACAGGACCGGAGCTGATAAAAATGTTGATATGGATGTTATTTTTTTTCTGACTGCGATTTCAAAACCATGCACCAGAATTCACTTCTTTCAACTCAGTAATGCATTTTGGATGTTTACCTAGAGTTTAAAGCAGAAAAACAGGAACTTTTAGAATTTTCATTTTTTGACCAAAACGACAGGACCGGAGCTGATAAAAATGTTGATATGGATGTTATTTTTTTTCTGACTGCGATTTCAAAACCATGCACCAGAATTCACTTCTTTCAACTCAGTAATGCATTTTGGATGTGTACCTAGAGTTTAAAGCAGAAAAACAGGAACTTTTCGAATTTTCATTTTTTGACCAAAACGACAGGACCGGAGCTGATAAAAATGTTGATATGGATGTTATTTTTTTTCTGACTGCGGTACCAAAACCATGCACCAGAATCAACTTCTTTCAACTCAGTAATGCATTTTGGATGTGTACCTAGAGTTTAAAGCAGAAAAACAGGAACTTTTCGAATTTTCATTTTTTGACCAAAACGACAGGACCGGAGCTGATAAAAATGTTGATATGGATGTTATTTTTTTTCTGACTGCGATTTCAAAACCATGCACCAGAATTCACTTCTTTCAACTCAGTAATGCATTTTGGATGTGTACCTAGAGTTAAAAGCAGAAAAACAGGAACTTTTAGAATTTTCATTTTTTGACCAAAACGACAGGACCGGAGCTGATAAAAATGTTGATATTGATGTTATTTTTTTTCTGACTGCGATTTCAAAACCATGCACCAGAATCAACTTCTTTCAACTCAGTAATGCATTTTGGATGTGTAACTTGAGTTTAAAGCAGAAAAACAGGAACTTTTAGAATTTTCATTTTTTGACCAAAACGACAGGTCCGGAGCTGATAAAAATGTTGATATTGATGTAATTTTTTTTCTGACTGCGGTTTCAAAACCATGCACCAGAATCAACTTCTTTCAACTCAGTAATGCATTTTTGGATGTGTACCTAGAGTTTAAAGCAGAAAAACAGGAACTTTTAGAATTTTCATTTTTTGACCAAAACGACAGGACCGGAGCTGATAAAAATGTTGATATGGATGTTCTTTTTTTTCTGACTGCGATTTCAAAACCATGCACCAGAATTCACTTCTTTCAACTCAGTAATGCATTTTGGATGTGTACCTAGAGTTTAAAGCAGAAAAACAGGAACTTTTAGAATTTTCATTTTTTGACCAAAACGACAGGACCGGAGCTGATAAAAATGTTGATATTGATGTTATTTTTTTTCTGACTGCGATTTCAAAACCATGCACCAGAATCAACTTCTTTCAACTCAGTAATGCATTTTGGATGTGTACCTTGAGTTTAAAGCAGAAAAACAGGAACTTTTAGAATTTTCATTTTTTGACAAAAACGACAGGACCGGAGCTGATAAAAATGTTGATATTGATGTTATTTTTTTTCTGACTGCGATTTCAAAACCAGGCACCAGAATCAACTTCTTTCAACTCAGTAATGCATTTTGGATGTGTACCTAGAGTTTAAAGCAGAAAAACAGGAACTTTTAGAATTTTCATTTTTTGACCAAAACGACAGGACCGGAGCTGATAAAAATGTTGATATGGATGTTATTTTTTTTCTGACTGCGATTTCAAAACCATGCACCAGAATCAACTTCTTTCAACTCAGTAATGCATTTTGGATGTGTACCTTGAGTTTAAAGCAGAAAAACAGGAACTTTTAGAATTTTCATTTTTTGACCAAAACGACAGGTCCGGAGCTGATAAAAATGTTGATATTGATGTAATTTTTTTTCTGACTGCGGTTTCAAAACCATGCACCAGAATCAACTTCTTTCAACTCAGTAATGCATTTTGGATGTGTACCTAGAGTTTAAAGCAGAAAAACAGGAACTTTTAGAATTTTCATTTTTTGACCAAAACGACAGGACCAGAGCTGATAAAAATGTTGATATGGATGTAATTTTTTTCTGACTGCGGTTTCAAAACCATGCACCAGAATCAACTTCTTTCAACTCAGTAATGCATTTTGGATGTGTACCTAGAGTTTAAAGCAGAAAAACAGGAACTTTTAGAATTTTCATTTGTTGACCAAAACGACAGGACCGGAGCTGATAAAAATGTTGATATGGATGTTATTTTTTTTCTGACTGCGATTTCAAAACCATGCACCAGAATTCACTTCTTTCAACTCAGTAATGCATTTTGGATGTGTACCTAGAGTTTAAAGCAGAAAAACAGGAACTTTTAGAATTTTCATTTTTTGACCAAAACGACAGGACCGGAGCTGATAAAAATGTTGATATTGATGTTATTTTTTTTCTGACTGCGATTTCAAAACCATGCACCAGAATCAACTTCTTTCAACTCAGTAATGCATTTTGGATGTGAACCTTGAGTTTAAAGCAGAAAAACAGGAACTTTTAGAATTTTCATTTTTTGACCAAAACGACAGGTCCGGAGCTGATAAAAATGTTGATATTGATGTAATTTTTTTTCTGACTGCGGTTTCAAAACCATGCACCAGAATCAACTTCTTTCAACTCAGTAATGCATTTTGGATGTGTACCTAGAGTTTAAAGCAGAAAAACAGGAACTTTTAGAATTTTCATTTTTTGACCAAAACGACAGGACCGGAGCTGATAAAAATGTTGATATGGATGTAATTTTTTTCTGACTGCGGTTTCAAAACCATGCACCAGAATCAACTTCTTTCAACTCAGTAATGCATTTTGGATGTGTACCTAGAGTTTAAAGCAGAAAAACCGGAACTTTTAGAATTTTCATTTGTTGACCAAAACGACAGGACCGGAGCTGATAAAAATGTTGATATGGATGTTCTTTTTTTTCTGACTGCGATTTCAAAACCATGCACCAGAATTCACTTCTTTCAACTCAGTAATGCATTTTGGATGTGTACCTAGAGTTTAAAGCAGAAAAACAGGAACTTTTAGAATTTTCATTTTTTGACCAAAACGACAGGACCGGAGCTGATAAAAATGTTGATATTGATGTTATTTTTTTTCTGACTGCGATTTCAAAACCATGCACCAGAATCAACTTCTTTCAACTCAGTAATGCATTTTGGATGTGTACCTTGAGTTTAAAGCAGAAAAACAGGAACTTTTAGAATTTTCATTTTTTGACAAAAACGACAGGACCGGAGCTAATAAAAATGTTGATATTGATGTTATTTTTTTTCTGACTGCGATTTCAAAACCATGCACCAGAATCAACTTCTTTCAACTCAGTAATGCATTTTGGATGTGTACCTTGAGTTTCAAGCAGAAAAACAGGAACTTTTAGAATTTTCATTTTTTGACCAAAACGACAGGACCGGAGCTGATAAAAATGTTGATATTGATGTTATTTTTTTTCTGACTGCGATTTCAAAACCATGCACCAGAATCAACTTCTTTCAACTCAGTAATGCATTTTGGATGTGTACCTTGAGTTTAAAGCAGAAAAACAGGAACTTTTAGAATTTTCATTTTTTGACCAAAACGACAGGACCGGAGCTGATAAAAATGTTGATATTGATGTTATTTTTTTTCTGACTGCGATTTCAAAACCATGCACCAGAATCAACTTCTTTCAACTCAGTAATGCATTTTGGATGTGTACCTTGAGTTTAAAGCAGAAAAACAGGAACTTTTAGAATTTTAATTTTTTGACCAAAACGACAGGACCGGAGCTGATAAAAATGTTGATATTGATGTTATTTTTTTTCTGACTGCGATTTCAAAACCATGCACCAGAATCAACTTCTTTCAACTCAGTAATGCATTTTGGATGTGTACCTTGAGTTTAAAACAGAAAAACAGGAACTTTTAGAATTTTCATTTTTTGACCAAAACGACAGTATCGGAGCTGATAAAAATGTTGATATTGATGTTATTTTTTTTCTGACTGCGATTTCAAAACCATGCACCAGAATCAACTTCTTTCAACTCAGTAATGCATTTTGGATGTGTACCTTGAGTTTAAAGCAGAAAAACAGGAACTTTTAGAATTTTCATTTTTTGACAAAAACGACAGGACCGGAGCTGATAAAAATGTTGATATTGATGTTATTTTTTTTCTGACTGCGATTTCAAAACCATGCACCAGAATCAACTTCTTTCAACTCAGTAATGCATTTTGGATGTGTACCTTGAGTTTAAAGCAGAAAAACAGGAACTTTTAGAATTTTCATTTTTTGACCAAAACGACAGGACCGGAGCTGATAAAAATGTTGATATTGATGTTATTTTTTTTTCTGACTGCGATTTCAAAACCAGGCACCAGAATCAACTTCTTTCAACTCAGTAATGCATTTTGGATGTGTACCTTGAGTTTAAAGCAGAAAAACAGGAACTTTTAAAATTTTCATTTTTTGACCAAAACGACAGGACCGGAGCTGATAAAAATGTTGATATGGATGTTTTTTTTTTCTGACTGCGATTTCAAAACCATGCATCAAAATTCACTTCTTTCAACTCAGTAATGCATTTTGGATGTGTACCTAGAGTTTAAAGCAGAAAAACAGGATCTTTTAGAATTTTCATTTTTTGACCAAAACGACAGGACCGGAGCTGATAAAAATGTTTATATGGATGTTATTTTTTTTCTGACTGCGATTTTAAAACCATGCACCAGAATCAACTTCTTTCAACTCAGTAATGCATTTTGGATGTGTACCTAGAGTTTAAAGCAGAAAAACAGGAACTTTTAGAATTTTCATTTTTTGACCAAAACGACAGGACCAGAGCTGATAAAAATGTTGATATGGATGTAATTTTTTTCTGACTGCGGTTTCAAAACCATGCACCAGAATCAACTTCTTTCAACTCAGTAATGCATTTTGGATGTGTACCTAGAGTTTAAAGCAGAAAAACAGGAACTTTTAGAATTTTCATTTGTTGACCAAAACGACAGGACCGGAGCTGATAAAAATGTTGATATGGATGTTATTTTTTTTCTGACTGCGATTTCAAAACCATGCACCAGAATTCACTTCTTTCAACTCAGTAATGCATTTTGGATGTGTACCTAGAGTTTAAAGCAGAAAAACAGGAACTTTTAGAATTTTCATTTTTTGACCAAAACGACAGGACCGGAGCTGATAAAAATGTTGATATTGATGTTATTTTTTTTCTGACTGCGATTTCAAAACCATGCACCAGAATCAACTTCTTTCAACTCAGTAATGCATTTTGGATGTGAACCTTGAGTTTAAAGCAGAAAAACAGGAACTTTTAGAATTTTCATTTTTTGACCAAAACGACAGGTCCGGAGCTGATAAAAATGTTGATATTGATGTAATTTTTTTTCTGACTGCGGTTTCAAAACCATGCACCAGAATCAACTTCTTTCAACTCAGTAATGCATTTTGGATGTGTACCTAGAGTTTAAAGCAGAAAAACAGGAACTTTTAGAATTTTCATTTTTTGACCAAAACGACAGGACCGGAGCTGATAAAAATGTTGATATGGATGTAATTTTTTTCTGACTGCGGTTTCAAAACCATGCACCAGAATCAACTTCTTTCAACTCAGTAATGCATTTTGGATGTGTACCTAGAGTTTAAAGCAGAAAAACCGGAACTTTTAGAATTTTCATTTGTTGACCAAAACGACAGGACCGGAGCTGATAAAAATGTTGATATGGATGTTCTTTTTTTTCTGACTGCGATTTCAAAACCATGCACCAGAATTCACTTCTTTCAACTCAGTAATGCATTTTGGATGTGTACCTAGAGTTTAAAGCAGAAAAACAGGAACTTTTAGAATTTTCATTTTTTGACCAAAACGACAGGACCGGAGCTGATAAAAATGTTGATATTGATGTTATTTTTTTTCTGACTGCGATTTCAAAACCATGCACCAGAATCAACTTCTTTCAACTCAGTAATGCATTTTGGATGTGTACCTTGAGTTTAAAGCAGAAAAACAGGAACTTTTAGAATTTTCATTTTTTGACAAAAACGACAGGACCGGAGCTAATAAAAATGTTGATATTGATGTTATTTTTTTTCTGACTGCGATTTCAAAACCATGCACCAGAATCAACTTCTTTCAACTCAGTAATGCATTTTGGATGTGTACCTTGAGTTTCAAGCAGAAAAACAGGAACTTTTAGAATTTTCATTTTTTGACCAAAACGACAGGACCGGAGCTGATAAAAATGTTGATATTGATGTTATTTTTTTTCTGACTGCGATTTCAAAACCATGCACCAGAATCAACTTCTTTCAACTCAGTAATGCATTTTGGATGTGTACCTTGAGTTTAAAGCAGAAAAACAGGAACTTTTAGAATTTTCATTTTTTGACCAAAACGACAGGACCGGAGCTGATAAAAATGTTGATATTGATGTTATTTTTTTTCTGACTGCGATTTCAAAACCATGCACCAGAATCAACTTCTTTCAACTCAGTAATGCATTTTGGATGTGTACCTTGAGTTTAAAGCAGAAAAACAGGAACTTTTAGAATTTTAATTTTTTGACCAAAACGACAGGACCGGAGCTGATAAAAATGTTGATATTGATGTTATTTTTTTTCTGACTGCGATTTCAAAACCATGCACCAGAATCAACTTCTTTCAACTCAGTAATGCATTTTGGATGTGTACCTTGAGTTTAAAACAGAAAAACAGGAACTTTTAGAATTTTCATTTTTTGACCAAAACGACAGTATCGGAGCTGATAAAAATGTTGATATTGATGTTATTTTTTTTCTGACTGCGATTTCAAAACCATGCACCAGAATCAACTTCTTTCAACTCAGTAATGCATTTTGGATGTGTACCTTGAGTTTAAAGCAGAAAAACAGGAACTTTTAGAATTTTCATTTTTTGACAAAAACGACAGGACCGGAGCTGATAAAAATGTTGATATTGATGTTATTTTTTTTCTGACTGCGATTTCAAAACCATGCACCAGAATCAACTTCTTTCAACTCAGTAATGCATTTTGGATGTGTACCTTGAGTTTAAAGCAGAAAAACAGGAACTTTTAGAATTTTCATTTTTTGACCAAAACGACAGGACCGGAGCTGATAAAAATGTTGATATTGATGTTATTTTTTTTTCTGACTGCGATTTCAAAACCAGGCACCAGAATCAACTTCTTTCAACTCAGTAATGCATTTTGGATGTGTACCTTGAGTTTAAAGCAGAAAAACAGGAACTTTTAAAATTTTCATTTTTTGACCAAAACGACAGGACCGGAGCTGATAAAAATGTTGATATGGATGTTTTTTTTTTCTGACTGCGATTTCAAAACCATGCATCAAAATTCACTTCTTTCAACTCAGTAATGCATTTTGGATGTGTACCTAGAGTTTAAAGCAGAAAAACAGGATCTTTTAGAATTTTCATTTTTTGACCAAAACGACAGGACCGGAGCTGATAAAAATGTTTATATGGATGTTATTTTTTTTCTGACTGCGATTTTAAAACCATGCACCAGAATCAACTTCTTTCAACTCAGTAATGCATTTTGGATGTGTACCTAGAGTTTAAAGCAGAAAAACAGGAACTTTTAGAATTTTCATTTTTTGACCAAAACGACAGGACCAGAGCTGATAAAAATGTTGATATGGATGTAATTTTTTTCTGACTGCGGTTTCAAAACCATGCACCAGAATCAACTTCTTTCAACTCAGTAATGCATTTTGGATGTGTACCTAGAGTTTAAAGCAGAAAAACAGGAACTTTTAGAATTTTCATTTGTTGACCAAAACGACAGGACCGGAGCTGATAAAAATGTTGATATGGATGTTCTTTTTTTTCTGACTGCGATTTCAAAACCATGCACCAGAATCAACTTCTTTCAACTCAGTAATGCATTTTGGATGTGTACCTTGAGTTTAAAGCAGAAAAACAGGAACTTTTAGAATTTTCATTTTTTGACCAAAACGACAGGTCCGGAGCTGATAAAAATGTTGATATTGATGTAATTTTTTTTCTGACTGCGGTTTCAAAACCATGCACCAGAATCAACTTCTTTCAACTCAGTAATGCATTTTGGATGTGTACCTAGAGTTTAAAGCAGAAAAACAGGAACTTTTAGAATTTTCATTTTTTGACCAAAACGACAGGACCAGAGCTGATAAAAATGTTGATATGGATGTAATTTTTTTCTGACTGCGGTTTCAAAACCATGCACCAGAATCAACTTCTTTCAACTCAGTAATGCATTTTGGATGTGTACCTAGAGTTTAAAGCAGAAAAACAGGAACTTTTAGAATTTTCATTTGTTGACCAAAACGACAGGACCGGAGCTGATAAAAATGTTGATATTGATGTTATTTTTTTTCTGACTGCGATTTCAAAACCATGCACCAGAATCAACTTCTTTCAACTCAGTAATGCATTTTGGATGTGTACCTTGAGTTTAAAGCAGAAAAACAGGAACTTTTAGAATTTTCATTTTTTGACAAAAACGACAGGACCGGAGCTGATAAAAATGTTGATATTGATGTTATTTTTTTTCTGACTGCGATTTCAAAACCATGCACCAGAATCAACTTCTTTCAACTCAGTAATGCATTTTGGATGTGTACCTTGAGTTTCAAGCAGAAAAACAGGAACTTTTAGAATTTTCATTTTTTGACCAAAACGACAGGACCGGAGCTGATAAAAATGTTGATATTGATGTTATTTTTTTTCTGACTGCGATTTCAAAACCATGCACCAGAATCAACTTCTTTCAACTCAGTAATGCATTTTGGATGTGTACCTTGAGTTTAAAGCAGAAAAACAGGAACTTTTAGAATTTTCATTTTTTGACCAAAACGACAGTACCGGAGCTGATAAAAATGTTGATATTGATGTTATTTTTTTTCTGACTGCGATTTCAAAACCATGCACCAGAATCAACTTCTTTCAACTCAGTAATGCATTTTGGATGTGTACCTTGAGTTTAAAGCAGAAAAACAGGAACTTTTAGAATTTTCATTTTTTGACCAAAACGACAGGACCGGAGCTGATAAAAATGTTGATATTGATGTTATTTTTTTTCTGACTGCGATTTCAAAACCAGGCACCAGAATCAACTTCTTTCAACTCAGTAATGCATTTTGGATGTGTACCTTGAGTTTAAAGCAGAAAAACAGGAACTTTTAGAATTTTCATTTTTTGACCAAAACGACAGGACCGGAGCTGATAAAAATGTTGATATGGATGTTTTTTTTTTTCTGACTGCGATTTCAAAACCATGCATCAAAATTCACTTCTTTCAACTCAGTAATGCATTTTGGATGTGTACCTAGAGTTTAAAGCAGAAAAACAGGATCTTTTAGAATTTTCATTTTTTGACCAAAACGACAGGACCGGAGCTGATAAAAATGTTGATATGGATGTTATTTTTTTTCTGACTGCGATTTCAAAACCATGCACCAGAATTCACTTCTTTCAACTCAGTAATGCATTTTGGATGTGTACCTAGAGTTTAAAGCAGAAAAACAGGAACTTTTTGAATTTTCATTTTTTGACCAAAACGACAGGACCGGAGCTGATAAAAATGTTGATATGGATGTTATTTTTTTTCTGACTGCGATTTCAAAACCATGCACCAGAATCAACTTCTTTCAACTCAGTAATGCATTTTGGATGTGTACCTAGAGTTTAAAGCAGAAAAACAGGAACTTTTAGAATTTTCATTTGTTGACCAAAACGACAGGACCGGAGCTGATAAAAATGTTGATATGGATGTTATTTTTTTTTCTGACTGCGGTTTCAAAACCATGCACCAGAATCAACTTCTTTCAACTCAGTAATGCATTTTGGATGTGTACCTAGAGTTTAAAGCAGAAAAACAGGAACTTTTAGAATTTTCATTTGTTGACCAAAACGACAGGACCGGAGCTGATAAAAATGTTGATATGGATGTTCTTTTTTTTCTGACTGCGATTTCAAAACCATGCACCAGAATTCACTTCTTTCAACTCAGTAATGCATTTTGGATGTGTACCTAGAGTTTAAAGCAGAAAAACAGGAACTTTTAGAATTTTCATTTTTTGACCAAAACGACAGGACCGGAGCTGATAAAAATGTTGATATTGATGTTATTTTTTTTCTGACTGCGATTTCAAAACCATGCACCAGAATCAACTTCTTTCAACTCAGTAATGCATTTTGGATGTGTACCTTGAGTTTAAAGCAGAAAAACAGGAACTTTTAGAATTTTCATTTTTTGACCAAAACGACAGGACCGGAGCTGATAAAAATGTTGATATTGATGTTATTTTTTTTCTGACTGCGATTTCAAAACCATGCACCAGAATCAACTTCTTTCAACTCAGTAATGCATTTTGGATGTGTACCTTGAGTTTAAAGCAGAAAAACAGGAACTTTTAGAATTTTCATTTTTTGACCAAAACGACAGTACCGGAGCTGATAAAAATGTTGATATTGATGTTATTTTTTTTCTGACTGCGATTTCAAAACCATGCACCAGAAACAACTTCTTTCAACTCAGTAATGCATTTTGGATGTGTACCTTGAGTTTAAAGCAGAAAAACAGGAACTTTTAGAATTTTCATTTTTTGACCAAAACGACAGGACCGGAGCTGATAAAAATGTTGATATTGATGTTATTTTTTTTCTGACTGCGATTTCAAAACCATGCACCAGAATCAACTTCTTTCAACTCAGTAATGCATTTTGGATGTGTACCTTGAGTTTAAAGCAGAAAAACAGGAACTTTTAGAATTTTCATTTTTTGACCAAAACGACAGGACCGGAGCTGATAAAAATGTTGATATTGATGTTATTTTTTTCTGACTGCGATTTCAAAACCATGCACCAGAATCAACTTCTTTCAACTCAGTAATGCATTTTGGATGTGTACCTTGAGTTTAAAGCAGAAAAACAGGAACTTTTAGAATTTTCATTTTTTGACCAAAACGACAGGTCCGGAGCTGATAAAAATGTTGATATTGATGTAATTTTTTTTCTGACTGCGGTTTCAAAACCATGCACCAGAATCAACTTCTTTCAACTCAGTAATGCATTTTGAATGTGTACCTAGAGTTTAAAGCAGAAAAACAGGAACTTTTAGAATTTTCATTTTTTGACCAAAACGACAGGACCGGAGCTGATAAAAATGTTGATATGGATGTAATTTTTTTCTGACTGCGGTTTCAAAACCATGCACCAGAATCAACTTCTTTCAACTCAGTAATGCATTTTGGATGTGTACCTAGAGTTTAAAGCAGAAAAACCGGAACTTTTAGAATTTTCATTTGTTGACCAAAACGACAGGACCGGAGCTGATAAAAATGTTGATATGGATGTTCTTTTTTTTCTGACTGCGATTTCAAAACCATGCACCAGAATTCACTTCTTTCAACTCAGTAATGCATTTTGGATGTGTACCTAGAGTTTAAAGCAGAAAAACAGGAACTTTTAGAATTTTCATTTTTTGACCAAAACGACAGGACCGGAGCTGATAAAAATGTTGATATTGATGTTATTTTTTTTCTGACTGCGATTTCAAAACCATGCACCAGAATCAACTTCTTTCAACTCAGTAATGCATTTTGGATGTGTACCTTGAGTTTAAAGCAGAAAAACAGGAACTTTTAGAATTTTCATTTTTTGACCAAAACGACAGGACCGGAGCTGATAAAAATGTTGATATTGATGTTATTTTTTTTCTGACTGCGATTTCAAAACCATGCACCAGAATCAACTTCTTTCAACTCAGTAATGCATTTTGGATGTGTACCTTGAGTTTCAAGCAGAAAAACAGGAACTTTTAGAATTTTCATTTTTTGACCAAAACGACAGGACCGGAGCTGATAAAAATGTTGATATTGATGTTATTTTTTTCTGACTGCGATTTCAAAACCATGCACCAGAATCAACTTCTTTCAACTCAGTAATGCATTTTGGATGTGTACCTTGAGTTTAAAGCAGAAAAACAGGAACTTTTAGAATTTTCATTTTTTGACCAAAACGACAGTACCGGAGCTGATAAAAATGTTGATATTGATGTTATTTTTTTTCTGACTGCGATTTCAAAACCATGCACCAGAATCAACTTCTTTCAACTCAGTAATGCATTTTGGATGTGTACCTTGAGTTTAAAGCAGAAAAACAGGAACTTTTAGAATTTTCATTTTTTGACCAAAACGACAGGACCGAAGCTGATAAAAATGTTGATATTGATGTTATTTTTTTTCTGACTGCGATTTCAAAACCATGCACCAGAATCAACTTCTTTCAACTCAGTAATGCATTTTGGATGTGTACCTTGAGTTTAAAGCAGAAAATCAGGAACTTTTAGAATTTTTATTTTTTGACCAAAAGGACAGGACCGGAGCTGATAAAAATGTTGATATTGATGTTATTTTTTTTCTGACTGCGATTTCAAAACCAGGCACCAGAATCAACTTCTTTCAACTTAGTAATGCATTTTGGATGTGTACCTTGAGTTTAAAGCAGAAAAACAGGAACTTTTAGAATTTTCATTTTTTGACCAAAACGACAGGACCGGAGCTGATAAAAATGTTGATATGGATGTTTTTTTTTTCTGACTGCGATTTCAAAACCATGCATCAAAATTCACTTCTTTCAACTCAGTAATGCATTTTGGATGTGTACCTAGAGTTTAAAGCAGAAAAACAGGATCTTTTAGAATTTTCATTTTTTGACCAAAACGACAGGACCGGAGCTGATAAAAATGTTGATATGGATGTTATTTTTTTTCTGACTGCGATTTCAAAACCATGCACCAGAATTCACTTCTTTCAACTCAGTAATGCATTTTGGATGTGTACCTAGAGTTTAAAGCAGAAAAACAGGAACTTTTTTAATTTTCATTTTTTGACAAAAACGACAGGACCGGAGCTGATAAAAATGTTGATATGGATGTTATTTTTTTCCTGACTGCGATTTCAGAACCATGCACCAGAATTCACTTCTTTCAACTCAGTAATGCATTTTGGATGTGTACCTAGAGTTTAAAGCAGAAAAACAGGAACTTTTAGAATTTTCATTTTTTGACCAAAACGACAGGTCCGGAGCTGATAAAAATGTTGATATTGATGTAATTTTTTTTCTGACTGCGATTTCAAAACCATGCACCAGAATCAACTTCTTTCAACTCAGTAATGCATTTTGGATGTGTACCTAGAGTTTAAAGCAGAAAAACAGGAACTTTTAGAATTTTCATTTTTTGACCAAAACGACAGGACCGGAGCTGATAAAAATGTTGATATGGATGTGATTTTTTTCTGACTGCGGTTTCAAAACCATGCACCAGAATTCACTTCTTTCAACTCAGTAATGCATTTTGGATGTGTACCTAGAGTTTAAAGCAGAAAAACTGGAACTTTTTGAATTTTCATTTTTTGACCAAAACGACAGGACCGGAGCTGATAAAAATGTTGATATGGATGTTATTTTTTTCCTGACTGCGATTTCAAAACCATGCACCAGAATTCACTTCTTTCAACTCAGTAATGCATTTTGGATGTGTACCTAGAGTTTAAAGCAGAAAAACAGGAACTTTTAGAATTTTCATTTTTTGACCAAAACGACAGGACCGGAGCTGATAAAAATGTTGATATGGATGTTATTTTTTTTCTGACTGCGATTTCAAAACCATGCACCAGAATCAACTTCTTTCAACTCAGTAATGCATTTTGGATGTGTACCTTGAGTTTAAAGCAGAAAAACAGGAACTTTTAGAATTTTCATTTTTTGACCAAAACGACAGGACCGGAGCTGATAAAAATGTTAATATGGATGTAATTTTTTTCTGACTGCGGTTTCAAAACCATGCACCAGAATCAACTTCTTTCAACTCAGTAATGCATTTTGGATGTGTACCTAGAGTTTAAAGCAGAAAAACAGGAACTTTTAGAATTTTCATTTGTTGACCAAAACGACAGGACCGGAGCTGATAAAAATGTTGATATGGATGTTCTTTTTTTTCTGACTGCGATTTCAAAACCATGCACCAGAATTCACTTCTTTCAACTCAGTAATGCATTTTGGATGTGTACCTAGAGTTTAAAGCAGAAAAACAGGAACTTTTAGAATTTTCCTTTTTTGACCAAAACGACAGGACCGGAGCTGATAAAAATGTTGATATTGATGTTATTTTTTTTCTGACTGCGATTTCAAAACCATGCACCAGAATCAACTTCTTTCAACTCAGTAATGCATTTTGGATGTGTACCTTGAGTTTAAAGCAGAAAAACAGGAACTTTTAGAATTTTCATTTTTTGACCAAAACGACAGGACCGGAGCTGATAAAAATGTTGATATTGATGTTATTTTTTTTCTGACTGCGATTTCAAAACCATGCACCAGAATCAACTTCTTTCAACTCAGTAATGCATTTTGGATGTGTACCTTGAGTTTAAAGCAGAAAAACAGGAACTTTTAGAATTTTCATTTTTTGACCAAAACGACAGTACCGGAGCTGATAAAAATGTTGATATGGCTGTTATTTTTTTTCTGACTGCGGTTTCTAAACCATGCACCAGAATCAACTTCTTTCAACTCAGTAATGCATTTTGGATGTGTACCTAGAGTTTAAAGCAGAAAAACAGGAACTTTTCGAATTTTCATTTTTTGACCAAAACGACAGGACCGGAGCTGATAAAAATGTTGATATGGATGTTATTTTTTTTCTGACTGCGGTTTCAAAACCATGCACCAGAATCAACTTCTTTCAACTCAGTAATGCATTTTGGATGTGTACCTAGAGTTTAAAGCAGAAAAACAGGAACTTTTAGAATTTTCATTTGTTGACCAAAACGACAGGACCGGAGCTGATAAAAATGTTGATATGGATGTTCTTTTTTTTCTGACTGCGATTTCAAAACCATGCACCAGAATTCACTTCTTTCAACTCAGTAATGCATTTTGGATGTGTACCTAGAGTTTAAAGCAGAAAAACAGGAACTTTTAGAATTTTCATTTTTTGACCAAAACGACAGGACCGGAGCTGATAAAAATGTTGATATGGATGTTATTTTTTTTCTGACTGCGGTTTCAAAACCATGCACCAGAATCAACTTTTTTCAACTCAGTATTGCATTTTGGATGTGTACCTAGAGTTTAAAGCAGAAAAACAGGAACTTTTCGAATTTTCATTTTTTGACCAAAACGACAGGACCGGAGCTGATAAAAATGTTGATATGGCTGTTATTTTTTTTCTGACTGCGGTTTCAAAACCATGCACCAGAATCAACTTCTTTCAACTCAGTAATGCATTTTGGATGTGTACCTTGAGTTTAAAGCAGAAAAACAGGAACTTTTAGAATTTTCATTTTTTGACCAAAACGACAGTATCGGAGCTGATAAAAATGTTGATATGGCTGTTATTTATTTTCTGACTGCGGTTTCAAAACCATGCACCAGAATCAACTTCTTTCAACTCAGTAATGCATTTTGGATGTGTACCTAGAGTTTAAAGCAGAAAAACAGGAACTTTTCGAATTTTCATTTTTTTACCAAAACGACAGGACCGGAGCTGATAAAAATGTTGATATGGATGTTATTTTTTTTCTGACTGCGGTTTCAAAACCATGCACCAGAATCAACTTCTTTCAACTCAGTAATGCATTTTGGATGTGTACCTAGAGTTTAAAGCAGAAAAACAGGAACTTTTCGAATTTTCATTTTTTGACCAAAACGACAGGACCGGAGCTGATAAAAATGTTGATATGGCTGTTATTTTTTTTCTGACTGCGGTTTCAAAACCATGCACCAGAATCAACTTCTTTCAACTCAGTAATGCATTTTGGATGTGTACCTAGAGTTTAAAGCAGAAAAACAGGAACTTTTCGAATTTTCATTTTTTGACCAAACGACAGGACCGGAGCTGATAAAAATGTTGATATGGATGTTATTTTTTTTCTGACTGCGGTTTCAAAACCATGCACCAGAATCAACTTCTTTCAACTCAGTAATGCATTTTGGATGTGTGCCTAGAGTTTAAAGCAGAAAAACAGGAACTTTTAGAATTTTAATTTTTTGACCAAAATGACAGGACCGGAGTTGATAAAAATGTTGATATGGATGTTATTTTTTTCTGACTGCGATTTCAAAACCATGCACCAGAATTCACTTCTTTCAACTCAGTAATGCATTTTGGATGTGTACCTAGAGTTTAAAGCAGAAAAACAGGAACTTTTCGAATTTTCATTTTTTGACCAAAACGACAAGACCGGAGCTGATAAAAATGTTGATATGGCTGTTATTTTTTTTCTGACTGCGGTTTCAAAACCATGCACCAGAATCAACTTCTTTCAACTCAGTAATGCATTTTGGATGTGTACCTAGAGTTTAAAGCAGAAAAACAGGAACTTTTCGAATTTTCATTTTTTGACCAAACGACAGGACCGGAGCTGATAAAAATGTTGATATGGATGTTATTTTTTTTCTGACTGCGGTTTCAAAACCATGCACCAGAATCAACTTCTTTCAACTCAGTAATGCATTTTGGATGTGTGCCTAGAGTTTAAAGCAGAAAAACAGGAACTTTTAGAATTTTCATTTTTTGACCAAAACGACAGGACCGGAGCTGATAAAAATGTTGATATGGATGTTATTTTTTTTCTGACTGCGATTTCAAAACCATGCACCAGAATTCACTTCTTTCAACTCAGTAATGCATTTTGGATGTGTACCTAGAGTTTAAAGCAGAAAAACAGGAACTTTTAGAATTTTCATTTTTTGACCAAAACGACAGGACCGGAGCTGATAAAAATGTTGATATTGATGTTATTTTTTTTCTGACTGCGATTTCAAAACCATGCACCAGAATCAACTTCTTTCAACTCAGTAATGCATTTTGGATGTGTACCTTGAGTTTAAAGCAGAAAAACAGGAACTTTTAGAATTTTCATTTGTTGACCAAAACGACAGGACCGGAGCTGATAAAAATGTTGGGTACTTATGTAGTAACTGGGCTGCCGATTTTGAAATCGGGTCCATCGCATCGCATCGCACCCGACCAAATCGCATGCGATGCGATGCGATGCGATGCGATGCGATGCGATGCGATGCGATGGACCCGATTTTTCCATAGGATTCAATGTTAAAATGGACTGAGTCCATTTCAACATGGAATTCAATGGGAAAAGGGGTCCTTTTCATACCCCTACTATCCAAGTGGGCATGGAGTTGGATATAAACCTGTGGCGAGCGTAGCGAGCCACCGAGCCCGAAGCGTGGCGAGCGTAGCGAGCCCCGCGAGGGGACACAGAATACCGTCCCCTCGCGGGGCTCGCTTCGCTCGCCACGCTTCGGGCTCGGTGGCTCGCTACGCTCGCCACAGGTTTATATCCAACTCCATGCCCACTTGGATAGTAGGGGTATGAAAAGGACCCCTTTTTCCCATTGAATTCCATGTTAAAATGGACTCAGTCCATTTTAACATTGAATCCTATGGAAAAATCGGGTCATCGCATCGCATCGCATCGTATCGCATCGTATGCGATGCGATATCGCATCGCATCTGATTGTATGCCTTAACTTAAGGCATACAATCAAAAAATCGGCAGCCCAGATACTACATAAGTACCCAATGTTGAAATGGATGTTCTTTTTTTTCTGACTGCGATTTCAAAACCATGCACCAGAATTCACTTCTTTCAACTCAGTAATGCATTTTGGATGTGTACCTAGAGTTTAAAGCAGAAAAACAGGAACTTTTAGAATTTTCATTTTTTGACCAAAACGACAGGACCGGAGCTGATAAAAATGTTGATATTGATGTTATTTTTTTTCTGACTGCGATTTCAAAACCATGCACCAGAATCAACTTCTTTCAACTCAGTAATGCATTTTGGATGTGTACCTTGAGTTTAAAGCAGAAAAACAGGAACTTTTAGAATTTTAATTTTTTGACCAAAACGACAGGACCGGAGCTGATAAAAATGTTGATATTGATGTTATTTTTTTTCTGACTGCGATTTCAAAACCATGCACCAGAATCAACTTCTTTCAACTCAGTAATGCATTTTGGATGTGTACCTTGAGTTTAAAGCAGAAAAACAGGAACTTTTAGAATTTTCATTTTTTGACCAAAACGACAGTACCGGAGATGATAAAAATGTTGATATGGCTGTTATTTATTTTCTGACTGCGGTTTCAAAACCATGCACCAGAATCAACTTCTTTCAACTCAGTAATGCATTTTGGATGTGTACCTAGAGTTTAAAGCAGAAAAACAGGAACTTTTCGAATTTTCATTTTTTTACCAAAACGACAGGACCGGAGCTGATAAAAATGTTGATATGGATGTTATTTTTTTTTCTGACTGCGGTTTCAAAACCATGCACCAGAATCAACTTCTTTCAACTCAGTAATGCATTTTGGATGTGTACCTAGAGTTTAAAGCAGAAAAACAGGAACTTTTCGAATTTTCATTTTTTGACCAAAACGACAGGACCGGAGCTGATAAAAATGTTGATATGGCTGTTATTTTTTTTCTGACTGCGGTTTCAAAACCATGCACCAGAATCAACTTCTTTCAACTCAGTAATGCATTTTGGATGTGTACCTAGAGTTTAAAGCAGAAAAACAGGAACTTTTCAAATTTTCATTTTTTGACCAAACGACAGGACCGGAGCTGATAAAAATGTTGATATGGATGTTATTTTTTTTCTGACCGCGGTTTCAAAACCATGCACCAGAATCAACTTCTTTCAACTCAGTAATGCATTTTGGATGTGTGCCTAGAGTTTAAAGCAGAAAAACAGGAACTTTTAGAATTTTAATTTTTTGACCAAAACGACAGGATCGGAGCTGATAAAAATGTTGATATGGATGTTATTTTTTTTCTGACTGCGATTTTTAAAACCATGCACCAGAATTCACTTCTTTCAACTCAGTAATGCATTTTGGATGTGTACCTAGAGTTTAAAGCAGAAAAACAGGAACTTTTCGAATTTTCATTTTTTGACCAAAACGACAGGACCGGAGCTGATAAAAATGTTGATATGGCTGTTATTTTTTTTCTGACTGCGGTTTCAAAGCCATGCACCAGAATCAACTTCTTTCAACTCAGTAATGCATTTTGGATGTGTACCTAGAGTTTAAAGCAGAAAAACAGGAACTTTTAGAATTTTAATTTTTTGACCAAAACGACAGGACCGGAGCTGATAAAAATGTTGATATGGATGTAATTTTTTTCTGACTGCGGTTTCAAAACCATGCACCAGAATCAACTTCTTTCAACTCAGTAATGCATTTTGGATGTGTACCTAGAGTTTAAAGCAGAAAAACAGGAACTTTTAGAATTTTCATTTGTTGACCAAAACGACAGGACCGGAGCTGATAAAAATGTTGATATGGATGTTCTTTTTTTTCTGACTGCGATTTCAAAACAATGCACCAGAATTCACTTCTTTCAACTCAGTAATGCATTTTGGATGTGTACCTAGAGTTTAAAGCAGAAAAACAGGAACTTTTAGAATTTTCATTTTTTGACCAAAACGACAGGACCGGAGCTGATAAAAATGTCGATATTGATGTTATTTTTTTTCTGACTGCGATTTCAAAACCATGCACCAGAATCAACTTTTTTCAACTCAGTAATGCATTTTGGATGTGTACCTTGAGTTTAAAGAAGAAAAACAGGAACTTTTAGAATTTTCATTTTTTGACCAAAACGACAGGACCGGAGCTGATAAAAATGTTGATATGGATGTAATTTTTTTTCTGACTGCGGTTTCAAAACCATGCACCAGAATCAACTTCTTTCAACTCAGTAATGCATTTTGGATGTGTACCTAGAGTTTAAAGCAGAAAAACAGGAACTTTTCGAATTTTCATTTTTTGACCAAAACGACAGGACCGGAGCTGATAAAAATGTTGATATGGCTGTTATTTTTTTTCTGACTGCGGTTTCAAAACCATGCACCAGAATCAACTTCTTTCAACTCAGTAATGCATTTTGGATGTGTACCTAGAGTTTAATGCAGAAAAACAGGAACTTTTCGAATTTTCATTTTTTGACCAAAACGACAGGACCGGAGCTGATAAAAATGTTGATATGGATGTTATTTTTTTTCTGACTGCGGTTTCAAAACCATGCACCAGAATCAACTTCTTTCAACTCAGAAATGCATTTTGGATGTGTGCCTAGAGTTTAAAGCAGAAAATCAGGAACTTTTAGAATTTTCATTTTTTGACCAAAACGACAGGACCAGAGCTGATAAAAATGTTGATATTGATGTTATTTTTTTTCTGACTGCGATTTCAAAACCATGCACCAGATTCAACTTCTTTCAACTCAGTAATGCATTTTGGATGTGTACCTTGAGTTTAAAGCAGAAAAACAGGAACTTTTAGAATTTTCATTTTTTGACCAAAACGACAGGACCGGAGCTGATAAAAATGTTGATATGGATGTAATTTTTTTCTGACTGCGGTTTCAAAACCATGCACCAGAATCAACTTCTTTCAACTCAGTAATGCATTTTGGATGTGTACCTAGAGTTTAAAGCAGAAAAACAGGAACTTTTAGAATTTTCATTTGTTGACCAAAACGACAGGACCGGAGCTGATAAAAATGTTGATATGGATGTTCTTTTTTTTCTGACTGCGATTTCAAAACCATGCACCAGAATTCACTTCTTTCAACTCAGTAATGCATTTTGGATGTGTACCTAGAGTTTAAAGCAGAAAAACAGGAACTTTTAGAATTTTCATTTTTTGACCAAAACAACAGGACCGGAGCTGATAAAAATGTTGATATGGATGTTATTTTTTTTCTGACTGCGATTTCAAAACCATGCACCAGAATTCACTTCTTTCAACTCAGTAATGCATTTTGGATGTGTACCTAGAGTTTAAAGCAGAAAAACAGGAACTTTTAGAATTTTCATTTTTTGACCAAAACGACAGGACCGGAGCTGATAAAAATGTTGATATGGATGTTATTTTTTTTCTGACTGCGATTTCAAAACCATGCACCAGAATTCACTTCTTTCAACTCAGTAATGCATTTTGGATGTGTACCTAGAGTTTAAAGCAGAAAAACAGGAACTTTTAGAATTTTCATTTTTTGACCAAAACGACAGGTCCGGAGATGATAAAAATGTTGATATTGATGTATTTTTTTTTCTGACTGCGGTTTCAAAACCATGCACCAGAATCAACTTCTTTCAACTCAGTAATGCATTTTGGATGTGTACCTAGAGTTTAAAGCAGAAAAACAGGAACTTTTCGAATTTTCATTTTTTGACCAAAACGACAGGACCGGAGCTGATAAAAATGTTGATATGGCTGTTATTTTTTTTCTGACTGCGGTTTCAAAACCATGCACCAGAATCAACTTCTTTCAACTCAGTAATGCATTTTGGATGTGTACCTAGAGTTTAATGCAGAAAAACAGGAACTTTTTGAATTTTCATTTTTTGACCAAAACGACAGGACCGGAGCTGATAAAAATGTTGATATGGATGTTATTTTTTTTCTGACTGCGGTTTCAAAACCATGCACCAGAATCAACTTCTTTCAACTCAGTAATGCATTTTGGATGTGTGCCTAGAGTTTAAAGCAGAAAAACAGGAACTTTTTGAATTTTCATTTTTTGACCAAAACGACAGGTCCGGAGATGATAAAAATGTTGATATTGATGTTATTTTTTTTCTGACTGCGATTTCAAAACCATGCACCAGAATTCACTTCTTTCAACTCAGTAATGCATTTTGGATGTGTACCTAGAGTTTAAAGCAGAAAAACAGGAACTTTTAGAATTTTCATTTTTTTACCAAAACGACAGGACCAGAGCTGATAAAAATGTTGATATTGATGTTATTTTTTTTCTGACTGCGATTTCAAAACCATGCACCAGAATCAACTTCTTTCAACTCAGTAATGCATTTTGGATGTGTACCTTGAGTTTAAAGCAGAAAAACAGGAACTTTTAGAATTTTCATTTTTTGACCAAAACGACAGGACCGGAGCTGATAAAAATGTTGATATTGATGTTATTTTTTTTCTGACTGCGATTTCAAAACCATGCACCAGAATCAACTTCTTTCAACTCAGTAATGCATTTTGGATGTGTACCTAGAGTTTAAAGCAGAAAAACAGGAACTTTTAGAATTTTCATTTTTTGACCAAAACGACAGGACCGGAGCTGATAAAAATGTTGATATTGATGTTATTTTTTTTCTGACTGCGATTTCAAAACCATGCACCAGAATCAACTTCTTTCAACTCAGTAATGCATTTTGGATGTGTACCTTGAGTTTAAAGCAGAAAAACAGGAACTTTTAGAATTTTCATTTTTTGACCAAAACGACAGGTCCGGAGCTGATAAAAATGTTGATATTGATGTAAATTTTTTTCTGACTGCGGTTTCAAAACCATGCACCAGAATCAACTTCTTTCAACTCAGTAATGCATTTTGGATGTGTACCTAGAGTTTAAAGCAGAAAAACAGGAACTTTTAGAATTTTCATTTTTTGACCAAAACGACAGGACCGGAGCTGATAAAAATGTTGATATGGATGTAATTTTTTTCTGACTGCGGTTTCAAAACCATGCACCAGAATCAACTTCTTTCAACTCAGTAATGCATTTTGGATGTGTACCTAGAGTTTAAAGCAGAAAAACCGGAACTTTTAGAATTTCCATTTGTTGACCAAAACGACAGGACCGGAGCTGATAAAAATGTTGATATGGATGTTCTTTTTTTTCTGACTGCGATTTCAAAACCATGCACCAGAATTCACTTCTTTCAACTCAGTAATGCATTTTGGATGTGTACCTAGAGTTTAAAGCAGAAAAACAGGAACTTTTAGAATTTTCATTTTTTGACCAAAACGACAGGACCGGAGCTGATAAAAATGTTAATATGGATGTAATTTTTTTCTGACTGCGGTTTCAAAACCATGCACCAGAATCAACTTCTTTCAACTCAGTAATGCATTTTGGATGTGTACCTAGAGTTTAAAGCAGAAAAACAGGAACTTTTAGAATTTTCATTTGTTGACCAAAACGACAGGACCGGAGCTGATAAAAATGTTGATATGGATGTTCTTTTTTTTCTGACTGCGATTTCAAAACCATGCACCAGAATTCACTTCTTTCAACTCAGTAATGCATTTTGGATGTGTACCTAGAGTTTAAAGCAGAAAAACAGGAACTTTTAGAATTTTCCTTTTTTGACCAAAACGACAGGACCGGAGCTGATAAAAATGTTGATATTGATGTTATTTTTTTTCTGACTGCGATTTCAAAACAATGCACCAGAATCAACTTCTTTCAACTCAGTAATGCATTTTGGATGTGTACCTTGAGTTTAAAGCAGAAAAACAGGAACTTTTAGAATTTTCATTTTTTGACCAAAACGACAGGACCGGAGCTGATAAAAATGTTGATATTGATGTTATTTTTTTTCTGACTGCGATTTCAAAACCATGCACCAGAATCAACTTCTTTCAACTCAGTAATGCATTTTGGATGTGTACCTTGAGTTTAAAGCAGAAAAACAGGAACTTTTAGAATTTTCATTTTTTGACCAAAACGACAGTACCGGAGCTGATAAAAATGTTGATATGGCTGTTATTTTTTTTCTGACTGCGGTTTCAAAACCATGCACCAGAATCAACTTCTTTCAACTCAGTAATGCATTTTGGATGTGTACCTAGAGTTTAAAGCAGAAAAACAGGAACTTTTCGAATTTTCATTTTTTGACCAAAACGACAGGACCGGAGCTGATAAAAATGTTGATATGGATGTTATTTTTTTTCTGACTGCGGTTTCAAAACCATGCACCAGAATCAACTTCTTTCAACTCAGTAATGCATTTTGGATGTGTACCTAGAGTTTAAAGCAGAAAAACAGGAACTTTTAGAATTTTCATTTGTTGACCAAAACGACAGGACCGGAGCTGATAAAAATGTTGATATGGATGTTCTTTTTTTTCTGACTGCGATTTCAAAACCATGCACCAGAATTCACTTCTTTCAACTCAGTAATGCATTTTGGATGTGTACCTAGAGTTTAAAGCAGAAAAACAGGAACTTTTAGAATTTTCATTTTTTGACCAAAACGACAGGACCGGAGCTGATAAAAATGTTGATATGGATGTTATTTTTTTTCTGACTGCGGTTTCAAAACCATGCACCAGAATCAACTTTTTTCAACTCAGTATTGCATTTTGGATGTGTACCTAGAGTTTAAAGCAGAAAAACAGGAACTTTTCGAATTTTCATTTTTTGACCAAAACGACAGGACCGGAGCTGATAAAAATGTTGATATGGCTGTTATTTTTTTTCTGACTGCGGTTTCAAAACCATGCACCAGAATCAACTTCTTTCAACTCAGTAATGCATTTTGGATGTGTACCTTGAGTTTAAAGCAGAAAAACAGGAACTTTTAGAATTTTCATTTTTTGACCAAAACGACAGGACCGGAGCTGATAAAAATGTTGATATGGATGTAATTTTTTTTCTGACTGCGGTTTTAAAACCATGCACCAGAATCAACTTCTTTCAACTCAGTAATGCATTTTGGATGTGTACCTAGAGTTTAAAGCAGAAAAACAGGAACTTTTAGAATTTTCATTTGTTGACCAAAACGACAGGACCGGAGCTGATAAAAATGTTGATATGGATGTTCTTTTTTTTCTGACTGCGATTTCAAAACCATGCACCAGAATTCACTTCTTTCAACTCAGTAATGCATTTTGGATGTTTACCTAGAGTTTAAAGCAGAAAAACAGGAACTTTTAGAATTTTCATTTTTTGACCAAAACGACAGGACCGGAGCTGATAAAAATGTTGATATGGATGTTATTTTTTTTCTGACTGCGATTTCAAAACCATGCACCAGAATTCACTTCTTTCAACTCAGTAATGCATTTTGGATGTGTACCTAGAGTTTAAAGCAGAAAAACAGGAACTTTTCGAATTTTCATTTTTTGACCAAAACGACAGGACCGAAGCGGATAAAAATGTTGATATGGATGTTATTTTTTTTCTGACTGCGGTTTCAAAACCATGCACCAGAATCAACTTCTTTCAACTCAGTAATGCATTTTGGATGTGTGCCTAGAGTTTAAAGCAGAAAAACAGGAACTTTTAGAATTTTCATTTTTTGACCAAAACGACAGGTCCGGAGCTGATAAAAATGTTGATATTGATGTAATTTTTTTTCTGACTGCGGTTTTAAAACCATGCACCAGAATCAACTTCTTTCAACTCAGTAATGCATTTTGGATGTGTACCTAGAGTTTAAAGCAGAAAAACAGGAACTTTTAGAATTTTCATTTGTTGACCAAAACGACAGGACCGGAGCTGATAAAAATGTTGATATGGATGTTCTTTTTTTTCTGACTGCGATTTCAAAACCATGCACCAGAATTCACTTCTTTCAACTCAGTAATGCATTTTGGATGTGTACCTAGAGTTTAAAGCAGAAAAACAGGAACTTTTAGAATTTTCATTTTTTGACCAAAACAACAGGACCGGAGCTGATAAAAATGTTGATATGGATGTTATTTTTTTTCTGACTGCGATTTCAAAACCATGCACCAGAATTCACTTCTTTCAACTCAGTAATGCATTTTGGATGTTTACCTAGAGTTTAAAGCAGAAAAACAGGAACTTTTAGAATTTTCATTTTTTGACCAAAACGACAGGACCGGAGCTGATAAAAATGTTGATATGGATGTTATTTTTTTTCTGACTGCGATTTCAAAACCATGCACCAGAATTCACTTCTTTCAACTCAGTAATGCATTTTGGATGTGTACCTAGAGTTTAAAGCAGAAAAACAGGAACTTTTCGAATTTTCATTTTTTGACCAAAACGACAGGACCGGAGCTGATAAAAATGTTGATATGGATGTTATTTTTTTTCTGACTGCGGTACCAAAACCATGCACCAGAATCAACTTCTTTCAACTCAGTAATGCATTTTGGATGTGTACCTAGAGTTTAAAGCAGAAAAACAGGAACTTTTCGAATTTTCATTTTTTGACCAAAACGACAGGACCGGAGCTGATAAAAATGTTGATATGGATGTTATTTTTTTTCTGACTGCGATTTCAAAACCATGCACCAGAATTCACTTCTTTCAACTCAGTAATGCATTTTGGATGTGTACCTAGAGTTAAAAGCAGAAAAACAGGAACTTTTAGAATTTTCATTTTTTGACCAAAACGACAGGACCGGAGCTGATAAAAATGTTGATATTGATGTTATTTTTTTCTGACTGCGATTTCAAAACCATGCACCAGAATCAACTTCTTTCAACTCAGTAATGCATTTTGGATGTGTAACTTGAGTTTAAAGCAGAAAAACAGGAACTTTTAGAATTTTCATTTTTTGACCAAAACGACAGGTCCGGAGCTGATAAAAATGTTGATATTGATGTAATTTTTTTTCTGACTGCGGTTTCAAAACCATGCACCAGAATCAACTTCTTTCAACTCAGTAATGCATTTTTGGATGTGTACCTAGAGTTTAAAGCAGAAAAACAGGAACTTTTAGAATTTTCATTTTTTGACCAAAACGACAGGACCGGAGCTGATAAAAATGTTGATATGGATGTTCTTTTTTTTCTGACTGCGATTTCAAAACCATGCACCAGAATTCACTTCTTTCAACTCAGTAATGCATTTTGGATGTGTACCTAGAGTTTAAAGCAGAAAAACAGGAACTTTTAGAATTTTCATTTTTTGACCAAAACGACAGGACCGGAGCTGATAAAAATGTTGATATTGATGTTATTTTTTTTCTGACTGCGATTTCAAAACCATGCACCAGAATCAACTTCTTTCAACTCAGTAATGCATTTTGGATGTGTACCTTGAGTTTAAAGCAGAAAAACAGGAACTTTTAGAATTTTCATTTTTTGACAAAAACGACAGGACCGGAGCTGATAAAAATGTTGATATTGATGTTATTTTTTTTCTGACTGCGATTTCAAAACCAGGCACCAGAATCAACTTCTTTCAACTCAGTAATGCATTTTGGATGTGTACCTTGAGTTTAAAGCAGAAAAACAGGAACTTTTAAAATTTTCATTTTTTGACCAAAACGACAGGACCGGAGCTGATAAAAATGTTGATATGGATGTTTTTTTTTTCTGACTGCGATTTCAAAACCATGCATCAAAATTCACTTCTTTCAACTCAGTAATGCATTTTGGATGTGTACCTAGAGTTTAAAGCAGAAAAACAGGATCTTTTAGAATTTTCATTTTTTGACCAAAACGACAGGACCGGAGCTGATAAAAATGTTGATATGGATGTTATTTTTTTTCTGACTGCGATTTCAAAACCATGCACCAGAATCAACTTCTTTCAACTCAGTAATGCATTTTGGATGTGTACCTTGAGTTTAAAGCAGAAAAACAGGAACTTTTAGAATTTTCATTTTTTGACCAAAACGACAGGTCCGGAGCTGATAAAAATGTTGATATTGATGTAATTTTTTTTCTGACTGCGGTTTCAAAACCATGCACCAGAATCAACTTCTTTCAACTCAGTAATGCATTTTGGATGTGTACCTAGAGTTTAAAGCAGAAAAACAGGAACTTTTAGAATTTTCATTTTTTGACCAAAACGACAGGACCAGAGCTGATAAAAATGTTGATATGGATGTAATTTTTTTCTGACTGCGGTTTCAAAACCATGCACCAGAATCAACTTCTTTCAACTCAGTAATGCATTTTGGATGTGTACCTAGAGTTTAAAGCAGAAAAACAGGAACTTTTAGAATTTTCATTTGTTGACCAAAACGACAGGACCGGAGCTGATAAAAATGTTGATATGGATGTTATTTTTTTTCTGACTGCGATTTCAAAACCATGCACCAGAATTCACTTCTTTCAACTCAGTAATGCATTTTGGATGTGTACCTAGAGTTTAAAGCAGAAAAACAGGAACTTTTAGAATTTTCATTTTTTGACCAAAACGACAGGACCGGAGCTGATAAAAATGTTGATATTGATGTTATTTTTTTTCTGACTGCGATTTCAAAACCATGCACCAGAATCAACTTCTTTCAACTCAGTAATGCATTTTGGATGTGAACCTTGAGTTTAAAGCAGAAAAACAGGAACTTTTAGAATTTTCATTTTTTGACCAAAACGACAGGTCCGGAGCTGATAAAAATGTTGATATTGATGTAATTTTTTTTCTGACTGCGGTTTCAAAACCATGCACCAGAATCAACTTCTTTCAACTCAGTAATGCATTTTGGATGTGTACCTAGAGTTTAAAGCAGAAAAACAGGAACTTTTAGAATTTTCATTTTTTGACCAAAACGACAGGACCGGAGCTGATAAAAATGTTGATATGGATGTAATTTTTTTTCTGACTGCGGTTTTAAAACCATGCACCAGAATCAACTTCTTTCAACTCAGTAATGCATTTTGGATGTGTACCTAGAGTTTAAAGCAGAAAAACAGGAACTTTTAGAATTTTCATTTGTTGACCAAAACGACAGGACCGGAGCTGATAAAAATGTTGATATGGATGTTCTTTTTTTTCTGACTGCGATTTCAAAACCATGCACCAGAATTCACTTCTTTCAACTCAGTAATGCATTTTGGATGTTTACCTAGAGTTTAAAGCAGAAAAACAGGAACTTTTAGAATTTTCATTTTTTGACCAAAACGACAGGACCGGAGCTGATAAAAATGTTGATATGGATGTTATTTTTTTTCTGACTGCGATTTCAAAACCATGCACCAGAATTCACTTCTTTCAACTCAGTAATGCATTTTGGATGTGTACCTAGAGTTTAAAGCAGAAAAACAGGAACTTTTCGAATTTTCATTTTTTGACCAAAACGACAGGACCGAAGCGGATAAAAATGTTGATATGGATGTTATTTTTTTTCTGACTGCGGTTTCAAAACCATGCACCAGAATCAACTTCTTTCAACTCAGTAATGCATTTTGGATGTGTGCCTAGAGTTTAAAGCAGAAAAACAGGAACTTTTAGAATTTTCATTTTTTGACCAAAACGACAGGTCCGGAGCTGATAAAAATGTTGATATTGATGTAATTTTTTTTCTGACTGCGGTTTTAAAACCATGCACCAGAATCAACTTCTTTCAACTCAGTAATGCATTTTGGATGTGTACCTAGAGTTTAAAGCAGAAAAACAGGAACTTTTAGAATTTTCATTTGTTGACCAAAACGACAGGACCGGAGCTGATAAAAATGTTGATATGGATGTTCTTTTTTTTCTGACTGCGATTTCAAAACCATGCACCAGAATTCACTTCTTTCAACTCAGTAATGCATTTTGGATGTGTACCTAGAGTTTAAAGCAGAAAAACAGGAACTTTTAGAATTTTCATTTTTTGACCAAAACAACAGGACCGGAGCTGATAAAAATGTTGATATGGATGTTATTTTTTTTCTGACTGCGATTTCAAAACCATGCACCAGAATTCACTTCTTTCAACTCAGTAATGCATTTTGGATGTTTACCTAGAGTTTAAAGCAGAAAAACAGGAACTTTTAGAATTTTCATTTTTTGACCAAAACGACAGGACCGGAGCTGATAAAAATGTTGATATGGATGTTATTTTTTTTCTGACTGCGATTTCAAAACCATGCACCAGAATTCACTTCTTTCAACTCAGTAATGCATTTTGGATGTGTACCTAGAGTTTAAAGCAGAAAAACAGGAACTTTTCGAATTTTCATTTTTTGACCAAAACGACAGGACCGGAGCTGATAAAAATGTTGATATGGATGTTATTTTTTTTCTGACTGCGGTACCAAAACCATGCACCAGAATCAACTTCTTTCAACTCAGTAATGCATTTTGGATGTGTACCTAGAGTTTAAAGCAGAAAAACAGGAACTTTTCGAATTTTCATTTTTTGACCAAAACGACAGGACCGGAGCTGATAAAAATGTTGATATGGATGTTATTTTTTTTCTGACTGCGATTTCAAAACCATGCACCAGAATTCACTTCTTTCAACTCAGTAATGCATTTTGGATGTGTACCTAGAGTTAAAAGCAGAAAAACAGGAACTTTTAGAATTTTCATTTTTTGACCAAAACGACAGGACCGGAGCTGATAAAAATGTTGATATTGATGTTATTTTTTTCTGACTGCGATTTCAAAACCATGCACCAGAATCAACTTCTTTCAACTCAGTAATGCATTTTGGATGTGTAACTTGAGTTTAAAGCAGAAAAACAGGAACTTTTAGAATTTTCATTTTTTGACCAAAACGACAGGTCCGGAGCTGATAAAAATGTTGATATTGATGTAATTTTTTTTCTGACTGCGGTTTCAAAACCATGCACCAGAATCAACTTCTTTCAACTCAGTAATGCATTTTTGGATGTGTACCTAGAGTTTAAAGCAGAAAAACAGGAACTTTTAGAATTTTCATTTTTTGACCAAAACGACAGGACCGGAGCTGATAAAAATGTTGATATGGATGTTCTTTTTTTTCTGACTGCGATTTCAAAACCATGCACCAGAATTCACTTCTTTCAACTCAGTAATGCATTTTGGATGTGTACCTAGAGTTTAAAGCAGAAAAACAGGAACTTTTAGAATTTTCATTTTTTGACCAAAACGACAGGACCGGAGCTGATAAAAATGTTGATATTGATGTTATTTTTTTTCTGACTGCGATTTCAAAACCATGCACCAGAATCAACTTCTTTCAACTCAGTAATGCATTTTGGATGTGTACCTTGAGTTTAAAGCAGAAAAACAGGAACTTTTAGAATTTTCATTTTTTGACAAAAACGACAGGACCGGAGCTGATAAAAATGTTGATATTGATGTTATTTTTTTTCTGACTGCGATTTCAAAACCAGGCACCAGAATCAACTTCTTTCAACTCAGTAATGCATTTTGGATGTGTACCTTGAGTTTAAAGCAGAAAAACAGGAACTTTTAAAATTTTCATTTTTTGACCAAAACGACAGGACCGGAGCTGATAAAAATGTTGATATGGATGTTTTTTTTTTCTGACTGCGATTTCAAAACCATGCATCAAAATTCACTTCTTTCAACTCAGTAATGCATTTTGGATGTGTACCTAGAGTTTAAAGCAGAAAAACAGGATCTTTTAGAATTTTCATTTTTTGACCAAAACGACAGGACCGGAGCTGATAAAAATGTTGATATGGATGTTATTTTTTTTCTGACTGCGATTTCAAAACCATGCACCAGAATCAACTTCTTTCAACTCAGTAATGCATTTTGGATGTGTACCTTGAGTTTAAAGCAGAAAAACAGGAACTTTTAGAATTTTCATTTTTTGACCAAAACGACAGGTCCGGAGCTGATAAAAATGTTGATATTGATGTAATTTTTTTTCTGACTGCGGTTTCAAAACCATGCACCAGAATCAACTTCTTTCAACTCAGTAATGCATTTTGGATGTGTACCTAGAGTTTAAAGCAGAAAAACAGGAACTTTTAGAATTTTCATTTTTTGACCAAAACGACAGGACCAGAGCTGATAAAAATGTTGATATGGATGTAATTTTTTTCTGACTGCGGTTTCAAAACCATGCACCAGAATCAACTTCTTTCAACTCAGTAATGCATTTTGGATGTGTACCTAGAGTTTAAAGCAGAAAAACAGGAACTTTTAGAATTTTCATTTGTTGACCAAAACGACAGGACCGGAGCTGATAAAAATGTTGATATGGATGTTATTTTTTTTCTGACTGCGATTTCAAAACCATGCACCAGAATTCACTTCTTTCAACTCAGTAATGCATTTTGGATGTGTACCTAGAGTTTAAAGCAGAAAAACAGGAACTTTTAGAATTTTCATTTTTTGACCAAAACGACAGGACCGGAGCTGATAAAAATGTTGATATTGATGTTATTTTTTTTCTGACTGCGATTTCAAAACCATGCACCAGAATCAACTTCTTTCAACTCAGTAATGCATTTTGGATGTGAACCTTGAGTTTAAAGCAGAAAAACAGGAACTTTTAGAATTTTCATTTTTTGACCAAAACGACAGGTCCGGAGCTGATAAAAATGTTGATATTGATGTAATTTTTTTTCTGACTGCGGTTTCAAAACCATGCACCAGAATCAACTTCTTTCAACTCAGTAATGCATTTTGGATGTGTACCTAGAGTTTAAAGCAGAAAAACAGGAACTTTTAGAATTTTCATTTTTTGACCAAAACGACAGGACCGGAGCTGATAAAAATGTTGATATGGATGTAATTTTTTTCTGACTGCGGTTTCAAAACCATGCACCAGAATCAACTTCTTTCAACTCAGTAATGCATTTTGGATGTGTACCTAGAGTTTAAAGCAGAAAAACCGGAACTTTTAGAATTTTCATTTGTTGACCAAAACGACAGGACCGGAGCTGATAAAAATGTTGATATGGATGTTCTTTTTTTTCTGACTGCGATTTCAAAACCATGCACCAGAATTCACTTCTTTCAACTCAGTAATGCATTTTGGATGTGTACCTAGAGTTTAAAGCAGAAAAACAGGAACTTTTAGAATTTTCATTTTTTGACCAAAACGACAGGACCGGAGCTGATAAAAATGTTGATATTGATGTTATTTTTTTTCTGACTGCGATTTCAAAACCATGCACCAGAATCAACTTCTTTCAACTCAGTAATGCATTTTGGATGTGTACCTTGAGTTTAAAGCAGAAAAACAGGAACTTTTAGAATTTTCATTTTTTGACAAAAACGACAGGACCGGAGCTAATAAAAATGTTGATATTGATGTTATTTTTTTTCTGACTGCGATTTCAAAACCATGCACCAGAATCAACTTCTTTCAACTCAGTAATGCATTTTGGATGTGTACCTTGAGTTTCAAGCAGAAAAACAGGAACTTTTAGAATTTTCATTTTTTGACCAAAACGACAGGACCGGAGCTGATAAAAATGTTGATATTGATGTTATTTTTTTTCTGACTGCGATTTCAAAACCATGCACCAGAATCAACTTCTTTCAACTCAGTAATGCATTTTGGATGTGTACCTTGAGTTTAAAGCAGAAAAACAGGAACTTTTAGAATTTTCATTTTTTGACCAAAACGACAGGACCGGAGCTGATAAAAATGTTGATATTGATGTTATTTTTTTTCTGACTGCGATTTCAAAACCATGCACCAGAATCAACTTCTTTCAACTCAGTAATGCATTTTGGATGTGTACCTTGAGTTTAAAGCAGAAAAACAGGAACTTTTAGAATTTTAATTTTTTGACCAAAACGACAGGACCGGAGCTGATAAAAATGTTGATATTGATGTTATTTTTTTTCTGACTGCGATTTCAAAACCATGCACCAGAATCAACTTCTTTCAACTCAGTAATGCATTTTGGATGTGTACCTTGAGTTTAAAACAGAAAAACAGGAACTTTTAGAATTTTCATTTTTTGACCAAAACGACAGTATCGGAGCTGATAAAAATGTTGATATTGATGTTATTTTTTTTCTGACTGCGATTTCAAAACCATGCACCAGAATCAACTTCTTTCAACTCAGTAATGCATTTTGGATGTGTACCTTGAGTTTAAAGCAGAAAAACAGGAACTTTTAGAATTTTCATTTTTTGACAAAAACGACAGGACCGGAGCTGATAAAAATGTTGATATTGATGTTATTTTTTTTCTGACTGCGATTTCAAAACCATGCACCAGAATCAACTTCTTTCAACTCAGTAATGCATTTTGGATGTGTACCTTGAGTTTAAAGCAGAAAAACAGGAACTTTTAGAATTTTCATTTTTTGACCAAAACGACAGGACCGGAGCTGATAAAAATGTTGATATTGATGTTATTTTTTTTTCTGACTGCGATTTCAAAACCAGGCACCAGAATCAACTTCTTTCAACTCAGTAATGCATTTTGGATGTGTACCTTGAGTTTAAAGCAGAAAAACAGGAACTTTTAAAATTTTCATTTTTTGACCAAAACGACAGGACCGGAGCTGATAAAAATGTTGATATGGATGTTTTTTTTTCTGACTGCGATTTCAAAACCATGCATCAAAATTCACTTCTTTCAACTCAGTAATGCATTTTGGATGTGTACCTAGAGTTTAAAGCAGAAAAACAGGATCTTTTAGAATTTTCATTTTTTGACCAAAACGACAGGACCGGAGCTGATAAAAATGTTTATATGGATGTTATTTTTTTTCTGACTGCGATTTTAAAACCATGCACCAGAATCAACTTCTTTCAACTCAGTAATGCATTTTGGATGTGTACCTAGAGTTTAAAGCAGAAAAACAGGAACTTTTAGAATTTTCATTTTTTGACCAAAACGACAGGACCAGAGCTGATAAAAATGTTGATATGGATGTAATTTTTTTCTGACTGCGGTTTCAAAACCATGCACCAGAATCAACTTCTTTCAACTCAGTAATGCATTTTGGATGTGTACCTAGAGTTTAAAGCAGAAAAACAGGAACTTTTAGAATTTTCATTTGTTGACCAAAACGACAGGACCGGAGCTGATAAAAATGTTGATATGGATGTTCTTTTTTTTCTGACTGCGATTTCAAAACCATGCACCAGAATCAACTTCTTTCAACTCAGTAATGCATTTTGGATGTGTACCTTGAGTTTAAAGCAGAAAAACAGGAACTTTTAGAATTTTCATTTTTTGACCAAAACGACAGGTCCGGAGCTGATAAAAATGTTGATATTGATGTAATTTTTTTTCTGACTGCGGTTTCAAAACCATGCACCAGAATCAACTTCTTTCAACTCAGTAATGCATTTTGGATGTGTACCTAGAGTTTAAAGCAGAAAAACAGGAACTTTTAGAATTTTCATTTTTTGACCAAAACGACAGGACCAGAGCTGATAAAAATGTTGATATGGATGTAATTTTTTTCTGACTGCGGTTTCAAAACCATGCACCAGAATCAACTTCTTTCAACTCAGTAATGCATTTTGGATGTGTACCTAGAGTTTAAAGCAGAAAAACAGGAACTTTTAGAATTTTCATTTGTTGACCAAAACGACAGGACCGGAGCTGATAAAAATGTTGATATTGATGTTATTTTTTTTCTGACTGCGATTTCAAAACCATGCACCAGAATCAACTTCTTTCAACTCAGTAATGCATTTTGGATGTGTACCTTGAGTTTAAAGCAGAAAAACAGGAACTTTTAGAATTTTCATTTTTTGACAAAAACGACAGGACCGGAGCTGATAAAAATGTTGATATTGATGTTATTTTTTTTCTGACTGCGATTTCAAAACCATGCACCAGAATCAACTTCTTTCAACTCAGTAATGCATTTTGGATGTGTACCTTGAGTTTCAAGCAGAAAAACAGGAACTTTTAGAATTTTCATTTTTTGACCAAAACGACAGGACCGGAGCTGATAAAAATGTTGATATTGATGTTATTTTTTTTCTGACTGCGATTTCAAAACCATGCACCAGAATCAACTTCTTTCAACTCAGTAATGCATTTTGGATGTGTACCTTGAGTTTAAAGCAGAAAAACAGGAACTTTTAGAATTTTCATTTTTTGACCAAAACGACAGTACCGGAGCTGATAAAAATGTTGATATTGATGTTATTTTTTTTCTGACTGCGATTTCAAAACCATGCACCAGAATCAACTTCTTTCAACTCAGTAATGCATTTTGGATGTGTACCTTGAGTTTAAAGCAGAAAAACAGGAACTTTTAGAATTTTCATTTTTTGACCAAAACTACAGGACCGGAGCTGATAAAAATGTTGATATTGATGTTATTTTTTTTCTGACTGCGATTTCAAAACCATGCACCAGAATCAACTTCTTTCAACTCAGTAATGCATTTTGGATGTGTACCTTGAGTTTAAAGCAGAAAAACAGGAACTTTTAGAATTTTCATTTTTTGACCAAAACGACAGGACCGGAGCTGATAAAAATGTTGATATTGATGTTATTTTTTTTCTGACTGCGATTTCAAAACCAGGCACCAGAATCAACTTCTTTCAACTCAGTAATGCATTTTGGATGTGTACCTTGAGTTTAAAGCAGAAAAACAGGAACTTTTAGAATTTTCATTTTTTGACCAAAACGACAGGACCGGAGCTGATAAAAATGTTGATATGGATGTTTTTTTTTTTCTGACTGCGATTTCAAAACCATGCATCAAAATTCACTTCTTTCAACTCAGTAATGCATTTTGGATGTGTACCTAGAGTTTAAAGCAGAAAAACAGGATCTTTTAGAATTTTCATTTTTTGACCAAAACGACAGGACCGGAGCTGATAAAAATGTTGATATGGATGTTATTTTTTTTCTGACTGCGATTTCAAAACCATGCACCAGAATTCACTTCTTTCAACTCAGTAATGCATTTTGGATGTGTACCTAGAGTTTAAAGCAGAAAAACAGGAACTTTTTGAATTTTCATTTTTTGACCAAAACGACAGGACCGGAGCTGATAAAAATGTTGATATGGATGTTATTTTTTTCCTGACTGCGATTTCAAAACCATGCACCAGAATTCACTTCTTTCAACTCAGTAATGCATTTTGGATGTGTACCTAAAGTTTAAAGCAGAAAAACAGGAACTTTTAGAATTTTCATTTTTTGACCAAAACGACAGGACCGGAGCTGATAAAAATGTTGATATGGATGTTATTTTTTTTCTGACTGCGATTTCAAAACCATGCACCAGAATCAACTTCTTTCAACTCAGTAATGCATTTTGGATGTGTACCTAGAGTTTAAAGCAGAAAAACAGGAACTTTTAGAATTTTCATTTGTTGACCAAAACGACAGGACCGGAGCTGATAAAAATGTTGATATGGATGTTATTTTTTTTTCTGACTTCGGTTTCAAAACCATGCACCAGAATCAACTTCTTTCAACTCAGTAATGCATTTTGGATGTGTACCTAGAGTTTAAAGCAGAAAAACAGGAACTTTTAGAATTTTCATTTGTTGACCAAAACGACAGGACCGGAGCTGATAAAAATGTTGATATGGATGTTCTTTTTTTTCTGACTGCGATTTCAAAACCATGCACCAGAATTCACTTCTTTCAACTCAGTAATGCATTTTGGATGTGTACCTAGAGTTTAAAGCAGAAAAACAGGAACTTTTAGAATTTTCATTTTTTGACCAAAACGACAGGACCGGAGCTGATAAAAATGTTGATATTGATGTTATTTTTTTTCTGACTGCGATTTCAAAACCATGCACCAGAATCAACTTCTTTCAACTCAGTAATGCATTTTGGATGTGTACCTTGAGTTTAAAGCAGAAAAACAGGAACTTTTAGAATTTTCATTTTTTGACCAAAACGACAGGACCGGAGCTGATAAAAATGTTGATATTGATGTTATTTTTTTTCTGACTGCGATTTCAAAACCATGCACCAGAATCAACTTCTTTCAACTCAGTAATGCATTTTGGATGTGTACCTTGAGTTTAAAGCAGAAAAACAGGAACTTTTAGAATTTTCATTTTTTGACCAAAACGACAGTACCGGAGCTGATAAAAATGTTGATATTGATGTTATTTTTTTTCTGACTGCGATTTCAAAACCATGCACCAGAAACAACTTCTTTCAACTCAGTAATGCATTTTGGATGTGTACCTTGAGTTTAAAGCAGAAAAACAGGAACTTTTAGAATTTTCATTTTTTGACCAAAACGACAGGACCGGAGCTGATAAAAATGTTGATATTGATGTTATTTTTTTTCTGACTGCGATTTCAAAACCATGCACCAGAATCAACTTCTTTCAACTCAGTAATGCATTTTGGATGTGTACCTTGAGTTTAAAGCAGAAAAACAGGAACTTTTAGAATTTTCATTTTTTGACCAAAACGACAGGACCGGAGCTGATAAAAATGTTGATATTGATGTTATTTTTTTCTGACTGCGATTTCAAAACCATGCACCAGAATCAACTTCTTTCAACTCAGTAATGCATTTTGGATGTGTACCTTGAGTTTAAAGCAGAAAAACAGGAACTTTTAGAATTTTCATTTTTTGACCAAAACGACAGGTCCGGAGCTGATAAAAATGTTGATATTGATGTAATTTTTTTTCTGACTGCGGTTTCAAAACCATGCACCAGAATCAACTTCTTTCAACTCAGTAATGCATTTTGAATGTGTACCTAGAGTTTAAAGCAGAAAAACAGGAACTTTTAGAATTTTCATTTTTTGACCAAAACGACAGGACCGGAGCTGATAAAAATGTTGATATGGATGTAATTTTTTTCTGACTGCGGTTTCAAAACCATGCACCAGAATCAACTTCTTTCAACTCAGTAATGCATTTTGGATGTGTACCTAGAGTTTAAAGCAGAAAAACCGGAACTTTTAGAATTTTCATTTGTTGACCAAAACGACAGGACCGGAGCTGATAAAAATGTTGATATGGATGTTCTTTTTTTTCTGACTGCGATTTCAAAACCATGCACCAGAATTCACTTCTTTCAACTCAGTAATGCATTTTGGATGTGTACCTAGAGTTTAAAGCAGAAAAACAGGAACTTTTAGAATTTTCATTTTTTGACCAAAACGACAGGACCGGAGCTGATAAAAATGTTGATATTGATGTTATTTTTTTTCTGACTGCGATTTCAAAACCATGCACCAGAATCAACTTCTTTCAACTCAGTAATGCATTTTGGATGTGTACCTTGAGTTTAAAGCAGAAAAACAGGAACTTTTAGAATTTTCATTTTTTGACCAAAACGACAGGACCGGAGCTGATAAAAATGTTGATATTGATGTTATTTTTTTTCTGACTGCGATTTCAAAACCATGCACCAGAATCAACTTCTTTCAACTCAGTAATGCATTTTGGATGTGTACCTTGAGTTTCAAGCAGAAAAACAGGAACTTTTAGAATTTTCATTTTTTGACCAAAACGACAGGACCGGAGCTGATAAAAATGTTGATATTGATGTTATTTTTTTCTGACTACGATTTCAAAACCATGCACCAGAATCAACTTCTTTCAACTCAGTAATGCATTTTGGATGTGTACCTTGAGTTTAAAGCAGAAAAACAGGAACTTTTAGAATTTTCATTTTTTGACCAAAACGACAGTACCGGAGCTGATAAAAATGTTGATATTGATGTTATTTTTTTTCTGACTGCGATTTCAAAACCATGCACCAGAATCAACTTCTTTCAACTCAGTAATGCATTTTGGATGTGTACCTTGAGTTTAAAGCAGAAAAACAGGAACTTTTAGAATTTTCATTTTTTGACCAAAACGACAGGACCGAAGCTGATAAAAATGTTGATATTGATGTTATTTTTTTTCTGACTGCGATTTCAAAACCATGCACCAGAATCAACTTCTTTCAACTCAGTAATGCATTTTGGATGTGTACCTTGAGTTTAAAGCAGAAAATCAGGAACTTTTAGAATTTTTATTTTTTGACCAAAACGACAGGACCGGAGCTGATAAAAATGTTGATATTGATGTTATTTTTTTTCTGACTGCGATTTCAAAACCAGGCACCAGAATCAACTTCTTTCAACTCAGTAATGCATTTTGGATGTGTACCTTGAGTTTAAAGCAGAAAAACAGGAACTTTTAGAATTTTCATTTTTTGACCAAAACGACAGGACCGGAGCTGATAAAAATGTTGATATGGATGTTTTTTTTTTCTGACTGCGATTTCAAAACCATGCATCAAAATTCACTTCTTTCAACTCAGTAATGCATTTTGGATGTGTACCTAGAGTTTAAAGCAGAAAAACAGGATCTTTTAGAATTTTCATTTTTTGACCAAAACGACAGGACCGGAGCTGATAAAAATGTTGATATGGATGTTATTTTTTTTCTGACTGCGATTTCAAAACCATGCACCAGAATTCACTTCTTTCAACTCAGTAATGCATTTTGGATGTGTACCTAGAGTTTAAAGCAGAAAAACAGGAACTTTTAGAATTTTCATTTTTTGACCAAAACGACAGGACCGGAGCTGATAAAAATGTTGATATTGATGTTATTTTTTTTCTGACTGCGATTTCAAAACCATGCACCAGAATTCACTTCTTTCAACTCAGTAATGCATTTTGGATGTGTACCTAGAGTTTAAAGCAGAAAAACAGGAACTTTTTTAATTTTCATTTTTTGACAAAAACGACAGGACCGGAGCTGATAAAAATGTTGATATGGATGTTATTTTTTTCCTGACTGCGATTTCAGAACCATGCACCAGAATTCACTTCTTTCAACTCAGTAATGCATTTTGGATGTGTACCTAGAGTTTAAAGCAGAAAAACAGGAACTTTTAGAATTTTCATTTTTTGACCAAAACGACAGGTCCGGAGCTGATAAAAATGTTGATATTGATGTAATTTTTTTTCTGACTGCGATTTCAAAACCATGCACCAGAATCAACTTCTTTCAACTCAGTAATGCATTTTGGATGTGTACCTAGAGTTTAAAGCAGAAAAACAGGAACTTTTAGAATTTTCATTTTTTGACCAAAACGACAGGACCGGAGCTGATAAAAATGTTGATATGGATGTGATTTTTTTCTGACTGCGGTTTCAAAACCATGCACCAGAATTCACTTCTTTCAACTCAGTAATGCATTTTGGATGTGTACCTAGAGTTTAAAGCAGAAAAACTGGAACTTTTTGAATTTTCATTTTTTGACCAAAACGACAGGACCGGAGCTGATAAAAATGTTGATATGGATGTTATTTTTTTCCTGACTGCGATTTCAAAACCATGCACCAGAATTCACTTCTTTCAACTCAGTAATGCATTTTGGATGTGTACCTAGAGTTTAAAGCAGAAAAACAGGAACTTTTAGAATTTTCATTTTTTGACCAAAACGACAGGACCGGAGCTGATAAAAATGTTAATATGGATGTAATTTTTTTCTGACTGCGGTTTCAAAACCATGCACCAGAATCAACTTCTTTCAACTCAGTAATGCATTTTGGATGTGTACCTAGAGTTTAAAGCAGAAAAACAGGAACTTTTAGAATTTTCATTTGTTGACCAAAACGACAGGACCGGAGCTGATAAAAATGTTGATATGGATGTTCTTTTTTTTCTGACTGCGATTTCAAAACCATGCACCAGAATTCACTTCTTTCAACTCAGTAATGCATTTTGGATGTGTACCTAGAGTTTAAAGCAGAAAAACAGGAACTTTTAGAATTTTCCTTTTTTGACCAAAACGACAGGACCGGAGCTGATAAAAATGTTGATATTGATGTTATTTTTTTTCTGACTGCGATTTCAAAACCATGCACCAGAATCAACTTCTTTCAACTCAGTAATGCATTTTGGATGTGTACCTTGAGTTTAAAGCAGAAAAACAGGAACTTTTAGAATTTTCATTTTTTGACCAAAACGACAGGACCGGAGCTGATAAAAATGTTGATATTGATGTTATTTTTTTTCTGACTGCGATTTCAAAACCATGCACCAGAATCAACTTCTTTCAACTCAGTAATGCATTTTGGATGTGTACCTTGAGTTTAAAGCAGAAAAACAGGAACTTTTAGAATTTTCATTTTTTGACCAAAACGACAGTACCGGAGCTGATAAAAATGTTGATATGGCTGTTATTTTTTTTCTGACTGCGGTTTCTAAACCATGCACCAGAATCAACTTCTTTCAACTCAGTAATGCATTTTGGATGTGTACCTAGAGTTTAAAGCAGAAAAACAGGAACTTTTCGAATTTTCATTTTTTGACCAAAACGACAGGACCGGAGCTGATAAAAATGTTGATATGGATGTTATTTTTTTTCTGACTGCGGTTTCAAAACCATGCACCAGAATCAACTTCTTTCAACTCAGTAATGCATTTTGGATGTGTACCTAGAGTTTAAAGCAGAAAAACAGGAACTTTTAGAATTTTCATTTGTTGACCAAAACGACAGGACCGGAGCTGATAAAAATGTTGATATGGATGTTCTTTTTTTTCTGACTGCGATTTCAAAACCATGCACCAGAATTCACTTCTTTCAACTCAGTAATGCATTTTGGATGTGTACCTAGAGTTTAAAGCAGAAAAACAGGAACTTTTAGAATTTTCATTTTTTGACCAAAACGACAGGACCGGAGCTGATAAAAATGTTGATATGGATGTTATTTTTTTTCTGACTGCGGTTTCAAAACCATGCACCAGAATCAACTTTTTTCAACTCAGTATTGCATTTTGGATGTGTACCTAGAGTTTAAAGCAGAAAAACAGGAACTTTTCGAATTTTCATTTTTTGACCAAAACGACAGGACCGGAGCTGATAAAAATGTTGATATGGCTGTTATTTTTTTTCTGACTGCGGTTTCAAAACCATGCACCAGAATCAACTTCTTTCAACTCAGTAATGCATTTTGGATGTGTACCTTGAGTTTAAAGCAGAAAAACAGGAACTTTTAGAATTTTCATTTTTTGACCAAAACGACAGTATCGGAGCTGATAAAAATGTTGATATGGCTGTTATTTATTTTCTGACTGCGGTTTCAAAACCATGCACCAGAATCAACTTCTTTCAACTCAGTAATGCATTTTGGATGTGTACCTAGAGTTTAAAGCAGAAAAACAGGAACTTTTCGAATTTTCATTTTTTTACCAAAACGACAGGACCGGAGCTGATAAAAATGTTGATATGGATGTTATTTTTTTTCTGACTGCGGTTTCAAAACCATGCACCAGAATCAACTTCTTTCAACTCAGTAATGCATTTTGGATGTGTACCTAGAGTTTAAAGCAGAAAAACAGGAACTTTTCGAATTTTCATTTTTTGACCAAAACGACAGGACCGGAGCTGATAAAAATGTTGATATGGCTGTTATTTTTTTTCTGACTGCGGTTTCAAAACCATGCACCAGAATCAACTTCTTTCAACTCAGTAATGCATTTTGGATGTGTACCTAGAGTTTAAAGCAGAAAAACAGGAACTTTTCGAATTTTCATTTTTTGACCAAACGACAGGACCGGAGCTGATAAAAATGTTGATATGGATGTTATTTTTTTTCTGACTGCGGTTTCAAAACCATGCACCAGAATCAACTTCTTTCAACTCAGTAATGCATTTTGGATGTGTGCCTAGAGTTTAAAGCAGAAAAACAGGAACTTTTAGAATTTTAATTTTTTGACCAAAATGACAGGACCGGAGTTGATAAAAATGTTGATATGGATGTTATTTTTTTCTGACTGCGATTTCAAAACCATGCACCAGAATTCACTTCTTTCAACTCAGTAATGCATTTTGGATGTGTACCTAGAGTTTAAAGCAGAAAAACAGGAACTTTTCGAATTTTCATTTTTTGACCAAAACGACAAGACCGAAGCTGATAAAAATGTTGATATGGCTGTTATTTTTTTTCTGACTGCGGTTTCAAAACCATGCACCAGAATCAACTTCTTTCAACTCAGTAATGCATTTTGGATGTGTACCTAGAGTTTAAAGCAGAAAAACAGGAACTTTTCGAATTTTCATTTTTTGACCAAACGACAGGACCGGAGCTGATAAAAATGTTGATATGGATGTTATTTTTTTTCTGACTGCGGTTTCAAAACCATGCACCAGAATCAACTTCTTTCAACTCAGTAATGCATTTTGGATGTGTGCCTAGAGTTTAAAGCAGAAAAACAGGAACTTTTAGAATTTTCATTTTTTGACCAAAACGACAGGACCGGAGCTGATAAAAATGTTGATATGGATGTTATTTTTTTTCTGACTGCGATTTCAAAACCATGCACCAGAATTCACTTCTTTCAACTCAGTAATGCATTTTGGATGTGTACCTAGAGTTTAAAGCAGAAAAACAGGAACTTTTAGAATTTTCATTTTTTGACCAAAACGACAGGACCGGAGCTGATAAAAATGTTGATATTGATGTTATTTTTTTTCTGACTGCGATTTCAAAACCATGCACCAGAATCAACTTCTTTCAACTCAGTAATGCATTTTGGATGTGTACCTTGAGTTTAAAGCAGAAAAACAGGAACTTTTAGAATTTTCATTTTTTGACCAAAACGACAGGTCCGGAGCTGATAAAAATGTTGATATTGATGTAATTTTTTTTCTGACTGCGGTTTCAAAACCATGCACCAGAACCAACTTCTTTCAACTCAGTAATGCATTTTGGATGTGTACCTTGAGTTTAAAGCAGAAAAACAGGTACTTTTAGAATTTTCATTTTTTGACCAAAACGACAGGACCGGAGCTGATAAAAATGTTGATATTGATGTTATTTTTTTTCTGACTGCGATTTCAAAACCATGCACCAGAATCAACTTCTTTCAACTCAGTAATGCATTTTGGATGTGTACCTTGAGTTTAAAGCAGAAAAACAGGAACTTTTAGAATTTTCATTTTTTGACCAAAACGACAGGACCGGAGCTGATAAAAATGTTGATATTGATGTTATTTTTTTTCTGACTGCGATTTCAAAACCATGCACCAGAATCAACTTCTTTCAACTCAGTAATGCATTTTGGATGTGTACCTTGAGTTTAAAGCAGAAAAACAGGAACTTTTAGAATTTTCATTTTTTGACCAAAACGACAGGACCGGAGCTGATAAAAATGTTGATATTGATGTTATTTTTTTTCTGACTGCGGTTTCAAAACCATGCACCAGAATCAACTTCTTTCAACTCAGTAATGCATTTTGGATGTGTACCTAGAGTTTAAAGCAGAAAAACAGGAACTTTTAGAATTTTCATTTTTTGACCAAAACGACAGGACCGGAGCTGATAAAAATGTTGATATGGATGTAATTTTTTTCTGACTGCGGTTTCAAAACCATGCACCAGAATCAACTTCTTTCAACTCAGTAATGCATTTTGGATGTGTACCTAGAGTTTAAAGCAGAAAAACCGGAACTTTTAGAATTTCCATTTGTTGACCAAAACGACAGGACCGGAGCTGATAAAAATGTTGATATGGATGTTATTTTTTTTCTGACTGCGATTTCAAAACCATGCACCAGAATTCACTTCTTTCAACTCAGTAATGCATTTTGGATGTGTACCTAGAGTTTAAAGCAGAAAAACAGGAACTTTTTGAATTTTCATTTTTTGACAAAAACGACAGGACCGGAGCTGATAAAAATGTTGATATGGATGTTATTTTTTTCCTGACTGCGATTTCAGAACCATGCACCAGAATTCACTTCTTTCAACTCAGTAATGCATTTTGGATGTGTACCTAGAGTTTAAAGCAGAAAAACAGGAACTTTTAGAATTTTCATTTTTTGACCAAAACGACAGGTCCGGAGCTGATAAAAAGGTTGATATTGATGTAATTTTTTTTCTGACTGCGATTTCAAAACCATGCACCAGAATCAACTTCTTTCAACTCAGTAATGCATTTTGGATGTGTACCTAGAGTTTAAAGCAGAAAAACAGGAACTTTTAGAATTTTCATTTTTTGACCAAAACGACAGGACCGGAGCTGATAAAAATGTTGATATGGATGTTATTTTTTTCCTGACTGCGATTTCAAAACCATGCACCAGAATTCACTTCTTTCAACTCAGTAATGCATTTTGGATGTGTACCTAGAGTTTAAAGCAGAAAAACAGGAACTTTTAGAATTTTCATTTTTTGACCAAAACGACAGGACCGGAGCTGATAAAAATGTTGATATGGATGTTATTTTTTTTCTGACTGCGATTTCAAAACCATGCACCAGAATCAACTTCTTTCAACTCAGTAATGCATTTTGGATGTGTACCTTGAGTTTAAAGCAGAAAAACAGGAACTTTTAGAATTTTCATTTTTTGACCAAAACGACAGGACCGGAGCTGATAAAAATGTTAATATGGATGTAATTTTTTTCTGACTGCGGTTTCAAAACCATGCACCAGAATCAACTTCTTTCAACTCAGTAATGCATTTTGGATGTGTACCTAGAGTTTAAAGCAGAAAAACAGGAACTTTTAGAATTTTCATTTGTTGACCAAAACGACAGGACCGGAGCTGATAAAAATGTTGATATGGATGTTCTTTTTTTTCTGACTGCGATTTCAAAACCATGCACCAGAATTCACTTCTTTCAACTCAGTAATGCATTTTGGATGTGTACCTAGAGTTTAAAGCAGAAAAACAGGAACTTTTAGAATTTTCCTTTTTTGACCAAAACGACAGGACCGGAGCTGATAAAAATGTTGATATTGATGTTATTTTTTTTCTGACTGCGATTTCAAAACCATGCACCAGAATCAACTTCTTTCAACTCAGTAATGCATTTTGGATGTGTACCTTGAGTTTAAAGCAGAAAAACAGGAACTTTTAGAATTTTCATTTTTTGACCAAAACGACAGGACCGGAGCTGATAAAAATGTTGATATTGATGTTATTTTTTTTCTGACTGCGATTTCAAAACCATGCACCAGAATCAACTTCTTTCAACTCAGTAATGCATTTTGGATGTGTACCTTGAGTTTAAAGCAGAAAAACAGGAACTTTTAGAATTTTCATTTTTTGACCAAAACGACAGTACCGGAGCTGATAAAAATGTTGATATGGCTGTTATTTTTTTTCTGACTGCGGTTTCAAAACCATGCACCAGAATCAACTTCTTTCAACTCAGTAATGCATTTTGGATGTGTACCTAGAGTTTAAAGCAGAAAAACAGGAACTTTTCGAATTTTCATTTTTTGACCAAAACGACAGGACCGGAGCTGATAAAAATGTTGATATGGATGTTATTTTTTTTCTGACTGCGGTTTCAAAACCATGCACCAGAATCAACTTCTTTCAACTCAGTAATGCATTTTGGATGTGTACCTAGAGTTTAAAGCAGAAAAACAGGAACTTTTAGAATTTTCATTTGTTGACCAAAACGACAGGACCGGAGCTGATAAAAATGTTGATATGGATGTTCTTTTTTTTCTGACTGCGATTTCAAAACCATGCACCAGAATTCACTTCTTTCAACTCAGTAATGCATTTTGGATGTGTACCTAGAGTTTAAAGCAGAAAAACAGGAACTTTTAGAATTTTCATTTTTTGACCAAAACGACAGGACCGGAGCTGATAAAAATGTTGATATGGATGTTATTTTTTTCTGACTGCGGTTTCAAAACCATGCACCAGAATCAACTTTTTTCAACTCAGTATTGCATTTTGGATGTGTACCTAGAGTTTAAAGCAGAAAAACAGGAACTTTTCGAATTTTCATTTTTTGACCAAAACGACAGGACCGGAGCTGATAAAAATGTTGATATGGCTGTTATTTTTTTTCTGACTGCGGTTTCAAAACCATGCACCAGAATCAACTTCTTTCAACTCAGTAATGCATTTTGGATGTGTACCTTGAGTTTAAAGCAGAAAAACAGGAACTTTTAGAATTTTCATTTTTTGACCAAAACGACAGTACCGGAGCTGATAAAAATGTTGATATGGCTGTTATTTATTTTCTGACTGCGGTTTCAAAACCATGCACCAGAATCAACTTCTTTCAACTCAGTAATGCATTTTGGATGTGTACCTAGAGTTTAAAGCAGAAAAACAGGAACTTTTCGAATTTTCATTTTTTTACCAAAACGACAGGACCGGAGCTGATAAAAATGTTGATATGGATGTTATTTTTTTTCTGACTGCGGTTTCAAAACCATGCACCAGAATCAACTTCTTTCAACTCAGTAATGCATTTTGGATGTGTACCTAGAGTTTAAAGCAGAAAAACAGGAACTTTTCGAATTTTCATTTTTTGACCAAAACGACAGGACCGGAGCTGATAAAAATGTTGATATGGATGTTATTTTTTTTCTGACTGCGGTTTCAAAACCATGCACCAGAATCAACTTCTTTCAACTCAGTAATGCATTTTGGATGTGTGCCTAGAGTTTAAAGCAGAAAAACAGGAACTTTTAGAATTTTAATTTTTTGACCAAAATGACAGGACCGGAGTTGATAAAAATGTTGATATGGATGTTATTTTTTTCTGACTGCGATTTCAAAACCATGCACCAGAATTCACTTCTTTCAACTCAGTAATACATTTTGGATGTGTACCTAGAGTTTAAAGCAGAAAAACAGGAACTTTTCGAATTTTCATTTTTTGACCAAAACGACAAGACCAGAGCTGATAAAAATGTTGATATGGCTGTTATTTTTTTTCTGACTGCGGTTTCAAAACCATGCACCAGAATCAACTTCTTTCAACTCAGTAATGCATTTTGGATGTGTACCTAGAGTTTAAAGCAGAAAAACAGGAACTTTTCGAATTTTCATTTTTTGACCAAACGACAGGACCGGAGCTGATAAAAATGTTGATATGGATGTTATTTTTTTTCTGACTGCGGTTTCAAAACCATGCACCAGAATCAACTTCTTTCAACTCAGTAATGCATTTTGGATGTGTGCCTAGAGTTTAAAGCAGAAAAACAGGAACTTTTAGAATTTTCATTTTTTGACCAAAACGACAGGACCGGAGCTGATAAAAATGTTGATATGGATGTTATTTTTTTTCTGACTGCGATTTCAAAACCATGCACCAGAATTCACTTCTTTCAACTCAGTAATGCATTTTGGATGTGTACCTAGAGTTTAAAGCAGAAAAACAGGAACTTTTAGAATTTTCATTTTTTGACCAAAACGACAGGACCGGAGCTGATAAAAATGTTGATATTGATGTTATTTTTTTTCTGACTGCGATTTCAAAACCATGCACCAGAATCAACTTCTTTCAACTCAGTAATGCATTTTGGATGTGTACCTTGAGTTTAAAGCAGAAAAACAGGAACTTTTAGAATTTTCATTTGTTGACCAAAACGACAGGACCGGAGCTGATAAAAATGTTGATATTGATGTTATTTTTTTTCTGACTGCGATTTCAAAACCATGCACCAGAATCAACTTCTTTCAACTCAGTAATGCATTTTGGATGTGTACCTTGAGTTTAAAGCAGAAAAACAGGAACTTTTAGAATTTTCATTTTTTGACCAAAACGACAGTACCGGAGATGATAAAAATGTTGATATGGCTGTTATTTATTTTCTGACTGCGGTTTCAAAACCATGCACCAGAATCAACTTCTTTCAACTCAGTAATGCATTTTGGATGTGTACCTAGAGTTTAAAGCAGAAAAACAGGAACTTTTCGAATTTTCATTTTTTTACCAAAACGACAGGACCGGAGCTGATAAAAATGTTGATATGGATGTTATTTTTTTTCTGACTGCGGTTTCAAAACCATGCACCAGAATCAACTTCTTTCAACTCAGTAATGCATTTTGGATGTGTACCTAGAGTTTAAAGCAGAAAAACAGGAACTTTTCGAATTTTCATTTTTTGACCAAAACGACAGGACCGGAGCTGATAAAAATGTTGATATGGCTGTTATTTTTTTTCTGACTGCGGTTTCAAAACCATGCACCAGAATCAACTTCTTTCAACTCAGTAATGCATTTTGGATGTGTACCTAGAGTTTAAAGCAGAAAAACAGGAACTTTTCAAATTTTCATTTTTTGACCAAACGACAGGACCGGAGCTGATAAAAATGTTGATATGGATGTTATTTTTTTTCTGACCGCGGTTTCAAAACCATGCACCAGAATCAACTTCTTTCAACTCAGTAATGCATTTTGGATGTGTGCCTAGAGTTTAAAGCAGAAAAACAGGAACTTTTAGAATTTTAATTTTTTGACCAAAACGACAGGACCGGAGCTGATAAAAATGTTGATATGGATGTTATTTTTTTTCTGACTGCGATTTTTAAAACCATGCACCAGAATTCACTTCTTTCAACTCAGTAATGCATTTTGGATGTGTACCTAGAGTTTAAAGCAGAAAAACAGGAACTTTTCGAATTTTCATTTTTTGACCAAAACGACAGGACCGGAGCTGATAAAAATGTTGATATGGCTGTTATTTTTTTTCTGACTGCGGTTTCAAAGCCATGCACCAGAATCAACTTCTTTCAACTCAGTAATGCATTTTGGATGTGTACCTAGAGTTTAAAGCAGAAAAACAGGAACTTTTAGAATTTTAATTTTTTGACCAAAACGACAGGACCGGAGCTGATAAAAATGTTGATATGGATGTAATTTTTTTCTGACTGCGGTTTCAAAACCATGCACCAGAATCAACTTCTTTCAACTCAGTAATGCATTTTGGATGTGTACCTAGAGTTTAAAGCAGAAAAACAGGAACTTTTAGAATTTTCATTTGTTGACCAAAACGACAGGACCGGAGCTGATCAAAATGTTGATATGGATGTTCTTTTTTTTCTGACTGCGATTTCAAAACAATGCACCAGAATTCACTTCTTTCAACTCAGTAATGCATTTTGGATGTGTACCTAGAGTTTAAAGCAGAAAAACAGGAACTTTTAGAATTTTCATTTTTTGACCAAAACGACAGGACCGGAGCTGATAAAAATGTCGATATTGATGTTATTTTTTTTCTGACTGCGATTTCAAAACCATGCACCAGAATCAACTTTTTTCAACTCAGTAATGCATTTTGGATGTGTACCTTGAGTTTAAAGAAGAAAAACAGGAACTTTTAGAATTTTCATTTTTTGACCAAAACGACAGGACCGGAGCTGATAAAAATGTTGATATGGATGTAATTTTTTTTCTGACTGCGGTTTCAAAACCATGCACCAGAATCAACTTCTTTCAACTCAGTAATGCATTTTGGATGTGTACCTAGAGTTTAAAGCAGAAAAACAGGAACTTTTCGAATTTTCATTTTTTGACCAAAACGACAGGACCGGAGCTGATAAAAATGTTGATATGGCTGTTATTTTTTTTCTGACTGCGGTTTCAAAACCATGCACCAGAATCAACTTCTTTCAACTCAGTAATGCATTTTGGATGTGTACCTAGAGTTTAATGCAGAAAAACAGGAACTTTTCGAATTTTCATTTTTTGACCAAAACGACAGGACCGGAGCTGATAAAAATGTTGATATGGATGTTATTTTTTTTCTGACTGCGGTTTCAAAACCATGCACCAGAATCAACTTCTTTCAACTCAGAAATGCATTTTGGATGTGTGCCTAGAGTTTAAAGCAGAAAATCAGGAACTTTTAGAATTTTCATTTTTTGACCAAAACGACAGGACCAGAGCTGATAAAAATGTTGATATTGATGTTATTTTTTTTCTGACTGCGATTTCAAAACCATGCACCAGATTCAACTTCTTTCAAATCAGTAATGCATTTTGGATGTGTACCTTGAGTTTAAAGCAGAAAAACAGGAACTTTTAGAATTTTCATTTTTTGACCAAAACGACAGGACCGGAGCTGATAAAAATGTTGATATGGATGTAATTTTTTTCTGACTGCGGTTTCAAAACCATGCACCAGAATCAACTTCTTTCAACTCAGTAATGCATTTTGGATGTGTACCTAGAGTTTAAAGCAGAAAAACAGGAACTTTTAGAATTTTCATTTGTTGACCAAAACGACAGGACCGGAGCTGATAAAAATGTTGATATGGATGTTCTTTTTTTTCTGACTGCGATTTCAAAACCATGCACCAGAATTCACTTCTTTCAACTCAGTAATGCATTTTGGATGTGTACCTAGAGTTTAAAGCAGAAAAACAGGAACTTTTAGAATTTTCATTTTTTGACCAAAACAACAGGACCGGAGCTGATAAAAATGTTGATATGGATGTTATTTTTTTTCTGACTGCGATTTCAAAACCATGCACCAGAATTCACTTCTTTCAACTCAGTAATGCATTTTGGATGTGTACCTAGAGTTTAAAGCAGAAAAACAGGAACTTTTAGAATTTTCATTTTTTGACCAAAACAACAGGACCGGAGCTGATAAAAATGTTGATATGGATGTTATTTTTTTTCTGACTGCGATTTCAAAACCATGCACCAGAATTCACTTCTTTCAACTCAGTAATGCATTTTGGATGTGTACCTAGAGTTTAAAGCAGAAAAACAGGAACTTTTAGAATTTTCATTTTTTGACCAAAACGACAGGTCCGGAGATGATAAAAATGTTGATATTGATGTATTTTTTTTTCTGACTGCGGTTTCAAAACCATGCACCAGAATCAACTTCTTTCAACTCAGTAATGCATTTTGGATGTGTACCTAGAGTTTAAAGCAGAAAAACAGGAACTTTTCGAATTTTCATTTTTTGACCAAAACGACAGGACCGGAGCTGATAAAAATGTTGATATGGCTGTTATTTTTTTTCTGACTGCGGTTTCAAAACCATGCACCAGAATCAACTTCTTTCAACTCAGTAATGCATTTTGGATGTGTACCTAGAGTTTAATGCAGAAAAACAGGAACTTTTTGAATTTTCATTTTTTGACCAAAACGACAGGACCGGAGCTGATAAAAATGTTGATATGGATGTTATTTTTTTTCTGACTGCGGTTTCAAAACCATGCACCAGAATCAACTTCTTTCAACTCAGTAATGCATTTTGGATGTGTGCCTAGAGTTTAAAGCAGAAAAACAGGAACTTTTTGAATTTTCATTTTTTGACCAAAACGACAGGTCCGGAGATGATAAAAATGTTGATATTGATGTTATTTTTTTTCTGACTGCGATTTCAAAACCATGCACCAGAATTCACTTCTTTCAACTCAGTAATGCATTTTGGATGTGTACCTAGAGTTTAAAGCAGAAAAACAGGAACTTTTAGAATTTTCATTTTTTTACCAAAACGACAGGACCAGAGCTGATAAAAATGTTGATATTGATGTTATTTTTTTTCTGACTGCGATTTCAAAACCATGCACCAGAATCAACTTCTTTCAACTCAGTAATGCATTTTGGATGTGTACCTTGAGTTTAAAGCAGAAAAACAGGAACTTTTAGAATTTTCATTTTTTGACCAAAACGACAGGACCGGAGCTGATAAAAATGTTGATATTGATGTTATTTTTTTTCTGACTGCGATTTCAAAACCATGCACCAGAATCAACTTCTTTCAACTCAGTAATGCATTTTGGATGTGTACCTTGAGTTTAAAGCAGAAAAACAGGAACTTTTAGAATTTTCATTTTTTGACCAAAACGACAGGACCGGAGCTGATAAAAATGTTGATATTGATGTTATTTTTTTTCTGACTGCGATTTCAAAACCATGCACCAGAATCAACTTCTTTCAACTCAGTAATGCATTTTGGATGTGTACCTTGAGTTTAAAGCAGAAAAACAGGAACTTTTAGAATTTTCATTTTTTGACCAAAACGACAGGTCCGGAGCTGATAAAAATGTTGATATTGATGTAAATTTTTTTCTGACTGCGGTTTCAAAACCATGCACCAGAATCAACTTCTTTCAACTCAGTAATGCATTTTGGATGTGTACCTAGAGTTTAAAGCAGAAAAACAGGAACTTTTAGAATTTTCATTTTTTGACCAAAACGACAGGACCGGAGCTGATAAAAATGTTGATATGGATGTAATTTTTTTCTGACTGCGGTTTCAAAACCATGCACCAGAATCAACTTCTTTCAACTCAGTAATGCATTTTGGATGTGTACCTAGAGTTTAAAGCAGAAAAACCGGAACTTTTAGAATTTCCATTTGTTGACCAAAACGACAGGACCGGAGCTGATAAAAATGTTGATATGGATGTTCTTTTTTTTCTGACTGCGATTTCAAAACCATGCACCAGAATTCACTTCTTTCAACTCAGTAATGCATTTTGGATGTGTACCTAGAGTTTAAAGCAGAAAAACAGGAACTTTTAGAATTTTCATTTTTTGACCAAAACGACAGGACCGGAGCTGATAAAAATGTTGATATTGATGTTATTTTTTTTCTGACTGCGATTTCAAAACCATGCACCAGAATCAACTTCTTTCAACTCAGTAATGCATTTTGGATGTGTACCTTGAGTTTAAAGCAGAAAAACAGGAACTTTTAGAATTTTCATTTTTTGACCAAAACGACAGGTCCGGAGCTGATAAAAATGTTGATATTGATGTAATTTTTTTTCTGACTGCGGTTTCAAAACCATGCACCAGAACCAACTTCTTTCAACTCAGTAATGCATTTTGGATGTGTACCTTGAGTTTAAAGCAGAAAAACAGGTACTTTTAGAATTTTCATTTTTTGACCAAAACGACAGGACCGGAGCTGATAAAAATGTTGATATTGATGTTATTTTTTTTCTGACTGCGATTTCAAAACCATGCACCAGAATCAACTTCTTTCAACTCAGTAATGCATTTTGGATGTGTACCTTGAGTTTAAAGCAGAAAAACAGGAACTTTTAGAATTTTCATTTTTTGACCAAAACGACAGGACCGGAGCTGATAAAAATGTTGATATTGATGTTATTTTTTTTCTGACTGCGATTTCAAAACCATGCACCAGAATCAACTTCTTTCAACTCAGTAATGCATTTTGGATGTGTACCTTGAGTTTAAAGCAGAAAAACAGGAACTTTTAGAATTTTCATTTTTTGACCAAAACGACAGGACCGGAGCTGATAAAAATGTTGATATTGATGTTATTTTTTTTCTGACTGCGGTTTCAAAACCATGCACCAGAATCAACTTCTTTCAACTCAGTAATGCATTTTGGATGTGTACCTAGAGTTTAAAGCAGAAAAACAGGAACTTTTAGAATTTTCATTTTTTGACCAAAACGACAGGACCGGAGCTGATAAAAATGTTGATATGGATGTAATTTTTTTCTGACTGCGGTTTCAAAACCATGCACCAGAATCAACTTCTTTCAACTCAGTAATGCATTTTGGATGTGTACCTAGAGTTTAAAGCAGAAAAACCGGAACTTTTAGAATTTCCATTTGTTGACCAAAACGACAGGACCGGAGCTGATAAAAATGTTGATATGGATGTTCTTTTTTTTCTGACTGCGATTTCAAAACCATGCACCAGAATTCACTTCTTTCAACTCAGTAATGCATTTTGGATGTGTACCTAGAGTTTAAAGCAGAAAAACAGGAACTTTTAGAATTTTCATTTTTTGACCAAAACGACAGGACCGGAGCTGATAAAAATGTTGATATTGATGTTATTTTTTTTCTGACTGCGATTTCAAAACCATGCACCAGAATCAACTTCTTTCAACTCAGTAATGCATTTTGGATGTGTACCTTGAGTTTAAAGCAGAAAAACAGGAACTTTTAGAATTTTCATTTTTTGACCAAAACGACAGGACCGGAGCTGATAAAAATGTTGATATTGATGTTATTTTTTTTCTGACTGCGATTTCAAAACCATGCACCAGAATCAACTTCTTTCAACTCAGTAATGCATTTTGGATGTGTACCTTGAGTTTAAAGCAGAAAAACAGGAACTTTTAGAATTTTCATTTTTTGACCAAAACGACAGGTCCGGAGCTGATAAAAATGTTGATATTGATGTAATTTTTTTCTGACTGCGGTTTCAAAACCATGCACCAGAATCAACTTCTTTCAACAGTAATGCATTTTGGATGTGTACCTAGAGTTTAAAGCAGAAAAACAGGAACTTTTAGAATTTTCATTTTTTTAACCAAAACGACAGGACCGGAGCTGATAAAAATGTTGATATGGATGTAATTTTTTTCTGACTGCGGTTTCAAAACCATGCACCAGAATCAACTTCTTTCAACTCAGTAATGCATTTTGGATGTGTACCTAGAGTTTAAAGCAGAAAAACCGGAACTTTTAGAATTTTCATTTGTTGACCAAAACGACAGGACTGGAGCTGATAAAAATGTTGATATGGATGTTCTTTTTTTTCTGACTGCGATTTCAAAACCATGCACCAGAATTCACTTCTTTCAACTCAGTAATGCATTTTGGATGTGTACCTAGAGTTTAAAGCAGAAAAACAGGAACTTTTAGAATTTTCATTTTTTGACCAAAACGACAGTACCGGAGCTGATAAAAATGTTGATATTGATGTTATTTTTTTTCTGACTGCGATTTCAAAACCATGCACCAGAATCAACTTATTTCAACTCAGTAATGCATTTTGGATGTGTACCTTGAGTTTAAAGCAGAAAAACAGGAACTTTTAGAATTTTCATTTTTTGACCAAAACGACAGGACCGGAGCTGATAAAAATGTTGATATTGATGTTATTTTTTTTCTGACTGCGATTTCAAAACCATGCACCAGAATCAACTTCTTTCAACTCAGTAATGCATTTTGGATGTGTACCTTGAGTTTAAAGCAGAAAAACAGGAACTTTTAGAATTTTCATTTTTTGACCAAAACGACAGGACCGGAGCTGATAAAAATGTTGATATTGATGTTATTTTTTTTATGACTGCGATTTCAAAACCAGGCACCAGAATCAACTTCTTTCAACTCAGTAATGCATTTTGGATGTGTACCTTGAGTTTAAAGCAGAAAAACAGGAACTTTTAGAATTTTCATTTTTTGACCAAAACGACAGGACCGGAGCTGATAAAAATGTTGATATGGATGTTTTTTTTTTCTGACTGCGATTTCAAAACCATGCATCAAAATTCACTTCTTTCAACTCAGTAATGCATTTTGGATGTGTACCTAGAGTTTAAAGCAGAAAAACAGGATCTTTTAGAATTTTCATTTTTTGACCAAAACGACAGGACCGGAGCTGATAAAAATGTTGATATGGATGTTATTTTTTTTCTGACTGCGATTTCAAAACCATGCACCAGAATTCACTTCTTTCAACTCAGTAATGCATTTTGGATGTGTACCTAGAGTTTAAAGCAGAAAAAAAGGAACTTTTTGAATTTTCATTTTTTGACCAAAACGACAGGACCGGAGCTGATAAAAATGTTGATATGGATGTTATTTTTTTCCTGACTGCGATTTCAAAACCATGCACCAGAATTCACTTCTTTCAACTCAGTAATGCATTTTGGATGTGTACCTAGAGTTTAAAGCAGAAAAACAGGAACTTTTAGAATTTTCATTTTTTGACCAAAACGACAGGACCGGAGCTGATAAAAATGTTGATATGGATGTTATTTTTTTTCTGACTGCGATTTCAAAACCATGCACCAGAATCAACTTCTTTCAACTCAGTAATGCATTTTGGATGTGTACCTTGAGTTTAAAGCAGAAAAACAGGAACTTTTAGAATTTTCATTTTTTGACCAAAACGACAGGTCCGGAGCTGATAAAAATGTTGATATTGATGTAATTTTTTTTCTGACTGCGGTTTCAAAACCATGCACCAGAATCAACTTCTTTCAACTCAGTAATGCATTTTGGATGTGTACCTAGAGTTTAAAGCAGAAAAACAGGAACTTTTAGAATTTTCATTTTTTGACCAAAACGACAGGACCGGAGCTGATAAAAATGTTGATATTGATGTAATTTTTTTTCTGACTGCGGTTTCAAAACCATGCACCAGAATCAACTTCTTTCAACTCAGTAATGCATTTTGGATGTGTACCTAGAGTTTAAAGCAGAAAAACAGGAACTTTTAGAATTTTCATTTTTTGACCAAAACGACAGGACCAGAGCTGATAAAAATGTTGATATGGATGTAATTTTTTTCTGACTGCGGTTTCAAAACCATGCACCAGAATCAACTTCTTTCAACTCAGTAATGCATTTTGGATGTGTACCTAGAGTTTAAAGCAGAAAAACAGGAACTTTTAGAATTTTCATTTGTTGACCAAAACGACAGGACCGGAGCTGATAAAAATGTTGATATGGATGTTCTTTTTTTTCTGACTGCGATTTCAAAACCATGCACCAGAATTCACTTCTTTCAACTCAGTAATGCATTTTGGATGTGTACCTAGAGTTTAAAGCAGAAAAACAGGAACTTTTAGAATTTTCATTTTTTGACCAAAACGACAGGACCGGAGCTGATAAAAATGTTGATATTGATGTTATTTTTTTTCTGACTGCGATTTCAAAACCATGCACCAGAATTCACTTCTTTCAACTCAGTAATGCATTTTGGATGTGTACCTAGAGTTTAAAGCAGAAAAAAAGGAACTTTTTGAATTTTCATTTTTTGACCAAAACGACAGGACCGGAGCTGATAAAAATGTTGATATGGATGTTATTTTTTTCCTGACTGCGATTTCAAAACCATGCACCAGAATTCACTTCTTTCAACTCAGTAATGCATTTTGGATGTGTACCTAGAGTTTAAAGCAGAAAAACAGGAACTTTTAGAATTTTCATTTTTTGACCAAAACGACAGGACCGGAGCTGATAAAAATGTTGATATGGATGTTATTTTTTTTCTGACTGCGATTTCAAAACCATGCACCAGAATCAACTTCTTTCAACTCAGTAATGCATTTTGGATGTGTACCTTGAGTTTAAAGCAGAAAAACAGGAACTTTTAGAATTTTCATTTTTTGACCAAAACGACAGGTCCGGAGCTGATAAAAATGTTGATATTGATGTAATTTTTTTTCTGACTGCGGTTTCAAAACCATGCACCAGAATCAACTTCTTTCAACTCAGTAATGCATTTTGGATGTGTACCTAGAGTTTAAAGCAGAAAAACAGGAACTTTTAGAATTTTCATTTTTTGACCAAAACGACAGGACCGGAGCTGATAAAAATGTTGATATTGATGTAATTTTTTTTCTGACTGCGGTTTCAAAACCATGCACCAGAATCAACTTCTTTCAACTCAGTAATGCATTTTGGATGTGTACCTAGAGTTTAAAGCAGAAAAACAGGAACTTTTAGAATTTTCATTTTTTGACCAAAACGACAGGACCAGAGCTGATAAAAATGTTGATATGGATGTAATTTTTTTTTTACTGCGGTTTCAAAACCATGCACCAGAATCAACTTCTTTCAACTCAGTAATGCATTTTGGATGTGTACCTTGAGTTTAAAGCAGAAAAACAGGAACTTTTAGAATTTTCATTTTTTGACCAAAACGACAGGACCGGAGCTGATAAAAATGTTGATATTGATGTTATTTTTTTTCTGACTGCGATTTCAAAACCATGCACCAGAATCAACTTCTTTCAACTCAGTAATGCATTTTGGATGTGTACCTTGAGTTTAAAGCAGAAAAACAGGAACTTTTAGAATTTTCATTTTTTGACCAAAACGACAGGACCGGAGCTGATAAAAATGTTGATATTGATGTTATTTTTTTTCTGACTGCGATTTCAAAACCATGCACCAGAATCAACTTCTTTCAACTCAGTAATGCATTTTGGATGTGTACCTTGAGTTTAAAGCAGAAAAACAGGAACTTTTAGAATTTTCATTTTTTGACCAAAACGACAGGACCGGAGCTGATAAAAATGTTGATATTGATGTTATTTTTTTTATGACTGCGATTTCAAAACCAGGCACCAGAATCAACTTCTTTCAACTCAGTAATGCATTTTGGATGTGTACCTTGAGTTTAAAGCAGAAAAACAGGAACTTTTAGAATTTTCATTTTTTGACCAAAACGACAGGACCGGAGCTGATAAAAATGTTGATATGGATGTTTTTTTTTTCTGACTGCGATTTCAAAACCATGCATCAAAATTCACTTCTTTCAACTCAGTAATGCATTTTGGATGTGTACCTAGAGTTTAAAGCAGAAAAACAGGATCTTTTAGAATTTTCATTTTTTGACCAAAACGACAGGACCGGAGCTGATAAAAATGTTGATATGGATGTTATTTTTTTTCTGACTGCGATTTCAAAACCATGCACCAGAATTCACTTCTTTCAACTCAGTAATGCATTTTGGATGTGTACCTAGAGTTTAAAGCAGAAAAAAAGGAACTTTTAGAATTTTCATTTTTTGACCAAAACGACAGGACCGGAGCTGATAAAAATGTTGATATTGATGTTATTTTTTTTCTGACTGCGATTTCAAAACCATGCACCAGAATCAACTTCTTTCAACTCAGTAATGCATTTTGGATGTGTACCTTGAGTTTAAAGCAGAAAAACAGGAACTTTTAGAATTTTCATTTTTTGACCAAAACGACAGGACCGGAGCTGATAAAAATGTTGATATTGATGTTATTTTTTTTCTGACTGCGATTTCAAAACCATGCACCAGAATCAACTTCTTTTAACTCAGTAATGCATTTTGGATGTGTACCTTGAGTTTAAAGCAGAAAAACAGGAACTTTTAGAATTTTCATTTTTTGACCAAAACGACAGGACCGGAGCTGATAAAAATGTTGATATTGATGTTATTTTTTTTCTGACTGCGATTTCAAAACCATGCACCAGAATCAACTTCTTTCAACTCAGTAATGCATTTTGGACGTGTACCTTGAGTTTAAAGCAGAAAAACAGGAACTTTTAGAATTTTCATTTTTTGACCAAAACGACAGTATCGGAGCTGATAAAAATGTTGATATTGATGTTATTTTTTTTCTGACTGCGATTTCAAAACCATGCACCAGAATCAACTTCTTTCAACTCAGTAATGCATTTTGGATGTGTACCTTGAGTTTAAAGCAGAAAAACAGGAACTTTTAGAATTTTCATTTTTTGACCAAAACGACAGGACCGGAGCTGATAAAAATGTTGATATTGATGTTATTTTTTTTCTGACTGCGATTTCAAAACCATGCACCAGAATCAACTTCTTTCAACTCAGTAATGCATTTTGGATGTGTACCTTGAGTTTAAAGCAGAAAAACAGGAACTTTTAGAATTTTCATTTTTTGACCAAAACGACAGGACCGGAGCTGATAAAAATGTTGATATTGATGTTATTTTTTTTCTGACTGCGATTTCAAAACCATGCACCAGAATCAACTTCTTTTAACTCAGTAATGCATTTTGGATGTGTACCTTGAGTTTAAAGCAGAAAAACAGGAACTTTTAGAATTTTCATTTTTTGACCAAAACGACAGGACCGGAGCTGATAAAAATGTTGATATTGATGTTATTTTTTTTCTGACTGCGATTTCAAAACCATGCACCAGAATCAACTTCTTTCAACTCAGTAATGCATTTTGGATGTGTACCTTGAGTTTAAAGCAGAAAAACAGGAACTTTTAGAATTTTCATTTTTTGACCAAAACGACAGGACCGGAGCTGATAAAAATGTTGATATTGATGTTATTTTTTTTCTGACTGCGATTTCAAAACCATGCACCAGAATCAACTTCTTTTAACTCAGTAATGCATTTTGGATGTGTACCTTGAGTTTAAAGCAGAAAAACAGGAACTTTTAGAATTTTCATTTTTTGACCAAAACGACAGGACCGGAGCTGATAAAAATGTTGATATTGATGTTATTTTTTTTCTGACTGCGATTTCAAAACCATGCACCAGAATCAACTTCTTTCAACTCAGTAATGCATTTTGGATGTGTACCTTGAGTTTAAAGCAGAAAAACAGGAACTTTTAGAATTTTCATTTTTTGACCAAAACGACAGCTGATAAAAATGTTGATATTGATGTTATTTTTTTTCTGACTGCGATTTCAAAACCATGCACCAGAATCAACTTCTTTCAACTCAGTAATGCATTTTGGATGTGTACCTTGAGTTTAAAGCAGAAAAACAGGAACTTTTAGAATTTTCATTTTTTGACCAAAACGACAGGACCGGAGCTGATAAAAATGTTGATATTGATGTTATTTTTTTTCTGACTGCGATTTCAAAACCATGCACCAGAATCAACTTCTTTCAACTCAGTAATGCATTTTGGATGTGTACCTTGAGTTTAAAGCAGAAAAACAGGAACTTTTAGAATTTTCATTTTTTGACCAAAACGACAGCTGATAAAAATGTTGATATTGATGTTATTTTTTTTCTGACTGCGATTTCAAAACCATGCACCAGAATCAACTTCTTTCAACTCAGTAATGCATTTTGGATGTGTACCTTGAGTTTAAAGCAGAAAAACAGGAACTTTTAGAATTTTCATTTTTTGACCAAAACGACAGGACCGGAGCTGATAAAAATGTTGATATGGATGTTATTTTTTTCCTGACTGCGATTTCAAAACCATGCACCAGAATTCACTTCTTTCAACTCAGTAATGCATTTTGGATGTGTACCTAGAGTTTAAAGCAGAAAAACAGGAACTTTTAGAATTTTCATTTTTTGACCAAAACGACAGGACCGGAGCTGATAAAAATGTTGATATTGATGTTATTTTTTTCTGACTGCGATTTCAAAACCATGCACCAGAATCAACTTCTTTCAACTCAGTAATGCATTTTGGATGTGTACCTTGAGTTTAAAGCAGAAAAACAGGAACTTTTAGAATTTTCATTTTTTGACCAAAACGACAGGACCGGAGCTGATAAAAATGTTGATATTGATGTTATTTTTTTTCTGACTGCGATTTCAAAACCATGCACCAGAATCAACTTCTTTTAACTCAGTAATGCATTTTGGATGTGTACCTTGAGTTTAAAGCAGAAAAACAGGAACTTTTAGAATTTTCATTTTTTGACCAAAACGACAGGACCGGAGCTGATAAAAATGTTGATATTGATGTTATTTTTTTTCTGACTGCGATTTCAAAACCATGCACCAGAATCAACTTCTTTCAACTCAGTAATGCATTTTGGATGTGTACCTTGAGTTTAAAGCAGAAAAACAGGAACTTTTAGAATTTTCATTTTTTGACCAAAACGACAGGACCGGAGCTGATAAAAATGTTGATATTGATGTTATTTTTTTTCTGACTGCGATTTCAAAACCATGCACCAGAATCAACTTCTTTTAACTCAGTAATGCATTTTGGATGTGTACCTTGAGTTTAAAGCAGAAAAACAGGAACTTTTAGAATTTTCATTTTTTGACCAAAACGACAGGACCGGAGCTGATAAAAATGTTGATATTGATGTTATTTTTTTTCTGACTGCGATTTCAAAACCATGCACCAGAATCAACTTCTTTCAACTCAGTAATGCATTTTGGATGTGTACCTTGAGTTTAAAGCAGAAAAACAGGAACTTTTAGAATTTTCATTTTTTGACCAAAACGACAGCTGATAAAAATGTTGATATTGATGTTATTTTTTTTCTGACTGCGATTTCAAAACCATGCACCAGAATCAACTTCTTTCAACTCAGTAATGCATTTTGGATGTGTACCTTGAGTTTAAAGCAGAAAAACAGGAACTTTTAGAATTTTCATTTTTTGACCAAAACGACAGGACCGGAGCTGATAAAAATGTTGATATTGATGTTATTTTTTTTCTGACTGCGATTTCAAAACCATGCACCAGAATCAACTTCTTTCAACTCAGTAATGCATTTTGGATGTGTACCTTGAGTTTAAAGCAGAAAAACAGGAACTTTTAGAATTTTCATTTTTTGACCAAAACGACAGCTGATAAAAATGTTGATATTGATGTTATTTTTTTTCTGACTGCGATTTCAAAACCATGCACCAGAATCAACTTCTTTCAACTCAGTAATGCATTTTGGATGTGTACCTTGAGTTTAAAGCAGAAAAACAGGAACTTTTAGAATTTTCATTTTTTGACCAAAACGACAGGACCGGAGCTGATAAAAATGTTGATATTGATGTTATTTTTTTTCTGACTGCGATTTCAAAACCATGCACCAGAATCAACTTCTTTCAACTCAGTAATGCATTTTGGATGTGTAACTTGAGTTTAAAGCAGAAAAACAGGAACTTTTAGAATTTTCATTTTTTGACCAAAACGACAGGACCGGAGCTGATAAAAATGTTGATATTGATGTTATTTTTTTTCTGACTGCGATTTCAAAACCATGCACCAGAATCAACTTCTTTCAACTCAGTAATGCATTTTGGATGTGTACCTAGAGTTTAAAGCAGAAAAAAAGGAACTTTTTGAATTTTCATTTTTTGACCAAAACGACAGGACCGGAGCTGATAAAAATGTTGATATGGATGTTATTTTTTTCCTGACTGCGATTTCAAAACCATGCACCAGAATTCACTTCTTTCAACTCAGTAATGCATTTTGGATGTGTACCTAGAGTTTAAAGCAGAAAAACAGGAACTTTTAGAATTTTCATTTTTTGACCAAAACGACAGGACCGGAGCTGATAAAAATGTTGATATTGATGTTATTTTTTTCTGACTGCGATTTCAAAACCATGCACCAGAATCAACTTCTTTCAACTCAGTAATGCATTTTGGATGTGTACCTTGAGTTTAAAGCAGAAAAACAGGAACTTTTAGAATTTTCATTTTTTGACCAAAACGACAGGTCCGGAGCTGATAAAAATGTTGATATTGATGTAATTTTTTTTCTGACTGCGGTTTCAAAACCATGCACCAGAATCAACTTCTTTCAACTCAGTAATGCATTTTGGATGTGTACCTAGAGTTTAAAGCAGAAAAACAGGAACTTTTAGAATTTTCATTTTTTGACCAAAACGACAGGACCGGAGCTGATAAAAATGTTGATATTGATGTAATTTTTTTTCTGACTGCGGTTTCAAAACCATGCACCAGAATCAACTTCTTTCAACTCAGTAATGCATTTTGGATGTGTACCTAGAGTTTAAAGCAGAAAAACAGGAACTTTTAGAATTTTCATTTTTTGACCAAAACGACAGCTGATAAAAATGTTGATATTGATGTTATTTTTTTTCTGACTGCGATTTCAAAACCATGCACCAGAATCAACTTCTTTCAACTCAGTAATGCATTTTGGATGTGTACCTTGAGTTTAAAGCAGAAAAACAGGAACTTTTAGAATTTTCATTTTTTGACCAAAACGACAGGACCGGAGCTGATAAAAATGTTGATATTGATGTTATTTTTTTTCTGACTGCGATTTCAAAACCATGCACCAGAATCAACTTCTTTCAACTCAGTAATGCATTTTGGATGTGTAACTTGAGTTTAAAGCAGAAAAACAGGAACTTTTAGAATTTTCATTTTTTGACCAAAACGACAGGACCGGAGCTGATAAAAATGTTGATATTGATGTTATTTTTTTTCTGACTGCGATTTCAAAACCATGCACCAGAATCAACTTCTTTCAACTCAGTAATGCATTTTGGATGTGTACCTAGAGTTTAAAGCAGAAAAAAAGGAACTTTTTGAATTTTCATTTTTTGACCAAAACGACAGGACCGGAGCTGATAAAAATGTTGATATGGATGTTATTTTTTTCCTGACTGCGATTTCAAAACCATGCACCAGAATTCACTTCTTTCAACTCAGTAATGCATTTTGGATGTGTACCTAGAGTTTAAAGCAGAAAAACAGGAACTTTTAGAATTTTCATTTTTTGACCAAAACGACAGGACCGGAGCTGATAAAAATGTTGATATTGATGTTATTTTTTTCTGACTGCGATTTCAAAACCATGCACCAGAATCAACTTCTTTCAACTCAGTAATGCATTTTGGATGTGTACCTTGAGTTTAAAGCAGAAAAACAGGAACTTTTAGAATTTTCATTTTTTGACCAAAACGACAGGTCCGGAGCTGATAAAAATGTTGATATTGATGTAATTTTTTTTCTGACTGCGGTTTCAAAACCATGCACCAGAATCAACTTCTTTCAACTCAGTAATGCATTTTGGATGTGTACCTAGAGTTTAAAGCAGAAAAACAGGAACTTTTAGAATTTTCATTTTTTGACCAAAACGACAGGACCGGAGCTGATAAAAATGTTGATATTGATGTAATTTTTTTTCTGACTGCGGTTTCAAAACCATGCACCAGAATCAACTTCTTTCAACTCAGTAATGCATTTTGGATGTGTACCTAGAGTTTAAAGCAGAAAAACAGGAACTTTTAGAATTTTCATTTTTTGACCAAAACGACAGGACCAGAGCTGATAAAAATGTTGATATGGATGTAATTTTTTTCTGACTGCGGTTTCAAAACCATGCACCAGAATCAACTTCTTTCAACTCAGTAATGCATTTTAGATGTGTACCTAGAGTTTAAAGCAGAAAAACAGGAACTTTTAGAATTTTCATTTGTTGACCAAAACGACAGGACCGGAGCTGATAAAAATGTTGATATGGATGTTCTTTTTTTTCTGACTGCGATTTCAAAACCATGCACCAGAATTCACTTCTTTCAACTCAGTAATGCATTTTGGATGTGTACCTAGAGTTTAAAGCAGAAAAACAGGAACTTTTAGAATTTTCATTTTTTGACCAAAACGACAGGACCGGAGCTGATAAAAATGTTGATATTAATGTTATTTTTTTTCTGACTGCGATTTCAAAACCATGCACCAGAATCAACTTCTTTCAACTCAGTAATGCATTTTGGATGTGTACCTTGAGTTTAAAGCAGAAAAACAGGAACTTTTAGAATTTTCATTTTTTCACCAAAACGACAGCTGATAAAAATGTTGATATTGATGTTATTTTTTTTCTGACTGCGATTTCAAAACCATGCACGAGAATCAACTTCTTTCAACTCAGTAATGCATTTTGGATGTGTACCTTGAGTTTAAAGCAGAAAAACAGGAACTTTTAGAATTTTCATTTTTTGACCAAAACGACAGGACCGGAGCTGATAAAAATGTTGATATTGATGTTATTTTTTTTCTGACTGCGATTTCAAAACCATGCACCAGAATCAACTTCTTTCAACTCAGTAATGCATTTTGGATGTGTACCTTGAGTTTAAAGCAGAAAAACAGGAACTTTTAGAATTTTCATTTTTTGACCAAAACGACAGGACCGGAGCTGATAAAAATGTTGATATGGATGTTATTTTTTTTCTGACTGCGATTTCAAAACCATGCACCAGAATCAACTTCTTTCAACTCAGTAATGCATTTTGGATGTGTACCTTGAGTTTAAAGCAGAAAAACAGGAACTTTTAGAATTTTCATTTTTTGACCAAAACGACAGGTCCGGAGCTGATAAAAATGTTGATATTGATGTAATTTTTTTTCTGACTGCGGTTTCAAAACCATGCACCAGAATCAACTTCTTTCAACTCAGTAATGCATTTTGGATGTGTACCTAGAGTTTAAAGCAGAAAAACAGGAACTTTTAGAATTTTCATTTTTTGACCAAAACGACAGGACCGGAGCTGATAAAAATGTTGATATTGATGTAATTTTTTTTCTGACTGCGGTTTCAAAACCATGCACCAGAATCAACTTCTTTCAACTCAGTAATGCATTTTGGATGTGTACCTAGAGTTTAAAGCAGAAAAACAGGAACTTTTAGAATTTTCATTTTTTGACCAAAACGACAGGACCAGAGCTGATAAAAATGTTGATATGGATGTAATTTTTTTCTGACTGCGGTTTCAAAACCATGCACCAGAATCAACTTCTTTCAACTCAGTAATGCATTTTGGATGTGTACCTAGAGTTTAAAGCAGAAAAACAGGAACTTTTAGAATTTTCATTTGTTGACCAAAACGACAGGACCGGAGCTGATAAAAATGTTGATATGGATGTTCTTTTTTTTCTGACTGCGATTTCAAAACCATGCACCAGAATTCACTTCTTTCAACTCAGTAATGCATTTTGGATGTGTACCTAGAGTTTAAAGCAGAAAAACAGGAACTTTTAGAATTTTCATTTTTTGACCAAAACGACAGGACCGGAGCTGATAAAAATGTTGATATTGATGTTATTTTTTTTCTGACTGCGATTTCAAAACCATGCACCAGAATCAACTTCTTTCAACTCAGTAATGCATTTTGGATGTGTACCTTGAGTTTAAAGCAGAAAAACAGGAACTTTTAGAATTTTCATTTTTTGACCAAAACGACAGGACCGGAGCTGATAAAAATGTTGATATTGATGTTATTTTTTTTCTGACTGCGATTTCAAAACCATGCACCAGAATCAACTTCTTTTAACTCAGTAATGCATTTTGGATGTGTACCTTGAGTTTAAAGCAGAAAAACAGGAACTTTTAGAATTTTCATTTTTTGACCAAAACGACAGGACCGGAGCTGATAAAAATGTTGATATTGATGTTATTTTTTTTCTGACTGCGATTTCAAAACCATGCACCAGAATCAACTTCTTTCAACTCAGTAATGCATTTTGGATGTGTACCTTGAGTTTAAAGCAGAAAAACAGGAACTTTTAGAATTTTCATTTTTTGACCAAAACGACAGCTGATAAAAATGTTGATATTGATGTTATTTTTTTTCTGACTGCGATTTCAAAACCATGCACCAGAATCAACTTCTTTCAACTCAGTAATGCATTTTGGATGTGTACCTTGAGTTTAAAGCAGAAAAACAGGAACTTTTAGAATTTTCATTTTTTGACCAAAACGACAGGACCGGAGCTGATAAAAATGTTGATATTGATGTTATTTTTTTTCTGACTGCGATTTCAAAACCATGCACCAGAATCAACTTCTTTCAACTCAGTAATGCATTTTGGATGTGTACCTTGAGTTTAAAGCAGAAAAACAGGAACTTTTAGAATTTTCATTTTTTGACCAAAACGACAGGACCGGAGCTGATAAAAATGTTGATATTGATGTTATTTTTTTTCTGACTGCGATTTCAAAACCATGCACCAGAATCAACTTCTTTCAACTCAGTAATGCATTTTGGATGTGTACCTAGAGTTTAAAGCAGAAAAAAAGGAACTTTTTGAATTTTCATTTTTTGACCAAAACGACAGGACCGGAGCTGATAAAAATGTTGATATTGATGTTATTTTTTTTCTGACTGCGATTTCAAAACCATGCACCAGAATCAACTTCTTTCAACTCAGTAATGCATTTTGGATGTGTACCTTGAGTTTAAAGCAGAAAAACAGGAACTTTTAGAATTTTCATTTTTTGACCAAAACGACAGGTCCGGAGCTGATAAAAATGTTGATATTGATGTAATGGTACTCTTTACCTAGAACGGCGCCCGCGATCAGAATCGCGGGCGTCGGGGGTAAAAAATCGCGGTCATCGCGGGCATCGCGGGTAAATCGCGGGTACATCAAAATCGTGTACCCGCGATGACCGCGATTTTCCCATAGGGAACAATGTTAAAAAGCCTAATTGATCGCGATTTTAATGTAAAATGCCTCAATGCCCGCGATTTTCCCATAGGAATCAATGTTAAATGGGCTACAGAGCCCAAATAGACCCAATTAACCCTTAAATGTCACCCCAATTTTTTTACGCCACCCCACGATCCACGCCAACCCGAAGCGTGGCGAGCGCAGCGAGCCCGCGAGGGGCGGCGGTACGCGTCCTCCGACCTTTTCATGCCCTACTATCCACGTCGGCGTGGAGTTGAGAATAGAATAGTGTGGCGAGCGCAGCGAGCCACCGAGCCCGAAGCGTGGCGAGCGCAGCGAGCCCCGCGAGGGGACGCGGATACCTTCACAGGTAAACGCGTCCCTTCGCGGGCTTCACAGGTGTCGGCGTCGCCACGGACACCTGTGAAGTCCGCGAGGGGACGCGTATAACTGTGAAGGTATCCGCGTCCCCTCGCGGGGCTCGCTGCGCTCGCCACGCTTCGGGCTCGGTGGCTCGCTGCGCTCGCCACACTATTCTATTCTCAACTCCACGCCGACGTGGATAGTAGGGCATGAAAAGGTCGAAGGACGCGTACCGCCGCCCCTCGCGGGCTCGCTGCGCTCGCCACGCTTCGGGTTGGCGTGGATCGTGGGGTGGCGTCAAAAAATTGGGGTGACATTTAAGGGTTAATTGAGCCTATTTGGGCTCTGTAGCCCATTTAACATTGATTCCTATGGTAAAATCGCGGGCATTGAGGCATTGAATGCAAAATCGCGGTCAATCTGACTTTTTAACATTGTTCCCTATGGGAAAATCGCGGTGATCGCGGGCATCGCGTCGCGGCCGTTTATGTACTGCCCGCGATCCCGCGATCACCCCGATGGGCGCCGTTCTAGGTAAAGAGTACCGATGTAATTTTTTTTCTGACTGCGGTTTCAAAACCATGCACCAGAATCAACTTCTTTCAACTCAGTAATGCATTTTGGATGTGTACCTAGAGTTTAAAGCAGAAAAACAGGAACTTTTAGAATTTTCATTTTTTGACCAAAACGACAGGACCGGAGCTGATAAAAATGTTGATATTGATGTAATTTTTTTTCTGACTGCGGTTTCAAAACCATGCACCAGAATCAACTTCTTTCAACTCAGTAATGCATTTTGGATGTGTACCTAGAGTTTAAAGCAGAAAAACAGGAACTTTTAGAATTTTCATTTTTTGACCAAAACGACAGGACCAGAGCTGATAAAAATGTTGATATGGATGTAATTTTTTTCTGACTGCGGTTTCAAAACCATGCACCAGAATCAACTTCTTTCAACTCAGTAATGCATTTTGGATGTGTACCTAGAGTTTAAAGCAGAAAAACAGGAACTTTTAGAATTTTCATTTGTTGACCAAAACGACAGGACCGGAGCTGATAAAAATGTTGATATGGATGTTCTTTTTTTTCTGACTGCGATTTCAAAACCATGCACCAGAATTCACTTCTTTCAACTCAGTAATGCATTTTGGATGTGTACCTAGAGTTTAAAGCAGAAAAACAGGAACTTTTAGAATTTTCATTTTTTGACCAAAACGACAGGACCGGAGCTGATAAAAATGTTGATATTGATGTTATTTTTTTTCTGACTGCGATTTCAAAACCATGCACCAGAATCAACTTCTTTCAACTCAGTAATGCATTTTGGATGTGTACCTTGAGTTTAAAGCAGAAAAACAGGAACTTTTAGAATTTTCATTTTTTGACCAAAACGACAGGACCGGAGCTGATAAAAATGTTGATATTGATGTTATTTTTTTTCTGACTGCGATTTCAAAACCATGCACCAGAATCAACTTCTTTTAACTCAGTAATGCATTTTGGATGTGTACCTTGAGTTTAAAGCAGAAAAACAGGAACTTTTAGAATTTTCATTTTTTGACCAAAACGACAGGACCGGAGCTGATAAAAATGTTGATATTGATGTTATTTTTTTTCTGACTGCGATTTCAAAACCATGCACCAGAATCAACTTCTTTCAACTCAGTAATGCATTTTGGATGTGTACCTTGAGTTTAAAGCAGAAAAACAGGAACTTTTAGAATTTTCATTTTTTGACCAAAACGACAGCTGATAAAAATGTTGATATTGATGTTATTTTTTTTCTGACTGCGATTTCAAAACCATGCACCAGAATCAACTTCTTTCAACTCAGTAATGCATTTTGGATGTGTACCTTGAGTTTAAAGCAGAAAAACAGGAACTTTTAGAATTTTCATTTTTTGACCAAAACGACAGGACCGGAGCTGATAAAAATGTTGATATTGATGTTATTTTTTTTCTGACTGCGATTTCAAAACCATGCACCAGAATCAACTTCTTTCAACTCAGTAATGCATTTTGGATGTGTACCTTGAGTTTAAAGCAGAAAAACAGGAACTTTTAGAATTTTCATTTTTTGACCAAAACGACAGGACCGGAGCTGATAAAAATGTTGATATTGATGTTATTTTTTTTCTGACTGCGATTTCAAAACCATGCACCAGAATCAACTTCTTTCAACTCAGTAATGCATTTTGGATGTGTACCTAGAGTTTAAAGCAGAAAAAAAGGAACTTTTTGAATTTTCATTTTTTGACCAAAACGACAGGACCGGAGCTGATAAAAATGTTGATATTGATGTTATTTTTTTTCTGACTGCGATTTCAAAACCATGCACCAGAATCAACTTCTTTCAACTCAGTAATGCATTTTGGATGTGTACCTTGAGTTTAAAGCAGAAAAACAGGAACTTTTAGAATTTTCATTTTTTGACCAAAACGACAGGTCCGGAGCTGATAAAAATGTTGATATTGATGTAATGGTACTCTTTACCTAGAACGGCGCCCGCGATCAGAATCGCGGGCGTCGGGGGTAAAAAATCGCGGTCATCGCGGGCATCGCGGGTAAATCGCGGGTACATCAAAATCGTGTACCCGCGATGACCGCGATTTTCCCATAGGGAACAATGTTAAAAAGCCTAATTGATCGCGATTTTAATGTAAAATGCCTCAATGCCCGCGATTTTCCCATAGGAATCAATGTTAAATGGGCTACAGAGCCCAAATAGACCCAATTAACCCTTAAATGTCACCCCAATTTTTTTACGCCACCCCACGATCCACGCCAACCCGAAGCGTGGCGAGCGCAGCGAGCCCGCGAGGGGCGGCGGTACGCGTCCTCCGACCTTTTCATGCCCTACTATCCACGTCGGCGTGGAGTTGAGAATAGAATAGTGTGGCGAGCGCAGCGAGCCACCGAGCCCGAAGCGTGGCGAGCGCAGCGAGCCCCGCGAGGGGACGCGGATACCTTCACAGGTAAACGCGTCCCTTCGCGGGCTTCACAGGTGTCGGCGTCGCCACGGACACCTGTGAAGTCCGCGAGGGGACGCGTATAACTGTGAAGGTATCCGCGTCCCCTCGCGGGGCTCGCTGCGCTCGCCACGCTTCGGGCTCGGTGGCTCGCTGCGCTCGCCACACTATTCTATTCTCAACTCCACGCCGACGTGGATAGTAGGGCATGAAAAGGTCGGAGGACGCGTACCGCCGCCCCTCGCGGGCTCGCTGCGCTCGCCACGCTTCGGGTTGGCGTGGATCGTGGGGTGGCGTCAAAAAATTGGGGTGACATTTAAGGGTTAATTGAGCCTATTTGGGCTCTGTAGCCCATTTAACATTGATTCCTATGGTAAAATCGCGGGCATTGAGGCATTGAATGCAAAATCGCGGTCAATCTGACTTTTTAACATTGTTCCCTATGGGAAAATCGCGGTGATCGCGGGCATCGCGTCGCGGCCGTTTATGTACTGCCCGCGATCCCGCGATCACCCCGATGGGCGCCGTTCTAGGTAAAGAGTACCGATGTAATTTTTTTTCTGACTGCGGTTTCAAAACCATGCACCAGAATCAACTTCTTTCAACTCAGTAATGCATTTTGGATGTGTACCTAGAGTTTAAAGCAGAAAAACAGGAACTTTTAGAATTTTCATTTTTTGACCAAAACGACAGGACCGGAGCTGATAAAAATGTTGATATTGATGTAATTTTTTTTCTGACTGCGGTTTCAAAACCATGCACCAGAATCAACTTCTTTCAACTCAGTAATGCATTTTGGATGTGTACCTAGAGTTTAAAGCAGAAAAACAGGAACTTTTAGAATTTTCATTTTTTGACCAAAACGACAGGACCAGAGCTGATAAAAATGTTGATATGGATGTAATTTTTTTCTGACTGCGGTTTCAAAACCATGCACCAGAATCAACTTCTTTCAACTCAGTAATGCATTTTGGATGTGTACCTAGAGTTTAAAGCAGAAAAACAGGAACTTTTAGAATTTTCATTTGTTGACCAAAACGACAGGACCGGAGCTGATAAAAATGTTGATATGGATGTTCTTTTTTTTCTGACTGCGATTTCAAAACCATGCACCAGAATTCACTTCTTTCAACTCAGTAATGCATTTTGGATGTGTACCTAGAGTTTAAAGCAGAAAAACAGGAACTTTTAGAATTTTCATTTGTTGACCAAAACGACAGGACCGGAGCTGATAAAAATGTTGATATTGATGTTATTTTTTTTCTGACTGCGATTTCAAAACCATGCACCAGAATCAACTTCTTTCAACTCAGTAATGCATTTTGGATGTGTACCTTGAGTTTAAAGCAGAAAAACAGGAACTTTTAGAATTTTCATTTTTTGACCAAAACGACAGGACCGGAGCTGATAAAAATGTTGATATTGATGTTATTTTTTTTCTGACTGCGATTTCAAAACCATGCACCAGAATCAACTTCTTTCAACTCAGTAATGCATTTTGGATGTGTACCTTGAGTTTAAAGCAGAAAAACAGGAACTTTTAGAATTTTCATTTTTTGACCAAAACGACAGGACCGGAGCTGATAAAAATGTTGATATTGATGTTATTTTTTTTCTGACTGCGATTTCAAAACCATGCACCAGAATCAACTTCTTTCAACTCAGTAATGCATTTTGGATGTGTACCTTGAGTTTAAAGCAGAAAAACAGGAACTTTTAGAATTTTCATTTTTTGACCAAAACGACAGCTGATAAAAATGTTGATATTGATGTTATTTTTTTTCTGACTGCGATTTCAAAACCATGCACGAGAATCAACTTCTTTCAACTCAGTAATGCATTTTGGATGTGTACCTTGAGTTTAAAGCAGAAAAACAGGAACTTTTAGAATTTTCATTTTTTGACCAAAACGACAGGACCGGAGCTGATAAAAATGTTGATATTGATGTTATTTTTTTTCTGACTGCGATTTCAAAACCATGCACCAGAATCAACTTCTTTCAACTCAGTAATGCATTTTGGATGTGTACCTTGAGTTTAAAGCAGAAAAACAGGAACTTTTAGAATTTTCATTTTTTGACCAAAACGACAGGACCGGAGCTGATAAAAATGTTGATATTGATGTTATTTTTTTTCTGAATGCGATTTCAAAACCATGCACCAGAATCAACTTCTTTCAACTCAGTAATGCATTTTGGATGTGTACCTTGAGTTTAAAGCAGAAAAACAGGAACTTTTAGAATTTTCATTTTTTGACCAAAACGACAGGTCCGGAGCTGATAAAAATGTTGATATTGATGTAATTTTTTTTCTGACTGCGGTTTCAAAACCATGCACCAGAATCAACTTCTTTCAACTCAGTAATGCATTTTGGATGTGTACCTAGAGTTTAAAGCAGAAAAACAGGAACTTTTAGAATTTTCATTTTTTGACCAAAACGACAGGACCGGAGCTGATAAAAATGTTGATATGGATGTAATTTTTTTCTGACTGCGGTTTCAAAACCATGCACCAGAATCAACTTCTTTCAACTCAGTAATGCATTTTGGATGTGTACCTAGAGTTTAAAGCAGAAAAACCGGAACTTTTAGAATTTTCATTTGTTGACCAAAACGACAGGACCGGAGCTGATAAAAATGTTGATATGGATGTTCTTTTTTTTCTGACTGCGATTTCAAAACCATGCACCAGAATCAACTTCTTTCAACTCAGTAATTCATTTTGGATGTGTACCTTGAGTTTAAAGCAGAAAAACAGGAACTTTTAGAATTTTCATTTTTTGACCAAAACGACAGTATCGGAGCTGATAAAAATGTTGATATTGATGTTATTTTTTTTCTGACTGCGATTTCAAAACCATGCACCAGAATCAACTTCTTTCAACTCAGTAATGCATTTTGGATGTGTACCTTGAGTTTAAAGCAGAAAAACAGGAACTTTTAGAATTTTCATTTTTTGACCAAAACGACAGGACCGGAGCTGATAAAAATGTTGATATTGATGTTATTTTTTTTCTGACTGCGATTTCAAAACCATGCACCAGAATCAACTTCTTTCAACTCAGTAATGCATTTTGGATGTGTACCTTGAGTTTAAAGCAGAAAAACAGGAACTTTTAGAATTTTCATTTTTTGACCAAAACGACAGGACCGGAGCTGATAAAAATGTTGATATTGATGTTATTTTTTTTCTGACTGAGATTTCAAAACCAGGCACCAGAATCAACTTCTTTCAACTCAGTAATGCATTTTGGATGTGTACCTTGAGTTTAAAGCAGAAAAACAGGAACTTTTAGAATTTTCATTTTTTGACCAAAACGACAGGACCGGAGCTGATAAAAATGTTGATATGGATGTTTTTTTTTTCTGACTGCGATTTCAAAACCATGCATCAAAATTCACTTCTTTCAACTCAGTAATGCATTTTGGATGTGTACCTAGAGTTTAAAGCAGAAAAACAGGATCTTTTAGAATTTTCATTTTTTGACCAAAACGACAGGACCGGAGCTGATAAAAATGTTGATATTGATGTTATTTTTTTTCTGACTGCGATTTCAAAACCATGCACCAGAATCAACTTCTTTCAACTCAGTAATGCATTTTGGATGTGTACCTTGAGTTTAAAGCAGAAAAACAGGAACTTTTAGAATTTTCATTTTTTTACCAAAACGACAGGTCCGGAGCTGATAAAAATGTTGATATTGATGTAATTTTTTTTCTGACTGCGGTTTCAAAACCATGCACCAGAATCAACTTCTTTCAACTCAGTAATGCATTTTGGATGTGTACCTAGAGTTTAAAGCAGAAAAACAGGAACTTTTAGAATTTTCATTTTTTGACCAAAACGACAGGACCGGAGCTGATAAAAATGTTGATATGGATGTAATTTTTTTCTGACTGCGGTTTCAAAACCATGCACCAGAATCAACTTCTTTCAACTCAGTAATGCATTTTGGATGTGTACCTAGAGTTTAAAGCAGAAAAACCGGAACTTTTAGAATTTTCATTTGTTGACCAAAACGACAGGACCGGAGCTGATAAAAATGTTGATATGGATGTTCTTTTTTTTCTGACTGCGATTTCAAAACCATGCACCAGAATTCACTTCTTTCAACTCAGTAATGCATTTTGGATGTGTACCTAGAGTTTAAAGCAGAAAAACAGGAACTTTTAGAATTTTCATTTTTTGACCAAAACGACAGGACCGGAGCTGATAAAAATGTTGATATTGATGTTATTTTTTTTCTGACTGCGATTTCAAAACCATGCACCAGAATTCACTTCTTTCAACTCAGTAATGCATTTTGGATGTGTACCTAGAGTTTAAAGCAGAAAAACAGGAACTTTTAGAATTTTCATTTTTTGACCAAAACGACAGGACCGGAGCTGATAAAAATGTTGATATTGATGTTATTTTTTTTCTGACTGCGATTTCAAAACCATGCACCAGAATCAACTTCTTTCAACTCAGTAATGCATTTTGGATGTGTACCTTGAGTTTAAAGCAGAAAAACAGGAACTTTTAGAATTTTCATTTTTTGACCAAAACGACAGGTCCGGAGCTGATAAAAATGTTGATATTGATGTAATTTTTTTTCTGACTGCGGTTTCAAAACCATGCACCAGAATCAACTTCTTTCAACTCAGTAATGCATTTTGGATGTGTACCTAGAGTTTAAAGCAGAAAAACAGGAACTTTTAGAATTTTCATTTTTTGACCAAAACGACAGGACCGGAGCTGATAAAAATGTTGATATGGATGTAATTTTTTTCTGACTGCGGTTTCAAAACCATGCACCAGAATCAACTTCTTTCAACTCAGTAATGCATTTTGGATGTGTACCTAGAGTTTAAAGCAGAAAAACCGGAACTTTTAGAATTTTCATTTGTTGACCAAAACGACAGGACCGGAGCTGATAAAAATGTTGATATGGATGTTCTTTTTTTTCTGACTGCGATTTCAAAACCATGCACCAGAATCAACTTCTTTCAACTCAGTAATGCATTTTGGATGTGTACCTTGAGTTTAAAGCAGAAAAACAGGAACTTTTAGAATTTTCATTTTTTGACCAAAACGACAGGACCGGAGCTGATAAAAATGTTGATATTGATGTTATTTTTTTTCTGACTGCGATTTCAAAACCATGCACCAGAATCAACTTCTTTCAACTCAGTAATGCATTTTGGATGTGTACCTTGAGTTTAAAGCAGAAAAACAGGAACTTTTAGAATTTTCATTTTTTGACCAAAACGACAGTATCGGAGCTGATAAAAATGTTGATATTGATGTTATTTTTTTTCTGACTGCGATTTCAAAACCATGCACCAGAATCAACTTCTTTCAACTCAGTAATGCATTTTGGATGTGTACCTTGAGTTTAAAGCAGAAAAACAGGAACTTTTAGAATTTTCATTTTTTGACCAAAACGACAGGACCGGAGCTGATAAAAATGTTGATATTGATGTTATTTTTTTTCTGACTGCGATTTCAAAACCATGCACCAGAATCAACTTCTTTCAACTCAGTAATGCATTTTGGATGTGTACCTTGAGTTTAAAGCAGAAAAACAGGAACTTTTAGAATTTTCATTTTTTGACCAAAACGACAGGACCGGAGCTGATAAAAATGTTGATATTGATGTTATTTTTTTTCTGACTGAGATTTCAAAACCAGGCACCAGAATCAACTTCTTTCAACTCAGTAATGCATTTTGGATGTGTACCTTGAGTTTAAAGCAGAAAAACAGGAACTTTTAGAATTTTCATTTTTTGACCAAAACGACAGGTCCGGAGCTGATAAAAATGTTGATATTGATGTAATTTTTTTTCTGACTGCGGTTTCAAAACCATGCACCAGAATCAACTTCTTTCAACTCAGTAATGCATTTTGGATGTGTACCTTGAGTTTAAAGCAGAAAAACAGGTACTTTTAGAATTTTCATTTTTTGACCAAAACGACAGGACCGGAGCTGATAAAAATGTTGATATTGATGTTATTTTTTTTCTGACTGCGATTTCAAAACCATGCACCAGAATCAACTTCTTTCAACTCAGTAATGCATTTTGGATGTGTACCTTGAGTTTAAAGCAGAAAAACAGGAACTTTTAGAATTTTCATTTTTTGACCAAAACGACAGGACCGGAGCTGATAAAAATGTTGATATTGATGTTATTTTTTTTCTGACTGCGATTTCAAAACCATGCACCAGAATCAACTTCTTTCAACTCAGTAATGCATTTTGGATGTGTACCTTGAGTTTAAAGCAGAAAAACAGGAACTTTTAGAATTTTCATTTTTTGACCAAAACGACAGGACCGGAGCTGATAAAAATGTTGATATTGATGTTATTTTTTTTCTGACTGCGATTTCAAAACCATGCACCAGAATCAACTTCTTTCAACTCAGTAATGCATTTTGGATGTGTACCTTGAGTTTAAAGCAGAAAAACAGGAACTTTTAGAATTTTCATTTTTTGACCAAAACGACAGGTCCGGAGCTGATAAAAATGTTGATATTGATGTTAATTTTTTTCTGACTGCGGTTTCAAAACCATGCACCAGAATCAACTTCTTTCAACTCAGTAATGCATTTTGGATGTGTACCTAGAGTTTAAAGCAGAAAAACAGGAACTTTTAGAATTTTCATTTTTTGACCAAAACGACAGGACCGGAGCTGATAAAAATGTTGATATGGATGTAATTTTTTTCTGACTGCGGTTTCAAAACCATGCACCAGAATCAACTTCTTTCAACTCAGTAATGCATTTTGGATGTGTACCTAGAGTTTAAAGCAGAAAAACCGGAACTTTTAGAATTTCCATTTGTTGACCAAAACGACAGGACCGGAGCTGATAAAAATGTTGATATGGATGTTCTTTTTTTTCTGACTGCGATTTCAAAACCATGCACCAGAATTCACTTCTTTCAACTCAGTAATGCATTTTGGATGTGTACCTAGAGTTTAAAGCAGAAAAACAGGAACTTTTAGAATTTTCATTTTTTGACCAAAACGACAGGACCGGAGCTGATAAAAATGTTGATATTGATGTTATTTTTTTTCTGACTGCGATTTCAAAACCATGCACCAGAATCAACTTCTTTCAACTCAGTAATGCATTTTGGATGTGTACCTTGAGTTTAAAGCAGAAAAACAGGAACTTTTAGAATTTTCATTTTTTGACCAAAACGACAGGACCGGAGCTGAGAAAAATGTTGATATTGATGTTATTTTTTTTCTGACTGCGATTTCAAAACCATGCACCAGAATCAACTTCTTTCAACTCAGTAATGCATTTTGGATGTGTACCTTGAGTTTAAAGCAGAAAAACAGGAACTTTTAGAATTTTCATTTTTTGACCAAAACGACAGGTCCGGAGCTGATAAAAATGTTGATATTGATGTAATTTTTTTTCTGACTGCGGTTTCAAAACCATGCACCAGAATCAACTTCTTTCAACTCAGTAATGCATTTTGGATGTGTACCTAGAGTTTAATGCAGAAAAACAGGAACTTTTAGAATTTTCATTTTTTGACCAAAACGACAGGACCGGAGCTGATAAAAATGTTGATATGGATGTAATTTTTTTCTGACTGCGGTTTCAAAACCATGCACCAGAATCAACTTCTTTCAACTCAGTAATGCATTTTGGATGTGTACCTAGAGTTTAAAGCAGAAAAACCGGAACTTTTAGAATTTTCATTTGTTGACCAAAACGACAGGACCGGAGCTGATAAAAATGTTGATATGGATGTTCTTTTTTTTCTGACTGCGATTTCAAAACCATGCACCAGAATCAACTTCTTTCAACTCAGTAATGCATTTTGGATGTGTACCTTGAGTTTAAAGCAGAAAAACAGGAACTTTTAGAATTTTCATTTTTTGACCAAAACGACAGGACCGGAGCTGATAAAAATGTTGATATTGATGTTATTTTTTTTCTGACTGAGATTTCAAAACCAGGCACCAGAATCAACTTCTTTCAACTCAGTAATGCATTTTGGATGTGTACCTTGAGTTTAAAGCAGAAAAACAGGAACTTTTAGAATTTTCATTTTTTGACCAAAACGACAGGACCGGAGCTGATAAAAATGTTGATATGGATGTTTTTTTTTTCTGACTGCGATTTCAAAACCATGCATCAAAATTCACTTCTTTCAACTCAGTAATGCATTTTGGATGTGTACCTAGAGTTTAAAGCAGAAAAACAGGATCTTTTAGAATTTTCATTTTTTGACCAAAACGACAGGACCGGAGCTGATAAAAATGTTGATATTGATGTTATTTTTTTTCTGACTGCGATTTCAAAACCATGCACCAGAATCAACTTCTTTCAACTCAGTAATGCATTTTGGATGTGTACCTTGAGTTTAAAGCAGAAAAACAGGAACTTTTAGAATTTTCATTTTTTGACCAAAACGACAGGTCCGGAGCTGATAAAAATGTTGATATTGATGTAATTTTTTTTCTGAATGCGGTTTCAAAACCATGCACCAGAATCAACTTCTTTCAACTCAGTAATGCATTTTGGATGTGTACCTAGAGTTTAAAGCAGAAAAACAGGAACTTTTAGAATTTTCATTTTTTGACCAAAACGACAGGACCGGAGCTGATAAAAATGTTGATATGGATGTAATTTTTTTCTGACTGCGGTTTCAAAACCATGCACCAGAATCAACTTCTTTCAACTCAGTAATGCATTTTGGATGTGTACCTAGAGTTTAAAGCAGAAAAACCGGAACTTTTAGAATTTTCATTTGTTGACCAAAACGACAGGACCGGAGCTGATAAAAATGTTGATATGGATGTTCTTTTTTTTCTGACTGCGATTTCAAAACCATGCACCAGAATTCACTTCTTTCAACTCAGTAATGCATTTTGGATGTGTACCTAGAGTTTAAAGCAGAAAAACAGGAACTTTTAGAATTTTCATTTTTTGACCAAAACGACAGGACCGGAGCTGATAAAAATGTTGATATTGATGTTATTTTTTCTGACTGCGATTTCAAAACCATGCAACAGAATTAACTTCTTTCAACTCAGTAATGCATTTTGGATGTGTACCTTGAGTTTCAAGCAGAAAAACAGGAACTTTTAGAATTTTCATTTTTTGACCAAAACGACAGGACCGGAGCTGATAAAAATGTTGATATTGATGTTATTTTTTTTCTGACTGCGATTTCAAAACCATGCACCAGAATCAACTTCTTTCAACTCAGTAATGCATTTTGGATGTGTACCTTGAGTTTAAAGCAGAAAAACAGGAACTTTTAGAATTTTCATTTTTTGACCAAAACGACAGGTCCGGAGCTGATAAAAATGTTGATATTGATGTAATTTTTTTTCTGACTGCGGTTTCAAAACCATGCACCAGAATCAACTTCTTTCAACTCAGTAATGCATTTTGGATGTGTACCTAGAGTTTAAAGCAGAAAAACAGGAACTTTTAGAATTTTCATTTTTTGACCAAAACGACAGGACCGGAGCTGATAAAAATGTTGATATGGATGTAATTTTTTTCTGACTGCGGTTTCAAAACCATGCACCAGAATCAACTTCTTTCAACTCAGTAATGCATTTTGGATGTGTACCTAGAGTTTAAAGCAGAAAAACCGGAACTTTTAGAATTTTCATTTGTTGACCAAAACGACAGGACCGGAGCTGATAAAAATGTTGATATGGATGTTCTTTTTTTTCTGACTGCGATTTCAAAACCATGCACCAGAATCAACTTCTTTCAACTCAGTAATGCATTTTGGATGTGTACCTTGAGTTTAAAGCAGAAAAACAGGAACTTTTAGAATTTTCATTTTTTGACCAAAACGACAGTATCGGAGCTGATAAAAATGTTGATATTGATGTTATTTTTTTTCTGACTGCGATTTCAAAACCATGCACCAGAATCAACTTCTTTCAACTCAGTAATGCATTTTGGATGTGTACCTTGAGTTTAAAGCAGAAAAACAGGAACTTTTAGAATTTTCATTTTTTGACCAAAACGACAGGACCGGAGCTGATAAAAATGTTGATATTGATGTTATTTTTTTTCTGACTGCGATTTCAAAACCATGCACCAGAATCAACTTCTTTCAACTCAGTAATGCATTTTGGATGTGTACCTTGAGTTTAAAGCAGAAAAACAGGAACTTTTAGAATTTTCATTTTTTGACCAAAACGACAGGTCCGGAGCTGATAAAAATGTTGATATTGATGTAATTTTTTTTCTGACTGCGGTTTCAAAACCATGCACCAGAATCAACTTCTTTCAACTCAGTAATGCATTTTGGATGTGTACCTAGAGTTTAAAGCAGAAAAACAGGAACTTTTAGAATTTTCATTTTTTGACCAAAACGACAGGACCGGAGCTGATAAAAATGTTGATATGGATGTAATTTTTTTCTGACTGCGGTTTCAAAACCATGCACCAGAATCAACTTCTTTCAACTCAGTAATGCATTTTGGATGTGTACCTAGAGTTTAAAGCAGAAAAACCGGAACTTTTAGAATTTTCATTTGTTGACCAAAACGACAGGACCGGAGCTGATAAAAATGTTGATATGGATGTTCTTTTTTTTCTGACTGCGATTTCAAAACCATGCACCAGAATCAACTTCTTTCAACTCAGTAATGCATTTTGGATGTGTACCTTGAGTTTAAAGCAGAAAAACAGGAACTTTTAGAATTTTCATTTTTTGACCAAAACGACAGTATCGGAGCTGATAAAAATGTTGATATTGATGTTATTTTTTTTCTGACTGCGATTTCAAAACCATGCACCAGAATCAACTTCTTTCAACTCAGTAATGCATTTTGGATGTGTACCTTGAGTTTAAAGCAGAAAAACAGGAACTTTTAGAATTTTCATTTTTTGACCAAAACGACAGGACCGGAGCTGATAAAAATGTTGATATTGATGTTATTTTTTTTCTGACTGCGATTTCAAAACCATGCACCAGAATCAACTTCTTTCAACTCAGTAATGCATTTTGGATGTGTACCTTGAGTTTAAAGCAGAAAAACAGGAACTTTTAGAATTTTCATTTTTTGACCAAAACGACAGGACCGGAGCTGATAAAAATGTTGATATTGATGTTATTTTTTTTCTGACTGAGATTTCAAAACCAGGCACCAGAATCAACTTCTTTCAACTCAGTAATGCATTTTGGATGTGTACCTTGAGTTTAAAGCAGAAAAACAGGAACTTTTAGAATTTTCATTTTTTGACCAAAACGACAGGTCCGGAGCTGATAAAAATGTTGATATTGATGTAATTTTTTTTCTGACTGCGGTTTCAAAACCATGCACCAGAATCAACTTCTTTCAACTCAGTAATGCATTTTGGATGTGTACCTTGAGTTTAAAGCAGAAAAACAGGTACTTTTAGAATTTTCATTTTTTGACCAAAACGACAGGACCGGAGCTGATAAAAATGTTGATATTGATGTTATTTTTTTTCTGACTGCGATTTCAAAACCATGCACCAGAATCAACTTCTTTCAACTCAGTAATGCATTTTGGATGTGTACCTTGAGTTTAAAGCAGAAAAACAGGAACTTTTAGAATTTTCATTTTTTGACCAAAACGACAGGACCGGAGCTGATAAAAATGTTGATATTGATGTTATTTTTTTTCTGACTGCGATTTCAAAACCATGCACCAGAATCAACTTCTTTCAACTCAGTAATGCATTTTGGATGTGTACCTTGAGTTTAAAGCAGAAAAACAGGAACTTTTAGAATTTTCATTTTTTGACCAAAACGACAGGACCGGAGCTGATAAAAATGTTGATATTGATGTTATTTTCTTTCTGACTGCGATTTCAAAACCATGCACCAGAATCAACTTCTTTCAACTCAGTAATGCATTTTGGATGTGTACCTTGAGTTTAAAGCAGAAAAACAGGAACTTTTAGAATTTTCATTTTTTGACCAAAACGACAGGTCCGGAGCTGATAAAAATGTTGATATTGATGTAAATTTTTTTCTGACTGCGGTTTCAAAACCATGCACCAGAATCAACTTCTTTCAACTCAGTAATGCATTTTGGATGTGTACCTAGAGTTTAAAGCAGAAAAACAGGAACTTTTAGAATTTTCATTTTTTGACCAAAACGACAGGACCGGAGCTGATAAAAATGTTGATATGGATGTAATTTTTTTCTGACTGCGGTTTCAAAACCATGCACCAGAATCAACTTCTTTCAACTCAGTAATGCATTTTGGATGTGTACCTAGAGTTTAAAGCAGAAAAACCGGAACTTTTAGAATTTCCATTTGTTGACCAAAACGACAGGACCGGAGCTGATAAAAATGTTGATATGGATGTTCTTTTTTTTCTGACTGGGATTTCAAAACCATGCACCAGAATTCACTTCTTTCAACTCAGTAATGCATTTTGGATGTGTACCTAGAGTTTAAAGCAGAAAAACAGGAACTTTTAGAATTTTCATTTTTTGACCAAAACGACAGGACCGGAGCTGATAAAAATGTTGATATTGATGTTATTTTTTTTCTGACTGCGATTTCAAAACCATGCACCAGAATCAACTTCTTTCAACTCAGTAATGCATTTTGGATGTGTACCTTGAGTTTAAAGCAGAAAAACAGGAACTTTTAGAATTTTCATTTTTTGACCAAAACGACAGGACCGGAGCTGATAAAAATGTTGATATTGATGTTATTTTTTTTCTGACTGCGATTTCAAAACCATGCACCAGAATCAACTTCTTTCAACTCAGTAATGCATTTTGGATGTGTACCTTGAGTTTAAAGCAGAAAAACAGGAACTTTTAGAATTTTCATTTTTTGACCAAAACGACAGGTCCGGAGCTGATAAAAATGTTGATATTGATGTAATTTTTTTTCTGACTGCGGTTTCAAAACCATGCACCAGAATCAACTTCTTTCAACTCAGTAATGCATTTTGGATGTGTACCTAGAGTTTAAAGCAGAAAAACAGGAACTTTTAGAATTTTCATTTTTTGACCAAAACGACAGGACCGGAGCTGATAAAAATGTTGATATGGATGTAATTTTTTTCTGACTGCGGTTTCAAAACCATGCACCAGAATCAACTTCTTTCAACTCAGTAATGCATTTTGGATGTGTACCTAGAGTTTAAAGCAGAAAAACCGGAACTTTTAGAATTTTCATTTGTTGACCAAAACGACAGGACCGGAGCTGATAAAAATGTTGATATGGATGTTCTTTTTTTTCTGACTGCGATTTCAAAACCATGCTCCAGAATTCACTTCTTTCAACTCAGTAATGCATTTTGGATGTGTACCTAGAGTTTAAAGCAGAAAAACAGGAACTTTTAGAATTTTCATTTTTTGACCAAAACGACAGTACCGGAGCTGATAAAAATGTTGATATTGATGTTATTTTTTTTCTGACTGCGATTTCAAAACCATGCACCAGAATCAACTTATTTCAACTCAGTATTGCATTTTGGATGTGTACCTTGAGTTTAAAGCAGAAAAACAGGAACTTTTAGAATTTTCATTTTTTGACCAAAACGACAGGACCGGAGCTGATAAAAATGTTGATATTGATGTTATTTTTTTTCTGACTGCGATTTCAAAACCATGCACCAGAATCAACTTCTTTCAACTCAGTAATGCATTTTGGATGTGTACCTTGAGTTTAAAGCAGAAAAACAGGAACTTTTAGAATTTTCATTTTTTGACCAAAACGACAGGACCGGAGCTGATAAAAATGTTGATATTGATGTTATTTTTTTTATGACTGCGATTTCAAAACCAGGCACCAGAATCAACTTCTTTCAACTCAGTAATGCATTTTGGATGTGTACCTTGAGTTTAAAGCAGAAAAACAGGAACTTTTAGAATTTTCATTTTTTGACCAAAACGACAGGACCGGAGCTGATAAAAATGTTGATATGGATGTTTTTTTTTTCTGACTGCGATTTCAAAACCATGCATCAAAATTCACTTCTTTCAACTCAGTAATGCATTTTGGATGTGTACCTAGAGTTTAAAGCAGAAAAACAGGATCTTTTAGAATTTTCATTTTTTTTAAACAAAACGACAGGACCGGAGCTGATAAAAATGTTGATATGGATGTTATTTTTTTTCTGACTGCGATTTCAAAACCATGCACCAGAATTCACTTCTTTCAACTCAGTAATGCATTTTGGATGTGTACCTAGAGTTTAAAGCAGAAAAAAAGGAACTTTTTGAATTTTCATTTTTTGACCAAAACGACAGGACCGGAGCTGATAAAAATGTTGATATGGATGTTATTTTTTTCCTGACTGCGATTTCAAAACCATGCACCAGAATTCACTTCTTTCAACTCAGTAATGCATTTTGGATGTGTACCTAGAGTTTAAAGCAGAAAAACAGGAACTTTTAGAATTTTCATTTTTTGACCAAAACGACAGGACCGGAGCTGATAAAAATGTTGATATGGATGTTATTTTTTTTCTGACTGCGATTTCAAAACCATGCACCAGAATCAACTTCTTTCAACTCAGTAATGCATTTTGGATGTGTACCTTGAGTTTAAAGCAGAAAAACAGGAACTTTTAGAATTTTCATTTTTTGACCAAAACGACAGGTCCGGAGCTGATAAAAATGTTGATATTGATGTAATTTTTTTTCTGACTGCGGTTTCAAAACCATGCACCAGAATCAACTTCTTTCAACTCAGTAATGCATTTTGGATGTGTACCTAGAGTTTAAAGCAGAAAAACAGGAACTTTTAGAATTTTCATTTTTTGACCAAAACGACAGGACCGGAGCTGATAAAAATGTTGATATTGATGTAATTTTTTTTCTGACTGCGGTTTCAAAACCATGCACCAGAATCAACTTCTTTCAACTCAGTAATGCATTTTGGATGTGTACCTAGAGTTTAAAGCAGAAAAACAGGAACTTTTAGAATTTTCATTTTTTGACCAAAACGACAGGACCAGAGCTGATAAAAATGTTGATATGGATGTAATTTTTTTCTGACTGCGGTTTCAAAACCATGCACCAGAATCAACTTCTTTCAACTCAGTAATGCATTTTGGATGTGTACCTAGAGTTTAAAGCAGAAAAACAGGAACTTTTAGAATTTTCATTTGTTGACCAAAACGACAGGACCGGAGCTGATAAAAATGTTGATATGGATGTTCTTTTTTTTCTGACTGCGATTTCAAAACCATGCACCAGAATCAACTTCTTTTAACTCAATAATGCATTTTGGATGTGTACCTTGAGTTTAAAGCAGAAAAACAGGAACTTTTAGAATTTTCATTTTTTGACCAAAACGACAGCTGATAAAAATGTTGATATTGATGTTATTTTTTTTCTGACTGCGATTTCAAAACCATGCACCAGAATCAACTTCTTTCAACTCAGTAATGCATTTTGGATGTGTACCTAGAGTTTAAAGCAGAAAAAAAGGAACTTTTTGAATTTTCATTTTTTGACCAAAACGACAGGACCGGAGCTGATAAAAATGTTGATATTGATGTAATTTTTTTTCTGACTGCGGTTTCAAAACCATGCACCAGAATCAACTTCTTTCAACTCAGTAATGCATTTTGGATGTGTACCTAGAGTTTAAAGCAGAAAAACAGGAACTTTTAGAATTTTCATTTTTTGACCAAAACGACAGGACCAGAGCTGATAAAAATGTTGATATTGATGTTATTTTTTTTCTGACTGCGATTTCAAAACCATGCACCAGAATCAACTTCTTTCAACTCAGTAATGCATTTTGGATGTGTACCTAGAGTTTAAAGCAGAAAAACAGGAACTTTTAGAATTTTCATTTTTTGACCAAAACGACAGGACCGGAGCTGATAAAAATGTTGATATTGATGTAATTTTTTTTCTGACTGCGGTTTCAAAACCATGCACCAGAATCAACTTCTTTCAACTCAGTAATGCATTTTGGATGTGTACCTAGAGTTTAAAGCAGAAAAACAGGAACTTTTAGAATTTTCATTTTTTGACCAAAACGACAGGACCAGAGCTGATAAAAATGTTGATATGGATGTAATTTTTTTCTGACTGCGGTTTCAAAACCATGCACCAGAATCAACTTCTTTCAACTCAGTAATGCATTTTGGATGTGTACCTAGAGTTTAAAGCAGAAAAACAGGAACTTTTAGAATTTTCATTTGTTGACCAAAACGACAGGACCGGAGCTGATAAAAATGTTGATATGGATGTTCTTTTTTTTCTGACTGCGATTTCAAAACCATGCACCAGAATTCACTTCTTTCAACTCAGTAATGCATTTTGGATGTGTACCTAGAGTTTAAAGCAGAAAAACAGGAACTTTTAGAATTTTCATTTTTTGACCAAAACGACAGGACCGGAGCTGATAAAAATGTTGATATTAATGTTATTTTTTTTCTGACTGCGATTTCAAAACCATGCACCAGAATCAACTTCTTTCAACTCAGTAATGCATTTTGGATGTGTACCTTGAGTTTAAAGCAGAAAAACAGGAACTTTTAGAATTTTCATTTTTTGACCAAAACGACAGAACCGGAGCTGATAAAAATGTTGATATTGATGTTATTTTTTTCTGACTGCGATTTCAAAACCATGCACCAGAATCAACTTCTTTCAACTCAGTAATGCATTTTGGATGTGTACCTTGAGTTTAAAGCAGAAAAACAGGAACTTTTAGAATTTTCATTTTTTGACCAAAACGACAGGACCGGAGCTGATAAAAATGTTGATATTGATGTTATTTTTTTTCTGACTGCGATTTCAAAACCATGCACCAGAATCAACTTATTTCAACTCAGTAATGCATTTTGGATGTGTACCTTGAGTTTAAAGCAGAAAAACAGGAACTTTTAGAATTTTCATTTTTTGACCAAAACGACAGCTGATAAAAATGTTGATATTGATGTTATTTTTTTTCTGACTGCGATTTCAAAACCATGCACGAGAATCAACTTCTTTCAACTCAGTAATGCATTTTGGATGTGTACCTTGAGTTTAAAGCAGAAAAACAGGAACTTTTAGAATTTTCATTTTTTGACCAAAACGACAGGACCGGAGCTGATAAAAATGTTGATATTGATGTTATTTTTTTTCTGACTGCGATTTCAAAACCATGCACCAGAATCAACTTCTTTCAACTCAGTAATGCATTTTGGATGTGTACCTTGAGTTTAAAGCAGAAAAACAGGAACTTTTAGAATTTTCATTTTTTGACCAAAACGACAGGTCCGGAGCTGATAAAAATGTTGATATTGATGTAATTATTTTTCTGACTGCGGTTTCAAAACCATGCACCAGAATCAACTTCTTTCAACTCAGTAATGCATTTTGGATGTGTACCTAGAGTTTAAAGCAGAAAAACAGGAACTTTTAGAATTTTAATTTTTTGACCAAAACGACAGGACCGGAGCTGATAAAAATGTTGATATTGATGTAATTTTTTTTCTGACTGCGGTTTCAAAACCATGCACCAGAATCAACTTCTTTCAACTCAGTAATGCATTTTGGATGTGTACCTAGAGTTTAAAGCAGAAAAACAGGAACTTTTAGAATTTTCATTTTTTGACCAAAACGACAGGACCAGAGCTGATAAAAATGTTGATATGGATGTAATTTTTTTCTGACTGCGGTTTCAAAACCATGCACCAGAATCAACTTCTTTCAACTCAGTAATGCATTTTGGATGTGTACCTAGAGTTTAAAGCAGAAAAACAGGAACTTTTAGAATTTTCATTTGTTGACCAAAACGACAGGACCGGAGCTGATAAAAATGTTGATATGGATGTTCTTTTTTTTCTGACTGCGATTTCAAAACCATGCACCAGAATTCACTTCTTTCAACTCAGTAATGCATTTTGGATGTGTACCTAGAGTTTAAAGCAGAAAAACAGGAACTTTTAGAATTTTCATTTTTTGACCAAAACGACAGGACCGGAGCTGATAAAAATGTTGATATTGATGTTATTTTTTTTCTGACTGCGATTTCAAAACCATGCACGAGAATCAACTTCTTTCAACTCAGTAATGCATTTTGGATGTGTACCTTGAGTTTAAAGCAGAAAAACAGGAACTTTTAGAATTTTCATTTTTTGACCAAAACGACAGGACCGGAGCTGATAAAAATGTTGATATTGATGTTATTTTTTTTCTGACTGCGATTTCAAAACCATGCACCAGAATCAACTTCTTTCAACTCAGTAATGCATTTTGGATGTGTACCTTGAGTTTAAAGCAGAAAAACAGGAACTTTTAGAATTTTCATTTTTTGACCAAAACGACAGGTCCGGAGCTGATAAAAATGTTGATATTGATGTAATTTTTTTTCTGACTGCGGTTTCAAAACCATGCACCAGAATCAACTTCTTTCAACTCAGTAATGCATTTTGGATGTGTACCTAGAGTTTAAAGCAGAAAAACAGGAACTTTTAGAATTTTCATTTTTTGACCAAAACGACAGGACCGGAGCTGATAAAAATGTTGATATTGATGTAATTTTTTTTCTGACTGCGGTTTCAAAACCATGCACCAGAATCAACTTCTTTCAACTCAGTAATGCATTTTGGATGTGTACCTAGAGTTTAAAGCAGAAAAACAGGAACTTTTAGAATTTTCATTTTTTGACCAAAACGACAGGACCAGAGCTGATAAAAATGTTGATATGGATGTAATTTTTTTCTGACTGCGGTTTCAAAACCATGCACCAGAATCAACTTCTTTCAACTCAGTAATGCATTTTGGATGTGTACCTAGAGTTTAAAGCAGAAAAACAGGAACTTTTAGAATTTTCATTTGTTGACCAAAACGACAGGACCGGAGCTGATAAAAATGTTGATATGGATGTTCTTTTTTTTCTGACTGCGATTTCAAAACCATGCACCAGAATTCACTTCTTTCAACTCAGTAATGCATTTTGGATGTGTACCTAGAGTTTAAAGCAGAAAAACAGGAACTTTTAGAATTTTCATTTTTTGACCAAAACGTCAGGACCGGAGCTGATAAAAATGTTGATATTGATGTTATTTTTTTTCTGACTGCGATTTCAAAACCATGCACCAGAATCAACTTCTTTCAACTCAGTAATGCATTTTGGATGTGTACCTTGAGTTTAAAGCAGAAAAACAGGAACTTTTAGAATTTTCATTTTTTGACCAAAACGACAGGACCGGAGCTGATAAAAATGTTGATATTGATGTTATTTTTTTTCTGACTGCGATTTCAAAACCATGCACCAGAATCAACTTCTTTTAACTCAGTAATGCATTTTGGATGTGTACCTTGAGTTTAAAGCAGAAAAACAGGAACTTTTAGAATTTTCATTTTTTGACCAAAACGACAGGACCGGAGCTGATAAAAATGTTGATATTGATGTTATTTTTTTTCTGACTGCGATTTCAAAACCATGCACCAGAATCAACTTCTTTCAACTCAGTAATGCATTTTGGATGTGTACCTTGAGTTTAAAGCAGAAAAACAGGAACTTTTAGAATTTTCATTTTTTGACCAAAACGACAGCTGATAAAAATGTTGATATTGATGTTATTTTTTTTCTGACTGCGATTTCAAAACCATGCACCAGAATCAACTTCTTTCAACTCAGTAATGCATTTTGGATGTGTACCTTGAGTTTAAAGCAGAAAAACAGGAACTTTTAGAATTTTCATTTTTTGACCAAAACGACAGGACCGGAGCTGATAAAAATGTTGATATTGATGTTATTTTTTTTCTGACTGCGATTTCAAAACCATGCACCAGAATCAACTTCTTTCAACTCAGTAATGCATTTTGGATGTGTACCTTGAGTTTAAAGCAGAAAAACAGGAACTTTTAGAATTTTCATTTTTTGACCAAAACGACAGGACCGGAGCTGATAAAAATGTTGATATTGATGTTATTTTTTTTCTGACTGCGATTTCAAAACCATGCACCAGAATCAACTTCTTTCAACTCAGTAATGCATTTTGGATGTGTACCTAGAGTTTAAAGCAGAAAAAAAGGAACTTTTTGAATTTTCATTTTTTGACCAAAACGACAGGACCGGAGCTGATAAAAATGTTGATATTGATGTTATTTTTTTTCTGACTGCGATTTCAAAACCATGCACCAGAATCAACTTCTTTCAACTCAGTAATGCATTTTGGATGTGTACCTTGAGTTTAAAGCAGAAAAACAGGAACTTTTAGAATTTTCATTTTTTGACAAAAACGACAGGTCCGGAGCTGATAAAAATGTTGATATTGATGTAATGGTACTCTTTACCTAGAACGGCGCCCGCGATCAGAATCGCGGGCGTCGGGGGTAAAAAATCGCGGTCATCGCGGGCATCGCGGGTAAATCGCGGGTACATCAAAATCGTGTACCCGCGATGACCGCGATTTTCCCATAGGGAACAATGTTAAAAAGCCTAATTGATCGCGATTTTAATGTAAAATGCCTCAATGCCCGCGATTTTCCCATATGAATCAATGTTAAATGGGCTACAGAGCCCAAATAGACCCAATTAACCCTTAAATGTCACCCCAATTTTTTTACGCCACCCCACGATCCACGCCAACCCGAAGCGTGGCGAGCGCAGCGAGCCCGCGAGGGGCGGCGGTACGCGTCCTCCGACCTTTTCATGCCCTACTATCCACGTCGGCGTGGAGTTGAGAATAGAATAGTGTGGCGAGCGCAGCGAGCCACCGAGCCCGAAGCGTGGCGAGCGCAGCGAGCCCCGCGAGGGGACGCGGATACCTTCACAGGTAAACGCGTCCCTTCGCGGGCTTCACAGGTGTCGGCGTCGCCACGGACACCTGTGAAGTCCGCGAGGGGACGCGTATAACTGTGAAGGTATCCGCGTCCCCTCGCGGGGCTCGCTGCGCTCGCCACGCTTCGGGCTCGGTGGCTCGCCACACTATTCTATTCTCAACTCCACGCCGACGTGGATAGTAGGGCATGAAAAGGTCGGAGGACGCGTACCGCCGCCCCTCGCGGGCTCGCTGCGCTCGCCACGCTTCGGGTTGGCGTGGATCGTGGGGTGGCGTCAAAAAATTGGGGTGACATTTAAGGGTTAATTGAGCCTATTTGGGCTCTGTAGCCCATTTAACATTGATTCCTATGGTAAAATCGCGGGCATTGAGGCATTGAATGCAAAATCGCGGTCAATCTGACTTTTTAACATTGTTCCCTATGGGAAAATCGCGGTGATCGCGGGCATCGCGTCGCGGCCGTTTATGTACTGCCCGCGATCCCGCGATCACCCCGATGGGCGCCGTTCTAGGTAAAGAGTACCGATGTAATTTTTTTTCTGACTGCAGTTTCAAAACCATGCACCAGAATCAACTTCTTTCAACTCAGTAATGCATTTTGGATGTGTACCTAGAGTTTAAAGCAGAAAAACAGGAACTTTTAGAATTTTCATTTTTTGACCAAAACGACAGGACCGGAGCTGATAAAAATGTTGATATTGATGTAATTTTTTTTCTGACTGCGGTTTCAAAACCATGCACCAGAATCAACTTCTTTCAACTCAGTAATGCATTTTGGATGTGTACCTAGAGTTTAAAGCAGAAAAACAGGAACTTTTAGAATTTTCATTTTTTGACCAAAACGACAGGACCAGAGCTGATAAAAATGTTGATATGGATGTAATTTTTTTCTGACTGCGGTTTCAAAACCATGCACCAGAATCAACTTCTTTCAACTCAGTAATGCATTTTGGATGTGTACCTAGAGTTTAAAGCAGAAAAACAGGAACTTTTAGAATTTTCATTTGTTGACCAAAACGACAGGACCGGAGCTGATAAAAATGTTGATATGGATGTTCTTTTTTTTCTGACTGCGATTTCAAAACCATGCACCAGAATTCACTTCTTTCAACTCAGTAATGCATTTTGGATGTGTACCTAGAGTTTAAAGCAGAAAAACAGGAACTTTTAGAATTTTCATTTTTTGACCAAAACGACAGGACCGGAGCTGATAAAAATGTTGATATTAATGTTATTTTTTTTCTGACTGCGATTTCAAAACCATGCACCAGAATCAACTTCTTTCAACTCAGTAATGCATTTTGGATGTGTACCTTGAGTTTAAAGCAGAAAAACAGGAACTTTTAGAATTTTCATTTTTTGACCAAAACGACAGGACCGGAGCTGATAAAAATGTTGATATTGATGTTATTTTTTTTCTGACTGCGATTTCAAAACCATGCACCAGAATCAACTTCTTTCAACTCAGTAATGCATTTTGGATGTGTACCTTGAGTTTAAAGCAGAAAAACAGGAACTTTTAGAATTTTCATTTTTTGACCAAAACGACAGGACCGGAGCTGATAAAAATGTTGATATTGATGTTATTTTTTTTCTGACTGCGATTTCAAAACCATGCACCAGAATCAACTTCTTTCAACTCAGTAATGCATTTTGGATGTGTACCTTGAGTTTAAAGCAGAAAAACAGGAACTTTTAGAATTTTCATTTTTTGACCAAAACGACAGCTGATAAAAATGTTGATATTGATGTTATTTTTTTTCTGACTGCGATTTCAAAACCATGCACGAGAATCAACTTCTTTCAACTCAGTAATGCATTTTGGATGTGTACCTTGAGTTTAAAGCAGAAAAACAGGAACTTTTAGAATTTTCATTTTTTGACCAAAACGACAGGACCGGAGCTGATAAAAATGTTGATATTGATGTTATTTTTTTTCTGACTGCGATTTCAAAACCATGCACCAGAATCAACTTCTTTCAACTCAGTAATGCATTTTGGATGTGTACCTTGAGTTTAAAGCAGAAAAACAGGAACTTTTAGAATTTTCATTTTTTGACCAAAACGACAGGACCGGAGCTGATAAAAATGTTGATATTGATGTTATTTTTTTTCTGACTGCGATTTCAAAACCATGCACCAGAATCAACTTCTTTCAACTCAGTAATGCATTTTGGATGTGTACCTTGAGTTTAAAGCAGAAAAACAGGAACTTTTAGAATTTTCATTTTTTGACCAAAACGACAGGTCCGGAGCTGATAAAAATGTTGATATTGATGTAATTTTTTTTCTGACTGCGGTTTCAAAACCATGCACCAGAATCAACTTCTTTCAACTCAGTAATGCATTTTGGATGTGTACCTAGAGTTTAAAGCAGAAAAACAGGAACTTTTAGAATTTTCATTTTTTGACCAAAACGACAGGACCGGAGCTGATAAAAATGTTGATATGGATGTAATTTTTTTCTGACTGCGGTTTCAAAACCATGCACCAGAATCAACTTCTTTCAACTCAGTAATGCATTTTGGATGTGTACCTTGAGTTTAAAGCAGAAAAACCGGAACTTTTAGAATTTTCATTTGTTGACCAAAACGACAGGACCGGAGCTGATAAAAATGTTGATATGGATGTTCTTTTTTTTCTGACTGCGATTTCAAAACCATGCACCAGAATCAACTTCTTTCAACTCAGTAATGCATTTTGGATGTGTACCTTGAGTTTAAAGCAGAAAAACAGGAACTTTTAGAATTTTCATTTTTTGACCAAAACGACAGTATCGGAGCTGATAAAAATGTTGATATTGATGTTATTTTTTTTCTGACTGCGATTTCAAAACCATGCACCAGAATCAACTTCTTTCAACTCAGTAATGCATTTTGGATGTGTACCTTGAGTTTAAAGCAGAAAAACAGGAACTTTTAGAATTTTCATTTTTTGACCAAAACGACAGGACCGGAGCTGATAAAAATGTTGATATTGATGTTATTTTTTTTCTGACTGCGATTTCAAAACCATGCACCAGAATCAACTTCTTTCAACTCAGTAATGCATTTTGGATGTGTACCTTGAGTTTAAAGCAGAAAAACAGGAACTTTTAGAATTTTCATTTTTTGACCAAAACGACAGGACCGGAGCTGATAAAAATGTTGATATTGATGTTATTTTTTTTCTGACTGAGATTTCAAAACCAGGCACCAGAATCAACTTCTTTCAACTCAGTAATGCATTTTGGATGTGTACCTTGAGTTTAAAGCAGAAAAACAAGAACTTTTAGTATTTTTATTTTTTGACCAAAACGACAGGACCGGAGCTGATAAAAATGTTGATATGGATGTTTTTTTTTTCTGACTGCGATTTCAAAACCATGCATCAAAATTCACTTCTTTCAACTCAGTAATGCATTTTGGATGTGTACCTAGAGTTTAAAGCAGAAAAACAGGATCTTTTAGAATTTTCATTTTTTGACCAAAACGACAGGACCGGAGCTGATAAAAATGTTGATATTGATGTTATTTTTTTTCTGACTGCGATTTCAAAACCATGCACCAGAATCAACTTCTTTCAACTCAGTAATGCATTTTGGATGTGTACCTTGAGTTTAAAGCAGAAAAACAGGAACTTTTAGAATTTTCATTTTTTTACCAAAACGACAGGTCCGGAGCTGATAAAAATGTTGATATTGATGTAATTTTTTTTCTGACTGCGGTTTCAAAACCATGCACCAGAATCAACTTCTTTCAACTCAGTAATGCATTTTGGATGTGTACCTAGAGTTTAAAGCAGAAAAACAGGAACTTTTAGAATTTTCATTTTTTGACCAAAACGACAGGACCGGAGCTGATAAAAATGTTGATATGGATGTAATTTTTTTCTGACTGCGGTTTCAAAACCATGCACCAGAATCAACTTCTTTCAACTCAGTAATGCATTTTGGATGTGTACCTAGAGTTTAAAGCAGAAAAACCGGAACTTTTAGAATTTTCATTTGTTGACCAAAACGACAGGACCGGAGCTGATAAAAATGTTGATATGGATGTTCTTTTTTTTCTGACTGCGATTTCAAAACCATGCACCAGAATTCACTTCTTTCAACTCAGTAATGCATTTTGGATGTGTACCTAGAGTTTAAAGCAGAAAAACAGGAACTTTTAGAATTTTCATTTTTTGACCAAAACGACAGGACCGGAGCTGATAAAAATGTTGATATTGATGTTATTTTTTTCTGACTGCGATTTCAAAACCATGCAACAGAATTAACTTCTTTCAACTCAGTAATGCATTTTGGATGTGTACCTTGAGTTTAAAGCAGAAAAACAGGAACTTTTAGAATTTTCATTTTTTGACCAAAACGACAGGTCCGGAGCTGATAAAAATGTTGATATTGATGTAATTTTTTTTCTGACTGCGGTTTCAAAACCATGCACCAGAATCAACTTCTTTCAACTCAGTAATGCATTTTGGATGTGTACCTAGAGTTTAAAGCAGAAAAACAGGAACTTTTAGAATTTTCATTTTTTGACCAAAACGACAGGACCGGAGCTGATAAAAATGTTGATATGGATGTAATTTTTTTCTGACTGCGGTTTCAAAACCATGCACCAGAATCAACTTCTTTCAACTCAGTAATGCATTTTGGATGTGTACCTAGAGTTTAAAGCAGAAAAACAGGAACTTTTAGAATTTTCATTTGTTAACCAAAACGACAGGACCGGAGCTGATAAAAATGTTGATATGGATGTTCTTTTTTTTCTGACTGCGATTTCAAAACCATGCACCAGAATCAACTTCTTTCAACTCAGTAATGCATTTTGGATGTGTACCTTGAGTTTAAAGCAGAAAAACAGGAACTTTTAGAATTTTCATTTTTTGACCAAAACGACAGTATCGGAGCTGATAAAAATGTTGATATTGATGTTATTTTTTTTCTGACTGCGATTTCAAAACCATGCACCAGAATCAACTTCTTTCAACTCAGTAATGCATTTTGGATGTGTACCTTGAGTTTAAAGCAGAAAAACAGGAACTTTTAGAATTTTCATTTTTTGACCAAAACGACAGGACCGGAGCTGATAAAAATGTTGATATTGATGTTATTTTTTTTCTGACTGCGATTTCAAAACCATGCACCAGAATCAACTTCTTTCAACTCAGTAATGCATTTTGGATGTGTACCTTGAGTTTAAAGCAGAAAAACAGGAACTTTTAGAATTTTCATTTTTTGACCAAAACGACAGGACCGGAGCTGATAAAAATGTTGATATTGATGTTATTTTTTTTCTGACTGAGATTTCAAAACCATGCACCAGAATCAACTTCTTTCAACTCAGTAATGCATTTTGGATGTGTACCTTGAGTTTAAAGCAGAAAAACAGGAACTTTTAGAATTTTCATTTTTTGACCAAAACGACAGGTCCGGAGCTGATAAAAATGTTGATATTGATGTAATTTTTTTTCTGACTGCGGTTTCAAAACCATGCACCAGAATCAACTTCTTTCAACTCAGTAATGCATTTTGGATGTGTACCTAGAGTTTAAAGCAGAAAAACAGGAACTTTTAGAATTTTCATTTTTTGACCAAAACGACAGGACCGGAGCTGATAAAAATGTTGATATGGATGTATTTTTTTTTGACTGCGGTTTCAAAACCATGCACCAGAATCAACTTCTTTCAACTCAGTAATGCATTTTGGATGTGTACCTAGAGTTTAAAGCAGAAAAACAGGAACTTTTAGAATTTTCATTTGTTGACCAAAACGACAGGACCGGAGCTGATAAAAATGTTGATATGGATGTTCTTTTTTTTCTGACTGCGATTTCAAAACCATGCACCAGAATTCACTTCTTTCAACTCAGTAATGCATTTTGGATGTGTACCTAGAGTTTAAAGCAGAAAAACAGGAACTTTTAGAATTTTCATTTTTTGACCAAAACGACAGGACCGGAGCTGATAAAAATGTTGATATTGATGTTATTTTTTTTCTGACTGCGATTTCAAAACCATGCACCAGAATCAACTTCTTTCAACTCAGTAATGCATTTTGGATGTGTACCTTGAGTTTAAAGCAGAAAAACAGGAACTTTTAGAATTTTCATTTTTTGACCAAAACGACAGGACCGGAGCTGATAAAAATGTTGATATTGATGTTATTTTTTTTCTGACTGCGATTTCAAAACCATGCACCAGAATCAACTTCTTTCAACTCAGTAATGCATTTTGGATGTGTACCTTGAGTTTAAAGCAGAAAAACAGGAACTTTTAGAATTTTCATTTTTTGACCAAAACGACAGGACCGGAGCTGATAAAAATGTTGATATTGATGTTATTTTTTTTCTGACTGCGATTTCAAAACCATGCACCAGAATCAACTTCTTTCAACTCAGTAATGCATTTTGGATGTGTACCTAGAGTTTAAAGCAGAAAAACAGGAACTTTTAGAATTTTCATTTTTTGACCAAAACGACAGTACCGGAGCTGATAAAAATGTTGATATTGATGTTATTTTTTTTCTGACTGCGATTTCAAAACCATGCACCAGAATCAACTTCTTTCAACTCAGTAATGCATTTTGGATGTGTACCTTGAGTTTAAAGCAGAAAAACAGGAACTTTTAGAATTTTCATTTTTTGACCAAAACGACAGGACCGGAGCTGATAAAAATGTTGATATTGATGTTATTTTTTTTCTGACTGCGATTTCAAAACCATGCACCAGAATCAACTTCTTTCAACTCAGTAATGCATTTTGGATGTGTACCTTGAGTTTAAAGCAGAAAAACAGGAACTTTTAGAATTTTCATTTTTTGACCAAAACGACAGTACCGGAGCTGATAAAAATGTTGATATTGATGTTATTTTTTTTCTGACTGCAATTTCAAAACCATGCACCAGAATCAACTTCTTTCAACTCAGTAATGCATTTTGGATGTGTACCTTGAGTTTAAAGCAGAAAAACAGGAACTTTTAGAATTTTCATTTTTTGACCAAAACGACAGGACCGGAGCTGATAAAAATGTTGATATGGATGTAATTTTTTTCTGACTGCGGTTTCAAAACCATGCACCAGAATCAACTTCTTTCAACTCAGTAATGCATTTTGGATGTGTACCTAGAGTTTAAAGCAGAAAAACAGGAACTTTTAGAATTTTCATTTGTTAACCAAAACGACAGGACCGGAGCTGATAAAAATGTTGATATGGATGTTCTTTTTTTTCTGACTGCGATTTCAAAACCATGCACCAGAATCAACTTCTTTCAACTCAGTAATGCATTTTGGATGTGTACCTTGAGTTTAAAGCAGAAAAACAGGAACTTTTAGAATTTTCATTTTTTGACCAAAACGACAGTATCGGAGCTGATAAAAATGTTGATATTGATGTTATTTTTTTTCTGACTGCGATTTCAAAACCATGCACCAGAATCAACTTCTTTCAACTCAGTAATGCATTTTGGATGTGTACCTTGAGTTTAAAGCAGAAAAACAGGAACTTTTAGAATTTTCATTTTTTGACCAAAACGACAGGACCGGAGCTGATAAAAATGTTGATATTGATGTTATTTTTTTTCTGACTGCGATTTCAAAACCATGCACCAGAATCAACTTCTTTCAACTCAGTAATGCATTTTGGATGTGTACCTTGAGTTTAAAGCAGAAAAACAGGAACTTTTAGAATTTTCATTTTTTGACCAAAACGACAGGACCGGAGCTGATAAAAATGTTGATATTGATGTTATTTTTTTTCTGACTGAGATTTCAAAACCATGCACCAGAATCAACTTCTTTCAACTCAGTAATGCATTTTGGATGTGTACCTTGAGTTTAAAGCAGAAAAACAGGAACTTTTAGAATTTTCATTTTTTGACCAAAACGACAGGTCCGGAGCTGATAAAAATGTTGATATTGATGTAATTTTTTTTCTGACTGCGGTTTCAAAACCATGCACCAGAATCAACTTCTTTCAACTCAGTAATGCATTTTGGATGTGTACCTAGAGTTTAAAGCAGAAAAACAGGAACTTTTAGAATTTTCATTTTTTGACCAAAACGACAGGACCGGAGCTGATAAAAATGTTGATATGGATGTATTTTTTTTTGACTGCGGTTTCAAAACCATGCACCAGAATCAACTTCTTTCAACTCAGTAATGCATTTTGGATGTGTACCTAGAGTTTAAAGCAGAAAAACAGGAACTTTTAGAATTTTCATTTGTTGACCAAAACGACAGGACCGGAGCTGATAAAAATGTTGATATGGATGTTCTTTTTTTTCTGACTGCGATTTCAAAACCATGCACCAGAATTCACTTCTTTCAACTCAGTAATGCATTTTGGATGTGTACCTAGAGTTTAAAGCAGAAAAACAGGAACTTTTAGAATTTTCATTTTTTGACCAAAACGACAGGACCGGAGCTGATAAAAATGTTGATATTGATGTTATTTTTTTTCTGACTGCGATTTCAAAACCATGCACCAGAATCAACTTCTTTCAACTCAGTAATGCATTTTGGATGTGTACCTTGAGTTTAAAGCAGAAAAACAGGAACTTTTAGAATTTTCATTTTTTGACCAAAACGACAGGACCGGAGCTGATAAAAATGTTGATATTGATGTTATTTTTTTTCTGACTGCGATTTCAAAACCATGCACCAGAATCAACTTCTTTCAACTCAGTAATGCATTTTGGATGTGTACCTTGAGTTTAAAGCAGAAAAACAGGAACTTTTAGAATTTTCATTTTTTGACCAAAACGACAGGACCGGAGCTGATAAAAATGTTGATATTGATGTTATTTTTTTTCTGACTGCGATTTCAAAACCATGCACCAGAATCAACTTCTTTCAACTCAGTAATGCATTTTGGATGTGTACCTAGAGTTTAAAGCAGAAAAACAGGAACTTTTAGAATTTTCATTTTTTGACCAAAACGACAGTACCGGAGCTGATAAAAATGTTGATATTGATGTTATTTTTTTTCTGACTGCGATTTCAAAACCATGCACCAGAATCAACTTCTTTCAACTCAGTAATGCATTTTGGATGTGTACCTTGAGTTTAAAGCAGAAAAACAGGAACTTTTAGAATTTTCATTTTTTGACCAAAACGACAGGACCGGAGCTGATAAAAATGTTGATATTGATGTTATTTTTTTTCTGACTGCGATTTCAAAACCATGCACCAGAATCAACTTCTTTCAACTCAGTAATGCATTTTGGATGTGTACCTTGAGTTTAAAGCAGAAAAACAGGAACTTTTAGAATTTTCATTTTTTGACCAAAACGACAGTACCGGAGCTGATAAAAATGTTGATATTGATGTTATTTTTTTTCTGACTGCAATTTCAAAACCATGCACCAGAATCAACTTCTTTCAACTCAGTAATGCATTTTGGATGTGTACCTTGAGTTTAAAGCAGAAAAACAGGAACTTTTAGAATTTTCATTTTTTGACCAAAACGACAGGACCGGAGCTGATAAAAATGTTGATATTGATGTTATTTTTTTTCTGACTGCGATTTCAAAACCATGCACCAGAATCAACTTCTTTCAACTCAGTAATGCATTTTGGATGTGTACCTTGAGTTTAAAGCAGAAAAACAGGAACTTTTAGAATTTTCATTTTTTGACCAAAACGACAGGACCGGAGCTGATAAAAATGTTGATATGGATGTAATTTTTTTCTGACTGCGGTTTCAAAACCATGCACCAGAATCAACTTCTTTCAACTCAGTAATGCATTTTGGATGTGTACCTAGAGTTTAAAGCAGAAAAACCGGAACTTTTAGAATTTTCATTTGTTGACCAAAACGACAGGACCGGAGCTGATAAAAATGTTGATATGGATGTTCTTTTTTTTCTGACTGCGATTTCAAAACCATGCACCAGAATTCACTTCTTTCAACTCAGTAATGCATTTTGGATGTGTACCTAGAGTTTAAAGCAGAAAAACAGGAACTTTTAGAATTTTCATTTTTTGACCAAAACGACAGGACCGGAGCTGATAAAAATGTTGATATTGATGTTATTTTTTTCTGACTGCGATTTCAAAACCATGCAACAGAATTAACTTCTTTCAACTCAGTAATGCATTTTGGATGTGTACCTTGAGTTTCAAGCAGAAAAACAGGAACTTTTAGAATTTTCATTTTTTGACCAAAACGACAGGACCGGAGCTGATAAAAATGTTGATATTGATGTTATTTTTTTTCTGACTGCGATTTCAAAACCATGCACCAGAATTAACTTCTTTCAACTCAGTAATGCATTTTGGATGTGTACCTTGAGTTTAAAGCAGAAAAACAGGAACTTTTAGAATTTTCATTTTTTGACCAAAACGACAGTACCGGAGCTGATAAAAATGTTGATATTGATGTTATTTTTTTTCTGACTGCGATTTCAAAACCATGCACCAGAATCAACTTCTTTCAACTCAGTAATGCATTTTGGATGTGTACCTAGAGTTTAAAGCAGAAAAACAGGAACTTTTAGAATTTTAATTTTTTGACCAAAACGACAGGACCGGAGCTGATAAAAATGTTGATATGGATGTTCTTTTTTTTCTGACTGCGATTTCAAAACCATGCACCAGAATTCACTTCTTTCAACTCAGTAATGCATTTTGGATGTGTACCTAGAGTTTAAAGCAGAAAAACAGGAACTTTTAGAATTTTCATTTTTTGACCAAAACGACAGGACCGGAGCTGATAAAAATGTTGATATTGATGTTATTTTTTTTCTGACTGCGATTTCAAAACCATGCACCAGAATCAACTTCTTTCAACTCAGTAATGCATTTTGGATGTGTACCTAGAGTTTAAAGCAGAAAAACAGGAACTTTTAGAATTTTCATTTTTTGACCAAAACGACAGTACCGGAGCTGATAAAAATGTTGATATTGATGTTATTTTTTTTCTGACTGCGATTTCAAAACCATGCACCAGAATCAACTTCTTTCAACTCAGTAATGCATTTTGGATGTGTACCTAGAGTTTAAAGCAGAAAAACAGGAACTTTTCGAATTTTCATTTGTTGACCAAAACGACAGGACCGGAGCTGATAAAAATGTTGATATGGATGTTCTTTTTTTTCTGACTGCGATTTCAAAACCATGCACCAGAATTCACTTCTTTCAACTCAGTAATGCATTTTGGATGTGTACCTAGAGTTTAAAGCAGAAAAACAGGAACTTTTAGAATTTTCATTTTTTGACCAAAACGACAGGACCGGAGCTGATAAAAATGTTGATATTGATGTTATTTTTTTTCTGACTGCGATTTCAAAACCATGCACCAGAATCAACTTATTTCAACTCAGTAATGCATTTTGGATGTGTACCTAGAGTTTAAAGCAGAAAAACAGGAACTTTTAGAATTTTCATTTTTTGACCAAAACGACAGGACCGGAGCTGATAAAAATGTTGATATTGATGTTATTTTTTTTCTGACTGCGATTTCAAAACCATGCACCAGAATCAACTTCTTTCAACTCAGTAATGCATTTTGGATGTGTACCTTGAGTTTAAAGCAGAAAAACAGGAACTTTTAGAATTTTCATTTTTTGACCAAAACGACAGGACCGGAGCTGATAAAAATGTTGATATTGATGTTATTTTTTTTCTGACTGCGATTTCAAAACCATGCACCAGAATCAACTTCTTTCAACTCAGTAATGCATTTTGGATGTGTACCTTGAGTTTAAAGCAGAAAAACAGGAACTTTTAGAATTTTCATTTTTTGACCAAAACGACAGTAATGGAGCTGATAAAAATGTTGATATTGATGTTATTTTTTTTCTGACTGCGATTTCAAAACCATGCACCAGAATCAACTTCTTTCAACTCAGTAATGCATTTTGGATGTGTACCTTGAGTTTAAAGCAGAAAAACAGGAACTTTTAGAATTTTCATTTTTTGACCAAAACGACAGGACCGGAGCTGATAAAAATGTTGATATTGATGTTATTTTTTTTCTGACTGCGATTTCAAAACCATGCACCAGAATCAACTTCTTTCAACTCAGTAATGCATTTTGGATGTGTACCTTGAGTTTAAAGCAGAAAAACAGGAACTTTTAGAATTTTCATTTTTTGACCAAAACGACAGGACCGGAGCTGATAAAAATGTTGATATTGATGTTATTTTTTTTCTGACTGCGATTTCAAAACCATGCACCAGAATCAACTTCTTTCAACTCAGTACTGCATTTTGGATGTGTACCTTGAGTTTAAAGCAGAAAAACAGGAACTTTTAGAATTTTCATTTTTTGACCAAAACGACAGGACCGGAGCTGATAAAAATGTTGATATTGATGTTATTTTTTTTCTGACTGCGATTTCAAAACCATGCACCAGAATCAACTTCTTTCAACTCAGTAATGCATTTTGGATGTGTACCTTGAGTTTAAAGCAGAAAAACAGGAACTTTTAGAATTTTCATTTTTTGACCAAAACGACAGGACCGGAGCTGATAAAAATGTTGATATTGATGTTATTTTTTTTCTGACTGCGATTTCAAAACCATGCACCAGAATCAACTTCTTTCAACTCAGTAATGCATTTTGGATGTGTACCTTGAGTTTAAAGCAGAAAAACAGGAACTTTTAGAATTTTCATTTTTTGACCAAAACGACAGGACTGGAGCTGATAAAAATGTTGATATTGATGTTATTTTTTTTCTGACTGCGATTTCAAAACCATGCACCAGAATCAACTTCTTTAAACTCAGTAATGCATTTTGGATGTGTACCTTGAGTTTAAAGCAGAAAAACAGGAACTTTTAGAATTTTAATTTTTTGACCAAAACGACAGTACCGGAGCTGATAAAAATGTTGATATTGATGTTATTTTTTTTCTGACTGCGATTTCAAAACCATGCACCAGAATCAACTTCTTTCAACTCAGTAATGCATTTTGGATGTGTACCTTGAGTTTAAAGCAGAAAAACAGGAACTTTTAGAATTTTCATTTTTTGACCAAAACGACAGGTCCGGAGCTGATAAAAATGTTGATATTGATGTAATTTTTTTTCTGACTGCGATTTCAAAACCATGCACCAGAATTCACTTCTTTCAACTCAGTAATGCATTTTGGATGTGTACCTAGAGTTTAAAGCAGAAAAACAGGAACTTTTAGAATTTTCATTTTTTGACCAAAACGACAGGTCCGATGCGAATAAAAATGTTGATATGCATGAAATTTTTTTTCTGACTGCGGTTTCAAAACCATGCATCAGAATTCACTTCTTTCAACTCAGTAATGCATTTTGGATGTGTACCTAGAGTTTAAAGCAGAAAAACAGGAACTTTTAGAATTTTCATTTTTTGACCAAAACGACAGGACCGGAGCTGATAAAAATGTTGATATGGATGTTCTTTTTTTTCTGACTGCGATTTCAAAACCATGCACCAGAATCAACTTCTTTCAACTCAGTAATGCATTTTGGATGTGTACCTTGAGTTTAAAGCAGAAAAACAGGAACTTTTAGAATTTTCATTTTTTGACCAAAACGACAGGTCCGGAGCTGATAAAAATGTTGATATTGATGTAATTTTTTTTCTGACTGCGGTTTCAAAACCATGCACCAGAATCAACTTCTTTCAACTCAGTAATGCATTTTGGATGTGTACCTAGAGTTTAAAGCAGAAAAACAGGAACTTTTAGAATTTTCATTTTTTGACCAAAACGACAGGACCGGAGCTGATAAAAATGTTGATATGGATGTATTTTTTTTTGACTGCGGTTTCAAAACCATGCACCAGAATCAACTTCTTTCAACTCAGTAATGCATTTTGGATGTGTACCTAGAGTTTAAAGCAGAAAAACAGGAACTTTTAGAATTTTCATTTTTTGACCAAAACGACAGTACCGGAGCTGATAAAAATGTTGATATTGATGTTATTTTTTTTCTGACTGCGATTTCAAAACCATGCACCAGAATCAACTTCTTTCAACTCAGTAATGCATTTTGGATGTGTACCTTGAGTTTAAAGCAGAAAAACAGGAACTTTTAGAATTTTCATTTTTTGACCAAAACGACAGGACCGGAGCTGATAAAAATGTTGATATTGATGTTATTTTTTTTCTGACTGCGATTTCAAAACCATGCACCAGAATCAACTTCTTTCAACTCAGTAATGCATTTTGGATGTGTACCTTGAGTTTAAAGCAGAAAAACAGGAACTTTTAGAATTTTCATTTTTTGACCAAAACGACAGTACCGGAGCTGATAAAAATGTTGATATTGATGTTATTTTTTTTCTGACTGCAATTTCAAAACCATGCACCAGAATCAACTTCTTTCAACTCAGTAATGCATTTTGGATGTGTACCTTGAGTTTAAAGCAGAAAAACAGGAACTTTTAGAATTTTCATTTTTTGACCAAAACGACAGGACCGGAGCTGATAAAAATGTTGATATTGATGTTATTTTTTTTCTGACTGCGATTTCAAAACCATGCACCAGAATCAACTTCTTTCAACTCAGTAATGCATTTTGGATGTGTACCTTGAGTTTAAAGCAGAAAAACAGGAACTTTTAGAATTTTCATTTTTTGACCAAAACGACAGGTCCGGAGCTGATAAAAATGTTGATATTGATGTAATTTTTTTTCTGACTGCGATTTCAAAACCATGCACCAGAATTCACTTCTTTCAACTCAGTAATGCATTTTGGATGTGTACCTAGAGTTTAAAGCAGAAAAACAGGAACTTTTAGAATTTTCATTTTTTGACCAAAACGACAGGTCCGGAGCTGATAAAAATGTTGATATTGATGTAATTTTTTTTCTGACTGCGGTTTCAAAACCATGCACCAGAATCATCTTTTTTCAACTCAGTAATGCATTTTGGATGTGTACCTAGAGTTTAAAGCAGAAAAACAGGAACTTTTAGAATTTTCATTTTTTGACCAAAACGACAGGACCGGAGCTGATAAAAATGTTGATATGGATGTAATTTTTTTCTGACTGCGGTTTCAAAACCATGCACCAGAATCAACTTCTTTCAACTCAGTAATGCATTTTGGAAGTGTACCTAGAGTTTAAAGCAGAAAAACAGGAACTTTTAGAATTTTCATTTGTTGACCAAAACGACAGGACCGGAGCTGATAAAAATGTTGATATGGATGTTATTTTTTTTCTGAATGCGATTTCAAAACCATGCACCAGAATCAACTTCTTTCAACTCAGTAATGCATTTTGGATGTGTACCTTGAGTTTAAAGCAGAAAAACAGGAACTTTTAGAATTTTCATTTTTTGACCAAAACGACAGGACCGGAGCTGATAAAAATGTTGATATTGATGTTATTTTTTTTCTGACTGCGATTTCAAAACCATGCACCAGAATCAACTTCTTTCAACTCAGTAATGCATTTTGGATGTGTACCTTGAGTTTAAAGCAGAAAAACAGGAACTTTTAGAATTTTCATTTTTTGACCAAAACGACAGGACCGGAGCTGATAAAAATGTTGATATTGATGTTATTTTTTTTCTGACTGCGATTTCAAAACCATGCACCAGAATCAACTTCTTTCAACTCAGTAATGCATTTTGGATGTGTACCTAGAGTTTAAAGCAGAAAAACAGGAACTTTTAGAATTTTCATTTTTTGACCAAAACGACAGTACCGGAGCTGATAAAAATGTTGATATTGATGTTATTTTTTTTCTGACTGCGATTTCAAAACCATGCACCAGAATCAACTTCTTTCAACTCAGTAATGCATTTTGGATGTGTACCTTGAGTTTAAAGCAGAAAAACAGGAACTTTTAGAATTTTCATTTTTTGACCAAAACGACAGTACCGGAGCTGATAAAAATGTTGATATTGATGTTATTTTTTTTCTGACTGCAATTTCAAAACCATGCACCAGAATCAACTTCTTTCAACTCAGTAATGCATTTTGGATGTGTACCTTGAGTTTAAAGCAGAAAAACAGGAACTTTTAGAATTTTCATTTTTTGACCAAAACGACAGGACCGGAGCTGATAAAAATGTTGATATTGATGTTATTTTTTTTCTGACTGCGATTTCAAAACCATGCACCAGAATCAACTTCTTTCAACTCAGTAATGCATTTTGGATGTGTACCTTGAGTTTAAAGCAGAAAAACAGGAACTTTTAGAATTTTCATTTTTTGACCAAAACGACAGTACCGGAGCTGATAAAAATGTTGATATTGATGTTATTTTTTTCTGACTGCGATTTCAAAACCATGCACCAGAATCAACTTCTTTCAACTCAGTAATGCATTTTGGATTTGTACCTTGAGTTTAAAGCAGAAAAACAGGAACTTTTAGAATTTTCATTTTTTGACCAAAACGACAGGTCCGGAGCTGATAAAAATGTTGATATTGATGTAATTTTTTTTCTGACTGCGATTTCAAAACCATGCACCAGAATTCACTTCTTTCAACTCAGTAATGCATTTTGGATGTGTACCTAGAGTTTAAAGCAGAAAAACAGGAACTTTTAGAATTTTCATTTTTTGACCAAAACGACAGGTCCGGAGCTGATAAAAATGTTGATATTGATGTAATTTTTTTTCTGACTGCGATTTCAAAACCATGCACCAGAATCAACTTCTTTCAACTCAGTAATGCATTTTGGATGTGTACCTTGAGTTTAAAGCAGAAAAACAGGAACTTTTAGAATTTTCATTTTTTGACCAAAACGACAGGTCCGGAGCTGATAAAAATGTTGATATTGATGTAATTTTTTTTCTGACTGCGGTTTCAAAACCATGCACCAGAATCAACTTCTTTCAACTCAGTAATGCATTTTGGATGTGTACCTAGAGTTTAAAGCAGAAAAACAGGAACTTTTAGAATTTTCATTTTTTGACCAAAACGACAGGACCGGAGCTGATAAAAATGTTGATATGGATGTAATTTTTTTCTGACTGCGGTTTCAAAACCATGCACCAGAATCAACTTCTTTCAACTCAGTAATGCATTTTGGATGTGTACCTTGAGTTTAAAGCAGAAAAACCGGAACTTTTAGAATTTTCATTTGTTGACCAAAACGACAGGACCGGAGCTGATAAAAATGTTGATATGGATGTTCTTTTTTTTCTGACTGCGATTTCAAAACCATGCACCAGAATCAACTTCTTTCAACTCAGTAATGCATTTTGGATGTGTACCTTGAGTTTAAAGCAGAAAAACAGGAACTTTTAGAATTTTCATTTTTTGACCAAAACGACAGTATCGGAGCTGATAAAAATGTTGATATTGATGTTATTTTTTTTCTGACTGCGATTTCAAAACCATGCACCAGAATCAACTTCTTTCAACTCAGTAATGCATTTTGGATGTGTACCTTGAGTTTAAAGCAGAAAAACAGGAACTTTTAGAATTTTCATTTTTTGACCAAAACGACAGGACCGGAGCTGATAAAAATGTTGATATTGATGTTATTTTTTTTCTGACTGCGATTTCAAAACCATGCACCAGAATCAACTTCTTTCAACTCAGTAATGCATTTTGGATGTGTACCTTGAGTTTAAAGCAGAAAAACAGGAACTTTTAGAATTTTCATTTTTTGACCAAAACGACAGGACCGGAGCTGATAAAAATGTTGATATTGATGTTATTTTTTTTCTGACTGAGATTTCAAAACCAGGCACCAGAATCAACTTTTTTCAACTCAGTAATGCATTTTGGATGTGTACCTTGAGTTTAAAGCAGAAAAACAAGAACTTTTAGTATTTTTATTTTTTGACCAAAACGACAGGACCGGAGCTGATAAAAATGTTGATATGGATGTTTTTTTTTTCTGACTGCGATTTCAAAACCATGCATCAAAATTCACTTCTTTCAACTCAGTAATGCATTTTGGATGTGTACCTAGAGTTTAAAGCAGAAAAACAGGATCTTTTAGAATTTTCATTTTTTGACCAAAACGACAGGACCGGAGCTGATAAAAATGTTGATATTGATGTTATTTTTTTTCTGACTGCGATTTCAAAACCATGCACCAGAATCAACTTCTTTCAACTCAGTAATGCATTTTGGATGTGTACCTTGAGTTTAAAGCAGAAAAACAGGAACTTTTAGAATTTTCATTTTTTTACCAAAACGACAGGTCCGGAGCTGATAAAAATGTTGATATTGATGTAATTTTTTTTCTGACTGCGGTTTTAAAACCATGCACCAGAATCAACTTCTTTCAACTCAGTAATGCATTTTGGATGTGTACCTAGAGTTTAAAGCAGAAAAACAGGAACTTTTAGAATTTTCATTTTTTGACCAAAACGACAGGACCGGAGCTGATAAAAATGTTGATATGGATGTTCTTTTTTTTCTGACTGCGATTTCAAAACCATGCACCAGAATCAACTTCTTTCAACTCAGTAATGCATTTTGGATGTGTACCTTGAGTTTAAAGCAGAAAAACAGGAACTTTTAGTATTTTTATTTTTTGACCAAAACGACAGGACCGGAGCTGATAAAAATGTTGATATGGATGTTTTTTTTTTCTGACTGCGATTTCAAAACCATGCATCAAAATTCACTTCTTTCAACTCAGTAATGCATTTTGGATGTGTACCTAGAGTTTAAAGCAGAAAAACAGGATCTTTTAGAATTTTCATTTTTTGACCAAAACGACAGGACCGGAGCTGATAAAAATGTTGATATTGATGTTATTTTTTTTCTGACTGCGATTTCAAAACCATGCACCAGAATCAACTTCTTTCAACTCAGTAATGCATTTTGGATGTGTACCTTGAGTTTAAAGCAGAAAAACAGGAACTTTTAGAATTTTCATTTTTTTACCAAAACGACAGGTCCGGAGCTGATAAAAATGTTGATATTGATGTAATTTTTTTTCTGACTGCGGTTTCAAAACCATGCACCAGAATCAACTTCTTTCAACTCAGTAATGCATTTTGGATGTGTACCTTGAGTTTAAAGCAGAAAAACAGGAACTTTTAGTATTTTTATTTTTTGACCAAAACGACAGGACCGGAGCTGATAAAAATGTTGATATGGATGTTTTTTTTTTCTGACTGCGATTTCAAAACCATGCATCAAAATTCACTTCTTTCAACTCAGTAATGCATTTTGGATGTGTACCTAGAGTTTAAAGCAGAAAAACAGGATCTTTTAGAATTTTCATTTTTTGACCAAAACGACAGGACCGGAGCTGATAAAAATGTTGATATTGATGTTATTTTTTTTCTGACTGCGATTTCAAAACCATGCACCAGAATCAACTTCTTTCAACTCAGTAATGCATTTTGGATGTGTACCTTGAGTTTAAAGCAGAAAAACAGGAACTTTTAGAATTTTCATTTTTTTACCAAAACGACAGGTCCGGAGCTGATAAAAATGTTGATATTGATGTAATTTTTTTTCTGACTGCGGTTTCAAAACCATGCACCAGAATCAACTTCTTTCAACTCAGTAATGCATTTTGGATGTGTACCTAGAGTTTAAAGCAGAAAAACAGGAACTTTTAGAATTTTCATTTTTTGACCAAAACGACAGGACCGGAGCTGATAAAAATGTTGATATGGATGTAATTTTTTTCTGACTGCGGTTTCAAAACCATGCACCAGAATCAACTTCTTTCAACTCAGTAATGCATTTTGGATGTGTACCTAGAGTTTAAAGCAGAAAAACCGGAACTTTTAGAATTTTCATTTGTTGACCAAAACGACAGGACCGGAGCTGATAAAAATGTTGATATGGATGTTCTTTTTTTTCTGACTGCGATTTCAAAACCATGCACCAGAATTCACTTCTTTCAACTCAGTAATGCATTTTGGATGTGTACCTAGAGTTTAAAGCAGAAAAACAGGAACTTTTAGAATTTTCATTTTTTGACCAAAACGACAGGACCGGAGCTGATAAAAATGTTGATATTGATGTTATTTTTTTCTGACTGCGATTTCAAAACCATGCAACAGAATTAACTTCTTTCAACTCAGTAATGCATTTTGGATGTGTACCTTGAGTTTAAAGCAGAAAAACAGGAACTTTTAGAATTTTCATTTTTTGACCAAAACGACAGGTCCGGAGCTGATAAAAATGTTGATATTGATGTAATTTTTTTTCTGACTGCGGTTTCAAAACCATGCACCAGAATCAACTTCTTTCAACTCAGTAATGCATTTTGGATGTGTACCTAGAGTTTAAAGCAGAAAAACAGGAACTTTTAGAATTTTCATTTTTTGACCAAAACGACAGGACCGGAGCTGATAAAAATGTTGATATGGATGTAATTTTTTTCTGACTGCGGTTTCAAAACCATGCACCAGAATCAACTTCTTTCAACTCAGTAATGCATTTTGGATGTGTACCTAGAGTTTAAAGCAGAAAAACAGGAACTTTTAGAATTTTCATTTGTTAACCAAAACGACAGGACCGGAGCTGATAAAAATGTTGATATGGATGTTCTTTTTTTTCTGACTGCGATTTCAAAACCATGCACCAGAATCAACTTCTTTCAACTCAGTAATGCATTTTGGATGTGTACCTTGAGTTTAAAGCAGAAAAACAGGAACTTTTAGAATTTTCATTTTTTGACCAAAACGACAGTATCGGAGCTGATAAAAATGTTGATATTGATGTTATTTTTTTTCTGACTGCGATTTCAAAACCATGCACCAGAATCAACTTCTTTCAACTCAGTAATGCATTTTGGATGTGTACCTTGAGTTTAAAGCAGAAAAACAGGAACTTTTAGAATTTTCATTTTTTGACCAAAACGACAGGACCGGAGCTGATAAAAATGTTGATATTGATGTTATTTTTTTTCTGACTGCGATTTCAAAACCATGCACCAGAATCAACTTCTTTCAACTCAGTAATGCATTTTGGATGTGTACCTTGAGTTTAAAGCAGAAAAACAGGAACTTTTTGAATTTTCATTTTTTGACCAAAACGACAGGACCGGAGCTGATAAAAATGTTGATATGGATGTTATTTTTTTCCTGACTGCGATTTCAAAACCATGCACCAGAATTCACTTCTTTCAACTCAGTAATGCATTTTGGATGTGTACCTAGAGTTTAAAGCAGAAAAACAGGAACTTTTAGAATTTTCATTTTTTGACCAAAACGACAGGACCGGAGCTGATAAAAATGTTGATATGGATGTTATTTTTTTTCTGACTGCGATTTCAAAACCATGCACCAGAATCAACTTCTTTCAACTCAGTAATGCATTTTGGATGTGTACCTTGAGTTTAAAGCAGAAAAACAGGAACTTTTAGAATTTTCATTTTTTGACCAAAACGACAGGTCCGGAGCTGATAAAAATGTTGATATTGATGTAATTTTTTTTCTGACTGCGGTTTCAAAACCATGCACCAGAATCAACTTCTTTCAACTCAGTAATGCATTTTGGATGTGTACCTAGAGTTTAAAGCAGAAAAACAGGAACTTTTAGAATTTTCATTTTTTGACCAAAACGACAGGACCGGAGCTGATAAAAATGTTGATATTGATGTAATTTTTTTTCTGACTGCGGTTTCAAAACCATGCACCAGAATCAACTTCTTTCAACTCAGTAATGCATTTTGGATGTGTACCTAGAGTTTAAAGCAGAAAAACAGGAACTTTTAGAATTTTCATTTTTTGACCAAAACGACAGGACCAGAGCTGATAAAAATGTTGATATGGATGTAATTTTTTTCTGACTGCGGTTTCAAAACCATGCACCAGAATCAACTTCTTTCAACTCAGTAATGCATTTTGGATGTGTACCTAGAGTTTAAAGCAGAAAAACAGGAACTTTTAGAATTTTCATTTGTTGACCAAAACGACAGGACCGGAGCTGATAAAAATGTTGATATGGATGTTCTTTTTTTTCTGACTGCGATTTCAAAACCATGCACCAGAATTCACTTCTTTCAACTCAGTAATGCATTTTGGATGTGTACCTAGAGTTTAAAGCAGAAAAACAGGAACTTTTAGAATTTTCATTTTTTGACCAAAACGACAGGACCGGAGCTGATAAAAATGTTGATATTGATGTTATTTTTTTTCTGACTGCGATTTCAAAACCATGCACCAGAATTCACTTCTTTCAACTCAGTAATGCATTTTGGATGTGTACCTAGAGTTTAAAGCAGAAAAAAAGGAACTTTTTGAATTTTCATTTTTTGACCAAAACGACAGGACCGGAGCTGATAAAAATGTTGATATGGATGTTATTTTTTTCCTGACTGCGATTTCAAAACCATGCACCAGAATTCACTTCTTTCAACTCAGTAATGCATTTTGGATGTGTACCTAGAGTTTAAAGCAGAAAAACAGGAACTTTTAGAATTTTCATTTTTTGACCAAAACGACAGGACCGGAGCTGATAAAAATGTTGATATGGATGTTATTTTTTTTCTGACTGCGATTTCAAAACCATGCACCAGAATCAACTTCTTTCAACTCAGTAATGCATTTTGGATGTGTACCTTGAGTTTAAAGCAGAAAAACAGGAACTTTTAGAATTTTCATTTTTTGACCAAAACGACAGGTCCGGAGCTGATAAAAATGTTGATATTGATGTAATTTTTTTTCTGACTGCGGTTTCAAAACCATGCACCAGAATCAACTTCTTTCAACTCAGTAATGCATTTTGGATGTGTACCTAGAGTTTAAAGCAGAAAAACAGGAACTTTTAGAATTTTCATTTTTTGACCAAAACGACAGGACCGGAGCTGATAAAAATGTTGATATTGATGTAATTTTTTTTCTGACTGCGGTTTCAAAACCATGCACCAGAATCAACTTCTTTCAACTCAGTAATGCATTTTGGATGTGTACCTAGAGTTTAAAGCAGAAAAACAGGAACTTTTAGAATTTTCATTTTTTGACCAAAACGACAGGACCAGAGCTGATAAAAATGTTGATATGGATGTAATTTTTTTTTTACTGCGGTTTCAAAACCATGCACCAGAATCAACTTCTTTCAACTCAGTAATGCATTTTGGATGTGTACCTTGAGTTTAAAGCAGAAAAACAGGAACTTTTAGAATTTTCATTTTTTGACCAAAACGACAGGACCGGAGCTGATAAAAATGTTGATATTGATGTTATTTTTTTTCTGACTGCGATTTCAAAACCATGCACCAGAATCAACTTCTTTCAACTCAGTAATGCATTTTGGATGTGTACCTTGAGTTTAAAGCAGAAAAACAGGAACTTTTAGAATTTTCATTTTTTGACCAAAACGACAGGACCGGAGCTGATAAAAATGTTGATATTGATGTTATTTTTTTTCTGACTGCGATTTCAAAACCATGCACCAGAATCAACTTCTTTCAACTCAGTAATGCATTTTGGATGTGTACCTTGAGTTTAAAGCAGAAAAACAGGAACTTTTAGAATTTTCATTTTTTGACCAAAACGACAGGACCGGAGCTGATAAAAATGTTGATATTGATGTTATTTTTTTTATGACTGCGATTTCAAAACCAGGCACCAGAATCAACTTCTTTCAACTCAGTAATGCATTTTGGATGTGTACCTTGAGTTTAAAGCAGAAAAACAGGAACTTTTAGAATTTTCATTTTTTGACCAAAACGACAGGACCGGAGCTGATAAAAATGTTGATATGGATGTTTTTTTTTTCTGACTGCGATTTCAAAACCATGCATCAAAATTCACTTCTTTCAACTCAGTAATGCATTTTGGATGTGTACCTAGAGTTTAAAGCAGAAAAACAGGATCTTTTAGAATTTTCATTTTTTGACCAAAACGACAGGACCGGAGCTGATAAAAATGTTGATATGGATGTTATTTTTTTTCTGACTGCGATTTCAAAACCATGCACCAGAATTCACTTCTTTCAACTCAGTAATGCATTTTGGATGTGTACCTAGAGTTTAAAGCAGAAAAAAAGGAACTTTTAGAATTTTCATTTTTTGACCAAAACGACAGGACCGGAGCTGATAAAAATGTTGATATTGATGTTATTTTTTTTCTGACTGCGATTTCAAAACCATGCACCAGAATCAACTTCTTTCAACTCAGTAATGCATTTTGGATGTGTACCTTGAGTTTAAAGCAGAAAAACAGGAACTTTTAGAATTTTCATTTTTTGACCAAAACGACAGGACCGGAGCTGATAAAAATGTTGATATTGATGTTATTTTTTTTCTGACTGCGATTTCAAAACCATGCACCAGAATCAACTTCTTTTAACTCAGTAATGCATTTTGGATGTGTACCTTGAGTTTAAAGCAGAAAAACAGGAACTTTTAGAATTTTCATTTTTTGACCAAAACGACAGTATCGGAGCTGATAAAAATGTTGATATTGATGTTATTTTTTTTCTGACTGCGATTTCAAAACCATGCACCAGAATCAACTTCTTTCAACTCAGTAATGCATTTTGGATGTGTACCTTGAGTTTAAAGCAGAAAAACAGGAACTTTTAGAATTTTCATTTTTTGACCAAAACGACAGGACCGGAGCTGATAAAAATGTTGATATTGATGTTATTTTTTTTCTGACTGCGATTTCAAAACCATGCACCAGAATCAACTTCTTTCAACTCAGTAATGCATTTTGGATGTGTACCTTGAGTTTAAAGCAGAAAAACAGGAACTTTTAGAATTTTCATTTTTTGACCAAAACGACAGGACCGGAGCTGATAAAAATGTTGATATTGATGTTATTTTTTTTCTGACTGCGATTTCAAAACCATGCACCAGAATCAACTTCTTTTAACTCAGTAATGCATTTTGGATGTGTACCTTGAGTTTAAAGCAGAAAAACAGGAACTTTTAGAATTTTCATTTTTTGACCAAAACGACAGGACCGGAGCTGATAAAAATGTTGATATTGATGTTATTTTTTTTCTGACTGCGATTTCAAAACCATGCACCAGAATCAACTTCTTTCAACTCAGTAATGCATTTTGGATGTGTACCTTGAGTTTAAAGCAGAAAAACAGGAACTTTTAGAATTTTCATTTTTTGACCAAAACGACAGGACCGGAGCTGATAAAAATGTTGATATTGATGTTATTTTTTTTCTGACTGCGATTTCAAAACCATGCACCAGAATCAACTTCTTTTAACTCAGTAATGCATTTTGGATGTGTACCTTGAGTTTAAAGCAGAAAAACAGGAACTTTTAGAATTTTCATTTTTTGACCAAAACGACAGGACCGGAGCTGATAAAAATGTTGATATTGATGTTATTTTTTTTCTGACTGCGATTTCAAAACCATGCACCAGAATCAACTTCTTTCAACTCAGTAATGCATTTTGGATGTGTACCTTGAGTTTAAAGCAGAAAAACAGGAACTTTTAGAATTTTCATTTTTTGACCAAAACGACAGCTGATAAAAATGTTGATATTGATGTTATTTTTTTTCTGACTGCGATTTCAAAACCATGCACCAGAATCAACTTCTTTCAACTCAGTAATGCATTTTGGATGTGTACCTTGAGTTTAAAGCAGAAAAACAGGAACTTTTAGAATTTTCATTTTTTGACCAAAACGACAGGACCGGAGCTGATAAAAATGTTGATATTGATGTTATTTTTTTTCTGACTGCGATTTCAAAACCATGCACCAGAATCAACTTCTTTCAACTCAGTAATGCATTTTGGATGTGTACCTTGAGTTTAAAGCAGAAAAACAGGAACTTTTAGAATTTTCATTTTTTGACCAAAACGACAGCTGATAAAAATGTTGATATTGATGTTATTTTTTTTCTGACTGCGATTTCAAAACCATGCACCAGAATCAACTTCTTTCAACTCAGTAATGCATTTTGGATGTGTACCTTGAGTTTAAAGCAGAAAAACAGGAACTTTTAGAATTTTCATTTTTTGACCAAAACGACAGGACCGGAGCTGATAAAAATGTTGATATGGATGTTATTTTTTTCCTGACTGCGATTTCAAAACCATGCACCAGAATTCACTTCTTTCAACTCAGTAATGCATTTTGGATGTGTACCTAGAGTTTAAAGCAGAAAAACAGGAACTTTTAGAATTTTCATTTTTTGACCAAAACGACAGGACCGGAGCTGATAAAAATGTTGATATTGATGTTATTTTTTTCTGACTGCGATTTCAAAACCATGCACCAGAATCAACTTCTTTCAACTCAGTAATGCATTTTGGATGTGTACCTTGAGTTTAAAGCAGAAAAACAGGAACTTTTAGAATTTTCATTTTTTGACCAAAACGACAGGACCGGAGCTGATAAAAATGTTGATATTGATGTTATTTTTTTTCTGACTGCGATTTCAAAACCATGCACCAGAATCAACTTCTTTTAACTCAGTAATGCATTTTGGATGTGTACCTTGAGTTTAAAGCAGAAAAACAGGAACTTTTAGAATTTTCATTTTTTGACCAAAACGACAGGACCGGAGCTGATAAAAATGTTGATATTGATGTTATTTTTTTTCTGACTGCGATTTCAAAACCATGCACCAGAATCAACTTCTTTCAACTCAGTAATGCATTTTGGATGTGTACCTTGAGTTTAAAGCAGAAAAACAGGAACTTTTAGAATTTTCATTTTTTGACCAAAACGACAGGACCGGAGCTGATAAAAATGTTGATATTGATGTTATTTTTTTTCTGACTGCGATTTCAAAACCATGCACCAGAATCAACTTCTTTTAACTCAGTAATGCATTTTGGATGTGTACCTTGAGTTTAAAGCAGAAAAACAGGAACTTTTAGAATTTTCATTTTTTGACCAAAACGACAGGACCGGAGCTGATAAAAATGTTGATATTGATGTTATTTTTTTTCTGACTGCGATTTCAAAACCATGCACCAGAATCAACTTCTTTCAACTCAGTAATGCATTTTGGATGTGTACCTTGAGTTTAAAGCAGAAAAACAGGAACTTTTAGAATTTTCATTTTTTGACCAAAACGACAGCTGATAAAAATGTTGATATTGATGTTATTTTTTTTCTGACTGCGATTTCAAAACCATGCACCAGAATCAACTTCTTTCAACTCAGTAATGCATTTTGGATGTGTACCTTGAGTTTAAAGCAGAAAAACAGGAACTTTTAGAATTTTCATTTTTTGACCAAAACGACAGGACCGGAGCTGATAAAAATGTTGATATTGATGTTATTTTTTTTCTGACTGCGATTTCAAAACCATGCACCAGAATCAACTTCTTTCAACTCAGTAATGCATTTTGGATGTGTACCTTGAGTTTAAAGCAGAAAAACAGGAACTTTTAGAATTTTCATTTTTTGACCAAAACGACAGCTGATAAAAATGTTGATATTGATGTTATTTTTTTTCTGACTGCGATTTCAAAACCATGCACCAGAATCAACTTCTTTCAACTCAGTAATGCATTTTGGATGTGTACCTTGAGTTTAAAGCAGAAAAACAGGAACTTTTAGAATTTTCATTTTTTGACCAAAACGACAGGACCGGAGCTGATAAAAATGTTGATATTGATGTTATTTTTTTTCTGACTGCGATTTCAAAACCATGCACCAGAATCAACTTCTTTCAACTCAGTAATGCATTTTGGATGTGTAACTTGAGTTTAAAGCAGAAAAACAGGAACTTTTAGAATTTTCATTTTTTGACCAAAACGACAGGACCGGAGCTGATAAAAATGTTGATATTGATGTTATTTTTTTTCTGACTGCGATTTCAAAACCATGCACCAGAATCAACTTCTTTCAACTCAGTAATGCATTTTGGATGTGTACCTAGAGTTTAAAGCAGAAAAAAAGGAACTTTTTGAATTTTCATTTTTTGACCAAAACGACAGGACCGGAGCTGATAAAAATGTTGATATGGATGTTATTTTTTTCCTGACTGCGATTTCAAAACCATGCACCAGAATTCACTTCTTTCAACTCAGTAATGCATTTTGGATGTGTACCTAGAGTTTAAAGCAGAAAAACAGGAACTTTTAGAATTTTCATTTTTTGACCAAAACGACAGGACCGGAGCTGATAAAAATGTTGATATTGATGTTATTTTTTTCTGACTGCGATTTCAAAACCATGCACCAGAATCAACTTCTTTCAACTCAGTAATGCATTTTGGATGTGTACCTTGAGTTTAAAGCAGAAAAACAGGAACTTTTAGAATTTTCATTTTTTGACCAAAACGACAGGTCCGGAGCTGATAAAAATGTTGATATTGATGTAATTTTTTTTCTGACTGCGGTTTCAAAACCATGCACCAGAATCAACTTCTTTCAACTCAGTAATGCATTTTGGATGTGTACCTAGAGTTTAAAGCAGAAAAACAGGAACTTTTAGAATTTTCATTTTTTGACCAAAACGACAGGACCGGAGCTGATAAAAATGTTGATATTGATGTAATTTTTTTTCTGACTGCGGTTTCAAAACCATGCACCAGAATCAACTTCTTTCAACTCAGTAATGCATTTTGGATGTGTACCTAGAGTTTAAAGCAGAAAAACAGGAACTTTTAGAATTTTCATTTTTTGACCAAAACGACAGCTGATAAAAATGTTGATATTGATGTTATTTTTTTTCTGACTGCGATTTCAAAACCATGCACCAGAATCAACTTCTTTCAACTCAGTAATGCATTTTGGATGTGTACCTTGAGTTTAAAGCAGAAAAACAGGAACTTTTAGAATTTTCATTTTTTGACCAAAACGACAGGACCGGAGCTGATAAAAATGTTGATATTGATGTTATTTTTTTTCTGACTGCGATTTCAAAACCATGCACCAGAATCAACTTCTTTCAACTCAGTAATGCATTTTGGATGTGTAACTTGAGTTTAAAGCAGAAAAACAGGAACTTTTAGAATTTTCATTTTTTGACCAAAACGACAGGACCGGAGCTGATAAAAATGTTGATATTGATGTTATTTTTTTTCTGACTGCGATTTCAAAACCATGCACCAGAATCAACTTCTTTCAACTCAGTAATGCATTTTGGATGTGTACCTAGAGTTTAAAGCAGAAAAAAAGGAACTTTTTGAATTTTCATTTTTTGACCAAAACGACAGGACCGGAGCTGATAAAAATGTTGATATGGATGTTATTTTTTTCCTGACTGCGATTTCAAAACCATGCACCAGAATTCACTTCTTTCAACTCAGTAATGCATTTTGGATGTGTACCTAGAGTTTAAAGCAGAAAAACAGGAACTTTTAGAATTTTCATTTTTTGACCAAAACGACAGGACCGGAGCTGATAAAAATGTTGATATTGATGTTATTTTTTTCTGACTGCGATTTCAAAACCATGCACCAGAATCAACTTCTTTCAACTCAGTAATGCATTTTGGATGTGTACCTTGAGTTTAAAGCAGAAAAACAGGAACTTTTAGAATTTTCATTTTTTGACCAAAACGACAGGTCCGGAGCTGATAAAAATGTTGATATTGATGTAATTTTTTTTCTGACTGCGGTTTCAAAACCATGCACCAGAATCAACTTCTTTCAACTCAGTAATGCATTTTGGATGTGTACCTAGAGTTTAAAGCAGAAAAACAGGAACTTTTAGAATTTTCATTTTTTGACCAAAACGACAGGACCGGAGCTGATAAAAATGTTGATATTGATGTAATTTTTTTTCTGACTGCGGTTTCAAAACCATGCACCAGAATCAACTTCTTTCAACTCAGTAATGCATTTTGGATGTGTACCTAGAGTTTAAAGCAGAAAAACAGGAACTTTTAGAATTTTCATTTTTTGACCAAAACGACAGGACCAGAGCTGATAAAAATGTTGATATGGATGTAATTTTTTTCTGACTGCGGTTTCAAAACCATGCACCAGAATCAACTTCTTTCAACTCAGTAATGCATTTTAGATGTGTACCTAGAGTTTAAAGCAGAAAAACAGGAACTTTTAGAATTTTCATTTGTTGACCAAAACGACAGGACCGGAGCTGATAAAAATGTTGATATGGATGTTCTTTTTTTTCTGACTGCGATTTCAAAACCATGCACCAGAATTCACTTCTTTCAACTCAGTAATGCATTTTGGATGTGTACCTAGAGTTTAAAGCAGAAAAACAGGAACTTTTAGAATTTTCATTTTTTGACCAAAACGACAGGACCGGAGCTGATAAAAATGTTGATATTAATGTTATTTTTTTTCTGACTGCGATTTCAAAACCATGCACCAGAATCAACTTCTTTCAACTCAGTAATGCATTTTGGATGTGTACCTTGAGTTTAAAGCAGAAAAACAGGAACTTTTAGAATTTTCATTTTTTGACCAAAACGACAGGACCGGAGCTGATAAAAATGTTGATATTGATGTTATTTTTTTTCTGACTGCGATTTCAAAACCATGCACCAGAATCAACTTCTTTCAACTCAGTAATGCATTTTGGATGTGTACCTTGAGTTTAAAGCAGAAAAACAGGAACTTTTAGAATTTTCATTTTTTCACCAAAACGACAGCTGATAAAAATGTTGATATTGATGTTATTTTTTTTCTGACTGCGATTTCAAAACCATGCACGAGAATCAACTTCTTTCAACTCAGTAATGCATTTTGGATGTGTACCTTGAGTTTAAAGCAGAAAAACAGGAACTTTTAGAATTTTCATTTTTTGACCAAAACGACAGGACCGGAGCTGATAAAAATGTTGATATTGATGTTATTTTTTTTCTGACTGCGATTTCAAAACCATGCACCAGAATCAACTTCTTTCAACTCAGTAATGCATTTTGGATGTGTACCTTGAGTTTAAAGCAGAAAAACAGGAACTTTTAGAATTTTCATTTTTTGACCAAAACGACAGGACCGGAGCTGATAAAAATGTTGATATGGATGTTATTTTTTTTCTGACTGCGATTTCAAAACCATGCACCAGAATCAACTTCTTTCAACTCAGTAATGCATTTTGGATGTGTACCTTGAGTTTAAAGCAGAAAAACAGGAACTTTTAGAATTTTCATTTTTTGACCAAAACGACAGGTCCGGAGCTGATAAAAATGTTGATATTGATGTAATTTTTTTTCTGACTGCGGTTTCAAAACCATGCACCAGAATCAACTTCTTTCAACTCAGTAATGCATTTTGGATGTGTACCTAGAGTTTAAAGCAGAAAAACAGGAACTTTTAGAATTTTCATTTTTTGACCAAAACGACAGGACCGGAGCTGATAAAAATGTTGATATTGATGTAATTTTTTTTCTGACTGCGGTTTCAAAACCATGCACCAGAATCAACTTCTTTCAACTCAGTAATGCATTTTGGATGTGTACCTAGAGTTTAAAGCAGAAAAACAGGAACTTTTAGAATTTTCATTTTTTGACCAAAACGACAGGACCAGAGCTGATAAAAATGTTGATATGGATGTAATTTTTTTCTGACTGCGGTTTCAAAACCATGCACCAGAATCAACTTCTTTCAACTCAGTAATGCATTTTGGATGTGTACCTAGAGTTTAAAGCAGAAAAACAGGAACTTTTAGAATTTTCATTTGTTGACCAAAACGACAGGACCGGAGCTGATAAAAATGTTGATATGGATGTTCTTTTTTTTCTGACTGCGATTTCAAAACCATGCACCAGAATTCACTTCTTTCAACTCAGTAATGCATTTTGGATGTGTACCTAGAGTTTAAAGCAGAAAAACAGGAACTTTTAGAATTTTCATTTTTTGACCAAAACGACAGGACCGGAGCTGATAAAAATGTTGATATTGATGTTATTTTTTTTCTGACTGCGATTTCAAAACCATGCACCAGAATCAACTTCTTTCAACTCAGTAATGCATTTTGGATGTGTACCTTGAGTTTAAAGCAGAAAAACAGGAACTTTTAGAATTTTCATTTTTTGACCAAAACGACAGGACCGGAGCTGATAAAAATGTTGATATTGATGTTATTTTTTTTCTGACTGCGATTTCAAAACCATGCACCAGAATCAACTTCTTTTAACTCAGTAATGCATTTTGGATGTGTACCTTGAGTTTAAAGCAGAAAAACAGGAACTTTTAGAATTTTCATTTTTTGACCAAAACGACAGGACCGGAGCTGATAAAAATGTTGATATTGATGTTATTTTTTTTCTGACTGCGATTTCAAAACCATGCACCAGAATCAACTTCTTTCAACTCAGTAATGCATTTTGGATGTGTACCTTGAGTTTAAAGCAGAAAAACAGGAACTTTTAGAATTTTCATTTTTTGACCAAAACGACAGCTGATAAAAATGTTGATATTGATGTTATTTTTTTTCTGACTGCGATTTCAAAACCATGCACCAGAATCAACTTCTTTCAACTCAGTAATGCATTTTGGATGTGTACCTTGAGTTTAAAGCAGAAAAACAGGAACTTTTAGAATTTTCATTTTTTGACCAAAACGACAGGACCGGAGCTGATAAAAATGTTGATATTGATGTTATTTTTTTTCTGACTGCGATTTCAAAACCATGCACCAGAATCAACTTCTTTCAACTCAGTAATGCATTTTGGATGTGTACCTTGAGTTTAAAGCAGAAAAACAGGAACTTTTAGAATTTTCATTTTTTGACCAAAACGACAGGACCGGAGCTGATAAAAATGTTGATATTGATGTTATTTTTTTTCTGACTGCGATTTCAAAACCATGCACCAGAATCAACTTCTTTCAACTCAGTAATGCATTTTGGATGTGTACCTAGAGTTTAAAGCAGAAAAAAAGGAACTTTTTGAATTTTCATTTTTTGACCAAAACGACAGGACCGGAGCTGATAAAAATGTTGATATTGATGTTATTTTTTTTCTGACTGCGATTTCAAAACCATGCACCAGAATCAACTTCTTTCAACTCAGTAATGCATTTTGGATGTGTACCTTGAGTTTAAAGCAGAAAAACAGGAACTTTTAGAATTTTCATTTTTTGACCAAAACGACAGGTCCGGAGCTGATAAAAATGTTGATATTGATGTAATGGTACTCTTTACCTAGAACGGCGCCCGCGATCAGAATCGCGGGCGTCGGGGGTAAAAAATCGCGGTCATCGCGGGCATCGCGGGTAAATCGCGGGTACATCAAAATCGTGTACCCGCGATGACCGCGATTTTCCCATAGGGAACAATGTTAAAAAGCCTAATTGATCGCGATTTTAATGTAAAATGCCTCAATGCCCGCGATTTTCCCATAGGAATCAATGTTAAATGGGCTACAGAGCCCAAATAGACCCAATTAACCCTTAAATGTCACCCCAATTTTTTTACGCCACCCCACGATCCACGCCAACCCGAAGCGTGGCGAGCGCAGCGAGCCCGCGAGGGGCGGCGGTACGCGTCCTCCGACCTTTTCATGCCCTACTATCCACGTCGGCGTGGAGTTGAGAATAGAATAGTGTGGCGAGCGCAGCGAGCCACCGAGCCCGAAGCGTGGCGAGCGCAGCGAGCCCCGCGAGGGGACGCGGATACCTTCACAGGTAAACGCGTCCCTTCGCGGGCTTCACAGGTGTCGGCGTCGCCACGGACACCTGTGAAGTCCGCGAGGGGACGCGTATAACTGTGAAGGTATCCGCGTCCCCTCGCGGGGCTCGCTGCGCTCGCCACGCTTCGGGCTCGGTGGCTCGCTGCGCTCGCCACACTATTCTATTCTCAACTCCACGCCGACGTGGATAGTAGGGCATGAAAAGGTCGAAGGACGCGTACCGCCGCCCCTCGCGGGCTCGCTGCGCTCGCCACGCTTCGGGTTGGCGTGGATCGTGGGGTGGCGTCAAAAAATTGGGGTGACATTTAAGGGTTAATTGAGCCTATTTGGGCTCTGTAGCCCATTTAACATTGATTCCTATGGTAAAATCGCGGGCATTGAGGCATTGAATGCAAAATCGCGGTCAATCTGACTTTTTAACATTGTTCCCTATGGGAAAATCGCGGTGATCGCGGGCATCGCGTCGCGGCCGTTTATGTACTGCCCGCGATCCCGCGATCACCCCGATGGGCGCCGTTCTAGGTAAAGAGTACCGATGTAATTTTTTTTCTGACTGCGGTTTCAAAACCATGCACCAGAATCAACTTCTTTCAACTCAGTAATGCATTTTGGATGTGTACCTAGAGTTTAAAGCAGAAAAACAGGAACTTTTAGAATTTTCATTTTTTGACCAAAACGACAGGACCGGAGCTGATAAAAATGTTGATATTGATGTAATTTTTTTTCTGACTGCGGTTTCAAAACCATGCACCAGAATCAACTTCTTTCAACTCAGTAATGCATTTTGGATGTGTACCTAGAGTTTAAAGCAGAAAAACAGGAACTTTTAGAATTTTCATTTTTTGACCAAAACGACAGGACCAGAGCTGATAAAAATGTTGATATGGATGTAATTTTTTTCTGACTGCGGTTTCAAAACCATGCACCAGAATCAACTTCTTTCAACTCAGTAATGCATTTTGGATGTGTACCTAGAGTTTAAAGCAGAAAAACAGGAACTTTTAGAATTTTCATTTGTTGACCAAAACGACAGGACCGGAGCTGATAAAAATGTTGATATGGATGTTCTTTTTTTTCTGACTGCGATTTCAAAACCATGCACCAGAATTCACTTCTTTCAACTCAGTAATGCATTTTGGATGTGTACCTAGAGTTTAAAGCAGAAAAACAGGAACTTTTAGAATTTTCATTTTTTGACCAAAACGACAGGACCGGAGCTGATAAAAATGTTGATATTGATGTTATTTTTTTTCTGACTGCGATTTCAAAACCATGCACCAGAATCAACTTCTTTCAACTCAGTAATGCATTTTGGATGTGTACCTTGAGTTTAAAGCAGAAAAACAGGAACTTTTAGAATTTTCATTTTTTGACCAAAACGACAGGACCGGAGCTGATAAAAATGTTGATATTGATGTTATTTTTTTTCTGACTGCGATTTCAAAACCATGCACCAGAATCAACTTCTTTTAACTCAGTAATGCATTTTGGATGTGTACCTTGAGTTTAAAGCAGAAAAACAGGAACTTTTAGAATTTTCATTTTTTGACCAAAACGACAGGACCGGAGCTGATAAAAATGTTGATATTGATGTTATTTTTTTTCTGACTGCGATTTCAAAACCATGCACCAGAATCAACTTCTTTCAACTCAGTAATGCATTTTGGATGTGTACCTTGAGTTTAAAGCAGAAAAACAGGAACTTTTAGAATTTTCATTTTTTGACCAAAACGACAGCTGATAAAAATGTTGATATTGATGTTATTTTTTTTCTGACTGCGATTTCAAAACCATGCACCAGAATCAACTTCTTTCAACTCAGTAATGCATTTTGGATGTGTACCTTGAGTTTAAAGCAGAAAAACAGGAACTTTTAGAATTTTCATTTTTTGACCAAAACGACAGGACCGGAGCTGATAAAAATGTTGATATTGATGTTATTTTTTTTCTGACTGCGATTTCAAAACCATGCACCAGAATCAACTTCTTTCAACTCAGTAATGCATTTTGGATGTGTACCTTGAGTTTAAAGCAGAAAAACAGGAACTTTTAGAATTTTCATTTTTTGACCAAAACGACAGGACCGGAGCTGATAAAAATGTTGATATTGATGTTATTTTTTTTCTGACTGCGATTTCAAAACCATGCACCAGAATCAACTTCTTTCAACTCAGTAATGCATTTTGGATGTGTACCTAGAGTTTAAAGCAGAAAAAAAGGAACTTTTTGAATTTTCATTTTTTGACCAAAACGACAGGACCGGAGCTGATAAAAATGTTGATATTGATGTTATTTTTTTTCTGACTGCGATTTCAAAACCATGCACCAGAATCAACTTCTTTCAACTCAGTAATGCATTTTGGATGTGTACCTTGAGTTTAAAGCAGAAAAACAGGAACTTTTAGAATTTTCATTTTTTGACCAAAACGACAGGTCCGGAGCTGATAAAAATGTTGATATTGATGTAATGGTACTCTTTACCTAGAACGGCGCCCGCGATCAGAATCGCGGGCGTCGGGGGTAAAAAATCGCGGTCATCGCGGGCATCGCGGGTAAATCGCGGGTACATCAAAATCGTGTACCCGCGATGACCGCGATTTTCCCATAGGGAACAATGTTAAAAAGCCTAATTGATCGCGATTTTAATGTAAAATGCCTCAATGCCCGCGATTTTCCCATAGGAATCAATGTTAAATGGGCTACAGAGCCCAAATAGACCCAATTAACCCTTAAATGTCACCCCAATTTTTTTACGCCACCCCACGATCCACGCCAACCCGAAGCGTGGCGAGCGCAGCGAGCCCGCGAGGGGCGGCGGTACGCGTCCTCCGACCTTTTCATGCCCTACTATCCACGTCGGCGTGGAGTTGAGAATAGAATAGTGTGGCGAGCGCAGCGAGCCACCGAGCCCGAAGCGTGGCGAGCGCAGCGAGCCCCGCGAGGGGACGCGGATACCTTCACAGGTAAACGCGTCCCTTCGCGGGCTTCACAGGTGTCGGCGTCGCCACGGACACCTGTGAAGTCCGCGAGGGGACGCGTATAACTGTGAAGGTATCCGCGTCCCCTCGCGGGGCTCGCTGCGCTCGCCACGCTTCGGGCTCGGTGGCTCGCTGCGCTCGCCACACTATTCTATTCTCAACTCCACGCCGACGTGGATAGTAGGGCATGAAAAGGTCGGAGGACGCGTACCGCCGCCCCTCGCGGGCTCGCTGCGCTCGCCACGCTTCGGGTTGGCGTGGATCGTGGGGTGGCGTCAAAAAATTGGGGTGACATTTAAGGGTTAATTGAGCCTATTTGGGCTCTGTAGCCCATTTAACATTGATTCCTATGGTAAAATCGCGGGCATTGAGGCATTGAATGCAAAATCGCGGTCAATCTGACTTTTTAACATTGTTCCCTATGGGAAAATCGCGGTGATCGCGGGCATCGCGTCGCGGCCGTTTATGTACTGCCCGCGATCCCGCGATCACCCCGATGGGCGCCGTTCTAGGTAAAGAGTACCGATGTAATTTTTTTTCTGACTGCGGTTTCAAAACCATGCACCAGAATCAACTTCTTTCAACTCAGTAATGCATTTTGGATGTGTACCTAGAGTTTAAAGCAGAAAAACAGGAACTTTTAGAATTTTCATTTTTTGACCAAAACGACAGGACCGGAGCTGATAAAAATGTTGATATTGATGTAATTTTTTTTCTGACTGCGGTTTCAAAACCATGCACCAGAATCAACTTCTTTCAACTCAGTAATGCATTTTGGATGTGTACCTAGAGTTTAAAGCAGAAAAACAGGAACTTTTAGAATTTTCATTTTTTGACCAAAACGACAGGACCAGAGCTGATAAAAATGTTGATATGGATGTAATTTTTTTCTGACTGCGGTTTCAAAACCATGCACCAGAATCAACTTCTTTCAACTCAGTAATGCATTTTGGATGTGTACCTAGAGTTTAAAGCAGAAAAACAGGAACTTTTAGAATTTTCATTTGTTGACCAAAACGACAGGACCGGAGCTGATAAAAATGTTGATATGGATGTTCTTTTTTTTCTGACTGCGATTTCAAAACCATGCACCAGAATTCACTTCTTTCAACTCAGTAATGCATTTTGGATGTGTACCTAGAGTTTAAAGCAGAAAAACAGGAACTTTTAGAATTTTCATTTGTTGACCAAAACGACAGGACCGGAGCTGATAAAAATGTTGATATTGATGTTATTTTTTTTCTGACTGCGATTTCAAAACCATGCACCAGAATCAACTTCTTTCAACTCAGTAATGCATTTTGGATGTGTACCTTGAGTTTAAAGCAGAAAAACAGGAACTTTTAGAATTTTCATTTTTTGACCAAAACGACAGGACCGGAGCTGATAAAAATGTTGATATTGATGTTATTTTTTTTCTGACTGCGATTTCAAAACCATGCACCAGAATCAACTTCTTTCAACTCAGTAATGCATTTTGGATGTGTACCTTGAGTTTAAAGCAGAAAAACAGGAACTTTTAGAATTTTCATTTTTTGACCAAAACGACAGGACCGGAGCTGATAAAAATGTTGATATTGATGTTATTTTTTTTCTGACTGCGATTTCAAAACCATGCACCAGAATCAACTTCTTTCAACTCAGTAATGCATTTTGGATGTGTACCTTGAGTTTAAAGCAGAAAAACAGGAACTTTTAGAATTTTCATTTTTTGACCAAAACGACAGCTGATAAAAATGTTGATATTGATGTTATTTTTTTTCTGACTGCGATTTCAAAACCATGCACGAGAATCAACTTCTTTCAACTCAGTAATGCATTTTGGATGTGTACCTTGAGTTTAAAGCAGAAAAACAGGAACTTTTAGAATTTTCATTTTTTGACCAAAACGACAGGACCGGAGCTGATAAAAATGTTGATATTGATGTTATTTTTTTTCTGACTGCGATTTCAAAACCATGCACCAGAATCAACTTCTTTCAACTCAGTAATGCATTTTGGATGTGTACCTTGAGTTTAAAGCAGAAAAACAGGAACTTTTAGAATTTTCATTTTTTGACCAAAACGACAGGACCGGAGCTGATAAAAATGTTGATATTGATGTTATTTTTTTTCTGAATGCGATTTCAAAACCATGCACCAGAATCAACTTCTTTCAACTCAGTAATGCATTTTGGATGTGTACCTTGAGTTTAAAGCAGAAAAACAGGAACTTTTAGAATTTTCATTTTTTGACCAAAACGACAGGTCCGGAGCTGATAAAAATGTTGATATTGATGTAATTTTTTTTCTGACTGCGGTTTCAAAACCATGCACCAGAATCAACTTCTTTCAACTCAGTAATGCATTTTGGATGTGTACCTAGAGTTTAAAGCAGAAAAACAGGAACTTTTAGAATTTTCATTTTTTGACCAAAACGACAGGACCGGAGCTGATAAAAATGTTGATATGGATGTAATTTTTTTCTGACTGCGGTTTCAAAACCATGCACCAGAATCAACTTCTTTCAACTCAGTAATGCATTTTGGATGTGTACCTAGAGTTTAAAGCAGAAAAACCGGAACTTTTAGAATTTTCATTTGTTGACCAAAACGACAGGACCGGAGCTGATAAAAATGTTGATATGGATGTTCTTTTTTTTCTGACTGCGATTTCAAAACCATGCACCAGAATCAACTTCTTTCAACTCAGTAATTCATTTTGGATGTGTACCTTGAGTTTAAAGCAGAAAAACAGGAACTTTTAGAATTTTCATTTTTTGACCAAAACGACAGTATCGGAGCTGATAAAAATGTTGATATTGATGTTATTTTTTTTCTGACTGCGATTTCAAAACCATGCACCAGAATCAACTTCTTTCAACTCAGTAATGCATTTTGGATGTGTACCTTGAGTTTAAAGCAGAAAAACAGGAACTTTTAGAATTTTCATTTTTTGACCAAAACGACAGGACCGGAGCTGATAAAAATGTTGATATTGATGTTATTTTTTTTCTGACTGCGATTTCAAAACCATGCACCAGAATCAACTTCTTTCAACTCAGTAATGCATTTTGGATGTGTACCTTGAGTTTAAAGCAGAAAAACAGGAACTTTTAGAATTTTCATTTTTTGACCAAAACGACAGGACCGGAGCTGATAAAAATGTTGATATTGATGTTATTTTTTTTCTGACTGAGATTTCAAAACCAGGCACCAGAATCAACTTCTTTCAACTCAGTAATGCATTTTGGATGTGTACCTTGAGTTTAAAGCAGAAAAACAGGAACTTTTAGAATTTTCATTTTTTGACCAAAACGACAGGACCGGAGCTGATAAAAATGTTGATATGGATGTTTTTTTTTTCTGACTGCGATTTCAAAACCATGCATCAAAATTCACTTCTTTCAACTCAGTAATGCATTTTGGATGTGTACCTAGAGTTTAAAGCAGAAAAACAGGATCTTTTAGAATTTTCATTTTTTGACCAAAACGACAGGACCGGAGCTGATAAAAATGTTGATATTGATGTTATTTTTTTTCTGACTGCGATTTCAAAACCATGCACCAGAATCAACTTCTTTCAACTCAGTAATGCATTTTGGATGTGTACCTTGAGTTTAAAGCAGAAAAACAGGAACTTTTAGAATTTTCATTTTTTTACCAAAACGACAGGTCCGGAGCTGATAAAAATGTTGATATTGATGTAATTTTTTTTCTGACTGCGGTTTCAAAACCATGCACCAGAATCAACTTCTTTCAACTCAGTAATGCATTTTGGATGTGTACCTAGAGTTTAAAGCAGAAAAACAGGAACTTTTAGAATTTTCATTTTTTGACCAAAACGACAGGACCGGAGCTGATAAAAATGTTGATATGGATGTAATTTTTTTCTGACTGCGGTTTCAAAACCATGCACCAGAATCAACTTCTTTCAACTCAGTAATGCATTTTGGATGTGTACCTAGAGTTTAAAGCAGAAAAACCGGAACTTTTAGAATTTTCATTTGTTGACCAAAACGACAGGACCGGAGCTGATAAAAATGTTGATATGGATGTTCTTTTTTTTCTGACTGCGATTTCAAAACCATGCACCAGAATTCACTTCTTTCAACTCAGTAATGCATTTTGGATGTGTACCTAGAGTTTAAAGCAGAAAAACAGGAACTTTTAGAATTTTCATTTTTTGACCAAAACGACAGGACCGGAGCTGATAAAAATGTTGATATTGATGTTATTTTTTTTCTGACTGCGATTTCAAAACCATGCACCAGAATTCACTTCTTTCAACTCAGTAATGCATTTTGGATGTGTACCTAGAGTTTAAAGCAGAAAAACAGGAACTTTTAGAATTTTCATTTTTTGACCAAAACGACAGGACCGGAGCTGATAAAAATGTTGATATTGATGTTATTTTTTTTCTGACTGCGATTTCAAAACCATGCACCAGAATCAACTTCTTTCAACTCAGTAATGCATTTTGGATGTGTACCTTGAGTTTAAAGCAGAAAAACAGGAACTTTTAGAATTTTCATTTTTTGACCAAAACGACAGGTCCGGAGCTGATAAAAATGTTGATATTGATGTAATTTTTTTTCTGACTGCGGTTTCAAAACCATGCACCAGAATCAACTTCTTTCAACTCAGTAATGCATTTTGGATGTGTACCTAGAGTTTAAAGCAGAAAAACAGGAACTTTTAGAATTTTCATTTTTTGACCAAAACGACAGGACCGGAGCTGATAAAAATGTTGATATGGATGTAATTTTTTTCTGACTGCGGTTTCAAAACCATGCACCAGAATCAACTTCTTTCAACTCAGTAATGCATTTTGGATGTGTACCTAGAGTTTAAAGCAGAAAAACCGGAACTTTTAGAATTTTCATTTGTTGACCAAAACGACAGGACCGGAGCTGATAAAAATGTTGATATGGATGTTCTTTTTTTTCTGACTGCGATTTCAAAACCATGCACCAGAATCAACTTCTTTCAACTCAGTAATGCATTTTGGATGTGTACCTTGAGTTTAAAGCAGAAAAACAGGAACTTTTAGAATTTTCATTTTTTGACCAAAACGACAGGACCGGAGCTGATAAAAATGTTGATATTGATGTTATTTTTTTTCTGACTGCGATTTCAAAACCATGCACCAGAATCAACTTCTTTCAACTCAGTAATGCATTTTGGATGTGTACCTTGAGTTTAAAGCAGAAAAACAGGAACTTTTAGAATTTTCATTTTTTGACCAAAACGACAGTATCGGAGCTGATAAAAATGTTGATATTGATGTTATTTTTTTTCTGACTGCGATTTCAAAACCATGCACCAGAATCAACTTCTTTCAACTCAGTAATGCATTTTGGATGTGTACCTTGAGTTTAAAGCAGAAAAACAGGAACTTTTAGAATTTTCATTTTTTGACCAAAACGACAGGACCGGAGCTGATAAAAATGTTGATATTGATGTTATTTTTTTTCTGACTGCGATTTCAAAACCATGCACCAGAATCAACTTCTTTCAACTCAGTAATGCATTTTGGATGTGTACCTTGAGTTTAAAGCAGAAAAACAGGAACTTTTAGAATTTTCATTTTTTGACCAAAACGACAGGACCGGAGCTGATAAAAATGTTGATATTGATGTTATTTTTTTTCTGACTGAGATTTCAAAACCAGGCACCAGAATCAACTTCTTTCAACTCAGTAATGCATTTTGGATGTGTACCTTGAGTTTAAAGCAGAAAAACAGGAACTTTTAGAATTTTCATTTTTTGACCAAAACGACAGGTCCGGAGCTGATAAAAATGTTGATATTGATGTAATTTTTTTTCTGACTGCGGTTTCAAAACCATGCACCAGAATCAACTTCTTTCAACTCAGTAATGCATTTTGGATGTGTACCTTGAGTTTAAAGCAGAAAAACAGGTACTTTTAGAATTTTCATTTTTTGACCAAAACGACAGGACCGGAGCTGATAAAAATGTTGATATTGATGTTATTTTTTTTCTGACTGCGATTTCAAAACCATGCACCAGAATCAACTTCTTTCAACTCAGTAATGCATTTTGGATGTGTACCTTGAGTTTAAAGCAGAAAAACAGGAACTTTTAGAATTTTCATTTTTTGACCAAAACGACAGGACCGGAGCTGATAAAAATGTTGATATTGATGTTATTTTTTTTCTGACTGCGATTTCAAAACCATGCACCAGAATCAACTTCTTTCAACTCAGTAATGCATTTTGGATGTGTACCTTGAGTTTAAAGCAGAAAAACAGGAACTTTTAGAATTTTCATTTTTTGACCAAAACGACAGGACCGGAGCTGATAAAAATGTTGATATTGATGTTATTTTTTTTCTGACTGCGATTTCAAAACCATGCACCAGAATCAACTTCTTTCAACTCAGTAATGCATTTTGGATGTGTACCTTGAGTTTAAAGCAGAAAAACAGGAACTTTTAGAATTTTCATTTTTTGACCAAAACGACAGGTCCGGAGCTGATAAAAATGTTGATATTGATGTTAATTTTTTTCTGACTGCGGTTTCAAAACCATGCACCAGAATCAACTTCTTTCAACTCAGTAATGCATTTTGGATGTGTACCTAGAGTTTAAAGCAGAAAAACAGGAACTTTTAGAATTTTCATTTTTTGACCAAAACGACAGGACCGGAGCTGATAAAAATGTTGATATGGATGTAATTTTTTTCTGACTGCGGTTTCAAAACCATGCACCAGAATCAACTTCTTTCAACTCAGTAATGCATTTTGGATGTGTACCTAGAGTTTAAAGCAGAAAAACCGGAACTTTTAGAATTTCCATTTGTTGACCAAAACGACAGGACCGGAGCTGATAAAAATGTTGATATGGATGTTCTTTTTTTTCTGACTGCGATTTCAAAACCATGCACCAGAATTCACTTCTTTCAACTCAGTAATGCATTTTGGATGTGTACCTAGAGTTTAAAGCAGAAAAACAGGAACTTTTAGAATTTTCATTTTTTGACCAAAACGACAGGACCGGAGCTGATAAAAATGTTGATATTGATGTTATTTTTTTTCTGACTGCGATTTCAAAACCATGCACCAGAATCAACTTCTTTCAACTCAGTAATGCATTTTGGATGTGTACCTTGAGTTTAAAGCAGAAAAACAGGAACTTTTAGAATTTTCATTTTTTGACCAAAACGACAGGACCGGAGCTGAGAAAAATGTTGATATTGATGTTATTTTTTTTCTGACTGCGATTTCAAAACCATGCACCAGAATCAACTTCTTTCAACTCAGTAATGCATTTTGGATGTGTACCTTGAGTTTAAAGCAGAAAAACAGGAACTTTTAGAATTTTCATTTTTTGACCAAAACGACAGGTCCGGAGCTGATAAAAATGTTGATATTGATGTAATTTTTTTTCTGACTGCGGTTTCAAAACCATGCACCAGAATCAACTTCTTTCAACTCAGTAATGCATTTTGGATGTGTACCTAGAGTTTAATGCAGAAAAACAGGAACTTTTAGAATTTTCATTTTTTGACCAAAACGACAGGACCGGAGCTGATAAAAATGTTGATATGGATGTAATTTTTTTCTGACTGCGGTTTCAAAACCATGCACCAGAATCAACTTCTTTCAACTCAGTAATGCATTTTGGATGTGTACCTAGAGTTTAAAGCAGAAAAACCGGAACTTTTAGAATTTTCATTTGTTGACCAAAACGACAGGACCGGAGCTGATAAAAATGTTGATATGGATGTTCTTTTTTTTCTGACTGCGATTTCAAAACCATGCACCAGAATCAACTTCTTTCAACTCAGTAATGCATTTTGGATGTGTACCTTGAGTTTAAAGCAGAAAAACAGGAACTTTTAGAATTTTCATTTTTTGACCAAAACGACAGGACCGGAGCTGATAAAAATGTTGATATTGATGTTATTTTTTTTCTGACTGAGATTTCAAAACCAGGCACCAGAATCAACTTCTTTCAACTCAGTAATGCATTTTGGATGTGTACCTTGAGTTTAAAGCAGAAAAACAGGAACTTTTAGAATTTTCATTTTTTGACCAAAACGACAGGACCGGAGCTGATAAAAATGTTGATATGGATGTTTTTTTTTTCTGACTGCGATTTCAAAACCATGCATCAAAATTCACTTCTTTCAACTCAGTAATGCATTTTGGATGTGTACCTAGAGTTTAAAGCAGAAAAACAGGATCTTTTAGAATTTTCATTTTTTGACCAAAACGACAGGACCGGAGCTGATAAAAATGTTGATATTGATGTTATTTTTTTTCTGACTGCGATTTCAAAACCATGCACCAGAATCAACTTCTTTCAACTCAGTAATGCATTTTGGATGTGTACCTTGAGTTTAAAGCAGAAAAACAGGAACTTTTAGAATTTTCATTTTTTGACCAAAACGACAGGTCCGGAGCTGATAAAAATGTTGATATTGATGTAATTTTTTTTCTGAATGCGGTTTCAAAACCATGCACCAGAATCAACTTCTTTCAACTCAGTAATGCATTTTGGATGTGTACCTAGAGTTTAAAGCAGAAAAACAGGAACTTTTAGAATTTTCATTTTTTGACCAAAACGACAGGACCGGAGCTGATAAAAATGTTGATATGGATGTAATTTTTTTCTGACTGCGGTTTCAAAACCATGCACCAGAATCAACTTCTTTCAACTCAGTAATGCATTTTGGATGTGTACCTAGAGTTTAAAGCAGAAAAACCGGAACTTTTAGAATTTTCATTTGTTGACCAAAACGACAGGACCGGAGCTGATAAAAATGTTGATATGGATGTTCTTTTTTTTCTGACTGCGATTTCAAAACCATGCACCAGAATTCACTTCTTTCAACTCAGTAATGCATTTTGGATGTGTACCTAGAGTTTAAAGCAGAAAAACAGGAACTTTTAGAATTTTCATTTTTTGACCAAAACGACAGGACCGGAGCTGATAAAAATGTTGATATTGATGTTATTTTTTCTGACTGCGATTTCAAAACCATGCAACAGAATTAACTTCTTTCAACTCAGTAATGCATTTTGGATGTGTACCTTGAGTTTCAAGCAGAAAAACAGGAACTTTTAGAATTTTCATTTTTTGACCAAAACGACAGGACCGGAGCTGATAAAAATGTTGATATTGATGTTATTTTTTTTCTGACTGCGATTTCAAAACCATGCACCAGAATCAACTTCTTTCAACTCAGTAATGCATTTTGGATGTGTACCTTGAGTTTAAAGCAGAAAAACAGGAACTTTTAGAATTTTCATTTTTTGACCAAAACGACAGGTCCGGAGCTGATAAAAATGTTGATATTGATGTAATTTTTTTTCTGACTGCGGTTTCAAAACCATGCACCAGAATCAACTTCTTTCAACTCAGTAATGCATTTTGGATGTGTACCTAGAGTTTAAAGCAGAAAAACAGGAACTTTTAGAATTTTCATTTTTTGACCAAAACGACAGGACCGGAGCTGATAAAAATGTTGATATGGATGTAATTTTTTTCTGACTGCGGTTTCAAAACCATGCACCAGAATCAACTTCTTTCAACTCAGTAATGCATTTTGGATGTGTACCTAGAGTTTAAAGCAGAAAAACCGGAACTTTTAGAATTTTCATTTGTTGACCAAAACGACAGGACCGGAGCTGATAAAAATGTTGATATGGATGTTCTTTTTTTTCTGACTGCGATTTCAAAACCATGCACCAGAATCAACTTCTTTCAACTCAGTAATGCATTTTGGATGTGTACCTTGAGTTTAAAGCAGAAAAACAGGAACTTTTAGAATTTTCATTTTTTGACCAAAACGACAGTATCGGAGCTGATAAAAATGTTGATATTGATGTTATTTTTTTTCTGACTGCGATTTCAAAACCATGCACCAGAATCAACTTCTTTCAACTCAGTAATGCATTTTGGATGTGTACCTTGAGTTTAAAGCAGAAAAACAGGAACTTTTAGAATTTTCATTTTTTGACCAAAACGACAGGACCGGAGCTGATAAAAATGTTGATATTGATGTTATTTTTTTTCTGACTGCGATTTCAAAACCATGCACCAGAATCAACTTCTTTCAACTCAGTAATGCATTTTGGATGTGTACCTTGAGTTTAAAGCAGAAAAACAGGAACTTTTAGAATTTTCATTTTTTGACCAAAACGACAGGTCCGGAGCTGATAAAAATGTTGATATTGATGTAATTTTTTTTCTGACTGCGGTTTCAAAACCATGCACCAGAATCAACTTCTTTCAACTCAGTAATGCATTTTGGATGTGTACCTAGAGTTTAAAGCAGAAAAACAGGAACTTTTAGAATTTTCATTTTTTGACCAAAACGACAGGACCGGAGCTGATAAAAATGTTGATATGGATGTAATTTTTTTCTGACTGCGGTTTCAAAACCATGCACCAGAATCAACTTCTTTCAACTCAGTAATGCATTTTGGATGTGTACCTAGAGTTTAAAGCAGAAAAACCGGAACTTTTAGAATTTTCATTTGTTGACCAAAACGACAGGACCGGAGCTGATAAAAATGTTGATATGGATGTTCTTTTTTTTCTGACTGCGATTTCAAAACCATGCACCAGAATCAACTTCTTTCAACTCAGTAATGCATTTTGGATGTGTACCTTGAGTTTAAAGCAGAAAAACAGGAACTTTTAGAATTTTCATTTTTTGACCAAAACGACAGTATCGGAGCTGATAAAAATGTTGATATTGATGTTATTTTTTTTCTGACTGCGATTTCAAAACCATGCACCAGAATCAACTTCTTTCAACTCAGTAATGCATTTTGGATGTGTACCTTGAGTTTAAAGCAGAAAAACAGGAACTTTTAGAATTTTCATTTTTTGACCAAAACGACAGGACCGGAGCTGATAAAAATGTTGATATTGATGTTATTTTTTTTCTGACTGCGATTTCAAAACCATGCACCAGAATCAACTTCTTTCAACTCAGTAATGCATTTTGGATGTGTACCTTGAGTTTAAAGCAGAAAAACAGGAACTTTTAGAATTTTCATTTTTTGACCAAAACGACAGGACCGGAGCTGATAAAAATGTTGATATTGATGTTATTTTTTTTCTGACTGAGATTTCAAAACCAGGCACCAGAATCAACTTCTTTCAACTCAGTAATGCATTTTGGATGTGTACCTTGAGTTTAAAGCAGAAAAACAGGAACTTTTAGAATTTTCATTTTTTGACCAAAACGACAGGTCCGGAGCTGATAAAAATGTTGATATTGATGTAATTTTTTTTCTGACTGCGGTTTCAAAACCATGCACCAGAATCAACTTCTTTCAACTCAGTAATGCATTTTGGATGTGTACCTTGAGTTTAAAGCAGAAAAACAGGTACTTTTAGAATTTTCATTTTTTGACCAAAACGACAGGACCGGAGCTGATAAAAATGTTGATATTGATGTTATTTTTTTTCTGACTGCGATTTCAAAACCATGCACCAGAATCAACTTCTTTCAACTCAGTAATGCATTTTGGATGTGTACCTTGAGTTTAAAGCAGAAAAACAGGAACTTTTAGAATTTTCATTTTTTGACCAAAACGACAGGACCGGAGCTGATAAAAATGTTGATATTGATGTTATTTTTTTTCTGACTGCGATTTCAAAACCATGCACCAGAATCAACTTCTTTCAACTCAGTAATGCATTTTGGATGTGTACCTTGAGTTTAAAGCAGAAAAACAGGAACTTTTAGAATTTTCATTTTTTGACCAAAACGACAGGACCGGAGCTGATAAAAATGTTGATATTGATGTTATTTTCTTTCTGACTGCGATTTCAAAACCATGCACCAGAATCAACTTCTTTCAACTCAGTAATGCATTTTGGATGTGTACCTTGAGTTTAAAGCAGAAAAACAGGAACTTTTAGAATTTTCATTTTTTGACCAAAACGACAGGTCCGGAGCTGATAAAAATGTTGATATTGATGTAAATTTTTTTCTGACTGCGGTTTCAAAACCATGCACCAGAATCAACTTCTTTCAACTCAGTAATGCATTTTGGATGTGTACCTAGAGTTTAAAGCAGAAAAACAGGAACTTTTAGAATTTTCATTTTTTGACCAAAACGACAGGACCGGAGCTGATAAAAATGTTGATATGGATGTAATTTTTTTCTGACTGCGGTTTCAAAACCATGCACCAGAATCAACTTCTTTCAACTCAGTAATGCATTTTGGATGTGTACCTAGAGTTTAAAGCAGAAAAACCGGAACTTTTAGAATTTCCATTTGTTGACCAAAACGACAGGACCGGAGCTGATAAAAATGTTGATATGGATGTTCTTTTTTTTCTGACTGGGATTTCAAAACCATGCACCAGAATTCACTTCTTTCAACTCAGTAATGCATTTTGGATGTGTACCTAGAGTTTAAAGCAGAAAAACAGGAACTTTTAGAATTTTCATTTTTTGACCAAAACGACAGGACCGGAGCTGATAAAAATGTTGATATTGATGTTATTTTTTTTCTGACTGCGATTTCAAAACCATGCACCAGAATCAACTTCTTTCAACTCAGTAATGCATTTTGGATGTGTACCTTGAGTTTAAAGCAGAAAAACAGGAACTTTTAGAATTTTCATTTTTTGACCAAAACGACAGGACCGGAGCTGATAAAAATGTTGATATTGATGTTATTTTTTTTCTGACTGCGATTTCAAAACCATGCACCAGAATCAACTTCTTTCAACTCAGTAATGCATTTTGGATGTGTACCTTGAGTTTAAAGCAGAAAAACAGGAACTTTTAGAATTTTCATTTTTTGACCAAAACGACAGGTCCGGAGCTGATAAAAATGTTGATATTGATGTAATTTTTTTTCTGACTGCGGTTTCAAAACCATGCACCAGAATCAACTTCTTTCAACTCAGTAATGCATTTTGGATGTGTACCTAGAGTTTAAAGCAGAAAAACAGGAACTTTTAGAATTTTCATTTTTTGACCAAAACGACAGGACCGGAGCTGATAAAAATGTTGATATGGATGTAATTTTTTTCTGACTGCGGTTTCAAAACCATGCACCAGAATCAACTTCTTTCAACTCAGTAATGCATTTTGGATGTGTACCTAGAGTTTAAAGCAGAAAAACCGGAACTTTTAGAATTTTCATTTGTTGACCAAAACGACAGGACCGGAGCTGATAAAAATGTTGATATGGATGTTCTTTTTTTTCTGACTGCGATTTCAAAACCATGCTCCAGAATTCACTTCTTTCAACTCAGTAATGCATTTTGGATGTGTACCTAGAGTTTAAAGCAGAAAAACAGGAACTTTTAGAATTTTCATTTTTTGACCAAAACGACAGTACCGGAGCTGATAAAAATGTTGATATTGATGTTATTTTTTTTCTGACTGCGATTTCAAAACCATGCACCAGAATCAACTTATTTCAACTCAGTATTGCATTTTGGATGTGTACCTTGAGTTTAAAGCAGAAAAACAGGAACTTTTAGAATTTTCATTTTTTGACCAAAACGACAGGACCGGAGCTGATAAAAATGTTGATATTGATGTTATTTTTTTTCTGACTGCGATTTCAAAACCATGCACCAGAATCAACTTCTTTCAACTCAGTAATGCATTTTGGATGTGTACCTTGAGTTTAAAGCAGAAAAACAGGAACTTTTAGAATTTTCATTTTTTGACCAAAACGACAGGACCGGAGCTGATAAAAATGTTGATATTGATGTTATTTTTTTTATGACTGCGATTTCAAAACCAGGCACCAGAATCAACTTCTTTCAACTCAGTAATGCATTTTGGATGTGTACCTTGAGTTTAAAGCAGAAAAACAGGAACTTTTAGAATTTTCATTTTTTGACCAAAACGACAGGACCGGAGCTGATAAAAATGTTGATATGGATGTTTTTTTTTTCTGACTGCGATTTCAAAACCATGCATCAAAATTCACTTCTTTCAACTCAGTAATGCATTTTGGATGTGTACCTAGAGTTTAAAGCAGAAAAACAGGATCTTTTAGAATTTTCATTTTTTTTAAACAAAACGACAGGACCGGAGCTGATAAAAATGTTGATATGGATGTTATTTTTTTTCTGACTGCGATTTCAAAACCATGCACCAGAATTCACTTCTTTCAACTCAGTAATGCATTTTGGATGTGTACCTAGAGTTTAAAGCAGAAAAAAAGGAACTTTTTGAATTTTCATTTTTTGACCAAAACGACAGGACCGGAGCTGATAAAAATGTTGATATGGATGTTATTTTTTTCCTGACTGCGATTTCAAAACCATGCACCAGAATTCACTTCTTTCAACTCAGTAATGCATTTTGGATGTGTACCTAGAGTTTAAAGCAGAAAAACAGGAACTTTTAGAATTTTCATTTTTTGACCAAAACGACAGGACCGGAGCTGATAAAAATGTTGATATGGATGTTATTTTTTTTCTGACTGCGATTTCAAAACCATGCACCAGAATCAACTTCTTTCAACTCAGTAATGCATTTTGGATGTGTACCTTGAGTTTAAAGCAGAAAAACAGGAACTTTTAGAATTTTCATTTTTTGACCAAAACGACAGGTCCGGAGCTGATAAAAATGTTGATATTGATGTAATTTTTTTTCTGACTGCGGTTTCAAAACCATGCACCAGAATCAACTTCTTTCAACTCAGTAATGCATTTTGGATGTGTACCTAGAGTTTAAAGCAGAAAAACAGGAACTTTTAGAATTTTCATTTTTTGACCAAAACGACAGGACCGGAGCTGATAAAAATGTTGATATTGATGTAATTTTTTTTCTGACTGCGGTTTCAAAACCATGCACCAGAATCAACTTCTTTCAACTCAGTAATGCATTTTGGATGTGTACCTAGAGTTTAAAGCAGAAAAACAGGAACTTTTAGAATTTTCATTTTTTGACCAAAACGACAGGACCAGAGCTGATAAAAATGTTGATATGGATGTAATTTTTTTCTGACTGCGGTTTCAAAACCATGCACCAGAATCAACTTCTTTCAACTCAGTAATGCATTTTGGATGTGTACCTAGAGTTTAAAGCAGAAAAACAGGAACTTTTAGAATTTTCATTTGTTGACCAAAACGACAGGACCGGAGCTGATAAAAATGTTGATATGGATGTTCTTTTTTTTCTGACTGCGATTTCAAAACCATGCACCAGAATCAACTTCTTTTAACTCAATAATGCATTTTGGATGTGTACCTTGAGTTTAAAGCAGAAAAACAGGAACTTTTAGAATTTTCATTTTTTGACCAAAACGACAGCTGATAAAAATGTTGATATTGATGTTATTTTTTTTCTGACTGCGATTTCAAAACCATGCACCAGAATCAACTTCTTTCAACTCAGTAATGCATTTTGGATGTGTACCTAGAGTTTAAAGCAGAAAAAAAGGAACTTTTTGAATTTTCATTTTTTGACCAAAACGACAGGACCGGAGCTGATAAAAATGTTGATATTGATGTAATTTTTTTTCTGACTGCGGTTTCAAAACCATGCACCAGAATCAACTTCTTTCAACTCAGTAATGCATTTTGGATGTGTACCTAGAGTTTAAAGCAGAAAAACAGGAACTTTTAGAATTTTCATTTTTTGACCAAAACGACAGGACCAGAGCTGATAAAAATGTTGATATTGATGTTATTTTTTTTCTGACTGCGATTTCAAAACCATGCACCAGAATCAACTTCTTTCAACTCAGTAATGCATTTTGGATGTGTACCTAGAGTTTAAAGCAGAAAAACAGGAACTTTTAGAATTTTCATTTTTTGACCAAAACGACAGGACCGGAGCTGATAAAAATGTTGATATTGATGTAATTTTTTTTCTGACTGCGGTTTCAAAACCATGCACCAGAATCAACTTCTTTCAACTCAGTAATGCATTTTGGATGTGTACCTAGAGTTTAAAGCAGAAAAACAGGAACTTTTAGAATTTTCATTTTTTGACCAAAACGACAGGACCAGAGCTGATAAAAATGTTGATATGGATGTAATTTTTTTCTGACTGCGGTTTCAAAACCATGCACCAGAATCAACTTCTTTCAACTCAGTAATGCATTTTGGATGTGTACCTAGAGTTTAAAGCAGAAAAACAGGAACTTTTAGAATTTTCATTTGTTGACCAAAACGACAGGACCGGAGCTGATAAAAATGTTGATATGGATGTTCTTTTTTTTCTGACTGCGATTTCAAAACCATGCACCAGAATTCACTTCTTTCAACTCAGTAATGCATTTTGGATGTGTACCTAGAGTTTAAAGCAGAAAAACAGGAACTTTTAGAATTTTCATTTTTTGACCAAAACGACAGGACCGGAGCTGATAAAAATGTTGATATTAATGTTATTTTTTTTCTGACTGCGATTTCAAAACCATGCACCAGAATCAACTTCTTTCAACTCAGTAATGCATTTTGGATGTGTACCTTGAGTTTAAAGCAGAAAAACAGGAACTTTTAGAATTTTCATTTTTTGACCAAAACGACAGAACCGGAGCTGATAAAAATGTTGATATTGATGTTATTTTTTTCTGACTGCGATTTCAAAACCATGCACCAGAATCAACTTCTTTCAACTCAGTAATGCATTTTGGATGTGTACCTTGAGTTTAAAGCAGAAAAACAGGAACTTTTAGAATTTTCATTTTTTGACCAAAACGACAGGACCGGAGCTGATAAAAATGTTGATATTGATGTTATTTTTTTTCTGACTGCGATTTCAAAACCATGCACCAGAATCAACTTATTTCAACTCAGTAATGCATTTTGGATGTGTACCTTGAGTTTAAAGCAGAAAAACAGGAACTTTTAGAATTTTCATTTTTTGACCAAAACGACAGCTGATAAAAATGTTGATATTGATGTTATTTTTTTTCTGACTGCGATTTCAAAACCATGCACGAGAATCAACTTCTTTCAACTCAGTAATGCATTTTGGATGTGTACCTTGAGTTTAAAGCAGAAAAACAGGAACTTTTAGAATTTTCATTTTTTGACCAAAACGACAGGACCGGAGCTGATAAAAATGTTGATATTGATGTTATTTTTTTTCTGACTGCGATTTCAAAACCATGCACCAGAATCAACTTCTTTCAACTCAGTAATGCATTTTGGATGTGTACCTTGAGTTTAAAGCAGAAAAACAGGAACTTTTAGAATTTTCATTTTTTGACCAAAACGACAGGTCCGGAGCTGATAAAAATGTTGATATTGATGTAATTATTTTTCTGACTGCGGTTTCAAAACCATGCACCAGAATCAACTTCTTTCAACTCAGTAATGCATTTTGGATGTGTACCTAGAGTTTAAAGCAGAAAAACAGGAACTTTTAGAATTTTAATTTTTTGACCAAAACGACAGGACCGGAGCTGATAAAAATGTTGATATTGATGTAATTTTTTTTCTGACTGCGGTTTCAAAACCATGCACCAGAATCAACTTCTTTCAACTCAGTAATGCATTTTGGATGTGTACCTAGAGTTTAAAGCAGAAAAACAGGAACTTTTAGAATTTTCATTTTTTGACCAAAACGACAGGACCAGAGCTGATAAAAATGTTGATATGGATGTAATTTTTTTCTGACTGCGGTTTCAAAACCATGCACCAGAATCAACTTCTTTCAACTCAGTAATGCATTTTGGATGTGTACCTAGAGTTTAAAGCAGAAAAACAGGAACTTTTAGAATTTTCATTTGTTGACCAAAACGACAGGACCGGAGCTGATAAAAATGTTGATATGGATGTTCTTTTTTTTCTGACTGCGATTTCAAAACCATGCACCAGAATTCACTTCTTTCAACTCAGTAATGCATTTTGGATGTGTACCTAGAGTTTAAAGCAGAAAAACAGGAACTTTTAGAATTTTCATTTTTTGACCAAAACGACAGGACCGGAGCTGATAAAAATGTTGATATTGATGTTATTTTTTTTCTGACTGCGATTTCAAAACCATGCACGAGAATCAACTTCTTTCAACTCAGTAATGCATTTTGGATGTGTACCTTGAGTTTAAAGCAGAAAAACAGGAACTTTTAGAATTTTCATTTTTTGACCAAAACGACAGGACCGGAGCTGATAAAAATGTTGATATTGATGTTATTTTTTTTCTGACTGCGATTTCAAAACCATGCACCAGAATCAACTTCTTTCAACTCAGTAATGCATTTTGGATGTGTACCTTGAGTTTAAAGCAGAAAAACAGGAACTTTTAGAATTTTCATTTTTTGACCAAAACGACAGGTCCGGAGCTGATAAAAATGTTGATATTGATGTAATTTTTTTTCTGACTGCGGTTTCAAAACCATGCACCAGAATCAACTTCTTTCAACTCAGTAATGCATTTTGGATGTGTACCTAGAGTTTAAAGCAGAAAAACAGGAACTTTTAGAATTTTCATTTTTTGACCAAAACGACAGGACCGGAGCTGATAAAAATGTTGATATTGATGTAATTTTTTTTCTGACTGCGGTTTCAAAACCATGCACCAGAATCAACTTCTTTCAACTCAGTAATGCATTTTGGATGTGTACCTAGAGTTTAAAGCAGAAAAACAGGAACTTTTAGAATTTTCATTTTTTGACCAAAACGACAGGACCAGAGCTGATAAAAATGTTGATATGGATGTAATTTTTTTCTGACTGCGGTTTCAAAACCATGCACCAGAATCAACTTCTTTCAACTCAGTAATGCATTTTGGATGTGTACCTAGAGTTTAAAGCAGAAAAACAGGAACTTTTAGAATTTTCATTTGTTGACCAAAACGACAGGACCGGAGCTGATAAAAATGTTGATATGGATGTTCTTTTTTTTCTGACTGCGATTTCAAAACCATGCACCAGAATTCACTTCTTTCAACTCAGTAATGCATTTTGGATGTGTACCTAGAGTTTAAAGCAGAAAAACAGGAACTTTTAGAATTTTCATTTTTTGACCAAAACGTCAGGACCGGAGCTGATAAAAATGTTGATATTGATGTTATTTTTTTTCTGACTGCGATTTCAAAACCATGCACCAGAATCAACTTCTTTCAACTCAGTAATGCATTTTGGATGTGTACCTTGAGTTTAAAGCAGAAAAACAGGAACTTTTAGAATTTTCATTTTTTGACCAAAACGACAGGACCGGAGCTGATAAAAATGTTGATATTGATGTTATTTTTTTTCTGACTGCGATTTCAAAACCATGCACCAGAATCAACTTCTTTTAACTCAGTAATGCATTTTGGATGTGTACCTTGAGTTTAAAGCAGAAAAACAGGAACTTTTAGAATTTTCATTTTTTGACCAAAACGACAGGACCGGAGCTGATAAAAATGTTGATATTGATGTTATTTTTTTTCTGACTGCGATTTCAAAACCATGCACCAGAATCAACTTCTTTCAACTCAGTAATGCATTTTGGATGTGTACCTTGAGTTTAAAGCAGAAAAACAGGAACTTTTAGAATTTTCATTTTTTGACCAAAACGACAGCTGATAAAAATGTTGATATTGATGTTATTTTTTTTCTGACTGCGATTTCAAAACCATGCACCAGAATCAACTTCTTTCAACTCAGTAATGCATTTTGGATGTGTACCTTGAGTTTAAAGCAGAAAAACAGGAACTTTTAGAATTTTCATTTTTTGACCAAAACGACAGGACCGGAGCTGATAAAAATGTTGATATTGATGTTATTTTTTTTCTGACTGCGATTTCAAAACCATGCACCAGAATCAACTTCTTTCAACTCAGTAATGCATTTTGGATGTGTACCTTGAGTTTAAAGCAGAAAAACAGGAACTTTTAGAATTTTCATTTTTTGACCAAAACGACAGGACCGGAGCTGATAAAAATGTTGATATTGATGTTATTTTTTTTCTGACTGCGATTTCAAAACCATGCACCAGAATCAACTTCTTTCAACTCAGTAATGCATTTTGGATGTGTACCTAGAGTTTAAAGCAGAAAAAAAGGAACTTTTTGAATTTTCATTTTTTGACCAAAACGACAGGACCGGAGCTGATAAAAATGTTGATATTGATGTTATTTTTTTTCTGACTGCGATTTCAAAACCATGCACCAGAATCAACTTCTTTCAACTCAGTAATGCATTTTGGATGTGTACCTTGAGTTTAAAGCAGAAAAACAGGAACTTTTAGAATTTTCATTTTTTGACAAAAACGACAGGTCCGGAGCTGATAAAAATGTTGATATTGATGTAATGGTACTCTTTACCTAGAACGGCGCCCGCGATCAGAATCGCGGGCGTCGGGGGTAAAAAATCGCGGTCATCGCGGGCATCGCGGGTAAATCGCGGGTACATCAAAATCGTGTACCCGCGATGACCGCGATTTTCCCATAGGGAACAATGTTAAAAAGCCTAATTGATCGCGATTTTAATGTAAAATGCCTCAATGCCCGCGATTTTCCCATATGAATCAATGTTAAATGGGCTACAGAGCCCAAATAGACCCAATTAACCCTTAAATGTCACCCCAATTTTTTTACGCCACCCCACGATCCACGCCAACCCGAAGCGTGGCGAGCGCAGCGAGCCCGCGAGGGGCGGCGGTACGCGTCCTCCGACCTTTTCATGCCCTACTATCCACGTCGGCGTGGAGTTGAGAATAGAATAGTGTGGCGAGCGCAGCGAGCCACCGAGCCCGAAGCGTGGCGAGCGCAGCGAGCCCCGCGAGGGGACGCGGATACCTTCACAGGTAAACGCGTCCCTTCGCGGGCTTCACAGGTGTCGGCGTCGCCACGGACACCTGTGAAGTCCGCGAGGGGACGCGTATAACTGTGAAGGTATCCGCGTCCCCTCGCGGGGCTCGCTGCGCTCGCCACGCTTCGGGCTCGGTGGCTCGCCACACTATTCTATTCTCAACTCCACGCCGACGTGGATAGTAGGGCATGAAAAGGTCGGAGGACGCGTACCGCCGCCCCTCGCGGGCTCGCTGCGCTCGCCACGCTTCGGGTTGGCGTGGATCGTGGGGTGGCGTCAAAAAATTGGGGTGACATTTAAGGGTTAATTGAGCCTATTTGGGCTCTGTAGCCCATTTAACATTGATTCCTATGGTAAAATCGCGGGCATTGAGGCATTGAATGCAAAATCGCGGTCAATCTGACTTTTTAACATTGTTCCCTATGGGAAAATCGCGGTGATCGCGGGCATCGCGTCGCGGCCGTTTATGTACTGCCCGCGATCCCGCGATCACCCCGATGGGCGCCGTTCTAGGTAAAGAGTACCGATGTAATTTTTTTTCTGACTGCAGTTTCAAAACCATGCACCAGAATCAACTTCTTTCAACTCAGTAATGCATTTTGGATGTGTACCTAGAGTTTAAAGCAGAAAAACAGGAACTTTTAGAATTTTCATTTTTTGACCAAAACGACAGGACCGGAGCTGATAAAAATGTTGATATTGATGTAATTTTTTTTCTGACTGCGGTTTCAAAACCATGCACCAGAATCAACTTCTTTCAACTCAGTAATGCATTTTGGATGTGTACCTAGAGTTTAAAGCAGAAAAACAGGAACTTTTAGAATTTTCATTTTTTGACCAAAACGACAGGACCAGAGCTGATAAAAATGTTGATATGGATGTAATTTTTTTCTGACTGCGGTTTCAAAACCATGCACCAGAATCAACTTCTTTCAACTCAGTAATGCATTTTGGATGTGTACCTAGAGTTTAAAGCAGAAAAACAGGAACTTTTAGAATTTTCATTTGTTGACCAAAACGACAGGACCGGAGCTGATAAAAATGTTGATATGGATGTTCTTTTTTTTCTGACTGCGATTTCAAAACCATGCACCAGAATTCACTTCTTTCAACTCAGTAATGCATTTTGGATGTGTACCTAGAGTTTAAAGCAGAAAAACAGGAACTTTTAGAATTTTCATTTTTTGACCAAAACGACAGGACCGGAGCTGATAAAAATGTTGATATTAATGTTATTTTTTTTCTGACTGCGATTTCAAAACCATGCACCAGAATCAACTTCTTTCAACTCAGTAATGCATTTTGGATGTGTACCTTGAGTTTAAAGCAGAAAAACAGGAACTTTTAGAATTTTCATTTTTTGACCAAAACGACAGGACCGGAGCTGATAAAAATGTTGATATTGATGTTATTTTTTTTCTGACTGCGATTTCAAAACCATGCACCAGAATCAACTTCTTTCAACTCAGTAATGCATTTTGGATGTGTACCTTGAGTTTAAAGCAGAAAAACAGGAACTTTTAGAATTTTCATTTTTTGACCAAAACGACAGGACCGGAGCTGATAAAAATGTTGATATTGATGTTATTTTTTTTCTGACTGCGATTTCAAAACCATGCACCAGAATCAACTTCTTTCAACTCAGTAATGCATTTTGGATGTGTACCTTGAGTTTAAAGCAGAAAAACAGGAACTTTTAGAATTTTCATTTTTTGACCAAAACGACAGCTGATAAAAATGTTGATATTGATGTTATTTTTTTTCTGACTGCGATTTCAAAACCATGCACGAGAATCAACTTCTTTCAACTCAGTAATGCATTTTGGATGTGTACCTTGAGTTTAAAGCAGAAAAACAGGAACTTTTAGAATTTTCATTTTTTGACCAAAACGACAGGACCGGAGCTGATAAAAATGTTGATATTGATGTTATTTTTTTTCTGACTGCGATTTCAAAACCATGCACCAGAATCAACTTCTTTCAACTCAGTAATGCATTTTGGATGTGTACCTTGAGTTTAAAGCAGAAAAACAGGAACTTTTAGAATTTTCATTTTTTGACCAAAACGACAGGACCGGAGCTGATAAAAATGTTGATATTGATGTTATTTTTTTTCTGACTGCGATTTCAAAACCATGCACCAGAATCAACTTCTTTCAACTCAGTAATGCATTTTGGATGTGTACCTTGAGTTTAAAGCAGAAAAACAGGAACTTTTAGAATTTTCATTTTTTGACCAAAACGACAGGTCCGGAGCTGATAAAAATGTTGATATTGATGTAATTTTTTTTCTGACTGCGGTTTCAAAACCATGCACCAGAATCAACTTCTTTCAACTCAGTAATGCATTTTGGATGTGTACCTAGAGTTTAAAGCAGAAAAACAGGAACTTTTAGAATTTTCATTTTTTGACCAAAACGACAGGACCGGAGCTGATAAAAATGTTGATATGGATGTAATTTTTTTCTGACTGCGGTTTCAAAACCATGCACCAGAATCAACTTCTTTCAACTCAGTAATGCATTTTGGATGTGTACCTTGAGTTTAAAGCAGAAAAACCGGAACTTTTAGAATTTTCATTTGTTGACCAAAACGACAGGACCGGAGCTGATAAAAATGTTGATATGGATGTTCTTTTTTTTCTGACTGCGATTTCAAAACCATGCACCAGAATCAACTTCTTTCAACTCAGTAATGCATTTTGGATGTGTACCTTGAGTTTAAAGCAGAAAAACAGGAACTTTTAGAATTTTCATTTTTTGACCAAAACGACAGTATCGGAGCTGATAAAAATGTTGATATTGATGTTATTTTTTTTCTGACTGCGATTTCAAAACCATGCACCAGAATCAACTTCTTTCAACTCAGTAATGCATTTTGGATGTGTACCTTGAGTTTAAAGCAGAAAAACAGGAACTTTTAGAATTTTCATTTTTTGACCAAAACGACAGGACCGGAGCTGATAAAAATGTTGATATTGATGTTATTTTTTTTCTGACTGCGATTTCAAAACCATGCACCAGAATCAACTTCTTTCAACTCAGTAATGCATTTTGGATGTGTACCTTGAGTTTAAAGCAGAAAAACAGGAACTTTTAGAATTTTCATTTTTTGACCAAAACGACAGGACCGGAGCTGATAAAAATGTTGATATTGATGTTATTTTTTTTCTGACTGAGATTTCAAAACCAGGCACCAGAATCAACTTCTTTCAACTCAGTAATGCATTTTGGATGTGTACCTTGAGTTTAAAGCAGAAAAACAAGAACTTTTAGTATTTTTATTTTTTGACCAAAACGACAGGACCGGAGCTGATAAAAATGTTGATATGGATGTTTTTTTTTTCTGACTGCGATTTCAAAACCATGCATCAAAATTCACTTCTTTCAACTCAGTAATGCATTTTGGATGTGTACCTAGAGTTTAAAGCAGAAAAACAGGATCTTTTAGAATTTTCATTTTTTGACCAAAACGACAGGACCGGAGCTGATAAAAATGTTGATATTGATGTTATTTTTTTTCTGACTGCGATTTCAAAACCATGCACCAGAATCAACTTCTTTCAACTCAGTAATGCATTTTGGATGTGTACCTTGAGTTTAAAGCAGAAAAACAGGAACTTTTAGAATTTTCATTTTTTTACCAAAACGACAGGTCCGGAGCTGATAAAAATGTTGATATTGATGTAATTTTTTTTCTGACTGCGGTTTCAAAACCATGCACCAGAATCAACTTCTTTCAACTCAGTAATGCATTTTGGATGTGTACCTAGAGTTTAAAGCAGAAAAACAGGAACTTTTAGAATTTTCATTTTTTGACCAAAACGACAGGACCGGAGCTGATAAAAATGTTGATATGGATGTAATTTTTTTCTGACTGCGGTTTCAAAACCATGCACCAGAATCAACTTCTTTCAACTCAGTAATGCATTTTGGATGTGTACCTAGAGTTTAAAGCAGAAAAACCGGAACTTTTAGAATTTTCATTTGTTGACCAAAACGACAGGACCGGAGCTGATAAAAATGTTGATATGGATGTTCTTTTTTTTCTGACTGCGATTTCAAAACCATGCACCAGAATTCACTTCTTTCAACTCAGTAATGCATTTTGGATGTGTACCTAGAGTTTAAAGCAGAAAAACAGGAACTTTTAGAATTTTCATTTTTTGACCAAAACGACAGGACCGGAGCTGATAAAAATGTTGATATTGATGTTATTTTTTTCTGACTGCGATTTCAAAACCATGCAACAGAATTAACTTCTTTCAACTCAGTAATGCATTTTGGATGTGTACCTTGAGTTTAAAGCAGAAAAACAGGAACTTTTAGAATTTTCATTTTTTGACCAAAACGACAGGTCCGGAGCTGATAAAAATGTTGATATTGATGTAATTTTTTTTCTGACTGCGGTTTCAAAACCATGCACCAGAATCAACTTCTTTCAACTCAGTAATGCATTTTGGATGTGTACCTAGAGTTTAAAGCAGAAAAACAGGAACTTTTAGAATTTTCATTTTTTGACCAAAACGACAGGACCGGAGCTGATAAAAATGTTGATATGGATGTAATTTTTTTCTGACTGCGGTTTCAAAACCATGCACCAGAATCAACTTCTTTCAACTCAGTAATGCATTTTGGATGTGTACCTAGAGTTTAAAGCAGAAAAACAGGAACTTTTAGAATTTTCATTTGTTAACCAAAACGACAGGACCGGAGCTGATAAAAATGTTGATATGGATGTTCTTTTTTTTCTGACTGCGATTTCAAAACCATGCACCAGAATCAACTTCTTTCAACTCAGTAATGCATTTTGGATGTGTACCTTGAGTTTAAAGCAGAAAAACAGGAACTTTTAGAATTTTCATTTTTTGACCAAAACGACAGTATCGGAGCTGATAAAAATGTTGATATTGATGTTATTTTTTTTCTGACTGCGATTTCAAAACCATGCACCAGAATCAACTTCTTTCAACTCAGTAATGCATTTTGGATGTGTACCTTGAGTTTAAAGCAGAAAAACAGGAACTTTTAGAATTTTCATTTTTTGACCAAAACGACAGGACCGGAGCTGATAAAAATGTTGATATTGATGTTATTTTTTTTCTGACTGCGATTTCAAAACCATGCACCAGAATCAACTTCTTTCAACTCAGTAATGCATTTTGGATGTGTACCTTGAGTTTAAAGCAGAAAAACAGGAACTTTTAGAATTTTCATTTTTTGACCAAAACGACAGGACCGGAGCTGATAAAAATGTTGATATTGATGTTATTTTTTTTCTGACTGAGATTTCAAAACCATGCACCAGAATCAACTTCTTTCAACTCAGTAATGCATTTTGGATGTGTACCTTGAGTTTAAAGCAGAAAAACAGGAACTTTTAGAATTTTCATTTTTTGACCAAAACGACAGGTCCGGAGCTGATAAAAATGTTGATATTGATGTAATTTTTTTTCTGACTGCGGTTTCAAAACCATGCACCAGAATCAACTTCTTTCAACTCAGTAATGCATTTTGGATGTGTACCTAGAGTTTAAAGCAGAAAAACAGGAACTTTTAGAATTTTCATTTTTTGACCAAAACGACAGGACCGGAGCTGATAAAAATGTTGATATGGATGTATTTTTTTTTGACTGCGGTTTCAAAACCATGCACCAGAATCAACTTCTTTCAACTCAGTAATGCATTTTGGATGTGTACCTAGAGTTTAAAGCAGAAAAACAGGAACTTTTAGAATTTTCATTTGTTGACCAAAACGACAGGACCGGAGCTGATAAAAATGTTGATATGGATGTTCTTTTTTTTCTGACTGCGATTTCAAAACCATGCACCAGAATTCACTTCTTTCAACTCAGTAATGCATTTTGGATGTGTACCTAGAGTTTAAAGCAGAAAAACAGGAACTTTTAGAATTTTCATTTTTTGACCAAAACGACAGGACCGGAGCTGATAAAAATGTTGATATTGATGTTATTTTTTTTCTGACTGCGATTTCAAAACCATGCACCAGAATCAACTTCTTTCAACTCAGTAATGCATTTTGGATGTGTACCTTGAGTTTAAAGCAGAAAAACAGGAACTTTTAGAATTTTCATTTTTTGACCAAAACGACAGGACCGGAGCTGATAAAAATGTTGATATTGATGTTATTTTTTTTCTGACTGCGATTTCAAAACCATGCACCAGAATCAACTTCTTTCAACTCAGTAATGCATTTTGGATGTGTACCTTGAGTTTAAAGCAGAAAAACAGGAACTTTTAGAATTTTCATTTTTTGACCAAAACGACAGGACCGGAGCTGATAAAAATGTTGATATTGATGTTATTTTTTTTCTGACTGCGATTTCAAAACCATGCACCAGAATCAACTTCTTTCAACTCAGTAATGCATTTTGGATGTGTACCTAGAGTTTAAAGCAGAAAAACAGGAACTTTTAGAATTTTCATTTTTTGACCAAAACGACAGTACCGGAGCTGATAAAAATGTTGATATTGATGTTATTTTTTTTCTGACTGCGATTTCAAAACCATGCACCAGAATCAACTTCTTTCAACTCAGTAATGCATTTTGGATGTGTACCTTGAGTTTAAAGCAGAAAAACAGGAACTTTTAGAATTTTCATTTTTTGACCAAAACGACAGGACCGGAGCTGATAAAAATGTTGATATTGATGTTATTTTTTTTCTGACTGCGATTTCAAAACCATGCACCAGAATCAACTTCTTTCAACTCAGTAATGCATTTTGGATGTGTACCTTGAGTTTAAAGCAGAAAAACAGGAACTTTTAGAATTTTCATTTTTTGACCAAAACGACAGTACCGGAGCTGATAAAAATGTTGATATTGATGTTATTTTTTTTCTGACTGCAATTTCAAAACCATGCACCAGAATCAACTTCTTTCAACTCAGTAATGCATTTTGGATGTGTACCTTGAGTTTAAAGCAGAAAAACAGGAACTTTTAGAATTTTCATTTTTTGACCAAAACGACAGGACCGGAGCTGATAAAAATGTTGATATGGATGTAATTTTTTTCTGACTGCGGTTTCAAAACCATGCACCAGAATCAACTTCTTTCAACTCAGTAATGCATTTTGGATGTGTACCTAGAGTTTAAAGCAGAAAAACAGGAACTTTTAGAATTTTCATTTGTTAACCAAAACGACAGGACCGGAGCTGATAAAAATGTTGATATGGATGTTCTTTTTTTTCTGACTGCGATTTCAAAACCATGCACCAGAATCAACTTCTTTCAACTCAGTAATGCATTTTGGATGTGTACCTTGAGTTTAAAGCAGAAAAACAGGAACTTTTAGAATTTTCATTTTTTGACCAAAACGACAGTATCGGAGCTGATAAAAATGTTGATATTGATGTTATTTTTTTTCTGACTGCGATTTCAAAACCATGCACCAGAATCAACTTCTTTCAACTCAGTAATGCATTTTGGATGTGTACCTTGAGTTTAAAGCAGAAAAACAGGAACTTTTAGAATTTTCATTTTTTGACCAAAACGACAGGACCGGAGCTGATAAAAATGTTGATATTGATGTTATTTTTTTTCTGACTGCGATTTCAAAACCATGCACCAGAATCAACTTCTTTCAACTCAGTAATGCATTTTGGATGTGTACCTTGAGTTTAAAGCAGAAAAACAGGAACTTTTAGAATTTTCATTTTTTGACCAAAACGACAGGACCGGAGCTGATAAAAATGTTGATATTGATGTTATTTTTTTTCTGACTGAGATTTCAAAACCATGCACCAGAATCAACTTCTTTCAACTCAGTAATGCATTTTGGATGTGTACCTTGAGTTTAAAGCAGAAAAACAGGAACTTTTAGAATTTTCATTTTTTGACCAAAACGACAGGTCCGGAGCTGATAAAAATGTTGATATTGATGTAATTTTTTTTCTGACTGCGGTTTCAAAACCATGCACCAGAATCAACTTCTTTCAACTCAGTAATGCATTTTGGATGTGTACCTAGAGTTTAAAGCAGAAAAACAGGAACTTTTAGAATTTTCATTTTTTGACCAAAACGACAGGACCGGAGCTGATAAAAATGTTGATATGGATGTATTTTTTTTTGACTGCGGTTTCAAAACCATGCACCAGAATCAACTTCTTTCAACTCAGTAATGCATTTTGGATGTGTACCTAGAGTTTAAAGCAGAAAAACAGGAACTTTTAGAATTTTCATTTGTTGACCAAAACGACAGGACCGGAGCTGATAAAAATGTTGATATGGATGTTCTTTTTTTTCTGACTGCGATTTCAAAACCATGCACCAGAATTCACTTCTTTCAACTCAGTAATGCATTTTGGATGTGTACCTAGAGTTTAAAGCAGAAAAACAGGAACTTTTAGAATTTTCATTTTTTGACCAAAACGACAGGACCGGAGCTGATAAAAATGTTGATATTGATGTTATTTTTTTTCTGACTGCGATTTCAAAACCATGCACCAGAATCAACTTCTTTCAACTCAGTAATGCATTTTGGATGTGTACCTTGAGTTTAAAGCAGAAAAACAGGAACTTTTAGAATTTTCATTTTTTGACCAAAACGACAGGACCGGAGCTGATAAAAATGTTGATATTGATGTTATTTTTTTTCTGACTGCGATTTCAAAACCATGCACCAGAATCAACTTCTTTCAACTCAGTAATGCATTTTGGATGTGTACCTTGAGTTTAAAGCAGAAAAACAGGAACTTTTAGAATTTTCATTTTTTGACCAAAACGACAGGACCGGAGCTGATAAAAATGTTGATATTGATGTTATTTTTTTTCTGACTGCGATTTCAAAACCATGCACCAGAATCAACTTCTTTCAACTCAGTAATGCATTTTGGATGTGTACCTAGAGTTTAAAGCAGAAAAACAGGAACTTTTAGAATTTTCATTTTTTGACCAAAACGACAGTACCGGAGCTGATAAAAATGTTGATATTGATGTTATTTTTTTTCTGACTGCGATTTCAAAACCATGCACCAGAATCAACTTCTTTCAACTCAGTAATGCATTTTGGATGTGTACCTTGAGTTTAAAGCAGAAAAACAGGAACTTTTAGAATTTTCATTTTTTGACCAAAACGACAGGACCGGAGCTGATAAAAATGTTGATATTGATGTTATTTTTTTTCTGACTGCGATTTCAAAACCATGCACCAGAATCAACTTCTTTCAACTCAGTAATGCATTTTGGATGTGTACCTTGAGTTTAAAGCAGAAAAACAGGAACTTTTAGAATTTTCATTTTTTGACCAAAACGACAGTACCGGAGCTGATAAAAATGTTGATATTGATGTTATTTTTTTTCTGACTGCAATTTCAAAACCATGCACCAGAATCAACTTCTTTCAACTCAGTAATGCATTTTGGATGTGTACCTTGAGTTTAAAGCAGAAAAACAGGAACTTTTAGAATTTTCATTTTTTGACCAAAACGACAGGACCGGAGCTGATAAAAATGTTGATATTGATGTTATTTTTTTTCTGACTGCGATTTCAAAACCATGCACCAGAATCAACTTCTTTCAACTCAGTAATGCATTTTGGATGTGTACCTTGAGTTTAAAGCAGAAAAACAGGAACTTTTAGAATTTTCATTTTTTGACCAAAACGACAGGACCGGAGCTGATAAAAATGTTGATATGGATGTAATTTTTTTCTGACTGCGGTTTCAAAACCATGCACCAGAATCAACTTCTTTCAACTCAGTAATGCATTTTGGATGTGTACCTAGAGTTTAAAGCAGAAAAACCGGAACTTTTAGAATTTTCATTTGTTGACCAAAACGACAGGACCGGAGCTGATAAAAATGTTGATATGGATGTTCTTTTTTTTCTGACTGCGATTTCAAAACCATGCACCAGAATTCACTTCTTTCAACTCAGTAATGCATTTTGGATGTGTACCTAGAGTTTAAAGCAGAAAAACAGGAACTTTTAGAATTTTCATTTTTTGACCAAAACGACAGGACCGGAGCTGATAAAAATGTTGATATTGATGTTATTTTTTTCTGACTGCGATTTCAAAACCATGCAACAGAATTAACTTCTTTCAACTCAGTAATGCATTTTGGATGTGTACCTTGAGTTTCAAGCAGAAAAACAGGAACTTTTAGAATTTTCATTTTTTGACCAAAACGACAGGACCGGAGCTGATAAAAATGTTGATATTGATGTTATTTTTTTTCTGACTGCGATTTCAAAACCATGCACCAGAATTAACTTCTTTCAACTCAGTAATGCATTTTGGATGTGTACCTTGAGTTTAAAGCAGAAAAACAGGAACTTTTAGAATTTTCATTTTTTGACCAAAACGACAGTACCGGAGCTGATAAAAATGTTGATATTGATGTTATTTTTTTTCTGACTGCGATTTCAAAACCATGCACCAGAATCAACTTCTTTCAACTCAGTAATGCATTTTGGATGTGTACCTAGAGTTTAAAGCAGAAAAACAGGAACTTTTAGAATTTTAATTTTTTGACCAAAACGACAGGACCGGAGCTGATAAAAATGTTGATATGGATGTTCTTTTTTTTCTGACTGCGATTTCAAAACCATGCACCAGAATTCACTTCTTTCAACTCAGTAATGCATTTTGGATGTGTACCTAGAGTTTAAAGCAGAAAAACAGGAACTTTTAGAATTTTCATTTTTTGACCAAAACGACAGGACCGGAGCTGATAAAAATGTTGATATTGATGTTATTTTTTTTCTGACTGCGATTTCAAAACCATGCACCAGAATCAACTTCTTTCAACTCAGTAATGCATTTTGGATGTGTACCTAGAGTTTAAAGCAGAAAAACAGGAACTTTTAGAATTTTCATTTTTTGACCAAAACGACAGTACCGGAGCTGATAAAAATGTTGATATTGATGTTATTTTTTTTCTGACTGCGATTTCAAAACCATGCACCAGAATCAACTTCTTTCAACTCAGTAATGCATTTTGGATGTGTACCTAGAGTTTAAAGCAGAAAAACAGGAACTTTTCGAATTTTCATTTGTTGACCAAAACGACAGGACCGGAGCTGATAAAAATGTTGATATGGATGTTCTTTTTTTTCTGACTGCGATTTCAAAACCATGCACCAGAATTCACTTCTTTCAACTCAGTAATGCATTTTGGATGTGTACCTAGAGTTTAAAGCAGAAAAACAGGAACTTTTAGAATTTTCATTTTTTGACCAAAACGACAGGACCGGAGCTGATAAAAATGTTGATATTGATGTTATTTTTTTTCTGACTGCGATTTCAAAACCATGCACCAGAATCAACTTATTTCAACTCAGTAATGCATTTTGGATGTGTACCTAGAGTTTAAAGCAGAAAAACAGGAACTTTTAGAATTTTCATTTTTTGACCAAAACGACAGGACCGGAGCTGATAAAAATGTTGATATTGATGTTATTTTTTTTCTGACTGCGATTTCAAAACCATGCACCAGAATCAACTTCTTTCAACTCAGTAATGCATTTTGGATGTGTACCTTGAGTTTAAAGCAGAAAAACAGGAACTTTTAGAATTTTCATTTTTTGACCAAAACGACAGGACCGGAGCTGATAAAAATGTTGATATTGATGTTATTTTTTTTCTGACTGCGATTTCAAAACCATGCACCAGAATCAACTTCTTTCAACTCAGTAATGCATTTTGGATGTGTACCTTGAGTTTAAAGCAGAAAAACAGGAACTTTTAGAATTTTCATTTTTTGACCAAAACGACAGTAATGGAGCTGATAAAAATGTTGATATTGATGTTATTTTTTTTCTGACTGCGATTTCAAAACCATGCACCAGAATCAACTTCTTTCAACTCAGTAATGCATTTTGGATGTGTACCTTGAGTTTAAAGCAGAAAAACAGGAACTTTTAGAATTTTCATTTTTTGACCAAAACGACAGGACCGGAGCTGATAAAAATGTTGATATTGATGTTATTTTTTTTCTGACTGCGATTTCAAAACCATGCACCAGAATCAACTTCTTTCAACTCAGTAATGCATTTTGGATGTGTACCTTGAGTTTAAAGCAGAAAAACAGGAACTTTTAGAATTTTCATTTTTTGACCAAAACGACAGGACCGGAGCTGATAAAAATGTTGATATTGATGTTATTTTTTTTCTGACTGCGATTTCAAAACCATGCACCAGAATCAACTTCTTTCAACTCAGTACTGCATTTTGGATGTGTACCTTGAGTTTAAAGCAGAAAAACAGGAACTTTTAGAATTTTCATTTTTTGACCAAAACGACAGGACCGGAGCTGATAAAAATGTTGATATTGATGTTATTTTTTTTCTGACTGCGATTTCAAAACCATGCACCAGAATCAACTTCTTTCAACTCAGTAATGCATTTTGGATGTGTACCTTGAGTTTAAAGCAGAAAAACAGGAACTTTTAGAATTTTCATTTTTTGACCAAAACGACAGGACCGGAGCTGATAAAAATGTTGATATTGATGTTATTTTTTTTCTGACTGCGATTTCAAAACCATGCACCAGAATCAACTTCTTTCAACTCAGTAATGCATTTTGGATGTGTACCTTGAGTTTAAAGCAGAAAAACAGGAACTTTTAGAATTTTCATTTTTTGACCAAAACGACAGGACTGGAGCTGATAAAAATGTTGATATTGATGTTATTTTTTTTCTGACTGCGATTTCAAAACCATGCACCAGAATCAACTTCTTTAAACTCAGTAATGCATTTTGGATGTGTACCTTGAGTTTAAAGCAGAAAAACAGGAACTTTTAGAATTTTAATTTTTTGACCAAAACGACAGTACCGGAGCTGATAAAAATGTTGATATTGATGTTATTTTTTTTCTGACTGCGATTTCAAAACCATGCACCAGAATCAACTTCTTTCAACTCAGTAATGCATTTTGGATGTGTACCTTGAGTTTAAAGCAGAAAAACAGGAACTTTTAGAATTTTCATTTTTTGACCAAAACGACAGGTCCGGAGCTGATAAAAATGTTGATATTGATGTAATTTTTTTTCTGACTGCGATTTCAAAACCATGCACCAGAATTCACTTCTTTCAACTCAGTAATGCATTTTGGATGTGTACCTAGAGTTTAAAGCAGAAAAACAGGAACTTTTAGAATTTTCATTTTTTGACCAAAACGACAGGTCCGATGCGAATAAAAATGTTGATATGCATGAAATTTTTTTTCTGACTGCGGTTTCAAAACCATGCATCAGAATTCACTTCTTTCAACTCAGTAATGCATTTTGGATGTGTACCTAGAGTTTAAAGCAGAAAAACAGGAACTTTTAGAATTTTCATTTTTTGACCAAAACGACAGGACCGGAGCTGATAAAAATGTTGATATGGATGTTCTTTTTTTTCTGACTGCGATTTCAAAACCATGCACCAGAATCAACTTCTTTCAACTCAGTAATGCATTTTGGATGTGTACCTTGAGTTTAAAGCAGAAAAACAGGAACTTTTAGAATTTTCATTTTTTGACCAAAACGACAGGTCCGGAGCTGATAAAAATGTTGATATTGATGTAATTTTTTTTCTGACTGCGGTTTCAAAACCATGCACCAGAATCAACTTCTTTCAACTCAGTAATGCATTTTGGATGTGTACCTAGAGTTTAAAGCAGAAAAACAGGAACTTTTAGAATTTTCATTTTTTGACCAAAACGACAGGACCGGAGCTGATAAAAATGTTGATATGGATGTATTTTTTTTTGACTGCGGTTTCAAAACCATGCACCAGAATCAACTTCTTTCAACTCAGTAATGCATTTTGGATGTGTACCTAGAGTTTAAAGCAGAAAAACAGGAACTTTTAGAATTTTCATTTTTTGACCAAAACGACAGTACCGGAGCTGATAAAAATGTTGATATTGATGTTATTTTTTTTCTGACTGCGATTTCAAAACCATGCACCAGAATCAACTTCTTTCAACTCAGTAATGCATTTTGGATGTGTACCTTGAGTTTAAAGCAGAAAAACAGGAACTTTTAGAATTTTCATTTTTTGACCAAAACGACAGGACCGGAGCTGATAAAAATGTTGATATTGATGTTATTTTTTTTCTGACTGCGATTTCAAAACCATGCACCAGAATCAACTTCTTTCAACTCAGTAATGCATTTTGGATGTGTACCTTGAGTTTAAAGCAGAAAAACAGGAACTTTTAGAATTTTCATTTTTTGACCAAAACGACAGTACCGGAGCTGATAAAAATGTTGATATTGATGTTATTTTTTTTCTGACTGCAATTTCAAAACCATGCACCAGAATCAACTTCTTTCAACTCAGTAATGCATTTTGGATGTGTACCTTGAGTTTAAAGCAGAAAAACAGGAACTTTTAGAATTTTCATTTTTTGACCAAAACGACAGGACCGGAGCTGATAAAAATGTTGATATTGATGTTATTTTTTTTCTGACTGCGATTTCAAAACCATGCACCAGAATCAACTTCTTTCAACTCAGTAATGCATTTTGGATGTGTACCTTGAGTTTAAAGCAGAAAAACAGGAACTTTTAGAATTTTCATTTTTTGACCAAAACGACAGGTCCGGAGCTGATAAAAATGTTGATATTGATGTAATTTTTTTTCTGACTGCGATTTCAAAACCATGCACCAGAATTCACTTCTTTCAACTCAGTAATGCATTTTGGATGTGTACCTAGAGTTTAAAGCAGAAAAACAGGAACTTTTAGAATTTTCATTTTTTGACCAAAACGACAGGTCCGGAGCTGATAAAAATGTTGATATTGATGTAATTTTTTTTCTGACTGCGGTTTCAAAACCATGCACCAGAATCATCTTTTTTCAACTCAGTAATGCATTTTGGATGTGTACCTAGAGTTTAAAGCAGAAAAACAGGAACTTTTAGAATTTTCATTTTTTGACCAAAACGACAGGACCGGAGCTGATAAAAATGTTGATATGGATGTAATTTTTTTCTGACTGCGGTTTCAAAACCATGCACCAGAATCAACTTCTTTCAACTCAGTAATGCATTTTGGAAGTGTACCTAGAGTTTAAAGCAGAAAAACAGGAACTTTTAGAATTTTCATTTGTTGACCAAAACGACAGGACCGGAGCTGATAAAAATGTTGATATGGATGTTATTTTTTTTCTGAATGCGATTTCAAAACCATGCACCAGAATCAACTTCTTTCAACTCAGTAATGCATTTTGGATGTGTACCTTGAGTTTAAAGCAGAAAAACAGGAACTTTTAGAATTTTCATTTTTTGACCAAAACGACAGGACCGGAGCTGATAAAAATGTTGATATTGATGTTATTTTTTTTCTGACTGCGATTTCAAAACCATGCACCAGAATCAACTTCTTTCAACTCAGTAATGCATTTTGGATGTGTACCTTGAGTTTAAAGCAGAAAAACAGGAACTTTTAGAATTTTCATTTTTTGACCAAAACGACAGGACCGGAGCTGATAAAAATGTTGATATTGATGTTATTTTTTTTCTGACTGCGATTTCAAAACCATGCACCAGAATCAACTTCTTTCAACTCAGTAATGCATTTTGGATGTGTACCTAGAGTTTAAAGCAGAAAAACAGGAACTTTTAGAATTTTCATTTTTTGACCAAAACGACAGTACCGGAGCTGATAAAAATGTTGATATTGATGTTATTTTTTTTCTGACTGCGATTTCAAAACCATGCACCAGAATCAACTTCTTTCAACTCAGTAATGCATTTTGGATGTGTACCTTGAGTTTAAAGCAGAAAAACAGGAACTTTTAGAATTTTCATTTTTTGACCAAAACGACAGTACCGGAGCTGATAAAAATGTTGATATTGATGTTATTTTTTTTCTGACTGCAATTTCAAAACCATGCACCAGAATCAACTTCTTTCAACTCAGTAATGCATTTTGGATGTGTACCTTGAGTTTAAAGCAGAAAAACAGGAACTTTTAGAATTTTCATTTTTTGACCAAAACGACAGGACCGGAGCTGATAAAAATGTTGATATTGATGTTATTTTTTTTCTGACTGCGATTTCAAAACCATGCACCAGAATCAACTTCTTTCAACTCAGTAATGCATTTTGGATGTGTACCTTGAGTTTAAAGCAGAAAAACAGGAACTTTTAGAATTTTCATTTTTTGACCAAAACGACAGTACCGGAGCTGATAAAAATGTTGATATTGATGTTATTTTTTTCTGACTGCGATTTCAAAACCATGCACCAGAATCAACTTCTTTCAACTCAGTAATGCATTTTGGATTTGTACCTTGAGTTTAAAGCAGAAAAACAGGAACTTTTAGAATTTTCATTTTTTGACCAAAACGACAGGTCCGGAGCTGATAAAAATGTTGATATTGATGTAATTTTTTTTCTGACTGCGATTTCAAAACCATGCACCAGAATTCACTTCTTTCAACTCAGTAATGCATTTTGGATGTGTACCTAGAGTTTAAAGCAGAAAAACAGGAACTTTTAGAATTTTCATTTTTTGACCAAAACGACAGGTCCGGAGCTGATAAAAATGTTGATATTGATGTAATTTTTTTTCTGACTGCGATTTCAAAACCATGCACCAGAATCAACTTCTTTCAACTCAGTAATGCATTTTGGATGTGTACCTTGAGTTTAAAGCAGAAAAACAGGAACTTTTAGAATTTTCATTTTTTGACCAAAACGACAGGTCCGGAGCTGATAAAAATGTTGATATTGATGTAATTTTTTTTCTGACTGCGGTTTCAAAACCATGCACCAGAATCAACTTCTTTCAACTCAGTAATGCATTTTGGATGTGTACCTAGAGTTTAAAGCAGAAAAACAGGAACTTTTAGAATTTTCATTTTTTGACCAAAACGACAGGACCGGAGCTGATAAAAATGTTGATATGGATGTAATTTTTTTCTGACTGCGGTTTCAAAACCATGCACCAGAATCAACTTCTTTCAACTCAGTAATGCATTTTGGATGTGTACCTTGAGTTTAAAGCAGAAAAACCGGAACTTTTAGAATTTTCATTTGTTGACCAAAACGACAGGACCGGAGCTGATAAAAATGTTGATATGGATGTTCTTTTTTTTCTGACTGCGATTTCAAAACCATGCACCAGAATCAACTTCTTTCAACTCAGTAATGCATTTTGGATGTGTACCTTGAGTTTAAAGCAGAAAAACAGGAACTTTTAGAATTTTCATTTTTTGACCAAAACGACAGTATCGGAGCTGATAAAAATGTTGATATTGATGTTATTTTTTTTCTGACTGCGATTTCAAAACCATGCACCAGAATCAACTTCTTTCAACTCAGTAATGCATTTTGGATGTGTACCTTGAGTTTAAAGCAGAAAAACAGGAACTTTTAGAATTTTCATTTTTTGACCAAAACGACAGGACCGGAGCTGATAAAAATGTTGATATTGATGTTATTTTTTTTCTGACTGCGATTTCAAAACCATGCACCAGAATCAACTTCTTTCAACTCAGTAATGCATTTTGGATGTGTACCTTGAGTTTAAAGCAGAAAAACAGGAACTTTTAGAATTTTCATTTTTTGACCAAAACGACAGGACCGGAGCTGATAAAAATGTTGATATTGATGTTATTTTTTTTCTGACTGAGATTTCAAAACCAGGCACCAGAATCAACTTCTTTCAACTCAGTAATGCATTTTGGATGTGTACCTTGAGTTTAAAGCAGAAAAACAAGAACTTTTAGTATTTTTATTTTTTGACCAAAACGACAGGACCGGAGCTGATAAAAATGTTGATATGGATGTTTTTTTTTTCTGACTGCGATTTCAAAACCATGCATCAAAATTCACTTCTTTCAACTCAGTAATGCATTTTGGATGTGTACCTAGAGTTTAAAGCAGAAAAACAGGATCTTTTAGAATTTTCATTTTTTGACCAAAACGACAGGACCGGAGCTGATAAAAATGTTGATATTGATGTTATTTTTTTTCTGACTGCGATTTCAAAACCATGCACCAGAATCAACTTCTTTCAACTCAGTAATGCATTTTGGATGTGTACCTTGAGTTTAAAGCAGAAAAACAGGAACTTTTAGAATTTTCATTTTTTTACCAAAACGACAGGTCCGGAGCTGATAAAAATGTTGATATTGATGTAATTTTTTTTCTGACTGCGGTTTTAAAACCATGCACCAGAATCAACTTCTTTCAACTCAGTAATGCATTTTGGATGTGTACCTAGAGTTTAAAGCAGAAAAACAGGAACTTTTAGAATTTTCATTTTTTGACCAAAACGACAGGACCGGAGCTGATAAAAATGTTGATATGGATGTTCTTTTTTTTCTGACTGCGATTTCAAAACCATGCACCAGAATCAACTTCTTTCAACTCAGTAATGCATTTTGGATGTGTACCTTGAGTTTAAAGCAGAAAAACAGGAACTTTTAGTATTTTTATTTTTTGACCAAAACGACAGGACCGGAGCTGATAAAAATGTTGATATGGATGTTTTTTTTTTCTGACTGCGATTTCAAAACCATGCATCAAAATTCACTTCTTTCAACTCAGTAATGCATTTTGGATGTGTACCTAGAGTTTAAAGCAGAAAAACAGGATCTTTTAGAATTTTCATTTTTTGACCAAAACGACAGGACCGGAGCTGATAAAAATGTTGATATTGATGTTATTTTTTTTCTGACTGCGATTTCAAAACCATGCACCAGAATCAACTTCTTTCAACTCAGTAATGCATTTTGGATGTGTACCTTGAGTTTAAAGCAGAAAAACAGGAACTTTTAGAATTTTCATTTTTTTACCAAAACGACAGGTCCGGAGCTGATAAAAATGTTGATATTGATGTAATTTTTTTTCTGACTGCGGTTTCAAAACCATGCACCAGAATCAACTTCTTTCAACTCAGTAATGCATTTTGGATGTGTACCTTGAGTTTAAAGCAGAAAAACAGGAACTTTTAGTATTTTTATTTTTTGACCAAAACGACAGGACCGGAGCTGATAAAAATGTTGATATGGATGTTTTTTTTTTCTGACTGCGATTTCAAAACCATGCATCAAAATTCACTTCTTTCAACTCAGTAATGCATTTTGGATGTGTACCTAGAGTTTAAAGCAGAAAAACAGGATCTTTTAGAATTTTCATTTTTTGACCAAAACGACAGGACCGGAGCTGATAAAAATGTTGATATTGATGTTATTTTTTTTCTGACTGCGATTTCAAAACCATGCACCAGAATCAACTTCTTTCAACTCAGTAATGCATTTTGGATGTGTACCTTGAGTTTAAAGCAGAAAAACAGGAACTTTTAGAATTTTCATTTTTTTACCAAAACGACAGGTCCGGAGCTGATAAAAATGTTGATATTGATGTAATTTTTTTTCTGACTGCGGTTTCAAAACCATGCACCAGAATCAACTTCTTTCAACTCAGTAATGCATTTTGGATGTGTACCTAGAGTTTAAAGCAGAAAAACAGGAACTTTTAGAATTTTCATTTTTTGACCAAAACGACAGGACCGGAGCTGATAAAAATGTTGATATGGATGTAATTTTTTTCTGACTGCGGTTTCAAAACCATGCACCAGAATCAACTTCTTTCAACTCAGTAATGCATTTTGGATGTGTACCTAGAGTTTAAAGCAGAAAAACCGGAACTTTTAGAATTTTCATTTGTTGACCAAAACGACAGGACCGGAGCTGATAAAAATGTTGATATGGATGTTCTTTTTTTTCTGACTGCGATTTCAAAACCATGCACCAGAATTCACTTCTTTCAACTCAGTAATGCATTTTGGATGTGTACCTAGAGTTTAAAGCAGAAAAACAGGAACTTTTAGAATTTTCATTTTTTGACCAAAACGACAGGACCGGAGCTGATAAAAATGTTGATATTGATGTTATTTTTTTCTGACTGCGATTTCAAAACCATGCAACAGAATTAACTTCTTTCAACTCAGTAATGCATTTTGGATGTGTACCTTGAGTTTAAAGCAGAAAAACAGGAACTTTTAGAATTTTCATTTTTTGACCAAAACGACAGGTCCGGAGCTGATAAAAATGTTGATATTGATGTAATTTTTTTTCTGACTGCGGTTTCAAAACCATGCACCAGAATCAACTTCTTTCAACTCAGTAATGCATTTTGGATGTGTACCTAGAGTTTAAAGCAGAAAAACAGGAACTTTTAGAATTTTCATTTTTTGACCAAAACGACAGGACCGGAGCTGATAAAAATGTTGATATGGATGTAATTTTTTTCTGACTGCGGTTTCAAAACCATGCACCAGAATCAACTTCTTTCAACTCAGTAATGCATTTTGGATGTGTACCTAGAGTTTAAAGCAGAAAAACAGGAACTTTTAGAATTTTCATTTGTTAACCAAAACGACAGGACCGGAGCTGATAAAAATGTTGATATGGATGTTCTTTTTTTTCTGACTGCGATTTCAAAACCATGCACCAGAATCAACTTCTTTCAACTCAGTAATGCATTTTGGATGTGTACCTTGAGTTTAAAGCAGAAAAACAGGAACTTTTAGAATTTTCATTTTTTGACCAAAACGACAGTATCGGAGCTGATAAAAATGTTGATATTGATGTTATTTTTTTTCTGACTGCGATTTCAAAACCATGCACCAGAATCAACTTCTTTCAACTCAGTAATGCATTTTGGATGTGTACCTTGAGTTTAAAGCAGAAAAACAGGAACTTTTAGAATTTTCATTTTTTGACCAAAACGACAGGACCGGAGCTGATAAAAATGTTGATATTGATGTTATTTTTTTTCTGACTGCGATTTCAAAACCATGCACCAGAATCAACTTCTTTCAACTCAGTAATGCATTTTGGATGTGTACCTTGAGTTTAAAGCAGAAAAACAGGAACTTTTAGAATTTTCATTTTTTGACCAAAACGACAGTACCGGAGCTGATAAAAATGTTGATATTGATGTTATTTTTTTCTGACTGCGATTTCAAAACCATGCACCAGAATCAACTTCTTTCAACTCAGTAATGCATTTTGGATTTGTACCTTGAGTTTAAAGCAGAAAAACAGGAACTTTTAGAATTTTCATTTTTTGACCAAAACGACAGGTCCGGAGCTGATAAAAATGTTGATATTGATGTAATTTTTTTTCTGACTGCGATTTCAAAACCATGCACCAGAATTCACTTCTTTCAACTCAGTAATGCATTTTGGATGTGTACCTAGAGTTTAAAGCAGAAAAACAGGAACTTTTAGAATTTTCATTTTTTGACCAAAACGACAGGTCCGGAGCTGATAAAAATGTTGATATTGATGTAATTTTTTTTCTGACTGCGATTTCAAAACCATGCACCAGAATCAACTTCTTTCAACTCAGTAATGCATTTTGGATGTGTACCTTGAGTTTAAAGCAGAAAAACAGGAACTTTTAGAATTTTCATTTTTTGACCAAAACGACAGGTCCGGAGCTGATAAAAATGTTGATATTGATGTAATTTTTTTTCTGACTGCGGTTTCAAAACCATGCACCAGAATCAACTTCTTTCAACTCAGTAATGCATTTTGGATGTGTACCTAGAGTTTAAAGCAGAAAAACAGGAACTTTTAGAATTTTCATTTTTTGACCAAAACGACAGGACCGGAGCTGATAAAAATGTTGATATGGATGTAATTTTTTTCTGACTGCGGTTTCAAAACCATGCACCAGAATCAACTTCTTTCAACTCAGTAATGCATTTTGGATGTGTACCTTGAGTTTAAAGCAGAAAAACCGGAACTTTTAGAATTTTCATTTGTTGACCAAAACGACAGGACCGGAGCTGATAAAAATGTTGATATGGATGTTCTTTTTTTTCTGACTGCGATTTCAAAACCATGCACCAGAATCAACTTCTTTCAACTCAGTAATGCATTTTGGATGTGTACCTTGAGTTTAAAGCAGAAAAACAGGAACTTTTAGAATTTTCATTTTTTGACCAAAACGACAGTATCGGAGCTGATAAAAATGTTGATATTGATGTTATTTTTTTTCTGACTGCGATTTCAAAACCATGCACCAGAATCAACTTCTTTCAACTCAGTAATGCATTTTGGATGTGTACCTTGAGTTTAAAGCAGAAAAACAGGAACTTTTAGAATTTTCATTTTTTGACCAAAACGACAGGACCGGAGCTGATAAAAATGTTGATATTGATGTTATTTTTTTTCTGACTGCGATTTCAAAACCATGCACCAGAATCAACTTCTTTCAACTCAGTAATGCATTTTGGATGTGTACCTTGAGTTTAAAGCAGAAAAACAGGAACTTTTAGAATTTTCATTTTTTGACCAAAACGACAGGACCGGAGCTGATAAAAATGTTGATATTGATGTTATTTTTTTTCTGACTGAGATTTCAAAACCAGGCACCAGAATCAACTTCTTTCAACTCAGTAATGCATTTTGGATGTGTACCTTGAGTTTAAAGCAGAAAAACAAGAACTTTTAGTATTTTTATTTTTTGACCAAAACGACAGGACCGGAGCTGATAAAAATGTTGATATGGATGTTTTTTTTTTCTGACTGCGATTTCAAAACCATGCATCAAAATTCACTTCTTTCAACTCAGTAATGCATTTTGGATGTGTACCTAGAGTTTAAAGCAGAAAAACAGGATCTTTTAGAATTTTCATTTTTTGACCAAAACGACAGGACCGGAGCTGATAAAAATGTTGATATTGATGTAATTTTTTTTCTGACTGCGGTTTCAAAACCATGCACCAGAATCAACTTCTTTCAACTCAGTAATGCATTTTGGATGTGTACCTAGAGTTTAAAGCAGAAAAACAGGAACTTTTAGAATTTTCATTTTTTGACCAAAACGACAGGACCGGAGCTGATAAAAATGTTGATATGGATGTAATTTTTTTCTGACTGCGGTTTCAAAACCATGCACCAGAATCAACTTCTTTCAACTCAGTAATGCATTTTGGATGTGTACCTAGAGTTTAAAGCAGAAAAACCGGAACTTTTAGAATTTTCATTTGTTGACCAAAACGACAGGACCGGAGCTGATAAAAATGTTGATATGGATGTTCTTTTTTTTCTGACTGCGATTTCAAAACCATGCACCAGAATTCACTTCTTTCAACTCAGTAATGCATTTTGGATGTGTACCTAGAGTTTAAAGCAGAAAAACAGGAACTTTTAGAATTTTCATTTTTTGACCAAAACGACAGGACCGGAGCTGATAAAAATGTTGATATTGATGTTATTTTTTTCTGACTGCGATTTCAAAACCATGCAACAGAATTAACTTCTTTCAACTCAGTAATGCATTTTGGATGTGTACCTTGAGTTTAAAGCAGAAAAACAGGAACTTTTAGAATTTTCATTTTTTGACCAAAACGACAGGTCCGGAGCTGATAAAAATGTTGATATTGATGTAATTTTTTTTCTGACTGCGGTTTCAAAACCATGCACCAGAATCAACTTCTTTCAACTCAGTAATGCATTTTGGATGTGTACCTAGAGTTTAAAGCAGAAAAACAGGAACTTTTAGAATTTTCATTTTTTGACCAAAACGACAGGACCGGAGCTGATAAAAACGTTGATATGGATGTAATTTTTTTCTGACTGCGGTTTCAAAACCATGCACCAGAATCAACTTCTTTCAACTCAGTAATGCATTTTGGATGTGTACCTAGAGTTTAAAGCAGAAAAACAGGAACTTTTAGAATTTTCATTTGTTAACCAAAACGACAGGACCGGAGCTGATAAAAATGTTGATATGGATGTTCTTTTTTTTCTGACTGCGATTTCAAAACCATGCACCAGAATCAACTTCTTTCAACTCAGTAATGCATTTTGGATGTGTACCTTGAGTTTAAAGCAGAAAAACAGGAACTTTTAGAATTTTCATTTTTTGACCAAAACGACAGTATCGGAGCTGATAAAAATGTTGATATTGATGTTATTTTTTTTCTGACTGCGATTTCAAAACCATGCACCAGAATCAACTTCTTTCAACTCAGTAATGCATTTTGGATGTGTACCTTGAGTTTAAAGCAGAAAAACAGGAACTTTTAGAATTTTCATTTTTTGACCAAAACGACAGGACCGGAGCTGATAAAAATGTTGATATTGATGTTATTTTTTTTCTGACTGCGATTTCAAAACCATGCACCAGAATCAACTTCTTTCAACTCAGTAATGCATTTTGGATGTGTACCTTGAGTTTAAAGCAGAAAAACAGGAACTTTTAGAATTTTCATTTTTTGACCAAAACGACAGGACCGGAGCTGATAAAAATGTTGATATTGATGTTATTTTTTTTCTGACTGAGATTTCAAAACCATGCACCAGAATCAACTTCTTTCAACTCAGTAATGCATTTTGGATGTGTACCTTGAGTTTAAAGCAGAAAAACAGGAACTTTTAGAATTTTCATTTTTTGACCAAAACGACAGGTCCGGAGCTGATAAAAATGTTGATATTGATGTAATTTTTTTTCTGACTGCGGTTTCAAAACCATGCACCAGAATCAACTTCTTTCAACTCAGTAATGCATTTTGGATGTGTACCTAGAGTTTAAAGCAGAAAAACAGGAACTTTTAGAATTTTCATTTTTTGACCAAAACGACAGGACCGGAGCTGATAAAAATGTTGATATGGATGTATTTTTTTTTGACTGCGGTTTCAAAACCATGCACCAGAATCAACTTCTTTCAACTCAGTAATGCATTTTGGATGTGTACCTAGAGTTTAAAGCAGAAAAACAGGAACTTTTAGAATTTTCATTTGTTGACCAAAACGACAGGACCGGAGCTGATAAAAATGTTGATATGGATGTTCTTTTTTTTCTGACTGCGATTTCAAAACCATGCACCAGAATTCACTTCTTTCAACTCAGTAATGCATTTTGGATGTGTACCTAGAGTTTAAAGCAGAAAAACAGGAACTTTTAGAATTTTCATTTTTTGACCAAAACGACAGGACCGGAGCTGATAAAAATGTTGATATTGATGTTATTTTTTTTCTGACTGCGATTTCAAAACCATGCACCAGAATCAACTTCTTTCAACTCAGTAATGCATTTTGGATGTGTACCTTGAGTTTAAAGCAGAAAAACAGGAACTTTTAGAATTTTCATTTTTTGACCAAAACGACAGGACCGGAGCTGATAAAAATGTTGATATTGATGTTATTTTTTTTCTGACTGCGATTTCAAAACCATGCACCAGAATCAACTTCTTTCAACTCAGTAATGCATTTTGGATGTGTACCTTGAGTTTAAAGCAGAAAAACAGGAACTTTTAGAATTTTCATTTTTTGACCAAAACGACAGGACCGGAGCTGATAAAAATGTTGATATTGATGTTATTTTTTTTCTGACTGCGATTTCAAAACCATGCACCAGAATCAACTTCTTTCAACTCAGTAATGCATTTTGGATGTGTACCTAGAGTTTAAAGCAGAAAAACAGGAACTTTTAGAATTTTCATTTTTTGACCAAAACGACAGTACCGGAGCTGATAAAAATGTTGATATTGATGTTATTTTTTTTCTGACTGCGATTTCAAAACCATGCACCAGAATCAACTTCTTTCAACTCAGTAATGCATTTTGGATGTGTACCTTGAGTTTAAAGCAGAAAAACAGGAACTTTTAGAATTTTCATTTTTTGACCAAAACGACAGGACCGGAGCTGATAAAAATGTTGATATTGATGTTATTTTTTTTCTGACTGCGATTTCAAAACCATGCACCAGAATCAACTTCTTTCAACTCAGTAATGCATTTTGGATGTGTACCTTGAGTTTAAAGCAGAAAAACAGGAACTTTTAGAATTTTCATTTTTTGACCAAAACGACAGGACCGGAGCTGATAAAAATGTTGATATTGATGTTATTTTTTTTCTGACTGCGATTTCAAAACCATGCACCAGAATCAACTTCTTTCAACTCAGTAATGCATTTTGGATGTGTACCTTGAGTTTAAAGCAGAAAAACAGGAACTTTTAGAATTTTCATTTTTTGACCAAAACGACAGGACCGGAGCTGATAAAAATGTTGATATGGATGTAATTTTTTTCTGACTGCGGTTTCAAAACCATGCACCAGAATCAACTTCTTTCAACTCAGTAATGCATTTTGGATGTGTACCTAGAGTTTAAAGCAGAAAAACCGGAACTTTTAGAATTTTCATTTGTTGACCAAAACGACAGGACCGGAGCTGATAAAAATGTTGATATGGATGTTCTTTTTTTTCTGACTGCGATTTCAAAACCATGCACCAGAATTCACTTCTTTCAACTCAGTAATGCATTTTGGATGTGTACCTAGAGTTTAAAGCAGAAAAACAGGAACTTTTAGAATTTTCATTTTTTGACCAAAACGACAGGACCGGAGCTGATAAAAATGTTGATATTGATGTTATTTTTTTCTGACTGCGATTTCAAAACCATGCAACAGAATTAACTTCTTTCAACTCAGTAATGCATTTTGGATGTGTACCTTGAGTTTCAAGCAGAAAAACAGGAACTTTTAGAATTTTCATTTTTTGACCAAAACGACAGGACCGGAGCTGATAAAAATGTTGATATTGATGTTATTTTTTTTCTGACTGCGATTTCAAAACCATGCACCAGAATTAACTTCTTTCAACTCAGTAATGCATTTTGGATGTGTACCTTGAGTTTAAAGCAGAAAAACAGGAACTTTTAGAATTTTCATTTTTTGACCAAAACGACAGTACCGGAGCTGATAAAAATGTTGATATTGATGTTATTTTTTTTCTGACTGCGATTTCAAAACCATGCACCAGAATCAACTTCTTTCAACTCAGTAATGCATTTTGGATGTGTACCTAGAGTTTAAAGCAGAAAAACAGGAACTTTTAGAATTTTAATTTTTTGACCAAAACGACAGGACCGGAGCTGATAAAAATGTTGATATGGATGTTCTTTTTTTTCTGACTGCGATTTCAAAACCATGCACCAGAATTCACTTCTTTCAACTCAGTAATGCATTTTGGATGTGTACCTAGAGTTTAAAGCAGAAAAACAGGAACTTTTAGAATTTTCATTTTTTGACCAAAACGACAGGACCGGAGCTGATAAAAATGTTGATATTGATGTTATTTTTTTTCTGACTGCGATTTCAAAACCATGCACCAGAATCAACTTCTTTCAACTCAGTAATGCATTTTGGATGTGTACCTAGAGTTTAAAGCAGAAAAACAGGAACTTTTAGAATTTTCATTTTTTGACCAAAACGACAGTACCGGAGCTGATAAAAATGTTGATATTGATGTTATTTTTTTTCTGACTGCGATTTCAAAACCATGCACCAGAATCAACTTCTTTCAACTCAGTAATGCATTTTGGATGTGTACCTAGAGTTTAAAGCAGAAAAACAGGAACTTTTCGAATTTTCATTTGTTGACCAAAACGACAGGACCGGAGCTGATAAAAATGTTGATATGGATGTTCTTTTTTTTCTGACTGCGATTTCAAAACCATGCACCAGAATTCACTTCTTTCAACTCAGTAATGCATTTTGGATGTGTACCTAGAGTTTAAAGCAGAAAAACAGGAACTTTTAGAATTTTCATTTTTTGACCAAAACGACAGGACCGGAGCTGATAAAAATGTTGATATTGATGTTATTTTTTTTCTGACTGCGATTTCAAAACCATGCACCAGAATCAACTTATTTCAACTCAGTAATGCATTTTGGATGTGTACCTAGAGTTTAAAGCAGAAAAACAGGAACTTTTAGAATTTTCATTTTTTGACCAAAACGACAGGACCGGAGCTGATAAAAATGTTGATATTGATGTTATTTTTTTTCTGACTGCGATTTCAAAACCATGCACCAGAATCAACTTCTTTCAACTCAGTAATGCATTTTGGATGTGTACCTTGAGTTTAAAGCAGAAAAACAGGAACTTTTAGAATTTTCATTTTTTGACCAAAACGACAGGACCGGAGCTGATAAAAATGTTGATATTGATGTTATTTTTTTTCTGACTGCGATTTCAAAACCATGCACCAGAATCAACTTCTTTCAACTCAGTAATGCATTTTGGATGTGTACCTTGAGTTTAAAGCAGAAAAACAGGAACTTTTAGAATTTTCATTTTTTGACCAAAACGACAGTAATGGAGCTGATAAAAATGTTGATATTGATGTTATTTTTTTTCTGACTGCGATTTCAAAACCATGCACCAGAATCAACTTCTTTCAACTCAGTAATGCATTTTGGATGTGTACCTTGAGTTTAAAGCAGAAAAACAGGAACTTTTAGAATTTTCATTTTTTGACCAAAACGACAGGACCGGAGCTGATAAAAATGTTGATATTGATGTTATTTTTTTTCTGACTGCGATTTCAAAACCATGCACCAGAATCAACTTCTTTCAACTCAGTAATGCATTTTGGATGTGTACCTTGAGTTTAAAGCAGAAAAACAGGAACTTTTAGAATTTTCATTTTTTGACCAAAACGACAGGACCGGAGCTGATAAAAATGTTGATATTGATGTTATTTTTTTTCTGACTGCGATTTCAAAACCATGCACCAGAATCAACTTCTTTCAACTCAGTACTGCATTTTGGATGTGTACCTTGAGTTTAAAGCAGAAAAACAGGAACTTTTAGAATTTTCATTTTTTGACCAAAACGACAGGACCGGAGCTGATAAAAATGTTGATATTGATGTTATTTTTTTTCTGACTGCGATTTCAAAACCATGCACCAGAATCAACTTCTTTCAACTCAGTAATGCATTTTGGATGTGTACCTTGAGTTTAAAGCAGAAAAACAGGAACTTTTAGAATTTTCATTTTTTGACCAAAACGACAGGACCGGAGCTGATAAAAATGTTGATATGGATGTTATTTTTTTTCTGACTGCGATTTCAAAACCATGCACCAGAATCAACTTCTTTCAACTCAGTAATGCATTTTGGATGTGTACCTTGAGTTTAAAGCAGAAAAACAGGAACTTTTAGAATTTTCATTTTTTGACCAAAACGACAGGACTGGAGCTGATAAAAATGTTGATATTGATGTTATTTTTTTTCTGACTGCGATTTCAAAACCATGCACCAGAATCAACTTCTTTAAACTCAGTAATGCATTTTGGATGTGTACCTTGAGTTTAAAGCAGAAAAACAGGAACTTTTAGAATTTTCATTTTTTGACCAAAACGACAGTACCGGAGCTGATAAAAATGTTGATATTGATGTTATTTTTTTTCTGACTGCGATTTCAAAACCATGCACCAGAATCAACTTCTTTCAACTCAGTAATGCATTTTGGATGTGTACCTTGAGTTTAAAGCAGAAAAACAGGAACTTTTAGAATTTTCATTTTTTGACCAAAACGACAGGTCCGGAGCTGATAAAAATGTTGATATTGATGTAATTTTTTTTCTGACTGCGATTTCAAAACCATGCACCAGAATTCACTTCTTTCAACTCAGTAATGCATTTTGGATGTGTACCTAGAGTTTAAAGCAGAAAAACAGGAACTTTTAGAATTTTCATTTTTTGACCAAAACGACAGGTCCGATGCGAATAAAAATGTTGATATGCATGAAATTTTTTTTCTGACTGCGGTTTCAAAACCATGCATCAGAATTCACTTCTTTCAACTCAGTAATGCATTTTGGATGTGTACCTAGAGTTTAAAGCAGAAAAACAGGAACTTTTAGAATTTTCATTTTTTGACCAAAACGACAGGACCGGAGCTGATAAAAATGTTGATATGGATGTTATTTTTTTTCTGACTGCGATTTCAAAACCATGCACCAGAATCAACTTCTTTCAACTCAGTAATGCATTTTGGATGTGTACCTTGAGTTTAAAGCAGAAAAACAGGAACTTTTAGAATTTTCATTTTTTGACCAAAACGACAGGTCCGGAGCTGATAAAAATGTTGATATTGATGTAATTTTTTTTCTGACTGCGGTTTCAAAACCATGCACCAGAATCAACTTCTTTCAACTCAGTAATGCATTTTGGATGTGTACCTAGAGTTTAAAGCAGAAAAACAGGAACTTTTAGAATTTTCATTTTTTGACCAAAACGACAGGACCGGAGCTGATAAAAATGTTGATATGGATGTATTTTTTTTTGACTGCGGTTTCAAAACCATGCACCAGAATCAACTTCTTTCAACTCAGTAATGCATTTTGGATGTGTACCTAGAGTTTAAAGCAGAAAAACAGGAACTTTTAGAATTTTCATTTGTTGACCAAAACGACAGGACCGGAGCTGATAAAAATGTTGATATGGATGTTCTTTTTTTTCTGACTGCGATTTCAAAACCATGCACCAGAATTCACTTCTTTCAACTCAGTAATGCATTTTGGATGTGTACCTAGAGTTTAAAGCAGAAAAACAGGAACTTTTAGAATTTTCATTTTTTGACCAAAACGACAGGACCGGAGCTGATAAAAATGTTGATATTGATGTTATTTTTTTTCTGACTGCGATTTCAAAACCATGCACCAGAATCAACTTCTTTCAACTCAGTAATGCATTTTGGATGTGTACCTAGAGTTTAAAGCAGAAAAACAGGAACTTTTAGAATTTTCATTTTTTGACCAAAACGACAGTACCGGAGCTGATAAAAATGTTGATATTGATGTTATTTTTTTTCTGACTGCGATTTCAAAACCATGCACCAGAATCAACTTCTTTCAACTCAGTAATGCATTTTGGATGTGTACCTTGAGTTTAAAGCAGAAAAACAGGAACTTTTAGAATTTTCATTTTTTGACCAAAACGACAGGACCGGAGCTGATAAAAATGTTGATATTGATGTTATTTTTTTTCTGACTGCGATTTCAAAACCATGCACCAGAATCAACTTCTTTCAACTCAGTAATGCATTTTGGATGTGTACCTTGAGTTTAAAGCAGAAAAACAGGAACTTTTAGAATTTTCATTTTTTGACCAAAACGACAGTACCGGAGCTGATAAAAATGTTGATATTGATGTTATTTTTTTTCTGACTGCAATTTCAAAACCATGCACCAGAATCAACTTCTTTCAACTCAGTAATGCATTTTGGATGTGTACCTTGAGTTTAAAGCAGAAAAACAGGAACTTTTAGAATTTTCATTTTTTGACCAAAACGACAGGACCGGAGCTGATAAAAATGTTGATATTGATGTTATTTTTTTTCTGACTGCGATTTCAAAACCATGCACCAGAATCAACTTCTTTCAACTCAGTAATGCATTTTGGATGTGTACCTTGAGTTTAAAGCAGAAAAACAGGAACTTTTAGAATTTTCATTTTTTGACCAAAACGACAGGTCCGGAGCTGATAAAAATGTTGATATTGATGTAATTTTTTTTCTGACTGCGATTTCAAAACCATGCACCAGAATTCACTTCTTTCAACTCAGTAATGCATTTTGGATGTGTACCTAGAGTTTAAAGCAGAAAAACAGGAACTTTTAGAATTTTCATTTTTTGACCAAAACGACAGGTCCGGAGCTGATAAAAATGTTGATATTGATGTAATTTTTTTTCTGACTGCGGTTTCAAAACCATGCACCAGAATCATCTTTTTTCAACTCAGTAATGCATTTTGGATGTGTACCTAGAGTTTAAAGCAGAAAAACAGGAACTTTTAGAATTTTCATTTTTTGACCAAAACGACAGGACCGGAGCTGATAAAAATGTTGATATGGATGTAATTTTTTTCTGACTGCGGTTTCAAAACCATGCACCAGAATCAACTTCTTTCAACTCAGTAATGCATTTTGGAAGTGTACCTAGAGTTTAAAGCAGAAAAACAGGAACTTTTAGAATTTTCATTTGTTGACCAAAACGACAGGACCGGAGCTGATAAAAATGTTGATATGGATGTTATTTTTTTTCTGAATGCGATTTCAAAACCATGCACCAGAATCAACTTCTTTCAACTCAGTAATGCATTTTGGATGTGTACCTTGAGTTTAAAGCAGAAAAACAGGAACTTTTAGAATTTTCATTTTTTGACCAAAACGACAGGACCGGAGCTGATAAAAATGTTGATATTGATGTTATTTTTTTTCTGACTGCGATTTCAAAACCATGCACCAGAATCAACTTCTTTCAACTCAGTAATGCATTTTGGATGTGTACCTTGAGTTTAAAGCAGAAAAACAGGAACTTTTAGAATTTTCATTTTTTGACCAAAACGACAGGACCGGAGCTGATAAAAATGTTGATATTGATGTTATTTTTTTTCTGACTGCGATTTCAAAACCATGCACCAGAATCAACTTCTTTCAACTCAGTAATGCATTTTGGATGTGTACCTAGAGTTTAAAGCAGAAAAACAGGAACTTTTAGAATTTTCATTTTTTGACCAAAACGACAGTACCGGAGCTGATAAAAATGTTGATATTGATGTTATTTTTTTTCTGACTGCGATTTCAAAACCATGCACCAGAATCAACTTCTTTCAACTCAGTAATGCATTTTGGATGTGTACCTTGAGTTTAAAGCAGAAAAACAGGAACTTTTAGAATTTTCATTTTTTGACCAAAACGACAGGACCGGAGCTGATAAAAATGTTGATATTGATGTTATTTTTTTCTGACTGCGATTTCAAAACCATGCACCAGAATCAACTTCTTTCAACTCAGTAATGCATTTTGGATTTGTACCTTGAGTTTAAAGCAGAAAAACAGGAACTTTTAGAATTTTCATTTTTTGACCAAAACGACAGGTCCGGAGCTGATAAAAATGTTGATATTGATGTAATTTTTTTTCTGACTGCGATTTCAAAACCATGCACCAGAATTCACTTCTTTCAACTCAGTAATGCATTTTGGATGTGTACCTAGAGTTTAAAGCAGAAAAACAGGAACTTTTAGAATTTTCATTTTTTGACCAAAACGACAGGTCCGGAGCTGATAAAAATGTTGATATTGATGTAATTTTTTTTCTGACTGCGGTTTCAAAACCATGCACCAGAATCATCTTTTTTCAACTCAGTAATGCATTTTGGATGTGTACCTAGAGTTTAAAGCAGAAAAACAGGAACTTTTAGAATTTTCATTTTTTGACCAAAACGACAGGACCGGAGCTGATAAAAATGTTGATATGGATGTAATTTTTTTCTGACTGCGGTTTCAAAACCATGCACCAGAATCAACTTCTTTCAACTCAGTAATGCATTTTGGATGTGTACCTAGAGTTTAAAGCAGAAAAACAGGAACTTTTAGAATTTTCATTTGTTGACCAAAACGACAGGACCGGAGCTGATAAAAATGTTGATATGGATGTTATTTTTTTTCTGACTGTGATTTCAAAACCATGCACCAGAATCAACTTCTTTCAACTCAGTAATGCATTTTGGATGTGTACCTAGAGTTTAAAGCAGAAAAACAGGAACTTTTAGAATTTTAATTTTTTGACCAAAACGACAGGACCGGAGCTGATAAAAATGTTGATATGGATGTTATTTTTTTCCTGACTGCGATTTCAAAACCATGCACCAGAATTCACTTCTTTCAACTCAGTAATGCATTTTAGATGTGTACCTAGAGTTTAAAGCAGAAAAACAGGAACTTTTAGAATTTTCATTTTTTGACCAAAACGACAGGACCGGAGCTGATAAAAATGTTGATATGGATGTAATTTTTTTCTGACTGCGGTTTCAAAACCATGCACCAGAATCAACTTCTTTCAACTCAGTAATGCATTTTGGATGTGTACCTAGAGTTTAAAGCAGAAAAACAGGAACTTTTAGAATTTTCATTTGTTGACCAAAACGACAGGACCGGAGCTGATAAAAATGTTGATATGGATGTTCTTTTTTTTCTGACTGCGATTTCAAAACCATGCACCAGAATTCACTTCTTTCAACTCAGTAATGCATTTTGGATGTGTACCTAGAGTTTAAAGCAGAAAAACAGGAACTTTTAGAATTTTCATTTTTTGACCAAAACGACAGGACCGGAGCTGATAAAAATGTTGATATTGATGTTATTTTTTTTCTGACTGCGATTTCAAAACCATGCACCAGAATCAACTTCTTTCAACTCAGTAATGCATTTTGGATGTGTACCTTGAGTTTAAAGCAGAAAAACAGGAACTTTTAGAATTTTCATTTTTTGACCAAAACGACAGGACCGGAGCTGATAAAAATGTTGATATTGATGTTATTTTTTTTCTGACTGCGATTTCAAAACCATGCACCAGAATCAACTTCTTTCAACTCAGTAATGCATTTTGGATGTGTACCTTGAGTTTAAAGCAGAAAAACAGGAACTTTTAGAATTTTCATTTTTTGACCAAAACGACAGCTGATAAAAATGTTGATATTGATGTTATTTTTTTTCTGACTGCGATTTCAAAACCATGCACCAGAATCAACTTCTTTCAACTCAGTAATGCATTTTGGATGTGTACCTTGAGTTTAAAGCAGAAAAACAGGAACTTTTAGAATTTTCATTTTTTGACCAAAACGACAGGACCGGAGCTGATAAAAATGTTGATATTGATGTTATTTTTTTTCTGACTGCGATTTCAAAACCATGCACCAGAATCAACTTCTTTCAACTCAGTAATGCATTTTGGATGTGTACCTTGAGTTTAAAGCAGAAAAACAGGAACTTTTAGAATTTTCATTTTTTGACCAAAACGACAGGACCGGAGCTGATAAAAATGTTGATATTGATGTTATTTTTTTTCTGACTGCGATTTCAAAACCATGCACCAGAATCAACTTCTTTCAACTCAGTAATGCATTTTGGATGTGTACCTTGAGTTTAAAGCAGAAAAACAGGAACTTTTAGAATTTTCATTTTTTGACCAAAACGACAGGTCCGGAGCTGATAAAAATGTTGATATTGATGTAATTTTTTTTCTGACTGCGGTTTCAAAACCATGCACCAGAATCAACTTCTTTCAACTCAGTAATGCATTTTGGATGTGTACCTAGAGTTTAAAGCAGAAAAACAGGAACTTTTAGAATTTTCATTTTTTGACCAAAACGACAGGACCGGAGCTGATAAAAATGTTGATATGGATGTAATTTTTTTCTGACTGCGGTTTCAAAACCATGCACCAGAATCAACTTCTTTCAACTCAGTAATGCATTTTGGATGTGTACCTAGAGTTTAAAGCAGAAAAACCGGAACTTTTAGAATTTACATTTGTTGACCAAAACGACAGGACCGGAGCTGATAAAAATGTTGATATGGATGTTCTTTTTTTTCTGACTGCGATTTCAAAACCATGCACCAGAATCAACTTCTTTCAACTCAGTAATGCATTTTGGATGTGTACCTTGAGTTTAAAGCAGAAAAACAGGAACTTTTAGAATTTTCATTTTTTGACCAAAACGACAGGACCGGAGCTGATAAAAATGTTGATATTGATGTTATTTTTTTTCTGACTGAGATTTCAAAACCAGGCACCAGAATCAACTTCTTTCAACTCAGTAATGCATTTTGGATGTGTACCTTGAGTTTAAAGCAGAAAAACAGGAACTTTTAGAATTTTCATTTTTTGACCAAAACGACAGGACCGGAGCTGATAAAAATGTTGATATGGATGTTTTTTTTTTCTGACTGCGATTTCAAAACCATGCATCAAAATTCACTTCTTTCAACTCAGTAATGCATTTTGGATGTGTACCTAGAGTTTAAAGCAGAAAAACAGGATCTTTTAGAATTTTCATTTTTTGACCAAAACGACAGGACCGGAGCTGATAAAAATGTTGATATTGATGTTATTTTTGGTACTTATGTAGTATCTGGGCGTCCGATTTAGAAATCGGATCGGATCGCATCGCATTGTATCGCATCGCATGCGACCAAATCGTATGCGATGCGATGGTCAAGATTTTTCCATAGGATTCAATGTTAAAATGGTCTGAGTTTATTTTAACATAGAATTCAATGGGAAAAAGGGGTCCTTTTCCTTTCCCCACTATCCAAGTGGGCATGGAGTTGGATATAAACCTGTGGCGAGCGCAGCGAGCCACCGAGCCCGAAGCGTGGCGAGCGTAGTGAGCCCCGCGAGGGGACACAGAATACTTTTTAAGAAAAATGCGTCACCTTGCGGGGCTCGCTTCGCTCGCCACGCTTCAGGCTCGGTGGCTCGCTGCGCTCGCCACGCTATATAAAATCAACTCTATGCCCAGTTGGATAGTGGGGAAATAAACAGGACCTTCTTAACATTGAATCCTATGCAAAATCGCATCGAATCGCATCGAATCGCATCGCATCTGATTGTATGCCTTAAGGTAAGGCATACAATCACAAAATCGGCAGCCCAGATACTACATAAGTACCTTATTTTTTTTCTGACTGCGATTTCAAAACCATGCACCAGAATCAACTTCTTTCAACTCAGTAATGCATTTTGGATGTGTACCTTGAGTTTAAAGCAGAAAAACAGGAACTTTTAGAATTTTCATTTTTTGACCAAAACGACAGGTCCGGAGCTGATAAAAATGTTGATATTGATGTAATTTTTTTTCTGACTGCGGTTTCAAAACCATGCACCAGAATCAACTTCTTTCAACTCAGTAATGCATTTTGGATGTGTACCTAGAGTTTAAAGCAGAAAAACAGGAACTTTTAGAATTTTCATTTTTTGACCAAAACGACAGGACCGGAGCTGATAAAAATGTTGATATGGATGTAATTTTTTTCTGACTGCGGTTTCAAAACCATGCACCAGAATCAACTTCTTTCAACTCAGTAATGCATTTTGGATGTGTACCTAGAGTTTAAAGCAGAAAAACCGGAACTTTTAGAATTTTCATTTGTTGACCAAAACGACAGGACCGGAGCTGATAAAAATGTTGATATGGATGTTCTTTTTTTTCTGACTGCGATTTCAAAACCATGCACCAGAATTCACTTCTTTCAACTCAGTAATGCATTTTGGATGTGTACCTAGAGTTTAAAGCAGAAAAACAGGAACTTTTAGAATTTTCATTTTTTGACCAAAACGACAGGACCGGAGCTGATAAAAATGTTGATATTGATGTTATTTTTTTTCTGACTGCGATTTCAAAACCATGCACCAGAATCAACTTCTTTCAACTCAGTAATGCATTTTGGATGTGTACCTTGAGTTTAAAGCAGAAAAACAGGAACTTTTAGAATTTTCATTTTTTGACCAAAACGACAGGACCGGAGCTGATAAAAATGTTGATATTGATGTTATTTTTTTCTGACTGCGATTTCAAAACCATGCAACAGAATTAACTTCTTTCAACTCAGTAATGCATTTTGGATGTGTACCTTGAGTTTCAAGCAGAAAAACAGGAACTTTTAGAATTTTCATTTTTTGACCAAAACGACAGGACCGGAGCTGATAAAAATGTTGATATTGATGTTATTTTTTTTCTGACTGCGATTTCAAAACCATGCACCAGAATTAACTTCTTTCAACTCAGTAATGCATTTTGGATGTGTACCTTGAGTTTAAAGCAGAAAAACAGGAACTTTTAGAATTTTAATTTTTTGACCAAAACGACAGGACCGGAGCTGATAAAAATGTTGATATGGATGTTATTTTTTTCCTGACTGCGATTTCAAAACCATGCACCAGAATTCACTTCTTTCAACTCAGTAATGCATTTTGGATGTGTACCTAGAGTTTAAAGCAGAAAAACAGGAACTTTTAGAATTTTCATTTTTTGACCAAAACGACAGGACCGGAGCTGATAAAAATGTTGATATTAATGTTATTTTTTTTCTGACGGCGATTTCAAAACCATGCACCAGAATCAACTTCTTTCAACTCAGTAATGCATTTTGGATGTGTACCTTGAGTTTAAAGCAGAAAAACAGGAACTTTTAGAATTTTCATTTTTTGACCAAAACGACAGGACCGGAGCTGATAAAAATGTTGATATTGATGTTATTTTTTTTCTGACTGCGATTTTAAAACCATGCACCAGAATCAACTTCTTTCAACTCAGTAATGCATTTTGGATGTGTACCTTGAGTTTAAAGCAGAAAAACAGGAACTTTTAGAATTTTCATTTTTTTAACAAAACGACAGGACCGGAGCTGATAAAAATGTTGATATTGATGTTATTTTTTTTCTGACTGCGATTTCAAAACCATGCACCAGAATCAACTTCTTTCAACTCAGTAATGCATTTTGGATGTGTACCTTGAGTTTAAAGCAGAAAAACAGGAACTTTTAGAATTTTCATTTTTTGACCAAAACGACAGCTGATAAAAATGTTGATATTGATGTTATTTTTTTTCTGACTGCGATTTCAAAACCATGCACGAGAATCAACTTCTTTCAACTCAGTAATGCATTTTGGATGTGTACCTTGAGTTTAAAGCAGAAAAACAGGAACTTTTAGAATTTTCATTTTTTGACCAAAACGACAGGACCGGAGCTGATAAAAATGTTGATATTGATGTTATTTTTTTTCTGACTGCGATTTCAAAACCATGCACCAGAATCAACTTCTTTCAACTCAGTAATGCATTTTGGATGTGTACCTTGAGTTTAAAGCAGAAAAACAGGAACTTTTAGAATTTTCATTTTTTGACCAAAACGACAGGACCGGAGCTGATAAAAATGTTGATATTGATGTTATTTTTTTTCTGACTGCGATTTCAAAACCATGCACCAGAATCAACTTCTTTCAACTCAGTAATGCATTTTGGATGTGTACCTTGAGTTTAAAGCAGAAAAACAGGAACTTTTAGAATTTTCATTTTTTGACCAAAACGACAGGTCCGGAGCTGATAAAAATGTTGATATTGATGTAATTTTTTTTCTGACTGCGGTTTCAAAACCATGCACCAGAATCAACTTCTTTCAACTCAGTAATGCATTTTGGATGTGTACCTAGAGTTTAAAGCAGAAAAACAGGAACTTTTAGAATTTTCATTTTTTGACCAAAACGACAGGACCGGAGCTGATAAAAATGTTGATATGGATGTAATTTTTTTCTGACTGCGGTTTCAAAACCATGCACCAGAATCAACTTCTTTCAACTCAGTAATGCATTTTGGATGTGTACCTTGAGTTTAAAGCAGAAAAACCGGAACTTTTAGAATTTTCATTTGTTGACCAAAACGACAGGACCGGAGCTGATAAAAATGTTGATATGGATGTTCTTTTTTTTCTGACTGCGATTTCAAAACCATGCACCAGAATCAACTTCTTTCAACTCAGTAATGCATTTTGGATGTGTACCTTGAGTTTAAAGCAGAAAAACAGGAACTTTTAGAATTTTCATTTTTTGACCAAAACGACAGTATCGGAGCTGATAAAAATGTTGATATTGATGTTATTTTTTTTCTGACTGCGATTTCAAAACCATGCACCAGAATCAACTTCTTTCAACTCAGTAATGCATTTTGGATGTGTACCTTGAGTTTAAAGCAGAAAAACAGGAACTTTTAGAATTTTCATTTTTTGACCAAAACGACAGGACCGGAGCTGATAAAAATGTTGATATTGATGTTATTTTTTTTCTGACTGCGATTTCAAAACCATGCACCAGAATCAACTTCTTTCAACTCAGTAATGCATTTTGGATGTGTACCTTGAGTTTAAAGCAGAAAAACAGGAACTTTTAGAATTTTCATTTTTTGACCAAAACGACAGGACCGGAGCTGATAAAAATGTTGATATTGATGTTATTTTTTTTCTGACTGAGATTTCAAAACCAGGCACCAGAATCAACTTCTTTCAACTCAGTAATGCATTTTGGATGTGTACCTTGAGTTTAAAGCAGAAAAACAAGAACTTTTAGTATTTTTATTTTTTGACCAAAACGACAGGACCGGAGCTGATAAAAATGTTGATATGGATGTTTTTTTTTTCTGACTGCGATTTCAAAACCATGCATCAAAATTCACTTCTTTCAACTCAGTAATGCATTTTGGATGTGTACCTAGAGTTTAAAGCAGAAAAACAGGATCTTTTAGAATTTTCATTTTTTGACCAAAACGACAGGACCGGAGCTGATAAAAATGTTGATATTGATGTTATTTTTTTTCTGACTGCGATTTCAAAACCATGCACCAGAATCAACTTCTTTCAACTCAGTAATGCATTTTGGATGTGTACCTTGAGTTTAAAGCAGAAAAACAGGAACTTTTAGAATTTTCATTTTTTTACCAAAACGACAGGTCCGGAGCTGATAAAAATGTTGATATTGATGTAATTTTTTTTCTGACTGCGGTTTCAAAACCATGCACCAGAATCAACTTCTTTCAACTCAGTAATGCATTTTGGATGTGTACCTAGAGTTTAAAGCAGAAAAACAGGAACTTTTAGAATTTTCATTTTTTGACCAAAACGACAGGACCAGAGCTGATAAAAATGTTGATATGGATGTAATTTTTTTCTGACTGCGGTTTCAAAACCATGCACCAGAATCAACTTCTTTCAACTCAGTAATGCATTTTGGATGTGTACCTAGAGTTTAAAGCAGAAAAACAGGAACTTTTAGAATTTTCATTTGTTGACCAAAACGACAGGACCGGAGCTGATAAAAATGTTGATATGGATGTTCTTTTTTTTCTGACTGCGATTTCAAAACCATGCACCAGAATTCACTTCTTTCAACTCAGTAATGCATTTTGGATGTGTACCTAGAGTTTAAAGCAGAAAAACCGGAACTTTTAGAATTTTCATTTGTTGACCAAAACGACAGGACCGGAGCTGATAAAAATGTTGATATGGATGTTCTTTTTTTTCTGACTGCGATTTCAAAACCATGCACCAGAATCAACTTCTTTCAACTCAGTAATGCATTTTGGATGTGTACCTTGAGTTTAAAGCAGAAAAACAGGAACTTTTAGAATTTTCATTTTTTGACCAAAACGACAGTATCGGAGCTGATAAAAATGTTGATATTGATGTTATTTTTTTTCTGACTGCGATTTCAAAACCATGCACCAGAATCAACTTCTTTCAACTCAGTAATGCATTTTGGATGTGTACCTTGAGTTTAAAGCAGAAAAACAGGAACTTTTAGAATTTTCATTTTTTGACCAAAACGACAGGACCGGAGCTGATAAAAATGTTGATATTGATGTTATTTTTTTTCTGACTGAGATTTCAAAACCATGCACCAGAATCAACTTCTTTCAACTCAGTAATGCATTTTGGATGTGTACCTTGAGTTTAAAGCAGAAAAACAGGAACTTTTAGAATTTTCATTTTTTGACCAAAACGACAGTATCGGAGCTGATAAAAATGTTGATATTGATGTTATTTTTTTTCTGACTGCGATTTCAAAACCATGCACCAGAATCAACTTCTTTCAACTCAGTAATGCATTTTGGATGTGTACCTTGAGTTTAAAGCAGAAAAACAGGAACTTTTAGAATTTTCATTTTTTGACCAAAACGACAGGACCGGAGCTGATAAAAATGTTGATATTGATGTTATTTTTTTTCTGACTGCGATTTCAAAACCATGCACCAGAATCAACTTCTTTCAACTCAGTAATGCATTTTGGATGTGTACCTTGAGTTTAAAGCAGAAAAACAGGAACTTTTAGAATTTTCATTTTTTGACCAAAACGACAGGACCGGAGCTGATAAAAATGTTGATATTGATGTTATTTTTTTTCTGACTGAGATTTCAAAACCAGGCACCAGAATCAACTTCTTTCAACTCAGTAATGCATTTTGGATGTGTACCTTGAGTTTAAAGCAGAAAAACAAGAACTTTTAGTATTTTTATTTTTTGACCAAAACGACAGGACCGGAGCTGATAAAAATGTTGATATGGATGTTTTTTTTTTCTGACTGCGATTTCAAAACCATGCATCAAAATTCACTTCTTTCAACTCAGTAATGCATTTTGGATGTGTACCTAGAGTTTAAAGCAGAAAAACAGGATCTTTTAGAATTTTCATTTTTTGACCAAAACGACAGGACCGGAGCTGATAAAAATGTTGATATTGATGTTATTTTTTTTCTGACTGCGATTTCAAAACCATGCACCAGAATCAACTTCTTTCAACTCAGTAATGCATTTTGGATGTGTACCTTGAGTTTAAAGCAGAAAAACAGGAACTTTTAGAATTTTCATTTTTTTACCAAAACGACAGGTCCGGAGCTGATAAAAATGTTGATATTGATGTAATTTTTTTTCTGACTGCGGTTTCAAAACCATGCACCAGAATCAACTTCTTTCAACTCAGTAATGCATTTTGGATGTGTACCTAGAGTTTAAAGCAGAAAAACAGGAACTTTTAGAATTTTCATTTTTTGACCAAAACGACAGGACCGGAGCTGATAAAAATGTTGATATGGATGTAATTTTTTTCTGACTGCGGTTTCAAAACCATGCACCAGAATCAACTTCTTTCAACTCAGTAATGCATTTTGGATGTGTACCTAGAGTTTAAAGCAGAAAAACCGGAACTTTTAGAATTTTCATTTGTTGACCAAAACGACAGGACCGGAGCTGATAAAAATGTTGATATGGATGTTCTTTTTTTTCTGACTGCGATTTCAAAACCATGCACCAGAATTCACTTCTTTCAACTCAGTAATGCATTTTGGATGTGTACCTAGAGTTTAAAGCAGAAAAACAGGAACTTTTAGAATTTTCATTTTTTGACCAAAACGACAGGACCGGAGCTGATAAAAATGTTGATATTGATGTTATTTTTTTCTGACTGCGATTTCAAAACCATGCAACAGAATTAACTTCTTTCAACTCAGTAATGCATTTTGGATGTGTACCTTGAGTTTAAAGCAGAAAAACAGGAACTTTTAGAATTTTCATTTTTTGACCAAAACGACAGGTCCGGAGCTGATAAAAATGTTGATATTGATGTAATTTTTTTTCTGACTGCGGTTTCAAAACCATGCACCAGAATCAACTTCTTTCAACTCAGTAATGCATTTTGGATGTGTACCTAGAGTTTAAAGCAGAAAAACAGGAACTTTTAGAATTTTCATTTTTTGACCAAAACGACAGGACCGGAGCTGATAAAAATGTTGATATGGATGTAATTTTTTTCTGACTGCGGTTTCAAAACCATGCACCAGAATCAACTTCTTTCAACTCAGTAATGCATTTTGGATGTGTACCTAGAGTTTAAAGCAGAAAAACAGGAACTTTTAGAATTTTCATTTGTTGACCAAAACGACAGGACCGGAGCTGATAAAAATGTTGATATGGATGTTCTTTTTTTTCTGACTGCGATTTCAAAACCATGCACCAGAATCAACTTCTTTCAACTCAGTAATGCATTTTGGATGTGTACCTTGAGTTTAAAGCAGAAAAACAGGAACTTTTAGAATTTTCATTTTTTGACCAAAACGACAGTATCGGAGCTGATAAAAATGTTGATATTGATGTTATTTTTTTTCTGACTGCGATTTCAAAACCATGCACCAGAATCAACTTCTTTCAACTCAGTAATGCATTTTGGATGTGTACCTTGAGTTTAAAGCAGAAAAACAGGAACTTTTAGAATTTTCATTTTTTGACCAAAACGACAGGACCGGAGCTGATAAAAATGTTGATATTGATGTTATTTTTTTTCTGACTGAGATTTCAAAACCATGCACCAGAATCAACTTCTTTCAACTCAGTAATGCATTTTGGATGTGTACCTTGAGTTTAAAGCAGAAAAACAGGAACTTTTAGAATTTTCATTTTTTGACCAAAACGACAGGACCGGAGCTGATAAAAATGTTGATATTGATGTTATTTTTTTTCTGACTGAGATTTCAAAACCATGCACCAGAATCAACTTCTTTCAACTCAGTAATGCATTTTGGATGTGTACCTTGAGTTTAAAGCAGAAAAACAGGAACTTTTAGAATTTTCATTTTTTGACCAAAACGACAGGTCCGGAGCTGATAAAAATGTTGATATTGATGTAATTTTTTTTCTGACTGCGGTTTCAAAACCATGCACCAGAATCAACTTCTTTCAACTCAGTAATGCATTTTGGATGTGTACCTAGAGTTTAAAGCAGAAAAACAGGAACTTTTAGAATTTTCATTTTTTGACCAAAACGACAGGACCGGAGCTGATAAAAATGTTGATATGGATGTAATTTTTTTCTGACTGCGGTTTCAAAACCATGCACCAGAATCAACTTCTTTCAACTCAGTAATGCATTTTGGATGTGTACCTTGAGTTTCAAGCAGAAAAACAGGAACTTTTAGAATTTTCATTTTTTGACCAAAACGACAGGACCGGAGCTGATAAAAATGTTGATATTGATGTTATTTTTTTTCTGACTGCGATTTCAAAACCATGCACCAGAATTAACTTCTTTCAACTCAGTAATGCATTTTGGATGTGTACCTTGAGTTTAAAGCAGAAAAACAGGAACTTTTAGAATTTTAATTTTTTGACCAAAACGACAGGACCGGAGCTGATAAAAATGTTGATATGGATGTTATTTTTTTCCTGACTGCGATTTCAAAACCATGCACCAGAATTCACTTCTTTCAACTCAGTAATGCATTTTGGATGTGTACCTAGAGTTTAAAGCAGAAAAACAGGAACTTTTAGAATTTTCATTTTTTGACCAAAACGACAGGACCGGAGCTGATAAAAATGTTGATATTAATGTTATTTTTTTTCTGACGGCGATTTCAAAACCATGCACCAGAATCAACTTCTTTCAACTCAGTAATGCATTTTGGATGTGTACCTTGAGTTTAAAGCAGAAAAACAGGAACTTTTAGAATTTTCATTTTTTGACCAAAACGACAGGACCGGAGCTGATAAAAATGTTGATATTGATGTTATTTTTTTTCTGACTGCGATTTTAAAACCATGCACCAGAATCAACTTCTTTCAACTCAGTAATGCATTTTGGATGTGTACCTTGAGTTTAAAGCAGAAAAACAGGAACTTTTAGAATTTTCATTTTTTGACCAAAACGACAGGACCGGAGCTGATAAAAATGTTGATATTGATGTTATTTTTTTTCTGACTGCGATTTCAAAACCATGCACCAGAATCAACTTCTTTCAACTCAGTAATGCATTTTGGATGTGTACCTTGAGTTTAAAGCAGAAAAACAGGAACTTTTAGAATTTTCATTTTTTGACCAAAACGACAGCTGATAAAAATGTTGATATTGATGTTATTTTTTTTCTGACTGCGATTTCAAAACCATGCACGAGAATCAACTTCTTTCAACTCAGTAATGCATTTTGGATGTGTACCTTGAGTTTAAAGCAGAAAAACAGGAACTTTTAGAATTTTCATTTTTTGACCAAAACGACAGGACCGGAGCTGATAAAAATGTTGATATTGATGTTATTTTTTTTCTGACTGCGATTTCAAAACCATGCACCAGAATCAACTTCTTTCAACTCAGTAATGCATTTTGGATGTGTACCTTGAGTTTAAAGCAGAAAAACAGGAACTTTTAGAATTTTCATTTTTTGACCAAAACGACAGGACCGGAGCTGATAAAAATGTTGATATTGATGTTATTTTTTTTCTGACTGCGATTTCAAAACCATGCACCAGAATCAACTTCTTTCAACTCAGTAATGCATTTTGGATGTGTACCTTGAGTTTAAAGCAGAAAAACAGGAACTTTTAGAATTTTCATTTTTTGACCAAAACGACAGGTCCGGAGCTGATAAAAATGTTGATATTGATGTAATTTTTTTTCTGACTGCGGTTTCAAAACCATGCACCAGAATCAACTTCTTTCAACTCAGTAATGCATTTTGGATGTGTACCTAGAGTTTAAAGCAGAAAAACAGGAACTTTTAGAATTTTCATTTTTTGACCAAAACGACAGGACCGGAGCTGATAAAAATGTTGATATGGATGTAATTTTTTTCTGACTGCGGTTTCAAAACCATGCACCAGAATCAACTTCTTTCAACTCAGTAATGCATTTTGGATGTGTACCTTGAGTTTAAAGCAGAAAAACCGGAACTTTTAGAATTTTCATTTGTTGACCAAAACGACAGGACCGGAGCTGATAAAAATGTTGATATGGATGTTCTTTTTTTTCTGACTGCGATTTCAAAACCATGCACCAGAATCAACTTCTTTCAACTCAGTAATGCATTTTGGATGTGTACCTTGAGTTTAAAGCAGAAAAACAGGAACTTTTAGAATTTTCATTTTTTGACCAAAACGACAGTATCGGAGCTGATAAAAATGTTGATATTGATGTTATTTTTTTTCTGACTGCGATTTCAAAACCATGCACCAGAATCAACTTCTTTCAACTCAGTAATGCATTTTGGATGTGTACCTTGAGTTTAAAGCAGAAAAACAGGAACTTTTAGAATTTTCATTTTTTGACCAAAACGACAGGACCGGAGCTGATAAAAATGTTGATATTGATGTTATTTTTTTTCTGACTGCGATTTCAAAACCATGCACCAGAATCAACTTCTTTCAACTCAGTAATGCATTTTGGATGTGTACCTTGAGTTTAAAGCAGAAAAACAGGAACTTTTAGAATTTTCATTTTTTGACCAAAACGACAGGACCGGAGCTGATAAAAATGTTGATATTGATGTTATTTTTTTTCTGACTGAGATTTCAAAACCAGGCACCAGAATCAACTTCTTTCAACTCAGTAATGCATTTTGGATGTGTACCTTGAGTTTAAAGCAGAAAAACAAGAACTTTTAGTATTTTTATTTTTTGACCAAAACGACAGGACCGGAGCTGATAAAAATGTTGATATGGATGTTTTTTTTTTCTGACTGCGATTTCAAAACCATGCATCAAAATTCACTTCTTTCAACTCAGTAATGCATTTTGGATGTGTACCTAGAGTTTAAAGCAGAAAAACAGGATCTTTTAGAATTTTCATTTTTTGACCAAAACGACAGGACCGGAGCTGATAAAAATGTTGATATTGATGTTATTTTTTTTCTGACTGCGATTTCAAAACCATGCACCAGAATCAACTTCTTTCAACTCAGTAATGCATTTTGGATGTGTACCTTGAGTTTAAAGCAGAAAAACAGGAACTTTTAGAATTTTCATTTTTTTACCAAAACGACAGGTCCGGAGCTGATAAAAATGTTGATATTGATGTAATTTTTTTTCTGACTGCGGTTTCAAAACCATGCACCAGAATCAACTTCTTTCAACTCAGTAATGCATTTTGGATGTGTACCTAGAGTTTAAAGCAGAAAAACAGGAACTTTTAGAATTTTCATTTTTTGACCAAAACGACAGGACCGGAGCTGATAAAAATGTTGATATGGATGTAATTTTTTTCTGACTGCGGTTTCAAAACCATGCACCAGAATCAACTTCTTTCAACTCAGTAATGCATTTTGGATGTGTACCTAGAGTTTAAAGCAGAAAAACCGGAACTTTTAGAATTTTCATTTGTTGACCAAAACGACAGGACCGGAGCTGATAAAAATGTTGATATGGATGTTCTTTTTTTTCTGACTGCGATTTCAAAACCATGCACCAGAATTCACTTCTTTCAACTCAGTAATGCATTTTGGATGTGTACCTAGAGTTTAAAGCAGAAAAACAGGAACTTTTAGAATTTTCATTTTTTGACCAAAACGACAGGACCGGAGCTGATAAAAATGTTGATATTGATGTTATTTTTTTCTGACTGCGATTTCAAAACCATGCAACAGAATTAACTTCTTTCAACTCAGTAATGCATTTTGGATGTGTACCTTGAGTTTAAAGCAGAAAAACAGGAACTTTTAGAATTTTCATTTTTTGACCAAAACGACAGGTCCGGAGCTGATAAAAATGTTGATATTGATGTAATTTTTTTTCTGACTGCGGTTTCAAAACCATGCACCAGAATCAACTTCTTTCAACTCAGTAATGCATTTTGGATGTGTACCTAGAGTTTAAAGCAGAAAAACAGGAACTTTTAGAATTTTCATTTTTTGACCAAAACGACAGGACCGGAGCTGATAAAAATGTTGATATGGATGTAATTTTTTTCTGACTGCGGTTTCAAAACCATGCACCAGAATCAACTTCTTTCAACTCAGTAATGCATTTTGGATGTGTACCTAGAGTTTAAAGCAGAAAAACAGGAACTTTTAGAATTTTCATTTGTTGACCAAAACGACAGGACCGGAGCTGATAAAAATGTTGATATGGATGTTCTTTTTTTTCTGACTGCGATTTCAAAACCATGCACCAGAATCAACTTCTTTCAACTCAGTAATGCATTTTGGATGTGTACCTTGAGTTTAAAGCAGAAAAACAGGAACTTTTAGAATTTTCATTTTTTGACCAAAACGACAGTATCGGAGCTGATAAAAATGTTGATATTGATGTTATTTTTTTTCTGACTGCGATTTCAAAACCATGCACCAGAATCAACTTCTTTCAACTCAGTAATGCATTTTGGATGTGTACCTTGAGTTTAAAGCAGAAAAACAGGAACTTTTAGAATTTTCATTTTTTGACCAAAACGACAGGACCGGAGCTGATAAAAATGTTGATATTGATGTTATTTTTTTTCTGACTGAGATTTCAAAACCATGCACCAGAATCAACTTCTTTCAACTCAGTAATGCATTTTGGATGTGTACCTTGAGTTTAAAGCAGAAAAACAGGAACTTTTAGAATTTTCATTTTTTGACCAAAACGACAGGTCCGGAGCTGATAAAAATGTTGATATTGATGTAATTTTTTTTCTGACTGCGGTTTCAAAACCATGCACCAGAATCAACTTCTTTCAACTCAGTAATGCATTTTGGATGTGTACCTAGAGTTTAAAGCAGAAAAACAGGAACTTTTAGAATTTTCATTTTTTGACCAAAACGACAGGACCGGAGCTGATAAAAATGTTGATATGGATGTATTTTTTTTTGACTGCGGTTTCAAAACCATGCACCAGAATCAACTTCTTTCAACTCAGTAATGCATTTTGGATGTGTACCTAGAGTTTAAAGCAGAAAAACAGGAACTTTTAGAATTTTCATTTGTTGACCAAAACGACAGGACCGGAGCTGATAAAAATGTTGATATGGATGTTCTTTTTTTTCTGACTGCGATTTCAAAACCATGCACCAGAATTCACTTCTTTCAACTCAGTAATGCATTTTGGATGTGTACCTAGAGTTTAAAGCAGAAAAACAGGAACTTTTAGAATTTTCATTTTTTGACCAAAACGACAGGACCGGAGCTGATAAAAATGTTGATATTGATGTTATTTTTTTTCTGACTGCGATTTCAAAACCATGCACCAGAATCAACTTCTTTCAACTCAGTAATGCATTTTGGATGTGTACCTTGAGTTTAAAGCAGAAAAACAGGAACTTTTAGAATTTTCATTTTTTGACCAAAACGACAGGACCGGAGCTGATAAAAATGTTGATATTGATGTTATTTTTTTTCTGACTGCGATTTCAAAACCATGCACCAGAATCAACTTCTTTCAACTCAGTAATGCATTTTGGATGTGTACCTTGAGTTTAAAGCAGAAAAACAGGAACTTTTAGAATTTTCATTTTTTGACCAAAACGACAGGACCGGAGCTGATAAAAATGTTGATATTGATGTTATTTTTTTTCTGACTGCGATTTCAAAACCATGCACCAGAATCAACTTCTTTCAACTCAGTAATGCATTTTGGATGTGTACCTAGAGTTTAAAGCAGAAAAACAGGAACTTTTAGAATTTTCATTTTTTGACCAAAACGACAGTACCGGAGCTGATAAAAATGTTGATATTGATGTTATTTTTTTTCTGACTGCGATTTCAAAACCATGCACCAGAATCAACTTCTTTCAACTCAGTAATGCATTTTGGATGTGTACCTTGAGTTTAAAGCAGAAAAACAGGAACTTTTAGAATTTTCATTTTTTGACCAAAACGACAGGACCGGAGCTGATAAAAATGTTGATATTGATGTTATTTTTTTTCTGACTGCGATTTCAAAACCATGCACCAGAATCAACTTCTTTCAACTCAGTAATGCATTTTGGATGTGTACCTTGAGTTTAAAGCAGAAAAACAGGAACTTTTAGAATTTTCATTTTTTGACCAAAACGACAGTACCGGAGCTGATAATAATGTTGATATTGATGTTATTTTTTTTCTGACTGCAATTTCAAAACCATGCACCAGAATCAACTTCTTTCAACTCAGTAATGCATTTTGGATGTGTACCTTGAGTTTAAAGCAGAAAAACAGGAACTTTTAGAATTTTCATTTTTTGACCAAAACGACAGGACCGGAGCTGATAAAAATGTTGATATTGATGTTATTTTTTTTCTGACTGCGATTTCAAAACCATGCACCAGAATCAACTTCTTTCAACTCAGTAATGCATTTTGGATGTGTACCTTGAGTTTAAAGCAGAAAAACAGGAACTTTTAGAATTTTAATTTTTTGACCAAAACGACAGGACCGGAGCTGATAAAAATGTTGATATGGATGTAATTTTTTTCTGACTGCGGTTTCAAAACCATGCACCAGAATCAACTTCTTTCAACTCAGTAATGCATTTTGGATGTGTACCTAGAGTTTAAAGCAGAAAAACCGGAACTTTTAGAATTTTCATTTGTTGACCAAAACGACAGGACCGGAGCTGATAAAAATGTTGATATGGATGTTCTTTTTTTTCTGACTGCGATTTCAAAACCATGCACCAGAATTCACTTCTTTCAACTCAGTAATGCATTTTGGATGTGTACCTAGAGTTTAAAGCAGAAAAACAGGAACTTTTAGAATTTTCATTTTTTGACCAAAACGACAGGACCGGAGCTGATAAAAATGTTGATATTGATGTTATTTTTTTCTGACTGCGATTTCAAAACCATGCAACAGAATTAACTTCTTTCAACTCAGTAATGCATTTTGGATGTGTACCTTGAGTTTCAAGCAGAAAAACAGGAACTTTTAGAATTTTCATTTTTTGACCAAAACGACAGGACCGGAGCTGATAAAAATGTTGATATTGATGTTATTTTTTTTCTGACTGCGATTTCAAAACCATGCACCAGAATTAACTTCTTTCAACTCAGTAATGCATTTTGGATGTGTACCTTGAGTTTAAAGCAGAAAAACAGGAACTTTTAGAATTTTCATTTTTTGACCAAAACGACAGTACCGGAGCTGATAAAAATGTTGATATTGATGTTATTTTTTTTCTGACTGCGATTTCAAAACCATGCACCAGAATCAACTTCTTTCAACTCAGTAATGCATTTTGGATGTGTACCTAGAGTTTAAAGCAGAAAAACAGGAACTTTTAGAATTTTAATTTTTTGACCAAAACGACAGGACCGGAGCTGATAAAAATGTTGATATGGATGTTCTTTTTTTTCTGACTGCGATTTCAAAACCATGCACCAGAATTCACTTCTTTCAACTCAGTAATGCATTTTGGATGTGTACCTAGAGTTTAAAGCAGAAAAACAGGAACTTTTAGAATTTTCATTTTTTGACCAAAACGACAGGACCGGAGCTGATAAAAATGTTGATATTGATGTTATTTTTTTTCTGACTGCGATTTCAAAACCATGCACCAGAATCAACTTCTTTCAACTCAGTAATGCATTTTGGATGTGTACCTAGAGTTTAAAGCAGAAAAACAGGAACTTTTAGAATTTTCATTTTTTGACCAAAACGACAGTACCGGAGCTGATAAAAATGTTGATATTGATGTTATTTTTTTTCTGACTGCGATTTCAAAACCATGCACCAGAATCAACTTCTTTCAACTCAGTAATGCATTTTGGATGTGTACCTAGAGTTTAAAGCAGAAAAACAGGAACTTTTCGAATTTTCATTTGTTGACCAAAACGACAGGACCGGAGCTGATAAAAATGTTGATATGGATGTTCTTTTTTTTCTGACTGCGATTTCAAAACCATGCACCAGAATTCACTTCTTTCAACTCAGTAATGCATTTTGGATGTGTACCTAGAGTTTAAAGCAGAAAAACAGGAACTTTTAGAATTTTCATTTTTTGACCAAAACGACAGGACCGGAGCTGATAAAAATGTTGATATTGATGTTATTTTTTTTCTGACTGCGATTTCAAAACCATGCACCAGAATCAACTTCTTTCAACTCAGTAATGCATTTTGGATGTGTACCTAGAGTTTAAAGCAGAAAAACAGGAACTTTTAGAATTTTCATTTTTTGACCAAAACGACAGGACCGGAGCTGATAAAAATGTTGATATTGATGTTATTTTTTTTCTGACTGCGATTTCAAAACCATGCACCAGAATCAACTTCTTTCAACTCAGTAATGCATTTTGGATGTGTACCTTGAGTTTAAAGCAGAAAAACAGGAACTTTTAGAATTTTCATTTTTTGACCAAAACGACAGTAATGGAGCTGATAAAAATGTTGATATTGATGTTATTTTTTTTCTGACTGCGATTTCAAAACCATGCACCAGAATCAACTTCTTTCAACTCAGTAATGCATTTTGGATGTGTACCTTGAGTTTAAAGAAGAAAAACAGGAACTTTTAGAATTTTCATTTTTTGACCAAAACGACAGGACCGGAGCTGATAAAAATGTTGATATTGATGTTATTTTTTTTCTGACTGCGATTTCAAAACCATGCACCAGAATCAACTTCTTTCAACTCAGTAATGCATTTTGGATGTGTACCTTGAGTTTAAAGCAGAAAAACAGGAACTTTTAGAATTTTCATTTTTTGACCAAAACGACAGGACCGGAGCTGATAAAAATGTTGATATTGATGTTATTTTTTTTCTGACTGCGATTTCAAAACCATGCACCAGAATCAACTTCTTTCAACTCAGTACTGCATTTTGGATGTGTACCTTGAGTTTAAAGCAGAAAAACAGGAACTTTTAGAATTTTCATTTTTTGACCAAAACGACAGGACCGGAGCTGATAAAAATGTTGATATTGATGTTATTTTTTTCTGACTGCGATTTCAAAACCATGCACCAGAATCAACTTCTTTCAACTCAGTAATGCATTTTGGATGTGTACCTTGAGTTTAAAGCAGAAAAACAGGAACTTTTAGAATTTTCATTTTTTGACCAAAACGACAGGACCGGAGCTGATAAAAATGTTGATATTGATGTTATTTTTTTTCTGACTGCGATTTCAAAACCATGCACCAGAATCAACTTCTTTCAACTCAGTAATGCATTTTGGATGTGTACCTTGAGTTTAAAGCAGAAAAACAGGAACTTTTAGAATTTTCATTTTTTGACCAAAACGACAGGACTGGAGCTGATAAAAATGTTGATATTGATGTTATTTTTTTTCTGACTGCGATTTCAAAACCATGCACCAGAATCAACTTCTTTAAACTCAGTAATGCATTTTGGATGTGTACCTTGAGTTTAAAGCAGAAAAACAGGAACTTTTAGAATTTTAATTTTTTGACCAAAACGACAGTACCAGAGCTGATAAAAATGTTGATATTGATGTTATTTTTTTTCTGACTGCGATTTCAAAACCATGCACCAGAATCAACTTCTTTCAACTCAGTAATGCATTTTGGATGTGTACCTTGAGTTTAAAGCAGAAAAACAGGAACTTTTAGAATTTTCATTTTTTGACCAAAACGACAGGTCCGGAGCTGATAAAAATGTTGATATTGATGTAATTTTTTTTCTGACTGCGATTTCAAAACCATGCACCAGAATTCACTTCTTTCAACTCAGTAATGCATTTTGGATGTGTACCTAGAGTTTAAAGCAGAAAAACAGGAACTTTTAGAATTTTCATTTTTTGACCAAAACGACAGGTCCGGAGCGAATAAAAATGTTGATATGCATGAAATTTTTTTTCTGACTGCGGTTTCAAAACCATGCATCAGAATTCACTTCTTTCAACTCAGTAATGCATTTTGGATGTGTACCTAGAGTTTAAAGCAGAAAAACAGGAACTTTTAGAATTTTAATTTTTTGACCAAAACGACAGGACCGGAGCTGATAAAAATGTTGATATGGATGTTATTTTTTTTCTGACTGCGATTTCAAAACCATGCACCAGAATCAACTTCTTTTAACTCAGTAATGCATTTTGGATGTGTACCTTGAGTTTAAAGCAGAAAAACAGGAACTTTTAGAATTTTCATTTTTTGACCAAAACGACAGGTCCGGAGCTGATAAAAATGTTGATATTGATGTAATTTTTTTTCTGACTGCGGTTTCAAAACCATGCACCAGAATCAACTTCTTTCAACTCAGTAATGCATTTTGGATGTGTACCTAGAGTTTAAAGCAGAAAAACAGGAACTTTTAGAATTTTCATTTTTTGACCAAAACGACAGGACCGGAGCTGATAAAAATGTTGATATGGATGTATTTTTTTTTGACTGCGGTTTCAAAACCATGCACCAGAATCAACTTCTTTCAACTCAGTAATGCATTTTGGATGTGTACCTAGAGTTTAAAGCAGAAAAACAGGAACTTTTCGAATTTTCATTTGTTGACCAAAACGACAGGACCGGAGCTGATAAAAATGTTGATATGGATGTTCTTTTTTTTCTGACTGCGATTTCAAAACCATGCACCAGAATTCACTTCTTTCAACTCAGTAATGCATTTTGGATGTGTACCTTGAGTTTAAAGCAGAAAAACAGGAACTTTTAGAATTTTCATTTTTTGACCAAAACGACAGGACTGGAGCTGATAAAAATGTTGATATTGATGTTATTTTTTTTCTGACTGCGATTTCAAAACCATGCACCAGAATCAACTTCTTTAAACTCAGTAATGCATTTTGGATGTGTACCTTGAGTTTAAAGCAGAAAAACAGGAACTTTTAGAATTTTAATTTTTTGACCAAAACGACAGTACCAGAGCTGATAAAAATGTTGATATTGATGTTATTTTTTTTCTGACTGCGATTTCAAAACCATGCACCAGAATCAACTTCTTTCAACTCAGTAATGCATTTTGGATGTGTACCTTGAGTTTAAAGCAGAAAAACAGGAACTTTTAGAATTTTCATTTTTTGACCAAAACGACAGGTCCGGAGCTGATAAAAATGTTGATATTGATGTAATTTTTTTTCTGACTGCGATTTCAAAACCATGCACCAGAATTCACTTCTTTCAACTCAGTAATGCATTTTGGATGTGTACCTAGAGTTTAAAGCAGAAAAACAGGAACTTTTAGAATTTTCATTTTTTGACCAAAACGACAGGTCCGGAGCGAATAAAAATGTTGATATGCATGAAATTTTTTTTCTGACTGCGGTTTCAAAACCATGCATCAGAATTCACTTCTTTCAACTCAGTAATGCATTTTGGATGTGTACCTAGAGTTTAAAGCAGAAAAACAGGAACTTTTAGAATTTTAATTTTTTGACCAAAACGACAGGACCGGAGCTGATAAAAATGTTGATATGGATGTTATTTTTTTTCTGACTGCGATTTCAAAACCATGCACCAGAATCAACTTCTTTTAACTCAGTAATGCATTTTGGATGTGTACCTTGAGTTTAAAGCAGAAAAACAGGAACTTTTAGAATTTTCATTTTTTGACCAAAACGACAGGTCCGGAGCTGATAAAAATGTTGATATTGATGTAATTTTTTTTCTGACTGCGGTTTCAAAACCATGCACCAGAATCAACTTCTTTCAACTCAGTAATGCATTTTGGATGTGTACCTAGAGTTTAAAGCAGAAAAACAGGAACTTTTAGAATTTTCATTTTTTGACCAAAACGACAGGACCGGAGCTGATAAAAATGTTGATATGGATGTATTTTTTTTTGACTGCGGTTTCAAAACCATGCACCAGAATCAACTTCTTTCAACTCAGTAATGCATTTTGGATGTGTACCTAGAGTTTAAAGCAGAAAAACAGGAACTTTTCGAATTTTCATTTGTTGACCAAAACGACAGGACCGGAGCTGATAAAAATGTTGATATGGATGTTCTTTTTTTTCTGACTGCGATTTCAAAACCATGCACCAGAATTCACTTCTTTCAACTCAGTAATGCATTTTGGATGTGTACCTAGAGTTTAAAGCAGAAAAACAGGAACTTTTAGAATTTTCATTTTTTGACCAAAACGACAGGACCGGAGCTGATAAAAATGTTGATATTGATGTTATTTTTTTTCTGACTGCGATTTCAAAACCATGCACCAGAATCAACTTCTTTCAACTCAGTAATGCATTTTGGATGTGTACCTTGAGTTTAAAGCAGAAAAACAGGAACTTTTAGAATTTTCATTTTTTGACCAAAACGACAGGACCGGAGCTTAAAAATGTTGATATTGATGTTATTTTTTTTCTGACTGCGATTTCAAAACCATGCACCAGAATCAACTTCTTTCAACTCAGTAATGCATTTTGGATGTGTACCTTGAGTTTAAAGCAGAAAAACAGGAACTTTTAGAATTTTCATTTTTTGACCAAAACGACAGGACCGGAGCTGATAAAAATGTTGATATTGATGTTATTTTTTTTCTGACTGCGATTTCAAAACCATGCACCAGAATCAACTTCTTTCAACTCAGTAATGCATTTTGGATGTGTACCTAGAGTTTAAAGCAGAAAAACAGGAACTTTTAGAATTTTCATTTTTTGACCAAAACGACAGTACCGGAGCTGATAAAAATGTTGATATTGATGTTATTTTTTTTCTGACTGCGATTTCAAAACCATGCACCAGAATCAACTTCTTTCAACTCAGTAATGCATTTTGGATGTGTACCTTGAGTTTAAAGCAGAAAAACAGGAACTTTTAGAATTTTCATTTTTTGACCAAAACGACAGGACCGGAGCTGATAAAAATGTTGATATTGATGTTATTTTTTTTCTGACTGCGATTTCAAAACCATGCACCAGAATCAACTTCTTTCAACTCAGTAATGCATTTTGGATGTGTACCTTAAATTTAAAGCAGAAAAACAGGAACTTTTAGAATTTTCATTTTTTGACCAAAACGACAGTACCGGAGCTGATAAAAATGTTGATATTGATGTTATTTTTTTTCTGACTGCAATTTCAAAACCATGCACCAGAATCAACTTCTTTCAACTCAGTAATGCATTTTGGATGTGTACCTTGAGTTTAAAGCAGAAAAACAGGAACTTTTAGAATTTTCATTTTTTGACCAAAACGACAGGACCGGAGCTGATAAAAATGTTGATATTGATGTTATTTTTTTTCTGACTGCGATTTCAAAACCATGCACCAGAATCAACTTCTTTCAACTCAGTAATGCATTTTGGATGTGTACCTTGAGTTTAAAGCAGAAAAACAGGAACTTTTAGAATTTTCATTTTTTGACCAAAACGACAGGTCCGGAGCTGATAAAAATGTTGATATTGATGTAATTTTTTTTCTGACTGCGATTTCAAAACCATGCACCAGAATTCACTTCTTTCAACTCAGTAATGCATTTTGGATGTGTACCTAGAGTTTAAAGCAGAAAAACAGGAACTTTTAGAATTTTCATTTTTTGACCAAAACGACAGGTCCGGAGCTGATAAAAATGTTGATATTGATGTAATTTTTTTTCTGACTGCGGTTTCAAAACCATGCACCAGAATCATCTTTTTTCAACTCAGTAATGCATTTTGGATGTGTACCTAGAGTTTAAAGCAGAAAAACAGGAACTTTTAGAATTTTCATTTTTTGACCAAAACGACAGGACCGGAGCTGATAAAAATGTTGATATGGATGTAATTTTTTTCTGACTGCGGTTTCAAAACCATGCACCAGAATCAACTTCTTTCAACTCAGTAATGCATTTTGGATGTGTACCTAGAGTTTAAAGCAGAAAAACAGGAACTTTTAGAATTTTCATTTGTTGACCAAAACGACAGGACCGGAGCTGATAAAAATGTTGATATGGATGTTATTTTTTTTCTGAATGCGATTTCAAAACCATGCACCAGAATCAACTTCTTTCAACTCAGTAATGCATTTTGGATGTGTACCTTGAGTTTAAAGCAGAAAAACAGGAACTTTTAGAATTTTCATTTTTTGACCAAAACGACAGGACCGGAGCTGATAAAAATGTTGATATTGATGTTATTTTTTTTCTGACTGCGATTTCAAAACCATGCACCAGAATCAACTTCTTTCAACTCAGTAATGCATTTTGGATGTGTACCTTGAGTTTAAAGCAGAAAAACAGGAACTTTTAGAATTTTCATTTTTTGACCAAAACGACAGGACCGGAGCTGATAAAAATGTTGATATTGATGTTATTTTTTTTCTGACTGCGATTTCAAAACCATGCACCAGAATCAACTTCTTTCAACTCAGTAATGCATTTTGGATGTGTACCTAGAGTTTAAAGCAGAAAAACAGGAACTTTTAGAATTTTCATTTTTTGACCAAAACGACAGTACCGGAGCTGATAAAAATGTTGATATTGATGTTATTTTTTTTCTGACTGCGATTTCAAAACCATGCACCAGAATCAACTTCTTTCAACTCAGTAATGCATTTTGGATGTGTACCTTGAGTTTAAAGCAGAAAAACAGGAACTTTTAGAATTTTCATTTTTTGACCAAAACGACAGGACCGGAGCTGATAAAAATGTTGATATTGATGTTATTTTTTTTCTGACTGCGATTTCAAAACCATGCACCAGAATTAACTTCTTTCAACTCAGTAATGCATTTTGGATGTGTACCTTGAGTTTAAAGCAGAAAAACAGGAACTTTTAGAATTTTCATTTTTTGACCAAAACGACAGTACCGGAGCTGATAAAAATGTTGATATTGATGTTATTTTTTTTCTGACTGCAATTTCAAAACCATGCACCAGAATCAACTTCTTTCAACTCAGTAATGCATTTTGGATGTGTACCTTGAGTTTAAAGCAGAAAAACAGGAACTTTTAGAATTTTCATTTTTTGACCAAAACGACAGGACCGGAGCTGATAAAAATGTTGATATTGATGTTATTTTTTTTCTGACTGCGATTTCAAAACCATGCACCAGAATCAACTTCTTTCAACTCAGTAATGCATTTTGGATGTGTACCTTGAGTTTAAAGCAGAAAAACAGGAACTTTTAGAATTTTCATTTTTTGACTAAAAACGACAGTACCGGAGCTGATAAAAATGTTGATATTGATGTTATTTTTTTCTGACTGCGATTTCAAAACCATGCACCAGAATCAACTTCTTTCAACTCAGTAATGCATTTTGGATTTGTACCTTGAGTTTAAAGCAGAAAAACAGGAACTTTTAGAATTTTCATTTTTTGACCAAAACGACAGGTCCGGAGCTGATAAAAATGTTGATATTGATGTAATTTTTTTTCTGACTGCGATTTCAAAACCATGCACCAGAATTCACTTCTTTCAACTCAGTAATGCATTTTGGATGTGTACCTAGAGTTTAAAGCAGAAAAACAGGAACTTTTAGAATTTTCATTTTTTGACCAAAACGACAGGTCCGGAGCTGATAAAAATGTTGATATTGATGTAATTTTTTTTCTGACTGCGGTTTCAAAACCATGCACCAGAATCATCTTTTTTCAACTCAGTAATGCATTTTGGATGTGTACCTAGAGTTTAAAGCAGAAAAACAGGAACTTTTAGAATTTTCATTTTTTGACCAAAACGACAGGACCGGAGCTGATAAAAATGTTGATATGGATGTAATTTTTTTCTGACTGCGGTTTCAAAACCATGCACCAGAATCAACTTCTTTCAACTCAGTAATGCATTTTGGATGTGTACCTAGAGTTTAAAGCAGAAAAACAGGAACTTTTAGAATTTTAATTTTTTGACCAAAACGACAGGACCGGAGCTGATAAAAATGTTGATATTGATGTTATATTTTTTCTGACTGCGATTTCAAAACCATGCACCAGAATCAACTTCTTTCAACTCAGTAATGCATTTTGGATGTGTACCTAGAGTTTAAAGCAGAAAAACAGGAACTTTTAGAATTTTAATTTTTTGACCAAAACGACAGGACCGGAGCTGATAAAAATGTTGATATGGATGTTATTTTTTTCCTGACTGCGATTTCAAAACCATGCACCAGAATTCACTTCTTTCAACTCAGTAATGCATTTTAGATGTGTACCTAGAGTTTAAAGCAGAAAAACAGGAACTTTTAGAATTTTCATTTTTTGACCAAAACGACAGGACCGGAGCTGATAAAAATGTTGATATGGATGTAATTTTTTTCTGACTGCGGTTTCAAAACCATGCACCAGAATCAACTTCTTTCAACTCAGTAATGCATTTTGGATGTGTACCTAGAGTTTAAAGCAGAAAAACAGGAACTTTTAGAATTTTCATTTGTTGACCAAAACGACAGGACCGGAGCTGATAAAAATGTTGATATTGATGTTATATTTTTTCTGACTGCGATTTCAAAACCATGCACCAGAATCAACTTCTTTCAACTCAGTAATGCATTTTGGATGTGTACCTTGAGTTTAAAGCAGAAAAACAGGAACTTTTAGAATTTTCATTTTTTGACCAAAACGACAGCTGATAAAAATGTTGATATTGATGTTATTTTTTTTCTGACTGCGATTTCAAAACCATGCACCAGAATCAACTTCTTTCAACTCAGTAATGCATTTTGGATGTGTACCTTGAGTTTAAAGCAGAAAAACAGGAACTTTTAGAATTTTCATTTTTTGACCAAAACGACAGGACCGGAGCTGATAAAAATGTTGATATTGATGTTATTTTTTTTCTGACTGCGATTTCAAAACCATGCACCAGAATCAACTTCTTTCAACTCAGTAATGCATTTTGGATGTGTACCTTGAGTTTAAAGCAGAAAAACAGGAACTTTTAGAATTTTCATTTTTTGACCAAAACGACAGGACCGGAGCTGATAAAAATGTTGATATTGATGTTATTTTTTTTCTGACTGCGATTTCAAAACCATGCACCAGAATCAACTTCTTTCAACTCAGTAATGCATTTTGGATGTGTACCTTGAGTTTAAAGCAGAAAAACAGGAACTTTTAGAATTTTCATTTTTTGACCAAAACGACAGGTCCGGAGCTGATAAAAATGTTGATATTGATGTAATTTTTTTTCTGACTGCGGTTTCAAAACCATGCACCAGAATCAACTTCTTTCAACTCAGTAATGCATTTTGGATGTGTACCTAGAGTTTAAAGCAGAAAAACAGGAACTTTTAGAATTTTCATTTTTTGACCAAAACGACAGGACCGGAGCTGATAAAAATGTTGATATGGATGTAATTTTTTTCTGACTGCGGTTTCAAAACCATGCACCAGAATCAACTTCTTTCAACTCAGTAATGCATTTTGGATGTGTACCTAGAGTTTAAAGCAGAAAAACCGGAACTTTTAGAATTTACATTTGTTGACCAAAACGACAGGACCGGAGCTGATAAAAATGTTGATATGGATGTTCTTTTTTTTCTGACTGCGATTTCAAAACCATGCACCAGAATCAACTTCTTTCAACTCAGTAATGCATTTTGGATGTGTACCTTGAGTTTAAAGCAGAAAAACAGGAACTTTTAGAATTTTCATTTTTTGACCAAAACGACAGGACCGGAGCTGATAAAAATGTTGATATTGATGTTATTTTTTTTCTGACTGAGATTTCAAAACCAGGCACCAGAATCAACTTCTTTCAACTCAGTAATGCATTTTGGATGTGTACCTTGAGTTTAAAGCAGAAAAACAGGAACTTTTAGAATTTTCATTTTTTGACCAAAACGACAGGACCGGAGCTGATAAAAATGTTGATATGGATGTTTTTTTTTTCTGACTGCGATTTCAAAACCATGCATCAAAATTCACTTCTTTCAACTCAGTAATGCATTTTGGATGTGTACCTAGAGTTTAAAGCAGAAAAACAGGATCTTTTAGAATTTTCATTTTTTGACCAAAACGACAGGACCGGAGCTGATAAAAATGTTGATATTGATGTTATTTTTGGTACTTATGTAGTATCTGGGCGTCCGATTTAGAAATCGGATCGGATCGCATCGCATCGTATCGCATCGCATGCGACCAAATCGTATGCGATGCGATGGTCAAGATTTTTCCATAGGATTCAATGTTAAAATGGTCTGAGTTTATTTTAACATAGAATTCAATGGGAAAAAGGGGTCCTTTTCCTTTCCCCACTATCCAAGTGGGCATGGAGTTGGATATAAACCTGTGGCGAGCGCAGCGAGCCACCGAGCCCGAAGCGTGGTGAGCGTAGTGAGCCCCGCGAGGGGACACAGAATACTTTTTAAGAAATATGCGTCCCCTTGCGGGGCTCGCTTCGCTCGCCACGCTTCAGGCTCGGTGGCTCGCTGCGCTCGCCACGCTATATAAAATCAACTCTATGCCCAGTTGGATAGTGGGGAAATAAACAGGACCTTCTTAACATTGAATCCTATGCAAAATCGCATCGAATCGCATCGAATCGCATCGCATCTGATTGTATGCCTTAAGGTAAGGCATACAATCACAAAATCGGCAGCCCAGATACTACATAAGTACCTTATTTTTTTTCTGACTGCGATTTCAAAACCATGCACCAGAATCAACTTCTTTCAACTCAGTAATGCATTTTGGATGTGTACCTTGAGTTTAAAGCAGAAAAACAGGAACTTTTAGAATTTTTATTTTTTGACCAAAACGACAGGTCCGGAGCTGATAAAAATGTTGATATTGATGTAATTTTTTTTCTGACTGCGGTTTCAAAACCATGCACCAGAATCAACTTCTTTCAACTCAGTAATGCATTTTGGATGTGTACCTAGAGTTTAAAGCAGAAAAACAGGAACTTTTAGAATTTTCATTTTTTGACCAAAACGACAGGACCGGAGCTGATAAAAATGTTGATATGGATGTAATTTTTTTCTGACTGCGGTTTCAAAACCATGCACCAGAATCAACTTCTTTCAACTCAGTAATGCATTTTGGATGTGTACCTAGAGTTTAAAGCAGAAAAACCGGAACTTTTAGAATTTTCATTTGTTGACCAAAACGACAGGACCGGAGCTGATAAAAATGTTGATATGGATGTTCTTTTTTTTCTGACTGCGATTTCAAAACCATGCACCAGAATTCACTTCTTTCAACTCAGTAATGCATTTTGGATGTGTACCTAGAGTTTAAAGCAGAAAAACAGGAACTTTTAGAATTTTCATTTTTTGACCAAAACGACAGGACCGGAGCTGATAAAAATGTTGATATTGATGTTATTTTTTTTCTGACTGCGATTTCAAAACCATGCACCAGAATCAACTTCTTTCAACTCAGTAATGCATTTTGGATGTGTACCTTGAGTTTAAAGCAGAAAAACAGGAACTTTTAGAATTTTCATTTTTTGACCAAAACGACAGGACCGGAGCTGATAAAAATGTTGATATTGATGTTATTTTTTTCTGACTGCGATTTCAAAACCATGCAACAGAATTAACTTCTTTCAACTCAGTAATGCATTTTGGATGTGTACCTTGAGTTTCAAGCAGAAAAACAGGAACTTTTAGAATTTTCATTTTTTGACCAAAACGACAGGACCGGAGCTGATAAAAATGTTGATATGGATGTTATTTTTTTTCTGACTGCGATTTCAAAACCATGCACCAGAATTAACTTCTTTCAACTCAGTAATGCATTTTGGATGTGTACCTTGAGTTTAAAGCAGAAAAACAGGAACTTTTAGAATTTTCATTTTTTGACCAAAACGACAGTACCGGAGCTGATAAAAATGTTGATATTGATGTTATTTTTTTTCTGACTGCGATTTTTAAAACCATGCACCAGAATCAACTTCTTTCAACTCAGTAATGCATTTTGGATGTGTACCTAGAGTTTAAAGCAGAAAAACAGGAACTTTTAGAATTTTAATTTTTTGACCAAAACGACAGGACCGGAGCTGATAAAAATGTTGATATGGATGTTATTTTTTTCCTGACTGCGATTTCAAAACCATGCACCAGAATTCACTTCTTTCAACTCAGTAATGCATTTTGGATGTGTACCTAGAGTTTAAAGCAGAAAAACAGGAACTTTTAGAATTTTTATTTTTTGACCAAAACGACAGGACCGGAGCTGATAAAAATGTTGATATTAATGTTATTTTTTTTCTGACTGCGATTTCAAAACCATGCACCAGAATCAACTTCTTTCAACTCAGTAATGCATTTTGGATGTGTACCTTGAGTTTAAAGCAGAAAAACAGGAACTTTTAGAATTTTCATTTTTTGACCAAAACGACAGGACCGGAGCTGATAAAAATGTTGATATTGATGTTATTTTTTTTCTGACTGCGATTTCAAAACCATGCACCAGAATCAACTTCTTTCAACTCAGTAATGCATTTTGGATGTGTACCTTGAGTTTAAAGCAGAAAAACAGGAACTTTTAGAATTTTCATTTTTTGACCAAAACGACAGGACCGGAGCTGATAAAAATGTTGATATTGATGTTATTTTTTTTCTGACTGCGATTTCAAAACCATGCACCAGAATCAACTTCTTTCAACTCAGTAATGCATTTTGGATGTGTACCTTGAGTTTAAAGCAGAAAAACAGGAACTTTTAGAATTTTCATTTTTTGACCAAAACGACAGCTGATAAAAATGTTGATATTGATGTTATTTTTTTTCTGACTGCGATTTCAAAACCATGCACGAGAATCAACTTCTTTCAACTCAGTAATGCATTTTGGATGTGTACCTTGAGTTTAAAGCAGAAAAACAGGAACTTTTAGAATTTTCATTTTTTGACCAAAACGACAGGACCGGAGCTGATAAAAATGTTGATATTGATGTTATTTTTTTTCTGACTGCGATTTCAAAACCATGCACCAGAATCAACTTCTTTCAACTCAGTAATGCATTTTGGATGTGTACCTTGAGTTTAAAGCAGAAAAACAGGAACTTTTAGAATTTTCATTTTTTGACCAAAACGACAGGACCGGAGCTGATAAAAATGTTGATATTGATGTTATTTTTTTTCTGACTGCGATTTCAAAACCATGCACCAGAATCAACTTCTTTCAACTCAGTAATGCATTTTGGATGTGTACCTTGAGTTTAAAGCAGAAAAACAGGAACTTTTAGAATTTTCATTTTTTGACCAAAACGACAGGTCCGGAGCTGATAAAAATGTTGATATTGATGTAATTTTTTTTCTGACTGCGGTTTCAAAACCATGCACCAGAATCAACTTCTTTCAACTCAGTAATGCATTTTGGATGTGTACCTAGAGTTTAAAGCAGAAAAACAGGAACTTTTAGAATTTTCATTTTTTGACCAAAACGACAGGACCGGAGCTGATAAAAATGTTGATATGGATGTAATTTTTTTCTGACTGCGGTTTCAAAACCATGCACCAGAATCAACTTCTTTCAACTCAGTAATGCATTTTGGATGTGTACCTTGAGTTTAAAGCAGAAAAACCGGAACTTTTAGAATTTTCATTTGTTGACCAAAACGACAGGACCGGAGCTGATAAAAATGTTGATATGGATGTTCTTTTTTTTCTGACTGCGATTTCAAAACCATGCACCAGAATAAACTTCTTTCAACTCAGTAATGCATTTTGGATGTGTACCTTGAGTTTAAAGCAGAAAAACAGGAACTTTTAGAATTTTAATTTTTTGACCAAAACGACAGTATCGGAGCTGATAAAAATGTTGATATTGATGTTATTTTTTTTCTGACTGCGATTTCAAAACCATGCACCAGAATCAACTTCTTTCAACTCAGTAATGCATTTTGGATGTGTACCTTGAGTTTAAAGCAGAAAAACAGGAACTTTTAGAATTTTCATTTTTTGACCAAAACGACAGGACCGGAGCTGATAAAAATGTTGATATTGATGTTATTTTTTTTCTGACTGCGATTTCAAAACCATGCACCAGAATCAACTTCTTTCAACTCAGTAATGCATTTTGGATGTGTACCTTGAGTTTAAAGCAGAAAAACAGGAACTTTTAGAATTTTCATTTTTTGACCAAAACGACAGGACCGGAGCTGATAAAAATGTTGATATTGATGTTATTTTTTTTCTGACTGAGATTTCAAAACCAGGCACCAGAATCAACTTCTTTCAACTCAGTAATGCATTTTGGATGTGTACCTTGAGTTTAAAGCAGAAAAACAAGAACTTTTAGTATTTTTATTTTTTGACCAAAACGACAGGACCGGAGCTGATAAAAATGTTGATATGGATGTTTTTTTTTTCTGACTGCGATTTCAAAACCATGCATCAAAATTCACTTCTTTCAACTCAGTAATGCATTTTGGATGTGTACCTAGAGTTTAAAGCAGAAAAACAGGATCTTTTAGAATTTTCATTTTTTGACCAAAACGACAGGACCGGAGCTGATAAAAATGTTGATATTGATGTTTTTTTTTTTCTGACTGCGATTTCAAAACCATGCACCAGAATCAACTTCTTTCAACTCAGTAATGCATTTTGGATGTGTACCTTGAGTTTAAAGCAGAAAAACAGGAACTTTTAGAATTTTCATTTTTTTACCAAAACGACAGGTCCGGAGCTGATAAAAATGTTGATATTGATGTAATTTTTTTTCTGACTGCGGTTTCAAAACCATGCACCAGAATCAACTTCTTTCAACTCAGTAATGCATTTTGGATGTGTACCTAGAGTTTAAAGCAGAAAAACAGGAACTTTTAGAATTTTCATTTTTTGACCAAAACGACAGGACCGGAGCTGATAAAAATGTTGATATGGCTGTAATTTTTTTCTGACTGCGGTTTCAAAACCATGCACCAGAATCAACTTCTTTCAACTCAGTAATGCATTTTGGATGTGTACCTAGAGTTTAAAGCAGAAAAACCGGAACTTTTAGAATTTTCATTTGTTGACCAAAACGACAGGACCGGAGCTGATAAAAATGTTGATATGGATGTTCTTTTTTTTCTGACTGCGATTTCAAAACCATGCACCAGAATTCACTTCTTTCAACTCAGTAATGCATTTTGGATGTGTACCTAGAGTTTAAAGCAGAAAAACAGGAACTTTTAGAATTTTCATTTTTTGACCAAAACGACAGGACCGGAGCTGATAAAAATGTTGATATTGATGTTATTTTTTTCTGACTGCGATTTCAAAACCATGCAACAGAATTAACTTCTTTCAACTCAGTAATGCATTTTGGATGTGTACCTTGAGTTTAAAGCAGAAAAACAGGAACTTTTAGAATTTTCATTTTTTGACCAAAACGACAGGTCCGGAGCTGATAAAAATGTTGATATTGATGTAATTTTTTTTCTGACTGCGGTTTCAAAACCATGCACCAGAATCAACTTCTTTCAACTCAGTAATGCATTTTGGATGTGTACCTAGAGTTTAAAGCAGAAAAACAGGAACTTTTAGAATTTTCATTTTTTGACCAAAACGACAGGACCGGAGCTGATAAAAATGTTGATATGGATGTAATTTTTTTCTGACTGCGGTTTCAAAACCATGCACGAGAATCAACTTCTTTCAACTCAGTAATGCATTTTGGATGTGTACCTAGAGTTTAAAGCAGAAAAACAGGAACTTTTAGAATTTTCATTTGTTGACCAAAACGACAGGACCGGAGCTGATAAAAATGTTGATATGGATGTTCTTTTTTTTCTGACTGCGATTTCAAAACCATGCACCAGAATCAACTTCTTTCAACTCAGTAATGCATTTTGGATGTGTACCTTGAGTTTAAAGCAGAAAAACAGGAACTTTTAGAATTTTCATTTTTTGACCAAAACGACAGGTCCGGAGCTGATAAAAATGTTGATATTGATGTAATTTTTTTTCTGACTGCGATTTTAAAACCATGCACCAGAATTCACTTCTTTCAACTCAGTAATGCATTTTGGATGTGTACCTAGAGTTTAAAGCAGAAAAACAGGAACTTTTAGAATTTTCATTTTTTGACCAAAACGACAGGTCCGGAGCTGATAAAAATGTTGATATGCATGTAATTTTTTTTCTGACTGCGGTTTCAAAACCATGCATCAGAATTCACTTCTTTCAACTCAGTAATGCATTTTTGATGTGTACCTAGAGTTTAAAGCAGAAAAACAGGAACTTTTAGAATTTTCATTTTTTGACCAAAACGACAGGTCCGGAGCTGATAAAAATGTTGATATTGATGTTATTTTTTTTCTGACTGCGATTTCAAAACCATGCACCAGAATCAACTTCTTTCAACTCAGTAATGCATTTTGGATGTGTACCTTGAGTTTAAAGCAGAAAAACAGGAACTTTTAGAATTTTCATTTTTTGACCAAAACGACAGGTCCGGAGCTGATAAAAATGTTGATATTGATGTAATTTTTTTTCTGACTGCGGTTTCAAAACCATGCACCAGAATCAACTTCTTTCAACTCAGTAATGCATTTTGGATGTGTACCTAGAGTTTAAAGCAGAAAAACAGGAACTTTTAGAATTTTCATTTTTTGACCAAAACGACAGGACCGGAGCTGATAAAAATGTTGATATGGATGTAATTTTTTTCTGACTGCGGTTTCAAAACCATGCACCAGAATCAACTTCTTTCAACTCAGTAATGCATTTTGGATGTGTACCTAGAGTTTAAAGCAGAAAAACCGGAACTTTTAGAATTTTCATTTGTTGACCAAAACGACAGGACCGGAGCTGATAAAAATGTTGATATGGATGTTCTTTTTTTCTGACTGCGATTTCAAAACCATGCACCAGAATTCACTTCTTTCAACTCAGTAATGCATTTTGGATGTGTACCTAGAGTTTAAAGCAGAAAAACAGGAACTTTTAGAATTTTCATTTTTTGACCAAAACGACAGGACCGGAGCTGATAAAAATGTTGATATTGATGTTATTTTTTTCTGACTGCGATTTCAAAACCATGCAACAGAATTAACTTCTTTCAACTCAGTAATGCATTTTGGATGTGTACCTTGAGTTTAAAGCAGAAAAACAGGAACTTTTAGAATTTTCATTTTTTGACCAAAACGACAGGTCCGGAGCTGATAAAAATGTTGATATTGATGTAATTTTTTTTCTGACTGCGGTTTCAAAACCATGCACCAGAATCAACTTCTTTCAACTCAGTAATGCATTTTGGATGTGTACCTAGAGTTTAAAGCAGAAAAACAGGAACTTTTAGAATTTTCATTTTTTGACCAAAACGACAGGACCGGAGCTGATAAAAATGTTGATATGGATGTAATTTTTTTCTGACTGCGGTTTCAAAACCATGCACCAGAATCAACTTCTTTCAACTCAGTAATGCATTTTGGATGTGTACCTAGAGTTTAAAGCAGAAAAACAGGAACTTTTAGAATTTTCATTTGTTGACCAAAACGACAGGACCGGAGCTGATAAAAATGTTGATATGGATGTTCTTTTTTTTCTGACTGCGATTTCAAAACCATGCACCAGAATCAACTTCTTTCAACTCAGTAATGCATTTTGGATGTGTACCTTGAGTTTAAAGCAGAAAAACAGGAACTTTTAGAATTTTCATTTTTTGACCAAAACGACAGGTCCGGAGCTGATAAAAATGTTGATATTGATGTAATTTTTTTTCTGACTGCGATTTTAAAACCATGCACCAGAATTCACTTCTTTCAACTCAGTAATGCATTTTGGATGTGTACCTAGAGTTTAAAGCAGAAAAACAGGAACTTTTAGAATTTTCATTTTTTGACCAAAACGACAGGTCCGGAGCTGATAAAAATGTTGATATGCATGTAATTTTTTTTCTGACTGCGGTTTCAAAACCATGCATCAGAATTCACTTCTTTCAACTCAGTAATGCATTTTTGATGTGTACCTAGAGTTTAAAGCAGAAAAACAGGAACTTTTAGAATTTTCATTTTTTGACCAAAACGACAGGTCCGGAGCTGATAAAAATGTTGATATTGATGTTATTTTTTTTCTGACTGCGATTTCAAAACCATGCACCAGAATCAACTTCTTTCAACTCAGTAATGCATTTTGGATGTGTACCTTGAGTTTAAAGCAGAAAAACAGGAACTTTTAGAATTTTCATTTTTTGACCAAAACGACAGTAATGGAGCTGATAAAAATGTTGATATTGATGTTATTTTTTTTCTGACTGCGATTTCAAAACCATGCACCAGAATCAACTTCTTTCAACTCAGTAATGCATTTTGGATGTGTACCTTGAGTTTAAAGCAGAAAAACAGGAACTTTTAGAATTTTCATTTTTTGACCAAAACGACAGGTCCGGAGCTGATAAAAATGTTGATATTGATGTAATTTTTTTTCTGACTGCGATTTCAAAACCATGCACCAGAATTCACTTCTTTCAACTCAGTAATGCATTTTGGATGTGTACCTAGAGTTTAAAGCAGAAAAACAGGAACTTTTAGAATTTTCATTTTTTGACCAAAACGACAGGTTCGGAGCTGATAAAAATGTTGATATGCATGTAAATTTTTTTCTGACTGCGGTTTCAAAACCATGCATCAGAATTCACTTTTTTCAACTCAGTAATGCATTTTGGATGTGTACCTAGAGTTTAAAGCAGAAAAACAGGAACTTTTAGAATTTTCATTTTTTGACCAAAACGACAGGTCCGGAGCTGATAAAAATGTTGATATTGATGTTATTTTTTTTCTGACTGCGATTTCAAAACCATGCACCAGAATCAACTTCTTTCAACTCAGTAATGCATTTTGGATGTGTACCTTGAGTTTAAAGCAGAAAAACAGGAACTTTTAGAATTTTCATTTTTTGACCAAAACGACAGGACCGGAGCTGATAAAAATGTTGATATTGATGTTATTTTTTTTCTGACTGCGATTTCAAAACCATGCACCAGAATCAACTTCTTTCAACTCAGTAATGCATTTTGGATGTGTACCTTGAGTTTAAAGCAGAAAAACAGGAACTTTTAGAATTTTCATTTTTTGACCAAAACGACAGGACCGGAGCTGATAAAAATGTTGATATTGATGTTATTTTTTTTCTGACTGCGATTTCAAAACCATGCACCAGAATCAACTTCTTTCAACTCAGTAATGCATTTTGGATGTGTACCTAGAGTTTAAAGCAGAAAAACAGGAACTTTTAGAATTTTCATTTTTTGACCAAAACGACAGGTCCGGAGCTGATAAAAATGTTGATATTGATGTAATTTTTTTTCTGACTGCGGTTTCAAAACCATGCACCAGAATCATCTTTTTTCAACTCAGTAATGCATTTTGGATGTGTACCTAGAGTTTAAAGCAGAAAAACAGGAACTTTTAGAATTTTCATTTTTTGACCAAAACGACAGGACCGGAGCTGATAAAAATGTTGATATGGATGTAATTTTTTTCTGACTGCGGTTTCAAAACCATGCACCAGAATCAACTTCTTTCAACTCAGTAATGCATTTTGGATGTGTACCTAGAGTTTAAAGCAGAAAAACAGGAACTTTTAGAATTTTCATTTGTTGACCAAAACGACAGGACCGGAGCTGATAAAAATGTTGATATGGATGTTATTTTTTTTCTGAATGCGATTTCAAAACCATGCACCAGAATCAACTTCTTTCAACTCAGTAATGCATTTTGGATGTGTACCTTGAGTTTAAAGCAGAAAAACAGGAACTTTTAGAATTTTCATTTTTTGACCAAAACGACAGGACCGGAGCTGATAAAAATGTTGATATTGATGTTATTTTTTTTCTGACTGCGATTTCAAAACCATGCACCAGAATCAACTTCTTTCAACTCAGTAATGCATTTTGGATGTGTACCTTGAGTTTAAAGCAGAAAAACAGGAACTTTTAGAATTTTCATTTTTTTACCAAAACGACAGGACCGGAGCTGATAAAAATGTTGATATTGATGTTATTTTTTTTCTGACTGCGATTTCAAAACCATGCACCAGAATCAACTTCTTTCAACTCAGTAATGCATTTTGGATGTGTACCTAGAGTTTAAAGCAGAAAAACAGGAACTTTTAGAATTTTCATTTTTTGACCAAAACGACAGTACCGGAGCTGATAAAAATGTTGATATTGATGTTATTTTTTTTCTGACTGCGATTTCAAAACCATGCACCAGAATCAACTTCTTTCAACTCAGTAATGCATTTTGGATGTGTACCTTGAGTTTAAAGCAGAAAAACAGGAACTTTTAGAATTTTCATTTTTTGACCAAAACGACAGGACCGGAGCTGATAAAAATGTTGATATTGATGTTATTTTTTTTCTGACTGCGATTTCAAAACCATGCACCAGAATCAACTTCTTTCAACTCAGTAATGCATTTTGGATGTGTACCTTGAGTTTAAAGCAGAAAAACAGGAACTTTTAGAATTTTCATTTTTTGACCAAAACGACAGTACCGGAGCTGATAAAAATGTTGATATTGATGTTATTTTTTTTCTGACTGCAATTTCAAAACCATGCACCAGAATCAACTTCTTTCAACTCAGTAATGCATTTTGGATGTGTACCTTGAGTTTAAAGCAGAAAAACAGGAACTTTTAGAATTTTCATTTTTTGACCAAAACGACAGGACCGGAGCTGATAAAAATGTTGATATTGATGTTATTTTTTTTCTGACTGCGATTTTAAAACCATGCACCAGAATCAACTTCTTTCAACTCAGTAATGCATTTTGGATGTGTACCTTGAGTTTAAAGCAGAAAAACAGGAACTTTTAGAATTTTCATTTTTTGACCAAAACGACAGTACCGGAGCTGATAAAAATGTTGATATTGATGTTATTTTTTTCTGACTGCGATTTCAAAACCATGCACCAGAATCAACTTCTTTCAACTCAGTAATGCATTTTGGATTTGTACCTTGAGTTTAAAGCAGAAAAACAGGAACTTTTAGAATTTTCATTTTTTGACCAAAACGACAGGTCCGGAGCTGATAAAAATGTTGATATTGATGTAATTTTTTTTCTGACTGCGATTTCAAAACCATGCACCAGAATTCACTTCTTTCAACTCAGTAATGCATTTTGGATGTGTACCTAGAGTTTAAAGCAGAAAAACAGGAACTTTTAGAATTTTCATTTTTTGACCAAAACGACAGGTCCGGAGCTGATAAAAATGTTGATATTGATGTAATTTTTTTTCTGACTGCGGTTTCAAAACCATGCACCAGAATCATCTTTTTTCAACTCAGTAATGCATTTTGGATGTGTACCTAGAGTTTAAAGCAGAAAAACAGGAACTTTTAGAATTTTCATTTTTTGACCAAAACGACAGGACCGGAGCTGATAAAAATGTTGATATGGATGTAATTTTTTTCTGACTGCGGTTTTAAAACCATGCACCAGAATCAACTTCTTTCAACTCAGTAATGCATTTTGGATGTGTACCTAGAGTTTAAAGCAGAAAAACAGGAACTTTTAGAATTTTCATTTGTTGACCAAAACGACAGGACCGGAGCTGATAAAAATGTTGATATGGATGTTATTTTTTTTCTGACTGTGATTTCAAAACCATGCACCAGAATCAACTTCTTTCAACTCAGTAATGCATTTTGGATTTGTACCTTGAGTTTAAAGCAGAAAAACAGGAACTTTTAGAATTTTCATTTTTTGACCAAAACGACAGGTCCGGAGCTGATAAAAATGTTGATATTGATGTAATTTTTTTTCTGACTGCGATTTCAAAACCATGCACCAGAATTCACTTCTTTCAACTCAGTAATGCATTTTGGATGTGTACCTAGAGTTTAAAGCAGAAAAACAGGAACTTTTAGAATTTTCATTTTTTGACCAAAACGACAGGTCCGGAGCTGATAAAAATGTTGATATTGATGTAATTTTTTTTCTGACTGCGGTTTCAAAACCATGCACCAGAATCATCTTTTTTCAACTCAGTAATGCATTTTGGATGTGTACCTAGAGTTTAAAGCAGAAAAACAGGAACTTTTAGAATTTTCATTTTTTGACCAAAACGACAGGACCGGAGCTGATAAAAATGTTGCTATGGATGTTATTTTTTTTCTGACTGAGATTTCAAAACCATGCACCAGAATCAACTTCTTTCAACTCAGTAATGCATTTTGGATGTGTACCTAGAGTTTAAAGCAGAAAAACCGGAACTTTTAGAATTTACATTTGTTGACCAAAACGACAGGACCGGAGCTGATAAAAATGTTGATATGGATGTTCTTTTTTTTCTGACTGCGATTTCAAAACCATGCACCAGAATCAACTTCTTTCAACTCAGTAATGCATTTTGGATGTGTACCTTGAGTTTAAAGCAGAAAAACAGGAACTTTTAGAATTTTCATTTTTTGACCAAAACGACAGGACCGGAGCTGATAAAAATGTTGATATTGATGTTATTTTTTTTCTGACTGAGATTTCAAAACCAGGCACCAGAATCAACTTCTTTCAACTCAGTAATGCATTTTGGATGTGTACCTTGAGTTTAAAGCAGAAAAACAGGAACTTTTAGAATTTTCATTTTTTGACCAAAACGACAGGACCGGAGCTGATAAAAATGTTGATATGGATGTTTTTTTTTTCTGACTGCGATTTCAAAACCATGCATCAAAATTCACTTCTTTCAACTCAGTAATGCATTTTGGATGTGTACCTAGAGTTTAAAGCAGAAAAACAGGATCTTTTAGAATTTTCATTTTTTGACCAAAACGACAGGACCGGAGCTGATAAAAATGTTGATATTGATGTTATTTTTGGTACTTATGTAGTATCTGGGCGTCCGATTTAGAAATCGGATCGGATCGCATCGCATCGTATCGCATCGCATGCGACCAAATCGTATGCGATGCGATGGTCAAGATTTTTCCATAGGATTCAATGTTAAAATGGTCTGAGTTTATTTTAACATAGAATTCAATGGGAAAAAGGGGTCCTTTTCCTTTCCCCACTATCCAAGTGGGCATGGAGTTGGATATAAACCTGTGGCGAGCGCAGCGAGCCACCGAGCCCGAAGCGTGGCGAGCGTAGTGAGCCCCGCGAGGGGACACAGAATACTTTTTAAGAAATATGCGTCCCCTTGCGGGGCTCGCTTCGCTCGCCACGCTTCAGGCTCGGTGGCTCGCTGCGCTCGCCACGCTATATAAAATCAACTCTATGCCCAGTTGGATAGTGGGGAAATAAACAGGACCTTCTTAACATTGAATCCTATGCAAAATCGCATCGAATCGCATCGAATCGCATCGCATCTGATTGTATGCCTTAAGGTAAGGCATACAATCACAAAATCGGCAGCCCAGATACTACATAAGTACCTTATTTTTTTTCTGACTGCGATTTCAAAACCATGCACCAGAATCAACTTCTTTCAACTCAGTAATGCATTTTGGATGTGTACCTTGAGTTTAAAGCAGAAAAACAGGAACTTTTAGAATTTTCATTTTTTGACCAAAACGACAGGTCCGGAGCTGATAAAAATGTTGATATTGATGTAATTTTTTTTCTGACTGCGGTTTCAAAACCATGCACCAGAATCAACTTCTTTCAACTCAGTAATGCATTTTGGATGTGTACCTAGAGTTTAAAGCAGAAAAACAGGAACTTTTAGAATTTTCATTTTTTGACCAAAACGACAGGACCGGAGCTGATAAAAATGTTGATATGGATGTAATTTTTTTCTGACTGCGGTTTCAAAACCATGCACCAGAATCAACTTCTTTCAACTCAGTAATGCATTTTGGATGTGTACCTAGAGTTTAAAGCAGAAAAACCGGAACTTTTAAAATTTTCATTTGTTGACCAAAACGACAGGACCGGAGCTGATAAAAATGTTGATATTGATGTTATTTTTTTTCTGACTGCGATTTCAAAACCATGCACCAGAATCAACTTCTTTCAACTCAGTAATGCATTTTGGATGTGTACCTAGAGTTTAAAGCAGAAAAACAGGAACTTTTAGAATTTTCATTTTTTGACCAAAACGACAGTACCGGAGCTGATAAAAATGTTGATATTGATGTTATTTTTTTTCTGACTGCGATTTCAAAACCATGCACCAGAATCAACTTCTTTCAACTCAGTAATGCATTTTGGATGTGTACCTTGAGTTTAAAGCAGAAAAACAGGAACTTTTAGAATTTTCATTTTTTGACCAAAACGACAGGACCGGAGCTGATAAAAATGTTGATATTGATGTTATTTTTTTTCTGACTGCGATTTCAAAACCATGCACCAGAATCAACTTCTTTCAACTCAGTAATGCATTTTGGATGTGTACCTTGAGTTTAAAGCAGAAAAACAGGAACTTTTAGAATTTTCATTTTTTGACCAAAACGACAGTACCGGAGCTGATAAAAATGTTGATATTGATGTTATTTTTTTTCTGACTGCAATTTCAAAACCATGCACCAGAATCAACTTCTTTCAACTCAGTAATGCATTTTGGATGTGTACCTTGAGTTTAAAGCAGAAAAACAGGAACTTTTAGAATTTTCATTTTTTGACCAAAACGACAGGACCGGAGCTGATAAAAATGTTGATATTGATGTTATTTTTTTTCTGACTGCGATTTCAAAACCATGCACCAGAATCAACTTCTTTCAACTCAGTAATGCATTTTGGATGTGTACCTTGAGTTTAAAGCAGAAAAACAGGAACTTTTAGAATTTTCATTTTTTGACCAAAACGACAGTACCGGAGCTGATAAAAATGTTGATATTGATGTTATTTTTTTCTGACTGCGATTTCAAAACCATGCACCAGAATCAACTTCTTTCAACTCAGTAATGCATTTTGGATTTGTACCTTGAGTTTAAAGCAGAAAAACAGGAACTTTTAGAATTTTCATTTTTTGACCAAAACGACAGGTCCGGAGCTGATAAAAATGTTGATATTGATGTAATTTTTTTTCTGACTGCGATTTCAAAACCATGCACCAGAATTCACTTCTTTCAACTCAGTAATGCATTTTGGATGTGTACCTAGAGTTTAAAGCAGAAAAACAGGAACTTTTAGAATTTTCATTTTTTGACCAAAACGACAGGTCCGGAGCTGATAAAAATGTTGATATTGATGTAATTTTTTTTCTGACTGCGGTTTCAAAACCATGCACCAGAATCATCTTTTTTCAACTCAGTAATGCATTTTGGATGTGTACCTAGAGTTTAAAGCAGAAAAACAGGAACTTTTAGAATTTTCATTTTTTGACCAAAACGACAGGACCGGAGCTGATAAAAATGTTGATATGGATGTAATTTTTTTCTGACTGCGGTTTTAAAACCATGCACCAGAATCAACTTCTTTCAACTCAGTAATGCATTTTGGATGTGTACCTAGAGTTTAAAGCAGAAAAACAGGAACTTTTAGAATTTTCATTTGTTGACCAAAACGACAGGACCGGAGCTGATAAAAATGTTGATATGGATGTTATTTTTTTTCTGACTGTGATTTCAAAACCATGCACCAGAATCAACTTCTTTCAACTCAGTAATGCATTTTGGATTTGTACCTTGAGTTTAAAGCAGAAAAACAGGAACTTTTAGAATTTTCATTTTTTGACCAAAACGACAGGTCCGGAGCTGATAAAAATGTTGATATTGATGTAATTTTTTTTCTGACTGCGATTTCAAAACCATGCACCAGAATTCACTTCTTTCAACTCAGTAATGCATTTTGGATGTGTACCTAGAGTTTAAAGCAGAAAAACAGGAACTTTTAGAATTTTCATTTTTTGACCAAAACGACAGGTCCGGAGCTGATAAAAATGTTGATATTGATGTAATTTTTTTTCTGACTGCGGTTTCAAAACCATGCACCAGAATCATCTTTTTTCAACTCAGTAATGCATTTTGGATGTGTACCTAGAGTTTAAAGCAGAAAAACAGGAACTTTTAGAATTTTCATTTTTTGACCAAAACGACAGGACCGGAGCTGATAAAAATGTTGCTATGGATGTAATTTTTTTCTGACTGCGGTTTTAAAACCATGCACCAGAATCAACTTCTTTCAACTCAGTAATGCATTTTGGATGTGTACCTAGAGTTTAAAGCAGAAAAACAGGAACTTTTAGAATTTTCATTTGTTGACCAAAACGACAGGACCGGAGCTGATAAAAATGTTGATATGGATGTTATTTTTTTTCTGACTGTGATTTCAAAACCATGCACCAGAATCAACTTCTTTCAACTCAGTAATGCATTTTGGATGTGTACCTAGAGTTTAAAGCAGAAAAACAGGAACTTTTAGAATTTTAATTTTTTGACCAAAACGACAGGACCGGAGCTGATAAAAATGTTGATATGGATGTTATTTTTTTCCTGACTGCGATTTCAAAACCATGCACCAGAATTCACTTCTTTCAACTCAGTAATGCATTTTAGATGTGTACCTAGAGTTTAAAGCAGAAAAACAGGAACTTTTAGAATTTTCATTTTTTGACCAAAACGACAGGACCGGAGCTGATAAAAATGTTGATATGGATGTAATTTTTTTCTGACTGCGGTTTCAAAACCATGCACCAGAATCAACTTCTTTCAACTCAGTAATGCATTTTGGATGTGTACCTAGAGTTTAAAGCAGAAAAACAGGAACTTTTAGAATTTTCATTTGTTGACCAAAACGACAGGACCGGAGCTGATAAAAATGTTGATATGGATGTTCTTTTTTTTCTGACTGCGATTTCAAAACCATGCACCAGAATTCACTTCTTTCAACTCAGTAATGCATTTTGGATGTGTACCTAGAGTTTAAAGCAGAAAAACAGGAACTTTTAGAATTTTCATTTTTTGACCAAAACGACAGGACCGGAGCTGATAAAAATGTTGATATTGATGTTATTTTTTTTCTGACTGCGATTTCAAAACCATGCACCAGAATCAACTTCTTTCAACTCAGTAATGCATTTTGGATGTGTACCTTGAGTTTAAAGCAGAAAAACAGGAACTTTTAGAATTTTCAGTTTTTGACCAAAACGACAGGACCGGAGCTGATAAAAATGTTGATATTGATGTTATTTTTTTTCTGACTGCGATTTCAAAACCATGCACCAGAATCAACTTCTTTCAACTCAGTAATGCATTTTGGATGTGTACCTTGAGTTTAAAGCAGAAAAACAGGAACTTTTAGAATTTTCATTTTTTGACCAAAACGACAGCTGATAAAAATGTTGATATTGATGTTATTTTTTTTCTGACTGCGATTTCAAAACCATGCACCAGAATCAACTTCTTTCAACTCAGTAATGCATTTTGGATGTGTACCTTGAGTTTAAAGCAGAAAAACAGGAACTTTTAGAATTTTCATTTTTTGACCAAAACGACAGGACCGGAGCTGATAAAAATGTTGATATTGATGTTATTTTTTTTCTGACTGCGATTTCAAAACCATGCACCAGAATCAACTTCTTTCAACTCAGTAATGCATTTTGGATGTGTACCTTGAGTTTAAAGCAGAAAAACAGGAACTTTTAGAATTTTCATTTTTTGACCAAAACGACAGGACCGGAGCTGATAAAAATGTTGATATTGATGTTATTTTTTTTCTGACTGCGATTTCAAAACCATGCACCAGAATCAACTTCTTTCAACTCAGTAATGCATTTTGGATGTGTACCTTGAGTTTAAAGCAGAAAAACAGGAACTTTTAGAATTTTCATTTTTTGACCAAAACGACAGGTCCGGAGCTGATAAAAATGTTGATATTGATGTAATTTTTTTTCTGACTGCGGTTTCAAAACCATGCACCAGAATCAACTTCTTTCAACTCAGTAATGCATTTTGGATGTGTACCTAGAGTTTAAAGCAGAAAAACAGGAACTTTTAGAATTTTCATTTTTTGACCAAAACGACAGGACCGGAGCTGATAAAAATGTTGATATGGATGTTATTTTTTTTCTGACTGAGATTTCAAAACCATGCACCAGAATCAACTTCTTTCAACTCAGTAATGCATTTTGGATGTGTACCTAGAGTTTAAAGCAGAAAAACCGGAACTTTTAGAATTTACATTTGTTGACCAAAACGACAGGACCGGAGCTGATAAAAATGTTGATATTGATGTTATTTTTTTTCTGACTGAGATTTCAAAACCAGGCACCAGAATCAACTTCTTTCAACTCAGTAATGCATTTTGGATGTGTACCTTGAGTTTAAAGCAGAAAAACAGGAACTTTTAGAATTTTCATTTTTTGACCAAAACGACAGGACCGGAGCTGATAAAAATGTTGATATGGATGTTTTTTTTTTCTGACTGCGATTTCAAAACCATGCATCAAAATTCACTTCTTTCAACTCAGTAATGCATTTTGGATGTGTACCTAGAGTTTAAAGCAGAAAAACAGGATCTTTTAGAATTTTCATTTTTTGACCAAAACGACAGGACCGGAGCTGATAAAAATGTTGATATTGATGTTATTTTTGGTACTTATGTAGTATCTGGGCGTCCGATTTAGAAATCGGATCGGATCGCATCGCATCGTATCGCATCGCATGCGACCAAATCGTATGCGATGCGATGGTCAAGATTTTTCCATAGGATTCAATGTTAAAATGGTCTGAGTTTATTTTAACATAGAATTCAATGGGAAAAAGGGGTCCTTTTCCTTTCCCCACTATCCAAGTGGGCATGGAGTTGGATATAAACCTGTGGCGAGCGCAGCGAGCCACCGAGCCCGAAGCGTGGCGAGCGTAGTGAGCCCCGCGAGGGGACACAGAATACTTTTTAAGAAATATGCGTCCCCTTGCGGGGCTCGCTTCGCTCGCCACGCTTCAGGCTCGGTGGCTCGCTGCGCTCGCCACGCTATATAAAATCAACTCTATGCCCAGTTGGATAGTGGGGAAATAAACAGGACCTTCTTAACATTGAATCCTATGCAAAATCGCATCGAATCGCATCGAATCGCATCGCATCTGATTGTATGCCTTAAGGTAAGGCATACAATCACAAAATCGGCAGCCCAGATACTACATAAGTACCTTATTTTTTTTCTGACTGCGATTTCAAAACCATGCACCAGAATCAACTTCTTTCAACTCAGTAATGCATTTTGGATGTGTACCTTGAGTTTAAAGCAGAAAAACAGGAACTTTTAGAATTTTCATTTTTTGACCAAAACGACAGGTCCGGAGCTGATAAAAATGTTGATATTGATGTAATTTTTTTTCTGACTGCGGTTTCAAAACCATGCACCAAAATCAACTTCTTTCAACTCAGTAATGCATTTTGGATGTGTACCTAGAGTTTAAAGCAGAAAAACAGGAACTTTTAGAATTTTCATTTTTTGACCAAAACGACAGGACCGGAGCTGATAAAAATGTTGATATGGATGTAATTTTTTTCTGACTGCGGTTTCAAAACCATGCACCAGAATCAACTTCTTTCAACTCAGTAATGCATTTTGGATGTGTACCTAGAGTTTAAAGCAGAAAAACCGGAACTTTTAGAATTTTCATTTGTTGACCAAAACGACAGGACCGGAGCTGATAAAAATGTTGATATGGATGTTCTTTTTTTTCTGACTGCGATTTCAAAACCATGCACCAGAATTCACTTCTTTCAACTCAGTAATGCATTTTGGATGTGTACCTAGAGTTTAAAGCAGAAAAACAGGAACTTTTAGAATTTTCATTTTTTGACCAAAACGACAGGACCGGAGCTGATAAAAATGTTGATATTGATGTTATTTTTTTTCTGACTGCGATTTCAAAACCATGCACCAGAATCAACTTCTTTCAACTCAGTAATGCATTTTGGATGTGTACCTTGAGTTTAAAGCAGAAAAACAGGAACTTTTAGAATTTTCATTTTTTGACCAAAACGACAGGACCGGAGCTGATAAAAATGTTGATATTGATGTTATTTTTTTCTGACTGCGATTTCAAAACCATGCAACAGAATTAACTTCTTTCAACTCAGTAATGCATTTTGGATGTGTACCTTGAGTTTCAAGCAGAAAAACAGGAACTTTTAGAATTTTCATTTTTTGACCAAAACGACAGGACCGGAGCTGATAAAAATGTTGATATTGATGTTATTTTTTTTCTGACTGCGATTTCAAAACCATGCACCAGAATTAACTTCTTTCAACTCAGTAATGCATTTTGGATGTGTACCTTGAGTTTAAAGCAGAAAAACAGGAACTTTTAGAATTTTCATTTTTTGACCAAAACGACAGTACCGGAGCTGATAAAAATGTTGATATTGATGTTATTTTTTTTCTGACTGCGATTTTTAAAACCATGCACCAGAATCAACTTCTTTCAACTCAGTAATGCATTTTGGATGTGTACCTAGAGTTTAAAGCAGAAAAACAGGAACTTTTAGAATTTTAATTTTTTGACCAAAACGACAGGACCGGAGCTGATAAAAATGTTGATATGGATGTTATTTTTTTCCTGACTGCGATTTCAAAACCATGCACCAGAATTCACTTCTTTCAACTCAGTAATGCATTTTGGATGTGTACCTAGAGTTTAAAGCAGAAAAACAGGAACTTTTAGAATTTTCATTTTTTGACCAAAACGACAGGACCGGAGCTGATAAAAATGTTGATATGGATGTAATTTTTTTTCTGACTGCGATTTCAAAACCATGCACCAGAATTAACTTCTTTCAACTCAGTAATGCATTTTGGATGTGTACCTTGAGTTTAAAGCAGAAAAACAGGAACTTTTAGAATTTTCATTTTTTTACCAAAACGACAGGTCCGGAGATGATAAAAATGTTGATATTGATGTAATCTTTTTTCTGACTGCGGTTTCAAAACCATGCACCAGAATCAACTTCTTTCAACTCAGTAATGCATTTTGGATGTGTACCTAGAGTTTAAAGCAGAAAAACAGGAACTTTTAGAATTTTCATTTTTTGACCAAAACGACAGGACCGGAGCTGATAAAAATGTTGATATGGATGTAATTTTTTTCTGACTGCGGTTTCAAAACCATGCACCAGAATCAACTTCTTTCAACTCAGTAATGCATTTTGGATGTGTACCTAGAGTTTAAAGCAGAAAAACAGGAACTTTTCGAATTTTCATTTGTTGACCAAAACGACAGGACCGGAGCTGATAAAAATGTTGATATGGATGTCCTTTTTTTTCTGACTGCGATTTCAAAACCATGCACCAGAATTCACTTCTTTCAACTCAGTAATGCATTTTGGATGTGTACCTAGAGTTTAAAGCAGAAAAACAGGAACTTTTAGAATTTTCATTTTTTGACCAAAACGACAGGACCGGAGCTGATAAAAATGTTGATATTGATGTTATTTTTTTTCTGACTGCGATTTCAAAACCATGCACCAGAATCAACTTCTTTCAACTCAGTAATGCATTTTGGATGTGTACCTTGAGTTTAAAGCAGAAAAACAGGAACTTTTAGAATTTTCATTTTTTGACCAAAACGACAGGACCGGAGCTGATAAAAATGTTGATATTGATGTTATTTTTTTTCTGACTGCGATTTCAAAACCATGCACTAGAATCAACTTCTTTCAACTCAGTAATGCATTTTGGATGTGTACCTTGAGTTTAAAGCAGAAAAACAGGAACTTTTAGAATTTTAATTTTTTGACCAAAACGACAGGACCGGAGCTGATAAAAATGTTGATATTGATGTTATTTTTTTTCTGACTGCGATTTCAAAACCATGCACCAGAATCAACTTCTTTCAACTCAGTAATGCATTTTGGATGTGTACCTTGAGTTTAAAGCAGAAAAACAGGAACTTTTAGAATTTTCATTTTTTGACCAAAACGACAGGACCGGAGCTGATAAAAATGTTGATATTGATGTTATTTTTTTTCTGACTGCGATTTCAAAACCATGCACCAGAATCAACTTCTTTCAACTCAGTAATGCATTTTGGATGTGTACCTTGAGTTTAAAGCAGAAAAACAGGAACTTTTAGAATTTTCATTTTTTGACCAAAACGACAGGACCGGAGCTGATAAAAATGTTGATATTGATGTTATTTTTTTTCTGACTGCGATTTCAAAACCATGCACCAGAATCAACTTCTTTCAACTCAGTAATGCATTTTGGATGTGTACCTTGAGTTTAAAGCAGAAAAACAGGAACTTTTAGAATTTTCATTTTTTGACCAAAACGACAGGACCGGAGCTGATAAAAATGTTGATATTGATGTTATTTTTTTTCTGACTGCGATTTCAAAACCATGCACCAGAATCAACTTCTTTCAACTCAGTACTGCATTTTGGATGTGTACCTTGAGTTTAAAGCAGAAAAACAGGAACTTTTAGAATTTTCATTTTTTGACCAAAACGACAGGACCGGAGCTGATAAAAATGTTGATATTGATGTTATTTTTTTTCTGACTGCGATTTCAAAACCATGCACCAGAATCAACTTCTTTCAACTCAGTAATGCATTTTGGATGTGTACCTTGAGTTTAAAGCAGAAAAACAGGAAGTTTTAGAATTTTCATTTTTTGACCAAAACGACAGGACCGGAGCTGATAAAAATGTTGATATTGATGTTATTTTTTTTCTGACTGCGATTTCAAAACCATGCACCAGAATCAACTTCTTTCAACTCAGTAATGCATTTTGGATGTGTACCTTGAGTTTAAAGCAGAAAAACAAGAACTTTTAGAATTTTCATTTTTTGACCAAAACGACAGGACCGGAGCTGATAAAAATGTTGATATTGATGTTATTTTTTTTCTGACTGCGATTTCAAAACCATGCACCAGAATCAACTTCTTTCAACTCAGTAATGCATTTTGGATGTGTACCTTGAGTTTAAAGCAGAAAAACAGGAACTTTTAGAATTTTCATTTTTTTGACCAAAACGACAGGACCGGAGCTGATAAAAATGTTGATATTGATGTTATTTTTTTCTGACTGCGATTTCAAAACCATGCACCAGAATCAACTTCTTTCAACTCAGTAATGCATTTTGGATGTGTACCTTGAGTTTAAAGCAGAAAAACAGGAACTTTTAGAATTTTCATTTTTTGACCAAAACGACAGGTCCGGAGCTGATAAAAATGTTGATATTGATGTAATTTTTTTTCTGACTGCGATTTTAAAACCATGCACCAGAATTCACTTCTTTCAACTCAGTAATGCATTTTGGATGTGTACCTAGAGTTTAAAGCAGAAAAACAGGAACTTTTAGAATTTTCATTTTTTGACCAAAACGACAGGTCCGGAGCTGATAAAAATGTTGATATGCATGTAATTTTTTTTCTGACTGCGGTTTCAAAACCATGCATCAGAATTCACTTCTTTCAACTCAGTAATGCATTTTTGATGTGTACCTAGAGTTTAAAGCAGAAAAACAGGAACTTTTAGAATTTTCATTTTTTGACCAAAACGACAGGTCCGGAGCTGATAAAAATGTTGATATTGATGTTATTTTTTTTCTGACTGCGATTTCAAAACCATGCACCAGAATCAACTTCTTTCAACTCAGTAATGCATTTTGGATGTGTACCTTGAGTTTAAAGCAGAAAAACAGGAACTTTTAGAATTTTCATTTTTTGACCAAAACGACAGGTCCGGAGCTGATAAAAATGTTGATATTGATGTAATTTTTTTTCTGACTGCGATTTCAAAACCATGCACCAGAATTCACTTCTTTCAACTCAGTAATGCATTTTGGATGTGTACCTAGAGTTTAAAGCAGAAAAACAGGAACTTTTAGAATTTTCATTTTTTGACCAAAATGACAGGTCCGGAGCTGATAAAAATGTTGATATGCATGTAAATTTTTTTCTGACTGCGTTTTCAAAACCATGCATCAGAATTCACTTCTTTCAACTCAGTAATGCATTTTGGATGTGTACCTAGAGTTTAAAGCAGAAAAACAGGAACTTTTAGAATTTTCATTTTTTGACCAAAACGACAGGTCCGGAGCTGATAAAAATGTTGATATTGATGTTATTTTTTTTCTGACTGCGATTTCAAAACCATGCACCAGAATCAACTTCTTTCAACTCAGTAATGCATTTTGGATGTGTACCTTGAGTTTAAAGCAGAAAAACAGGAACTTTTAGAATTTTCATTTTTTGACCAAAACGACAGTAATGGAGCTGATAAAAATGTTGATATTGATGTTATTTTTTTTCTGACTGCGATTTCAAAACCATGCACCAGAATCAACTTCTTTCAACTCAGTACTGCATTTTGGATGTGTACCTTGAGTTTAAAGCAGAAAAACAGGAACTTTTAGAATTTTCATTTTTTGACCAAAACGACAGGACCGGAGCTGATAAAAATGTTGATATTGATGTTATTTTTTTTCTGACTGCGATTTCAAAACCATGCACCAGAATCAACTTCTTTCAACTCAGTAATGCATTTTGGATGTGTACCTTGAGTTTAAAGCAGAAAAACAGGAACTTTTAGAATTTTCATTTTTTGACCAAAACGACAGGACCGGAGCTGATAAAAATGTTGATATTGATGTTATTTTTTTTCTGACTGCGATTTCAAAACCATGCACCAGAATCAACTTCTTTCAACTCAGTAATGCATTTTGGATGTGTACCTTGAGTTTAAAGCAGAAAAACAGGAACTTTTAGAATTTTCATTTTTTGACCAAAACGACAGGACCGGAGCTGATAAAAATGTTGATATTGATGTTATTTTTTTTCTGACTGCGATTTCAAAACCATGCACCAGAATCAACTTCTTTCAACTCAGTAATGCATTTTGGATGTGTACCTTGAGTTTAAAGCAGAAAAACAGGAACTTTTAGAATTTTCATTTTTTGACCAAAACGACAGGTCCGGAGCTGATAAAAATGTTGATATTGATGTAATTTTTTTTCTGACTGCGGTTTCAAAACCATGCACCAGAATCAACTTCTTTCAACTCAGTAATGCATTTTGGATGTGTACCTAGAGTTTAAAGCAGAAAAACAGGAACTTTTAGAATTTTCATTTTTTGACCAAAACGACAGGACCGGAGCTGATAAAAATGTTGATATGGATGTTATTTTTTTTCTGACTGAGATTTCAAAACCATGCACCAGAATCAACTTCTTTCAACTCAGTAATGCATTTTGGATGTGTACCTAGAGTTTAAAGCAGAAAAACCGGAACTTTTAGAATTTACATTTGTTGACCAAAACGACAGGACCGGAGCTGATAAAAATGTTGATATGGATGTTCTTTTTTTTCTGACTGCGATTTCAAAACCATGCACCAGAATCAACTTCTTTCAACTCAGTAATGCATTTTGGATGTGTACCTTGAGTTTAAAGCAGAAAAACAGGAACTTTTAGAATTTTCATTTTTTGACCAAAACGACAGGACCGGAGCTGATAAAAATGTTGATATTGATGTTATTTTTTTTCTGACTGAGATTTCAAAACCAGGCACCAGAATCAACTTCTTTCAACTCAGTAATGCATTTTGGATGTGTACCTTGAGTTTAAAGCAGAAAAACAGGAACTTTTAGAATTTTCATTTTTTGACCAAAACGACAGGACCGGAGCTGATAAAAATGTTGATATGGATGTTTTTTTTTTCTGACTGCGATTTCAAAACCATGCATCAAAATTCACTTCTTTCAACTCAGTAATGCATTTTGGATGTGTACCTAGAGTTTAAAGCAGAAAAACAGGATCTTTTAGAATTTTCATTTTTTGACCAAAACGACAGGACCGGAGCTGATAAAAATGTTGATATTGATGTTATTTTTGGTACTTATGTAGTATCTGGGCGTCCGATTTAGAAATCGGATCGGATCGCATCGCATCGTATCGCATCGCATGCGACCAAATCGTATGCGATGCGATGGTCAAGATTTTTCCATAGGATTCAATGTTAAAATGGTCTGAGTTTATTTTAACATAGAATTCAATGGGAAAAAGGGGTCCTTTTCCTTTCCCCACTATCCAAGTGGGCATGGAGTTGGATATAAACCTGTGGCGAGCGCAGCGAGCCACCGAGCCCGAAGCGTGGCGAGCGTAGTGAGCCCCGCGAGGGGACACAGAATACTTTTTAAGAAATATGCGTCCCCTTGCGGGGCTCGCTTCGCTCGCCACGCTTCAGGCTCGGTGGCTCGCTGCGCTCGCCACGCTATATAAAATCAACTCTATGCCCAGTTGGATAGTGGGGAAATAAACAGGACCTTCTTAACATTGAATCCTATGCAAAATCGCATCGAATCGCATCGAATCGCATCGCATCTGATTGTATGCCTTAAGGTAAGGCATACAATCACAAAATCGGCAGCCCAGATACTACATAAGTACCTTATTTTTTTTCTGACTGCGATTTCAAAACCATGCACCAGAATCAACTTCTTTCAACTCAGTAATGCATTTTGGATGTGTACCTTGAGTTTAAAGCAGAAAAACAGGAACTTTTAGAATTTTCATTTTTTGACCAAAACGACAGGTCCGGAGCTGATAAAAATGTTGATATTGATGTAATTTTTTTTCTGACTGCGGTTTCAAAACCATGCACCAAAATCAACTTCTTTCAACTCAGTAATGCATTTTGGATGTGTACCTAGAGTTTAAAGCAGAAAAACAGGAACTTTTAGAATTTTCATTTTTTGACCAAAACGACAGGACCGGAGCTGATAAAAATGTTGATATGGATGTAATTTTTTTCTGACTGCGGTTTCAAAACCATGCACCAGAATCAACTTCTTTCAACTCAGTAATGCATTTTGGATGTGTACCTAGAGTTTAAAGCAGAAAAACCGGAACTTTTAGAATTTTCATTTGTTGACCAAAACGACAGGACCGGAGCTGATAAAAATGTTGATATGGATGTTCTTTTTTTTCTGACTGCGATTTCAAAACCATGCACCAGAATTCACTTCTTTCAACTCAGTAATGCATTTTGGATGTGTACCTAGAGTTTAAAGCAGAAAAACAGGAACTTTTAGAATTTTCATTTTTTGACCAAAACGACAGGACCGGAGCTGATAAAAATGTTGATATTGATGTTATTTTTTTTCTGACTGCGATTTCAAAACCATGCACCAGAATCAACTTCTTTCAACTCAGTAATGCATTTTGGATGTGTACCTTGAGTTTAAAGCAGAAAAACAGGAACTTTTAGAATTTTCATTTTTTGACCAAAACGACAGGACCGGAGCTGATAAAAATGTTGATATTGATGTTATTTTTTTCTGACTGCGATTTCAAAACCATGCAACAGAATTAACTTCTTTCAACTCAGTAATGCATTTTGGATGTGTACCTTGAGTTTCAAGCAGAAAAACAGGAACTTTTAGAATTTTCATTTTTTGACCAAAACGACAGGACCGGAGCTGATAAAAATGTTGATATTGATGTTATTTTTTTTCTGACTGCGATTTCAAAACCATGCACCAGAATTAACTTCTTTCAACTCAGTAATGCATTTTGGATGTGTACCTTGAGTTTAAAGCAGAAAAACAGGAACTTTTAGAATTTTCATTTTTTGACCAAAACGACAGTACCGGAGCTGATAAAAATGTTGATATTGATGTTATTTTTTTTCTGACTGCGATTTTTAAAACCATGCACCAGAATCAACTTCTTTCAACTCAGTAATGCATTTTGGATGTGTACCTAGAGTTTAAAGCAGAAAAACAGGAACTTTTAGAATTTTAATTTTTTGACCAAAACGACAGGACCGGAGCTGATAAAAATGTTGATATGGATGTTATTTTTTTCCTGACTGCGATTTCAAAACCATGCACCAGAATTCACTTCTTTCAACTCAGTAATGCATTTTGGATGTGTACCTAGAGTTTAAAGCAGAAAAACAGGAACTTTTAGAATTTTCATTTTTTGACCAAAACGACAGGACCGGAGCTGATAAAAATGTTGATATGGATGTAATTTTTTTTCTGACTGCGATTTCAAAACCATGCACCAGAATTAACTTCTTTCAACTCAGTAATGCATTTTGGATGTGTACCTTGAGTTTAAAGCAGAAAAACAGGAACTTTTAGAATTTTCATTTTTTTACCAAAACGACAGGTCCGGAGATGATAAAAATGTTGATATTGATGTAATCTTTTTTCTGACTGCGGTTTCAAAACCATGCACCAGAATCAACTTCTTTCAACTCAGTAATGCATTTTGGATGTGTACCTAGAGTTTAAAGCAGAAAAACAGGAACTTTTAGAATTTTCATTTTTTGACCAAAACGACAGGACCGGAGCTGATAAAAATGTTGATATGGATGTAATTTTTTTCTGACTGCGGTTTCAAAACCATGCACCAGAATCAACTTCTTTCAACTCAGTAATGCATTTTGGATGTGTACCTAGAGTTTAAAGCAGAAAAACAGGAACTTTTCGAATTTTCATTTGTTGACCAAAACGACAGGACCGGAGCTGATAAAAATGTTGATATGGATGTCCTTTTTTTTCTGACTGCGATTTCAAAACCATGCACCAGAATTCACTTCTTTCAACTCAGTAATGCATTTTGGATGTGTACCTAGAGTTTAAAGCAGAAAAACAGGAACTTTTAGAATTTTCATTTTTTGACCAAAACGACAGGACCGGAGCTGATAAAAATGTTGATATTGATGTTATTTTTTTTCTGACTGCGATTTCAAAACCATGCACCAGAATCAACTTCTTTCAACTCAGTAATGCATTTTGGATGTGTACCTTGAGTTTAAAGCAGAAAAACAGGAACTTTTAGAATTTTCATTTTTTGACCAAAACGACAGGACCGGAGCTGATAAAAATGTTGATATTGATGTTATTTTTTTTCTGACTGCGATTTCAAAACCATGCACTAGAATCAACTTCTTTCAACTCAGTAATGCATTTTGGATGTGTACCTTGAGTTTAAAGCAGAAAAACAGGAACTTTTAGAATTTTAATTTTTTGACCAAAACGACAGGACCGGAGCTGATAAAAATGTTGATATTGATGTTATTTTTTTTCTGACTGCGATTTCAAAACCATGCACCAGAATCAACTTCTTTCAACTCAGTAATGCATTTTGGATGTGTACCTTGAGTTTAAAGCAGAAAAACAGGAACTTTTAGAATTTTCATTTTTTGACCAAAACGACAGGACCGGAGCTGATAAAAATGTTGATATTGATGTTATTTTTTTTCTGACTGCGATTTCAAAACCATGCACCAGAATCAACTTCTTTCAACTCAGTAATGCATTTTGGATGTGTACCTTGAGTTTAAAGCAGAAAAACAGGAACTTTTAGAATTTTCATTTTTTGACCAAAACGACAGGACCGGAGCTGATAAAAATGTTGATATTGATGTTATTTTTTTTCTGACTGCGATTTCAAAACCATGCACCAGAATCAACTTCTTTCAACTCAGTAATGCATTTTGGATGTGTACCTTGAGTTTAAAGCAGAAAAACAGGAACTTTTAGAATTTTCATTTTTTGACCAAAACGACAGGACCGGAGCTGATAAAAATGTTGATATTGATGTTATTTTTTTTCTGACTGCGATTTCAAAACCATGCACCAGAATCAACTTCTTTCAACTCAGTACTGCATTTTGGATGTGTACCTTGAGTTTAAAGCAGAAAAACAGGAACTTTTAGAATTTTCATTTTTTGACCAAAACGACAGGACCGGAGCTGATAAAAATGTTGATATTGATGTTATTTTTTTTCTGACTGCGATTTCAAAACCATGCACCAGAATCAACTTCTTTCAACTCAGTAATGCATTTTGGATGTGTACCTTGAGTTTAAAGCAGAAAAACAGGAAGTTTTAGAATTTTCATTTTTTGACCAAAACGACAGGACCGGAGCTGATAAAAATGTTGATATTGATGTTATTTTTTTTCTGACTGCGATTTCAAAACCATGCACCAGAATCAACTTCTTTCAACTCAGTAATGCATTTTGGATGTGTACCTTGAGTTTAAAGCAGAAAAACAAGAACTTTTAGAATTTTCATTTTTTGACCAAAACGACAGGACCGGAGCTGATAAAAATGTTGATATTGATGTTATTTTTTTTCTGACTGCGATTTCAAAACCATGCACCAGAATCAACTTCTTTCAACTCAGTAATGCATTTTGGATGTGTACCTTGAGTTTAAAGCAGAAAAACAGGAACTTTTAGAATTTTCATTTTTTTGACCAAAACGACAGGACCGGAGCTGATAAAAATGTTGATATTGATGTTATTTTTTTCTGACTGCGATTTCAAAACCATGCACCAGAATCAACTTCTTTCAACTCAGTAATGCATTTTGGATGTGTACCTTGAGTTTAAAGCAGAAAAACAGGAACTTTTAGAATTTTCATTTTTTGACCAAAACGACAGGTCCGGAGCTGATAAAAATGTTGATATTGATGTAATTTTTTTTCTGACTGCGATTTTAAAACCATGCACCAGAATTCACTTCTTTCAACTCAGTAATGCATTTTGGATGTGTACCTAGAGTTTAAAGCAGAAAAACAGGAACTTTTAGAATTTTCATTTTTTGACCAAAACGACAGGTCCGGAGCTGATAAAAATGTTGATATGCATGTAATTTTTTTTCTGACTGCGGTTTCAAAACCATGCATCAGAATTCACTTCTTTCAACTCAGTAATGCATTTTTGATGTGTACCTAGAGTTTAAAGCAGAAAAACAGGAACTTTTAGAATTTTCATTTTTTGACCAAAACGACAGGTCCGGAGCTGATAAAAATGTTGATATTGATGTTATTTTTTTTCTGACTGCGATTTCAAAACCATGCACCAGAATCAACTTCTTTCAACTCAGTAATGCATTTTGGATGTGTACCTTGAGTTTAAAGCAGAAAAACAGGAACTTTTAGAATTTTCATTTTTTGACCAAAACGACAGGTCCGGAGCTGATAAAAATGTTGATATTGATGTAATTTTTTTTCTGACTGCGATTTCAAAACCATGCACCAGAATTCACTTCTTTCAACTCAGTAATGCATTTTGGATGTGTACCTAGAGTTTAAAGCAGAAAAACAGGAACTTTTAGAATTTTCATTTTTTGACCAAAATGACAGGTCCGGAGCTGATAAAAATGTTGATATGCATGTAAATTTTTTTCTGACTGCGTTTTCAAAACCATGCATCAGAATTCACTTCTTTCAACTCAGTAATGCATTTTGGATGTGTACCTAGAGTTTAAAGCAGAAAAACAGGAACTTTTAGAATTTTCATTTTTTGACCAAAACGACAGGTCCGGAGCTGATAAAAATGTTGATATTGATGTTATTTTTTTTCTGACTGCGATTTCAAAACCATGCACCAGAATCAACTTCTTTCAACTCAGTAATGCATTTTGGATGTGTACCTTGAGTTTAAAGCAGAAAAACAGGAACTTTTAGAATTTTCATTTTTTGACCAAAACGACAGTAATGGAGCTGATAAAAATGTTGATATTGATGTTATTTTTTTTCTGACTGCGATTTCAAAACCATGCACCAGAATCAACTTCTTTTAACTCAGTACTGCATTTTGGATGTGTACCTTGAGTTTAAAGCAGAAAAACAGGAACTTTTAGAATTTTCATTTTTTGACCAAAACGACAGGACCGGAGCTGATAAAAATGTTGATATTGATGTTATTTTTTTTCTGACTGCGATTTCAAAACCATGCACCAGAATCAACTTCTTTCAACTCAGTAATGCATTTTGGATGTGTACCTTGAGTTTAAAGCAGAAAAACAGGAACTTTTAGAATTTTCATTTTTTGACCAAAACGACAGGACCGGAGCTGATAAAAATGTTGATATTGATGTTATTTTTTTTCTGACTGCGATTTCAAAACCATGCACCAGAATCAACTTCTTTCAACTCAGTAATGCATTTTGGATGTGTACCTTGAGTTTAAAGCAGAAAAACAGGAACTTTTAGAATTTTCATTTTTTGACCAAAACGACAGGACCGGAGCTGATAAAAATGTTGATATTGATGTTATTTTTTTTCTGACTGCGATTTCAAAACCATGCACCAGAATCAACTTCTTTCAACTCAGTAATGCATTTTGGATGTGTACCTTGAGTTTAAAGCAGAAAAACAGGAACTTTTAGAATTTTAATTTTTTTGACCAAAACGACAGGACCGGAGCTGATAAAAATGTTGATATTGATGTTATTTTTTTTCTGACTGCGATTTCAAAACCATGCACCAGAATCAACTTCTTTCAACTCAGTAATGCATTTTGGATGTGTACCTTGAGTTTAAAGCAGAAAAACAGGAACTTTTAGAATTTTCATTTTTTGACCAAAACGACAGGTCCGGAGCTGATAAAAATGTTGATATTGATGTTATTTTTTTTCTGACTGCGATTTCAAAACCATGCACTAGAATCAACTTCTTTCAACTCAGTAATGCATTTTGGATGTGTACCTTGAGTTTAAAGCAGAAAAACAGGAACTTTTAGAATTTTAATTTTTTGACCAAAACGACAGGACCGGAGCTGATAAAAATGTTGATATTGATGTTATTTTTTTTCTGACTGCGATTTCAAAACCATGCACCAGAATCAACTTCTTTCAACTCAGTAATGCATTTTGGATGTGTACCTTGAGTTTAAAGCAGAAAAACAGGAACTTTTAGAATTTTCATTTTTTGACCAAAACGACAGGACCGGAGCTGATAAAAATGTTGATATTGATGTTATTTTTTTTCTGACTGCGATTTCAAAACCATGCACCAGAATCAACTTCTTTCAACTCAGTAATGCATTTTGGATGTGTACCTTGAGTTTAAAGCAGAAAAACAGGAACTTTTAGAATTTTCATTTTTTGACCAAAACGACAGGACCGGAGCTGATAAAAATGTTGATATTGATGTTATTTTTTTTCTGACTGCGATTTCAAAACCATGCACCAGAATCAACTTCTTTCAACTCAGTAATGCATTTTGGATGTGTACCTTGAGTTTAAAGCAGAAAAACAGGAACTTTTAGAATTTTCATTTTTTGACCAAAACGACAGGACCGGAGCTGATAAAAATGTTGATATTGATGTTATTTTTTTTCTGACTGCGATTTCAAAACCATGCACCAGAATCAACTTCTTTCAACTCAGTACTGCATTTTGGATGTGTACCTTGAGTTTAAAGCAGAAAAACAGGAACTTTTAGAATTTTCATTTTTTGACCAAAACGACAGGACCGGAGCTGATAAAAATGTTGATATTGATGTTATTTTTTTTCTGACTGCGATTTCAAAACCATGCACCAGAATCAACTTCTTTCAACTCAGTAATGCATTTTGGATGTGTACCTTGAGTTTAAAGCAGAAAAACAGGAAGTTTTAGAATTTTCATTTTTTGACCAAAACGACAGGACCGGAGCTGATAAAAATGTTGATATTGATGTTATTTTTTTTCTGACTGCGATTTCAAAACCATGCACCAGAATCAACTTCTTTCAACTCAGTAATGCATTTTGGATGTGTACCTTGAGTTTAAAGCAGAAAAACAGGAACTTTTAGAATTTTCATTTTTTGACCAAAACGACAGGACCGGAGCTGATAAAAATGTTGATATTGATGTTATTTTTTTTCTGACTGCGATTTCAAAACCATGCACCAGAATCAACTTCTTTCAACTCAGTAATGCATTTTGGATGTGTACCTTGAGTTTAAAGCAGAAAAACAGGAACTTTTAGAATTTTCATTTTTTTGACCAAAACGACAGGACCGGAGCTGATAAAAATGTTGATATTGATGTTATTTTTTTCTGACTGCGATTTCAAAACCATGCACCAGAATCAACTTCTTTCAACTCAGTAATGCATTTTGGATGTGTACCTTGAGTTTAAAGCAGAAAAACAGGAACTTTTAGAATTTTCATTTTTTGACCAAAACGACAGGTCCGGAGCTGATAAAAATGTTGATATTGATGTAATTTTTTTTCTGACTGCGATTTTAAAACCATGCACCAGAATTCACTTCTTTCAACTCAGTAATGCATTTTGGATGTGTACCTAGAGTTTAAAGCAGAAAAACAGGAACTTTTAGAATTTTCATTTTTTGACCAAAACGACAGGTCCGGAGCTGATAAAAATGTTGATATGCATGTAATTTTTTTTCTGACTGCGGTTTCAAAACCATGCATCAGAATTCACTTCTTTCAACTCAGTAATGCATTTTTGATGTGTACCTAGAGTTTAAAGCAGAAAAACAGGAACTTTTAGAATTTTCATTTTTTGACCAAAACGACAGGTCCGGAGCTGATAAAAATGTTGATATTGATGTTATTTTTTTTCTGACTGCGATTTCAAAACCATGCACCAGAATCAACTTCTTTCAACTCAGTAATGCATTTTGGATGTGTACCTTGAGTTTAAAGCAGAAAAACAGGAACTTTTAGAATTTTCATTTTTTGACCAAAACGACAGTAATGGAGCTGATAAAAATGTTGATATTGATGTTATTTTTTTTCTGACTGCGATTTCAAAACCATGCACCAGAATCAACTTCTTTCAACTCAGTAATGCATTTTGGATGTGTACCTTGAGTTTAAAGCAGAAAAACAGGAACTTTTAGAATTTTCATTTTTTGACCAAAACGACAGGTCCGGAGCTGATAAAAATGTTGATATTGATGTAATTTTTTTTCTGACTGCGATTTCAAAACCATGCACCAGAATTCACTTCTTTCAACTCAGTAATGCATTTTGGATGTGTACCTAGAGTTTAAAGCAGAAAAACAGGAACTTTTAGAATTTTCATTTTTTGACCAAAACGACAGGTCCGGAGCTGATAAAAATGTTGATATGCATGTAAATTTTTTTCTGACTGCGTTTTCAAAACCATGCATCAGAATTCACTTCTTTCAACTCAGTAATGCATTTTGGATGTGTACCTAGAGTTTAAAGCAGAAAAACAGGAACTTTTAGAATTTTCATTTTTTGACCAAAACGACAGGTCCGGAGCTGATAAAAATGTTGTTATTGATGTTATTTTTTTTCTGACTGCGATTTCAAAACCATGCACCAGAATCAACTTCTTTCAACTCAGTAATGCATTTTGGATGTGTACCTTGAGTTTAAAGCAGAAAAACAGGAACTTTTAGAATTTTCATTTTTTGACCAAAACGACAGTAATGGAGCTGATAAAAATGTTGATATTGATGTTATTTTTTTTCTGACTGCGATTTCAAAACCATGCACCAGAATCAACTTCTTTCAACTCAGTACTGCATTTTGGATGTGTACCTTGAGTTTAAAGCAGAAAAACAGGAACTTTTAGAATTTTCATTTTTTGACCAAAACGACAGGACCGGAGCTGATAAAAATGTTGATATTGATGTTATTTTTTTTCTGACTGCGATTTCAAAACCATGCACCAGAATCAACTTCTTTCAACTCAGTAATGCATTTTGGATGTGTACCTTGAGTTTAAAGCAGAAAAACAGGAACTTTTAGAATTTTCATTTTTTGACCAAAACGACAGGACCGGAGCTGATAAAAATGTTGATATTGATGTTATTTTTTTTCTGACTGCGATTTCAAAACCATGCACCAGAATCAACTTCTTTCAACTCAGTAATGCATTTTGGATGTGTACCTTGAGTTTAAAGCAGAAAAACAGGAACTTTTAGAATTTTAATTTTTTTGACCAAAACGACAGGACCGGAGCTGATAAAAATGTTGATATTGATGTTATTTTTTTTCTGACTGCGATTTCAAAACCATGCACCAGAATCAACTTCTTTCAACTCAGTAATGCATTTTGGATGTGTACCTTGAGTTTAAAGCAGAAAAACAAGAACTTTTAGAATTTTCATTTTTTGACCAAAACGACAGGACCGGAGCTGATAAAAATGTTGATATTGATGTTATTTTTTTTCTGACTGCGATTTCAAAACCATGCACCAGAATCAACTTCTTTCAACTCAGTAATGCATTTTGGATGTGTACCTTGAGTTTAAAGCAGAAAAACAGGAACTTTTAGAATTTTCATTTTTTTGACCAAAACGACAGGACCGGAGCTGATAAAAATGTTGATATTGATGTTATTTTTTTCTGACTGCGATTTCAAAACCATGCACCAGAATCAACTTCTTTCAACTCAGTAATGCATTTTGGATGTGTACCTTGAGTTTAAAGCAGAAAAACAGGAACTTTTAGAATTTTCATTTTTTGACCAAAACGACAGGTCCGGAGCTGATAAAAATGTTGATATTGATGTAATTTTTTTTCTGACTGCGATTTTAAAACCATGCACCAGAATTCACTTCTTTCAACTCAGTAATGCATTTTGGATGTGTACCTAGAGTTTAAAGCAGAAAAACAGGAACTTTTAGAATTTTCATTTTTTGACCAAAACGACAGGTCCGGAGCTGATAAAAATGTTGATATGCATGTAATTTTTTTTCTGACTGCGGTTTCAAAACCATGCATCAGAATTCACTTCTTTCAACTCAGTAATGCATTTTTGATGTGTACCTAGAGTTTAAAGCAGAAAAACAGGAACTTTTAGAATTTTCATTTTTTGACCAAAACGACAGGTCCGGAGCTGATAAAAATGTTGATATTGATGTTATTTTTTTTCTGACTGCGATTTCAAAACCATGCACCAGAATCAACTTCTTTCAACTCAGTAATGCATTTTGGATGTGTACCTTGAGTTTAAAGCAGAAAAACAGGAACTTTTAGAATTTTCATTTTTTGACCAAAACGACAGGTCCGGAGCTGATAAAAATGTTGATATTGATGTAATTTTTTTTCTGACTGCGATTTCAAAACCATGCACCAGAATTCACTTCTTTCAACTCAGTAATGCATTTTGGATGTGTACCTAGAGTTTAAAGCAGAAAAACAGGAACTTTTAGAATTTTCATTTTTTGACCAAAATGACAGGTCCGGAGCTGATAAAAATGTTGATATGCATGTAAATTTTTTTCTGACTGCGTTTTCAAAACCATGCATCAGAATTCACTTCTTTCAACTCAGTAATGCATTTTGGATGTGTACCTAGAGTTTAAAGCAGAAAAACAGGAACTTTTAGAATTTTCATTTTTTGACCAAAACGACAGGTCCGGAGCTGATAAAAATGTTGATATTGATGTTATTTTTTTTCTGACTGCGATTTCAAAACCATGCACCAGAATCAACTTCTTTCAACTCAGTAATGCATTTTGGATGTGTACCTTGAGTTTAAAGCAGAAAAACAGGAACTTTTAGAATTTTCATTTTTTGACCAAAACGACAGTAATGGAGCTGATAAAAATGTTGATATTGATGTTATTTTTTTTCTGACTGCGATTTCAAAACCATGCACCAGAATCAACTTCTTTCAACTCAGTACTGCATTTTGGATGTGTACCTTGAGTTTAAAGCAGAAAAACAGGAACTTTTAGAATTTTCATTTTTTGACCAAAACGACAGGACCGGAGCTGATAAAAATGTTGATATTGATGTTATTTTTTTTCTGACTGCGATTTCAAAACCATGCACCAGAATCAACTTCTTTCAACTCAGTAATGCATTTTGGATGTGTACCTTGAGTTTAAAGCAGAAAAACAGGAACTTTTAGAATTTTCATTTTTTGACCAAAACGACAGGACCGGAGCTGATAAAAATGTTGATATTGATGTTATTTTTTTTCTGACTGCGATTTCAAAACCATGCACCAGAATCAACTTCTTTCAACTCAGTAATGCATTTTGGATGTGTACCTTGAGTTTAAAGCAGAAAAACAGGAACTTTTAGAATTTTCATTTTTTGACCAAAACGACAGGACCGGAGCTGATAAAAATGTTGATATTGATGTTATTTTTTTTCTGACTGCGATTTCAAAACCATGCACCAGAATCAACTTCTTTCAACTCAGTAATGCATTTTGGATGTGTACCTTGAGTTTAAAGCAGAAAAACAGGAACTTTTAGAATTTTAATTTTTTTGACCAAAACGACAGGACCGGAGCTGATAAAAATGTTGATATTGATGTTATTTTTTTTCTGACTGCGATTTCAAAACCATGCACCAGAATCAACTTCTTTCAACTCAGTAATGCATTTTGGATGTGTACCTTGAGTTTAAAGCAGAAAAACAGGAACTTTTAGAATTTTCATTTTTTGACCAAAACGACAGGTCCGGAGCTGATAAAAATGTTGATATTGATGTTATTTTTTTTCTGACTGCGATTTCAAAACCATGCACTAGAATCAACTTCTTTCAACTCAGTAATGCATTTTGGATGTGTACCTTGAGTTTAAAGCAGAAAAACAGGAACTTTTAGAATTTTAATTTTTTGACCAAAACGACAGGACCGGAGCTGATAAAAATGTTGATATTGATGTTATTTTTTTTCTGACTGCGATTTCAAAACCATGCACCAGAATCAACTTCTTTCAACTCAGTAATGCATTTTGGATGTGTACCTTGAGTTTTAAGCAGAAAAACAGGAACTTTTAGAATTTTCATTTTTTGACCAAAACGACAGGACCGGAGCTGATAAAAATGTTGATATTGATGTTATTTTTTTTCTGACTGCGATTTCAAAACCATGCACCAGAATCAACTTCTTTCAACTCAGTAATGCATTTTGGATGTGTACCTTGAGTTTAAAGCAGAAAAACAGGAACTTTTAGAATTTTCATTTTTTGACCAAAACGACAGGACCGGAGCTGATAAAAATGTTGATATTGATGTTATTTTTTTTCTGACTGCGATTTCAAAACCATGCACCAGAATCAACTTCTTTCAACTCAGTAATGCATTTTGGATGTGTACCTTGAGTTTAAAGCAGAAAAACAGGAACTTTTAGAATTTTCATTTTTTGACCAAAACGACAGGACCGGAGCTGATAAAAATGTTGATATTGATGTTATTTTTTTTCTGACTGCGATTTCAAAACCATGCACCAGAATCAACTTCTTTCAACTCAGTACTGCATTTTGGATGTGTACCTTGAGTTTAAAGCAGAAAAACAGGAACTTTTAGAATTTTCATTTTTTGACCAAAACGACAGGACCGGAGCTGATAAAAATGTTGATATTGATGTTATTTTTTTTCTGACTGCGATTTCAAAACCATGCACCAGAATCAACTTCTTTCAACTCAGTAATGCATTTTGGATGTGTACCTTGAGTTTAAAGCAGAAAAACAGGAAGTTTTAGAATTTTCATTTTTTGACCAAAACGACAGGACCGGAGCTGATAAAAATGTTGATATTGATGTTATTTTTTTTCTGACTGCGATTTCAAAACCATGCACCAGAATCAACTTCTTTCAACTCAGTAATGCATTTTGGATGTGTACCTTGAGTTTAAAGCAGAAAAACAAGAACTTTTAGAATTTTCATTTTTTGACCAAAACGACAGGACCGGAGCTGATAAAAATGTTGATATTGATGTTATTTTTTTTCTGACTGCGATTTCAAAACCATGCACCAGAATCAACTTCTTTCAACTCAGTAATGCATTTTGGATGTGTACCTTGAGTTTAAAGCAGAAAAACAGGAACTTTTAGAATTTTCATTTTTTTGACCAAAACGACAGGACCGGAGCTGATAAAAATGTTGATATTGATGTTATTTTTTTCTGACTGCGATTTCAAAACCATGCACCAGAATCAACTTCTTTCAACTCAGTAATGCATTTTGGATGTGTACCTTGAGTTTAAAGCAGAAAAACAGGAACTTTTAGAATTTTCATTTTTTGACCAAAACGACAGGTCCGGAGCTGATAAAAATGTTGATATTGATGTAATTTTTTTTCTGACTGCGATTTTAAAACCATGCACCAGAATTCACTTCTTTCAACTCAGTAATGCATTTTGGATGTGTACCTAGAGTTTAAAGCAGAAAAACAGGAACTTTTAGAATTTTCATTTTTTGACCAAAACGACAGGTCCGGAGCTGATAAAAATGTTGATATGCATGTAATTTTTTTTCTGACTGCGGTTTCAAAACCATGCATCAGAATTCACTTCTTTCAACTCAGTAATGCATTTTTGATGTGTACCTAGAGTTTAAAGCAGAAAAACAGGAACTTTTAGAATTTTCATTTTTTGACCAAAACGACAGGTCCGGAGCTGATAAAAATGTTGATATTGATGTTATTTTTTTTCTGACTGCGATTTCAAAACCATGCACCAGAATCAACTTCTTTCAACTCAGTAATGCATTTTGGATGTGTACCTTGAGTTTAAAGCAGAAAAACAGGAACTTTTAGAATTTTCATTTTTTGACCAAAACGACAGTAATGGAGCTGATAAAAATGTTGATATTGATGTTATTTTTTTTCTGACTGCGATTTCAAAACCATGCACCAGAATCAACTTCTTTCAACTCAGTAATGCATTTTGGATGTGTACCTTGAGTTTAAAGCAGAAAAACAGGAACTTTTAGAATTTTCATTTTTTGACCAAAACGACAGGTCCGGAGCTGATAAAAATGTTGATATTGATGTAATTTTTTTTCTGACTGCGATTTCAAAACCATGCACCAGAATTCACTTCTTTCAACTCAGTAATGCATTTTGGATGTGTACCTAGAGTTTAAAGCAGAAAAACAGGAACTTTTAGAATTTTCATTTTTTGACCAAAACGACAGGTCCGGAGCTGATAAAAATGTTGATATGCATGTAAATTTTTTTCTGACTGCGTTTTCAAAACCATGCATCAGAATTCACTTCTTTCAACTCAGTAATGCATTTTGGATGTGTACCTAGAGTTTAAAGCAGAAAAACAGGAACTTTTAGAATTTTCATTTTTTGACCAAAACGACAGGTCCGGAGCTGATAAAAATGTTGATATTGATGTTATTTTTTTTCTGACTGCGATTTCAAAACCATGCACCAGAATCAACTTCTTTCAACTCAGTAATGCATTTTGGATGTGTACCTTGAGTTTAAAGCAGAAAAACAGGAACTTTTAGAATTTTCATTTTTTGACCAAAACGACAGTAATGGAGCTGATAAAAATGTTGATATTGATGTTATTTTTTTTCTGACTGCGATTTCAAAACCATGCACCAGAATCAACTTCTTTCAACTCAGTACTGCATTTTGGATGTGTACCTTGAGTTTAAAGCAGAAAAACAGGAACTTTTAGAATTTTCATTTTTTGACCAAAACGACAGGACCGGAGCTGATAAAAATGTTGATATTGATGTTATTTTTTTTCTGACTGCGATTTCAAAACCATGCACCAGAATCAACTTCTTTCAACTCAGTAATGCATTTTGGATGTGTACCTTGAGTTTAAAGCAGAAAAACAGGAACTTTTAGAATTTTCATTTTTTGACCAAAACGACAGGACCGGAGCTGATAAAAATGTTGATATTGATGTTATTTTTTTTCTGACTGCGATTTCAAAACCATGCACCAGAATCAACTTCTTTCAACTCAGTAATGCATTTTGGATGTGTACCTTGAGTTTAAAGCAGAAAAACAGGAACTTTTAGAATTTTAATTTTTTTGACCAAAACGACAGGACCGGAGCTGATAAAAATGTTGATATTGATGTTATTTTTTTTCTGACTGCGATTTCAAAACCATGCACCAGAATCAACTTCTTTCAACTCAGTAATGCATTTTGGATGTGTACCTTGAGTTTAAAGCAGAAAAACAGGAACTTTTAGAATTTTCATTTTTTGACCAAAACGACAGGTCCGGAGCTGATAAAAATGTTGATATTGATGTAATTTTTTTTCTGACTGCGATTTCAAAACCATGCACCAGAATTCACTTCTTTCAACTCAGTAATGCATTTTGGATGTGTACCTAGAGTTTAAAGCAGAAAAACAGGAACTTTTAGAATTTTCATTTTTTGACCAAAACGACAGGTCCAGAGCTGATAAAAATGTTGATATGCATGTAATTTTTTTTCTGACTGCGGTTTCAAAACCATGCATCAGAATTCACTTCTTTCAACTCAGTAATGCATTTTGGATGTGTACCTAGAGTTTAAAGCAGAAAAACAGGAACTTTTAGAATTTTCATTTTTTGACCAAAACGACAGGTCCGGAGCTGATAAAAATGTTGATATTGATGTATTTTTTTTCTGACTGCGGTTTCAAAACCATGCACCAGAATTCACTTCTTTCAACTCAGTAATGCATTTTAGATGTGTACCTAGAGTTTAAAGCAGAAAAACAGTAACTTTTAGAATTTTCATTTTTTGACCAAAACGACAGGACCGGAGCTGATAAAAATGTTGATATGGATGTTATTTTTTTCCTGACTGCGATTTCAAAACCATGCACCAGAATTCACTTCTTTCAACTCAGTAATGCATTTTGGATGTGTACCTAGAGTTTAAAGCAGAAAAACAGGAACTTTTAGAATTTTCATTTTTTGACCAAAACGACAGGTCCGGAGAAGATAAAAATGTTGATATTGATGTATTTTTTTTTCTGACTGCGGTTTTAAAACCATGCACCAGAATCAACTTCTTTCAACTCAGTAATGCATTTTGGATGTGTACCTAGAGTTTAAAGCAGAAAAACAGGAACTTTTCGAATTTTCATTTTTTGACCAAAACGACAGGACCGGAGCTGATAAAAATGTTGATATGGCTCTTATTTTTTTTCTGACTGCGATTTCAAAACCATGCACCAGAATTCACTTCTTTCAACTCAGTAATGCATTTTGGATGTGTGCCTAGAGTTTAAAGCAGAAAAACAGGAACTTTTAGAATTTTCATTTGTTGAACAAAACGACAGGACCGGAGCTGATAAAAATGTTGATATGGATGTTATTTTTTTCCTGACTGCGATTTCAAAACCATGCACCAGAATTCACTTCTTTCAACTCAGTAATGCATTTTGGATGTGTACCTAGAGTTTAAAGCAGAAAAACAGGAACTTTTAGAATTTTCATTTTTTGACCAAAACGACAGGACCGGAGCTGATAAAAATGTTGATATTGATGTTATTTTTTTTCTGACTGCGATTTTAAAACCATGCACCAGAATCAACTTCTTTCAACTCAGTAATGCATTTTGGATGTGTACCTTGAGTTTAAAGCAGAAAAACAGGAACTTTTAGAATTTTCATTTTTTTACCAAAACGACAGGTCCGGAGCTGATAAAAATGTTGATATTGATGTAATTTTTTTTCTGACTGCGGTTTCAAAACCATGCACCAGAATCAACTTCTTTCAACTCAGTAATGCATTTTGGATGTGTACCTAGAGTTTAAAGCAGAAAAACAGGAACTTTTAGAATTTTCATTTGTTGAACAAAACGACAGGACCGGAGCTGATAAAAATGTTGATATGGATGTTCTTTTTTTTCTGACTGCGATTTCAAAACCATGCACCAGAATTCACTTCTTTCAACTCAGTAATGCATTTTGGATGTGTACCTAGAGTTTAAAGCAGAAAAACAGGAACTTTTAGCATTTTCATTTTTTGACCAAAACGACAGGACCGGAGCTGATAAAAATGTTGATATTGATGTTATTTTTTTTCTGACTGCGATTTCAAAACCATGCACCAGAATCAACTTCTTTCAACTCAGTAATGCATTTTGGATGTGTACCTTGAGTTTAAAGCAGAAAAACAGGAACTTTTAGAATTTTCATTTTTGACCAAAACGACAGGACCGGAGCTGATAAAAATGTTGATATTGATGTTATTTTTTTCTGACTGCGATTTCAAAACCATGCACCAGAATCAACTTCTTTCAACTCAGTAATGCATTTTGGATGTGTACCTTGAGTTTAAAGCAGAAAAACAGGAACTTTTAGAATTTTCATTTTTTGACCAAAACGACAGTACCGGGAGCTGATAAAAATGTTGATATTGATGTTATTTTTTTTCTGACTGCGATTTCAAAACCATGCACCAGAATCAACTTCTTTCAACTCAGTAATGCATTTTGGATGTGTACCTTGAGTTTAAAGCAGAAAAACAGGAACTTTTAGAATTTTCATTTTTTGACCAAAACGACAGGACCGGAGCTGATAAAAATGTTGATATTGATGTGATTTTTTTTCTGACTGCGATTTCAAAACCATGCACCAGAATCAACTTCTTTCAACTCAGTAATGCATTTTGGATGTGTACCTTGAGTTTAAAGCAGAAAAACAGGAACTTTTAGAATTTTCATTTTTTGACCAAAACGACAGTACCGGAGCTGATAAAAATGTTGATATTGATGTTATTTTTTTTCTGACTGCGATTTCAAAACCATGCACCAGAATCAACTTCTTTCAACTCAGTAATGCATTTTGGATGTGTACCTTGAGTTTAAAGCAGAAAAACAGGAACTTTTAGAATTTTCATTTTTTGACCAAAATGACAGGACCGGAGCTGATAAAAATGTTGATATTGATGTTATTTTTTTTCTGACTGCGATTTCAAAACCATGCACCAGAATCAACTTCTTTCAACTCAGTAATGCATTTTGGATGTGTACCTTGAGTTTAAAGCAGAAAAACAGGAACTTTTAGAATTTTCATTTTTTGACCAAAACGACAGGACTGGAGCTGATAAAAATGTTGATATTGATGTTATTTTTTTTCTGACTGCGATTTCAAAACCATGCACCAGAATCAACTTCTTTCAACTCAGTAATGCATTTTGGATGTGTACCTTGAGTTTAAAGCAGAAAAACAGGAACTTTTAGAATTTTCATTTTTTGACCAAAACGACAGTACCGGAGCTGATAAAAATGTTGATATTGATGTTATTTTTTTCTGACTGCGATTTCAAAACCATGCACCAGAATCAACTTCTTTCAACTCAGTAATGCATTTTGGATGTGTACCTTGAGTTTAAAGCAGAAAAACAGGAACTTTTAGAATTTTCATTTTTTGACCAAAACGACAGGACCGGAGCTGATAAAAATGTTGATATTGATGTTATTTTTTTTCTGACTGCGATTTCAAAACCATGCACCAGAATCAACTTCTTTCAACTCAGTAATGCATTTTGGATGTGTACCTTGAGATTAAAGCAGAAAAACAGGAACTTTTAGAATTTTCATTTTTTGACCAAAACGACAGGACTGGAGCTGATAAAAATGTTGATATTGATGTTATTTTTTTTCTGACTGCGATTTCAAAACCATGCACCAGAATCAACTTCTTTCAACTCAGTAATGCATTTTGGATGTGTACCTTGAGTTTAAAGCAGAAAAACAGGAACTTTTAGAATTTTCATTTTTTGACCAAAACGACAGTACCGGAGCTGATAAAAATGTTGATATTGATGTTATTTTTTTTCTGACTGCGATTTCAAAACCATGCACCAGAATCAACTTCTTTCAACTCAGTAATGCATTTTGGATGTGTACCTTGAGTTTAAAGCAGAAAAACAGGAACTTTTAGAATTTTCATTTTTTGACCAAAACGACAGGTCCGGAGCTGATAAAAATGTTGATATTGATGTAATTTTTTTTCTGACTGCGATTTCAAAACCATGCACCAGAATTCACTTCTTTCAACTCAGTAATGCATTTTGGATGTGTACCTAGAGTTTAAAGCAGAAAAACAGTAACTTTTAGAATTTTCATTTTTTGACCAAAACGACAGGTCCGGAGCGAATAAAAATGTTGATATGCATGAAATTTTTTTTCTGACTGCGGTTTCAAAACCATGCATCAGAATTCACTTCTTTCAACTCAGTAATGCATTTTGGATGTGTACCTAGAGTTTAAAGCAGAAAAACAGGAACTTTTAGAATTTTCATTTTTTGACCAAAACGACAGGTCCGGAGCTGATAAAAATGTTGATATTGATGTATTTTTTTTTCTGACTGCGGTTTCAAAACCATGCACCAGAATTCACTTCTTTCAACTCAGTAATGCATTTTGGATGTGTACCTAGAGTTTAAAGCAGAAAAACAGGAACTTTTCGAATTTTCATTTTTTGACCAAAACGACAGGACCGGAGCTGATAAAAATGTTGATATGGATGTTATTTTTTTTCTGACTGCGATTTCAAAACCATGCACCAGAATCAACTTCTTTCAACTCAGTAATGCATTTTGGATGTGTACCTTGAGTTTAAAGCAGAAAAACAGGAACTTTTAGAATTTTCATTTTTTGACCAAAACGACAGGTCCGGAGCTGATAAAAATGTTGATATTGATGTAAATTTTTTTCTGACTGCGGTTTCAAAACCATGCACCAGAATCAACTTCTTTCAACTCAGTAATGCATTTTGGATGTGTACCTAGAGTTTAAAGCAGAAAAACAGGAACTTTTAGAATTTTCATTTTTTGACCAAAACGACAGGACCGGAGCTGATAAAAATGTTGATATGGATGTATTTTTTTTGACTGCGGTTTCAAAACCATGCACCAGAATCAACTTCTTTCAACTCAGTAATGCATTTTGGATGTGTACCTAGAGTTTAAAGCAGAAAAACAGGAACTTTTAGAATTTTCATTTTTTGACCAAAACGACAGGACCGGAGCTGATAAAAATGTTGATATTGATGTTATTTTTTTTCTGACTGCGATTTCAAAACCATGCACCAGAATCAACTTCTTTAAACTCAGTAATGCATTTTGGATGTGTACCTTGAGTTTAAAGCAGAAAAACAGGAACTTTTAGAATTTTCATTTTTTGACCAAAACGACAGGACCGGAGCTGATAAAAATGTTGATATTGATGTTATTTTTTTTCTGACTGCGATTTCAAAACCATGCACCAGAATCAACTTCTTTCAACTCAGTAATGCATTTTGGATGTGTACCTTGAGTTTAAAGCAGAAAAACAGGAACTTTTAGAATTTTCATTTTTTGACCAAAACGACAGGACCGGAGCTGATAAAAATGTTGATATTGATGTTATTTTTTTTCTGACTGCGATTTCAAAACCATGCACCAGAATCAACTTCTTTCAACTCAGTAATGCATTTTGGATGTGTACCTAGAGTTTAAAGCAGAAAAACAGGAACTTTTAGAATTTTCATTTTTTGACCAAAACGACAGTACCGGAGCTGATAAAAATGTTGATATTGATGTTATTTTTTTTCTGACTGCGATTTCAAAACCATGCACCAGAATCAACTTCTTTCAATTCAGTAATGCATTTTGGATGTGTACCTTGAGTTTAAAGCAGAAAAACAGGAACTTTTAGAATTTTCATTTTTTGACCAAAACGACAGGACCGGAGCTGATAAAAATGTTGATATTGATGTTATTTTTTTTCTGACTGCGATTTCAAAACCATGCACCAGAATCAACTTCTTTCAACTCAGTAATGCATTTTGGATGTCTACCTTGAGTTTAAAGCAGAAAAACAGGAACTTTTAGAATTTTCATTTTTTGACCAAAACGACAGTACCGGAGCTGATAAAAATGGTGATATTGATGTTATTTTTTTTCTGACTGCGATTTCAAAACCATGCACCAGAATCAACTTCTTTCAATTCAGTAATGCATTTTGGATGTGTACCTTGAGTTTAAAGCAGAAAAACAGGAACTTTTAGAATTTTCATTTTTTGACCAAAACGACAGGACCGGAGCTGATAAAAATGTTGATATTGATGTTATTTTTTTTCTGACTGCGATTTCAAAACCATGCACCAGAATCAACTTCTTTCAACTCAGTAATGCATTTTGGATGTGTACCTTGAGTTTAAAGCAGAAAAACAGGAACTTTTAGAATTTTCATTTTTTGACCAAAACGACAGGACCGGAGCTGATAAAAATGTTGATATTGATGTTATTTTTTTTCTGACTGCGATTTCAAAACCATGCACCAGAATCAACTTCTTTCAATTCAGTAATGCATTTTGGATGTGTACCTTGAGTTTAAAGCAGAAAAACAGGAACTTTTAGAATTTTCATTTTTTGACCAAAACGACAGGACCGGAGCTGATAAAAATGTTGATATTGATGTTATTTTTTTTCTGACTGCGATTTCAAAACCATGCACCAGAATCAACTTCTTTCAACTCAGTAATGCATTTTGGATGTGTACCTTGAGTTTAAAGCAGAAAAACAGGAACTTTTAGAATTTTCATTTTTTGACCAAAACGACAGGACCGGAGCTGATAAAAATGTTGATATTGATGTTATTTTTTTTCTGACTGCGATTTCAAAACCATGCACCAGAATCAACTTCTTTCAACTCAGTAATGCATTTTGGATGTGTACCTTGAGTTTAAAGCAGAAAAACAGGAACTTTTAGAATTTTCATTTTTTTACCAAAACGACAGTACCGGAGCTGATAAAAATGTTGATATTGATGTTATTTTTTTTCTGACTGCGATTTCAAAACCATGCACCAGAATCAACTTCTTTCAACTCAGTAATGCATTTTGGATGTGTACCTAGAGTTTAAAGCAGAAAAACAGGAACTTTTAGAATTTTCATTTTTTGACCAAAACGACAGGTCCGGAGCTGATAAAAATGTTGATATGCATGTAATTTTTTTTCTGACTGCGGTTTCAAAACCATGCATCAGAATTTACTTCTTTCAACTCAGTAATGCATTTTGGATGTGTACCTAGAGTTTAAAGCAGAAAAACAGGAACTTTTAGAATTTTCATTTTTTGACCAAAACGACAGGACCGGAGCTGATAAAAATGTTGATATGGATGTTATTTTTTTTCTGACTGCGATTTCAAAACCATGCACCAGAATTCACTTCTTTCAACTCAGTAATGCATTTTGGATGTGTACCTAGAGTTTAAAGCAGAAAAACAGGAACTTTTCGAATTTTCATTTTTTGACCAAAACGACAGGTCCGGAGCTGATAAAAATGTTGATATTGATGTATTTTTTTTTCTGACTGCGGTTTCAAAACCATGCACCAGAATTCACTTCTTTCAACTCAGTAATGCATTTTGGATGTGTACCTAGAGTTTAAAGCAGAAAAACAGGAACTTTTAGAATTTTCATTTTTTGACCAAAACGACAGGACCGGAGCTGATAAAAATGTTGATATGGATGTTATTTTTTTTCTGACTGCGATTTCAAAACCATGCACCAGAATCAACTTCTTTCAACTCAGTAATGCATTTTGGATGTGTACCTTGAGTTTAAAGCAGAAAAACAGGAACTTTTAGAATTTTCATTTTTTGACCAAAACGACAGTACCGGAGCTGATAAAAATGTTGATATTGATGTTATTTTTTTTCTGACTGCGATTTCAAAACCATGCACCAGAATCAACTTCTTTCAACTCAGTAATGCATTTTGGATGTGTACCTTGAGTTTAAAGCAGAAAAACAGGAACTTTTAGAATTTTCATTTTTTGACCAAAACGACAGGTCCGGAGCTGATAAAAATGTTGATATTGATGTAATTTTTTTTCTGACTGTGGTTTCAAAACCATGCACCAGAATCAACTTCTTTCAACTCAGTAATGCATTTTGGATGTGTACCTAGAGTTTAAAGCAGAAAAACAGGAACTTTTAGAATTTTCATTTTTTGACCAAAACGACAGGACCGGAGCTGATAAAAATGTTGATATGGATGTAATTTTTTTCTGACTGCGGTTTCAAAACCATGCACCAGAATCAACTTCTTTCAACTCAGTAATGCATTTTGGATGTGTACCTAGAGTTTAAAGCAGAAAAACAGGAACTTTTAGAATTTTCATTTGTTGACCAAAACGACAGGACCGGAGCTGATAAAAATGTTGATATGGATGTTCTTTTTTTTCTGACTGCGATTTCAAAACCATGCACCAGAATTCACTTCTTTCAACTCAGTAATGCATTTTGGATGTGTACCTAGAGTTTAAAGCAGAAAAACAGGAACTTTTAGAATTTTCATTTTTTGACCAAAACGACAGGACCGGAGCTGATAAAAATGTTGATATTGATGTTATTTTTTTTCTGACTGCGATTTCAAAACCATGCACCAGAATCAACTTCTTTCAACTCAGTAATGCATTTTGGATGTGTACCTTGAGTTTAAAGCAGAAAAACAGGAACTTTTAGAATTTTCATTTTTTGACCAAAACGACAGGACCGGAGCTGATAAAAATGTTGATATGGATGTAATTTTTTTCTGACTGCGATTTCAAAACCATGCACCAGAATCAACTTCTTTCAACTCAGTAATGCATTTTGGATGTGTACCTAGAGTTTAAAGCAGAAAAACAGGAACTTTTAGAATTTTCATTTTTTGACCAAAACGACAGGACCGGAGCTGATAAAAATGTTGATATTGATGTTATTTTTTTTCTGACTGCGATTTCAAAACCATGCACCAGAATCAACTTCTTTCAACTCAGTAATGCATTTTGGATGTGTACCTTGAGTTTAAAGCAGAAAAACATTAACTTTTAGAATTTTCATTTTTTGACCAAAACGACAGGTCCGGAGATGATAAAAATGTTGATATTGATGTATTTTTTTTTCTGACTGCGGTTTCAAAACCATGCACCATATTTAACTTCTTTCAACCCAGTAATGCATTTTGGATGTGTACCTAGAGTTTAAAGCAGAAAAACAGGAACTTTTCGAATTTTCATTTTTTGACCAAAACGACAGGACCGGAGCTGATAAAAATGTTGATATGGCTCTTATTTTTTTTCTGACTGCGGTTTCAAAACCATGCACCAGAATCAACTTCTTTCAACTCAGTAATGCATTTTGGATGTGTACCTAGAGTTTAAAGCAGAAAAACAGGAACTTTTCGAATTTTCATTTTTTGACCAAAACGACAGGACCGGAGCTGATAAAAATGTTGATATGGATGTTATTTTTTTTCTGACTGCGATTTCAAAACCATGCACCAGAATTCACTTCTTTCAACTCAGTAATGCATTTTGGATGTGTGCCTAGAGTTTAAAGCAGAAAAACAGGAACTTTTAGAATTTTCATTTTTTGACCAAAACGACAGGACCGGAGCTGATAAAAATGTTGATATGGATGTTATTTTTTTCCTGACTGCGATTTCAAAACCATGCACCAGAATTCACTTCTTTCAACTCAGTAATGCATTTTGGATGTGTACCTAGAGTTTAAAGCAGAAAAACAGGAACTTTTAGAATTTTCATTTTTTGACCAAAACGACAGGACCGGAGCTGATAAAAATGTTGATATTGATGTTATTTTTTTTCTGACTGCGATTTCAAAACCATGCACCAGAATCAACTTCTTTCAACTCAGTAATGCATTTTGGATGTGTACCTTGAGTTTAAAGCAGAAAAACAGGAACTTTTAGAATTTTCATTTTTTGACCAAAACGACAGGACCGGAGCTGATAAAAATGTTGATATGGATGTAATTTTTTTCTGACTGCGGTTTCAAAACCATGCACCAGAATCAACTTCTTTCAACTCAGTAATGCATTTTGGATGTGTACCTAGAGTTTAAAGCAGAAAAACAGGAACTTTTAGAATTTTCATTTGTTGACCAAAACGACAGGACCGGAGCTGATAAAAATGTTGATATGGATGTTCTTTTTTTTCTGACTGCGATTTCAAAACCATGCACCAGAATCAACTTCTTTCAACTCAGTAATGCATTTTGGATGTGTACCTTGAGTTTAAAGCAGAAAAACAGGAACTTTTAGAATTTTCATTTTTTGACCAAAACGACAGGACTGGAGCTGATAAAAATGTTGATATTGATGTTATTTTTTTTCTGACTGCGATTTCAAAACCATGCACCAGAATCAACTTCTTTCAACTCAGTAATGCATTTTGGATGTGTACCTTGAGTTTAAAGCAGAAAAACAGGAACTTTTAGAATTTTCATTTTTTGACCAAAACGACAGTACCGGAGCTGATAAAAATGTTGATATTGATGTTATTTTTTTTCTGACTGCGATTTCAAAACCATGCACCAGAATCAACTTCTTTCAACTCAGTAATGCATTTTAGATGTGTACCTTGAGTTTGAAGCAGAAAAACAGGAACTTTTAGAATTTTCATTTTTCACCAAAACGACAGGTCCGGAGCTGATAAAAATGTTGATATTGATGTAATTTTTTTTCTGACTGCGATTTCAAAACCATGCACCAGAATTCACTTCTTTCAACTCAGTAATGCATTTTAGATGTGTACCTAGAGTTTAAAGCAGAAAAACAGGAACTTTTAGAATTTTCATTTTTTGACCAAAACGACAGGTCCGGAGCTGATAAAAATGTTGATATGCATGACATTTTTTTCTGACTGCGGTTTCAAAACCATGCATCAGAATTCACTTCTTTCAACTCAGTAATGCATTTTGGATGTGTACCTAGAGTTTAAAGCAGAAAAACAGGAACTTTTAGAATTTTCATTTTTTGACCAAAACGACAGGTCCGGAGCTGATAAAAATGTTAATATGGATGTTATTTTTTTTCTGACTGCGATTTCAAAACCATGCACCAGAATTCACTTCTTTCAACTCAGTAATGCATTTTGGATGTGTACCTAGAGTTTAAAGCAGAAAAACAGGAACTTTTAGAATTTTCATTTTTTGACCAAAACGACAGGTCCGGAGCTGATAAAAATGTTGATATTGATGTATTTTTTTTTCTGACTGCGGTTTCAAAACCATGCACCAGAATTCACTTCTTTCAACTCAGTAATGCATTTCGGATGTGTACCTAGAGTTTAAAGCAGAAAAACAGGAACTTTTAGAATTTTCATTTTTTGACCAAAACGACAGGACCGGAGCTGATAAAAATGTTGATATGGATGTTATTTTTTTTCTGACTGCGATTTCAAAACCATGCACCAGAATCAACTTCTTTCAACTCAGTAATGCATTTTGGATGTGTACCTTGAGTTTAAAGCAGAAAAACAGGAACTTTTAGAATTTTCATTTTTTGACCAAAACGACAGGTCCGGAGCTGATAAAAATGTTGATATTGATGTAATTTTTTTTCTGACTGCGGTTTCAAAACCATGCACCAGAATCAACTTCTTTCAACTCAGTAATGCATTTTGGATGTGTACCTTGAGTTTAAAGCAGAAAAACAGGAACTTTTAGAATTTTCATTTTTTGATCAAAACGACAGTACCGGAGCTGATAAAAATGTTGATATTGATGTTATTTTTTTTCTGACTGCGATTTCAAAACCATGCACCAGAATCAACTTCTTTCAACTCAGTAATGCATTTTGGATGTGTACCTTGAGTTTAAAGCAGAAAAACAGGAACTTTTAGAATTTTCATTTTTTGACCAAAACGACAGGTCCGGAGCTGATAAAAATGTTGATATTGATGTAATTTTTTTTCTGACTGTGGTTTCAAAACCATGCACCAGAATCAACTTCTTTCAACTCAGTAATGCATTTTGGATGTGTACCTAGAGTTTAAAGCAGAAAAACAGGAACTTTTAGAATTTTCATTTGTTGACCAAAACGACAGGACCGGAGCTGATAAAAATGTTGATATGGATGTTCTTTTTTTTCTGACTGCGATTTCAAAACCATGCACCAGAATTCACTTCTTTCAACTCAGTAATGCATTTTGGATGTGTACCTAGAGTTTAAAGCAGAAAAACAGGAACTTTTCGAATTTTCATTTTTTGACCAAAACGACAGGACCGGAGCTGATAAAAATGTTGATATGGCTCTTATTTTTTTTCTGACTGCGGTTTCAAAACCATGCACCAGAATCAACTTCTTTCAACTCAGTAATGCATTTTGGATGTGTACCTAGAGTTTAAAGCAGAAAAACAGGAACTTTTCGAATTTTCATTTTTTGACCAAAACGACAGGACCGGAGCTGATAAAAATGTTGATATGGATGTTATTTTTTTTCTGACTGCGATTTCAAAACCATGCACCAGAATCAACTTCTTTCAACTCAGTAATGCATTTTGGATGTGTGCCTAGAGTTTAAAGCAGAAAAACAGGAACTTTTAGAATTTTCATTTTTTGACCAAAACGACAGGACCGGAGCTGATAAAAATGTTGATATGGATGTTATTTTTTTCCTGACTGCGATTTTAAAACCATGCACCAGAATCAACTTCTTTCAACTCAGTAATGCATTTTGGATGTGTACCTAGAGTTTAAAGCAGAAAAACAGGAACTTTTAGAATTTTCATTTTGTGACCAAAACGACAGGACCGGAGCTGATAAAAATGTTGATATGGATGTTCTTTTTTTTCTGACTGCGATTTCAAAACCATGCACCAGAATCAACTTCTTTCAACTCAGTAATGCATTTTGGATGTGTACCTTGAGTTTAAAGCAGAAAAACAGGAACTTTTAGAATTTTCATTTTTTGACCAAAACGACAGTATCGGAGCTGATAAAAATGTTGATATTGATGTTATTTTTTTTCTGACTGCGATTTCAAAACCATGCACCAGAATCAACTTCTTTCAACTCAGTAATGCATTTTGGATGTGTACCTTGAGTTTAAAGCAGAAAAACAGGAACTTTTAGAATTTTCATTTTTTGACCAAAACGACAGGTCCGGAGCTGATAAAAATGTTGATATTGATGTAATTTTTTTTCTGACTGCGATTTCAAAACCATGCACCAGAATTCACTTCTTTCAACTCAGTAATGCATTTTGGATGTGTACCTAGAGTTTAAAGCAGAAAAACAGGAACTTTTAGAATTTTCATTTTTTGACCAAAACGACAGGTCCGGAGCTGATAAAAATGTTGATATGCATGAAATTTTTTTCTGACTGCGGTTTCAAAACCATGCATCAGAATTCACTTCTTTCAACTCAGTAATGCATTTTGGATGTGTACCTAGAGTTTAAAGCAGAAAAACAGGAACTTTTAGAATTTTCATTTTTTGACCAAAATGACAGGTCCGGAGCTGATAAAAATGTTGATATTGATGTATTTTTTTTCTGACTGCGGTTTCAAAACCATGCACCAGAATTCACTTCTTTCAACTCAGTAATGCATTTTGGATGTGTACCTAGAGTTTAAAGCAGAAAAACAGGAACTTTTAGAATTTTCATTTTTTGACCAAAACGACAGGTCCGGAGCTGATAAAAATGTTGATATGCATGAAAAAAATTTTCTGACTGCGGTTTCAAAACCATGCATCAGAATTCACTTCTTTCAACTCAGTAATGCATTTTGGATGTGTACCTAGAGTTTAAAGCAGAAAAACAGGAACTTTTAGAATTTTCATTTTTTGACCAAAACGACAGGTCCGGAGCTGATAAAAATGTTGATATGGATGTTATTTTTTTTCTGACTGCGATTTCAAAACCATGCACCAGAATTCACTTCTTTCAACTCAGTAATGCATTTTGGATGTGTACCTAGAGTTTAAAGCAGAAAAACAGGAACTTTTAGAATTTTCATTTTTTGACCAAAACGACAGGTCCGGAGCTGATAAAAATGTTGATATTGATGTATTTTTTTTTCTGACTGCGGTTTCAAAACCATGCACCAGAATTCACTTCTTTCAACTCAGTAATGCATTTTGGATGTGTACCTAGAGTTTAAAGCAGAAAAACAGGAACTTTTAGAATTTTCATTTTTTGATCAAAACGACAGGACCGGAGCTGATAAAAATGTTGATATGGATGTTATTTTTTTTCTGACTGCGATTTCAAAACCATGCACCAGAATTCACTTCTTTCAACTCAGTAATGCATTTTGGATGTGTACCTAGAGTTTAAAGCAGAAAAACAGGAACTTTTAGAATTTTCATTTTTTGACCAAAACGACAGGTCCGGAGCTGATAAAAATGTTGATATTGATGTATTTTTTTTTCTGACTGCGGTTTCAAAACCATGCACCAGAATTCACTTCTTTCAACTCAGTAATGCATTTTGGATGTGTGCCTAGAGTTTAAAGCAGAAAAACAGGAACTTTTAGAATTTTCATTTTTTGACCAAAACGACAGGACCGGAGCTGATAAAAATGTTGATATGGATGTTATTTTTTTTCTGACTGCGATTTCAAAACCATGCCTCAGAATTCACTTCTTTCAACTCAGTAATGCATTTTGGATGTGTACCTAGAGTTTAAAGCAGAAAAACAGGAACTTTTAGAATTTTCATTTTTTGACCAAAACGACAGGACCGGAGCTGATAAAAATGTTGATATGGATGTTATTTTTTTCCTGACTGCGATTTCAAAACCATGCACCAGAATTCACTTCTTTCAACTCAGTAATGCATTTTGGATGTGTACCTAGAGTTTAAAGCAGAAAAACAGGAACTTTTAGAATTTTCATTTTTTGACCAAAACGACAGGTCCGGAGCTGATAAAAATGTTGATATTGATGTATTTTTTTTTCTGACTGCGGTTTCAAAACCATGCACCAGAATTCACTTCTTTCAACTCAGTAATGCATTTTGGATGTGTGCCTAGAGTTTAAAGCAGAAAAACAGGAACTTTTAGAATTTTCATTTTTTGACCAAAACGACAGGACCGGAGCTGATAAAAATGTTGATATGGATGTTATTTTTTTTCTGACTGCGATTTCAAAACCATGCCTCAGAATTCACTTCTTTCAACTCAGTAATGCATTTTGGATGTGTACCTAGAGTTTAAAGCAGAAAAACAGGAACTTTTAGAATTTTCATTTTTTGACCAAAACGACAGGACCGGAGCTGATAAAAATGTTGATATGGATGTTATTTTTTTCCTGACTGCGATTTCAAAACCATGCACCAGAATTCACTTCTTTCAACTCAGTAATGCATTTTGGATGTGTACCTAGAGTTTAAAGCAGAAAAACAGGAACTTTTCGAATTTTCATTTTTTGACCAAAACGACAGGACCGGAGCTGATAAAAATGTTGATATGGCTCTTATTTTTTTTCTGACTGCGGTTTCAAAACCATGCACCAGAATCAACTTCTTTCAACTCAGTAATGCATTTTGGATGTGTACCTAGAGTTTAAAGCAGAAAAACAGGAACTTTTCGAATTTTCATTTTTTGACCAAAACGACAGGACCGGAGCTGATAAAAATGTTGATATGGATGTTATTTTTTTTCTGACTGCGATTTCAAAACCATGCACCAGAATTCACTTCTTTCAACTCAGTAATGCATTTTGGATGTGTGCCTAGAGTTTAAAGCAGAAAAACAGGAACTTTTAGAATTTTCATTTTTTGACCAAAACGACAGGACCGGAGCTGATAAAAATGTTGATATTGATGTTATTTTTTTTCTGACTGCGATTTCAAAACCATGCACCAGAATCAACTTCTTTCAACTCAGTAATGCATTTTGGATGTGTACCTTGAGTTTAAAGCAGAAAAACAGGAACTTTTAGAATTTTCATTTTTTGACCAAAACGACAGGTCCGGAGCTGATAAAAATGTTGATATTGATGTAATTTTTTTTCTGACTGCGGTTTCAAAACCATGCACCAGAATCAACTTCTTTCAACTCAGTAATGCATTTTGGATGTGTACCTAGAGTTTAAAGCAGAAAAACAGGAACTTTTAGAATTTTCATTTTTTGACCAAAACGACAGGACCGGAGCTGATAAAAATGTTGATATTGATGTTATTTTTTTTCTGACTGCGATTTCAAAACCATGCACCAGAATCAACTTCTTTCAACTCAGTAATGCATTTTGGATGTGTACCTTGAGTTTAAAGCAGAAAAACATTAACTTTTAGAATTTTCATTTTTTGACCAAAACGACAGGTCCGGAGATGATAAAAATGTTGATATTGATGTATTTTTTTTTCTGACTGCGGTTTCAAAACCATGCACCATAATCAACTTCTTTCAACCCAGTAATGCATTTTGGATGTGTACCTAGAGTTTAAAGCAGAAAAACAGGAACTTTTCGAATTTTCATTTTTTGACCAAAACGACAGGACCGGAGCTGATAAAATGTTGATATGGATGTTATTTTTTTTCTGACTGTGATTTCAAAACCATGCACCAGAATTCACTTCTTTCAACTCAGTAATGCATTTTGGATGTGTGCCTAGAGTTTAAAGCAGAAAAACAGGAACTTTTAGAATTTTCATTTTTTGACCAAAACGACAGGACCGGAGCTGATAAAAATGTTGATATGGATGTTATTTTTTTCCTGACTGCGATTTCAAAACCATGCACCAGAATTCACTTCTTTCAACTCAGTAATGCATTTTGGATGTGTACCTAGAGTTTAAAGCAGAAAAACAGGAATTTTTAGAATTTTCATTTTTTGACCAAAACGACAGGACCGGAGCTGATAAAAATGTTGATATTGATGTTATTTTTTTTTCTGACTGCGATTTCAAAACCATGCACCAGAATCAACTTCTTTCAACTCAGTAATGCATTTTGGATGTGTACCTTGAGTTTAAAGCAGAAAAACAGGAACTTTTAGAATTTTCATTTTTTGACCAAAACGACAGGTCCGGAGCTGATAAAAATGTTGATATTGATGTAATTTTTTTTCTGACTGCGGTTTCAAAACCATGCACCAGAATCAACTTCTTTCAACTCAGTAATGCATTTTGGATGTGTACCTAGAGTTTAAAGCAGAAAAACAGGAACTTTTAGAATTTTCATTTTTTGACCAAAACGACAGGACCGGAGCTGATAAAAATGTTGATATGGATGTAATTTTTTTCTGACTGCGGTTTCAAAACCATGCACCAGAATCAACTTCTTTCAACTCAGTAATGCATTTTGGATGTGTAATTAGAGTTTAAAGCAGAAAAACAGGAACTTTTAGAATTTTCATTTGTTGACCAAAACGACAGGACCGGAGCTGATAAAAATGTTGATATGGATGTTCTTTTTTTTCTGACTGCGATTTCAAAACCATGCACCAGAATCAACTTCTTTCAACTCAGTAATGCATTTTGGATGTGTACCTTGAGTTTAAAGCAGAAAAACAGGAACTTTTAGAATTTTCATTTTTTGACCAAAACGACAGGACTGGAGCTGATAAAAATGTTGATATTGATGTTATTTTTTTTCTGACTGCGATTTCAAAACCATGCACCAGAATCAACTTCTTTCAACTCAGTAATGCATTTTGGATGTGTACCTTGAGTTTAAATCAGAAAAACAGGAACTTTTAGAATTTTCATTTTTTGACCAAAACGACAGTACCGGAGCTGATAAAAATGTTGATATTGATGTTATTTTTTTTCTGACTGCGATTTCAAAACCATGCACCAGAATCAACTTCTTTCAACTCAGTAATGCATTTTAGATGTGTACCTTGAGTTTAAAGCAGAAAAACAGGAACTTTTAGAATTTTCATTTTTTGACCAAAACGACAGGTCCGGAGCTGATAAAAATGTTGATATGCATGAAATTTTTTTCTGACTGCGGTTTCAAAACCATGCATCAGAATTCACTTCTTTCAACTCAGTAATGCATTTTGGATGTGTACCTAGAGTTTAAAGCAGAAAAACAGGAACTTTTAGAATTTTCATTTTTTGACCAAAACGACAGGTCCGGAGCTGATAAAAATGTTGATATTGATGTATTTTTTTTTCTGACTGCGGTTTCAAAACCATGCACCAGAATTCACTTCTTTCAACTCAGTAATGCATTTTGGATGTGTACCTAGAGTTTAAAGCAGAAAAACAGGAACTTTTAGAATTTTCATTTTTTGACCAAAACGACAGGTCCGGAGCTGATAAAAATGTTGATATGCATGAAAAAAATTTTCTGACTGCGGTTTCAAAACCATGCATCAGAATTCACTTCTTTCAACTCAGTAATGCATTTTGGATGTGTACCTAGAGTTTAAAGCAGAAAAACAGGAACTTTTAGAATTTTCATTTTTTGACCAAAACGACAGGTCCGGAGCTGATAAAAATGTTGATATGGATGTTATTTTTTTTCTGACTGCGATTTCAAAACCATGCACCAGAATTCACTTCTTTCAACTCAGTAATGCATTTTGGATGTGTACCTAGAGTTTAAAGCAGAAAAACAGGAACTTTTCGAATTTTCATTTTTTGACCAAAATGACAGGTCCGGAGCTGATAAAAATGTTGATATTGATGTATTTTTTTTTCTGACTGCGGTTTCAAAACCATGCACCAGAATTCACTTCTTTCAACTCAGTAATGCATTTTGGATGTGTACCTAGAGTTTAAAGCAGAAAAACAGGAACTTTTAGAATTTTCATTTTTTGACCAAAACGACAGGACCGGAGCTGATAAAAATGTTGATATGGATGTAATTTTTTTCTGACTGCGGTTTCAAAACCATGCACCAGAATCAACTTCTTTCAACTCAGTAATGCATTTTGGATGTGTACCTAGAGTTTAAAGCAGAAAAACAGAAACTTTTAGAATTTTCATTTTTTGACCAAAACGACAGGACCGGAGCTGATAAAAATGTTGATATGGATGTAATTTTTTTCTGACTGCGGTTTCAAAACCATGCACCAGAATCAACTTCTTTCAACTCAGTAATGCATTTTGGATGTGTACCTAGAGTTTAAAGCAGAAAAACAGGAACTTTTAGAATTTTCATTTGTTGACCAAAACGACAGGACCGGAGCTGATAAAAATGTTGATATGGATGTTCTTTTTTTTCTGACTGCGATTTCAAAACCATGCACCAGAATTCACTTCTTTCAACTCAGTAATGCATTTTGGATGTGTACCTAGAGTTTAAAGCAGAAAAACAGGAACTTTTAGAATTTTCATTTTTTGACCAAAACGACAGGACCGGAGCTGATAAAAATGTTGATATTGATGTTATTTTTTTTCTGACTGCGATTTCAAAACCATGCACCAGAATCAACTTCTTTCAACTCAGTAATGCATTTTGGATGTGTACCTTGAGTTTAAAGCAGAAAAACAGGAACTTTTAGAATTTTCATTTTTTGACCAAAACGACAGGACAGGAGCTGATAAAAATGTTGATATTGATGTTATTTTTTTTCTGACTGCGATTTCAAAACCATGCACCAGAATCAACTTCTTTCAACTCAGTAATGCATTTTGGATGTGTACCTTGAGTTTAAAGCAGAAAAACAGGAACTTTTAGAATTTTCATTTTTTGACCAAAACGACAGGACCGGAGCTGATAAAAATGTTGATATTGATGTTATTTTTTTTCTGACTGCGATTTCAAAACCATGCACCAGAATCAACTTCTTTCAACTCAGTAATGCATTTTGGATGTGTACCTTGAGTTTAAAGCAGAAAAACAGGAACTTTTAGAATTTTCATTTTTTGACCAAAACGACAGTACCGAAGCTGATAAAAATGTTGATATTGATGTTATTTTTTTTCTGACTGTGATTTCAAAACCATGCACCAGAATCAACTTCTTTCAACTCAGTAATGCATTTTGGATGTGTACCTTGAGTTTAAAGCAGAAAAACAGGAACTTTTAGAATTTTCATTTTTTGACCAAAACGACAGTACCGGAGCTGATAAAAATGTTGATATTGATGTTATTTTTTTTCTGACTGCGATTTCAAAACCATGCACCAGAATCAACTTCTTTCAACTCAGTAATGCATTTTGGATGTGTACCTAGAGTTTAAAGCAGAAAAACAGGAACTTTTAGAATTTCCATTTTTTGACCAAAACGACAGGACCGGAGCTGATAAAAATGTTGATATTGATGTTATTTTTTTCTGACTGCGATTTCAAAACCATGCACCAGAATCAACTTCTTTCAACTCAGTAATGCATTTTGGATGTGTACCTTGAGTTTAAAGCAGAAAAACAGGAACTTTTAGAATTTTCATTTTTTGACCAAAACGACAGGTCCGGAGCTGATAAAAATGTTAATATTGATGTAATTTTTTTTCTGACTGCGGTTTCAAAACCATGCACCAGAATCAACTTCTTTCAACTCAGTAATGCATTTTGGATGTGTACCTAGAGTTTAAAGCAGAAAAACAGGAACTTTTCGAATTTTCATTTTTTGACCAAAACGACAGGACCGGAGCTGATAAAAATGTTGATATGGATGTTATTTTTTTTCTGACTGCGATTTCAAAACCATGCACCAGAATTCACTTCTTTCAACTCAGTAATGCATTTTGGATGTGTGCCTAGAGTTTAAAGCAGAAAAACAGGAACTTTTAGAATTTTCATTTTTTGACCAAAACGACAGGACCGGAGCTGATAAAAATGTTGATATGGATGTTATTTTTTTCCTGACTGCGATTTCAAAACCATGCACCAGAATTCACTTCTTTCAACTCAGTAATGCATTTTGGATGTGTACCTAGAGTTTAAAGCAGAAAAACAGGAACTTTTAGAATTTCCATTTTTTGACCAAAACGACAGGACCGGAGCTGATAAAAATGTTGATATTGATGTTATTTTTTTTCTGACTGCGATTTCAAAACCATGCACCAGAATCAACTTCTTTCAACTCAGTAATGCATTTTGGATGTGTACCTTGAGTTTAAAGCAGAAAAACAGGAACTTTTAGAATTTTCATTTTTTGACCAAAACGACAGGTCCGGAGCTGATAAAAATGTTGATATTGATGTAATTTTTTTTCTGACTGCGGTTTCAAAACCATGCACCAGAATCAACTTCTTTCAACTCAGTAATGCATTTTGGATGTGTACCTAGAGTTTAAAGCAGAAAAACAGAAACTTTTAGAATTTTCATTTTTTGACCAAAACGACAGGACCGGAGCTGATAAAAATGTTGATATGGATGTAATTTTTTTCTGACTGCGGTTTCAAAACCATGCACCAGAATCAACTTTTTTCAACTCAGTAATGCATTTTGGATGTGTACCTAGAGTTTAAAGCAGAAAAACAGGAACTTTTAGAATTTTCATTTTTTGACCAAAACGACAGGACCGGAGCTGATAAAAATGTTGATATTGATGTTATTTTTTTTCTGACTGCGATTTCAAAACCATGCACCAGAATCAACTTCTTTCAACTCAGTAATGCATTTTGGATGTGTACCTTGAGTTTAAAGCAGAAAAACATTAACTTTTAGAATTTTCATTTTTTGACCAAAACGACAGGTCCGGAGATGATAAAAATGTTGATATTGATGTATTTTTTTTTCTGACTGCGGTTTCAAAACCATGCACCATATTTAACTTCTTTCAACCCAGTAATGCATTTTGGATGTGTACCTAGAGTTTAAAGCAGAAAAACAGGAACTTTTCGAATTTTCATTTTTTGACCAAAACGACAGGACCGGAGCTGATAAAAATGTTGATATGGCTCTTATTTTTTTTCTGACTGCGGTTTCAAAACCATGCACCAGAATCAACTTCTTTCAACTCAGTAATGCATTTTGGATGTGTACCTAGAGTTTAAAGCAGAAAAACAGGAACTTTTCGAATTTTCATTTTTTGACCAAAACGACAGGACCGGAGCTGATAAAAATGTTGATATGGATGTTATTTTTTTTCTGACTGCGATTTCAAAACCATGCACCAGAATTCACTTCTTTCAACTCAGTAATGCATTTTGGATGTGTGCCTAGAGTTTAAAGCAGAAAAACAGGAACTTTTAGAATTTTCATTTTTTGACCAAAACGACAGGACCGGAGCTGATAAAAATGTTGATATGGATGTTATTTTTTTCCTGACTGCGATTTCAAAACCATGCACCAGAATTCACTTCTTTCAACTCAGTAATGCATTTTGGATGTGTACCTAGAGTTTAAAGCAGAAAAACAGGAACTTTTAGAATTTTCATTTTTTGACCAAAACGACAGGACCGGAGCTGATAAAAATGTTGATATTGATGTTATTTTTTTTCTGACTGCGATTTCAAAACCATGCACCAGAATCAACTTCTTTCAACTCAGTAATGCATTTTGGATGTGTACCTTGAGTTTAAAGCAGAAAAACAGGAACTTTTAGAATTTTCATTTTTTGACCAAAACGACAGGACCGGAGCTGATAAAAATGTTGATATGGATGTAATTTTTTTCTGACTGCGGTTTCAAAACCATGCACCAGAATCAACTTCTTTCAACTCAGTAATGCATTTTGGATGTGTACCTAGAGTTTAAAGCAGAAAAACAGGAACTTTTAGAATTTTCATTTGTTGACCAAAACGACAGGACCGGAGCTGATAAAAATGTTGATATGGATGTTCTTTTTTTTCTGACTGCGATTTCAAAACCATGCACCAGAATCAACTTCTTTCAACTCAGTAATGCATTTTGGATGTGTACCTTGAGTTTAAAGCAGAAAAACAGGAACTTTTAGAATTTTCATTTTTTGACCAAAACGACAGGACTGGAGCTGATAAAAATGTTGATATTGATGTTATTTTTTTTCTGACTGCGATTTCAAAACCATGCACCAGAATCAACTTCTTTCAACTCAGTAATGCATTTTGGATGTGTACCTTGAGTTTAAAGCAGAAAAACAGGAACTTTTAGAATTTTCATTTTTTGACCAAAACGACAGTACCGGAGCTGATAAAAATGTTGATATTGATGTTATTTTTTTTCTGACTGCGATTTCAAAACCATGCACCAGAATCAACTTCTTTCAACTCAGTAATGCATTTTAGATGTGTACCTTGAGTTTGAAGCAGAAAAACAGGAACTTTTAGAATTTTCATTTTTTGACCAAAACGACAGGTCCGGAGCTGATAAAAATGTTGATATTGATGTAATTTTTTTTCTGACTGCGATTTCAAAACCATGCACCAGAATTCACTTCTTTCAACTCAGTAATGCATTTTAGATGTGTACCTAGAGTTTAAAGCAGAAAAACAGGAACTTTTAGAATTTTCATTTTTTGACCAAAACGACAGGTCCGGAGCTGATAAAAATGTTGATATGCATGAAATTTTTTTCTGACTGCGGTTTCAAAACCATGCATCAGAATTCACTTCTTTCAACTCAGTAATGCATTTTGGATGTGTACCTAGAGTTTAAAGCAGAAAAACAGGAACTTTTAGAATTTTCATTTTTTGACCAAAACGACAGGTCCGGAGCTGATAAAAATGTTGATATTGATGTATTTTTTTTTCTGACTGCGGTTTCAAAACCATGCACCAGAATTCACTTCTTTCAACTCAGGTAATGCATTTTGGATGTGTACCTAGAGTTTAAAGCAGAAAAACAGGAACTTTTAGAATTTTCATTTTTTGACCAAAACGACAGGTCCGGAGCTGATAAAAATGTTGATATGCATGAAAAAAATTTTCTGACTGCGGTTTCAAAACCATGCATCAGAATTCACTTCTTTCAACTCAGTAATGCATTTTGGATGTGTACCTAGAGTTTAAAGCAGAAAAACAGGAACTTTTAGAATTTTCATTTTTTGACCAAAACGACAGGTCCGGAGCTGATAAAAATGTTGATATGGATGTTATTTTTTTTCTGACTGCGATTTCAAAACCATGCACCAGAATTCACTTCTTTCAACTCAGTAATGCATTTTGGATGTGTACCTAGAGTTTAAAGCAGAAAAACAGGAACTTTTAGAATTTTCATTTTTTGACCAAAACGACAGGTCCGGAGCTGATAAAAATGTTGATATTGATGTATTTTTTTTTCTGACTGCGGTTTCAAAACCATGCACCAGAATTCACTTCTTTCAACTCAGTAATGCATTTCGGATGTGTACCTAGAGTTTAAAGCAGAAAAACAGGAACTTTTAGAATTTTCATTTTTTGACCAAAACGACAGGACCGGAGCTGATAAAAATGTTGATATGGATGTTATTTTTTTTCTGACTGCGATTTCAAAACCATGCACCAGAATCAACTTCTTTCAACTCAGTAATGCATTTTGGATGTGTACCTTGAGTTTAAAGCAGAAAAACAGGAACTTTTAGAATTTTCATTTTTTGACCAAAACGACAGGTCCGGAGCTGATAAAAATGTTGATATTGATGTAATTTTTTTTCTGACTGCGGTTTCAAAACCATGCACCAGAATCAACTTCTTTCAACTCAGTAATGCATTTTGGATGTGTACCTTGAGTTTAAAGCAGAAAAACAGGAACTTTTAGAATTTTCATTTTTTGATCAAAACGACAGTACCGGAGCTGATAAAAATGTTGATATTGATGTTATTTTTTTTCTGACTGCGATTTCAAAACCATGCACCAGAATCAACTTCTTTCAACTCAGTAATGCATTTTGGATGTGTACCTTGAGTTTAAAGCAGAAAAACAGGAACTTTTAGAATTTTCATTTTTTGACCAAAACGACAGGTCCGGAGCTGATAAAAATGTTGATATTGATGTAATTTTTTTTCTGACTGTGGTTTCAAAACCATGCACCAGAATCAACTTCTTTCAACTCAGTAATGCATTTTGGATGTGTACCTAGAGTTTAAAGCAGAAAAACAGGAACTTTTAGAATTTTCATTTGTTGACCAAAACGACAGGACCGGAGCTGATAAAAATGTTGATATGGATGTTCTTTTTTTTCTGACTGCGATTTCAAAACCATGCACCAGAATTCACTTCTTTCAACTCAGTAATGCATTTTGGATGTGTACCTAGAGTTTAAAGCAGAAAAACAGGAACTTTTCGAATTTTCATTTTTTGACCAAAACGACAGGACCGGAGCTGATAAAAATGTTGATATGGCTCTTATTTTTTTTCTGACTGCGGTTTCAAAACCATGCACCAGAATCAACTTCTTTCAACTCAGTAATGCATTTTGGATGTGTACCTAGAGTTTAAAGCAGAAAAACAGGAACTTTTCGAATTTTCATTTTTTGACCAAAACGACAGGACCGGAGCTGATAAAAATGTTGATATGGATGTTATTTTTTTTCTGACTGCGATTTCAAAACCATGCACCAGAATCAACTTCTTTCAACTCAGTAATGCATTTTGGATGTGTGCCTAGAGTTTAAAGCAGAAAAACAGGAACTTTTAGAATTTTCATTTTTTGACCAAAACGACAGGACCGGAGCTGATAAAAATGTTGATATGGATGTTATTTTTTTCCTGACTGCGATTTTAAAACCATGCACCAGAATCAACTTCTTTCAACTCAGTAATGCATTTTGGATGTGTACCTAGAGTTTAAAGCAGAAAAACAGGAACTTTTAGAATTTTCATTTTGTGACCAAAACGACAGGACCGGAGCTGATAAAAATGTTGATATGGATGTTCTTTTTTTTCTGACTGCGATTTCAAAACCATGCACCAGAATCAACTTCTTTCAACTCAGTAATGCATTTTGGATGTGTACCTTGAGTTTAAAGCAGAAAAACAGGAACTTTTAGAATTTTCATTTTTTGACCAAAACGACAGTATCGGAGCTGATAAAAATGTTGATATTGATGTTATTTTTTTTCTGACTGCGATTTCAAAACCATGCACCAGAATCAACTTCTTTCAACTCAGTAATGCATTTTGGATGTGTACCTTGAGTTTAAAGCAGAAAAACAGGAACTTTTAGAATTTTCATTTTTTGACCAAAACGACAGGTCCGGAGCTGATAAAAATGTTGATATTGATGTAATTTTTTTTCTGACTGCGATTTCAAAACCATGCACCAGAATTCACTTCTTTCAACTCAGTAATGCATTTTGGATGTGTACCTAGAGTTTAAAGCAGAAAAACAGGAACTTTTAGAATTTTCATTTTTTGACCAAAACGACAGGTCCGGAGCTGATAAAAATGTTGATATGCATGAAATTTTTTTCTGACTGCGGTTTCAAAACCATGCATCAGAATTCACTTCTTTCAACTCAGTAATGCATTTTGGATGTGTACCTAGAGTTTAAAGCAGAAAAACAGGAACTTTTAGAATTTTCATTTTTTGACCAAAATGACAGGTCCGGAGCTGATAAAAATGTTGATATTGATGTATTTTTTTTCTGACTGCGGTTTCAAAACCATGCACCAGAATTCACTTCTTTCAACTCAGTAATGCATTTTGGATGTGTACCTAGAGTTTAAAGCAGAAAAACAGGAACTTTTAGAATTTTCATTTTTTGACCAAAACGACAGGTCCGGAGCTGATAAAAATGTTGATATGCATGAAAAAAAATTTCTGACTGCGGTTTCAAAACCATGCATCAGAATTCACTTCTTTCAACTCAGTAATGCATTTTGGATGTGTACCTAGAGTTTAAAGCAGAAAAACAGGAACTTTTAGAATTTTCATTTTTTGACCAAAACGACAGGTCCGGAGCTGATAAAAATGTTGATATGGATGTTATTTTTTTTCTGACTGCGATTTCAAAACCATGCACCAGAATTCACTTCTTTCAACTCAGTAATGCATTTTGGATGTGTACCTAGAGTTTAAAGCAGAAAAACAGGAACTTTTAGAATTTTCATTTTTTGACCAAAACGACAGGTCCGGAGCTGATAAAAATGTTGATATTGATGTATTTTTTTTTCTGACTGCGGTTTCAAAACCATGCACCAGAATTCACTTCTTTCAACTCAGTAATGCATTTTGGATGTGTACCTAGAGTTTAAAGCAGAAAAACAGGAACTTTTAGAATTTTCATTTTTTGACCAAAACGACAGGACCGGAGCTGATAAAAATGTTGATATGGATGTTATTTTTTTTCTGACTGCGATTTCAAAACCATGCACCAGAATCAACTTCTTTCAACTCAGTAATGCATTTTGGATGTGTACCTTGAGTTTAAAGCAGAAAAACAGGAACTTTTAGAATTTTCATTTTTTGACCAAAACGACAGGTCCGGAGCTGATAAAAATGTTGATATTGATGTAATTTTTTTTCTGACTGCGGTTTCAAAACCATGCACCAGAATCAACTTCTTTCAACTCAGTAATGCATTTTGGATGTGTACCTTGAGTTTAAAGCAGAAAAACAGGAACTTTTAGAATTTTAATTTTTTGACCAAAACGACAGTACCGGAGCTGATAAAAATGTTGATATTGATGTTATTTTTTTTCTGACTGCGATTTCAAAACCATGCACCAGAATCAACTTCTTTCAACTCAGTAATGCATTTTGGATGTGTACCTTGAGTTTAAAGCAGAAAAACAGGAACTTTTAGAATTTTCATTTTTTGACCAAAACGACAGGTCCGGAGCTGATAAAAATGTTGATATTGATGCAATTTTTTTTCTGACTGCGATTTCAAAACCATGCACCAGAATTCACTTCTTTCAACTCAGTAATGCATTTTGGATGTGTACCTAGAGTTTAAAGCAGAAAAACAGGAACTTTTAGAATTTTCATTTTTTGACCAAAACGACAGGTCCGGAGCTGATAAAAATGTTGATATTGATGTAATTTTTTTTCTGACTGTGGTTTCAAAACCATGCACCAGAATCAACTTCTTTCAACTCAGTAATGCATTTTGGATGTGTACCTAGAGTTTAAAGCAGAAAAACAGGAACTTTTAGAATTTTCATTTTTTGACCAAAACGACAGGACCGGAGCTGATAAAAATGTTGATATGGATGTAATTTTTTTCTGACTGCGGTTTCAAAACCATGCACCAGAATCAACTTCTTTCAACTCAGTAATGCATTTTGGATGTGTACCTAGAGTTTAAAGCAGAAAAACAGGAACTTTTAGAATTTTCATTTTTTGACCAAAACGACAGGTCCGGAGCTGATAAAAATGTTGATATTGATGTATTTTTTTTTCTGACTGCGGTTTCAAAACCATGCACCAGAATTCACTTCTTTCAACTCAGTAATGCATTTTGGATGTGTACCTAGAGTTTAAAGCAGAAAAACAGGAACTTTTAGAATTTTCATTTTTTGACCAAAACGACAAGACCGGAGCTGATAAAAATGTTGATATGGATGTTATTTTTTTTCTGACTGCGATTTCAAAACCATGCACCAGAATCAACTTCTTTCAACTCAGTAATGCATTTTGGATGTGTACCTTGAGTTTAAAGCAGAAAAACAGGAACTTTTAGAATTTTCATTTTTTGACCAAAACGACAGGTCCGGAGCTGATAAAAATGTTGATATTGATGTAATTTTTTTTCTGACTGCGGTTTCAAAACCATGCACCAGAATCAACTTCTTTCAACTCAGTAATGCATTTTGGATGTGTACCTTGAGTTTAAAGCAGAAAAACAGGAACTGGTACTTATGTAGTAACTGGGCTGCCGATTTTGAAATCGGGTCCATCGCATCGCATCGCACCCGACCAAATCGCATGCGATGCGATGCGATGCGATGCGATGGACCCGATTTTTCCATAGGATTCAATGTTAAAATGGACTGAGTCCATTTTAACATGGAATTCAATGGGAAAAAGGGGTCCTTTTCATACCCCTACTATCCAAGTGGGCATGGAGTTGGATATAAACCTGTGGCGAGCGTAGCGAGCCACCGAGCCCGAAGCGTGGCGAGCGTAGCGAGCCCCGCGAGGGGACACAGAATACCGTCCCCTCGCGGGGCTCGCTTCGCTCGCCACGCTTCGGGCTCGGTGGCTCGCTACGCTCGCCACAGGTTTATATCCAACTCCATGCCCACTTGGATAGTAGGGGTATGAAAAGGACCCCTTTTTCCCATTGAATTCCATGTTAAAATGGACTCAGTCCATTTTAACATTGAATCCTATGGAAAAATCGGGTCATCGCATCGCATCGCATCGCATCGTATGCGATGCGATGCGATATCGCATCGCATCGCATCTGATTGTATGCCTTAACTTAAGGCATACAATCAAAAAATCGGCAGCCCAGATACTACATAAGTACCCAGGAACTTTTAGAATTTTAATTTTTTGACCAAAACGACAGTACCGGAGCTGATAAAAATGTTGATATTGATGTTATTTTTTTTCTGACTGCGATTTCAAAACCATGCACCAGAATCAACTTCTTTCAACTCAGTAATGCATTTTGGATGTGTACCTTGAGTTTAAAGCAGAAAAACAGGAACTTTTAGAATTTTCATTTTGTGACCAAAACGACAGGACCGGAGCTGATAAAAATGTTGATATGGATGTTCTTTTTTTTCTGACTGCGATTTCAAAACCATGCACCAGAATTAACTTCTTTCAACTCAGTAATGCATTTTGGATGTGTACCTTGAGTTTAAAGCAGAAAAACAGGAACTTTTAGAATTTTCATTTTTTGACCAAAACGACAGTATCGGAGCTGATAAAAATGTTGATATTGATGTTATTTTTTTTCTGACTGCGATTTCAAAACCATGCACCAGAATCAACTTCTTTCAACTCAGTAATGCATTTTGGATGTGTACCTTGAGTTTAAAGCAGAAAAACAGGAACTTTTAGAATTTTCATTTTTTGACCAAAACGACAGGTCCGGAGCTGATAAAAATGTTGATATTGATGTAATTTTTTTTCTGACTGCGATTTCAAAACCATGCACCAGAATTCACTTCTTTCAACTCAGTAATGCATTTTGGATGTGTACCTAGAGTTTAAAGCAGAAAAACAGGAACTTTTAGAATTTTCATTTTTTGACCAAAACGACAGGTCCGGAGCTGATAAAAATGTTGATATGCATGAAATTTTTTTCTGACTGCGGTTTCAAAACCATGCATCAGAATTCACTTCTTTCAACTCAGTAATGCATTTTGGATGTGTACCTAGAGTTTAAAGCAGAAAAACAGGAACTTTTAGAATTTTCATTTTTTGACCAAAATGACAGGTCCGGAGCTGATAAAAATGTTGATATTGATGTATTTTTTTTTCTGACTGCGGTTTCAAAACCATGCACCAGAATTCACTTCTTTCAACTCAGTAATGCATTTTGGATGTGTACCTTGAGTTTAAAGCAGAAAAACAGGAACTTTTAGAATTTTCATTTTTTGACCAAAACGACAGGTCCGGAGCTGATAAAAATGTTGATATTGATGTAATTTTTTTTCTGACTGCGATTTCAAAACCATGCACCAGAATTCACTTCTTTCAACTCAGTAATGCATTTTGGATGTGTACCTAGAGTTTAAAGCAGAAAAACAGGAACTTTTAGAATTTTCATTTTTTGACCAAAACGACAGGTCCGGAGCTGATAAAAATGTTGATATGCATGAAATTTTTTTCTGACTGCGGTTTCAAAACCATGCATCAGAATTCACTTCTTTCAACTCAGTAATGCATTTTGGATGTGTACCTAGAGTTTAAAGCAGAAAAACAGGAACTTTTAGAATTTTCATTTTTTGACCAAAACGACAGGTCCGGAGCTGATAAAAATGTTGATATGCATGAAAAAAAATTTCTGACTGCGGTTTCAAAACCATGCATCAGAATTCACTTCTTTCAACTCAGTAATGCATTTTGGATGTGTACCTAGAGTTTAAAGCAGAAAAACAGGAACTTTTAGAATTTTCATTTTTTGACCAAAACGACAGGTCCGGAGCTGATAAAAATGTTGATATGGATGTTATTTTTTTTCTGACTGCGATTTCAAAACCATGCACCAGAATTCACTTCTTTCAACTCAGTAATGCATTTTGGATGTGTACCTAGAGTTTAAAGCAGAAAAACAGGAACTTTTAGAATTTTCATTTTTTGACCAAAACGACAGGTCCGGAGCTGATAAAAATGTTGATATTGATGTATTTTTTTTTCTGACTGCGGTTTCAAAACCATGCACCAGAATTCACTTCTTTCAACTCAGTAATGCATTTTGGATGTGTACCTAGAGTTTAAAGCAGAAAAACAGGAACTTTTAGAATTTTCATTTTTTGACCAAAACGACAGGACCGGAGCTGATAAAAATGTTGATATGGATGTTATTTTTTTTCTGACTGCGATTTCAAAACCATGCACCAGAATCAACTTCTTTCAACTCAGTAATGCATTTTGGATGTGTACCTTGAGTTTAAAGCAGAAAAACAGGAACTTTTAGAATTTTCATTTTTTGACCAAAACGACAGGTCCGGAGCTGATAAAAATGTTGATATTGATGTAATTTTTTTTCTGACTGCGGTTTCAAAACCATGCACCAGAATCAACTTCTTTCAACTCAGTAATGCATTTTGGATGTGTACCTTGAGTTTAAAGCAGAAAAACAGGAACTTTTAGAATTTTAATTTTTTGACCAAAACGACAGTACCGGAGCTGATAAAAATGTTGATATTGATGTTATTTTTTTTCTGACTGCGATTTCAAAACCATGCACCAGAATCAACTTCTTTCAACTCAGTAATGCATTTTGGATGTGTACCTTGAGTTTAAAGCAGAAAAACAGGAACTTTTAGAATTTTCATTTTTTGACCAAAACGACAGGTCCGGAGCTGATAAAAATGTTGATATTGATGCAATTTTTTTTCTGACTGCGATTTCAAAACCATGCACCAGAATTCACTTCTTTCAACTCAGTAATGCATTTTGGATGTGTACCTAGAGTTTAAAGCAGAAAAACAGGAACTTTTAGAATTTTCATTTTTTGACCAAAACGACAGGTCCGGAGCTGATAAAAATGTTGATATTGATGTAATTTTTTTTCTGACTGTGGTTTCAAAACCATGCACCAGAATCAACTTCTTTCAACTCAGTAATGCATTTTGGATGTGTACCTAGAGTTTAAAGCAGAAAAACAGGAACTTTTAGAATTTTCATTTTTTGACCAAAACGACAGGACCGGAGCTGATAAAAATGTTGATATGGATGTAATTTTTTTCTGACTGCGGTTTCAAAACCATGCACCAGAATCAACTTCTTTCAACTCAGTAATGCATTTTGGATGTGTACCTAGAGTTTAAAGCAGAAAAACAGGAACTTTTAGAATTTTCATTTTTTGACCAAAACGACAGGTCCGGAGCTGATAAAAATGTTGATATTGATGTATTTTTTTTTCTGACTGCGGTTTCAAAACCATGCACCAGAATTCACTTCTTTCAACTCAGTAATGCATTTTGAATGTGTACCTAGAGTTTAAAGCAGAAAAACAGGAACTTTTAGAATTTTCATTTTTTGACCAAAACGACAGGACCGGAGCTGATAAAAATGTTGATATGGATGTTATTTTTTTTCTGACTGCGATTTCAAAACCATGCACCAGAATCAACTTCTTTCAACTCAGTAATGCATTTTGGATGTGTACCTTGAGTTTAAAGCAGAAAAACAGGAACTTTTAGAATTTTCATTTTTTGACCAAAACGACAGGTCCGGAGCTGATAAAAATGTTGATATTGATGTAATTTTTTTTCTGACTGCGGTTTCAAAACCATGCACCAGAATCAACTTCTTTCAACTCAGTAATGCATTTTGGATGTGTACCTTGAGTTTAAAGCAGAAAAACAGGAACTTTTAGAATTTTAATTTTTTGACCAAAACGACAGTACCGGAGCTGATAAAAATGTTGATATTGATGTTATTTTTTTTCTGACTGCGATTTCAAAACCATGCACCAGAATCAACTTCTTTCAACTCAGTAATGCATTTTGGATGTGTACCTTGAGTTTAAAGCAGAAAAACAGGAACTTTTAGAATTTTCATTTTTTGACCAAAACGACAGGTCCGGAGATGATAAAAATGTTGATATTGATGCAATTTTTTTTCTGACTGCGATTTCAAAACCATGCACCAGAATTCACTTCTTTCAACTCAGTAATGCATTTTGGATGTGTACCTAGAGTTAAAAGCAGAAAAACAGGAACTTTTAGAATTTTCATTTTTTGACCAAAACGACAGGACCGGAGCTGATAAAAATGTTGATATGGATGTAATTTTTTTCTGACTGCGGTTTCAAAACCATGCACCAGAATCAACTTCTTTCAACTCAGTAATGCATTTTGGATGTGTACCTAGAGTTTAAAGCAGAAAAACAGGAACTTTTAGAATTTTCTTTTGTTGACCAAAACGACAGGACCGGAGCTGATAAAAATGTTGATATGGATGTTCTTTTTTTTCTGACTGCGATTTCAAAACCATGCACCAGAATTCACTTCTTTCAACTCAGTAATGCATTTTGGATGTGTACCTAGAGTTTAAAGCAGAAAAACAGGAACTTTTAGAATTTTCATTTTTTGACCAAAACGACAGGACCGGAGCTGATAAAAATGTTGATATTGATGTTATTTTTTTTCTGACTGCGATTTCAAAACCATGCACCAGAATCAACTTCTTTCAACTCAGTAATGCATTTTGGATGTGTACCTTGAGTTTAAAGCAGAAAAACAGGAACTTTTAGAATTTTCATTTTTTGACCAAAACGACAGGACCGGAGCTGATAAAAATGTTGATATTGATGTTATTTTTTTTCTGACTGCGATTTCAAAACCATGCACCAGAATCAACTTCTTTCAACTCAGTAATGCATTTTGGATGTGTACCTTGAGTTTAAAGCAGAAAAACAGGAACTTTTAGAATTTTCATTTTTTGACCAAAACGACAGGACCGGAGCTGATAAAAATGTTGATATTGATGTTATTTTTTTTCTGACTGCGATTTCAAAACCATGCACCAGAATCAACTTCTTTCAACTCAGTAATGCATTTTGGATGTGTACCTTGAGTTTAAAGCAGAAAAACAGGAACTTTTAGAATTTTCATTTTTTGACCAAAACGACAGTACCGGAGCTGATAAAAATGTTGATATTGATGTTATTTTTTTTCTGACTGCGATTTCAAAACCATGCACCAGAATCAACTTCTTTCAACTCAGTAATGCATTTTGGATGTGTACCTTGAGTTTAAAGCAGAAAAACAGGAACTTTTAGAATTTTCATTTTTTGACCAAAACGACAGGACCGGAGCTGATAAAAATGTTGATATTGATGTTATTTTTTTTCTGACTGCGATTTCAAAACCATGCACCAGAATCAACTTCTTTCAACTCAGTAATGCATTTTGGATGTGTACCTTGAGTTTAAAGCAGAAAAACAGGAACTTTTAGAATTTTCATTTTTTGACCAAAACGACAGTACCGGAGCTGATAAAAATGTTGATATTGATGTTATTTTTTTTCTGACTGCGATTTCAAAACCATGCACCAGAATCAACTTCTTTCAACTCAGTAATGCATTTTGGATGTGTACCTTGAGTTTAAAGCAGAAAAACAGGAACTTTTAGAATTTTCATTTTTTGACCAAAACGACAGGACCGGAGCTGATAAAAATGTTGATATTGATGTTATTTTTTTTCTGACTGCGATTTCAAAACCATGCACCAGAATCAACTTCTTTCAACTCAGTAATGCATTTTGGATGTGTACCTTGAGTTTAAAGCAGAAAAACAGGAACTTTTAGAATTTTCATTTTTTGACCAAAACGACAGGACCGGAGCTGATAAAAATGTTGATATGGATGTTATTTTTTTTCTGACTGCGATTTCAAAACCATGCACCAGAATTCACTTCTTTCAACTCAGTAATGCATTTTGGATGTGTACCTAGAGTTTAAAGCAGAAAAACAGGAACTTTTAGAATTTTCATTTTTTGACCAAAACGACAGGTCCAGAGCTGATAAAAATGTTGATATTGATGTATTTTTTTTTCTGACTGCGGTTTCAAAACCATGCACCAGAATTCACTTCTTTCAACTCAGTAATGCATTTTGGATGTGTACCTAGAGTTTAAAGCAGAAAAACAGGAACTTTTAGAATTTTCATTTTTTGACCAAAACGACAGGACCGGAGCTGATAAAAATGTTGATATGGATGTTCTTTTTTTTCTGACTGCGATTTCAAAACCATGCACCAGAATTCACTTCTTTCAACTCAGTAATGCATTTTGGATGTGTACCTAGAGTTTAAAGCAGAAAAACAGGAACTTTTAGAATTTTCATTTTTTGACCAAAACGACAGGACCGGAGCTGATAAAAATGTTGATATTGATGTTATTTTTTTTCTGACTGCGATTTCAAAACCATGCACCAGAATCAACTTCTTTCAACTCAGTAATGCATTTTGGATGTGTACCTTGAGTTTAAAGCAGAAAAACAGGAACTTTTAGAATTTTCATTTTTTGACCAAAACGACAGGACCGGAGCTGATAAAAATGTTGATATTGATGTTATTTTTTTTCTGACTGCGATTTCAAAACCATGCACCAGAATCAACTTCTTTCAACTCAGTAATGCATTTTGGATGTGTACCTTGAGTTTAAAGCAGAAAAACAGGAACTTTTAGAATTTTCATTTTTTGACCAAAACGACAGGACCGGAGCTGATAAAAATGTTGATATTGATGTTATTTTTTTTCTGACTGCGATTTCAAAACCATGCACCAGAATCAACTTCTTTCAACTCAGTAATGCATTTTGGATGTGTACCTTGAGTTTAAAGCAGAAAAACAGGAACTTTTAGAATTTTCATTTTTTGACCAAAACGACAGTACCGGAGCTGATAAAAATGTTGATATTGATGTTATTTTTTTTCTGACTGCGATTTCAAAACCATGCACCAGAATCAACTTCTTTCAACTCAGTAATGCATTTTGGATGTGTACCTTGAGTTTAAAGCAGAAAAACAGGAACTTTTAGAATTTTCATTTTTTGACCAAAACGACAGGTCCGGAGCTGATAAAAATGTTGATATTGATGTAATTTTTTTTCTGACTGCGATTTCAAAACCATGCACCAGAATCAACTTCTTTCAACTCAGTAATGCATTTTGGATGTGTACCTTGAGTTTAAAGCAGAAAAACAGGAACTTTTAGAATTTTAATTTTTTGACCAAAACGACAGTACCGGAGCTGATAAAAATGTTGATATTGATGTTATTTTTTTTCTGACTGCGATTTCAAAACCATGCACCAGAATCAACTTCTTTCAACTCAGTAATGCATTTTGGATGTGTACCTTGAGTTTAAAGCAGAAAAACAGGAACTTTTAGAATTTTCATTTTTTGACCAAAACGACAGGTCCGGAGATGATAAAAATGTTGATATTGATGCAATTTTTTTTCTGACTGCGATTTCAAAACCATGCACCAGAATTCACTTCTTTCAACTCAGTAATGCATTTTGGATGTGTACCTAGAGTTAAAAGCAGAAAAACAGGAACTTTTAGAATTTTCATTTTTTGACCAAAACGACAGGACCGGAGCTGATAAAAATGTTGATATGGATGTAATTTTTTTCTGACTGCGGTTTCAAAACCATGCACCAGAATCAACTTCTTTCAACTCAGTAATGCATTTTGGATGTGTACCTAGAGTTTAAAGCAGAAAAACAGGAACTTTTAGAATTTTCTTTTGTTGACCAAAACGACAGGACCGGAGCTGATAAAAATGTTGATATGGATGTTCTTTTTTTTCTGACTGCGATTTCAAAACCATGCACCAGAATTCACTTCTTTCAACTCAGTAATGCATTTTGGATGTGTACCTAGAGTTTAAAGCAGAAAAACAGGAACTTTTAGAATTTTCATTTTTTGACCAAAACGACAGGACCGGAGCTGATAAAAATGTTGATATTGATGTTATTTTTTTTCTGACTGCGATTTCAAAACCATGCACCAGAATCAACTTCTTTCAACTCAGTAATGCATTTTGGATGTGTACCTTGAGTTTAAAGCAGAAAAACAGGAACTTTTAGAATTTTCATTTTTTGACCAAAACGACAGGACCGGAGCTGATAAAAATGTTGATATTGATGTTATTTTTTTTCTGACTGCGATTTCAAAACCATGCACCAGAATCAACTTCTTTCAACTCAGTAATGCATTTTGGATGTGTACCTTGAGTTTAAAGCAGAAAAACAGGAACTTTTAGAATTTTCATTTTTTGACCAAAACGACAGGACCGGAGCTGATAAAAATGTTGATATTGATGTTATTTTTTTTCTGACTGCGATTTCAAAACCATGCACCAGAATCAACTTCTTTCAACTCAGTAATGCATTTTGGATGTGTACCTTGAGTTTAAAGCAGAAAAACAGGAACTTTTAGAATTTTCATTTTTTGACCAAAACGACAGTACCGGAGCTGATAAAAATGTTGATATTGATGTTATTTTTTTTCTGACTGCGATTTCAAAACCATGCACCAGAATCAACTTCTTTCAACTCAGTAATGCATTTTGGATGTGTACCTTGAGTTTAAAGCAGAAAAACAGGAACTTTTAGAATTTTCATTTTTTGACCAAAACGACAGGACCGGAGCTGATAAAAATGTTGATATTGATGTTATTTTTTTTCTGACTGCGATTTCAAAACCATGCACCAGAATCAACTTCTTTCAACTCAGTAATGCATTTTGGATGTGTACCTTGAGTTTAAAGCAGAAAAACAGGAACTTTTAGAATTTTCATTTTTTGACCAAAACGACAGTACCGGAGCTGATAAAAATGTTGATATTGATGTTATTTTTTTTCTGACTGCGATTTCAAAACCATGCACCAGAATCAACTTCTTTCAACTCAGTAATGCATTTTGGATGTGTACCTTGAGTTTAAAGCAGAAAAACAGGAACTTTTAGAATTTTCATTTTTTGACCAAAACGACAGGACCGGAGCTGATAAAAATGTTGATATTGATGTTATTTTTTTTCTGACTGCGATTTCAAAACCATGCACCAGAATCAACTTCTTTCAACTCAGTAATGCATTTTGGATGTGTACCTTGAGTTTAAAGCAGAAAAACAGGAACTTTTAGAATTTTCATTTTTTGACCAAAACGACAGGACCGGAGCTGATAAAAATGTTGATATGGATGTTATTTTTTTTCTGACTGCGATTTCAAAACCATGCACCAGAATTCACTTCTTTCAACTCAGTAATGCATTTTGGATGTGTACCTAGAGTTTAAAGCAGAAAAACAGGAACTTTTAGAATTTTCATTTTTTGACCAAAACGACAGGTCCAGAGCTGATAAAAATGTTGATATTGATGTATTTTTTTTTCTGACTGCGGTTTCAAAACCATGCACCAGAATTCACTTCTTTCAACTCAGTAATGCATTTTGGATGTGTACCTAGAGTTTAAAGCAGAAAAACAGGAACTTTTAGAATTTTCATTTTTTGACCAAAACGACAGGACCGGAGCTGATAAAAATGTTGATATGGATGTTCTTTTTTTTCTGACTGCGATTTCAAAACCATGCACCAGAATTCACTTCTTTCAACTCAGTAATGCATTTTGGATGTGTACCTAGAGTTTAAAGCAGAAAAACAGGAACTTTTAGAATTTTCATTTTTTGACCAAAACGACAGGACCGGAGCTGATAAAAATGTTGATATTGATGTTATTTTTTTTCTGACTGCGATTTCAAAACCATGCACCAGAATCAACTTCTTTCAACTCAGTAATGCATTTTGGATGTGTACCTTGAGTTTAAAGCAGAAAAACAGGAACTTTTAGAATTTTCATTTTTTGACCAAAACGACAGGACCGGAGCTGATAAAAATGTTGATATTGATGTTATTTTTTTTCTGACTGCGATTTCAAAACCATGCACCAGAATCAACTTCTTTCAACTCAGTAATGCATTTTGGATGTGTACCTTGAGTTTAAAGCAGAAAAACAGGAACTTTTAGAATTTTCATTTTTTGACCAAAACGACAGGACCGGAGCTGATAAAAATGTTGATATTGATGTTATTTTTTTTCTGACTGCGATTTCAAAACCATGCACCAGAATCAACTTCTTTCAACTCAGTAATGCATTTTGGATGTGTACCTTGAGTTTAAAGCAGAAAAACAGGAACTTTTAGAATTTTCATTTTTTGACCAAAACGACAGTACCGGAGCTGATAAAAATGTTGATATTGATGTTATTTTTTTTCTGACTGCGATTTCAAAACCATGCACCAGAATCAACTTCTTTCAACTCAGTAATGCATTTTGGATGTGTACCTTGAGTTTAAAGCAGAAAAACAGGAACTTTTAGAATTTTCATTTTTTGACCAAAACGACAGGACCGGAGCTGATAAAAATGTTGATATTGATGTTATTTTTTTTCTGACTGCGATTTCAAAACCATGCACCAGAATCAACTTCTTTCAACTCAGTAATGCATTTTGGATGTGTACCTTGAGTTTAAAGCAGAAAAACAGGAACTTTTAGAATTTTCATTTTTTGACCAAAACGACAGTACCGGAGCTGATAAAAATGTTGATATTGATGTTATTTTTTTTCTGACTGCGATTTCAAAACCATGCACCAGAATCAACTTCTTTCAACTCAGTAATGCATTTTGGATGTGTACCTTGAGTTTAAAGCAGAAAAACAGGAACTTTTAGAATTTTCATTTTTTGACCAAAACGACAGGACCGGAGCTGATAAAAATGTTGATATTGATGTTATTTTTTTTCTGACTGCGATTTCAAAACCATGCACCAGAATCAACTTCTTTCAACTCAGTAATGCATTTTGGATGTGTACCTTGAGTTTAAAGCAGAAAAACAGGAACTTTTAGAATTTTCATTTTTTGACCAAAACGACAGGTCCAGAGCTGATAAAAATGTTGATATTGATGTATTTTTTTTTCTGACTGCGGTTTCAAAACCATGCACCAGAATTCACTTCTTTCAACTCAGTAATGCATTTTGGATGTGTACCTAGAGTTTAAAGCAGAAAAACAGGAACTTTTAGAATTTTCATTTTTTGACCAAAACGACAGGACCGGAGCTGATAAAAATGTTGATATGGATGTTATTTTTTTTCTGACTGCGATTTCCAAACCATGCACCAGAATCAACTTCTTTCAACTCAGTAATGCATTTTGGATGTGTACCTTGAGTTTAAAGCAGAAAAACAGGAACTTTTAGAATTTTCATTTTTTGACCAAAACGACAGGTCCGGAGCTGATAAAAATGTTGATATTGATGTAATTTTTTTTCTGACTGCGGTTTCAAAACCATGCACCAGAATCAACTTCTTTCAACTCAGTAATGCATTTTGGATGTGTACCTTGAGTTTAAAGCAGAAAAACAGGAACTTTTAGAATTTTAATTTTTTGACCAAAACGACAGTACCGGAGCTGATAAAAATGTTGATATTGATGTTATTTTTTTTCTGACTGCGATTTCAAAACCATGCACCAGAATCAACTTCTTTCAACTCAGTAATGCATTTTGGATGTGTACCTTGAGTTTAAAGCAGAAAAACAGGAACTTTTAGAATTTTCATTTTTTGACCAAAACGACAGGTCCGGAGCTGATAAAAATGTTGATATTGATGCAATTTTTTTTCTGACTGCGATTTCAAAACCATGCACCAGAATTCACTTCTTTCAACTCAGTAATGCATTTTGGATGTGTACCTAGAGTTTAAAGCAGAAAAACAGGAACTTTTAGAATTTTCATTTTTTGACCAAAACGACAGGTCCGGAGCTGATAAAAATGTTGATATTGATGTAATTTTTTTTCTGACTGTGGTTTCAAAACCATGCACCAGAATCAACTTCTTTCAACTCAGTAATGCATTTTGGATGTGTACCTAGAGTTTAAAGCAGAAAAACAGGAACTTTTAGAATTTTCATTTTTTGACCAAAACGACAGGACCGGAGCTGATAAAAATGTTGATATGGATGTAATTTTTTTCTGACTGCGGTTTCAAAACCATGCACCAGAATCAACTTCTTTCAACTCAGTAATGCATTTTGGATGTGTACCTAGAGTTTAAAGCAGAAAAACAGGAACTTTTAGAATTTTCATTTTTTGACCAAAACGACAGGTCCGGAGCTGATAAAAATGTTGATATTGATGTATTTTTTTTTCTGACTGCGGTTTCAAAACCATGCACCAGAATTCACTTCTTTCAACTCAGTAATGCATTTTGGATGTGTACCTAGAGTTTAAAGCAGAAAAACAGGAACTTTTAGAATTTTCATTTTTTGACCAAAACGACAGGACCGGAGCTGATAAAAATGTTGATATGGATGTTATTTTTTTTCTGACTGCGATTTCAAAACCATGCACCAGAATCAACTTCTTTCAACTCAGTAATGCATTTTGGATGTGTACCTTGAGTTTAAAGCAGAAAAACAGGAACTTTTAGAATTTTCATTTTTTGACCAAAACGACAGGTCCGGAGCTGATAAAAATGTTGATATTGATGTAATTTTTTTTCTGACTGCGGTTTCAAAACCATGCACCAGAATCAACTTCTTTCAACTCAGTAATGCATTTTGGATGTGTACCTTGAGTTTAAAGCAGAAAAACAGGAACTTTTAGAATTTTAATTTTTTGACCAAAACGACAGTACCGGAGCTGATAAAAATGTTGATATTGATGTTATTTTTTTTCTGACTGCGATTTCAAAACCATGCACCAGAATCAACTTCTTTCAACTCAGTAATGCATTTTGGATGTGTACCTTGAGTTTAAAGCAGAAAAACAGGAACTTTTAGAATTTTCATTTTTTGACCAAAACGACAGGTCCGGAGATGATAAAAATGTTGATATTGATGCAATTTTTTTTCTGACTGCGATTTCAAAACCATGCACCAGAATTCACTTCTTTCAACTCAGTAATGCATTTTGGATGTGTACCTAGAGTTAAAAGCAGAAAAACAGGAACTTTTAGAATTTTCATTTTTTGACCAAAACGACAGGTCCGGAGCTGATAAAAATGTTGATATTGATGTAATTTTTTTTCCGACTGTGGTTTCAAAACCATGCACCAGAATCAACTTCTTTCAACTCAGTAATGCATTTTGGATGTGTAACTAGAGTTTAAAGCAGAAAAACAGGAACTTTTAGAATTTTCATTTTTTGACCAAAACGACAGGACCGGAGCTGATAAAAATGTTGATATTGATGTTATTTTTTTTCTGACTGCGATTTTAAAACCATGCACCAGAATCAACTTCTTTCAACTCAGTAATGCATTTTGGATGTGTACCTTGAGTTTAAAGCAGAAAAACAGGAACTTTTAGAATTTTCATTTTTTGACCAAAACGACAGGACCGGAGCTGATAAAAATGTTGATATGGATGTTATTTTTTTTCTGACTGCGATTTCAAAACCATGCACCAGAATTCACTTCTTTCAACTCAGTAATGCATTTTGGATGTGTACCTAGAGTTTAAAGCAGAAAAACAGGAACTTTTAGAATTTTCATTTTTTGACCAAAACGACAGGTCCAGAGCTGATAAAAATGTTGATATTGATGTATTTTTTTTTCTGACTGCGGTTTCAAAACCATGCACCAGAATTCACTTCTTTCAACTCAGTAATGCATTTTGGATGTGTACCTAGAGTTTAAAGCAGAAAAACAGGAACTTTTAGAATTTTCATTTTTTGACCAAAACGACAGGACCGGAGCTGATAAAAATGTTGATATGGATGTTATTTTTTTTCTGACTGCGATTTCCAAACCATGCACCAGAATCAACTTCTTTCAACTCAGTAATGCATTTTGGATGTGTACCTTGAGTTTAAAGCAGAAAAACAGGAACTTTTAGAATTTTCATTTTTTGACCAAAACGACAGGTCCGGAGCTGATAAAAATGTTGATATTGATGTAATTTTTTTTCTGACTGCGGTTTCAAAACCATGCACCAGAATCAACTTCTTTCAACTCAGTAATGCATTTTGGATGTGTACCTTGAGTTTAAAGCAGAAAAACAGGAACTTTTAGAATTTTAATTTTTTGACCAAAACGACAGTACCGGAGCTGATAAAAATGTTGATATTGATGTTATTTTTTTTCTGACTGCGATTTCAAAACCATGCACCAGAATCAACTTCTTTCAACTCAGTAATGCATTTTGGATGTGTACCTTGAGTTTAAAGCAGAAAAACAGGAACTTTTAGAATTTTAATTTTTTGACCAAAACGACAGTACCGGAGCTGATAAAAATGTTGATATTGATGTTATTTTTTTTCTGACTGCGATTTCAAAACCATGCACCAGAATCAACTTCTTTCAACTCAGTAATGCATTTTGGATGTGTACCTTGAGTTTAAAGCAGAAAAACAGGAACTTTTAGAATTTTCATTTTTTGACCAAAACGACAGGTCCGGAGCTGATAAAAATGTTGATATTGATGCAATTTTTTTTCTGACTGCGATTTCAAAACCATGCACCAGAATTCACTTCTTTCAACTCAGTAATGCATTTTGGATGTGTACCTAGAGTTTAAAGCAGAAAAACAGGAACTTTTAGAATTTTCATTTTTTGACCAAAACGACAGGTCCGGAGCTGATAAAAATGTTGATATTGATGTAATTTTTTTTCTGACTGTGGTTTCAAAACCATGCACCAGAATCAACTTCTTTCAACTCAGTAATGCATTTTGGATGTGTACCTAGAGTTTAAAGCAGAAAAACAGGAACTTTTAGAATTTTCATTTTTTGACCAAAACGACAGGACCGGAGCTGATAAAAATGTTGATATGGATGTAATTTTTTTCTGACTGCGGTTTCAAAACCATGCACCAGAATCAACTTCTTTCAACTCAGTAATGCATTTTGGATGTGTACCTAGAGTTTAAAGCAGAAAAACAGGAACTTTTAGAATTTTCATTTTTTGACCAAAACGACAGGTCCGGAGCTGATAAAAATGTTGATATTGATGTATTTTTTTTTCTGACTGCGGTTTCAAAACCATGCACCAGAATTCACTTCTTTCAACTCAGTAATGCATTTTGGATGTGTACCTAGAGTTTAAAGCAGAAAAACAGGAACTTTTAGAATTTTCATTTTTTGACCAAAACGACAGGACCGGAGCTGATAAAAATGTTGATATGGATGTTATTTTTTTTCTGACTGCGATTTCAAAACCATGCACCAGAATCAACTTCTTTCAACTCAGTAATGCATTTTGGATGTGTACCTTGAGTTTAAAGCAGAAAAACAGGAACTTTTAGAATTTTCATTTTTTGACCAAAACGACAGGTCCGGAGCTGATAAAAATGTTGATATTGATGTAATTTTTTTTCTGACTGCGGTTTCAAAACCATGCACCAGAATCAACTTCTTTCAACTCAGTAATGCATTTTGGATGTGTACCTTGAGTTTAAAGCAGAAAAACAGGAACTTTTAGAATTTTAATTTTTTGACCAAAACGACAGTACCGGAGCTGATAAAAATGTTGATATTGATGTTATTTTTTTTCTGACTGCGATTTCAAAACCATGCACCAGAATCAACTTCTTTCAACTCAGTAATGCATTTTGGATGTGTACCTTGAGTTTAAAGCAGAAAAACAGGAACTTTTAGAATTTTCATTTTTTGACCAAAACGACAGGTCCGGAGATGATAAAAATGTTGATATTGATGCAATTTTTTTTCTGACTGCGATTTCAAAACCATGCACCAGAATTCACTTCTTTCAACTCAGTAATGCATTTTGGATGTGTACCTAGAGTTAAAAGCAGAAAAACAGGAACTTTTAGAATTTTCATTTTTTGACCAAAACGACAGGTCCGGAGCTGATAAAAATGTTGATATTGATGTAATTTTTTTTCCGACTGTGGTTTCAAAACCATGCACCAGAATCAACTTCTTTCAACTCAGTAATGCATTTTGGATGTGTAACTAGAGTTTAAAGCAGAAAAACAGGAACTTTTAGAATTTTCATTTTTTGACCAAAACGACAGGACCGGAGCTGATAAAAATGTTGATATGGATGTAATTTTTTTCTGACTGCGGTTTCAAAACCATGCACCAGAATCAACTTCTTTCAACTCAGTAATGCATTTTGGATGTGTACCTAGAGTTTAAAGCAGAAAAACAGGAACTTTTAGAATTTTCTTTTGTTGACCAAAACGACAGGACCGGAGCTGATAAAAATGTTGATATGGATGTTCTTTTTTTTCTGACTGCGATTTCAAAACCATGCACCAGAATTCACTTCTTTCAACTCAGTAATGCATTTTGGATGTGTACCTAGAGTTTAAAGCAGAAAAACAGGAACTTTTAGAATTTTCATTTTTTGACCAAAACGACAGGACCGGAGCTGATAAAAATGTTGATATTGATGTTATTTTTTTTCTGACTGCGATTTCAAAACCATGCACCAGAATCAACTTCTTTCAACTCAGTAATGCATTTTGGATGTGTACCTTGAGTTTAAAGCAGAAAAACAGGAACTTTTAGAATTTTCATTTTTTGACCAAAACGACAGGACCGGAGCTGATAAAAATGTTGATATTGATGTTATTTTTTTTCTGACTGCGATTTCAAAACCATGCACCAGAATCAACTTCTTTCAACTCAGTAATGCATTTTGGATGTGTACCTTGAGTTTAAAGCAGAAAAACAGGAACTTTTAGAATTTTCATTTTTTGACCAAAACGACAGGACCGGAGCTGATAAAAATGTTGATATTGATGTTATTTTTTTTCTGACTGCGATTTCAAAACCATGCACCAGAATCAACTTCTTTCAACTCAGTAATGCATTTTGGATGTGTACCTTGAGTTTAAAGCAGAAAAACAGGAACTTTTAGAATTTTCATTTTTTGACCAAAACGACAGTACCGGAGCTGATAAAAATGTTGATATTGATGTTATTTTTTTTCTGACTGCGATTTCAAAACCATGCACCAGAATCAACTTCTTTCAACTCAGTAATGCATTTTGGATGTGTACCTTGAGTTTAAAGCAGAAAAACAGGAACTTTTAGAATTTTCATTTTTTGACCAAAACGACAGGACCGGAGCTGATAAAAATGTTGATATTGATGTTATTTTTTTTCTGACTGCGATTTCAAAACCATGCACCAGAATCAACTTCTTTCAACTCAGTAATGCATTTTGGATGTGTACCTTGAGTTTAAAGCAGAAAAACAGGAACTTTTAGAATTTTCATTTTTTGACCAAAACGACAGTACCGAAGCTGATAAAAATGTTGATATTGATGTTATTTTTTTTCTGACTGCGATTTCAAAACAATGCACCAGAATCAACTTCTTTCAACTCAGTAATGCATTTTGGATGTGTACCTAGAGTTTAAAGCAGAAAAACAGGAACTTTTAGAATTTCCATTTTTTGACCAAAACGACAGGACCGGAGCTGATAAAAATGTTGATATTGATGTTATTTTTTTTCTGACTGCGATTTCAAAACTATGCACCAGAATCAACTTCTTTCAACTCAGTAATGCATTTTGGATGTGTACCTTGAGTTTAAAGCAGAAAAACAGGAACTTTTAGAATTTTCATTTTTTGACCAAAACGACAGGTCCGGAGCTGATAAAAATGTTGATATTGATGTAATTTTTTTTCTGACTGCGGTTTCAAAACCATGCACCAGAATCAACTTCTTTCAACTCAGTAATGCATTTTGGATGTGTACCTAGAGTTTAAAGCAGAAAAACAGGAACTTTTAGAATTTTCATTTTTTGACCAAAACGACAGGACCGGAGCTGATAAAAATGTTGATATGGATGTAATTTTTTTCTGACTGCAGTTTCAAAACCATGCACCAGAATCAACTTCTTTCAACTCAGTAATGCATTTTGGATGTGTACCTAGAGTTTAAAGCAGAAAAACAGGAACTTTTAGAATTTTCATTTGTTGACCAAAACGACAGGACCGGAGCTGATAAAAATGTTGGGTACTTATGAGTTATCTGGGCGCCCGATTTTTTGATTGTATGCCTTAAGTTAAGGCATACAATCAGATGCGATGCGATACGATATCGCATCGCATCGCATCGCATCGCATGCGACCATCGGATGCGATGACCCGATTTTTCCATAGGAATCAATGTTAAAATGGACTGAGTCCATTTTAACATGGAATTCAATGGGAAAAAGGGGTCCTTTTCATACCCCTACTATCCAAGTGGGCATGGAGTTGGATATAAACCTGTGGCGAGCGTAGCGAGCCACCGAGCCCGAAGCGTGGCGAGCGAAGCGAGCCCCGCGAGGGGACGGTATTCTGTGTCCCCTCGCGGGGCTCGCTACGCTCGCCACGCTTCGGGCTCGGTGGCTCGCTACGCTCGCCACAGGTTTATATCCAACTCCATGCCCACTTGGATAGTAGGGGTATGAAAAGGACCCCTTTTTCCCATTGAATTCCATGTTAAAATGGACTCAGTCCATTTTAACATTGATTCCTATGGAAAAATCGGGTCATCGCATCGCATCGCATCCGATGGTCGCATGCGATGCGATGCGATGTGCCCGATCCGACCCGATTTAGAAATCGGGCGCCCAGATAACTCACAAGTACCAAATGTTGATATGGATGTTCTTTTTTTTCTGACTGCGATTTCAAAACCATGCACCAGAATTCACTTCTTTCAACTCAGTAATGCATTTTGGATGTGTACCTAGAGTTTAAAGCAGAAAAACAGAAACTTTTAGAATTTTCATTTTTTGACCAAAACGACAGGTCCGGAGCTGATAAAAATGTTGATATGGCTCTTATTTTTTTTCTGACTGCGGTTTCAAAACCATGCACCAGAATCAACTTCTTTCAACTCAGTAATGCATTTTGGATGTGTACCTACAGTTTAAAGCAGAAAAACAGGAACTTTTCGAATTTTCATTTTTTGACCAAAACGACAGGACCGGAGCTGATAAAAATGTTGATATTGATGTTATTTTTTTTCTGACTGCGATTTCAAAACCATGCACCAGAATTAACTTCTTTCAACTCAGTAATGCATTTTGGATGTGTACCTTGAGTTTAAAGCAGAAAAACATTAACTTTTAGAATTTTCATTTTTTGACCAAAACGACAGGTCCGGAGATGATAAAAATGTTGATATTGATGTATTTTTTTTTCTGACTGCGGTTTCAAAACCATGCACCAGAATCAACTTCTTTCAACTCAGTAATTCATTTTGGATGTGTACCTAGAGTTTAAAGCAGAAAAACAGGAACTTTTCGAATTTTCATTTTTTGACCAAAACGACAGGACCGGAGCTGATAAAAATGTTGATATGGCACTTATTTTTTTTCTGACTGCGGTTTCAAAACCATGCACCAGAATCAACTTCTTTCAACTCAGTAATGCATTTTGGATGTGTACCTACAGTTTAAAGCAGAAAAACAGGAACTTTTCGAATTTTCATTTTTTGACCAAAACGACAGGACCGGAGCTGATAAAAATGTTGATATGGATGTTATTTTTTTTCTGACTGCGATTTCAAAACCATGCACCAGAATCAACTTCTTTCAACTCAGTAATGCATTTTGGATGTGTACCTAGAGTTTAAAGCAGAAAAACAGGAACTTTTAGAATTTCCATTTTTTGACCAAAACGACAGGACCGGAGCTGATAAAAATGTTGATATTGATGTTATTTTTTTTCTGACTGCGATTTCAAAACCATGCACCAGAATCAACTTCTTTCAACTCAGTAATGCATTTTGGATGTGTACCTTGAGTTTAAAGCAGAAAAACAGGAACTTTTAGAATTTTCATTTTTTGACCAAAACGACAGGTCCGGAGCTGATAAAAATGTTGATATTGATGTAATTTTTTTTCTGACTGCGGTTTCAAAACCATGCACCAGAATCAACTTCTTTCAACTCAGTAATGCATTTTGGATGTGTACCTAGAGTTTAAAGCAGAAAAACAGGAACTTTTAGAATTTTCATTTTTTGACCAAAACGACAGGACCGGAGCTGATAAAAATGTTGATATGGATGTAATTTTTTTCTGACTGCGGTTTCAAAACCATGCACCAGAATCAACTTCTTTCAACTCAGTAATGCATTTTGGATGTGTACCTAGAGTTTAAAGCAGAAAAACAGGAACTTTTAGAATTTTCATTTGTTGACCAAAACGACAGGACCGGAGCTGATAAAAATGTTGATATGGATGTTCTTTTTTTTCTGACTGCGATTTCAAAACCATGCACCAAAATTCACTTCTTTCAACTCAGTAATGCATTTTGGATGTGTACCTAGAGTTTAAAGCAGAAAAACAGGAACTTTTAGAATTTTCATTTTTTGACCAAAACGACAGGACCGGAGCTGATAAAAATGTTGATATTGATGTTATTTTTTTTCTGACTGCGATTTCAAAACCATGCACCAGAATCAACTTCTTTCAACTCAGTAATGCATTTTGGATGTGTGCCTAGAGTTTAAAGCAGAAAAACAGGAACTTTTAGAATTTTCATTTTTTGACCAAAACGACAGGACCGGAGCTGATAAAAATGTTGATATGGATGTTATTTTTTTCCTGACTGCGATTTTAAAACCATGCACCAGAATCAACTTCTTTCAACTCAGTAATGCATTTTGGATGTGTACCTAGAGTTTAAAGCAGAAAAACAGGAACTTTTAGAATTTTCATTTTTTGACCAAAACGACAGGACCGGAGCTGATAAAAATGTTGATATGGATGTTCTTTTTTTTCTGACTGCGATTTCAAAACCATGCACCAGAATCAACTTCTTTCAACTCAGTAATGCATTTTGGATGTGTACCTTGAGTTTAAAGCAGAAAAACAGGAACTTTTAGAATTTTCATTTTTTGACCAAAACGACAGTATCGGAGCTGATAAAAATGTTGATATTGATGTTATTTTTTTTCTGACTGCGATTTCAAAACCATGCACCAGAATCAACTTCTTTCAACTCAGTAATGCATTTTGGATGTGTACCTTGAGTTTAAAGCAGAAAAACAGGAACTTTTAGAATTTTCATTTTTTGACCAAAACGACAGGTCCGGAGCTGATAAAAATGTTGATATTGATGTAATTTTTTTTCTGACTGCGATTTCAAAACCATGCACCAGAATTCACTTCTTTCAACTCAGTAATGCATTTTGGATGTGTACCTAGAGTTTAAAGCAGAAAAACAGGAACTTTTAGAATTTTCATTTTTTGACCAAAACGACAGGTCCGGAGCTGATAAAAATGTTGATATGCATGAAATTTTTTTCTGACTGCGGTTTCAAAACCATGCATCAGAATTCACTTCTTTCAACTCAGTAATGCATTTTGGATGTGTACCTAGAGTTTAAAGCAGAAAAACAGGAACTTTTAGAATTTTCATTTTTTGACCAAAATGACAGGTCCGGAGCTGATAAAAATGTTGATATTGATGTATTTTTTTTTCTGACTGCGGTTTCAAAACCATGCACCAGAATTCACTTCTTTCAACTCAGTAATGCATTTTGGATGTGTACCTAGAGTTTAAAGCAGAAAAACAGGAACTTTTAGAATTTTCATTTTTTGACCAAAACGACAGGTCCGGAGCTGATAAAAATGTTGATATGCATGAAAAAAAATTTCTGACTGCGGTTTCAAAACCATGCATCAGAATTCACTTCTTTCAACTCAGTAATGCATTTTGGATGTGTACCTAGAGTTTAAAGCAGAAAAACAGGAACTTTTAGAATTTTCATTTTTTGACCAAAACGACAGGTCCGGAGCTGATAAAAATGTTGATATGGATGTTATTTTTTTCCTGACTGCGATTTCAAAACCATGCACCAGAATCAACTTCTTTCAACTCAGTAATGCATTTTGGATGTGTACCTAGAGTTTAAAGCAGAAAAACAGGAACTTTTAGAATTTCCATTTTTTGACCAAAACGACAGGACCGGAGCTGATAAAAATGTTGATATTGATGTTATTTTTTTTCTGACTGCGATTTCAAAACCATGCACCAGAATCAACTTCTTTCAACTCAGTAATGCATTTTGGATGTGTACCTTGAGTTTAAAGCAGAAAAACAGGAACTTTTAGAATTTTCATTTTTTGACCAAAACGACAGGTCCGGAGCTGATAAAAATGTTGATATTGATGTAATTTTTTTTCTGACTGCGGTTTCAAAACCATGCACCAGAATCAACTTCTTTCAACTCAGTAATGCATTTTGGATGTGTACCTAGAGTTTAAAGCAGAAAAACAGGAACTTTTAGAATTTTCATTTTTTGACCAAAACGACAGGACCGGAGCTGATAAAAATGTTGATATGGATGTAATTTTTTTCTGACTGCGGTTTCAAAACCATGCACCAGAATCAACTTCTTTCAACTCAGTAATGCATTTTGGATGTGTACCTAGAGTTTAAAGCAGAAAAACAGGAACTTTTAGAATTTTCATTTGTTGACCAAAACGACAGGACCGGAGCTGATAAAAATGTTGATATGGATGTTCTTTTTTTTCTGACTGCGATTTCAAAACCATGCACCAAAATTCACTTCTTTCAACTCAGTAATGCATTTTGGATGTGTACCTAGAGTTTAAAGCAGAAAAACAGGAACTTTTAGAATTTTCATTTTTTGACCAAAACGACAGGACCGGAGCTGATAAAAATGTTGATATTGATGTTATTTTTTTTCTGACTGCGATTTCAAAACCATGCACCAGAATCAACTTCTTTCAACTCAGTAATGCATTTTGGATGTGTGCCTAGAGTTTAAAGCAGAAAAACAGGAACTTTTAGAATTTTCATTTTTTGACCAAAACGACAGGACCGGAGCTGATAAAAATGTTGATATGGATGTTATTTTTTTCCTGACTGCGATTTTAAAACCATGCACCAGAATCAACTTCTTTCAACTCAGTAATGCATTTTGGATGTGTACCTAGAGTTTAAAGCAGAAAAACAGGAACTTTTAGAATTTTCATTTTTTGACCAAAACGACAGGACCGGAGCTGATAAAAATGTTGATATGGATGTTCTTTTTTTTCTGACTGCGATTTCAAAACCATGCACCAGAATCAACTTCTTTCAACTCAGTAATGCATTTTGGATGTGTACCTTGAGTTTAAAGCAGAAAAACAGGAGCTTTTAGAATTTTCATTTTTTGACCAAAACGACAGTATCGGAGCTGATAAAAATGTTGATATTGATGTTATTTTTTTTCTGACTGCGATTTCAAAACCATGCACCAGAATCAACTTCTTTCAACTCAGTAATGCATTTTGGATGTGTACCTTGAGTTTAAAGCAGAAAAACAGGAACTTTTAGAATTTTCATTTTTTGACCAAAACGACAGGTCCGGAGCTGATAAAAATGTTGATATTGATGTAATTTTTTTTCTGACTGCGATTTCAAAACCATGCACCAGAATTCACTTCTTTCAACTCAGTAATGCATTTTGGATGTGTACCTAGAGTTTAAAGCAGAAAAACAGGAACTTTTAGAATTTTCATTTTTTGACCAAAACGACAGGTCCGGAGCTGATAAAAATGTTGATATGCATGAAATTTTTTTCTGACTGCGGTTTCAAAACCATGCATCAGAATTCACTTCTTTCAACTCAGTAATGCATTTTGGATGTGTACCTAGAGTTTAAAGCAGAAAAACAGGAACTTTTAGAATTTTCATTTTTTGACCAAAACGACAGGTCCGGAGCTGATAAAAATGTTGATATGGATGTTATTTTTTTTTCTGACTGCGATTTCAAAACCATGCACCAGAATTCACTTCTTTCAACTCAGTAATGCATTTTGGATGTGTACCTAGAGTTTAAAGCAGAAAAACAGGAACTTTTAGAATTTTCATTTTTTGACCAAAACGACAGGTCCGGAGCTGATAAAAATGTTGATATTGATGTATTTTTTTTTCTGACTGCGGTTTCAAAACCATGCACCAGAATTCACTTCTTTCAACTCAGTAATGCATTTTGGATGTGTACCTAGAGTTTAAAGCAGAAAAACAGGAACTTTTAGAATTTTCATTTTTTGACCAAAACGACAGGACCGGAGCTGATAAAAATGTTGATATGGATGTTATTTTTTTTCTGACTGCGATTTCAAAACCATGCACCAGAATCAACTTCTTTCAACTCAGTAATGCATTTTGGATGTGTACCTTGAGTTTAAAGCAGAAAAACAGGAACTTTTAGAATTTTAATTTTTTGACCAAAACGACAGGTCCGGAGCTGATAAAAATGTTGATATTGATGTAATTTTTTTTCTGACTGCGGTTTCAAAACCATGCACCAGAATTAACTTCTTTCAACTCAGTAATGCATTTTGGATGTGTACCTTGAGTTTAAAGCAGAAAAACAGGAACTTTTAGAATTTTAATTTTTTGACCAAAACGACAGTACCGGAGCTGATAAAAATGTTGATATTGATGTTATTTTTTTTCTGACTGCGATTTCAAAACCATGCACCAGAATCAACTTCTTTCAACTCAGTAATGCATTTTGGATGTGTACCTTGAGTTTAAAGCAGAAAAACAGGAACTTTTAGAATTTTCATTTTTTGACCAAAACGACAGGTCCGGAGCTGATAAAAATGTTGATATTGATGCAATTTTTTTTCTGACTGCGATTTCAAAACCATGCACCAGAATTCACTTCTTTCAACTCAGTAATGCATTTTGGATGTGTACCTAGAGTTTAAAGCAGAAAAACAGGAACTTTTAGAATTTTCATTTTTTGACCAAAACGACAGGTCCGGAGCTGATAAAAATGTTGATATGGATGTAATTTTTTTCTGACTGCGGTTTCAAAACCATGCACCAGAATCAACTTCTTTCAACTCAGTAATGCATTTTGGATGTGTACCTAGAGTTTAAAGCAGAAAAACAGGAACTTTTAGAATTTTCATTTTTTGACCAAAACGACAGGTCCGGAGCTGATAAAAATGTTGATATTGATGTATTTTTTTTTCTGACTGCGGTTTCAAAACCATGCACCAGAATTCACTTCTTTCAACTCAGTAATGCATTTTGGATGTGTACCTAGAGTTTAAAGCAGAAAAACAGGAACTTTTAGAATTTTCATTTTTTGACCAAAACGACAGGACCGGAGCTGATAAAAATGTTGATATGGATGTTATTTTTTTTCTGACTGCGATTTCAAAACCATGCACCAGAATCAACTTCTTTCAACTCAGTAATGCATTTTGGATGTGTACCTTGAGTTTAAAGCAGAAAAACAGGAACTTTTAGAATTTTCATTTTTTGACCAAAACGACAGGTCCGGAGCTGATAAAAATGTTGATATTGATGTAATTTTTTTTCTGACTGCGGTTTCAAAACCATGCACCAGAATCAACTTCTTTCAACTCAGTAATGCATTTTGGATGTGTACCTTGAGTTTAAAGCAGAAAAACAGGAACTTTTAGAATTTTAATTTTTTGACCAAAACGACAGTACCGGAGCTGATAAAAATGTTGATATTGATGTTATTTTTTTTCTGACTGCGATTTCAAAACCATGCACCAGAATCAACTTCTTTCAACTCAGTAATGCATTTTGGATGTGTACCTTGAGTTTAAAGCAGAAAAACAGGAACTTTTAGAATTTTCATTTTGTGACCAAAACGACAGGACCGGAGCTGATAAAAATGTTGATATGGATGTTCTTTTTTTTCTGACTGCGATTTCAAAACCATGCACCAGAATCAACTTCTTTCAACTCAGTAATGCATTTTGGATGTGTACCTTGAGTTTAAAGCAGAAAAACAGGAACTTTTAGAATTTTCATTTTTTGACCAAAACGACAGTATCGGAGCTGATAAAAATGTTGATATTGATGTTATTTTTTTTCTGACTGCGATTTCAAAACCATGCACCAGAATCAACTTCTTTCAACTCAGTAATGCATTTTGGATGTGTACCTTGAGTTTAAAGCAGAAAAACAGGAACTTTTAGAATTTTCATTTTTTGACCAAAACGACAGGTCCGGAGCTGATAAAAATGTTGATATTGATGTAATTTTTTTTCTGACTGCGATTTCAAAACCATGCACCAGAATTCACTTCTTTCAACTCAGTAATGCATTTTGGATGTGTACCTAGAGTTTAAAGCAGAAAAACAGGAACTTTTAGAATTTTCATTTTTTGACCAAAACGACAGGTCCGGAGCTGATAAAAATGTTGATATGCATGAAATTTTTTTCTGACTGCGGTTTCAAAACCATGCATCAGAATTCACTTCTTTCAACTCAGTAATGCATTTTGGATGTGTACCTAGAGTTTAAAGCAGAAAAACAGGAACTTTTAGAATTTTCATTTTTTGACCAAAATGACAGGTCCGGAGCTGATAAAAATGTTGATATTGATGTATTTTTTTTTCTGACTGCGGTTTCAAAACCATGCACCAGAATTCACTTCTTTCAACTCAGTAATGCATTTTGGATGTGTACCTAGAGTTTAAAGCAGAAAAACAGGAACTTTTAGAATTTTCATTTTTTGACCAAAACGACAGGTCCGGAGCTGATAAAAATGTTGATATGCATGAAAAAATTTTTCTGACTGCGGTTTCAAAACCATGCATCAGAATTCACTTCTTTCAACTCAGTAATGCATTTTGGATGTGTACCTAGAGTTTAAAGCAGAAAAACAGGAACTTTTAGAATTTTCATTTTTTGACCAAAACGACAGGTCCGGAGCTGATAAAAATGTTGATATGGATGTTATTTTTTTTCTGACTGCGATTTCAAAACCATGCACCAGAATTCACTTCTTTCAACTCAGTAATGCATTTTGGATGTGTACCTAGAGTTTAAAGCAGAAAAACAGGAACTTTTAGAATTTTCATTTTTTGACCAAAACGACAGGTCCGGAGCTGATAAAAATGTTGATATTGATGTATTTTTTTTTCTGACTGCGGTTTCAAAACCATGCACCAGAATTCACTTCTTTCAACTCAGTAATGCATTTTGGATGTGTACCTAGAGTTTAAAGCAGAAAAACAGGAACTTTTAGAATTTTCATTTTTTGACCAAAACGACAGGACCGGAGCTGATAAAAATGTTGATATGGATGTTATTTTTTTTCTGACTGCGATTTCAAAACCATGCACCAGAATCAACTTCTTTCAACTCAGTAATGCATTTTGGATGTGTACCTTGAGTTTAAAGCAGAAAAACAGGAACTTTTAGAATTTTCATTTTTTGACCAAAACGACAGGTCCGGAGCTGATAAAAATGTTGATATTGATGTAATTTTTTTTCTGACTGCGGTTTCAAAACCATGCACCAGAATCAACTTCTTTCAACTCAGTAATGCATTTTGGATGTGTACCTTGAGTTTAAAGCAGAAAAACAGGAACTTTTAGAATTTTAATTTTTTGACCAAAACGACAGTACCGGAGCTGATAAAAATGTTGATATTGATGTTATTTTTTTTCTGACTGCGATTTCAAAACCATGCACCAGAATCAACTTCTTTCAACTCAGTAATGCATTTTGGATGTGTACCTTGAGTTTAAAGCAGAAAAACAGGAACTTTTAGAATTTTCATTTTTTGACCAAAACGACAGGTCCGGAGCTGATAAAAATGTTGATATTGATGCAATTTTTTTTCTGACTGCGATTTCAAAACCATGCACCAGAATTCACTTCTTTCAACTCAGTAATGCATTTTGGATGTGTACCTAGAGTTTAAAGCAGAAAAACAGGAACTTTTAGAATTTTCATTTTTTGACCAAAACGACAGGTCCGGAGCTGATAAAAATGTTGATATTGATGTAATTTTTTTTCTGACTGTGGTTTCAAAACCATGCACCAGAATCAACTTCTTTCAACTCAGTAATGCATTTTGGATGTGTACCTAGAGTTTAAAGCAGAAAAACAGGAACTTTTAGAATTTTCATTTTTTGACCAAAACGACAGGACCGGAGCTGATAAAAATGTTGATATGGATGTAATTTTTTTCTGACTGCGGTTTCAAAACCATGCACCAGAATCAACTTCTTTCAACTCAGTAATGCATTTTGGATGTGTACCTAGAGTTTAAAGCAGAAAAACAGGAACTTTTAGAATTTTCATTTTTTGACCAAAACGACAGGTCCGGAGCTGATAAAAATGTTGATATTGATGTATTTTTTTTCTGACTGCGGTTTCAAAACCATGCACCAGAATTCACTTCTTTCAACTCAGTAATGCATTTTAGATGTGTACCTAGAGTTTAAAGCAGAAAAACAGGAACTTTTAGAATTTTCATTTTTTGACCAAAACGACAGGACCGGAGCTGATAAAAATGTTGATATGGATGTTATTTTTTTTCTGACTGCGATTTCAAAACCATGCACCAGAATCAACTTCTTTCAACTCAGTAATGCATTTTGGATGTGTACCTTGAGTTTAAAGCAGAAAAACAGGAACTTTTAGAATTTTCATTTTTTGACCAAAACGACAGGTCCGGAGCTGATAAAAATGTTGATATTGATGTAATTTTTTTTCTGACTGCGGTTTCAAAACCATGCACCAGAATCAACTTCTTTCAACTCAGTAATGCATTTTGGATGTGTACCTTGAGTTTAAAGCAGAAAAAACAGGAACTTTTAGAATTTTAATTTTTTGACCAAAACGACAGTACCGGAGCTGATAAAAATGTTGATATTGATGTTATTTTTTTTCTGACTGCGATTTCAAAACCATGCACCAGAATCAACTTCTTTCAACTCAGTAATGCATTTTGGATGTGTACCTAGAGTTAAAAGCAGAAAAACAGGAACTTTTAGAATTTTCATTTTTTGACCAAAACGACAGGTCCGGAGCTGATAAAAATGTTGATATTGATGTAATTTTTTTTCTGACTGTGGTTTCAAAACCATGCACCAGAATCAACTTCTTTCAACTCAGTAATGCATTTTGGATGTGTAACTAGAGTTTAAAGCAGAAAAACAGGAACTTTTAGAATTTTCATTTTTTGACCAAAACGACAGGACCGGAGCTGATAAAAATGTTGATATGGATGTAATTTTTTTCTGACTGCGGTTTCAAAACCATGCACCAGAATCAACTTCTTTCAACTCAGTAATGCATTTTGGATGTGTACCTAGAGTTTAAAGCAGAAAAACAGGAACTTTTAGAATTTTCTTTTGTTGACCAAAACGACAGGACCGGAGCTGATAAAAATGTTGATATGGATGTTCTTTTTTTTCTGACTGCGATTTCAAAACCATGCACCAGAATTCACTTCTTTCAACTCAGTAATGCATTTTGGATGTGTACCTAGAGTTTAAAGCAGAAAAACAGGAACTTTTAGAATTTTCATTTTTTGACCAAAACGACAGGACCGGAGCTGATAAAAATGTTGATATTGATGTTATTTTTTTTCTGACTGCGATTTCAAAACCATGCACCAGAATCAACTTCTTTCAACTCAGTAATGCATTTTGGATGTGTACCTTGAGTTTAAAGCAGAAAAACAGGAACTTTTAGAATTTTCATTTTTTGACCAAAACGACAGGACCGGAGCTGATAAAAATGTTGATATTGATGTTATTTTTTTTCTGACTGCGATTTCAAAACCATGCACCAGAATCAACTTCTTTCAACTCAGTAATGCATTTTGGATGTGTACCTTGAGTTTAAAGCAGAAAAACAGGAACTTTTAGAATTTTCATTTTTTGACCAAAACGACAGGACCGGAGCTGATAAAAATGTTGATATTGATGTTATTTTTTTTCTGACTGCGATTTCAAAACCATGCACCAGAATCAACTTCTTTCAACTCAGTAATGCATTTTGGATGTGTACCTTGAGTTTAAAGCAGAAAAACAGGAACTTTTAGAATTTTCATTTTTTGACCAAAACGACAGTACCGGAGCTGATAAAAATGTTGATATTGATGTTATTTTTTTTCTGACTGCGATTTCAAAACCATGCACCAGAATCAACTTCTTTCAACTCAGTAATGCATTTTGGATGTGTACCTTGAGTTTAAAGCAGAAAAACAGGAACTTTTAGAATTTTCATTTTTTGACCAAAACGACAGGACCGGAGCTGATAAAAATGTTGATATTGATGTTATTTTTTTTCTGACTGCGATTTCAAAACCATGCACCAGAATCAACTTCTTTCAACTCAGTAATGCATTTTGGATGTGTACCTTGAGTTTAAAGCAGAAAAACAGGAACTTTTAGAATTTTCATTTTTTGACCAAAACGACAGTACCGGAGCTGATAAAAATGTTGATATTGATGTTATTTTTTTTCTGACTGCGATTTCAAAACCATGCACCAGAATCAACTTCTTTCAACTCAGTAATGCATTTTGGATGTGTACCTTGAGTTTAAAGCAGAAAAACAGGAACTTTTAGAATTTTCATTTTTTGACCAAAACGACAGGACCGGAGCTGATAAAAATGTTGATATTGATGTTATTTTTTTTCTGACTGCGATTTCAAAACCATGCACCAGAATCAACTTCTTTCAACTCAGTAATGCATTTTGGATGTGTACCTTGAGTTTAAAGCAGAAAAACAGGAACTTTTAGAATTTTCATTTTTTGACCAAAACGACAGGACCGGAGCTGATAAAAATGTTGATATGGATGTTATTTTTTTTCTGACTGCGATTTCAAAACCATGCACCAGAATTCACTTCTTTCAACTCAGTAATGCATTTTGGATGTGTACCTAGAGTTTAAAGCAGAAAAACAGGAACTTTTAGAATTTTCATTTTTTGACCAAAACGACAGGTCCAGAGCTGATAAAAATGTTGATATTGATGTATTTTTTTTTCTGACTGCGGTTTCAAAACCATGCACCAGAATTCACTTCTTTCAACTCAGTAATGCATTTTGGATGTGTACCTAGAGTTTAAAGCAGAAAAACAGGAACTTTTAGAATTTTCATTTTTTGACCAAAACGACAGGACCGGAGCTGATAAAAATGTTGATATGGATGTTATTTTTTTTCTGACTGCGATTTCCAAACCATGCACCAGAATCAACTTCTTTCAACTCAGTAATGCATTTTGGATGTGTACCTTGAGTTTAAAGCAGAAAAACAGGAACTTTTAGAATTTTCATTTTTTGACCAAAACGACAGGTCCGGAGCTGATAAAAATGTTGATATTGATGTAATTTTTTTTCTGACTGCGGTTTCAAAACCATGCACCAGAATCAACTTCTTTCAACTCAGTAATGCATTTTGGATGTGTACCTTGAGTTTAAAGCAGAAAAACAGGAACTTTTAGAATTTTCATTTTTTGACCAAAACGACAGGACCGGAGCTGATAAAAATGTTGATATTGATGTTATTTTTTTTCTGACTGCGATTTCAAAACCATGCACCAGAATCAACTTCTTTCAACTCAGTAATGCATTTTGGATGTGTACCTTGAGTTTAAAGCAGAAAAACAGGAACTTTTAGAATTTTCATTTTTTGACCAAAACGACAGTACCGGAGCTGATAAAAATGTTGATATTGATGTTATTTTTTTTCTGACTGCGATTTCAAAACCATGCACCAGAATCAACTTCTTTCAACTCAGTAATGCATTTTGGATGTGTACCTTGAGTTTAAAGCAGAAAAACAGGAACTTTTAGAATTTTCATTTTTTGACCAAAACGACAGGACCGGAGCTGATAAAAATGTTGATATTGATGTTATTTTTTTTCTGACTGCGATTTCAAAACCATGCACCAGAATCAACTTCTTTCAACTCAGTAATGCATTTTGGATGTGTACCTTGAGTTTAAAGCAGAAAAACAGGAACTTTTAGAATTTTCATTTTTTGACCAAAACGACAGGACCGGAGCTGATAAAAATGTTGATATGGATGTTATTTTTTTTCTGACTGCGATTTCAAAACCATGCACCAGAATTCACTTCTTTCAACTCAGTAATGCATTTTGGATGTGTACCTAGAGTTTAAAGCAGAAAAACAGGAACTTTTAGAATTTTCATTTTTTGACCAAAACGACAGGTCCAGAGCTGATAAAAATGTTGATATTGATGTATTTTTTTTTCTGACTGCGGTTTCAAAACCATGCACCAGAATTCACTTCTTTCAACTCAGTAATGCATTTTGGATGTGTACCTAGAGTTTAAAGCAGAAAAACAGGAACTTTTAGAATTTTCATTTTTTGACCAAAACGACAGGACCGGAGCTGATAAAAATGTTGATATGGATGTTATTTTTTTTCTGACTGCGATTTCCAAACCATGCACCAGAATCAACTTCTTTCAACTCAGTAATGCATTTTGGATGTGTACCTTGAGTTTAAAGCAGAAAAACAGGAACTTTTAGAATTTTCATTTTTTGACCAAAACGACAGGTCCGGAGCTGATAAAAATGTTGATATTGATGTAATTTTTTTTCTGACTGCGATTTCAAAACCATGCACCAGAATCAACTTCTTTCAACTCAGTAATGCATTTTGGATGTGTACCTTGAGTTTAAAGCAGAAAAACAGGAACTTTTAGAATTTTCATTTTTTTACCAAAACGACAGGTCCGGAGCTGATAAAAATGTTGATATTGATGCAATTTTTTTTCTGACTGCGATTTCAAAACCATGCACCAGAATTCACTTCTTTCAACTCAGTAATGCATTTTGGATGTGTACCTAGAGTTTAAAGCAGAAAAACAGGAACTTTTAGAATTTTCATTTTTTGACCAAAACGACAGGTCCGGAGCTGATAAAAATGTTGATATTGATGTAATTTTTTTTCTGACTGTGGTTTCAAAACCATGCACCAGAATCAACTTCTTTCAACTCAGTAATGCATTTTGGATGTGTACCTAGAGTTTAAAGCAGAAAAACAGGAACTTTTAGAATTTTCATTTTTTGACCAAAACGACAGGACCGGAGCTGATAAAAATGTTGATATGGATGTAATTTTTTTCTGACTGCGGTTTCAAAACCATGCACCAGAATCAACTTCTTTCAACTCAGTAATGCATTTTGGATGTGTACCTAGAGTTTAAAGCAGAAAAACAGGAACTTTTAGAATTTTCATTTTTTGACCAAAACGACAGGACCGGAGCTGATAAAAATGTTGATATTGATGTATTTTTTTTCTGACTGCGATTTCAAAACCATGCACCAGAATCAACTTCTTTCAACTCAGTAATGCATTTTGGATGTGTACCTTGAGTTTAAAGCAGAAAAACAGGAACTTTTAGAATTTTCATTTTTTGACCAAAACGACAGGTCCGGAGCTGATAAAAATGTTGATATTGATGTAATTTTTTTTCTGACTGCGGTTTCAAAACCATGCACCAGAATCAACTTCTTTCAACTCAGTAATGCATTTTGGATGTGTACCTTGAGTTTAAAGCAGAAAAACAGGAACTTTTAGAATTTTAATTTTTTGACCAAAACGACAGTACCGGAGCTGATAAAAATGTTGATATTGATGTTATTTTTTTTCTGACTGCGATTTCAAAACCATGCACCAGAATCAACTTCTTTCAACTCAGTAATGCATTTTGGATGTGTACCTTGAGTTTAAAGCAGAAAAACAGGAACTTTTAGAATTTTCATTTTTTGACCAAAACGACAGGTCCGGAGATGATAAAAATGTTGATATTGATGCAATTTTTTTTCTGACTGCGATTTCAAAACCATGCACCAGAATTCACTTCTTTCAACTCAGTAATGCATTTTGGATGTGTACCTAGAGTTAAAAGCAGAAAAACAGGAACTTTTAGAATTTTCATTTTTTGACCAAAACGACAGGTCCGGAGCTGATAAAAATGTTGATATTGATGTAATTTTTTTTCTGACTGTGGTTTCAAAACCATGCACCAGAATCAACTTCTTTCAACTCAGTAATGCATTTTGGATGTGTAACTAGAGTTTAAAGCAGAAAAACAGGAACTTTTAGAATTTTCATTTTTTGACCAAAACGACAGGACCGGAGCTGATAAAAATGTTGATATGGATGTAATTTTTTTCTGACTGCGGTTTCAAAACCATGCACCAGAATCAACTTCTTTCAACTCAGTAATGCATTTTGGATGTGTACCTAGAGTTTAAAGCAGAAAAACAGGAACTTTTAGAATTTTCTTTTGTTGACCAAAACGACAGGACCGGAGCTGATAAAAATGTTGATATGGATGTTCTTTTTTTTCTGACTGCGATTTCAAAACCATGCACCAGAATTCACTTCTTTCAACTCAGTAATGCATTTTGGATGTGCACCTAGAGTTTAAAGCAGAAAAACAGGAACTTTTAGAATTTTCATTTTTTGACCAAAACGACAGGACCGGAGCTGATAAAAATGTTGATATTGATGTTATTTTTTTTCTGACTGCGATTTCAAAACCATGCACCAGAATCAACTTCTTTCAACTCAGTAATGCATTTTGGATGTGTACCTTGAGTTTAAAGCAGAAAAACAGGAACTTTTAGAATTTTCATTTTTTGACCAAAACGACAGGACCGGAGCTGATAAAAATGTTGATATTGATGTTATTTTTTTTCTGACTGCGATTTCAAAACCATGCACCAGAATCAACTTCTTTCAACTCAGTAATGCATTTTGGATGTGTACCTTGAGTTTAAAGCAGAAAAACAGGAACTTTTAGAATTTTCATTTTTTGACCAAAACGACAGGACCGGAGCTGATAAAAATGTTGATATTGATGTTATTTTTTTTCTGACTGCGATTTCAAAACCATGCACCAGAATCAATTTCTTTCAACTCAGTAATGCATTTTGGATGTGTACCTAGAGTTTAAAGCAGAAAAACAGGAACTTTTAGAATTTTCATTTTTTGACCAAAACGACAGTACCGGAGTGATAAAAATGTTGATATTGATGTTATTTTTTTTCTGACTGCGATTTCAAAACCATGCACCAGAATCAACTTCTTTCAACTCAGTAATGCATTTTGGATGTGTACCTTGAGTTTAAAGCAGAAAAACAGGAACTTTTAGAATTTTCATTTTTTGACCAAAACGACAGGACCGGAGCTGATAAAAATGTTGATATTGATGTTATTTTTTTTCTGACTGCGATTTCAAAACCATGCACCAGAATCAACTTCTTTCAACTCAGTAATGCATTTTGGATGTGTACCTTGAGTTTAAAGCAGAAAAACAGGAACTTTTAGAATTTTCATTTTTTGACCAAAACGACAGTACCGGAGCTGATAAAAATGTTGATATTGATGTTATTTTTTTTCTGACTGCAATTTCAAAACCATGCACCGGAATCAACTTCTTTCAACTCAGTAATGCATTTTGGATGTGTACCTTGAGTTTAAAGCAGAAAAACAGGAACTTTTAGAATTTTCATTTTTTGACCAAAACGACAGGACCGGAGCTGATAAAAATGTTGATATTGATGTTATTTTTTTTCTGACTGCGATTTCAAAACCATGCACCAGAATCAACTTCTTTCAACTCAGTAATGCATTTTGGATGTGTACCTTGAGTTTAAAGCAGAAAAACAGGAACTTTTAGAATTTTCATTTTTTGACCAAAACAACAGTACCGGAGCTGATAAAAATGTTGATATGGATGTTATTTTTTTTCTGACTGCGATTTCAAAACCATGCACCAGAATTCACTTCTTTTAACTCAGTAATGCATTTTGGATGTGTACCTAGAGTTTAAAGCAGAAAAACAGGAACTTTTAGAATTTTCATTTTTTGACCAAAACGACAGGACCGGAGCTGATAAAAATGTTGATATTGATGTTATTTTTTTTCTGACTGCGATTTTAAAACCATGCACCAGAATCAACTTCTTTCAACTCAGTAATGCATTTTGGATGTGTACCTTGAGTTTAAAGCAGAAAAACAGGAACTTTTAGAATTTTCATTTTTTGACCAAAACGACAGGACCGGAGCTGATAAAAATGTTGATATTGATGTTATTTTTTTTCTGACTGCGATTTCAAAACCATGCACCAGAATCAACTTCTTTCAACTCAGTAATGCATTTTGGATGTGTACCTTGAGTTTAAAGCAGAAAAACAGGAACTTTTAGAATTTTCATTTTTTGACCAAAACGACAGGACCGGAGCTGATAAAAATGTTGATATTGATGTTATTTTTTTTCTGACTGCGATTTCAAAACCATGCACCAGAATCAACTTCTTTCAACTCAGTAATGCATTTTGGATGTGTACCTTGAGTTTAAAGCAGAAAAACAGGAACTTTTAGAATTTTCATTTTTTGACCAAAACGACAGTACCGGAGCTGATAAAAATGTTGATATTGATGTTATTTTTTTTCTGACTGCGATTTCAAAACCATGCACCAGAATCAACTTCTTTCAACTCAGTAATGCATTTTGGATGTGTACCTTGAGTTTAAAGCAGAAAAACAGGAACTTTTAGAATTTTAATTTTTTGACCAAAACGACAGGACCGGAGCTGATAAAAATGTTGATATTGATGTTATTTTTTTTCTGACTGCGATTTCAAAACCATGCACCAGAATCAACTTCTTTCAACTCAGTAATGCATTTTGGATGTGTACCTTGAGTTTAAAGCAGAAAAACAGAAACTTTTAGAATTTTCATTTTTTGACCAAAACGACAGGTCCGGAGCTGATAAAAATGTTGATATTGATGTAATTTTTTTTCTGACTGCGATTTCAAAACCATGCACCAGAATTCACTTCTTTCAACACAGTAATGCATTTTGGATGTGTACCTAGAGTTTAAAGCAGAAAAACAGGAACTTTTAGAATTTTCATTTTTTGACCAAAACGACAGGACCGGAGCTGATAAAAATGTTGATATTGATGTTATTTTTTTTCTGACTGCGATTTCAAAACCATGCACCAGAATCAACTTCTTTCAACTCAGTAATGCATTTTGGATGTGTACCTTGAGTTAAAAGCAGAAAAACAGGAACTTTTAGAATTTTCATTTTTTGACCAAAACGACAGGTCCGGAGCTGATAAAAATGTTGATATTGATGTAATTTTTTTTCTGACTGCGATTTCAAAACCATGCACCAGAATTCACTTCTTTCAACACAGTAATGCATTTTGGATGTGTACCTAGAGTTTAAAGCAGAAAAACAGGAACTTTTAGAATTTTCATTTTTTGACCAAAACGACAGGTCCGGAGCTGATAAAAATGTTGATATGCATGTAATTTTTTTTCTGACTGCGGTTTCAAAACCATGCATCAGAATTCACTTCTTTCAACTCAGTAATGCATTTTGGATGTGTACCTAGAGTTTAAAGCAGAAAAACAGGAACTTTTAGAATTTTCATTTTTTGACCAAAACGACAGGACCGGAGCTGATAAAAATGTTGATATGGATGTTATTTTTTTTCTGACTGCGATTTCAAAACCATGCACCAGAATTCACTTCTTTCAACTCAGTAATGCATTTTGGATGTGTACCTAGAGTTTAAAGCAGAAAAACAGGAACTTTTAGAATTTTCATTTTTTGACCAAAACGACAGGTCCGGAGCTGATAAAAATGTTGATATTGATGTATTTTTTTTTCTGACTGCGGTTTCAAAACCATGCACCAGAATTCACTTCTTTCAACTCAGTAATGCATTTTGGATGTGTACCTAGAGTTTAAAGCAGAAAAACAGGAACTTTTAGAATTTTCATTTTTTGACCAAAACGACAGGACCGGAGCTGATAAAAATGTTGATATGGATGTTATTTTTTTTCTGACTGCGATTTCAAAACCATGCCTCAGAATTCACTTCTTTCAACTCAGTAATGCATTTTGGATGTGTACCTAGAGTTTAAAGCAGAAAAACAGGAACTTTTAGAATTTTCATTTTTTGACCAAAACGACAGGACCGGAGCTGATAAAAATGTTGATATGGATGTTATTTTTTTCCTGACTGCGATTTCAAAACCATGCACCAGAATTCACTTCTTTCCACTCAGTAATGCATTTTGGATGTGTACCTAGAGTTTAAAGCAGAAAAACATTAACTTTTAGAATTTTCATTTTTTGACCAAAACGACAGGTCCGGAGATGATAAAAATGTTGATATTGATGTATTTTTTTTTCTGACTGCGGTTTCAAAACCATGCACCAGAATCAACTTCTTTCAACTCAGTAATGCATTTTGGATGTGTACCTAGAGTTTAAAGCAGAAAAACAGGAACTTTTCGAATTTTCATTTTTTGACCAAAACGACAGGACCGGAGCTGATAAAAATGTTGATATGGCTCTTATTTTTTTTCTGACTGCGGTTTCAAAACCATGCACCAGAATCAACTTCTTTCAACTCAGTAATGCATTTTGGATGTGTACCTAGAGTTTAAAGCAGAAAAACAGGAACTTTTCGAATTTTCATTTTTTGACCAAAACGACAGGACCGGAGCTGATAAAAATGTTGATATGGATGTTATTTTTTTCCTGACTGCGATTTCAAAACCATGCACCAGAATCAACTTCTTTAAACTCAGTAATGCATTTTGGATGTGTACCTTGAGTTTAAAGCAGAAAAACATTAACTTTTAGAATTTTCATTTTTTGACCAAAACGACAGGTCCGGAGATGATAAAAATGTTGATATTGATGTATTTTTTTTTCTGACTGCGGTTTCAAAACCATGCACCAGAATCAACTTCTTTCAACTCAGTAATGCATTTTGGATGTGTACCTAGAGTTTAAAGCAGAAAAACAGGAACTTTTCAAATTTTCATTTTTTGACCAAAACGACAGGACCGGAGCTGATAAAAATGTTGATATGGCTCTTATTTTTTTTCTGACTGCGGTTTCAAAACCATGCACCAGAATCAACTTCTTTCAACTCAGTAATGCATTTTGGATGTGTACCTAGAGTTTAAAGCAGAAAAACAGGAACTTTTCGAATTTTCATTTTTTGACCAAAACGACAGGACCGGAGCTGATAAAAATGTTGATATGGATGTTATTTTTTTTCTGACTGCGATTTCAAAACCATGCACCAGAATTCACTTCTTTCAACTCAGTAATGCATTTTGGATGTGTGCCTAGAGTTTAAAGCAGAAAAACAGGAACTTTTAGAATTTTCATTTTTTGACCAAAACGACAGGACCGGAGCTGATAAAAATGTTGATATGGATGTTATTTTTTTCCTGACTGCGATTTCAAAACCATGCACCAGAATTCACTTCTTTCAACTCAGTAATGCATTTTGGATGTGTACCTAGAGTTTAAAGCAGAAAAACAGGAACTTTTAGAATTTTCATTTTTTGACCAAAACGACAGGACCGGAGCTGATAAAAATGTTGATATTGATGTTATTTTTTTTCTGACTGCGATTTCAAAACCATGCACCAGAATCAACTTCTTTCAACTCAGTAATGCATTTTGGATGTGTACCTTGAGTTTAAAGCAGAAAAACAGGAACTTTTAGAATTTTCATTTTTTGACCAAAACGACAGGTCCGGAGCTGATAAAAATGTTGATATTGATGTAATTTTTTTTCTGACTGCGGTTTCAAAACCATGCACCAGAATCAACTTCTTTCAACTCAGTAATGCATTTTGGATGTGTACCTAGAGTTTAAAGCAGAAAAACAGGAACTTTTAGAATTTTCATTTTTTTACCAAAACGACAGGACCGGAGCTGATAAAAATGTTGATATTGATGTATTTTTTTTTCTGACTGCGGTTTCAAAACCATGCACCAGAATTCACTTCTTTCAACTCAGTAATGCATTTTGGATGTGTACCTAGAGTTTAAAGCAGAAAAACAGGAACTTTTCGAATTTTCATTTTTTGACCAAAACGACAGGACCGGAGCTGATAAAAATGTTGATATGGCTCTTATTTTTTTTCTGACTGCGGTTTCAAAACCATGCACCAGAATCAACTTCTTTCAACTCAGTAATGCATTTTGGATGTGTACCTAGAGTTTAAAGCAGAAAAACAGGAACTTTTCGAATTTTCATTTTTTGACCAAAACGACAGGACCGGAGCTGATAAAAATGTTGATATGGATGTTATTTTTTTCCTGACTGCGATTTCAAAACCATGCACCAGAATTCACTTCTTTCAACTCAGTAATGCATTTTGGATGTGTACCTAGAGTTTAAAGCAGAAAAACAGGAACTTTTAGAATTTCCATTTTTTGACCAAAACGACAGGACCGGAGCTGATAAAAATGTTGATATTGATGTTATTTTTTTTCTGACTGCGATTTCAAAACCATGCACCAGAATCAACTTCTTTCAACTCAGTAATGCATTTTGGATGTGTACCTTGAGTTTAAAGCAGAAAAACAGGAACTTTTAGAATTTTCATTTTTTGACCAAAACGACAGGTCCGGAGGTGATAAAAATGTTGATATTGATGTAATTTTTTTTCTGACTGCGGTTTCAAAACCATGCACCAGAATCAACTTCTTTCAACTCAGTAATGCATTTTGGATGTGTACCTAGAGTTTAAAGCAGAAAAACAGGAACTTTTAGAATTTTCATTTTTTTACCAAAACGACAGGACCGGAGCTGATAAAAATGTTGATATGGATGTTATTTTTTTTCTGACTGCGATTTCAAAACCATGCACCAGAATTCACTTCTTTCAACTCAGTAATGCATTTTGGATGTGTGCCTAGAGTTTAAAGCAGAAAAACAGGAACTTTTAGAATTTTCATTTTTTGACCAAAACGACAGGACCGGAGCTGAGAAAAATGTTGATATGGATGTTATTTTTTTCCTGACTGCGATTTCAAAACCATGCACCAGAATTCACTTCTTTCAACTCAGTAATGCATTTTGGATGTGTACCTAGAGTTTAAAGCAGAAAAACAGGAACTTTTAGAATTTTCATTTTTTGACCAAAACGACAGGACCGGAGCTGATAAAAATGTTGATATTGATGTTATTTTTTTTCTGACTGCGATTTCAAAACCATGCACCAGAATCAACTTCTTTCAACTCAGTAATGCATTTTGGATGTGTACCTTGAGTTTAAAGCAGAAAAACATTAACTTTTAGAATTTTCATTTTTTGACCAAAACGACAGGTCCGGAGATGATAAAAATGTTGATATTGATGTATTTTTTTTTCTGACTGCGGTTTCAAAACCATGCACCAGAATCAACTTCTTTCAACTCAGTAATGCATTTTGGATGTGTACCTAGAGTTTAAAGCAGAAAAACAGGAACTTTTCGAACTTTCATTTTTTGACCAAAACGACAGGACCGGAGCTGATAAAAATGTTGATATGGCTCTTATTTTTTTTCTGACTTCGGTTTCAAAACCATGCACCAGAATCAACTTCTTTCAACTCAGTAATGCATTTTGGATGTGTACCTAGAGTTTAAAGCAGAAAAACAGGAACTTTTAGAATTTTCATTTTTTGACCAAAACGACAGGACCGGAGCTGAGAAAAATGTTGATATGGATGTTATTTTTTTCCTGACTGCGATTTCAAAACCATGCACCAGAATTCACTTCTTTCAACTCAGTAATGCATTTTGGATGTGTACCTAGAGTTTAAAGCAGAAAAACAGGAACTTTTAGAATTTTCATTTTTTGACCAAAACGACAGGACCGGAGCTGATAAAAATGTTGATATTGATGTTATTTTTTTTCTGACTGCGGTTTCAAAACCATGCACCAGAATCAACTTCTTTCAACTCAGTAATGCATTTTGGATGTGTACCTAGAGTTTAAAGCAGAAAAACAGGAACTTTTAGAATTTTCATTTTTTGACCAAAACGACAGGTCCGGAGCTGATAAAAATGTTGATATTGATGTAATTTTTTTTCTGACTGCGGTTTCAAAACCATGCACCAGAATCAACTTCTTTCAACTCAGTAATGCATTTTGGATGTGTACCTAGAGTTTAAAGCAGAAAAACAGGAACTTTTCGAATTTTCATTTTTTGACCAAAACGACAGGACCGGAGCTAATAAAAATGTTGATATGGATGTTATTTTTTTTCTGACTGCGATTTCAAAACCATGCACCAGAATTCACTTCTTTCAACTCAGTAATGCATTTTGGATGTGTGCCTAGAGTTTAAAGCAGAAAAACAGGAACTTTTAGAATTTTCATTTTTTGACCAAAACGACAGGACCGGAGCTGAGAAAAATGTTGATATGGATGTTATTTTTTTCCTGACTGCGATTTCAAAACCATGCACCAGAATTCACTTCTTTCAACTCAGTAATGCATTTTGGATGTGTACCTAGAGTTTAAAGCAGAAAAACAGGAACTTTTAGAATTTTCATTTTTTGACCAAAACGACAGGCCTGGAGCTGATAAAAATGTTGATATTGATGTTATTTTTTTTCTGACTGCGATTTTAAAACCATGCACCAGAATCAACTTCTTTCAACTCAGTAATGCATTTTGGATGTGTACCTAGAGTTTAAAGCAGAAAAACAGGAACTTTTAGAATTTTCATTTTTTGACCAAAACGACAGGACCGGAGCTGAGAAAAATGTTGATATGGATGTTATTTTTTTCCTGACTGCGATTTCAAAACCATGCACCAGAATTCACTTCTTTCAACTCAGTAATGCATTTTGGATGTGTACCTAGAGTTTAAAGCAGAAAAACAGGAACTTTTAGAATTTTCATTTTTTGACCAAAACGACAGGTCCGGAGCTGATAAAAATGTTGATATTGATGTAATTTTTTTTCTGACTGCGGTTTCAAAACCATGCACCAGAATCAACTTCTTTCAACTCAGTAATGCATTTTGGATGTGTACCTAGAGTTTAAAGCAGAAAAACAGGAACTTTTCGAATTTTCATTTTTTGACCAAAACGACAGGACCGGAGCTAATAAAAATGTTGATATGGATGTTATTTTTTTTCTGACTGCGATTTCAAAACCATGCACCAGAATTCACTTCTTTCAACTCAGTAATGCATTTTGGATGTGTGCCTAGAGTTTAAAGCAGAAAAACAGGAACTTTTAGAATTTTCATTTTTTGACCAAAACGACAGGACCGGAGCTGAGAAAAATGTTGATATGGATGTTATTTTTTTCCTGACTGCGATTTCAAAACCATGCACCAGAATTCACTTCTTTCAACTCAGTAATGCATTTTGGATGTGTACCTAGAGTTTAAAGCAGAAAAACAGGAACTTTTAGAATTTTCATTTTTTGACCAAAACGACAGGACCGGAGCTGATAAAAATGTTGATATTGATGTTATTTTTTTTCTGACTGCGATTTCAAAACCATGCACCAGAATCAACTTCTTTCAACTCAGTAATGCATTTTGGATGTGTACCTAGAGTTTAAAGCAGAAAAACAGGAACTTTTAGAATTTTCATTTTTTGACCAAAACGACAGGACCGGAGCTGATAAAAATGTTGATATTGATGTTATTTTTTTTCTGACTGCGGTTTCAAAACCATGCACCAGAATCAACTTCTTTCAACTCAGTAATGCATTTTGGATGTGTACCTAGAGTTTAAAGAAGAAAAACAGGAACTTTTAGAATTTTCATTTTTTGACCAAAACGACAGGTCCGGAGCTGATAAAAATGTTGATATTGATGTAATTTTTTTTCTGACTGCGGTTTCAAAACCATGCACCAGAATCAACTTCTTTCAACTCAGTAATGCATTTTGGATGTGTACCTAGAGTTTAAAGCAGAAAAACAGGAACTTTTAGAATTTTCATTTTTTGACCAAAACGACAGGACCGGAGCTGATAAAAATGTTGATATGGATGTAATTTTTTTCTGACTGCGGTTTCAAAACCATGCACCAGAATCAACTTCTTTCAACTCAGTAATGCATTTTGGATGTGTACCTAGAGTTTAAAGCAGAAAAACAGGAACTTTTAGAATTTTCATTTGTTGACCAAAACGACAGGACCGGAGCTGATAAAAATGTTGATATGGATGTTCTTTTTTTTCTGACTGCAATTTCAAAACCATGCACCAGAATTCACTTCTTTCAACTCAGTAATGCATTTTGGATGTGTACCTAGAGTTTAAAGCAGAAAAACAGGAACTTTTAGAATTTTCATTTTTTAACCAAAACGACAGGACCGGAGCTGATAAAAATGTTGATATTGATGTTATTTTTTTTCTGACTGCGATTTCAAAACCATGCACCAGAATCAACTTCTTTCAACTCAGTAATGCATTTTGGATGTGTACCTTGAGTTTAAAGCAGAAAAACATTAACTTTTAGAATTTTCATTTTTTGACCAAAACGACAGGTCCGGAGATGATAAAAATGTTGATATTGATGTATTTTTTTTTCTGACTGCAGTTTCAAAACCATGCACCAGAATCAACTTCTTTCAACTCAGTAATGCATTTTGGATGTGTACCTAGAGTTTAAAGCAGAAAAACAGGAACTTTTCGAATTTTCATTTTTTGACCAAAACGACAGGACCGGAGCTGATAAAAATGTTGATATGGCTCTTATTTTTTTTCTGACTTCGGTTTCAAAACCGTGCACCAGAATCAACTTCTTTCAACTCAGTAATGCATTTTGGATGTGTACCTAGAGTTTAAAGCAGAAAAACAGGAACTTTTCGAATTTTCATTTTTTGACCAAAACGACAGGACCGGAGCTAATAAAAATGTTGATATGGATGTTATTTTTTTTCTGACTGCGATTTCAAAACCATGCACCAGAATTCACTTCTTTCAACTCAGTAATGCATTTTGGATGTGTGCCTAGAGTTTAAAGCAGAAAAACAGGAACTTTTAGAATTTTCATTTTTTGACCAAAACGACAGGACCGGAGCTGAGAAAAATGTTGATATGGATGTTATTTTTTTCCTGACTGCGATTTCAAAACCATGCACCAGAATTCACTTCTTTCAACTCAGTAATGCATTTTGGATGTGTACCTAGAGTTTAAAGCAGAAAAACAGGAACTTTTAGAATTTTCATTTTTTGACCAAAACGACAGGACCGGAGCTGATAAAAATGTTGATATTGATGTTATTTTTTTTCTGACTGCGATTTCAAAACCATGCACCAGAATCAACTTCTTTCAACTCAGTAATGCATTTTGGATGTGTACCTTGAGTTTAAAGCAGAAAAACATTAACTTTTAGAATTTTCATTTTTTGACCAAAACGACAGGTCCGGAGATGATAAAAATGTTAATATTGATGTATTTTTTTTTCTGACTGCAGTTTCAAAACCATGCACCAGAATCAACTTCTTTCAACTCAGTAATGCATTTTGGATGTGTACCTAGAGTTTAAAGCAGAAAAACAGGAACTTTTCGAATTTTCATTTTTTGACCAAAACGACAGGACCGGAGCTGATAAAAATGTTGATATGGCTCTTATTTTTTTTCTGACTTCGGTTTCAAAACCGTGCACCAGAATCAACTTCTTTCAACTCAGTAATGCATTTTGGATGTGTACCTAGAGTTTAAAGCAGAAAAACAGGAACTTTTCGAATTTTCATTTTTTGACCAAAACGACAGGACCGGAGCTAATAAAAATGTTGATATGGATGTTATTTTTTTTCTGACTGCGATTTCAAAACCATGCACCAGAATTCACTTCTTTCAACTCAGTAATGCATTTTGGATGTGTGCCTAGAGTTTAAAGCAGAAAAACAGGAACTTTTAGAATTTTCATTTTTTGACCAAAACGACAGGACCGGAGCTGAGAAAAATGTTGATATGGATGTTATTTTTTTCCTGACTGCGATTTCAAAACCATGCACCAGAATTCACTTCTTTCAACTCAGTAATGCATTTTGGATGTGTACCTAGAGTTTAAAGCAGAAAAACAGGAACTTTTAGAATTTTCATTTTTTGACCAAAACGACAGGACCGGAGCTGATAAAAATGTTGATATGGATGTAATTTTTTTCTGACTGCGGTTTCAAAACCATGCACCAGAATCAACTTCTTTCAACTCAGTTATGCATTTTGGATGTGTACCTAGAGTTTAAAGCAGAAAAACAGGAACTTTTAGAATTTTCATTTGTTGACCAAAACGACAGGACCGGAGCTGATAAAAATGTTGATATGGATGTTCTTTTTTTTCTGACTGCAATTTCAAAACCATGCACCAGAATTCACTTCTTTCAACTCAGTAATGCATTTTGGATGTGTACCTAGAGTTTAAAGCAGAAAAACAGGAACTTTTAGAATTTTCATTTTTTGACCAAAACGACAGGACCGGAGCTGATAAAAATGTTGATATTGATGTTATTTTTTTTCTGACTGCGATTTCAAAACCATGCACCAGAATCAACTTCTTTCAACTCAGTAATGCATTTTGGATGTGTACCTTGAGTTTAAAGCAGAAAAACATTAACTTTTAGAATTTTCATTTTTTGACCAAAACGACAGGTCCGGAGATGATAAAAATGTTGATATTGATGTATTTTTTTTTCTGACTGCAGTTTCAAAACCATGCACCAGAATCAACTTCTTTCAACTCAGTAATGCATTTTGGATGTGTACCTAGAGTTTAAAGCAGAAAAACAGGAACTTTTCGAATTTTCATTTTTTGACCAAAACGACAGGACCGGAGCTGATAAAAATGTTGATATGGCTCTTATTTTTTTTCTGACTTCGGTTTCAAAACCGTGCACCAGAATCAACTTCTTTCAACTCAGTAATGCATTTTGGATGTGTACCTAGAGTTTAAAGCAGAAAAACAGGAACTTTTCGAATTTTCATTTTTTGACCAAAACGACAGGACCGGAGCTAATAAAAATGTTGATATGGATGTTATTTTTTTTCTGACTGCGATTTCAAAACCATGCACCAGAATTCACTTCTTTCAACTCAGTAATGCATTTTGGATGTGTGCCTAGAGTTTAAAGCAGAAAAACAGGAACTTTTAGAATTTTCATTTTTTGACCAAAACGACAGGACCGGAGCTGAGAAAAATGTTGATATGGATGTTATTTTTTTCCTGACTGCGATTTCAAAACCATGCACCAGAATTCACTTCTTTCAACTCAGTAATGCATTTTGGATGTGTACCTAGAGTTTAAAGCAGAAAAACAGGAACTTTTAGAATTTTCATTTTTTGACCAAAACGACAGGACCGGAGCTGATAAAAATGTTGATATTGATGTTATTTTTTTTCTGACTGCGATTTCAAAACCATGCACCAGAATCAACTTCTTTCAACTCAGTAATGCATTTTGGATGTGTACCTTGAGTTTAAAGCAGAAAAACATTAACTTTTAGAATTTTCATTTTTTGACCAAAACGACAGGTCCGGAGATGATAAAAATGTTAATATTGATGTATTTTTTTTTCTGACTGCAGTTTCAAAACCATGCACCAGAATCAACTTCTTTCAACTCAGTAATGCATTTTGGATGTGTACCTAGAGTTTAAAGCAGAAAAACAGGAACTTTTCGAATTTTCATTTTTTGACCAAAACGACAGGACCGGAGCTGATAAAAATGTTGATATGGCTCTTAATTTTTTTCTGACTTCGGTTTCAAAACCGTGCACCAGAATCAACTTCTTTCAACTCAGTAATGCATTTTGGATGTGTACCTAGAGTTTAAAGCAGAAAAACAGGAACTTTTCGAATTTTCATTTTTTGACCAAAACGACAGGACCGGAGCTAATAAAAATGTTGATATGGATGTTATTTTTTTTCTGACTGCGATTTCAAAACCATGCACCAGAATTCACTTCTTTCAACTCAGTAATGCATTTTGGATGTGTGCCTAGAGTTTAAAGCAGAAAAACAGGAACTTTTAGAATTTTCATTTTTTGACCAAAACGACAGGACCGGAGCTGAGAAAAATGTTGATATGGATGTTATTTTTTTCCTGACTGCGATTTCAAAACCATGCACCAGAATTCACTTCTTTCAACTCAGTAATGCATTTTGGATGTGTACCTAGAGTTTAAAGCAGAAAAACAGGAACTTTTAGAATTTTCATTTTTTGACCAAAACGACAGGACCGGAGCTGATAAAAATGTTGATATTGATGTTATTTTTTTTCTGACTGCGATTTCAAAACCATGCACCAGAATCAACTTCTTTCAACTCAGTAATGCATTTTGGATGTGTACCTTGAGTTTAAAGCAGAAAAACATTAACTTTTAGAATTTTCATTTTTTGACCAAAACGACAGGACCGGAGCTGAGAAAAATGTTGATATGGATGTTATTTTTTTCCTGACTGCGATTTCAAAACCATGCACCAGAATTCACTTCTTTCAACTCAGTAATGCATTTTGGATGTGTACCTAGAGTTTAAAGCAGAAAAACAGGAACTTTTAGAATTTTCATTTTTTGACCAAAACGACAGGACCGGAGCTGATAAAAATGTTGATATTGATGTTATTTTTTTTCTGACTGCGGTTTCAAAACCATGCACCAGAATCAACTTCTTTCAACTCAGTAATGCATTTTGGATGTGTACCTAGAGTTTAAAGCAGAAAAACAGGAACTTTTAGAATTTTCATTTTTTGACCAAAACGACAGGTCCGGAGCTGATAAAAATGTTGATATTGATGTAATTTTTTTTCTGACTGCGGTTTCAAAACCATGCACCAGAATCAACTTCTTTCAACTCAGTAATGCATTTTGGATGTGTACCTAGAGTTTAAAGCAGAAAAACAGGAACTTTTCGAATTTTCATTTTTTGACCAAAACGACAGGACCGGAGCTAATAAAAATGTTGATATGGATGTTATTTTTTTTCTGACTGCGATTTCAAAACCATGCACCAGAATTCACTTCTTTCAACTCAGTAATGCATTTTGGATGTGTGCCTAGAGTTTAAAGCAGAAAAACAGGAACTTTTAGAATTTTCATTTTTTGACCAAAACGACAGGACCGGAGCTGAGAAAAATGTTGATATGGATGTTATTTTTTTCCTGACTGCGATTTCAAAACCATGCACCAGAATTCACTTCTTTCAACTCAGTAATGCATTTTGGATGTGTACCTAGAGTTTAAAGCAGAAAAACAGGAACTTTTAGAATTTTCATTTTTTGACCAAAACGACAGGCCTGGAGCTGATAAAAATGTTGATATTGATGTTATTTTTTTTCTGACTGCGATTTTAAAACCATGCACCAGAATCAACTTCTTTCAACTCAGTAATGCATTTTGGATGTGTACCTAGAGTTTAAAGCAGAAAAACAGGAACTTTTCGAATTTTCATTTTTTGACCAAAACGACACTACCGGAGCTGATAAAAATGTTGATATGGCTGTTATTTTTTTTCTGACTGCGGTTTCAAAACCATGCACCAGAATCAACTTCTTTCAACTCAGTAATGCATTTTGGATGTGTACCTAGAGTTTAAAGCAGAAAAACAGGAACTTTTCGAATTTTCATTTTTTGACCAAAACGACAGGACCGGAGCTGATAAAAATGTTGATATGGATTTTTTTTTCTGACTGCGGTTTCAAAACCATGCACCAGAATCAACTTCTTTCAACTCAGTAATGCATTTTGGATGTGTGCCTTGAGTTTAAAGCAGAAAAACAGGAACTTTTAGAATTTTCATTTTTTGACCAAAACGACAGTACCGGAGCTGATAAAAATGTTGATATTGATGTTATTTTTTTCTGACTGCGATTTCAAAACCATGCACCATAATCAACTTCTTTCAACTCAGTAATGCATTTTGGATGTGTACCTAGAGTTTAAAGCAGAAAAACAGGAACTTTTAGAATTTTCATTTTTTGACCAAAACGACAGGACCGGAGCTGATAAAAATGTTGATATTGATGTTATTTTTTCTCTGACTGCGGTTTCAAAACCATGCACCAGGATCAACTTCTTTCAACTCAGTAATGCATTTTGGATGTGTACCTAGAGTTTAAAGCAGAAAAACAGGAACTTTTAGAATTTTCATTTTTTGACCAAAACGACAGGTCCGGAGCTAATAAAAATATTGATATGCATGTAATTTTTTTTCTGACTGCGGTTTCAAAACCATGCATCAGAATTCACTTCTTTCAACTCAGTAATGCATTTTGGATGTGTACCTAGAGTTTAAAGCAGAAAAACAGGAACTTTTAGAATTTTCATTTTTTGACCAAAACGACAGGTCCGGAGCTGATAAAAATTTTGATATTGATGTATTTTTTTTTCTGACTGCGGTTTCAAAACCATGCACCAGAATCAACTTCTTTCAACTCAGTAATGCATTTTGGATGTGTACCTAGAGTTTAAAGCAGAAAAACAGGAACTTTTCGAATTTTCATTTTTTGACCAAAACGACACTACCGGAGCTGATAAAAATGTTGATATGCATGTAATTTTTTTTCTGACTGCGGTTTCAAAACCATGCATCAGAATTCACTTCTTTCAACTCAGTAATGCATTTTGGATGTGTACCTAGAGTTTAAAGCAGAAAAACAGGAACTTTTAGAATTTTCATTTTTTGACCAAAACGACAGGTCCGGAGCTGATAAAAATGTTGATATTGATGTATTTTTTTTTCTGACTGCGGTTTCAAAACCATGCACCAGAATCAAATTCTTTCAACTCAGTAATGCATTTTGGATGTGTACCTAGAGTTTAAAGCAGAAAAACAGGAACTTTTCGAATTTTCATTTTTTGACCAAAACGACACTACCGGAGCTGATAAAAATGTTGATATGGCTGTTATTTTTTTTCTGACTGCGGTTTCAAAACCATGCACCAGAATCAACTTCTTTCAACTCAGTAATGCATTTTGGATGTGTACCTAGAGTTTAAAGCAGAAAAACAGGAACTTTTCGAATTTTCATTTTTTGACCAAAACGACAGGACCGGAGCTGATAAAAATGTTGATATGGATTTTTTTTTTTTCTGACTGCGGTTTCAAAACCATGCACCAGAATCAACTTCTTTCAACTCAGTAATGCATTTTGGATGTGTGCCTTGAGTTTAAAGCAGAAAAACAGGAACTTTTAGAATTTTCATTTTTTGACCAAAACGACAGTACCGGAGCTGATAAAAATGTTGATATTGATGTTATTTTTTTCTGACTGCGATTTCAAAACCATGCACCAGAATCAACTTCTTTCAACTCAGTAATGCATTTTGGATGTGTACCTTGAGTTTAAAGCAGACAAACAGGAACTTTTAGAATTTTAATTTTTTGACCAAAACGACAGGTCCGGAGCTGATAAAAATGTTGATATTGATGTAATTTTTTTTCTGACTGCGATTTCAAAACCATGCACCAGAATTCACTTCTTTCAACTCAGTAATGCATTTTGGATGTGTACCTAGAGTTTAAAGCAGAAAAACAGGAACTTTTAGAATTTTCATTTTTTGACCAAAACGACAGGACCGGAGCTGATAAAAATGTTGATATGGATGTTATTTTTTTCTGACTGCGGTTTCAAAACCATGCACCAGAATCAACTTCTTTCAACTCAGTAATGCATTTTGGATGTGTGCCTTGAGTTTAAAGCAGAAAAACAGGAACTTTTAGAATTTTAATTTTTTGACCAAAACGACAGTACCGGAGCTGATAAAAATGTTGATATTGATGTTATTTTTTTTCTGACTGCGATTTCAAAACCATGCACCAGAATCAACTTCTTTCAACTCAGTAATGCATTTTGGATGTGTACCTTGAGTTTAAAGCAGACAAACAGGAACTTTTAGAATTTTCATTTTTTGACCAAAACGACAGGTCCGGAGCTGATAAAAATGTTGATATTGATGTAATTTTTTTTCTGACTGCGATTTCAAAACCATGCACCAGAATTCACTTCTTTCAACTCAGTAATGCATTTTGGATGTGTACCTAGAGTTTAAAGCAGAAAAACAGGAACTTTTAGAATTTTCATTTTTTGACCAAAACGACAGGTCCGGAGCTGATAAAAATGTTGATATTGATGAAATTTTTTTTCTGACTGCGGTTTCAAAACCATGCACCAGAATCAACTTCTTTCAACTCAGTAATGCATTTTGGATGTGTACCTAGAGTTTAAAGCAGAAAAACAGGAACTTTTAGAATTTTCATTTTTTGACCAAAACGACAGGACCGGAGCTGATAAAAATGTTGATATGGATGTAATTTTTTTCTGACTGCGGTTTCAAAACCATGCACCAGAATCAACTTCTTTCAACTCAGTAATGCATTTTGGATGTGTACCTAGAGTTTAAAGCAGAAAAACAGGAACTTTTAGAATTTTTATTTGCTGACCAAAACGACAGGACCGGAGCTGATAAAAATGTTGATATGGATGTTCTTTTTTTTCTGACTGCGATTTCAAAACCATGCACCAGAATTCACTTCTTTCAACTCAGTAATGCATTTTGGATGTGTACCTAGAGTTTAAAGCAGAAAAACAGGAACTTTTAGAATTTTCAATTTTTGACCAAAACGACAGGACCGGAGCTGATAAAAATGTTGATATTGATGTTATTTTTTTTCTGACTGCGATTTCAAAACCATGCACCAGAATCAACTTATTTCAACTCAGTAATGCATTTTGGATGTGTACCTTGAGTTTAAAGCAGAAAAACAGGAACTTTTAGAATTTTCATTTTTTGACCAAAACGACAGGACCGGAGCTGATAAAAATGTTGATATTGATGTTATTTTTTTTCTGACTGCGATTTCAAAACCATGCACCAGAATCAACTTCTTTCAACTCAGTAATGCATTTTGGATGTGTACCTTGAGTTTAAAGCAGAAAAACAGGAACTTTTAGAATTTTCATTTTTTGACCAAAACGACAGGACCGGAACTGATAAAAATGTTGATATGGATGTAATTTTTTTTCTGACTGCGGTTTCAAAACCATGCACCAGAATCAACTTCTTTCAACTCAGTAATGCATTTTGGTTGTGTACCTAGAGTTTAAAGCAGAAAAACAGGAACTTTTAGAATTTTTATTTGTTGACCAAAACGACAGGACCGGAGCTGATAAAAATGTTGATATGGATGTTCTTTTTTTTCTGACTGCGATTTCAAAACCATGCACCAGAATTCACTTCTTTCAACTCAGTAATGCATTTTGGATGTGTACCTAGAGTTTAAAGCAGAAAAACAGGAACTTTTAGAATTTTCATTTTTTGACCAAAACGACAGGACCGGAGCTGATAAAAATGTTGATATTGATGTTATTTTTTTTCTGACTGCGATTTCAAAACCATGCACCAGAATCAACTTCTTTCAACTCAGTAATGCATTTTGGATGTGTACCTTGAGTTTAAAGCAGAAAAACAGGAACTTTTAGAATTTTCATTTTTTGACCAAAACGACAGGACCGGAGCTGATAAAAATGTTGATATTGATGTTATTTTTTTTCTGACTGCGATTTCAAAACCATGCACCAGAATCAACTTCTTTCAACTCAGTAATGCATTTTGGATGTGTACCTTGAGTTTAAAGCAGAAAAACAGGAACTTTTAGAATTTTCATTTTTTGACCAAAACGACAGGACCGGAACTGATAAAAATGTTGATATGGATGTAATTTTTTTTCTGACTGCGGTTTCAAAACCATGCACCAGAATCAACTTCTTTCAACTCAGTAATGCATTTTGGTTGTGTACCTAGAGTTTAAAGCAGAAAAACAGGAACTTTTAGAATTTTCATTTGTTGACCAAAACGTCAGGACCGGAGCTGATAAAAATGTTGATATGGATGTTATTTTTTTTCTGACTGCGATCTCAAAACCATGCACCAGAATTCACTTCTTTCAACTCAGTAATGCATTTTGGATGTGTACCTAGAGTTTAAAGCAGAAAAACAGGAACTTTTAGAATTTTCATTTTTTGACCAAAACGACAGTACCGGAGCTGATAAAAATGTTGATATTGATGTTATTTTTTTTCTGACTGCGATTTCAAAACCATGCACCAGAATCAACTTCTTTCAACTCAGTAATGCATTTTGGATGTGTACCTTGAGTTTAAAGCAGACAAACAGGAACTTTTAGAATTTTCATTTTTTGACCAAAACGACAGGTCCGGAGGTGATAAAAATGTTGATATTGATGTAATTTTTTTTCTGACTGCGATTTCAAAACCATGCACCAGAATTCACTTCTTTCAACTCAGTAATGCATTTTGGATGTGTACCTAGAGTTTAAAGCAGAAAAACAGGAACTTTTAGAATTTTCATTTTTTGACCAAAACGACAGGTCCGGAGCTGATAAAAATGTTGATATTGATGTAATTTTTTTTCTGACTGCGGTTTCAAAACCATGCACCAGAATCAACTTCTTTCAACTCAGTAATGCATTTTGGATGTGTACCTAGAGTTTAAAGCAGAAAAACAGGAACTTTTAGAATTTTCATTTTTTGACCAAAACGACAGGACCGGAGCTGATAAAAATGTTGATATGGATGTAATTTTTTTCTGACTGCGGTTTCAAAACCATGCACCAGAATCAACTTCTTTCAACTCAGTAATGCATTTTGGATGTGTACCTAGAGTTTAAAGCAGAAAAACAGGAACTTTTAGAATTTTCATTTTTTGACCAAAATGACAGGTCCGGAGCTAATAAAAATGTTGATATGCATGTAATTTTTTTTCTGACTGCGGTTTCAAAACCATGCATCAGAATTCACTTCTTTCAACTCAGTAATGCATTTTGGATGTGTACCTAGAGTTTAAAGCAGAAAAACAGGAACTTTTAGAATTTTCATTTTTTAACCAAAACGACAGGTCCGGAGCTGATAAAAATGTTGATATTGATGTATTTTTTTTTCTGACTGCGGTTTCAAAACCATGCACCAGAATCAACTTATTTCAACTCAGTAATGCATTTTGGATGTGTACCTAGAGTTTAAAGCAGAAAAACAGGAACTTTTCGAATTTTCATTTTTTGACCAAAACGACACTACCGGAGCTGATAAAAATGTTGATATGCATGTAATTTTTTTTCTGACTGCGGTTTCAAAACCATGCATCAGAATTCACTTCTTTCAACTCAGTAATGCATTTTGGATGTGTACCTAGAGTTTAAAGCAGAAAAACAGGAACTTTTAGAATTTTCATTTTTTGACCAAAACGACAGGTCCGGAGCTGATAAAAATGTTGATATTGATGTATTTTTTTTTCTGACTGCGGTTTCAAAACCATGCACCAGAATCAACTTCTTTCAACTCAGTAATGCATTTTGGATGTGTACCTAGAGTTTAAAGCAGAAAAACAGGAACTTTTCGAATTTTCATTTTTTGACCAAAACGACAGGACCGGAGCTGATAAAAATGTTGATATGGATTTTTTTTTTCTGACTGCGGTTTCAAAACCATGCACCAGAATCAACTTCTTTCAACTCAGTAATGCATTTTGGATGTGTGCCTTGAGTTTAAAGCAGAAAAACAGGAACTTTTAGAATTTTCATTTTTTGACCAAAACGACAGTACCGGAGCTGATAAAAATGTTGATATTGATGTTATTTTTTTCTGACTGCGATTTCAAAACCATGCACCAGAATCAACTTCTTTCAACTCAGTAATGCATTTTGGATGTGTACCTAGAGTTTAAAGCAGAAAAACAGGAACTTTTAGAATTTTCATTTTTTTGACCAAAACGACAGGACCGGAGCTGATAAAAATGTTGATATTGATGTTATTTTTTTTCTGACTGCGATTTCAAAACCATGCACCAGAATCAACTTCTTTCAACTCAGTAATGCATTTTGGATGTGTACCTTGAGTTTAAAGCAGAAAAACAGGATCTTTTAGAATTTTCATTTTTTGACCAAAACGACAGGACCGGAGCTGATAAAAATGTTGATATTGATGTTATTTTTTCTCTGACTGCGGTTTCAAAACCATGCACCAGGATCAACTTCTTTCAACTCAGTAATGCATTTTGGATGTGTACCTAGAGTTTAAAGCAGAAAAACAGGAACTTTTAGAATTTTCATTTTTTGACCAAAACGACAGGTCCGGAGCTAATAAAAATGTTGATATGCATGTAATTTTTTTCTGACTGCGGTTTCAAAACCATGCATCAGAATTCACTTCTTTCAACTCAGTAATGCATTTTGGATGTGTACCTAGAGTTTAAAGCAGAAAAACAGGAACTTTTAGAATTTTCATTTTTTGACCAAAACGACAGGTCCGGAGCTGATAAAAATGTTGATATTGATGTATTTTTTTTTTCTGACTGCGGTTTCAAAACCATGCACCAGAATCAACTTCTTTCAACTCAGTAATGCATTTTGGATGTGTACCTAGAGTTTAAAGCAGAAAAACAGGAACTTTTCGAATTTTCATTTTTTGACCAAAACGACACTACCGGAGCTGATAAAAATGTTGATATGCATGTAATTTTTTTTCTGACTGCGGTTTCAAAACCATGCATCAGAATTCACTTCTTTCAACTCAGTAATGCATTTTGGATGTGTACCTAGAGTTTAAAGCAGAAAAACAGGAACTTTTAGAATTTTCATTTTTTGACCAAAACGACAGGTCCGGAGCTGATAAAAATGTTGATATTGATGTATTTTTTTTTCTGACTGCGGTTTCAAAACCATGCATCAGAATCAACTTCTTTCAACTCAGTAATGCATTTTGGATGTGTACCTAGAGTTTAAAGCAGAAAAACAGGAACTTTTAGAATTTTCATTTTTTGACCAAAACGACACTACCGGAGCTGATAAAAATGTTGATATGGCTGTTATTTTTTTTCTGACTGCGGTTTCAAAACCATGCACCAGAATCAACTTCTTTCAACTCAGTAATGCATTTTGGATGTGTGCCTTGAGTTTAAAGCAGAAAAACAGGAACTTTTAGAATTTTCATTTTTTGACCAAAACGACAGTACCGGAGCTGATAAAAATGTTGATATTGATGTTATTTTTTTCTGACTGCGATTTCAAAACCATGCACCAGAATCAACTTCTTTCAACTCAGTAATGCATTTTGGATGTGTACCTAGAGTTTAAAGCAGAAAAACAGGAACTTTTAGAATTTTCATTTTTTTGACCAAAACGACAGGACCGGAGCTGATAAAAATGTTGATATTGATGTTATTTTTTTTCTGACTGCGATTTCAAAACCATGCACCAGAATCAACTTCTTTCAACTCAGTAATGCATTTTGGATGTGTACCTTGAGTTTAAAGCAGAAAAACAGGATCTTTTAGAATTTTCATTTTTTGACCAAAACGACAGGACCGGAGCTGATAAAAATGTTGATATTGATGTTATTTTTTCTCTGACTGCGGTTTCAAAACCATGCACCAGGATTAACTTCTTTCAACTCAGTAATGCATTTTGGATGTGTACCTAGAGTTTAAAGCAGAAAAACAGGAACTTTTAGAATTTTCATTTTTTGACCAAAACGACAGGTCCGGAGCTAATAAAAATGTTGATATGCATGTAATTTTTTTCTGACTGCGGTTTCAAAACCATGCATCAGAATTCACTTCTTTCAACTCAGTAATGCATTTTGGATGTGTACCTAGAGTTTAAAGCAGAAAAACAGGAACTTTTAGAATTTTCATTTTTTGACCAAAACGACAGGTCCGGAGCTGATAAAAATGTTGATATTGATGTATTTTTTTTTTCTGACTGCGGTTTCAAAACCATGCACCAGAATCAACTTCTTTCAACTCAGTAATGCATTTTGGATGTGTACCTAGAGTTTAAAGCAGAAAAACAGGAACTTTTCGAATTTTCATTTTTTGACCAAAACGACACTACCGGAGCTGATAAAAATGTTGATATGCATGTAATTTTTTTTCTGACTGCGGTTTCAAAACCATGCATCAGAATTCACTTCTTTCAACTCAGTAATGCATTTTGGATGTGTACCTAGAGTTTAAAGCAGAAAAACAGGAACTTTTAGAATTTTCATTTTTTGACCAAAACGACAGGTCCGGAGCTGATAAAAATGTTGATATTGATGTATTTTTTTTTCTGACTGCGGTTTCAAAACCATGCATCAGAATCAACTTCTTTCAACTCAGTAATGCATTTTGGATGTGTACCTAGAGTTTAAAGCAGAAAAACAGGAACTTTTAGAATTTTCATTTTTTGACCAAAACGACACTACCGGAGCTGATAAAAATGTTGATATGGCTGTTATTTTTTTTCTGACTGCGGTTTCAAAACCATGCACCAGAATCAACTTCTTTCAACTCAGTAATGCATTTTGGATGTGTACCTAGAGTTTAAAGCAGAAAAACAGGAACTTTTCGAATTTTCATTTTTTGACCAAAACGACAGGACCGGAGCTGATAAAAATGTTGATATGGATTTTTTTTTTTCTGACTGCGGTTTCAAAACCATGCACCAGAATCAACTTCTTTCAACTCAGTAATGCATTTTGGATGTGTGCCTTGAGTTTAAAGCAGAAAAACAGGAACTTTTAGAATTTTCATTTTTTGACCAAAACGACAGTACCGGAGCTGATAAAAATGTTGATATTGATGTTATTTTTTTCTGACTGCGATTTCAAAACCATGCACCAGAATCAACTTCTTTCAACTCAGTAATGCATTTTGGATGTGTACCTTGAGTTTAAAGCAGACAAACAGGAACTTTTAGAATTTTAATTTTTTGACCAAAACGACAGGTCCGGAGCTGATAAAAATGTTGATATTGATGTAATTTTTTTTCTGACTGCGATTTCAAAACCATGCACCAGAATTCACTTCTTTCAACTCAGTAATGCATTTTGGATGTGTACCTAGAGTTTAAAGCAGAAAAACAGGAACTTTAAGAATTTTCATTTTTTGACCAAAACGACAGGTCCGGAGCTGATAAAAATGTTGATATTGATGTAATTTTTTTTCTGACTGCGGTTTCAAAACCATGCACCAGAATCAACTTCTTTCAACTCAGTAATGCATTTTGGATGTGTACCTAGAGTTTAAAGCAGAAAAACAGGAACTTTTAGAATTTTTATTTGTTGACCAAAACGACAGGACCGGAGCTGATAAAAATGTTGATATGGATGTTCTTTTTTTTCTGACTGCGATTTCAAAACCATGCACCAGAATTCACTTCTTTCAACTCAGTAATGCATTTTGGATGTGTACCTAGAGTTTAAAGCAGAAAAACAGGAACTTTTAGAATTTTCATTTTTTGACCAAAACGACACTACCGGAGCTGATAAAAATGTTGATATGCATGTAATTTTTTTTCTGACTGCGGTTTCAAAACCATGCATCAGAATTCACTTCTTTCAACTCAGTAATGCATTTTGGATGTGTACCTAGAGTTTAAAGCAGAAAAACAGGAACTTTTAGAATTTTAATTTTTTGACCAAAACGACAGGTCCGGAGCTGATAAAAATGTTGATATTGATGTATTTTTTTTTCTGACTGCGGTTTCAAAACCATGCACCAGAATCAACTTCTTTCAACTCAGTAATGCATTTTGGATGTGTACCTAGAGTTTAAAGCAGAAAAACAGGAACTTTTCGAATTTTCATTTTTTGACCAAAACGACACTACCGGAGCTGATAAAAATGTTGATATGGCTGTTATTTTTTTTCTGACTGCGGTTTCAAAACCATGCACCAGAATCAACTTCTTTCAACTCAGTAATGCATTTTGGATGTGTACCTAGAGTTTAAAGCAGAAAAACAGGAACTTTTCGAATTTTCATTTTTTGACCAAAACGACAGGACCGGAGCTGATAAAAATGTTGATATTGATGTTATTTTTTTTCTGACTGCGATTTCAAAACCATGCACCAGAATCAACTTCTTTCAACTCAGTAATGCATTTTGGATGTGTACCTTGAGTTTAAAGCAGAAAAACAGGAACTTTTAGAATTTTAATTTTTTGACCAAAACGACAGGACCGGAGCTGATAAAAATGTTGATATTGATGTTATTTTTTTTCTGACTGCGATTTCAAAACCATGCACCAGAATCAACTTCTTTCAACTCAGTAATGCATTTTGGATGTGTACCTTGAGTTGAAAGCAGAAAAACAGGAACTTTTAGAATTTTCATTTTTTGACCAAAACGACAGGACCGGAACTGATAAAAATGTTGATATGGATGTAATTTTTTTTCTGACTGCGGTTTCAAAACCATGCACCAGAATCAACTTCTTTCAACTCAGTAATGCATTTTGGATGTGCACCTAGAGTTTAAAGCAGAAAAACAGGAACTTTTAGAATTTTCATTTTTTGACCAAAACGACAGGACCGGAGCTGATAAAAATGTTGATATGGATGTTATTTTTTTTCTGACTGCGATTTCAAAACCATGCACCAGAATCAACTTCTTTCAACTCAGTAATGCATTTTGGATGTGTACCTAGAGTTTAAAGCAGAAAAACAGGAACTTTTAGAATTTTCATTTTTTGACCAAAACGACAGGACCGGAGCTGATAAAAATGTTGATATGGATGTAATTTTTTTCTGACTGCGGTTTCAAAACCATGCACCAGAATCAACTTCTTTCAACTCAGTAATGCATTTTGGATGTGTACCTAGAGTTTAAAGCAAAAAAACAGGAACTTTTAGAATTTTCATTTTTTGACCAAAACGACAGGACCGGAGCTGATAAAATGTTGATATGGATGTAATTTTTTTTCTGACTGCGGTTTCAAAACCATGCACCAGAATTCACTTCTTTCAACTCAGTAATGCATTTTGGATGTGTACCTAGAGTTTAAAGCAGAAAAACAGGAACTTTTAGAATTTTCATTTTTTGACCAAAACGACAGGTCCGGAGCTGATAAAAATGTTGATATTGATGCATTTTTTTTTCTGACTGCGGTTTCAAAACCATGCACCAGAATCAACTTCTTTCAACTCAGTAATGCATTTTGGATGTGTACCTAGAGTTTGAAGCAGAAAAACAGGAACTTTTAGAATTTTCATTTTTTGACCAAAACGACAGGACCGGAGCTGATAAAAATGTTGATATGGATGTTATTTTTTTCTGACTGCGATTTCAAAACTATGCATCAGAATTCACTTCTTTCAACTCAGTAATGCATTTTGGATGTGTACCTAGAGTTTAAAGCAGAAAAACAGGATCTTTTAGAATTTTCATTTTTTGACCAAAACGACAGGACCGGAGCTGATAAAAATGTTGATATGGATGTTATTTTTTTTCTGACTGCGATTTCAAAACCATGCACCAGAATTCACTTCTTTCAACTCAGTAATGCATTTTGGATGTGTACCTAGAGTTTAAAGCAGAAAAACAGGAACTTTTAGAATTTTAATTTTTTTGACCAAAACGACAGGACCGGAGCTGATAAAAATGTTGATATTGATGTTATTTTTTTTCTGACTGTGATTTCAAAACCATGCACCAGAATCAACTTCTTTCAACTCAGTAATGCATTTTGGATGTGTACCTAGAGTTTAAAGCAGAAAAACAGGAACTTTTAGAATTTTCATTTTTTGACCAAAACGACAGGTCCGGAATTGATAAAAATGTTGATATTGATGTAATTTTTTTTCTGACTGCGGTTTCAAAACCATGCACCAGAATTCACTTCTTTCAACTCAGTAATGCATTTTGGATGTGTACCTAGAGTTTAAAGCAGAAAAACAGGAACTTTTAGAATTTTCATTTTTTGACCAAAACGACAGGTCCGGAGCTGATAAAAATGTTGATATTGATGTATTTTTTTTTCTGACTGCGGTTTCAAAACCATGCACCAGAATCAACTTCTTTCAACTCAGTAATGCATTTTGGATGTGTACCTAGAGTTTGAAGCAGAAAAACAGGAACTTTTAGAATTTTCATTTTTTGACCAAAACGACAGGACCGGAGCTGATAAAAATGTTTATATGGATGTTATTTTTTTCTGACTGCGATTTCAAAACCATGCACCAGAATTCACTTCTTTCAACTCAGTAATGCATTTTGTAAGTGTACCTAGAGTTTAAAGCAGAAAAACAGGAACTTTTAGAATTTTCATTTTTTGACCAAAACTACAGGACCTGAGCTGATAAAAATGTTGATATGGATGTTATTTTTTTTCTGACTGCGATTTCAAAACCATGTACCAGAATTCACTTCTTTCAACTCAGTAATGCATTTTGGATGTGTACCTAGAGTTTAAAGCAGAAAAACAGGAACTTTTAGAATTTTCATTTTTTGACCAAAACGACAGGACCGGAGCTGATAAAAATGTTGATATGGATGTTATTTTTTTTCTGACTGCGATTTCAAAACCATGCATCAGAATTCACTTCTTTCAACTCAGTAATGCATTTTGGATGTGTACCTAGAGTTTAAAGCAGAAAAACAGGATCTTTTAGAATTTTCATTTTTTGACCAAAACGACAGGACCGGAGCTGATAAAAATGTTGATATGGATGTTATTTTTTTCTGACTGCGATTTCAAAACCATGCACCAGAAATCACTTCTTTCAACTCAGTAATGCATTTTGGATGTGTACCTAGAGTTTAAAGCAGAAAAACAGGAACTTTTAGAATTTTCATTTTTTGACCAAAACGACAGGACCGGAGCTGATAAAAATGTTGATATGGATGTTATTTTTTTTCTGACTGCGATTTCAAAACCATGCACCAGAATTCACTTCTTTCAACTCAGTAATGCATTTTGGATGTGTACCTAGAGTTCAAAGCAGAAAAACAGGAACTTTTGGAATTTTTATTTTTTGACCAAAACGACAGGACCGGAGCTGATAAAAATGTTGATATGGATGTTATTTTTTTTCTGACTGCGATTTCAAAACCATGCACCAGAATCAACTTCTTTCAACTCAGTAATGCATTTTGGATGTGTACCTAGAGTTTAAAGCAGAAAAACAGGAACTTTTAGAATTTTCATTTTTTGACCAAAACGACAGGACCGGAGCTGATAAAAATGTTGATATGGATGTAATTTTTTTCTGACTGCGGTTTCAAAACCATGCACCAGAATCAACTTCTTTCAACTCAGTAATGCATTTTGGATGTGTACCTAGAGTTTAAAGCAAAAAAACAGGAACTTTTAGAATTTTCATTTTTTGACCAAAACGACAGGACCGGAGCTGATAAAAATGTTGATATGGATGTAATTTTTTTTCTGACTGCGGTTTCAAAACCATGCACCAGAATTCACTTCTTTCAACTCAGTAATGCATTTTGGATGTGTACCTAGAGTTTAAAGCAGAAAAACAGGATCTTTTAGAATTTTCATTTTTTGACCAAAACGACAGGACCGGAGCTGATAAAAATGTTGATATGGATGTTATTTTTTTCTGACTGCGATTTCAAAACCATGCACCAGAATTCACTTCTTTCAACTCAGTAATGCATTTTGGATGTGTACCTAGAGTTTAAAGCAGAAAAACAGGAACTTTTAGAATTTTCATTTTTTGACCAAAACGACAGGTCCGGAGCTGATAAAAATGTTGATATTGATGTATTTTTTTTTCTGACTGCGGTTTCAAAACCATGCACCAGAATCAACTTCTTTCAACTCAGTAATGCATTTTGGATGTGTACCTAGAGTTTGAAGCAGAAAAACAGGAACTTTTTGAATTTTGATTTTTTGACCAAAACGACAGGACCGGAGCTGATAAAAATGTTGATATGGATGTTATTTTTTTTCTGACTGCGATTTCAAAACCATGCACCAGAATCAACTTCTTTCAACTCAGTAATGCATTTTGGATGTGTACCTAGAGTTTAAAGCAGAAAAACAGAAACTTTTAGAATTTTCATTTGTTGACCAAAACGACAGGACCGGAGCTGATAAAAATGTTGATTTGGATGTTATTTTTTTTCTGACTGCTATTTCAAAACCATGCACCAGAATTCACTTCTTTCAACTCAGTAATGCATTTTGGATGTGTACCTAGAGTTTAAAGCAGAAAAACAGGAACTTTTACAATTTTCATTTTTTGACCAAAACGACAGGTCCGGAATTGATAAAAATGTTGATATTGATGTAATTTTTTTTCTGACTGCGGTTTCAAAACCATGCACCAGAATCAACTTCTTTCAACTCAGTAATGCATTTTGGATGTGCACCTAGAGTTTAAAGCAGAAAAACAGGAACTTTTAGAATTTTCATTTTTTGACCAAAACGACAGGAACGGAGCTGATAAAAATGTTGATATGGATGTAATTTTTTTTCTGACTGCGGTTTCAAAACCATGCACCAGAATCAATTTCTTTCAACTCAGTAATGCATTTTGGATGTGTACCTAGAGTTTAAAGCAGAAAAACAGGATCTTTTAGAATTTTCATTTTTTGACCAAAACGACAGGACCGGAGCTGATAAAAATGTTGATATGGATGTTATTTTTTTTCTGACTGCGATTTCAAAACCATGCATCAGAATTCACTTCTTTCAACTCAGTAATGCATTTTGGATGTGTACCTAGAGTTTAAAGCAGAAAAACAGGATCTTTTAGAATTTTCATTTTTTGACCAAAACGACAGGACCGGAGCTGATAAAAATGTTGATATGGATGTTATTTTTTTTCTGACTGCGATTTCAAAACCATGCACCAGAATTCACTTCTTTCAACTCAGTAATGCATTTTTAATGTGTACCTAGAGTTTAAAGCAGAAAAACAGGATCTTTTAGAATTTTCATTTTTTGACCAAAACGACAGGACCGGAGATGATAAAAATGTTGATATGGATGTTATTTTTTTTCTGACTGCGATTTCAAAACCATGCACCAGAATTCACTTCTTTCAACTCAGTAATGCATTTTTAATGTGTACCTAGAGTTTAAAGCAGAAAAACAGGAATTTTTAAAATTTTCATTTGTTGACCAAAACGACAGGACCGGAGCTGATAAAAATGTTGATATGGATGTTATTTTTTTTCTGACTGCGATTTCAAAACCATGCACCAGAATTCACTTCTTTCAACTCAGTAATGCATTTTGGATGTGTACCTAGAGTTTAAAGCAGAAAAACAGGAACTTTTGGAATTTTCATTTTTTGACCAAAACGACAGGACCGGAGCTGATAAAAATGTTGATATGGATGTTATTTTTTTTCTGACTGCGATTTCAAAACCATGCACCAGAATCAACTTCTTTCAACTCAGTAATGCATTTTGGATGTGTACCTAGAGTTTAAAGCAGAAAAACAGGAACTTTTAGAATTTTCATTTTTTGACCAAAACGACAGGACCGGAGCTGATAAAAATGTTGATATGGATGTAATTTTTTTCTGACTGCGGTTTCAAAACCATGCACCAGAATCAACTTCTTTCAACTCAGTAATGCATTTTGGATGTGTACCTAGAGTTTAAAGCAAAAAAACAGGAACTTTTAGAATTTTCATTTTTTGACCAAAACGACAGGACCGGAGCTGATAAAATGTTGATATGGATGTAATTTTTTTTCTGACTGCGGTTTCAAAACCATGCACCAGAATTCACTTATTTCAACTCGGTAATGCATTTTGGATGTGTACCTAGAGTTTAAAGCAGAAAAACAGGAACTTTTAGAATTTTCATTTTTTGACCAAAACGACAGGTCCGGAGCTGATAAAAATGTTGATATTGATGTATTTTTTTTTCTGACTGCGGTTTCAAAACCATGCACCAGAATCAACTTCTTTCAACTCAGTAATGCATTTTGGATGTGTACCTAGAGTTTGAAGCAGAAAAACAGGAACTTTTAGAATTTTCATTTTTTGACCAAAACGACAGGACCGGAGCTGATAAAAATGTTGATATGGATGTTATTTTTTTCTGACTGCGATTTCAAAACTATGCATCAGAATTCACTTCTTTCAACTCAGTAATGCATTTTGGATGTGTACCTAGAGTTTAAAGCAGAAAAACAGGATCTTTTAGAATTTTCATTTTTTGACCAAAACGACAGGACCGGAGCTGATAAAAATGTTGATATGGATGTTATTTTTTTTCTGACTGCGATTTCAAAACCATGCACCAGAATTCACTTCTTTCAACTCAGTAATGCATTTTGGATGTGTACCTAGAGTTTAAAGCAGAAAAACAGGAACTTTTAGAATTTTAATTTTTTTGACCAAAACGACAGGACCGGAGCTGATAAAAATGTTGATATTGATGTTATTTTTTTTCTGACTGTGATTTCAAAACCATGCACCAGAATCAACTTCTTTCAACTCAGTAATGCATTTTGGATGTGTACCTAGAGTTTAAAGCAGAAAAACAGGAACTTTTAGAATTTTCATTTTTTGACCAAAACGACAGGTCCGGAATTGATAAAAATGTTGATATTGATGTAATTTTTTTTCTGACTGCGGTTTCAAAACCATGCACCAGAATTCACTTCTTTCAACTCAGTAATGCATTTTGGATGTGTACCTAGAGTTTAAAGCAGAAAAACAGGAACTTTTAGAATTTTCATTTTTTGACCAAAACGACAGGTCCGGAGCTGATAAAAATGTTGATATTGATGTATTTTTTTTTCTGACTGCGGTTTCAAAACCATGCACCAGAATCAACTTCTTTCAACTCAGTAATGCATTTTGGATGTGTACCTAGAGTTTGAAGCAGAAAAACAGGAACTTTTAGAATTTTCATTTTTTGACCAAAACGACAGGACCGGAGCTGATAAAAATGTTGATATGGATGTTATTTTTTTCTGACTGCGATTTCAAAACCATGCACCAGAATTCACTTCTTTCAACTCAGTAATGCATTTTGTAAGTGTACCTAGAGTTTAAAGCAGAAAAACAGGAACTTTTAGAATTTTCATTTTTTGACCAAAACTACAGGACCTGAGCTGATAAAAATGTTGATATGGATGTTATTTTTTTTCTGACTGCGATTTCAAAACCATGTACCAGAATTCACTTCTTTCAACTCAGTAATGCATTTTGGATGTGTACCTAGAGTTTAAAGCAGAAAAACAGGAACTTTTAGAATTTTCATTTTTTGACCAAAACGACAGGACCGGAGCTGATAAAAATGTTGATATGGATGTTATTTTTTTTCTGACTGCGATTTCAAAACCATGCATCAGAATTCACTTCTTTCAACTCAGTAATGCATTTTGGATGTGTACCTAGAGTTTAAAGCAGAAAAACAGGATCTTTTAGAATTTTCATTTTTTGACCAAAACGACAGGACCGGAGCTGATAAAAATGTTGATATGGATGTTATTTTTTTCTGACTGCGATTTCAAAACCATGCACCAGAAATCACTTCTTTCAACTCAGTAATGCATTTTGGATGTGTACCTAGAGTTTAAAGCAGAAAAACAGGAACTTTTAGAATTTTCATTTTTTGACCAAAACGACAGGTCCGGAGCTGATAAAAATGTTGATATGGATGTTATTTTTTTTCTGACTGCGATTTCAAAACCATGCACCAGAATTCACTTCTTTCAACTCAGTAATGCATTTTGGATGTGTACCTAGAGTTTAAAGCAGAAAAAACAGGAACTTTTAGAATTTTCATTTTTTTGACCAAAACGACAGGACCGGAGCTGATAAAAATGTTGATATTGATGTTATTTTTTTTCTGACTGTGATTTCAAAACCATGCACCAGAATCAACTTCTTTCAACTCAGTAATGCATTTTGGATGTGTACCTAGAGTTTAAAGCAGAAAAACAGGAACTTTTAGAATTTTCATTTTTTGACCAAAACGACAGGTCCGGAATTGATAAAAATGTTGATATTGATGTAATTTTTTTTCTGACTGCGGTTTCAAAACCATGCACCAGAATAAACTTCTTTCAACTCAATAATGCATTTTGGATGTGCACCTAGAGTTTAAAGCAGAAAAACAGGAACTTTTAGAATTTTCATTTGTTGACCAAAACGACAGGACCGGAGCTGATAAAAATGTTGATATGGATGTTATTTTTTTCTGACTGCGATTTCAAAACCATGCATCAGAATTCACTTCTTTCAACTCAGTAATGCATTTTGGATGTGTACCTAGAGTTTAAAGCAGAAAAACAGGAACTTTTAGAATTTTCATTTTTTGACCAAAACGACAGGACCGGAGCTGATAAAAATGTTGATATGGATGTAATTTTTTTTCTGACTGCGGTTTCAAAACCATGCACCAGAATCAATTTCTTTCAACTCAGTAATGCATTTTGGATGTGTACCTAGAGTTTAAAGCAGAAAAACAGGAACTTTTAGAATTTTCATTTGTTGACCAAAACGACAGGACCGGAGCTGATAAAAATGTTGATATGGATGTTATTTTTTTCTGACTGCGATTTCAAAACCATGCATCAGAATTCACTTCTTTCAACTCAATAATGCATTTTGGATGTGCACCTAGAGTTTAAAGCAGAAAAACAGGAACTTTTAGAATTTTCATTTGTTGACCAAAACGACAGGACCGGAGCTGATAAAAATGTTGATATTGATGTTATTTTTTTTCTGACTGTGATTTCAAAACCATGCACCAGAATCAACTTCTTTCAACTCAGTAATGCATTTTGGATGTGTACCTAGAGTTTAAAGCAGAAAAACAGGAACTTTTAGAATTTTCATTTTTTGACCAAAACGACAGGTCCGGAATTGATAAAAATGTTGATATTGATGTAATTTTTTTTCTGACTGCGGTTTCAAAACCATGCACCAGAATCAACTTCTTTCAACTCAGTAATGCATTTTGGATGTGCACCTAGAGTTTAAAGCAGAAAAACAGGAACTTTTAGAATTTTCATTTTTTGACCAAAACGACAGGAACGGAGCTGATAAAAATGTTGATATGGATGTAATTTTTTTTCTGACTGCGGTTTCAAAACCATGCACCAGAATCAATTTCTTTCAACTCAGTAATGCATTTTGGATGTGTACCTAGAGTTTAAAGCAGAAAAACAGGATCTTTTAGAATTTCCATTTTTTGACCAAAACGACAGGACCGGAGCTGATAAAAATGTTGATATGGATGTTATTTTTTTTCTGACTGCGATTTCAAAACCATGCATCAGAATTCACTTCTTTCAACTCAGTAATGCATTTTGGATGTGTACCTAGAGTTTAAAGCAGAAAAACAGGATCTTTTAGAATTTTCATTTTTTGACCAAAACGACAGGACCGGAGCTGATAAAAATGTTGATATGGATGTTATTTTTTTTCTGACTGCGATTTCAAAACCATGCACCAGAATTCACTTCTTTCAACTCAGTAATGCATTTTTAATGTGTACCTAGAGTTTAAAGCAGAAAAACAGGAATTTTTAAAATTTTCATTTTTTGACCAAAACGACAGGACCGGAGCTGATAAAAATGTTGATATGGATGTTATTTTTTTTCTGACTGCGATTTCAAAACCATGCACCAGAATTCACTTCTTTCAACTCAGTAATGCATTTTGGATGTGTACCTAGAGTTTAAAGCAGAAAAACAGAAACTTTTGGAATTTTCCTTTTTTGACCAAAACGACAGGACCGGAGCTAATAAAAATGTTGATATGGATGTTATTTTTTTTCTGACTGCGATTTCAAAACCATGCATCAGAATCAACTTCTTTCAACTCAGTAATGCATTTTGGATGTGTACCTAGAGTTTAAAGCAGAAAAACAGGAACTTTTAGAATTTTCATTTTTTGACCAAAACGACAGGACCGGAGCTGATAAAAATGTTGATATGGATGTAATTTTTTTCTGACTGCGGTTTCAAAACCATGCACCAGAATCAACTTCTTTCAACTCAGTAATGCATTTTGGATGTGTACCTAGAGTTTAAAGCAAAAAAACAGGAACTTTTAGAATTTTCATTTTTTGACCAAAACGACAGGACCGGAGCTGATAAAAATGTTGATATGGATGTAATTTTTTTTCTGACTGCGGTTTCAAAACCATGCACCAGAATTCACTTCTTTCAACTCAGTAATGCATTTTGGATGTGTACCTAGAGTTTAAAGCAGAAAAACAGGATCTTTTAGAATTTTCATTTTTTGACCAAAAGGACAGGACCGGAGCTGATAAAAATGTTGATATGGCTGTTATTTTTTTTCTGACTGCGATTTCAAAACCATGCACCAGAATTCACTTCTTTCAACTCAGTAATGCATTTTGGATGTGTACCTAGAGTTTAAAGCAGAAAAACAGGAACTTTTAGAATTTTCATTTTTTTGACCAAAACGACAGGACCGGAGCTGATAAAAATGTTGATATTGATGTTATTTTTTTTCTGACTGTGATTTCAAAACCATGCACCAGAATCAACTTCTTTCAACTCAGTAATGCATTTTGGATGTGTACCTAGAGTTTAAAGCAGAAAAACAGGAACTTTTAGAATTTTCATTTTTTGACCAAAACGACAGGTCCGGAATTGATAAAAATGTTGATATTGATGTAATTTTTTTTCTGACTGCGGTTTCAAAACCATGCACCAGAATCAACTTCTTTCAACTCAGTAATGCATTTTAGATGTGCACCTAGAGTTTAAAGCAGAAAAACAGGAACTTTTAGAATTTTCATTTTTTGACCAAAACGACAGGACCGGAGCTGATAAAAATGTTGATATGGATGTAATTTTTTTTCTGACTGCGGTTTCAAAACCATGCACCAGAATCAATTTCTTTCAACTCAGTAATGCATTTTGGATGTGTACCTAGAGTTTAAAGCAGAAAAACAGGAACTTTTAGAATTTTCATTTGTTGACCAAAACGACAGGACCGGAGCTGATAAAAATTTTGATATGGGTGTTATTTTTTTTCTGACTGCGATTTCAAAACCATGCACCAGAATTCACTTCTTTCAACTCAGTAATGCATTTTGGATGTGTACCTAGAGTTTAAAGCAGAAAAACAGGAACTTTTAGAATTTTCATTTTTTGACCAAAACGACAGGACCGGAGCTGATAAAAATGTTGATATGGATGTAATTTTTTTCTGACTGCGGTTTCAAAACCATGCACCAGAATCAACTTCTTTCAACTCAGTAATGCATTTTGGATGTGCACCTAGAGTTTAAAGCAGAAAAACAGGATCTTTTAGAATTTTCATTTTTTGACCAAAACGACAGGACCGGAGCTGATAAAAAATGTTGATATGGATGTTATTTTTTTTCTGACTGCGATTTCAAAACCATGCACCAGAATCAACTTCTTTCAACTCAGTAATGCATTTTGGATGTGTATCTTGAGTTTAAAGCAGAAAAACAGGAACTTTTAGAATTTTAATTTTTTGACCAAAACGACAGGACCGGAGCTGATAAAAATATTGATATGGATGTTATTTTTTTTCTGACTGCGATTTCAAAACCATGCACCAGAATTCACTTCTTTCAACTCAGTAATGCATTTTGGATGTGTACCCAGAGTTTAAAGCAGAAAAACAGGAACTTTTAGAATTTTTATTTTTTGACCAAAACGACCGGACCGGAGCTGATAAAAATGTTGGTATTGATGTAATTTTTTTTCTGACTGCGGTTTCAAAACCATGCACCAGAATCAACTTCTTTCAACTCAGTAATGCATTTTGGATGTGTACCTAGAGTTTAAAGCAGAAAAACAGGAACTTTTAGAATTTTCATTTTTTGACCAAAACGACAGGACCGGAGCTGATAAAAATGTTGATATGGATGTAATTTTTTTCTGACTGCGGTTTCAAAACCATGCACCAGAATCAACTTCTTTCAACTCAGTAATGCATTTTGGATGTGTACCTAGAGTTTAAAGCAGAAAAACAGGAACTTTTAGAATTTTCATTTGTTGACCAAAACGACAGGACCGGAGCTGATAAAAATGTTGATATGGATGTTATTTTTTTTCTGACTGCTATTTCAAAACCATGCACCAGAATTCACTTCTTTCAACTCAGTAATGCATTTTGGATGTGTACCCAGAGTTTAAAGCAGAAAAACAGGAACTTTTAGAATTTTTATTTTTTGACCAAAACGACCGGACCGGAGCTGATAAAAATGTTGATATTGATGTAATTTTTTTCCTGACTGCGGTTTCAAAACCATGCACCAGAATCAACTTCTTTCAACTCAGTAATGCATTTTGGATGTGTACCTAGAGTTTAAAGCAGAAAAACAGGAACTTTTAGAATTTTCATTTTTTGACCAAAACGACAGGACCGGAGCTGATAAAAATGTTGATATGGATGTAATTTTTTTCTGACTGCGGTTTCAAAACCATGCACCAGAATCAACTTCTTTCAACTCAGTAATGCATTTTGGATGTGTACCTAGAGTTTAAAGCAGAAAAACAGGAACTTTTAGAATTTTCATTTGTTGACCAAAACGACAGGACCGGAGCTGATAAAAATGTTGATATGGATGTTATTTTTTTTCTGACTGCTATTTCAAAACCATGCACCAGAATTCACTTCTTTCAACTCAGTAATGCATTTTGGATGTGTACCTAGAGTTTAAAGCAGAAAAACAGGAACTTTTAGAATTTTCATTTTTTGACCAAAACGACAGGACAGGAGCTGATAAAAATGTTGATATGGATGTAATTTTTTTCTGACTGCGGTTTCAAAACCATGCACCAGAATCAACTTCTTTCAACTCAGTAATGCATTTTGGATGTGTACCTAGAGTTTAAAGCAGAAAAACAGGAACTTTTAGAATTTTCATTTGTTGACCAAAACGACAGGACCGGAGGTGATAAAAATGTTGATATGGATGTTATTTTTTTTCTGACTGCTATTTCAAAACCATGCACCAGAATTCACTTCTTTCAACTCAGTAATGCATTTTGGATGTGTACCTAGAGTTTAAAGCAGAAAAACAGGAACTTTTAGAATTTTCATTTGTTGACCAAAACGACAGGACCGGAGCTGATAAAAATGTTGATATGGATGTTATTTTTTTTCTGACTGCGATTTCAAAACCATGCACCAGAATTCACTTCTTTCAACTCAGTAATGCATTTTGGATGTGTACCTAGAGTTTAAAGCAGAAAAACAGGAACTTTTAGAACTTTCATTTTTTGACCAAAACGACAGGACCGGGGCTGATAAAAATGTTGATATGGATGTTATTTTTTTTCTGACTGCGATTTCAAAACCATGCACCAGAATTCACTTCTTTCAACTCAGTAATGCATTTTGGATGTGTACCTAGAGTTTAAAGCAGAAAAACAGGAACTTTTAGAATTTTCATTTTTTGACCAAAATGACAGGACCGGAGCTGATAAAAATGTTGATATGGATGTTATTTTTTTCTGACTGCGATTTCAAAACCATGCACCAGAATTCACTTCTTTCAACTCAGTAATGCATTTTGGATGTGTACCTAGAGTTTAAAGCAGAAAAACAGGAACTTTTAGAATTTTCATTTTTTGACCAAAACTACAGGACCTGAGCTGATAAAAATGTTGATATGGATGTTATTTTTTTTCTGACTGCGATTTCAAAACCATGTACCAGAATTCACTTCTTTCAACTCAGTAATGCATTTTGGATGTGTACCTAGAGTTTAAAGCAGAAAAACAGGAACTTTTAGAATTTTCATTTTTTGACCAAAACGACAGGTCCGGAGCTGATAAAAATGTTGATATTGATGTATTTTTTTTTCTGACTGCGGTTTCAAAACCATGCACCAGAATCAACTTCTTTCAACTCAGTAATGCATTTTGGATGTGTACCTAGAGTTTGAAGCAGAAAAACAGGAACTTTTAGAATTTTCATTTTTTTACCAAAACGACAGGACCGGAGCTGATAAAAATGTTGATATGGATGTTATTTTTTTTCTGACTGCGATTTCAAAACCATGCATCAGAATTCACTTCTTTCAACTCAGTAATGCATTTTGGATGTGTACCTAGAGTTTAAAGCAGAAAAACAGGATCTTTTAGAATTTTCATTTTTTGACCAAAACGACAGGACCGGAGCTGATAAAAATGTTGATATGGATGTTATTTTTTTTCTGACTGCGATTTCAAAACCATGCACCAGAATTCACTTCTTTCAACTCAGTAATGCATTTTGGATGTGTACCTAGAGTTTAAAGCAGAAAAACAGGAACTTTTGGAATTTTCATTTTTTGACCAAAACGACAGGACCGGAGCTGATAAAAATGTTGATATGGATGTTATTTTTTTTCTGACTGCGATTTCAAAACCATGCACCAGAATCAACTTCTTTCAACTCAGTAATGCATTTTGGATGTGTACCTAGAGTTTAAAGCAGAAAAACAGGAACTTTTAGAATTTTCATTTTTTGACCAAAACGACAGGACCGGAGCTGATAAAAATGTTGATATGGATGTAATTTTTTTCTGACTGCGGTTTCAAAACCATGCACCAGAATCAACTTCTTTCAACTCAGTAATGCATTTTGGATGTGTACCTAGAGTTTAAAGCAAAAAAACAGGAACTTTTAGAATTTTCATTTTTTGACCAAAACGACAGGACCGGAGCTGATAAAAATGTTGATATGGATGTTATTTTTTTCTGACTGCGATTTCAAAACCATGCACCAGAATTCACTTCTTTCAACTCAGTAATGCATTTTGGATGTGTACCTAGAGTTTAAAGCAGAAAAACAGGAACTTTTAGAATTTTCATTTTTTGACCAAAACGACAGGACCGGAGCTGATAAAAATGTTGATATGGATGTTATTTTTTTCTGACTGCGATTTCAAAACCATGCACCAGAATTCACTTTTTTCAACTCAGTAATGCATTTTGGATGTGTACCTAGAGTTTAAAGCAGAAAAACAGGAACTTTTAGAATTTTCATTTTTTGACCAAAACGACAGGACCGGAGCTGATAAAAATGTTGATATGGATGTTATTTTTTTTCTGACTGCGATTTCAAAACCATGCATCAGAATTCACTTCTTTCAACTCAGTAATGCATTTTGGATGTGTACCTAGAGTTTAAAGCAGAAAAACAGGAACTTTTAGAATTTTCATTTTTTGACCAAAACGACAGGACCGGAGCTGATAAAAATGTTGATATGGATGTTATTTTTTTTCTGACTGCGATTTCAAAACCATGCACCAGAATTCACTTCTTTCAACTCAGTAATGCATTTTGGATGTGTACCTAGAGTTCAAAGCAGAAAAACAGGAACTTTTGGAATTTTTATTTTTTGACCAAAACGACAGGACCGGAGCTGATAAAAATGTTGATATGGATGTTATTTTTTTTCTGACTGCGATTTCAAAACCATGCACCAGAATCAACTTCTTTCAACTCAGTAATGCATTTTGGATGTGTACCTAGAGTTTAAAGCAGAAAAACAGGAACTTTTAGAATTTTCATTTTTTGACCAAAACGACAGGACCGGAGCTGATAAAAATGTTGATATGGATGTAATTTTTTTCTGACTGCGGTTTCAAAACCATGCACCAGAATCAACTTCTTTCAACTCAGTAATGCATTTTGGATGTGTACCTAGAGTTTAAAGCAAAAAAACAGGAACTTTTAGAATTTTCATTTTTTGACCAAAACGACAGGACCGGAGCTGATAAAAATGTTGATATGGATGTAATTTTTTTTCTGACTGCGGTTTCAAAACCATGCACCAGAATTCACTTCTTTCAACTCAGTAATGCATTTTGGATGTGTACCTAGAGTTTAAAGCAGAAAAACAGGATCTTTTAGAATTTTCATTTTTTGACCAAAACGACAGGACCGGAGCTAATAAAAATGTTGATATGGATGTTATTTTTTTCTGACTGCGATTTCAAAACCATGCACCAGAATTCACTTCTTTCAACTCAGTAATGCATTTTGGATGTGTACCTAGAGTTTAAAGCAGAAAAACAGGAACTTTTAGAATTTTCATTTTTTGACCAAAACGACAGGTCCGGAGCTGATAAAAATGTTGATATTGATGTATTTTTTTTTCTGACTGCGGTTTCAAAACCATGCACCAGAATCAACTTCTTTCAACTCAGTAATGCATTTTGGATGTGTACCTAGAGTTTGAAGCAGAAAAACAGGAACTTTTTGAATTTTGATTTTTTGACCAAAACGACAGGACCGGAGCTGATAAAAATGTTGGGTACTCTTTACCTAGAACGGCGCCCATCGCGGTGATCGCGGCATCGTGGGCAGTACATAAACGGCCGCGATGCCCGCGATCACCGCGATTTTCCCATAGGGAACAATGTTAAAAAGCCTGATTGACCGCGATTTTGCATTCAATGCCTCAATGCCCGCGATTTTCCCATAGGAATCAATGTTAAATGGGCTACAGAGCCCAAATAGGCACAATTAACCCTTAAATGTCCCCCCAATTTTTGTACGCCACCCCACGATCCACGCCAACCCGAAGCGTGGCGAGCGCAGCGAGCCCGCGAGGGGCGGCGGTACGCGTCCTCCGACCTTTTCATGCCCTACTATCCACGTCGGCGTGGAGTTGAGAATAGAATAGTGTGGCGAGCGTAGCGAGCCACCGAGCCCGAAGCGTGGCGAGCGCAGCGAGCCCCGCGAGGGGACGCGGATACCTTCCCAGGTAAACGCGTCCCCTCGCGGGCTTCACAGGTGTCCGCTTTTCGCCACGGATACCTGTGAAGCCCGCGAGGGGACGCGTATAACTGTGAAGGTATCCGCGTCCCCTCGCGGGGCTCGCTGCGCTCGCCACGCTTCGGGCTCGGTGGCTCGCTGTGCTCGCCACACTATTCTATTCTCAACTCCACGCCGACGTGGATAGTAGGGCATGAAAAGGTCGGAGGACGCGTACCGCCGCCCCTCGCGGGCTCGCTGCGCTCGCCACGCTTCGGGTTGGCGTGGATCGTGGGGTGGCGTACAAAAATTGGGGTGACATTTAAGGGTTAATTCTGCCAATTTGGGCTCTGTAGCCCATTTAACATTGATTCCTATGTGAAAATCGCGGGCATTGAGGCATTTTAAAGTAAAATCGCGGTCAATCAGGCTTTTTAACATTGTTCCCTATGGGAAAATCGCGGTCATCGCTGGTACACGATTTTTATGTACCCGCGATTTACCCGCGATGCCCGCGATGACCGCGATTTTTTACCCCCGACGCCCACGATTCTAATCGCGGGCGCCGTTCTAGGTAAAGAGTACCAAATGTTGATATGGATGTTATTTTTTTCTGACTGCGATTTCAAAACCATGCATCAGAATTCACTTCTTTCAACTCAGTAATGCATTTTGGATGTGTACCTAGAGTTTAAAGCAGAAAAACAGGATCTTTTAGAATTTTCATTTTTTGACCAAAACGACAGGACCGGAGCTGATAAAAATGTTGATATGGATGTTCTTTTTTTTCTGACTGCGATTTCAAAACCATGCACCAGAATTCACTTCTTTCAACTCAGTAATGCATTTTGGATGTGTACCTAGAGTTTAAAGCAGAAAAACAGGAACTTTTAGAATTTTCATTTTTTTGACCAAAACGACAGGACCGGAGCTGATAAAAATGTTGATATTGATGTTATTTTTTTTCTGACTGTGATTTCAAAACCATGCACCAGAATCAACTTCTTTCAACTCAGTAATGCATTTTGGATGTGTACCTAGAGTTTAAAGCAGAAAAACAGGAACTTTTAGAATTTTCATTTTTTGACCAAAACGACAGGTCCGGAATTGATAAAAATGTTGATATTGATGTAATTTTTTTTCTGACTGCGGTTTCAAAACCATGCACCAGAATCAACTTCTTTCAACTCAGTAATGCATTTTGGATGTGCACCTAAAGTTTAAAGCAGAAAAACAGGAACTTTTAGAATTTTCATTTTTTGACCAAAACGACAGGACCGGAGCTGATAAAAATGTTGATATGGATGTAATTTTTTTTCTGACTGCGGTTTCAAAACCATGCACCAGAATCAATTTCTTTCAACTCAGTAATGCATGTTGGATGTGTACCTAGAGTTTAAAGCAGAAAAACAGGAACTTTTAGAATTTTCATTTGTTGACCAAAACGACAGGACCGGAGCTGATAAAAATGTTGATATGGATGTTATTTTTTTCTGACTGCGATTTAAAAAACCATGCATCAGAATTCACTTCTTTCAACTCAGTAATGCATTTTGGATGTGTACCTAGAGTTTAAAGCAGAAAAACAGGATCTTTTAGAATTTTCATTTTTTGACCAAAACGACAGGACCGGAGCTGATAAAAATGTTGATATGGATGTTATTTTTTTTCTGACTGCGATTTCAAAACCATGCACCAGAATTCACTTCTTTCAACTCAGTAATGCATTTTGGATGTGTACCTAGAGTTTAAAGCAGAAAAACAGGAACTTTTAGAATTTTCATTTTTTTGACCAAAACGACAGGACCGGAGCTGATAAAAATGTTGATATTGATGTTATTTTTTTTCTGACTGTGATTTCAAAACCATGCACCAGAATCAACTTCTTTCAACTCAGTAATGCATTTTGGATGTGTACCTAGAGTTTAAAGCAGAAAAACAGGAACTTTTAGAATTTTCATTTTTTGACCAAAACGACAGGTCCGGAATTGATAAAAATGTTGATATTGATGTAATTTTTTTTCTGACTGCGGTTTCAAAACCATGCACCAGAATCAACTTCTTTCAACTCAGTAATGCATTTTGGATGTGCACCTAGAGTTTAAAGCAGAAAAACAGGATCTTTTAGAATTTTCATTTTTTGACCAAAACGACAGGAACGGAGCTGATAAAAATGTTGATATGGATGTAATTTTTTTTCTGACTGCGGTTTCAAAACCATGCACCAGAATCAATTTCTTTCAACTCAGTAATGCATTTTGGATGTGTACCTAGAGTTTAAAGCAGAAAAACAGGATCTTTTAGAATTTTCATTTTTTGACCAAAACGACAGGACCGGAGCTGATAAAAATGTTGATATGGATGTTATTTTTTTTCTGACTGCGATTTCAAAACCATGCATCAGAATTCACTTCTTTCAACTCAGTAATGCATTTTGGATGTGTACCTAGAGTTTAAAGCAGAAAAACAGGATCTTTTAGAATTTTCATTTTTTGACCAAAACGACAGGACCGGAGCTGATAAAAATGTTGATATGGATGTTATTTTTTTTCTGACTGCGATTTCAAAACCATGCACCAGAATTCACTTCTTTCAACTCAGTAATGCATTTTTAATGTGTACCTAGAGTTTAAAGCAGAAAAACAGGATCTTTTAGAATTTTCATTTTTTGACCAAAACGACAGGACCGGAGATGATAAAAATGTTGATATGGATGTTATTTTTTTTCTGACTGCGATTTCAAAACCATGCACCAGAATTCACTTCTTTCAACTCAGTAATGCATTTTTAATGTGTACCTAGAGTTTAAAGCAGAAAAACAGGAATTTTTAAAATTTTCATTTGTTGACCAAAACGACAGGACCGGAGCTGATAAAAATGTTGATATGGATGTTATTTTTTTTCTGACTGCGATTTCAAAACCATGCACCAGAATTCACTTCTTTCAACTCAGTAATGCATTTTGGATGTGTACCTAGAGTTTAAAGCAGAAAAACAGGAACTTTTGGAATTTTCATTTTTTGACCAAAACGACAGGACCGGAGCTGATAAAAATGTTGATATGGATGTTATTTTTTTTCTGACTGCGATTTCAAAACCATGCACCAGAATCAACTTCTTTCAACTCAGTAATGCATTTTGGATGTGTACCTAGAGTTTAAAGCAGAAAAACAGGAACTTTTAGAATTTTCATTTTTTGACCAAAACGACAGGACCGGAGCTGATAAAAATGTTGATATGGATGTAATTTTTTTCTGACTGCGGTTTCAAAACCATGCACCAGAATCAACTTCTTTCAACTCAGTAATGCATTTTGGATGTGTACCTAGAGTTTAAAGCAAAAAAACAGGAACTTTTAGAATTTTCATTTTTTGACCAAAACGACAGGACCGGAGCTGATAAAATGTTGATATGGATGTAATTTTTTTTCTGACTGCGGTTTCAAAACCATGCACCAGAATTCACTTCTTTCAACTCAGTAATGCATTTTGGATGTGTACCTAGAGTTTAAAGCAGAAAAACAGGAACTTTTAGAATTTTCATTTTTTGACCAAAACGACAGGTCCGGAGCTGATAAAAATGTTGATATTGATGTATTTTTTTTTCTGACTGCGGTTTCAAAACCATGCACCAGAATCAACTTCTTTCAACTCAGTAATGCATTTTGGATGTGTACCTAGAGTTTGAAGCAGAAAAACAGGAACTTTTAGAATTTTCATTTTTTGACCAAAACGACAGGTCCGGAATTGATAAAAATGTTGATATTGATGTAATTTTTTTTCTGACTGCGGTTTCAAAACCATGCACCAGAATTCACTTCTTTCAACTCAGTAATGCATTTTGGATGTGTACCTAGAGTTTAAAGCAGAAAAACAGGAACTTTTAGAATTTTCATTTTTTGACCAAAACGACAGGTCCGGAGCTGATAAAAATGTTGATATTGATGTATTTTTTTTTCTGACTGCGGTTTCAAAACCATGCACCAGAATCAACTTCTTTCAACTCAGTAATGCATTTTGGATGTGTACCTAGAGTTTGAAGCAGAAAAACAGGAACTTTTAGAATTTTCATTTTTTGACCAAAACGACAGGTCCGGAATTGATAAAAATGTTGATATTGATGTAATTTTTTTTCTGACTGCGGTTTCAAAACCATGCACCAGAATCAACTTCTTTCAACTCAGTAATGCATTTTGGATGTGTACCTAGAGTTTAAAGCAGAAAAACAGGAACTTTTAGAATTTTCATTTTTTGACCAAAACGACAGGTCCGGAATTGATAAAAATGTTGATATTGATGTAATTTTTTTTCTGACTGCGGTTTCAAAACCATGCACCAGAATCAACTTCTTTCAACTCAGTAATGCATTTTGGATGTGCACCTAGAGTTTAAAGCAGAAAAACAGGAACTTTTAGAATTTTCATTTTTTGACCAAAACGACAGGACCGGAGCTGATAAAAATGTTGATATGGATGTAATTTTTTTTCTGACTGCGGTTTCAAAACCATGCACCAGAATCAATTTCTTTCAACTCAGTAATGCATTTTGGATGTGTACCTAGAGTTTAAAGCAGAAAAACAGGATCTTTTAGAATTTTCATTTTTTGACCAAAACGACAGGACCGGAGCTGATAAAAATGTTGATATGGATGTTATTTTTTTTCTGACTGCGATTTCAAAACCATGCATCAGAATTCACTTCTTTCAACGCAGTAATGCATTTTGGATGTGTACCTAGAGTTTAAAGCAGAAAAACAGGATCTTTTAGAATTTTCATTTTTTGACCAAAACGACAGGACCGGAGCTGATAAAAATGTTGATATGGATGTTATTTTTTTTCTGACTGCGATTTCAAAACCATGCACCATAATTCACTTCTTTCAACTCAGTAATGCATTTTGGATGTGTACCTAGAGTTTAAAGCAGAAAAACAGGAACTTTTAGAATTTTCATTTTTTGACCAAAACGACAGGTCCGGAATTGATAAAAATGTTGATATTGATGTAATTTTTTTTCTGACTGCGGTTTCAAAACCATGCACCAGAATCAACTTCTTTCAACTCAGTAATGCATTTTGGATGTGCACCTAGAGTTTAAAGCAGAAAAACAGGAACTTTTAGAATTTTCATTTTTTGACCAAAACGACAGGACCGGAGCTGATAAAAATGTTGATATGGATGTAATTTTTTTTCTGACTGCGGTTTCAAAACCATGCACCAGAATCAATTTCTTTCAACTCAGTAATGCATTTTGGATGTGTACCTAGAGTTTAAAGCAGAAAAACAGGATCTTTTAGAATTTTCATTTTTTGACCAAAACGACAGGACCGGAGCTGATAAAAATGTTGATATGGATGTTATTTTTTTTCTGACTGCGATTTCAAAACCATGCATCAGAATTCACTTCTTTCAACGCAGTAATGCATTTTGGATGTGTACCTAGAGTTTAAAGCAGAAAAACAGGATCTTTTAGAATTTTCATTTTTTGACCAAAACGACAGGACCGGAGCTGATAAAAATGTTGATATGGATGTTATTTTTTTTCTGACTGCGATTTCAAAACCATGCACCATAATTCACTTCTTTCAACTCAGTAATGCATTTTGGATGTGTACCTAGAGTTTAAAGCAGAAAAACAGGAACTTTTAGAATTTTCATTTTTTGACCAAAACGACAGGTCCGGAATTGATAAAAATGTTGATATTGATGTAATTTTTTTTCTGACTGCGGTTTCAAAACCATGCACCAGAATCAACTTCTTTCAACTCAGTAATGCATTTTGGATGTGCACCTAGAGTTTAAAGCAGAAAAACAGGAACTTTTAGAATTTTCATTTTTTGACCAAAACGACAGGAACGGAGCTGATAAAAATGTTGATATGGATGTAATTTTTTTTCTGACTGCGGTTTCAAAACCATGCACCAGAATCAATTTCTTTCAACTCAGTAATGCATTTTGGATGTGTACCTAGAGTTTAAAGCAGAAAAACAGGATCTTTTAGAATTTTCATTTTTTGACCAAAACGACAGGACCGGAGCTGATAAAAATGTTGATATGGATGTTATTTTTTTTCTGACTGCGATTTCAAAACCATGCACCAGAATTCACTTCTTTCAACTCAGTAATGCATTTTGGATGTGTACCTAGAGTTTAAAGCAGAAAAACAGGAACTTTTAGAATTTTCATTTTTTTGACCAAAACGACAGGTCCGGAATTGATAAAAATGTTGATATTGATGTAATTTTTTTTCTGACTGCGGTTTCAAAACCATGCACCAGAATCAACTTCTTTCAACTCAGTAATGCATTTTGGATGTGCACCTAAAGTTTAAAGCAGAAAAACAGGAACTTTTAGAATTTTCATTTTTTGACCAAAACGACAGGACCGGAGCTGATAAAAATGTTGATATGGATGTAATTTTTTTTCTGACTGCGGTTTCAAAACCATGCACCAGAATCAATTTCTTTCAACTCAGTAATGCATGTTGGATGTGTACCTAGAGTTTAAAGCAGAAAAACAGGAACTTTTAGAATTTTCATTTGTTGACCAAAACGACAGGACCGGAGCTGATAAAAATGTTGATATGGATGTTATTTTTTTCTGACTGCGATTTAAAAAACCATGCATCAGAATTCACTTCTTTCAACTCAGTAATGCATTTTGGATGTGTACCTAGAGTTTAAAGCAGAAAAACAGGATCTTTTAGAATTTTCATTTTTTGACCAAAACGACAGGACCGGAGCTGATAAAAATGTTGATATGGATGTTATTTTTTTTCTGACTGCGATTTCAAAACCATGCACCAGAATTCACTTCTTTCAACTCAGTAATGCATTTTGGATGTGTACCTAGAGTTTAAAGCAGAAAAACAGGAACTTTTAGAATTTTCATTTTTTTGACCAAAACGACAGGACCGGAGCTGATAAAAATGTTGATATTGATGTTATTTTTTTTCTGACTGTGATTTCAAAACCATGCACCAGAATCAACTTCTTTCAACTCAGTAATGCATTTTGGATGTGTACCTAGAGTTTAAAGCAGAAAAACAGGAACTTTTAGAATTTTCATTTTTTGACCAAAACGACAGGTCCGGAATTGATAAAAATGTTGATATTGATGTAATTTTTTTTCTGACTGCGGTTTCAAAACCATGCACCAGAATCAACTTCTTTCAACTCAGTAATGCATTTTGGATGTGCACCTAGAGTTTAAAGCAGAAAAACAGGAACTTTTAGAATTTTCATTTTTTGACCAAAACGACAGGACCGGAGCTGATAAAAATGTTGATATGGATGTAATTTTTTTTCTGACTGCGGTTTCAAAACCATGCACCAGAATCAATTTCTTTCAACTCAGTAATGCATTTTGGATGTGTACCTAGAGTTTAAAGCAGAAAAACAGGATCTTTTAGAATTTTCATTTTTTGACCAAAACGACAGGACCGGAGCTGATAAAAATGTTGATATGGATGTTATTTTTTTTCTGACTGCGGTTTCAAAACCATGCACCAGAATCAATTTCTTTCAACTCAGTAATGCATTTTGGATGTGTACCTAGAGTTTAAAGCAGAAAAACAGGATCTTTTAGAATTTTCATTTTTTGACCAAAACGACAGGACCGGAGCTGATAAAAATGTTGATATGGATGTTATTTTTTTTCTGACTGCGATTTCAAAACCATGCATCAGAATTCACTTCTTTCAACTCAGTAATGCATTTTGGATGTGTACCTAGAGTTTAAAGCAGAAAAACAGGATCTTTTAGAATTTTCATTTTTTGACCAAAACGACAGGACCGGAGCTGATAAAAATGTTGATATGGATGTTATTTTTTTTCTGACTGCGATTTCAAAACCATGCACCAGAATTCACTTCTTTCAACTCAGTAATGCATTTTTAATGTGTACCTAGAGTTTAAAGCAGAAAAACAGGATCTTTTAGAATTTTCATTTTTTGACCAAAACGACAGGACCGGAGATGATAAAAATGTTGATATGGATGTTATTTTTTTTCTGACTGCGATTTCAAAACCATGCACCAGAATTCACTTCTTTCAACTCAGTAATGCATTTTTAATGTGTACCTAGAGTTTAAAGCAGAAAAACAGGAATTTTTAAAATTTTCATTTGTTGACCAAAACGACAGGACCGGAGCTGATAAAAATGTTGATATGGATGTTATTTTTTTTCTGACTGCGATTTCAAAACCATGCACCAGAATTCACTTCTTTCAACTCAGTAATGCATTTTGGATGTGTACCTAGAGTTTAAAGCAGAAAAACAGGAACTTTTGGAATTTTCATTTTTTGACCAAAACGACAGGACCGGAGCTGATAAAAATGTTGATATGGATGTTATTTTTTTTCTGACTGCGATTTCAAAACCATGCACCAGAATCAACTTCTTTCAACTCAGTAATGCATTTTGGATGTGTACCTAGAGTTTAAAGCAGAAAAACAGGAACTTTTAGAATTTTCATTTTTTGACCAAAACGACAGGACCGGAGCTGATAAAAATGTTGATATGGATGTAATTTTTTTCTGACTGCGGTTTCAAAACCATGCACCAGAATCAACTTCTTTCAACTCAGTAATGCATTTTGGATGTGTACCTAGAGTTTAAAGCAAAAAAACAGGAACTTTTAGAATTTTCATTTTTTGACCAAAACGACAGGACCGGAGCTGATAAAATGTTGATATGGATGTAATTTTTTTTCTGACTGCGGTTTCAAAACCATGCACCAGAATTCACTTCTTTCAACTCAGTAATGCATTTTGGATGTGTACCTAGAGTTTAAAGCAGAAAAACAGGAACTTTTAGAATTTTCATTTTTTGACCAAAACGACAGGTCCGGAGCTGATAAAAATGTTGATATTGATGTATTTTTTTTTCTGACTGCGGTTTCAAAACCATGCACCAGAATCAACTTCTTTCAACTCAGTAATGCATTTTGGATGTGTACCTAGAGTTTGAAGCAGAAAAACAGGAACTTTTAGAATTTTCATTTTTTGACCAAAACGACAGGTCCGGAATTGATAAAAATGTTGATATTGATGTAATTTTTTTTCTGACTGCGGTTTCAAAACCATGCACCAGAATTCACTTCTTTCAACTCAGTAATGCATTTTGGATGTGTACCTAGAGTTTAAAGCAGAAAAACAGGAACTTTTAGAATTTTCATTTTTTGACCAAAACGACAGGTCCGGAGCTGATAAAAATGTTGATATTGATGTATTTTTTTTCTGACTGCGGTTTCAAAACCATGCACCAGAATCAACTTCTTTCAACTCAGTAATGCATTTTGGATGTGTACCTAGAGTTTGAAGCAGAAAAACAGGAACTTTTAGAATTTTCATTTTTTGAGCAAAACGACAGGTCCGGAATTGATAAAAATGTTGATATTGATGTAATTTTTTTTCTGACTGCGGTTTCAAAACCATGCACCAGAATCAACTTCTTTCAACTCAGTAATGCATTTTGGATGTGTACCTAGAGTTTAAAGCAGAAAAACAGGAACTTTTAGAATTTTCATTTTTTGACCAAAACGACAGGTCCGGAATTGATAAAAATGTTGATATTGATGTAATTTTTTTTCTGACTGCGGTTTCAAAACCATGCACCAGAATCAACTTCTTTCAACTCAGTAATGCATTTTGGATGTGCACCTAGAGTTTAAAGCAGAAAAACAGGAACTTTTAGAATTTTCATTTTTTGACCAAAACGACAGGACCGGAGCTGATAAAAATGTTGATATGGATGTAATTTTTTTTCTGACTGCGGTTTCAAAACCATGCACCAGAATCAATTTCTTTCAACTCAGTAATGCATTTTGGATGTGTACCTAGAGTTTAAAGCAGAAAAACAGGATCTTTTAGAATTTTCATTTTTTGACCAAAACGACAGGACCGGAGCTGATAAAAATGTTGATATGGATGTTATTTTTTTTCTGACTGCGATTTCAAAACCATGCATCAGAATTCACTTCTTTCAACGCAGTAATGCATTTTGGATGTGTACCTAGAGTTTAAAGCAGAAAAACAGGATCTTTTAGAATTTTCATTTTTTGACCAAAACGACAGGACCGGAGCTGATAAAAATGTTGATATGGATGTTATTTTTTTTCTGACTGCGATTTCAAAACCATGCACCATAATTCACTTCTTTCAACTCAGTAATGCATTTTGGATGTGTACCTAGAGTTTAAAGCAGAAAAACAGGAACTTTTAGAATTTTCATTTTTTGACCAAAACGACAGGTCCGGAATTGATAAAAATGTTGATATTGATGTAATTTTTTTTCTGACTGCGGTTTCAAAACCATGCACCAGAATCAACTTCTTTCAACTCAGTAATGCATTTTGGATGTGCACCTAGAGTTTAAAGCAGAAAAACAGGAACTTTTAGAATTTTCATTTTTTGACCAAAACGACAGGAACGGAGCTGATAAAAATGTTGATATGGATGTAATTTTTTTTCTGACTGCGGTTTCAAAACCATGCACCAGAATCAATTTCTTTCAACTCAGTAATGCATTTTGGATGTGTACCTAGAGTTTAAAGCAGAAAAACAGGATCTTTTAGAATTTTCATTTTTTGACCAAAACGACAGGACCGGAGCTGATAAAAATGTTGATATGGATGTTATTTTTTTTCTGACTGCGATTTCAAAACCATGCATCAGAATTCACTTCTTTCAACTCAGTAATGCATTTTGGATGTGTACCTAGAGTTTAAAGCAGAAAAACAGGATCTTTTAGAATTTTCATTTTTTGACCAAAACGACAGGACCGGAGCTGATAAAAATGTTGATATGGATGTTATTTTTTTTCTGACTGCGATTTCAAAACCATGCACCAGAATTCACTTCTTTCAACTCAGTAATGCATTTTTAATGTGTACCTAGAGTTTAAAGCAGAAAAACAGGATCTTTTAGAATTTTCATTTTTTGACCAAAACGACAGGACCGGAGATGATAAAAATGTTGATATGGATGTTATTTTTTTTCTGACTGCGATTTCAAAACCATGCACCAGAATTCACTTCTTTCAACTCAGTAATGCATTTTTAATGTGTACCTAGAGTTTAAAGCAGAAAAACAGGAATTTTTAAAATTTTCATTTGTTGACCAAAACGACAGGACCGGAGCTGATAAAAATGTTGATATGGATGTTATTTTTTTTCTGACTGCGATTTCAAAACCATGCACCAGAATTCACTTCTTTCAACTCAGTAATGCATTTTGGATGTGTACCTAGAGTTTAAAGCAGAAAAACAGGAACTTTTGGAATTTTCATTTTTTGACCAAAACGACAGGACCGGAGCTGATAAAAATGTTGATATGGATGTTATTTTTTTTCTGACTGCGATTTCAAAACCATGCACCAGAATCAACTTCTTTCAACTCAGTAATGCATTTTGGATGTGTACCTAGAGTTTAAAGCAGAAAAACAGGAACTTTTAGAATTTTCATTTTTTGACCAAAACGACAGGACCGGAGCTGATAAAAATGTTGATATGGATGTAATTTTTTTCTGACTGCGGTTTCAAAACCATGCACCAGAATCAACTTCTTTCAACTCAGTAATGCATTTTGGATGTGTACCTAGAGTTTAAAGCAAAAAAACAGGAACTTTTAGAATTTTCATTTTTTGACCAAAACGACAGGACCGGAGCTGATAAAATGTTGATATGGATGTAATTTTTTTTCTGACTGCGGTTTCAAAACCATGCACCAGAATTCACTTCTTTCAACTCAGTAATGCATTTTGGATGTGTACCTAGAGTTTAAAGCAGAAAAACAGGAACTTTTAGAATTTTCATTTTTTGACCAAAACGACAGGTCCGGAGCTGATAAAAATGTTGATATTGATGTATTTTTTTTTCTGACTGCGGTTTCAAAACCATGCACCAGAATCAACTTCTTTCAACTCAGTAATGCATTTTGGATGTGTACCTAGAGTTTGAAGCAGAAAAACAGGAACTTTTAGAATTTTCATTTTTTGACCAAAACGACAGGACCGGAGCTGATAAAAATGTTGATATGGATGTTATTTTTTTCTGACTGCGATTTCAAAACTATGCATCAGAATTCACTTCTTTCAACTCAGTAATGCATTTTGGATGTGTACCTAGAGTTTAAAGCAGAAAAACAGGATCTTTTAGAATTTTCATTTTTTGACCAAAACGACAGGACCGGAGCTGATAAAAATGTTGATATGGATGTTATTTTTTTTCTGACTGCGATTTCAAAACCATGCACCAGAATTCACTTCTTTCAACTCAGTAATGCATTTTGGATGTGTACCTAGAGTTTAAAGCAGAAAAACAGGAACTTTTAGAATTTTAATTTTTTTGACCAAAACGACAGGACCGGAGCTGATAAAAATGTTGATATTGATGTTATTTTTTTTCTGACTGTGATTTCAAAACCATGCACCAGAATCAACTTCTTTCAACTCAGTAATGCATTTTGGATGTGTACCTAGAGTTTAAAGCAGAAAAACAGGAACTTTTAGAATTTTCATTTTTTGACCAAAACGACAGGTCCGGAATTGATAAAAATGTTGATATTGATGTAATTTTTTTTCTGACTGCGGTTTCAAAACCATGCACCAGAATTCACTTCTTTCAACTCAGTAATGCATTTTGGATGTGTACCTAGAGTTTAAAGCAGAAAAACAGGAACTTTTAGAATTTTCATTTTTTGACCAAAACGACAGGTCCGGAGCTGATAAAAATGTTGATATTGATGTATTTTTTTTTCTGACTGCGGTTTCAAAACCATGCACCAGAATCAACTTCTTTCAACTCAGTAATGCATTTTGGATGTGTACCTAGAGTTTGAAGCAGAAAAACAGGAACTTTTAGAATTTTCATTTTTTGACCAAAACGACAGGACCGGAGCTGATAAAAATGTTGATATGGATGTTATTTTTTTCTGACTGCGATTTCAAAACTATGCATCAGAATTCACTTCTTTCAACTCAGTAATGCATTTTGGATGTGTACCTAGAGTTTAAAGCAGAAAAACAGGATCTTTTAGAATTTTCATTTTTTGACCAAAACGACAGGACCGGAGCTGATAAAAATGTTGATATGGATGTTATTTTTTTTCTGACTGCGATTTCAAAACCATGCACCAGAATTCACTTCTTTCAACTCAGTAATGCATTTTGGATGTGTACCTAGAGTTTAAAGCAGAAAAACAGGAACTTTTAGAATTTTCATTTTTTTTGACCAAAACGACAGGACCGGAGCTGATAAAAATGTTGATATTGATGTTATTTTTTTTCTGACTGTGATTTCAAAACCATGCACCAGAATCAACTTCTTTCAACTCAGTAATGCATTTTGGATGTGTACCTAGAGTTTAAAGCAGAAAAACAGGAACTTTTAGAATTTTCATTTTTTGACCAAAACGACAGGTCCGGAATTGATAAAAATGTTGATATTGATGTAATGGTACTTGTTTCCTAGAACGGCCACAATCGTGAGTGATCGTGGCTCTTAATTAAGGGACACAATCCTCACGATGTGGCCGATTTTTTACAATTTTTTCACTTTGATTGACAGAAATCGGGTCAATCGGTCGGTCGCGACCAATTAAAATCGGCCGCGATGCGACCGACCGATTGACCCGATTTTTCCATAGACTTCAATGTTAAAAAATCTTTTAACATTGAAATCGGTCGGTCTTGTGCCATTATAATGGCACAAGATGAGATGGACTTGATTAAGTCCATCTCACATAGGGAAAAATGATAAAAAAGGTGAAATGGGCCAATATGACCCATTTCACATTTTTTATGTGCCCGCCATGACCCCACGATAGACGTGAACCCGAAGCGTGGCGAGCGCAGCGAGCCCGCGAGGGGCGGCGGTGCGCGTCCTCCGACCTTTTCATTCCCCTACTATCCACTAGGGCGTGGAGTGAGAATATAATAGTGTGGCGAGCGCAGCGAGCCACCGAGCCCGAAGCGTGGCGAGCGCAGCGAGCCCCGCGAGGGGACGCGTATACCTGTGAAGTGAGACGCGTCCCCTCGCGGGGCTCGCTGCGCTCGCCACGCTTCGGGCTCGGTGGCTCGCTGCGCTCGCCACACTATTATATTCTCACTCCACGCCCTAGTGGATAGTAGGGGAATGAAAAGGTCGGAGGACGCGCACCGCCGCCCCTCGCGGGCTCGCTGCGCTCGCCACGCTTCGGGTTCACGTCTATCGTGGGGTCTAGCACACTTATTAACATTTGGGGGGGCAATTTAAACAAATCTGGTGTAAAAAAAAAAAAAATCGGGTGAAAAATCGGCAGATCGGATCGGTCGCATCGTATGCGACCAAATCGCATGCGATGCGACCGATCCGATTTTTTATCTTACGACCACAACGATCTAAATCGTTGTGGCCGTTCTAGGAAACAAGTACCGATGTAATTTTTTTCTGACTGCGGTTTCAAAACCATGCACCAGAATCAACTTCTTTCAACTCAGTAATGCATTTTGGATGTGCACCTAGAGTTTAAAGCAGAAAAACAGGAACTTTTAGAATTTTCATTTTTTGACCAAAACGACAGGTCCGGAATTGATAAAAATGTTGATATGGATGTTATTTTTTTCTGACTGCGATTTCAAAACCATGCATCAGAATTCACTTCTTTCAACTCAGTAATGCATTTTGGATGTGTACCTAGAGTTTAAAGCAGAAAAACAGGATCTTTTAGAATTTTCATTTTTTGACCAAAACGACAGGACCGGAGCTGATAAAAATGTTGATATGGATGTTATTTTTTTCTGACTGCGATTTCAAAACCATGCACCAGAATTCACTTCTTTCAACTCAGTAATGCATTTTGGATGTGTACCTAGAGTTTAAAGCAGAAAAACAGGAATTTTTAAAATTTTCATTTTTTGACCAAAACGACAGGACCGGAGCTGATAAAAATGTTGATAAGGATGTTATTTTTTTTCTGACTGCGATTTCAGAACCATGCACCAGAATTCACTTCTTTCAACTCAGTAATGCATTTTGGATGTGTACCTAGAGTTTAAAGCAGAAAAACAGGAACTTTTGGAATTTTCATTTTTTGACCAAAACGACAGGACCGGAGCTGATAAAAATGTTGATATGGATGTTATTTTTTTTCTGACTGCGATTTCAAAACCATGCACCAGAATCAACTTCTTTCAACTCAGTAATGCATTTTGGATGTGTACCTAGAGTTTAAAGCAGAAAAACAGGAACTTTTAGAATTTTCATTTTTTGACCAAAACGACAGGTCCGGAATTGATAAAAATGTTGATATTGATGTAATTTTTTTTCTGACTGCGGTTTCAAAACCATGCACCAGAATAAACTTCTTTCAACTCAGTAATGCATTTTGGATGTGCACCTAGAGTTTAAAGCAGAAAAACAGGAACTTTTAGAATTTTAATTTTTTGACCAAAACGACAGGAACAGAGCTGATAAAAATGTTGATATGGATGTAATTTTTTTTCTGACTGCGGTTTCAAAACCATGCACCAGAATTCACTTCTTTCAACTCAGTAATGCATTTTTGATGTCTACCTAGAGTTTAAAGCAGAAAAACAGGAACTTTTAGAATTTTCATTTTTTTGACCAAAACGACAGGACCGGAGCTGATAAAAATGTTGATATTGATGTTATTTTTTTTCTGACTGTGATTTCAAAACCATGCACCAGAATCAACTTCTTTCAACTCAGTAATGCATTTTGGATGTGTACCTAGAGTTTAAAGCAGAAAAACAGGAACTTTTAGAATTTTCATTTTTTGACCAAAACGACAGGTCCGGAATTGATAAAAATGTTGATATGGATGTTATTTTTTTCTGACTGCGATTTCAAAACCATGCATCAGAATTCACTTCTTTCAACTCAGTAATGCATTTTGGATGTGTACCTAGAGTTTAAAGCAGAAAAACAGGATCTTTTAGAATTTTCATTTTTTGACCAAAACGACAGGACCGGAGCTGATAAAAATGTTGATATGGATGTTATTTTTTTCTGACTGCGATTTCAAAACCATGCACCAGAATTCACTTCTTTCAACTCAGTAATGCATTTTGGATGTGTACCTAGAGTTTAAAGCAGAAAAACAGGAATTTTTAAAATTTTCATTTTTTGACCAAAACGACAGGACCGGAGCTGATAAAAATGTTGATAAGGATGTTATTTTTTTTCTGACTGCGATTTCAGAACCATGCACCAGAATTCACTTCTTTCAACTCAGTAATGCATTTTGGATGTGTACCTAGAGTTTAAAGCAGAAAAACAGGAACTTTTGGAATTTTCATTTTTTGACCAAAACGACAGGACCGGAGCTGATAAAAATGTTGATATGGATGTTATTTTTTTTCTGACTGCGATTTCAAAACCATGCACCAGAATCAACTTCTTTCAACTCAGTAATGCATTTTGGATGTGTACCTAGAGTTTAAAGCAGAAAAACAGGAACTTTTAGAATTTTCATTTTTTGACCAAAACGACAGGTCCGGAATTGATAAAAATGTTGATATTGATGTAATTTTTTTTCTGACTGCGGTTTCAAAACCATGCACCAGAATAAACTTCTTTCAACTCAGTAATGCATTTTGGATGTGCACCTAGAGTTTAAAGCAGAAAAACAGGAACTTTTAGAATTTTAATTTTTTGACCAAAACGACAGGAACAGAGCTGATAAAAATGTTGATATGGATGTAATTTTTTTTCTGACTGCGGTTTCAAAACCATGCACCAGAATCAACTTCTTTCAACTCAGTAATGCATTTTGGATGTGTACCTAGAGTTTAAAGCAGAAAAACAGGAACTTTTAGAATTTTCATTTTTTTGACCAAAACGACAGGACCGGAGCTGATAAAAATGTTGATATGGATGTAATTTTTTTTCTGACTGCGGTTTCAAAACCATGCACCAGAATCAATTTCTTTCAACTCCGTAATGCATTTTGGATGTGTACCTAGAGTTTAAAGCAGAAAAACAGGAACTTTTAGAATTTTCATTTGTTGACCAAAACGACAGGACCGGAGCTGATAAAAATGTTGATATGGATGTTATTTTTTTTCTGACTGCGATTTCAAAACCATGCACCAGAATTCACTTCTTTCAACTCAGTAATGCATTTTTGATGTGTACCTAGAGTTTAAAGCAGAAAAACAGGAACTTTTAGAATTTTCATTTTTTGACCAAAACGACAGGTCCGGAATTGATAAAAATGTTGATATTGATGTAATTTTTTTTCTGACTGCGGTTTCAAAACCATGCACCAGAATAAACTTCTTTCAACTCAGTAATGCATTTTGGATGTGCACCTAGAGTTTAAAGCAGAAAAACAGGAACTTTTAGAATTTTCATTTTTTGACCAAAACGACAGGAACAGAGCTGATAAAAATGTTGATATGGATGTAATTTTTTTTCTGACTGCGGTTTCAAAACCATGCACCAGAATCAATTTCTTTCAACTCAGTAATGCATTTTGGATGTGTACCTAGAGTTTAAAGCAGAAAAACAGGATCTTTTAGAATTTTCATTTTTTGACCAAAACGACAGGACCGGAGCTGATAAAAATGTTGATATGGATGTTATTTTTTTTCTGACTGCGATTTCAAAACCATGCACCAGAACTCACTTCTTTCAACTCAGTAATGCATTTTTAATGTGTACCTAGAGTTTAAAGCAGAAAAACAGGAATTTTTAAAATTTTCATTTTTTGACCAAAACGACAGGACCGGAGCTGATAAAAATTTTGATATGGATGTTATTTTTTTTCTGACTGCGATTTCAAAACCATGCACCAGAATTCACTTCTTTCAACTCAGTAATGCATTTTGGATGTGTACCTAGAGTTTAAAGCAGAAAAACAGGAACTTTTGGAATTTTCATTTTTTGACCAAAACGACAGGACCGGAGCTGATAAAAATGTTGATATGGATGTTATTTTTTTTCTGACTGCGATTTCAAAACCATGCACCAGAATCAACTTCTTTCAACTCAGTAATGCATTTTGGATGTGTACCTAGAGTTTAAAGCAGAAAAACAGGAACTTTTAGAATTTTCATTTTTTGACCAAAACGACAGGACCGGAGCTGATAAAAATGTTGATATGGATGTAATTTTTTTCTGACTGCGGTTTCAAAACCATGCACCAGAATCAACTTCTTTCAACTCAGTAATGCATTTTGGATGTGTACCTAGAGTTTAAAGCAAAAAAACAGGAACTTTTAGAATTTTCATTTTTTGACCAAAACGACAGGACCGGAGCTGATAAAAATGTTGATATTGATGTTATTTTTTTTCTGACTGTGATTTCAAAACCATGCACCAGAATTAACTTCTTTCAACTCCGTAATGCATTTTGGATGTGTACCTAGAGTTTAAAGCAGAAAAACAGGAACTTTTAGAATTTTCATTTGTTGACCAAAACGACAGGACCGGAGCTGACAAAAATGTTGATATGGATGTTATTTTTTTCTGACTGCGATTTCAAAACCATGCATCAGAATTCACTTCTTTCAACTCAGTAATGCATTTTGGATGTGTACCTAGAGTTTAAAGCAGAAAAACAGGATCTTTTAGAATTTTCATTTTTTGACCAAAACGACAGGACCGGAGCTGATAAAAATGTTGATATGGATGTTATTTTTTTTCTGACTGCGATTTCAAAACCATGCACCAGAATTCACTTCTTTCAACTCAGTAATGCATTTTTGATGTGTACCTAGAGTTTAAAGCAGAAAAACAGGAACTTTTAGAATTTTCATTTTTTGACCAAAACGACAGGACCGGAGCTGATAAAAATGTTGATATGGATGTAATTTTTTTCTGACTGCGGTTTCAAAACCATGCACCAGAATCAACTTCTTTCAACTCAGTAATGCATTTTGGATGTGTACCTAGAGTTTAAAGCAGAAAAAAAGGAACTTTTAGAATTTTCATTTGTTGACCAAAACGACAGGACCGGAGCTGACAAAAATGTTGATATGGATGTTATTTTTTTCTGACTGCGATTTCAAAACCATGCATCAGAATTCACTTCTTTCAACTCAGTAATGCATTTTTGATGTGTACCTAGAGTTTAAAGCAGAAAAACAGGAACTTTTAGAATTTTCATTTTTTGACCAAAACGACAGGACCGGAGCTGATAAAAATGTTGATATGGATGTTATTTTTTTTCTGACTGCGATTTCAAAACCATGCACCAGAATCAACTTCTTTCAACTCAGTAATGCATTTTGGATGTGTACCTAGAGTTTAAAGCAGAAAAACAGGAACTTTTAGAATTTTCATTTTTTGAACAAAACGACAGGACCGGAGCTGATAAAAATGTTGATATGGATGTAATTTTTTTCTGACTGCGGTTTCAAAACCATGCACCAGAATCAACTTCTTTCAACTCAGTAATGCATTTTGGATGTGTACCTAGAGTTTAAAGCAAAAAAACAGGAACTTTTAGAATTTTCATTTTTTGACCAAAACGACAGGACCGGAGCTGATAAAAATGTTGATATTGATGTTATTTTTTTTCTGACTGTGATTTCAAAACCATGCACCAGAATCAACTTCTTTCAACTCCGTAATGCATTTTGGATGTGTACCTAGAGTTTAAAGCAGAAAAACAGGAACTTTTAGAATTTTCATTTGTTGACCAAAATGACAGGACCGGAGCTGACAAAAATGTTGATATGGATGTTATTTTTTTCTGACTGCGATTTCAAAACCATGCATCAGAATTCACTTCTTTCAACTCAGTAATGCATTTTGGATGTGTACCTAGAGTTTAAAGCAGAAAAACAGGATCTTTTAGAATTTTCATTTTTTGACCAAAACGACAGGACCGGAGCTGATAAAAATGTTGATATGGATGTTATTTTTTTTCTGACTGCGATTTCAAAACCATGCACCAGAATTCACTTCTTTCAACTCAGTAATGCATTTTTGATGTGTACCTAGAGTTTAAAGCAGAAAAACAGGAACTTTTAGAATTTTCATTTTTTGACCAAAACGACAGGTCCGGAATTGATAAAAATGTTGATATTGATGTAATTTTTTTTCTGACTGCGGTTTCAAAACCATGCACCAGAATAAACTTCTTTCAACTCAGTAATGCATTTTGGATGTGCACCTAGAGTTTAAAGCAGAAAAACAGGAACTTTTAGAATTTTCATTTTTTGACCAAAACGACAGGAACAGAGCTGATAAAAATGTTGATATGGATGTAATTTTTTTTCTGACTGCGGTTTCAAAACCATGCACCAGAATCAATTTCTTTCAACTCCGTAATGCATTTTGGATGTGTACCTAGAGTTTAAAGCAGAAAAACAGGAACTTTTAGAATTTTCATTTGTTGACCAAAACGACAGGACCGGAGCTGATAAAAATGTTGATATGGATGTTATTTTTTTCTGACTGCGATTTCAAAACCATGCATCAGAATTCACTTCTTTCAACTCAGTAATGCATTTTGGATGTGTACCTAGAGTTTAAAGCAGAAAAACAGGATCTTTTAGAATTTTCATTTTTTGACCAAAACGACAGGACCGGAGCTGATAAAAAGGTTGATATGGATGTTATTTTTTTTCTGACTGCGATTTCAAAACCATGCACCAGAATTCACTTCTTTCAACTCAGTAATGCATTTTTGATGTGTACCTAGAGTTTAAAGCAGAAAAACAGGAACTTTTAGAATTTTCATTTTTTTGACCAAAACGACAGGACCGGAGCTGATAAAAATGTTGATATTGATGTTATTTTTTTTCTGACTGTGATTTCAAAACCATGCACCAGAATCAACTTCTTTCAACTCAGTAATGCATTTTGGATGTGTACCTAGAGTTTAAAGCAGAAAAACAGGAACTTTTAGAATTTTCATTTTTTGACCAAAACGACAGGTCCGGAATTGATAAAAATGTTGATATGGATGTTATTTTTTTTCTGACTGCGATTTCAAAACCATGCACCAGAATTCACTTCTTTCAACTCAGTAATGCATTTTTGATGTGTACCTAGAGTTTAAAGCAGAAAAACAGGAACTTTTAGAATTTTCATTTTTTTGACCAAAACGACAGGACCGGAGCTGATAAAAATGTTGATATTGATGTTATTTTTTTTCTGACTGCGACTTCAAAACCATGCACCAGAATTCACTTCTTTCAACTCAGTAATGCATTTTGGATGTGCACCTAGAGTTTAAAGCAGAAAAACAGGAACTTTTAGAATTTTCATTTTTTGACCAAAACGACAGGAACAGAGCTGATAAAAATGTTGATATGGATGTAATTTTTTTTCTGACTGCGGTTTCAAAACCATGCACCAGAATCAATTTCTTTCAACTCCGTAATGCATTTTGGATGTGTACCTAGAGTTTAAAGCAGAAAAACAGGAACTTTTAGAATTTTCATTTGTTGACCAAAACGACAGGACCGGAGCTGATAAAAATGTTGATATGGATGTTATTTTTTTCTGACTGCGATTTCAAAACCATGCATCAGAATTCACTTCTTTCAACTCAGTAATGCATTTTGGATGTGTACCTAGAGTTTAAAGCAGAAAAACAGGATCTTTTAGAATTTTCATTTTTTGACCAAAACGACAGGACCGGAGCTGATAAAAATGTTGATATGGATGTTATTTTTTTCTGACTGCGATTTCAAAACCATGCATCAGAATTCACTTCTTTCAACTCAGTAATGCATTTTGGATGTGTACCTAGAGTTTAAAGCAGAAAAACAGGATCTTTTAGAATTTTCATTTTTTGACCAAAACGACAGGACCGGAGCTGATAAAAAGGTTGATATGGATGTTATTTTTTTTCTGACTGCGATTTCAAAACCATGCACCAGAATTCACTTCTTTCAACTCAGTAATGCATTTTGGATGTGTACCTAGAGTTTAAAGCAGAAAAACAGGAACTTTTAGAATTTTCATTTTTTGACCAAAACGACAGGTCCGGAATTGATAAAAATGTTGATATGGATGTTATTTTTTTTCTGACTGCGATTTCAAAACCATGCACCAGAATTCACTTCTTTCAACTCAGTAATGCATTTTTGATGTGTACCTAGAGTTTAAAGCAGAAAAACAGGAACTTTTAGAATTTTCATTTTTTTGACCAAAACGACAGGACCGGAGCTGATAAAAATGTTGATATTGATGTTATTTTTTTTCTGACTGTGATTTCAAAACCATGCACCAGAATCAACTTCTTTCAACTCAGTAATGCATTTTGGATGTGCACCTAGAGTTTAAAGCAGAAAAACAGGAACTTTTAGAATTTTCATTTTTTGACCAAAACGACAGGAACAGAGCTGATAAAAATGTTGATATGGATGTAATTTTTTTTCTGACTGCGGTTTCAAAACCATGCACCAGAATCAATTTCTTTCAACTCCGTAATGCATTTTGGATGTGTACCTAGAGTTTAAAGCAGAAAAACAGGAACTTTTAGAATTTTCATTTGTTGACCAAAACGACAGGACCGGAGCTGATAAAAATGTTGATATGGATGTTATTTTTTTCTGACTGCGATTTCAAAACCATGCATCAGAATTCACTTCTTTCAACTCAGTAATGCATTTTGGATGTGTACCTAGAGTTTAAAGCAGAAAAACAGGATCTTTTAGAATTTTCATTTTTTGACCAAAACGACAGGACCGGAGCTGATAAAAATGTTGATATGGATGTTATTTTTTTTCTGACTGCGATTTCAAAACCATGCACCAGAATTCACTTCTTTCAACTCAGTAATGCATTTTTGATGTGTACCTAGAGTTTAAAGCAGAAAAACAGGAACTTTTAGAATTTTAATTTTTTTGACCAAAACGACAGGACCGGAGCTGATAAAAATGTTGATATTGATGTTATTTTTTTTCTGACTGTGATTTCAAAACCATGCACCAGAATCAACTTCTTTCAACTCAGTAATGCATTTTGGATGTGTACCTAGAGTTTAAAGCAGAAAAACAGGAACTTTTAGAATTTTCATTTTTTGACCAAAACGACAGGTCCGGAATTGATAAAAATGTTGATATTGATGTAATTTTTTTTCTGACTGCGGTTTCAAAACCATGCACCAGAATAAACTTCTTTCAACTCAGTAATGCATTTTGGATGTGCACCTAGAGTTTAAAGCAGAAAAACAGGAACTTTTAGAATTTTCATTTTTTGACCAAAACGACAGGAACAGAGCTGATAAAAATGTTGATATGGATGTAATTTTTTTTCTGACTGCGGTTTCAAAACCATGCACCAGAATCAATTTCTTTCAACTCAGTAATGCATTTTGGATGTGTACCTAGAGTTTAAAGCAGAAAAACAGGATCTTTTAGAATTTTCATTTTTTGACCAAAACGACAGGACCGGAGCTGATAAAAATGTTGATATGGATGTTATTTTTTTTCTGACTGCGATTTCAAAACCATGCACCAGAATTCACTTCTTTCAACTCAGTAATGCATTTTTAATGTGTACCTAGAGTTTAAAGCAGAAAAACAGGAATTTTTAAAATTTTCATTTTTTGACCAAAACGACAGGACCGGAGCTGATAAAAATTTTGATATGGATGTTATTTTTTTTCTGACTGCGATTTCAAAACCATGCACCAGAATTCACTTCTTTCAACTCAGTAATGCATTTTGGATGTGTACCTAGAGTTTAAAGCAGAAAAACAGGAACTTTTGGAATTTTCATTTTTTGACCAAAACGACAGGACCGGAGCTGATAAAAATGTTGATATGGATGTTATTTTTTTTCTGACTGCGATTTCAAAACCATGCACCAAAATCAACTTCTTTCAACTCAGTAATGCATTTTGGATGTGTACCTAGAGTTTAAAGCAGAAAAACAGGAACTTTTAGAATTTTCATTTTTTGACCAAAACGACAGGACCGGAGCTGATAAAAATGTTGATATGGATGTAATTTTTTTCTGACTGCGGTTTCAAAACCATGCACCAGAATCAACTTCTTTCAACTCAGTAATGCATTTTGGATGTGTACCTAGAGTTTAAAGCAAAAAAACAGGAACTTTTAGAATTTTCATTTTTTGACCAAAACGACAGGACCGGAGCTGATAAAAATGTTGATATGGATGTAAATTTTTTTCTGACTGCGGTTTCAAAACCATGCACCAGAATCAATTTCTTTCAACTCCGTAATGCATTTTGGATGTGTACCTAGAGTTTAAAGCAGAAAAACAGGATCTTTTAGAATTTTCATTTTTTGACCAAAACGACAGGACCGGAGCTGATAAAAATGTTGATATGGATGTTATTTTTTTTCTGACTGCGATTTCAAAACCATGCACCAGAATTCACTTCTTTCAACTCAGTAATGCATTTTGGATGTGTACCTAGAGTTTAAAGCAGAAAAACAGGAACTTTTGGAATTTTCATTTTTTGACCAAAACGACAGGACCGGAGCTGATAAAAATGTTGATATGGATGTTATTTTTTTTCTGACTGCGATTTCAAAACCATGCACCAGAATCAACTTCTTTCAACTCAGTAATGCATTTTGGATGTGTACCTAGAGTTTAAAGCAGAAAAACAGGAACTTTTAGAATTTTCATTTTTTGACCAAAACGACAGGACCGGAACTGATAAAAATGTTGATATGGATGTAATTTTTTTCTGACTGCGGTTTCAAAACCATGCACCAGAATCAACTTCTTTCAACTCAGTAATGCATTTTGGATGTGTACCTAGAGTTTAAAGCAAAAAAACAGGAACTTTTAGAATTTTCATTTTTTGACCAAAACGACAGGACCGGAGCTGATAAAAATGTTGATATGGATGTTATTTTTTTCTGACTGCGATTTCAAAACCATGCACCAGAATTCACTTCTTTCAACTCAGTAATGCATTTTGGATGTGTACCTAGAGTTTAAAGCAGAAAAACAGGAACTTTTAGAATTTTCATTTTTTGACCAAAACGACAGGACCGGAGCTGATAAAAATGTTGATATGGATGTTATTTTTTTCTGACTGCGATTTCAAAACCATGCACCAGAATTCACTTTTTTCAACTCAGTAATGCATTTTGGATGTGTACCTAGAGTTTAAAGCAGAAAAACAGGAACTTTTAGAATTTTCATTTTTTGACCAAAACGACAGGACCGGAGCTGATAAAAATGTTGATATGGATGTTATTTTTTTTCTGACTGCGATTTCAAAACCATGCACCAGAATTCACTTCTTTCAACTCAGTAATGCATTTTGGATGTGTACCTAGAGTTCAAAGCAGAAAAACAGGAACTTTTGGAATTTTTATTTTTTGACCAAAACGACAGGACCGGAGCTGATAAAAATGTTGATATGGATGTTATTTTTTTTCTGACTGCGATTTCAAAACCATGCACCAGAATCAACTTCTTTCAACTCAGTAATGCATTTTGGATGTGTACCTAGAGTTTAAAGCAGAAAAACAGGAACTTTTAGAATTTTCATTTTTTGACCAAAACGACAGGACCGGAGCTGATAAAAATGTTGATATGGATGTAATTTTTTTCTGACTGCGGTTTCAAAACCATGCACCAGAATCAACTTCTTTCAACTCAGTAATGCATTTTGGATGTGTACCTAGAGTTTAAAGCAAAAAAACAGGAACTTTTAGAATTTTCATTTTTTGACCAAAACGACAGGACCGGAGCTGATAAAAATGTTGATATGGATGTAATTTTTTTTCTGACTGCGGTTTCAAAACCATGCACCAGAATTCACTTCTTCCAACTCAGTAATGCATTTTTAGTGTACCTAGAGTTTAAAGCAGAAAAACAGGATCTTTTAGAATTTTCATTTTTTGACCAAAACGACAGGACCGGAGCTGATAAAAATGTTGATATGGATGTTATTTTTTTCTGACTGCGATTTCAAAACCATGCACCAGAATTCACTTCTTTCAACTCAGTAATGCATTTTGGATGTGTACCTAGAGTTTAAAGCAGAAAAACAGGAACTTTTAGAATTTTCATTTTTTGACCAAAACGACAGGTCCGGAGCTGAAAAAAATGTTGATATTGATGTATTTTTTTTTCTGACTGCGGTTTCAAAACCATGCACCAGAATCAACTTCTTTCAACTCAGTAATGCATTTTGGATGTGTACCTAGAGTTTGAAGCAGAAAAACAGGAACTTTTTGAATTTTGATTTTTTGACCAAAACGACAGGACCGGAGCTGATAAAAATGTTGGGTACTCTTTACCTAGAACGGCGCCCATCGCGGTGATCGCGGCATCGTGGGCAGTACATAAACGGCCGCGATGCCCGCGATCACCGCGATTTTCCCATAGGGAACAATGTTAAAAAGCCTGATTGACCGCGATTTTGCATTCAATGCCTCAATGCCCGCGATTTTCCCATAGGAATCAATGTTAAATGGGCTACAGAGCCCAAATAGGCACAATTAACCCTTAAATGTCCCCCCAATTTTTGTACGCCACCCCACGATCCACGCCAACCCGAAGCGTGGCGAGCGCAGCGAGCCCGCGAGGGGCGGCGGTACGCGTCCTCCGACCTTTTCATGCCCTACTATCCACGTCGGCGTGGAGTTGAGAATAGAATAGTGTGGCGAGCGTAGCGAGCCACCGAGCCCGAAGCGTGGCGAGCGCAGCGAGCCCCGCGAGGGGACGCGGATACCTTCCCAGGTAAACGCGTCCCCTCGCGGGCTTCACAGGTGTCCGCTTTTCGCCACGGATACCTGTGAAGCCCGCGAGGGGACGCGTATAACTGTGAAGGTATCCGCGTCCCCTCGCGGGGCTCGCTGCGCTCGCCACGCTTCGGGCTCGGTGGCTCGCTGTGCTCGCCACACTATTCTATTCTCAACTCCACGCCGACGTGGATAGTAGGGCATGAAAAGGTCGGAGGACGCGTACCGCCGCCCCTCGCGGGCTCGCTGCGCTCGCCACGCTTCGGGTTGGCGTGGATCGTGGGGTGGCGTACAAAAATTGGGGTGACATTTAAGGGTTAATTCTGCCAATTTGGGCTCTGTAGCCCATTTAACATTGATTCCTATGTGAAAATCGCGGGCATTGAGGCATTTTAAAGTAAAATCGCGGTCAATCAGGCTTTTTAACATTGTTCCCTATGGGAAAATCGCGGTCATCGCTGGTACACGATTTTTATGTACCCGCGATTTACCCGCGATGCCCGCGATGACCGCGATTTTTTACCCCCGACGCCCACGATTCTAATCGCGGGCGCCGTTCTAGGTAAAGAGTACCAAATGTTGATATGGATGTTATTTTTTTCTGACTGCGATTTCAAAACCATGCATCAGAATTCACTTCTTTCAACTCAGTAATGCATTTTGGATGTGTACCTAGAGTTTAAAGCAGAAAAACAGGATCTTTTAGAATTTTCATTTTTTGACCAAAACGACAGGACCGGAGCTGATAAAAATGTTGATATGGATGTTCTTTTTTTTCTGACTGCGATTTCAAAACCATGCACCAGAATTCACTTCTTTCAACTCAGTAATGCATTTTGGATGTGTACCTAGAGTTTAAAGCAGAAAAACAGGAACTTTTAGAATTTTCATTTTTTTGACCAAAACGACAGGACCGGAGCTGATAAAAATGTTGATATTGAAGTTATTTTTTTTCTGACTGTGATTTCAAAACCATGCACCAGAATCAACTTCTTTCAACTCAGTAATGCATTTTGGATGTGTACCTAGAGTTTAAAGCAGAAAAACAGGAACTTTTAGAATTTTCATTTTTTGACCAAAACGACAGGTCCGGAATTGATAAAAATGTTGATATTGATGTAATTTTTTTTCTGACTGCGGTTTCAAAACCATGCACCAGAATCAACTTCTTTCAACTCAGTAATGCATTTTGGATGTGCACCTAAAGTTTAAAGCAGAAAAACAGGAACTTTTAGAATTTTCATTTTTTGACCAAAACGACAGGACCGGAGCTGATAAAAATGTTGATATGGATGTAATTTTTTTTCTGACTGCGGTTTCAAAACCATGCACCAGAATCAATTTCTTTCAACTCAGTAATGCATGTTGGATGTGTACCTAGAGTTTAAAGCAGAAAAACAGGAACTTTTAGAATTTTCATTTGTTGACCAAAATGACAGGACCGGAGCTGATAAAAATGTTGATATGGATGTTATTTTTTTCTGACTGCGATTTAAAAAACCATGCATCAGAATTCACTTCTTTCAACTCAGTAATGCATTTTGGATGTGTACCTAGAGTTTAAAGCAGAAAAACAGGATCTTTTAGAATTTTCATTTTTTGACCAAAACGACAGGACCGGAGCTGATAAAAATGTTGATATGGATGTTATTTTTTTTCTGACTGCGATTTCAAAACCATGCACCAGAATTCACTTCTTTCAACTCAGTAATGCATTTTGGATGTGTACCTAGAGTTTAAAGCAGAAAAACAGGAACTTTTAGAATTTTCATTTTTTTGACCAAAACGACAGGACCGGAGCTGATAAAAATGTTGATATTGATGTTATTTTTTTTCTGACTGTGATTTCAAAACCATGCACCAGAATCAACTTCTTTCAACTCAGTAATGCATTTTGGATGTGTACCTAGAGTTTAAAGCAGAAAAACAGGAACTTTTAGAATTTTCATTTTTTGACCAAAACGACAGGTCCGGAATTGATAAAAATGTTGATATTGATGTAATTTTTTTTCTGACTGCGGTTTCAAAACCATGCACCAGAATCAACTTCTTTCAACTCAGTAATGCATTTTGGATGTGCACCTAGAGTTTAAAGCAGAAAAACAGGAACTTTTAGAATTTTCATTTTTTGACCAAAACGACAGGACCGGAGCTGATAAAAATGTTGATATGGATGTAATTTTTTTTCTGACTGCGGTTTCAAAACCATGCACCAGAATCAATTTCTTTCAACTCAGTAATGCATTTTGGATGTGTACCTAGAGTTTAAAGCAGAAAAACAGGATCTTTTAGAATTTTCATTTTTTGACCAAAACGACAGGACCGGAGCTGATAAAAATGTTGATATGGATGTTATTTTTTTTCTGACTGCGATTTCAAAACCATGCATCAGAATTCACTTCTTTCAACTCAGTAATGCATTTTGGATGTGTACCTAGAGTTTAAAGCAGAAAAACAGGATCTTTTAGAATTTTCATTTTTTGACCAAAACGACAGGACCGGAGCTGATAAAAATGTTGATATGGATGTTATTTTTTTTCTGACTGCGATTTCAAAACCATGCACCATAATTCACTTCTTTCAACTCAGTAATGCATTTTGGATGTGTACCTAGAGTTTAAAGCAGAAAAACAGGAACTTTTAGAATTTTCATTTTTTGACCAAAACGACAGGTCCGGAATTGATAAAAATGTTGATATTGATGTAATTTTTTTTCTGACTGCGGTTTCAAAACCATGCACCAGAATCAACTTCTTTCAACTCAGTAATGCATTTTGGATGTGCACCTAGAGTTTAAAGCAGAAAAACAGGAACTTTTAGAATTTTCATTTTTTGACCAAAACGACAGGAACGGAGCTGATAAAAATGTTGATATGGATGTAATTTTTTTTCTGACTGCGGTTTCAAAACCATGCACCAGAATCAATTTCTTTCAACTCAGTAATGCATTTTGGATGTGTACCTAGAGTTTAAAGCAGAAAAACAGGATCTTTTAGAATTTTCATTTTTTGACCAAAACGACAGGACCGGAGCTGATAAAAATGTTGATATGGATGTTATTTTTTTTCTGACTGCGATTTCAAAACCATGCATCAGAATTCACTTCTTTCAACTCAGTAATGCATTTTGGATGTGTACCTAGAGTTTAAAGCAGAAAAACAGGATCTTTTAGAATTTTCATTTTTTGACCAAAACGACAGGACCGGAGCTGATAAAAATGTTGATATGGATGTTATTTTTTTTCTGACTGCGATTTCAAAACCATGCACCAGAATTCACTTCTTTCAACTCAGTAATGCATTTTTAATGTGTACCTAGAGTTTAAAGCAGAAAAACAGGATCTTTTAGAATTTTCATTTTTTGACCAAAACGACAGGACCGGAGATGATAAAAATGTTGATATGGATGTTATTTTTTTTCTGACTGCGATTTCAAAACCATGCACCAGAATTCACTTCTTTCAACTCAGTAATGCATTTTTAATGTGTACCTAGAGTTTAAAGCAGAAAAACAGGAATTTTTAAAATTTTCATTTGTTGACCAAAACGACAGGACCGGAGCTGATAAAAATGTTGATATGGATGTTATTTTTTTTCTGACTGCGATTTCAAAACCATGCACCAGAATTCACTTCTTTCAACTCAGTAATGCATTTTGGATGTGTACCTAGAGTTTAAAGCAGAAAAACAGGAACTTTTGGAATTTTCATTTTTTGACCAAAACGACAGGACCGGAGCTGATAAAAATGTTGATATGGATGTTATTTTTTTTCTGACTGCGATTTCAAAACCATGCACCAGAATCAACTTCTTTCAACTCAGTAATGCATTTTGGATGTGTACCTAGAGTTTAAAGCAGAAAAACAGGAACTTTTAGAATTTTCATTTTTTGACCAAAACGACAGGACCGGAGCTGATAAAAATGTTGATATGGATGTAATTTTTTTCTGACTGCGGTTTCAAAACCATGCACCAGCATCAACTTCTTTCAACTCAGTAATGCATTTTGGATGTGTACCTAGAGTTTAAAGCAAAAAAACAGGAACTTTTAGAATTTTCATTTTTTGACCAAAACGACAGGACCGGAGCTGATAAAATGTTGATATGGATGTAATTTTTTTTCTGACTGCGGTTTCAAAACCATGCACCAGAATTCACTTCTTTCAACTCAGTAATGCATTTTGGATGTGTACCTAGAGTTTAAAGCAGAAAAACAGGAACTTTTAGAATTTTCATTTTTTGACCAAAACGACAGGTCCGGAGCTGATAAAAATGTTGATATTGATGTATTTTTTTTTCTGACTGCGGTTTCAAAACCATGCACCAGAATCAACTTCTTTCAACTCAGTAATGCATTTTGGATGTGTACCTAGAGTTTGAAGCAGAAAAACAGGAACTTTTAGAATTTTCATTTTTTGACCAAAACGACAGGACCGGAGCTGATAAAAATGTTGATATGGATGTTATTTTTTTCTGACTGCGATTTCAAAACTATGCATCAGAATTCACTTCTTTCAACTCAGTAATGCATTTTGGATGTGTACCTAGAGTTTAAAGCAGAAAAACAGGATCTTTTAGAATTTTCATTTTTTGACCAAAACGACAGGACCGGAGCTGATAAAAATGTTGATATGGATGTTATTTTTTTTCTGACTGCGATTTCAAAACCATGCACCAGAATTCACTTCTTTCAACTCAGTAATGCATTTTGGATGTGTACCTAGAGTTTAAAGCAGAAAAACAGGAACTTTTAGAATTTTAATTTTTTTGACCAAAACGACAGGACCGGAGCTGATAAAAATGTTGATATTGATGTTATTTTTTTTCTGACTGTGATTTCAAAACCATGCACCAGAATCAACTTCTTTCAACTCAGTAATGCATTTTGGATGTGTACCTAGAGTTTAAAGCAGAAAAACAGGAACTTTTAGAATTTTCATTTTTTGACCAAAACGACAGGTCCGGAATTGATAAAAATGTTGATATTGATGTAATTTTTTTTCTGACTGCGGTTTCAAAACCATGCACCAGAATTCACTTCTTTCAACTCAGTAATGCATTTTGGATGTGTACCTAGAGTTTAAAGCAGAAAAACAGGAACTTTTAGAATTTTCATTTTTTGACCAAAACGACAGGTCCGGAGCTGATAAAAATGTTGATATTGATGTATTTTTTTTTCTGACTGCGGTTTCAAAACCATGCACCAGAATCAACTTCTTTCAACTCAGTAATGCATTTTGGATGTGTACCTAGAGTTTGAAGCAGAAAAACAGGAACTTTTAGAATTTTCATTTTTTGACCAAAACGACAGGACCGGAGCTGATAAAAATGTTGATATGGATGTTATTTTTTTCTGACTGCGATTTCAAAACTATGCATCAGAATTCACTTCTTTCAACTCAGTAATGCATTTTGGATGTGTACCTAGAGTTTAAAGCAGAAAAACAGGATCTTTTAGAATTTTCATTTTTTGACCAAAACGACAGGACCGGAGCTGATAAAAATGTTGATATGGATGTTATTTTTTTTCTGACTGCGATTTCAAAACCATGCACCAGAATTCACTTCTTTCAACTCAGTAATGCATTTTGGATGTGTACCTAGAGTTTAAAGCAGAAAAACAGGAACTTTTAGAATTTTCATTTTTTTGACCAAAACGACAGGACCGGAGCTGATAAAAATGTTGATATTGATGTTATTTTTTTTCTGACTGTGATTTCAAAACCATGCACCAGAATCAACTTCTTTCAACTCAGTAATGCATTTTGGATGTGTACCTAGAGTTTAAAGCAGAAAAACAGGAACTTTTAGAATTTTCATTTTTTGACCAAAACGACAGGTCCGGAATTGATAAAAATGTTGATATTGATGTAATTTTTTTTCTGACTGCGGTTTCAAAACCATGCACCAGAATCAACTTCTTTCAACTCAGTAATGCATTTTGGATGTGCACCTAGAGTTTAAAGCAGAAAAACAGGAACTTTTAGAATTTTCATTTTTTGACCAAAACGACAGGTCCGGAATTGATAAAAATGTTGATATGGATGTTATTTTTTTCTGACTGCGATTTCAAAACCATGCATCAGAATTCACTTCTTTCAACTCAGTAATGCATTTTGGATGTGTACCTAGAGTTTAAAGCAGAAAAACAGGATCTTTTAGAATTTTCATTTTTTGACCAAAACGACAGGACCGGAGCTGGTAAAAATGTTGATATGGATGTTATTTTTTTCTGACTGCGATTTCAAAACCATGCACCAGAATTCACTTCTTTCAACTCAGTAATGCATTTTGGATGTGTACCTAGAGTTTAAAGCAGAAAAACAGGAATTTTTAAAATTTTCATTTTTTGACCAAAACGACAGGACCGGAGCTGATAAAAATGTTGATAAGGATGTTATTTTTTTTCTGACTGCGATTTCAGAACCATGCACCAGAATTCACTTCTTTCAACTCAGTAATGCATTTTGGATGTGTACCTAGAGTTTAAAGCAGAAAAACAGGAACTTTTGGAATTTTCATTTTTTGACCAAAACGACAGGACCGGAGCTGATAAAAATGTTGATATGGATGTTATTTTTTTCTGACTGCGATTTCAAAACCATGCACCAGAATCAACTTCTTTCAACTCAGTAATGCATTTTGGATGTGTACCTAGAGTTTAAAGCAGAAAAACAGGAACTTTTAGAATTTTCATTTTTTGACCAAAACGACAGGTCCGGAATTGATAAAAATGTTGATATTGATGTAATTTTTTTTCTGACTGCGGTTTCAAAACCATGCACCAGAATAAACTTCTTTCAACTCAGTAATGCATTTTGGATGTGCACCTAGAGTTTAAAGCAGAAAAACAGGAACTTTTAGAATTTTAATTTTTGACCAAAACGACAGGAACAGAGCTGATAAAAATGTTGATATGGATGTAATTTTTTTTCTGACTGCGGTTTCAAAACCATGCACCAGAATTCACTTCTTTCAACTCAGTAATGCATTTTTGATGTCTACCTAGAGTTTAAAGCAGAAAAACAGGAACTTTTAGAATTTTCATTTTTTTGACCAAAACGACAGGACCGGAGCTGATAAAAATGTTGATATTGATGTTATTTTTTTTCTGACTGTGATTTCAAAACCATGCACCAGAATCAACTTCTTTCAACTCAGTAATGCATTTTGGATGTGTACCTAGAGTTTAAAGCAGAAAAACAGGAACTTTTAGAATTTTCATTTTTTGACCAAAATGACAGGTCCGGAATTGATAAAAATGTTGATATGGATGTTATTTTTTTCTGACTGCGATTTCAAAACCATGCATCAGAATTCACTTCTTTCAACTCAGTAATGCATTTTGGATGTGTACCTAGAGTTTAAAGCAGAAAAACAGGAACTTTTAGAATTTTCATTTTTTGACCAAAACGACAGGACCGGAGCTGATAAAAATGTTGATATGGATGTAATTTTTTTCTGACTGCGGTTTCAAAACCATGCACCAGAATCAACTTCTTTCAACTCAGTAATGCATTTTGGATGTGTACCTAGAGTTTAAAGCAAAAAAACAGGAACTTTTAGAATTTTCATTTTTTGACCAAAACGACAGGACCGGAGCTGATAAAAATGTTGATATTGATGTTATTTTTTTTCTGACTGTGATTTCAAAACCATGCACCAGAATTAACTTCTTTCAACTCCGTAATGCATTTTGGATGTGTACCTAGAGTTTAAAGCAGAAAAACAGGAACTTTTAGAATTTTCATTTGTTGACCAAAACGACAGGACCGGAGCTGACAAAAATGTTGATATGGATGTTATTTTTTTCTGACTGCGATTTCAAAACCATGCATCAGAATTCACTTCTTTCAACTCAGTAATGCATTTTGGATGTGTACCTAGAGTTTAAAGCAGAAAAACAGGATCTTTTAGAATTTTCATTTTTTGACCAAAACGACAGGACCGGAGCTGATAAAAATGTTGATATGGATGTTATTTTTTTTCTGACTGCGATTTCAAAACCATGCACCAGAATTCACTTCTTTCAACTCAGTAATGCATTTTTGATGTGTACCTAGAGTTTAAAGCAGAAAAACAGGAACTTTTAGAATTTTCATTTTTTGACCAAAACGACAGGACCGGAGCTGATAAAAATGTTGATATGGATGTAATTTTTTTCTGACTGCGGTTTCAAAACCATGCACCAGAATCAACTTCTTTCAACTCAGTAATGCATTTTGGATGTGTACCTAGAGTTTAAAGCAGAAAAACAGGAACTTTTAGAATTTTCATTTGTTGACCAAAACGACAGGACCGGAGCTGACAAAAATGTTGATATGGATGTTATTTTTTTCTGACTGCGATTTCAAAACCATGCATCAGAATTCACTTCTTTCAACTCAGTAATGCATTTTTGATGTGTACCTAGAGTTTAAAGCAGAAAAACAGGAACTTTTAGAATTTTCATTTTTTGACCAAAACGACAGGACCGGAGCTGATAAAAATGTTGATATGGATGTAATTTTTTTCTGACTGCGGTTTCAAAACCATGCACCAGAATCAACTTCTTTCAACTCAGTAATGCATTTTGGATGTGTACCTAGAGTTTAAAGCAAAAAAACAGGAACTTTTAGAATTTTCATTTTTTGACCAAAACGACAGGACCGGAGCTGATAAAAATGTTGATATGGATGTTATTTTTTTTCTGACTGCGATTTCAAAACCATGCACCAGAATCAACTTCTTTCAACTCAGTAATGCATTTTGGATGTGTACCTAGAGTTTAAAGCAGAAAAACAGGAACTTTTAGAATTTTCATTTTTTGAACAAAACGACAGGACCGGAGCTGATAAAAATGTTGATATGGATGTAATTTTTTTCTGACTGCGGTTTCAAAACCATGCACCAGAATCAACTTCTTTCAACTCAGTAATGCATTTTGGATGTGTACCTAGAGTTTAAAGCAAAAAAAACAGGAACTTTTAGAATTTTCATTTTTTGACCAAAACGACAGGACCGGAGCTGATAAAAATGTTGATATTGATGTTATTTTTTTTCTGACTGTGATTTCAAAACCATGCACCAGAATCAACTTCTTTCAACTCCGTAATGCATTTTGGATGTGTACCTAGAGTTTAAAGCAGAAAAACAGGAACTTTTAGAATTTTCATTTGTTGACCAAAATGACAGGACCGGAGCTGACAAAAATGTTGATATGGATGTTATTTTTTTCTGACTGCGATTTCAAAACCATGCATCAGAATTCACTTCTTTCAACTCAGTAATGCATTTTGGATGTGTACCTAGAGTTTAAAGCAGAAAAACAGGATCTTTTAGAATTTTCATTTTTTGACCAAAACGACAGGACCGGAGCTGATAAAAATGTTGATATGGATGTTATTTTTTTTCTGACTGCGATTTCAAAACCATGCACCAGAATTCACTTCTTTCAACTCAGTAATGCATTTTTGATGTGTACCTAGAGTTTAAAGCAGAAAAACAGGAACTTTTAGAATTTTCATTTTTTGACCAAAACGACAGGTCCGGAATTGATAAAAATGTTGATATTGATGTAATTTTTTTTCTGACTGCGGTTTCAAAACCATGCACCAGAATAAACTTCTTTCAACTCAGTAATGCATTTTGGATGTGCACCTAGAGTTTAAAGCAGAAAAACAGGAACTTTTAGAATTTTCATTTTTTGACCAAAACGACAGGTCCGGAATTGATAAAAATGTTGATATGGATGTTATTTTTTTCTGACTGCGATTTCAAAACCATGCATCAGAATTCACTTCTTTCAACTCAGTAATGCATTTTGGATGTGTACCTAGAGTTTAAAGCAGAAAAACAGGATCTTTTAGAATTTTCATTTTTTGACCAAAACGACAGGACCGGAGCTGATAAAAATGTTGATATGGATGTTATTTTTTTTCTGACTGCGATTTCAAAACCATGCACCAGAATTCACTTCTTTCAACTCAGTAATGCATTTTTGATGTGTACCTAGAGTTTAAAGCAGAAAAACAGGAACTTTTAGAATTTTAATTTTTTTGACCAAAACGACAGGACCGGAGCTGATAAAAATGTTGATATTGATGTTATTTTTTTTCCGACTGTGATTTCAAAACCATGCACCAGAATCAACTTCTTTCAACTCAGTAATGCATTTTGGATGTGTACCTAGAGTTTAAAGCAGAAAAACAGGAACTTTTAGAATTTTCATTTTTTGACCAAAACGACAGGTCCGGAATTGATAAAAATGTTGATATTGATGTAATTTTTTTTCTGACTGCGGTTTCAAAACCATGCACCAGAATAAACTTCTTTCAACTCAGTAATGCATTTTGGATGTGCACCTAGAGTTTAAAGCAGAAAAACAGGAACTTTTAGAATTTTCATTTTTTGACCAAAACGACAGGAACAGAGCTGATAAAAATGTTGATATGGATGTAATTTTTTTTCTGACTGCGGTTTCAAAACCATGCACCAGAATCAATTTCTTTCAACTCAGTAATGCATTTTGGATGTGTACCTAGAGTTTAAAGCAGAAAAACAGGATCTTTTAGAATTTTCATTTTTTGACCAAAACGACAGGACCGGAGCTGATAAAAATGTTGATATGGATGTTATTTTTTTTCTGACTGCGATTTCAAAACCATGCACCAGAATTCACTTCTTTCAACTCAGTAATGCATTTTTAATGTGTACCTAGAGTTTAAAGCAGAAAAACAGGAATTTTTAAAATTTTCATTTTTTGACCAAAACGACAGGACCGGAGCTGATAAAAATTTTGATATGGATGTTATTTTTTTTCTGACTGCGATTTCAAAACCATGCACCAGAATTCACTTCTTTCAACTCAGTAATGCATTTTGGATGTGTACCTAGAGTTTAAAGCAGAAAAACAGGAACTTTTGGAATTTTCATTTTTTGACCAAAACGACAGGACCGGAGCTGATAAAAATGTTGATATGGATGTTATTTTTTTTCTGACTGCGATTTCAAAACCATGCACCAAAATCAACTTCTTTCAACTCAGTAATGCATTTTGGATGTGTACCTAGAGTTTAAAGCAGAAAAACAGGAACTTTTAGAATTTTCATTTTTTGACCAAAACGACAGGACCGGAGCTGATAAAAATGTTGATATGGATGTAATTTTTTTCTGACTGCGGTTTCAAAACCATGCACCAGAATCAACTTCTTTCAACTCAGTAATGCATTTTGGATGTGTACCTAGAGTTTAAAGCAAAAAAACAGGAACTTTTAGAATTTTCATTTTTTGACCAAAACGACAGGACCGGAGCTGATAAAAATGTTGATATGGATGTAAATTTTTTTCTGACTGCGGTTTCAAAACCATGCACCAGAATCAATTTCTTTCAACTCCGTAATGCATTTTGGATGTGTACCTAGAGTTTAAAGCAGAAAAACAGGATCTTTTAGAATTTTCATTTTTTGACCAAAACGACAGGACCGGAGCTGATAAAAATGTTGATATGGATGTTATTTTTTTTCTGACTGCGATTTCAAAACCATGCACCAGAATTCACTTCTTTCAACTCAGTAATGCATTTTGGATGTGTACCTAGAGTTTAAAGCAGAAAAACAGGAACTTTTAGAATTTTCATTTTTTGACCAAAACGACAGGTCCGGAATTGATAAAAATGTTGATATTGATGTAATTTTTTTTCTGACTGCGGTTTCAAAACCATGCACAGAATAAACTTCTTTCAACTCAGTAATGCATTTTGGATGTGCACCTAGAGTTTAAAGCAGAAAAACAGGAACTTTTAGAATTTTAATTTTTTGACCAAAACGACAGGAACAGAGCTGATAAAAATGTTGATATGGATGTAATTTTTTTTCTGACTGCGGTTTCAAAACCATGCACCAGAATTCACTTCTTTCAACTCAGTAATGCATTTTTGATGTCTACCTAGAGTTTAAAGCAGAAAAACAGGAACTTTTAGAATTTTCATTTTTTTGACCAAAACGACAGGACCGGAGCTGATAAAAATGTTGATATTGATGTTATTTTTTTTCTGACTGTGATTTCAAAACCATGCACCAGAATCAACTTCTTTCAACTCAGTAATGCATTTTGGATGTGTACCTAGAGTTTAAAGCAGAAAAACAGGAACTTTTAGAATTTTCATTTTTTAACCAAAACGACAGGTCCGGAATTGATAAAAATGTTGATATTGATGTAATTTTTTTTCTGACTGCGGTTTCAAAACCATGCACCAGAATCAACTTCTTTCAACTCAGTAATGCATTTTGGATGTGCACCTAGAGTTTAAAGCAGAAAAACAGGAACTTTTAGAATTTTCATTTTTTGACCAAAACGACAGGAACGGAGCTGATAAAAATGTTGATATGGATGTAATTTTTTTTCTGACTGCGGTTTCAAAACCATGCACCAGAATCAATTTCTTTCAACTCAGTAATGCATTTTGGATGTGTACCTAGAGTTTAAAGCAGAAAAACAGGATCTTTTAGAATTTTCATTTTTTGACCAAAACGACAGGACCGGAGCTGATAAAAATGTTGATATGGATGTAATTTTTTTTCTGACTGCGGTTTCAAAACCATGCACCAGAATCAATTTCTTTCAACTCAGTAATGCATTTTGGATGTGTACCTAGAGTTTAAAGCAGAAAAACAGGATCTTTTAGAATTTTCATTTTTTGACCAAAACGACAGGACCGGAGCTGATAAAAATGTTGATATGGATGTTATTTTTTTTCTGACTGCGATTTCAAAACCATGCATCAGAATTCACTTCTTTCAACTCAGTAATGCATTTTGGATGTGTACCTAGAGTTTAAAGCAGAAAAACAGGATCTTTTAGAATTTTCATTTTTTGACCAAAACGACAGGACCGGAGCTGATAAAAATTTTGATATGGATGTTATTTTTTTTCTGACTGCGATTTCAAAACCATGCACCAGAATTCACTTCTTTCAACTCAGTAATGCATTTTGGATGTGTACCTAGAGTTTAAAGCAGAAAAACAGGAACTTTTGGAATTTTCATTTTTTGACCAAAACGACAGGACCGGAGCTGATAAAAATGTTAAAATGGATGTTATTTTTTTTCTGACTGCGATTTCAAAACCATGCACCAGAATCAACTTCTTTCAACTCAGTAATGCATTTTGGATGTGTACCTAGAGTTTAAAGCAGAAAAACAGGATCTTTTAGAATTTTCATTTTTTGACCAAAACGACAGGACCGGAGCTGATAAAAATGTTGATATGGATGTTATTTTTTTTCTGACTGCGATTTCAAAACCATGCACCAGAATTCACTTCTTTCAACTCAGTAATGCATTTTTGATGTGTACCTAGAGTTTAAAGCAGAAAAACAGGAACTTTTAGAATTTTCATTTTTTTGACCAAAACGACAGGACCGGAGCTGATAAAAATGTTGATATTGATGTTATTTTTTTTCTGACTGTGATTTCAAAACCATGCACCAGAATCAACTTCTTTCAACTCAGTAATGCATTTTGGATGTGTACCTAGAGTTTAAAGCAGAAAAACAGGAACTTTTAGAATTTTCATTTTTTGACCAAAACGACAGGTCCGGAATTGATAAAAATGTTGATATTGATGTAATTTTTTTTCTGACTGCGGTTTCAAAACCATGCACCAGAATAAACTTCTTTCAACTCAGTAATGCATTTTGGATGTGCACCTAGAGTTTAAAGCAGAAAAACAGGAACTTTTAGAATTTTCATTTTTTGACCAAAACGACAGGAACAGAGCTGATAAAAATGTTGATATGGATGTAATTTTTTTTCTGACTGCGGTTTCAAAACCATGCACCAGAATCAATTTCTTTCAACTCAGTAATGCATTTTGGATGTGTACCTAGAGTTTAAAGCAGAAAAACAGGATCTTTTAGAATTTTCATTTTTTGACCAAAACGACAGGACCGGAGCTGATAAAAATGTTGATATGGATGTTATTTTTTTTCTGACTGCGATTTCAAAACCATGCACCAGAACTCACTTCTTTCAACTCAGTAATGCATTTTTAATGTGTACCTAGAGTTTAAAGCAGAAAAACAGGAATTTTTAAAATTTTCATTTTTTGACCAAAACGACAGGACCGGAGCTGATAAAAATTTTGATATGGATGTTATTTTTTTTCTGACTGCGATTTCAAAACCATGCACCAGAATTCACTTCTTTCAACTCAGTAATGCATTTTGGATGTGTACCTAGAGTTTAAAGCAGAAAAACAGGAACTTTTGGAATTTTCATTTTTTGACCAAAACGACAGGACCGGAGCTGATAAAAATGTTGATATGGATGTTATTTTTTTTCTGACTGCGATTTCAAAACCATGCACCAGAATCAACTTCTTTCAACTCAGTAATGCATTTTGGATGTGTACCTAGAGTTTAAAGCAGAAAAACAGGAACTTTTAGAATTTTCATTTTTTGACCAAAACGACAGGACCGGAGCTGATAAAAATGTTGATATGGATGTAATTTTTTTCTGACTGCGGTTTCAAAACCATGCACCAGAATCAACTTCTTTCAACTCAGTAATGCATTTTGGATGTGTACCTAGAGTTTAAAGCAAAAAAACAGGAACTTTTAGAATTTTCATTTTTTGACCAAAACGACAGGACCGGAGCTGATAAAAATGTTGATATTGATGTTATTTTTTTTCTGACTGTGATTTCAAAACCATGCACCAGAATCAACTTCTTTCAACTCCGTAATGCATTTTGGATGTGTACCTAGAGTTTAAAGCAGAAAAACAGGAACTTTTAGAATTTTCATTTTTTGACCAAAACGACAGGACCGGAGCTGATAAAAATGTTGATATGGATGTAATTTTTTTTCTGACTGCGGTTTCAAAACCATGCACCAGAATCAATTTCTTTCAACTCCGTAATGCATTTTGGATGTGTACCTAGAGTTTAAAGCAGAAAAACAGGATCTTTTAGAATTTTCATTTTTTGACCAAAACGACAGGACCGGAGCTGATAAAAATGTTGATATGGATGTTATTTTTTTTCTGACTGCGATTTCAAAACCATGCACCAGAATTCACTTCTTTCAACTCAGTAATGCATTTTTGATGTGTACCTAGAGTTTAAAGCAGAAAAACAGGAACTTTTAGAATTTTCATTTTTTTGACCAAAACGACAGGACCGGAGCTGATAAAAATGTTGATATTGATGTTATTTTTTTTCTGACTGTGATTTCAAAACCATGCACCAGAATCAACTTCTTTCAACTCAGTAATGCATTTTGGATGTGTACCTAGAGTTAAAAGCAGAAAAACAGGAACTTTTAAAATTTTCATTTTTTGACCAAAACGACAGGTCCGGAATTGATAAAAATGTTGATATTGATGTAATTTTTTTTCTGACTGCGGTTTCAAAACCATGCACCAGAATAAACTTCTTTCAACTCAGTAATGCATTTTGGATGTGCACCTAGAGTTTAAAGCAGAAAAACAGGAACTTTTAGAATTTTCATTTTTTGACCAAAACGACAGGAACAGAGCTGATAAAAATGTTGATATGGATGTAATTTTTTTTCTGACTGCGGTTTCAAAACCATGCACCAGAATCAATTTCTTTCAACTCAGTAATGCATTTTGGATGTGTACCTAGAGTTTAAAGCAGAAAAACAGGATCTTTTAGAATTTTCATTTTTTGACCAAAACGACAGGACCGGAGCTGATAAAAATGTTGATATGGATGTTATTTTTTTTCTGACTGCGATTTCAAAACCATGCACCAGAACTCACTTCTTTCAACTCAGTAATGCATTTTTAATGTGTACCTAGAGTTTAAAGCAGAAAAACAGGAATTTTTAAAATTTTCATTTTTTGACCAAAACGACAGGACCGGAGCTGATAAAAATTTTGATATGGATGTTATTTTTTTTCTGACTGCGATTTCAAAACCATGCACCAGAATTCACTTCTTTCAACTCAGTAATGCATTTTGGATGTGTACCTAGAGTTTAAAGCAGAAAAACAGGAACTTTTGGAATTTTCATTTTTTGACCAAAACGACAGGACCGGAGCTGATAAAAATGTTGATATGGATGTTATTTTTTTTCTGACTGCGATTTCAAAACCATGCACCAGAATCAACTTCTTTCAACTCAGTAATGCATTTTGGATGTGTACCTAGAGTTTAAAGCAGAAAAACAGGAACTTTTAGAATTTTCATTTTTTGACCAAAACGACAGGACCGGAGCTGATAAAAATGTTGATATGGATGTAATTTTTTTCTGACTGCGGTTTCAAAACCATGCACCAGAATCAACTTCTTTCAACTCAGTAATGCATTTTGGATGTGTACCTAGAGTTTAAAGCAAAAAAACAGGAACTTTTAGAATTTTCATTTTTTGACCAAAACGACAGGACCGGAGCTGATAAAAATGTTGATATTGATGTTATTTTTTTTCTGACTGTGATTTCAAAACCATGCACCAGAATCAACTTCTTTCAACTCCGTAATGCATTTTGGATGTGTACCTAGAGTTTAAAGCAGAAAAACAGGAACTTTTAGAATTTTCATTTGTTGACCAAAACGACAGGACCGGAGCTGACAAAAATGTTGATATGGATGTTATTTTTTTCTGACTGCGATTTCAAAACCATGCATCAGAATTCACTTCTTTCAACTCAGTAATGCATTTTGGATGTGTACCTAGAGTTTAAAGCAGAAAAACAGGATCTTTTAGAATTTTCATTTTTTGACCAAAACGACAGGACCGGAGCTGATAAAAATGTTGATATGGATGTTATTTTTTTTCTGACTGCGATTTCAAAACCATGCACCAGAATTCACTTCTTTCAACTCAGTAATGCATTTTTGATGTGTACCTAGAGTTTAAAGCAAAAAAACAGGAACTTTTAGAATTTTCATTTTTTGACCAAAACGACAGGACCGGAGCTGATAAAAATGTTGATATGGATGTAATTTTTTTCTGACTGCGGTTTCAAAACCATGCACCAGAATCAACTTCTTTCAACTCAGTAATGCATTTTGGATGTGTACCTAGAGTTTAAAGCAGAAAAACAGGAACTTTTAGAATTTTCATTTGTTGACCAAAACGACAGGACCGGAGCTGACAAAAATGTTGATATGGATGTTATTTTTTTCTGACTGCGATTTCAAAACCATGCATCAGAATTCACTTCTTTCAACTCAGTAATGCATTTTGGATGTGTACCTAGAGTTTAAAGCAGAAAAACAGGATCTTTTAGAATTTTCATTTTTTGACCAAAACGACAGGACCGGAGCTGATAAAAATGTTGATATGGATGTTATTTTTTTTCTGACTGCGATTTCAAAACCATGCACCAGAATTCACTTCTTTCAACTCAGTAATGCATTTTTGATGTGTACCTAGAGTTTAAAGCAGAAAAACAGGAACTTTTAGAATTTTCATTTTTTGACCAAAACGACAGGACCGGAGCTGATAAAAATGTTGATATGGATGTAATTTTTTTCTGACTGCGGTTTCAAAACCATGCACCAGAATCAACTTCTTTCAACTCAGTAATGCATTTTGGATGTGTACCTAGAGTTTAAAGCAAAAAAACAGGAACTTTTAGAATTTTCATTTTTTGACCAAAACGACAGGACCGGAGCTGATAAAAATGTTGATATGGATGTTATTTTTTTTCTGACTGCGATTTCAAAACCATGCACCAGAATCAACTTCTTTCAACTCAGTAATGCATTTTGGATGTGTACCTAGAGTTTAAAGCAGAAAAACAGGAACTTTTAGAATTTTCATTTTTTGACCAAAACGACAGGACCGGAGCTGATAAAAATGTTGATATGGATGTAATTTTTTTCTGACTGCGGTTTCAAAACCATGCACCAGAATCAACTTCTTTCAACTCAGTAATGCATTTTGGATGTGTACCTAGAGTTTAAAGCAAAAAAACAGGAACTTTTAGAATTTTCATTTTTTGACCAAAACGACAGGACCCGAGCTGATAAAAATGTTGATATTGATGTTATTTTTTTTCTGACTGTGATTTCAAAACCATGCACCAGAATCAACTTCTTTCAACTCCGTAATGCATTTTGGATGTGTACCTAGAGTTTAAAGCAGAAAAACAGGAACTTTTAGAATTTTCATTTGTTGACCAAAACGACAGGACCGGAGCTGACAAAAATGTTGATATGGATGTTATTTTTTTCTGACTGCGATTTCAAAACCATGCATCAGAATTCACTTCTTTCAACTCAGTAATGCATTTTGGATGTGTACCTAGAGTTTAAAGCAGAAAAACAGGATCTTTTAGAATTTTCATTTTTTGACCAAAACGACAGGACCGGAGCTGATAAAAATGTTGATATGGATGTTATTTTTTTTCTGACTGCGATTTCAAAACCATGCACCAGAATTCACTTCTTTCAACTCAGTAATGCATTTTTGATGTGTACCTAGAGTTTAAAGCAGAAAAACAGGAACTTTTAGAATTTTCATTTTTTTGACCAAAACGACAGGACCGGAGCTGATAAAAATGTTGATATTGATGTTATTTTTTTTCTGACTGTGATTTCAAAACCATGCACCAGAATCAACTTCTTTCAACTCAGTAATGCATTTTGGATGTGTACCTAGAGTTTAAAGCAGAAAAACAGGAACTTTTAGAATTTTCATTTTTTGACCAAAACGACAGGTCTGGAATTGATAAAAATGTTGATATTGATGTAATTTTTTTTCTGACTGCGGTTTCAAAACCATGCACCAGAATAAACTTCTTTCAACTCAGTAATGCATTTTGGATGTGCACCTAGAGTTTAAAGCAGAAAAACAGGAACTTTTAGAATTTTCATTTTTTGACCAAAACGACAGGACCGGAGCTGATAAAAATGTTGATATGGATGTTATTTTTTTTCTGACTGCGATTTCAAAACCATGCACCAGAATTCACTTCTTTCAACTCAGTAATGCATTTTTGATGTGTACCTAGAGTTTAAAGCAGAAAAACAGGAACTTTTAGAATTTTCATTTTTTTGACCAAAACGACAGGACCGGAGCTGATAAAAATGTTGATATTGATGTTATTTTTTTTCTGACTGTGATTTCAAAACCATGCACCAGAATCAACTTCTTTCAACTCAGTAATGCATTTTGGATGTGTACCTAGAGTTTAAAGCAGAAAAACAGGAACTTTTAGAATTTTCATTTTTTGACCAAAACGACAGGTCTGGAATTGATAAAAATGTTGATATTGATGTAATTTTTTTTCTGACTGCGGTTTCAAAACCATGCACCAGAATAAACTTCTTTCAACTCAGTAATGCATTTTGGATGTGCACCTAGAGTTTAAAGCAGAAAAACAGGAACTTTTAGAATTTTCATTTTTTGACCAAAACGACAGGAACAGAGCTGATAAAAATGTTGATATGGATGTAATTTTTTTTCTGACTGCGGTTTCAAAACCATGCACCAGAATCAATTTCTTTCAACTCCGTAATGCATTTTGGATGTGTACCTAGAGTTTAAAGCAGAAAAACAGGAACTTTTAGAATTTTCATTTGTTGACCAAAACGACAGGACCGGAGCTGATAAAAATGTTGATATGGATGTTATTTTTTTCTGACTGTGATTTCAAAACCATGCATCAGAATTCACTTCTTTCAACTCAGTAATGCATTTTGGATGTGTACCTAGAGTTTAAAGCAGAAAAACAGGATCTTTTAGAATTTTCATTTTTTGACCAAAACGACAGGACCGGAGCTGATAAAAAGGTTGATATGGATGTTATTTTTTTTCTGACTGCGATTTCAAAACCATGCACCAGAATTCACTTCTTTCAACTCAGTAATGCATTTTTGATGTGTACCTAGAGTTTAAAGCAGAAAAACAGGAACTTTTAGAATTTTCATTTTTTTGACCAAAACGACAGGACCGGAGCTGATAAAAATGTTGATATTGATGTTATTTTTTTTCTGACTGTGATTTCAAAACCATGCACCAGAATCAACTTCTTTCAACTCAGTAATGCATTTTGGATGTGTACCTAGAGTTTAAAGCAGAAAAACAGGAACTTTTAGAATTTTCATTTTTTGACCAAAACGACAGGTCCGGAATTGATAAAAATGTTGATATTGATGTAATTTTTTTTCTGACTGCGGTTTCAAAACCATGCACCAGAATAAACTTCTTTCAACTCAGTAATGCATTTTGGATGTGCACCTGGAGTTTAAAGCAGAAAAACAGGAACTTTTAGAATTTTCATTTTTTGACCAAAACGACAGGAACAGAGCTGATAAAAATGTTGATATGGATGTAATTTTTTTTCTGACTGCGGTTTCAAAACCATGCACCAGAATCAATTTCTTTCAACTCAGTAATGCATTTTGGATGTGTACCTAGAGTTTAAAGCAGAAAAACAGGATCTTTTAGAATTTTCATTTTTTGACCAAAACGACAGGACCGGAGCTGATAAAAATGTTGATATGGATGTTATTTTTTTTCTGACTGCGATTTCAAAACCATGCACCAGAACTCACTTCTTTCAACTCAGTAATGCATTTTTAATGTGTACCTAGAGTTTAAAGCAGAAAAACAGGAATTTTTAAAATTTTCATTTTTTGACCAAAACGACAGGACCGGAGCTGATAAAAATTTTGATATGGATGTTATTTTTTTTCTGACTGCGATTTCAAAACCATGCACCAGAATTCACTTCTTTCAACTCAGTAATGCATTTTGGATGTGTACCTAGAGTTTAAAGCAGAAAAACAGGAACTTTTGGAATTTTCATTTTTTGACCAAAACGACAGGACCGGAGCTGATAAAAATGTTGATATGGATGTTATTTTTTTTCTGACTGCGATTTCAAAACCATGCACCAGAATCAACTTCTTTCAACTCAGTAATGCATTTTGGATGTGTACCTAGAGTTTAAAGCAGAAAAACAGGAACTTTTAGAATTTTCATTTTTTGACCAAAACGACAGGACCGGAGCTGATAAAAATGTTGATATGGATGTAATTTTTTTCTGACTGCGGTTTCAAAACCATGCACCAGAATCAACTTCTTTCAACTCAGTAATGCATTTTGGATGTGTACCTAGAGTTTAAAGCAAAAAAACAGGAACTTTTAGAATTTTCATTTTTTGACCAAAACGACAGGACCGGAGCTGATAAAAATGTTGATATTGATGTTATTTTTTTTCTGACTGTGATTTCAAAACCATGCACCAGAATCAACTTCTTTCAACTCCGTAATGCATTTTGGATGTGTACCTAGAGTTTAAAGCAGAAAAACAGGAACTTTTAGAATTTTCATTTGTTGACCAAAACGACAGGACCGGAGCTGACAAAAATGTTGATATGGATGTTATTTTTTTCTGACTGCGATTTCAAAACCATGCATCAGAATTCACTTCTTTCAACTCAGTAATGCATTTTGGATGTGTACCTAGAGTTTAAAGCAGAAAAACAGGATCTTTTAGAATTTTCATTTTTTGACCAAAACGACAGGACCGGAGCTGATAAAAATGTTGATATGGATGTTATTTTTTTTCTGACTGCGATTTCAAAACCATGCACCAGAATTCACTTCTTTCAACTCAGTAATGCATTTTTGATGTGTACCTAGAGTTTAAAGCAAAAAAACAGGAACTTTTAGAATTTTCATTTTTTGACCAAAACGACAGGACCGGAGCTGATAAAAATGTTGATATGGATGTAATTTTTTTCTGACTGCGGTTTCAAAACCATGCACCAGAATCAACTTCTTTCAACTCAGTAATGCATTTTGGATGTGTACCTAGAGTTTAAAGCAGAAAAACAGGAACTTTTAGAATTTTCATTTGTTGACCAAAACGACAGGACCGGAGCTGACAAAAATGTTGATATGGATGTTATTTTTTTCTGACTGCGATTTCAAAACCATGCATCAGAATTCACTTCTTTCAACTCAGTAATGCATTTTGGATGTGTACCTAGAGTTTAAAGCAGAAAAACAGGATCTTTTAGAATTTTCATTTTTTGACCAAAACGACAGGACCGGAGCTGATAAAAATGTTGATATGGATGTTATTTTTTTTCTGACTGCGATTTCAAAACCATGCACCAGAATTCACTTCTTTCAACTCAGTAATGCATTTTTGATGTGTACCTAGAGTTTAAAGCAGAAAAACAGGAACTTTTAGAATTTTCATTTTTTGACCAAAACGACAGGACCGGAGCTGATAAAAATGTTGATATGGATGTAATTTTTTTCTGACTGCGGTTTCAAAACCATGCACCAGAATCAACTTCTTTCAACTCAGTAATGCATTTTGGATGTGTACCTAGAGTTTAAAGCAAAAAAACAGGAACTTTTAGAATTTTCATTTTTTGACCAAAACGACAGGACCGGAGCTGATAAAAATGTTGATATGGATGTTATTTTTTTTCTGACTGCGATTTCAAAACCATGCACCAGAATCAACTTCTTTCAACTCAGTAATGCATTTTGGATGTGTACCTAGAGTTTAAAGCAGAAAAACAGGAACTTTTAGAATTTTCATTTTTTGACCAAAACGACAGGACCGGAGCTGATAAAAATGTTGATATGGATGTAATTTTTTTCTGACTGCGGTTTCAAAACCATGCACCAGAATCAACTTCTTTCAACTCAGTAATGCATTTTGGATGTGTACCTAGAGTTTAAAGCAAAAAAACAGGAACTTTTAGAATTTTCATTTTTTGACCAAAACGACAGGACCCGAGCTGATAAAAATGTTGATATTGATGTTATTTTTTTTCTGACTGTGATTTCAAAACCATGCACCAGAATCAACTTCTTTCAACTCCGTAATGCATTTTGGATGTGTACCTAGAGTTTAAAGCAGAAAAACAGGATCTTTTAGAATTTTCATTTTTTGACCAAAACGACAGGACCGGAGCTGATAAAAATGTTGATATGGATGTTATTTTTTTTCTGACTGCGATTTCAAAACCATGCACCAGAATTCACTTCTTTCAACTCAGTAATGCATTTTTGATGTGTACCTAGAGTTTAAAGCAGAAAAACAGGAACTTTTAGAATTTTCATTTTTTTGACCAAAACGACAGGACCGGAGCTGATAAAAATGTTGATATTGATGTAATTTTTTTTCTGACTGCGGTTTCAAAACCATGCACCAGAATAAACTTCTTTCAACTCAGTAATGCATTTTGGATGTGCACCTAGAGTTTAAAGCAGAAAAACAGGAACTTTTAGAATTTTCATTTTTTGACCAAAACGACAGGACCGGAGCTGATAAAAATGTTGATATGGATGTTATTTTTTTTCTGACTGCGATTTCAAAACCATGCACCAGAATTCACTTCTTTCAACTCAGTAATGCATTTTTGATGTGTACCTAGAGTTTAAAGCAGAAAAACAGGAACTTTTAGAATTTTCATTTTTTTGACCAAAACGACAGGACCGGAGCTGATAAAAATGTTGATATTGATGTTATTTTTTTTCTGACTGTGATTTCAAAACCATGCACCAGAATCAACTTCTTTCAACTCAGTAATGCATTTTGGATGTGTACCTAGAGTTTAAAGCAGAAAAACAGGAACTTTTAGAATTTTCATTTTTTGACCAAAACGACAGGTCTGGAATTGATAAAAATGTTGATATTGATGTAATTTTTTTTCTGACTGCGGTTTTAAAACCATGCACCAGAATAAACTTCTTTCAACTCAGTAATGCATTTTGGATGTGCACCTAGAGTTTAAAGCAGAAAAACAGGAACTTTTAGAATTTTCATTTTTTGACCAAAACGACAGGAACAGAGCTGATAAAAATGTTGATATGGATGTAATTTTTTTTCTGACTGCGGTTTCAAAACCATGCACCAGAATCAATTTCTTTCAACTCCGTAATGCATTTTGGATGTGTACCTAGAGTTTAAAGCAGAAATCAGGAACTTTTAGAATTTTCATTTGTTGACCAAAACGACAGGACCGGAGCTGATAAAAATGTTGATATGGATGTTATTTTTTTCTGACTGCGATTTCAAAACCATGCATCAGAATTCACTTCTTTCAACTCAGTAATGCATTTTGGATGTGTACCTAGAGTTTAAAGCAGAAAAACAGGATCTTTTAGAATTTTCATTTTTTGACCAAAACGACAGGACCGGAGCTGATAAAAAGGTTGATATGGATGTTATTTTTTTTCTGACTGCGATTTCAAAACCATGCACCAGAATTCACTTCTTTCAACTCAGTAATGCATTTTTGATGTGTACCTAGAGTTTAAAGCAGAAAAACAGGAACTTTTAGAATTTTCATTTTTTTGACCAAAACGACAGGACCGGAGCTGATAAAAATGTTGATATTGATGTTATTTTTTTTCTGACTGTGATTTCAAAACCATGCACCAGAATCAACTTCTTTCAACTCAGTAATGCATTTTGGATGTGTACCTAGAGTTTAAAGCAGAAAAACAGGAACTTTTAGAATTTTCATTTTTTGACCAAAACGACAGGTCCGGAATTGATAAAAATGTTGATATTGATGTAATTTTTTTTCTGACTGCGGTTTCAAAACCATGCACCAGAATAAACTTCTTTCAACTCAGTAATGCATTTTGGATGTGCACCTAGAGTTTAAAGCAGAAAAACAGGAACTTTTAGAATTTTCATTTTTTGACCAAAACGACAGGAACAGAGCTGATAAAAATGTTGATATGGATGTAATTTTTTTTCTGACTGCGGTTTCAAAACCATGCACCAGAATCAATTTCTTTCAACTCAGTAATGCATTTTGGATGTGTACCTAGAGTTTAAAGCAGAAAAACAGGATCTTTTAGAATTTTCATTTTTTGACCAAAACGACAGGACCGGAGCTGATAAAAATGTTGATATGGATGTTATTTTTTTTCTGACTGCGATTTCAAAACCATGCACCAGAATTCACTTCTTTCAACTCAGTAATGCATTTTTAATGTGTACCTAGAGTTTAAAGCAGAAAAACAGGAATTTTTAAAATTTTCATTTTTTGACCAAAACAACAGGACCGGAGCTGATAAAAATTTTGATATGGATGTTATTTTTTTTCTGACTGCGATTTCAAAACCATGCACCAGAATTCACTTCTTTCAACTCAGTAATGCATTTTGGATGTGTACCTAGAGTTTAAAGCAGAAAAACAGGAACTTTTGGAATTTTCATTTTTTGACCAAAACGACAGGACCGGAGCTGATAAAAATGTTGATATGGATGTAATTTTTTTCTGACTGCGGTTTCAAAACCATGCACCAGAATCAACTTCTTTCAACTCAGTAATGCATTTTGGATGTGTACCTAGAGTTTAAAGCAAAAAAACAGGAACTTTTAGAATTTTCATTTTTTGACCAAAACGACAGGACCGGAGCTGATAAAAATGTTGATATGGATGTAAATTTTTTTCTGACTGCGGTTTCAAAACCATGCACCAGAATCAATTTCTTTCAACTCCGTAATGCATTTTGGATGTGTACCTAGAGTTTAAAGCAGAAAAACAGGAACTTTTAGAATTTTCATTTGTTGACCAAAACGACAGGACCGGAGCTGATAAAAATGTTGATATGGATGTTATTTTTTTCTGACTGCGATTTCAAAACCATGCATCAGAATTCACTTCTTTCAACTCAGTAATGCATTTTTGATGTGTACCTAGAGTTTAAAGCAGAAAAACAGGAACTTTTAGAATTTTCATTTTTTTGACCAAAACGACAGGACCGGAGCTGATAAAAATGTTGATATTGATGTTATTTTTTTTCTGACTGTGATTTCAAAACCATGCACCAGAATCAACTTCTTTCAACTCAGTAATGCATTTTGGATGTGTACCTAGAGTTTAAAGCAGAAAAACAGGAACTTTTAGAATTTTCATTTTTTGACCAAAACGACAGGTCCGGAATTGATAAAAATGTTGATATTGATGTAATTTTTTTTCTGACTGCGGTTTCAAAACCATGCACCAGAATAAACTTCTTTCAACTCAGTAATGCATTTTGGATGTGCACCTAGAGTTTAAAGCAGAAAAACAGGAACTTTTAGAATTTTCATTTTTTGACCAAAACGACAGGAACAGAGCTGATAAAAATGTTGATATGGATGTAATTTTTTTTCTGACTGCGGTTTCAAAACCATGCACCAGAATCAATTTCTTTCAACTCAGTAATGCATTTTGGATGTGTACCTAGAGTTTAAAGCAGAAAAACAGGATCTTTTAGAATTTTCATTTTTTGACCAAAACGACAGGACCGGAGCTGATAAAAATGTTGATATGGATGTTATTTTTTTTCTGACTGCGATTTCAAAACCATGCACCAGAATTCACTTCTTTCAACTCAGTAATGCATTTTTAATGTGTACCTAGAGTTTAAAGCAGAAAAACAGGAATTTTTAAAATTTTCATTTTTTGACCAAAACGACAGGACCGGAGCTGATAAAAATTTTGATATGGATGTTATTTTTTTTCTGACTGCGATTTCAAAACCATGCACCAGAATTCACTTCTTTCAACTCAGTAATGCATTTTGGATGTGTACCTAGAGTTTAAAGCAGAAAAACAGGAACTTTTGGAATTTTCATTTTTTGACCAAAACGACAGGACCGGAGCTGATAAAAATGTTGATATGGATGTTATTTTTTTTCTGACTGCGATTTCAAAACCATGCACCAGAATCAACTTCTTTCAACTCAGTAATGCATTTTGGATGTGTACCTAGAGTTTAAAGCAGAAAAACAGGAACTTTTAGAATTTTCATTTTTTGACCAAAACGACAGGACCGGAGCTGATAAAAATGTTGATATGGATGTAATTTTTTTCTGACTGCGGTTTCAAAACCATGCACCAGAATCAACTTCTTTCAACTCAGTAATGCATTTTGGATGTGTACCTAGAGTTTAAAGCAAAAAAACAGGAACTTTTAGAATTTTCATTTTTTGACCAAAACGAAAGGACCGGAGCTGATAAAAATGTTGATATTGATGTTATTTTTTTTCTGACTGTGATTTCAAAACCATGCACCAGAATCAACTTCTTTCAACTCCGTAATGCATTTTGGATGTGTACCTAGAGTTTAAAGCAGAAAAACAGGATCTTTTAGAATTTTCATTTTTTGACCAAAACGAAAGGACCGGAGCTGACAAAAATGTTGATATGGATGTTATTTTTTTCTGACTGCGATTTCAAAACCATGCATCAGAATTCACTTCTTTCAACTCAGTAATGCATTTTGGATGTGTACCTAGAGTTTAAAGCAGAAAAACAGGATCTTTTAGAATTTTCATTTTTTGACCAAAACGACAGGACCGGAGCTGATAAAAATGTTGATATGGATGTTATTTTTTTCTGACTGCGATTTCAAAACCATGCACCAGAATTCACTTCTTTCAACTCAGTAATGCATTTTTGATGTGTACCTAGAGTTTAAAGCAGAAAAACAGGAACTTTTAGAATTTTCATTTTTTGACCAAAACGACAGGACCGGAGCTGATAAAAATGTTGATATGGATGTAATTTTTTTCTGACTGCGGTTTCAAAACCATGCACCAGAATCAACTTCTTTCAACTCAGTAATGCATTTTGGATGTGTACCTAGAGTTTAAAGCAGAAAAACAGGAACTTTTAGAATTTTCATTTGTTGACCAAAACGACAGGACCGGAGCTGACAAAAATGTTGATATGGATGTTATTTTTTTTCTGACTGCGATTTCAAAACCATGCATCAGAATCAACTTCTTTCAACTCAGTAATGCATTTTGGATGTGTACCTAGAGTTTAAAGCAGAAAAACAGGAACTTTTAGAATTTTCATTTTTTGACCAAAACGACAGGACCGGAGCTGATAAAAATGTTGATATGGATGTTATTTTTTTTCTGACTGCGGTTTCAAAACCATGCACCAGAATCAACTTCTTTCAACTCAGTAATGCATTTTGGATGTGTACCTAGAGTTTAAAGCAAAAAAACAGGAACTTTTAGAATTTTCATTTTTTGACCAAAACGACAGGACCGGAGCTGATAAAAATGTTGATATTGATGTTATTTTTTTTCTGACTGTGATTTCAAAACCATGCACCAGAATCAACTTCTTTCAACTCCGTAATGCATTTTGGATGTGTACCTAGAGTTTAAAGCAGAAAAACAGGAACTTTTAGAATTTTCATTTGTTGACCAAAACGACAGGACCGGAGCTGACAAAAATGTTGATATGGATGTTATTTTTTTCTGACTGCGATTTCAAAACCATGCATCAGAATTCACTTCTTTCAACTCAGTAATGCATTTTTGATGTGTACCTAGAGTTTAAAGCAGAAAAACAGGAACTTTTAGAATTTTCATTTTTTTGACCAAAACGACAGGACCGGAGCTGATAAAAATGTTGATATTGATGTTATTTTTTTTCTGACTGTGATTTCAAAACCATGCACCAGAATCAACTTCTTTCAACTCAGTAATGCATTTTGGATGTGTACCTAGAGTTTAAAGCAGAAAAACAGGAACTTTTAGAATTTTCATTTTTTGACCAAAACGACAGGTCTGGAATTGATAAAAATGTTGATATTGATGTAATTTTTTTTCTGACTGCGGTTTCAAAACCATGCACCAGAATAAACTTCTTTCAACTCAGTAATGCATTTTGGATGTGCACCTAGAGTTTAAAGCAGAAAAACAGGAACTTTTAGAATTTTCATTTTTTGACCAAAACGACAGGAACAGAGCTGATAAAAATGTTGATATGGATGTAATTTTTTTTCTGACTGCGGTTTCAAAACCATGCACCAGAATCAATTTCTTTCAACTCCGTAATGCATTTTGGATGTGTACCTAGAGTTTAAAGCAGAAAAACAGGAACTTTTAGAATTTTCATTTGTTGACCAAAACGACAGGACCGGAGCTGATAAAAATGTTGATATGGATGTTATTTTTTTCTGACTGCGATTTCAAAACCATGCATCAGAATTCACTTCTTTCAACTCAGTAATGCATTTTGGATGTGTACCTAGAGTTTAAAGCAGAAAAACAGGATCTTTTAGAATTTTCATTTTTTGACCAAAACGACAGGACCGGAGCTGATAAAAAGGTTGATATGGATGTTATTTTTTTTCTGACTGCGATTTCAAAACCATGCACCAGAATTCACTTCTTTCAACTCAGTAATGCATTTTTGATGTGTACCTAGAGTTTAAAGCAGAAAAACAGGAACTTTTAGAATTTTCATTTTTTTGACCAAAACGACAGGACCGGAGCTGATAAAAATGTTGATATTGATGTTATTTTTTTTCTGACTGTGATTTCAAAACCATGCACCAGAATCAACTTCTTTCAACTCAGTAATGCATTTTGGATGTGTACCTAGAGTTTAAAGCAGAAAAACAGGAACTTTTAGAATTTTCATTTTTTTGACCAAAACGACAGGACCGGAGCTGATAAAAATGTTGATATTGATGTTATTTTTTTTCTGACTGTGATTTCAAAACCATGCACCAGAATCAACTTCTTTCAACTCAGTAATGCATTTTGGATGTGTACCTAGAGTTTAAAGCAGAAAAACAGGAACTTTTAGAATTTTCATTTTTTGACCAAAACGACAGGTCTGGAATTGATAAAAATGTTGATATTGATGTAATTTTTTTTCTGACTGCGGTTTCAAAACCATGCACCAGAATAAACTTCTTTCAACTCAGTAATGCATTTTGGATGTGCACCTAGAGTTTAAAGCAGAAAAACAGGAACTTTTAGAATTTTCATTTTTTGACCAAAACGACAGGAACAGAGCTGATAAAAATGTTGATATGGATGTAATTTTTTTTCTGACTGCGGTTTCAAAACCATGCACCAGAATCAATTTCTTTCAACTCCGTAATGCATTTTGGATGTGTACCTAGAGTTTAAAGCAGAAAAACAGGAACTTTTAGAATTTTCATTTGTTGACCAAAACGACAGGACCGGAGCTGATAAAAATGTTGATATGGATGTTATTTTTTTCTGACTGCGATTTCAAAACCATGCATCAGAATTCACTTCTTTCAACTCAGTAATGCATTTTGGATGTGTACCTAGAGTTTAAAGCAGAAAAACAGGATCTTTTAGAATTTTCATTTTTTGACCAAAACGACAGGACCGGAGCTGATAAAAAGGTTGATATGGATGTTATTTTTTTTCTGACTGCGATTTCAAAACCATGCACCAGAATTCACTTCTTTCAACTCAGTAATGCATTTTTGATGTGTACCTAGAGTTTAAAGCAGAAAAACAGGAACTTTTAGAATTTTCATTTTTTTGACCAAAACGACAGGACCGGAGCTGATAAAAATGTTGATATTGATGTTATTTTTTTTCTGACTGTGATTTCAAAACCATGCACCAGAATCAACTTCTTTCAACTCAGTAATGCATTTTGGATGTGTACCTAGAGTTTAAAGCAGAAAAACAGGAACTTTTAGAATTTTCATTTTTTGACCAAAACGACAGGTCCGGAATTGATAAAAATGTTGATATTGATGTAATTTTTTTTCTGACTGCGGTTTCAAAACCATGCACCAGAATAAACTTCTTTCAACTCAGTAATGCATTTTGGATGTGCACCTAGAGTTTAAAGCAGAAAAACAGGAACTTTTAGAATTTTCATTTTTTGACCAAAACGACAGGAACAGAGCTGATAAAAATGTTGATATGGATGTAATTTTTTTTCTGACTGCGGTTTCAAAACCATGCACCAGAATCAATTTCTTTCAACTCAGTAATGCATTTTGGATGTGTACCTAGAGTTTAAAGCAGAAAAACAGGATCTTTTAGAATTTTCATTTTTTGACCAAAACGACAGGACCGGAGCTGATAAAAATGTTGATATGGATGTTATTTTTTTTCTGACTGCGATTTCAAAACCATGCACCAGAATTCACTTCTTTCAACTCAGTAATGCATTTTTAATGTGTACCTAGAGTTTAAAGCAGAAAAACAGGAATTTTTAAAATTTTCATTTTTTGACCAAAACAACAGGACCGGAGCTGATAAAAATTTTGATATGGATGTTATTTTTTTTCTGACTGCGATTTCAAAACCATGCACCAGAATTCACTTCTTTCAACTCAGTAATGCATTTTGGATGTGTACCTAGAGTTTAAAGCAGAAAAACAGGAACTTTTGGAATTTTCATTTTTTGACCAAAACGACAGGACCGGAGCTGATAAAAATGTTGATATGGATGTAATTTTTTTCTGACTGCGGTTTCAAAACCATGCACCAGAATCAACTTCTTTCAACTCAGTAATGCATTTTGGATGTGTACCTAGAGTTTAAAGCAAAAAAACAGGAACTTTTAGAATTTTCATTTTTTGACCAAAACGACAGGACCGGAGCTGATAAAAATGTTGATATGGATGTAAATTTTTTTCTGACTGCGGTTTCAAAACCATGCACCAGAATCAATTTCTTTCAACTCCGTAATGCATTTTGGATGTGTACCTAGAGTTTAAAGCAGAAAAACAGGAACTTTTAGAATTTTCATTTGTTGACCAAAACGATAGGACCGGAGCTGATAAAAATGTTGATATGGATGTTATTTTTTTCTGACTGCGATTTCAAAACCATGCATCAGAATTCACTTCTTTCAACTCAGTAATGCATTTTGGATGTGTACCTAGAGTTTAAAGCAGAAAAACAGGATCTTTTAGAATTTTCATTTTTTGACCAAAACGACAGGACCGGAGCTGATAAAAATGTTGATATGGATGTTATTTTTTTTCTGACTGCGATTTCAAAACCATGCACCAGAATTCACTTCTTTCAACTCAGTAATGCATTTTTGATGTGTACCTAGAGTTTAAAGCAGAAAAACAGGAACTTTTAGAATTTTCATTTTTTTGACCAAAACGACAGGACCGGAGCTGATAAAAATGTTGATATTGATGTTATTTTTTTTCTGACTGTGATTTCAAAACCATGCACCAGAATCAACTTCTTTCAACTCAGTAATGCATTTTGGATGTGTACCTAGAGTTTAAAGCAGAAAAACAGGAACTTTTAGAATTTTCATTTTTTGACCAAAACGACAGGTCCGGAATTGATAAAAATGTTGATATTGATGTAATTTTTTTTCTGACTGCGGTTTCAAAACCATGCACCAGAATAAACTTCTTTCAACTCAGTAATGCATTTTGGATGTGCACCTAGAGTTTAAAGCAGAAAAACAGGAACTTTTAGAATTTTCATTTTTTGACCAAAACGACAGGAACAGAGCTGATAAAAATGTTGATATGGATGTAATTTTTTTTCTGACTGCGGTTTCAAAACCATGCACCAGAATCAATTTCTTTCAACTCAGTAATGCATTTTGGATGTGTACCTAGAGTTTAAAGCAGAAAAACAGGATCTTTTAGAATTTTCATTTTTTGACCAAAACGACAGGACCGGAGCTGATAAAAATGTTGATATGGATGTTATTTTTTTTCTGACTGCGATTTCAAAACCATGCACCAGAATTCACTTCTTTCAACTCAGTAATGCATTTTTAATGTGTACCTAGAGTTTAAAGCAGAAAAACAGGAATTTTTAAAATTTTCATTTTTTGACCAAAACGACAGGACCGGAGCTGATAAAAATTTTGATATGGATGTTATTTTTTTTCTGACTGCGATTTCAAAACCATGCACCAGAATTCACTTCTTTCAACTCAGTAATGCATTTTGGATGTGTACCTAGAGTTTAAAGCAGAAAAACAGGAACTTTTGGAATTTTCATTTTTTGACCAAAACGACAGGACCGGAGCTGATAAAAATGTTGATATGGATGTTATTTTTTTTCTGACTGCGATTTCAAAACCATGCACCAGAATCAACTTCTTTCAACTCAGTAATGCATTTTGGATGTGTACCTAGAGTTTAAAGCAGAAAAACAGGAACTTTTAGAATTTTCATTTTTTGACCAAAACGACAGGACCGGAGCTGATAAAAATGTTGATATGGATGTAATTTTTTTCTGACTGCGGTTTCAAAACCATGCACCAGAATCAACTTCTTTCAACTCAGTAATGCATTTTGGATGTGTACCTAGAGTTTAAAGCAAAAAAACAGGAACTTTTAGAATTTTCATTTTTTGACCAAAACGAAAGGACCGGAGCTGATAAAAATGTTGATATTGATGTTATTTTTTTTCTGACTGTGATTTCAAAACCATGCACCAGAATCAACTTCTTTCAACTCCGTAATGCATTTTGGATGTGTACCTAGAGTTTAAAGCAGAAAAACAGGATCTTTTAGAATTTTCATTTTTTGACCAAAACGAAAGGACCGGAGCTGACAAAAATGTTGATATGGATGTTATTTTTTTCTGACTGCGATTTCAAAACCATGCATCAGAATTCACTTCTTTCAACTCAGTAATGCATTTTGGATGTGTACCTAGAGTTTAAAGCAGAAAAACAGGATCTTTTAGAATTTTCATTTTTTGACCAAAACGACAGGACCGGAGCTGATAAAAATGTTGATATGGATGTTATTTTTTTTCTGACTGCGATTTCAAAACCATGCACCAGAATTCACTTCTTTCAACTCAGTAATGCATTTTTGATGTGTACCTAGAGTTTAAAGCAGAAAAACAGGAACTTTTAGAATTTTCATTTTTTGACCAAAACGACAGGACCGGAGCTGATAAAAATGTTGATATGGATGTAATTTTTTTCTGACTGCGGTTTCAAAACCATGCACCAGAATCAACTTCTTTCAACTCAGTAATGCATTTTGGATGTGTACCTAGAGTTTAAAGCAGAAAAACAGGAACTTTTAGAATTTTCATTTGTTGACCAAAACGACAGGACCGGAGCTGACAAAAATGTTGATATGGATGTTATTTTTTTCTGACTGCGATTTCAAAACCATGCATCAGAATTCACTTCTTTCAACTCAGTAATGCATTTTGGATGTGTACCTAGAGTTTAAAGCAGAAAAACAGGATCTTTTAGAATTTTCATTTTTTGACCAAAACGACAGGACCGGAGCTGATAAAAATGTTGATATGGATGTTATTTTTTTTCTGACTGCGATTTCAAAACCATGCACCAGAATTCACTTCTTTCAACTCAGTAATGCATTTTTGATGTGTACCTAGAGTTTAAAGCAGAAAAACAGGAACTTTTAGAATTTTCATTTTTTGACCAAAACGACAGGACCGGAGCTGATAAAAATGTTGATATGGATGTAATTTTTTTCTGACTGCGGTTTCAAAACCATGCACCAGAATCAACTTCTTTCAACTCAGTAATGCATTTTGGATGTGTACCTAGAGTTTAAAGCAGAAAAACAGGAACTTTTAGAATTTTCATTTTTTGACCAAAACGACAGGACCGGAGCTGACAAAAATGTTGATATGGATGTTATTTTTTTCTGACTGCGATTTCAAAACCATGCATCAGAATTCACTTCTTTCAACTCAGTAATGCATTTTGGATGTGTACCTAGAGTTTAAAGCAGAAAAACAGGATCTTTTAGAATTTTGATTTTTTGACCAAAACGACAGTACCGGAGCTGATAAAAATGTTGATATGGATGTTATTTTTTTTCTGACTGCGATTTCAAAACCATGCACCAGAATTCACTTCTTTCAACTCAGTAATGCATTTTTGATGTGTACCTAGAGTTTAAAGCAGAAAAACAGGAACTTTTAGAATTTTCATTTTTTTGACCAAAACGACAGGACCGGAGCTGATAAAAATGTTGATATTGATGTTATTTTTTTTCTGACTGTGATTTCAAAACCATGCACCAGAATCAACTTCTTTCAACTCAGTAATGCATTTTGGATGTGTACCTAGAGTTTAAAGCAGAAAAACAGGAACTTTTAGAATTTTCATTTTTTGACCAAAACGACAGGTCCGGAATTGATAAAAATGTTGATATTGATGTAATTTTTTTTCTGACTGCGGTTTCAAAACCATGCACCAGAATAAACTTCTTTCAACTCAGTAATGCATTTTGGATGTGCACCTAGAGTTTAAAGCAGAAAAACAGGAACTTTTAGAATTTTCATTTTTTGACCAAAACGACAGGAACAGAGCTGATAAAAATGTTGATATGGATGTAATTTTTTTTCTGACTGCGGTTTCAAAACCATGCACCAGAATCAATTTCTTTCAACTCCGTAATGCATTTTGGATGTGTACCTAGAGTTTAAAGCAGAAAAACAGGAACTTTTAGAATTTTCATTTGTTGACCAAAACGACAGGACCGGAGCTGATAAAAATGTTGATATGGATGTTATTTTTTTCTGACTGCGATTTCAAAACCATGCATCAGAATTCACTTCTTTCAACTCAGTAATGCATTTTGGATGTGTACCTAGAGTTTAAAGCAGAAAAACAGGATCTTTTAGAATTTTCATTTTTTGACCAAAACGACAGGACCGGAGCTGATAAAAATGTTGATATGGATGTTATTTTTTTTCTGACTGCGATTTCAAAACCATGCACCAGAATTCACTTCTTTCAACTCAGTAATGCATTTTTGATGTGTACCTAGAGTTTAAAGCAGAAAAACAGGAACTTTTAGAATTTTAAATTTTTTGACCAAAACGACAGGACCGGAGCTGATAAAAATGTTGATATTGATGTTATTTTTTTTCTGACTGTGATTTCAAAACCATGCACCAGAATCAACTTCTTTCAACTCAGTAATGCATTTTGGATGTGTACCTAGAGTTTAAAGCAGAAAAACAGGAACTTTTAGAATTTTCATTTTTTGACCAAAACGACAGGTCCGGAATTGATAAAAATGTTGATATTGATGTAATTTTTTTTCTGACTGCGGTTTCAAAACCATGCACCAGAATAAACTTCTTTCAACTCAGTAATGCATTTTGGATGTGCACCTAGAGTTCAAAGCAGAAAAACAGGAACTTTTAGAATTTTCATTTTTTGACCAAAACGACAGGAACAGAGCTGATAAAAATGTTGATATGGATGTATTTTTTTTTCTGACTGCGGTTTCAAAACCATGCACCAGAATCAATTTCTTTCAACTCAGTAATGCATTTTGGATGTGTACCTAGAGTTTAAAGCAGAAAAACAGGATCTTTTAGAATTTTCATTTTTTGACCAAAACGACAGGACCGGAGCTGATAAAAATGTTGATATGGATGTTATTTTTTTTCTGACTGCGATTTCAAAACCATGCACCAGAATTCACTTCTTTCAACTCAGTAATGCATTTTTAATGTGTACCTAGAGTTTAAAGCAGAAAAACAGGAATTTTTAAAATTTTCATTTTTTGACCAAAACGACAGGACCGGAGCTGATAAAAATTTTGATATGGATGTTATTTTTTTTCTGACTGCGATTTCAAAACCATGCACCAGAATTCACTTCTTTCAACTCAGTAATGCATTTTGGATGTGTACCTAGAGTTTAAAGCAGAAAAACAGGAACTTTTGGAATTTTCATTTTTTGACCAAAACGACAGGACCGGAGCTGATAAAAATGTTGATATGGATGTTATTTTTTTTCTGACTGCGATTTCAAAACCATGCACCAGAATCAACTTCTTTCAACTCAGTAATGCATTTTGGATGTGTACCTAGAGTTTAAAGCAGAAAAACAGGAACTTTTAGAATTTTCATTTTTTGACCAAAACGACAGGACCGGAGCTGATAAAAATGTTGATATGGATGTAATTTTTTTCTGACTGCGGTTTCAAAACCATGCACCAGAATCAACTTCTTTCAACTCAGTAATGCATTTTGGATGTGTACCTAGAGTTTAAAGCAAAAAAACAGGAACTTTTAGAATTTTCATTTTTTGACCAAAACGACAGGACCGGAGCTGATAAAAATGTTGATATGGATGTAAATTTTTTTCTGACTGCGGTTTCAAAACCATGCACCAGAATCAATTTCTTTCAACTCCGTAATGCATTTTGGATGTGTACCTAGAGTTTAAAGCAGAAAAACAGGAACTTTTAGAATTTTCATTTGTTGACCAAAACGACAGGACCGGAGCTGATAAAAATGTTGATATGGATGTTATTTTTTTCTGACTGCGATTTCAAAACCATGCATCAGAATTCACTTCTTTCAACTCAGTAATGCATTTTTGATGTGTACCTAGAGTTTAAAGCAGAAAAACAGGAACTTTTAGAATTTTCATTTTTTTGACCAAAACGACAGGACCGGAGCTGATAAAAATGTTGATATTGATGTTATTTTTTTTCTGACTGTGATTTCAAAACCATGCACCAGAATCAACTTCTTTCAACTCAGTAATGCATTTTGGATGTGTACCTAGAGTTTAAAGCAGAAAAACAGGAACTTTTAGAATTTTCATTTTTTGACCAAAACGACAGGTCCGGAATTGATAAAAATGTTGATATTGATGTAATTTTTTTTCTGACTGCGGTTTCAAAACCATGCACCAGAATAAACTTCTTTCAACTCAGTAATGCATTTTGGATGTGCACCTAGAGTTTAAAGCAGAAAAACAGGAACTTTTAGAATTTTCATTTTTTGACCAAAACGACAGGAACAGAGCTGATAAAAATGTTGATATGGATGTAATTTTTTTTCTGACTGCGGTTTCAAAACCATGCACCAGAATCAATTTCTTTCAACTCAGTAATGCATTTTGGATGTGTACCTAGAGTTTAAAGCAGAAAAACAGGATCTTTTAGAATTTTCATTTTTTGACCAAAACGACAGGACCGGAGCTGATAAAAATGTTGATATGGATGTTATTTTTTTTCTGACTGCGATTTCAAAACCATGCACCAGAATTCACTTCTTTCAACTCAGTAATGCATTTTTAATGTGTACCTAGAGTTTAAAGCAGAAAAACAGGAATTTTTAAAATTTTCATTTTTTGACCAAAACGACAGGACCGGAGCTGATAAAAATTTTGATATGGATGTTATTTTTTTTCTGACTGCGATTTCAAAACCATGCACCAGAATTCACTTCTTTCAACTCAGTAATGCATTTTGGATGTGTACCTAGAGTTTAAAGCAGAAAAACAGGAACTTTTGGAATTTTCATTTTTTGACCAAAACGACAGGACCGGAGCTGATAAAAATGTTGATATGGATGTTATTTTTTTTCTGACTGCGATTTCAAAACCATGCACCAGAATCAACTTCTTTCAACTCAGTAATGCATTTTGGATGTGTACCTAGAGTTTAAAGCAGAAAAACAGGAACTTTTAGAATTTTCATTTTTTGACCAAAACGACAGGACCGGAGCTGATAAAAATGTTGATATGGATGTAATTTTTTTCTGACTGCGGTTTCAAAACCATGCACCAGAATCAACTTCTTTCAACTCAGTAATGCATTTTGGATGTGTACCTAGAGTTTAAAGCAAAAAAACAGGAACTTTTAGAATTTTCATTTTTTGACCAAAACGAAAGGACCGGAGCTGATAAAAATGTTGATATTGATGTTATTTTTTTTCTGACTGTGATTTCAAAACCATGCACCAGAATCAACTTCTTTCAACTCCGTAATGCATTTTGGATGTGTACCTAGAGTTTAAAGCAGAAAAACAGGATCTTTTAGAATTTTCATTTTTTGACCAAAACGAAAGGACCGGAGCTGACAAAAATGTTGATATGGATGTTATTTTTTTCTGACTGCGATTTCAAAACCATGCATCAGAATTCACTTCTTTCAACTCAGTAATGCATTTTGGATGTGTACCTAGAGTTTAAAGCAGAAAAACAGGATCTTTTAGAATTTTCATTTTTTGACCAAAACGACAGGACCGGAGCTGATAAAAATGTTGATATGGATGTTATTTTTTTTCTGACTGCGATTTCAAAACCATGCACCAGAATTCACTTCTTTCAACTCAGTAATGCATTTTTGATGTGTACCTAGAGTTTAAAGCAGAAAAACAGGAACTTTTAGAATTTTCATTTTTTGACCAAAACGACAGGACCGGAGCTGATAAAAATGTTGATATGGATGTAATTTTTTTCTGACTGCGGTTTCAAAACCATGCACCAGAATCAACTTCTTTCAACTCAGTAATGCATTTTGGATGTGTACCTAGAGTTTAAAGCAGAAAAACAGGAACTTTTAGAATTTTCATTTGTTGACCAAAACGACAGGACCGGAGCTGACAAAAATGTTGATATGGATGTTATTTTTTTTCTGACTGCGATTTCAAAACCATGCATCAGAATCAACTTCTTTCAACTCAGTAATGCATTTTGGATGTGTACCTAGAGTTTAAAGCAGAAAAACAGGAACTTTTAGAATTTTCATTTTTTGACCAAAACGACAGGACCGGAGCTGATAAAAATGTTGATATGGATGTTATTTTTTTTCTGACTGCGGTTTCAAAACCATGCACCAGAATCAACTTCTTTCAACTCAGTAATGCATTTTGGATGTGTACCTAGAGTTTAAAGCAAAAAAACAGGAACTTTTAGAATTTTCATTTTTTGACCAAAACGACAGGACCGGAGCTGATAAAAATGTTGATATTGATGTTATTTTTTTTCTGACTGTGATTTCAAAACCATGCACCAGAATCAACTTCTTTCAACTCCGTAATGCATTTTGGATGTGTACCTAGAGTTTAAAGCAGAAAAACAGGAACTTTTAGAATTTTCATTTGTTGACCAAAACGACAGGACCGGAGCTGACAAAAATGTTGATATGGATGTTATTTTTTTCTGACTGCGATTTCAAAACCATGCATCAGAATTCACTTCTTTCAACTCAGTAATGCATTTTTGATGTGTACCTAGAGTTTAAAGCAGAAAAACAGGAACTTTTAGAATTTTCATTTTTTTGACCAAAACGACAGGACCGGAGCTGATAAAAATGTTGATATTGATGTTATTTTTTTTCTGACTGTGATTTCAAAACCATGCACCAGAATCAACTTCTTTCAACTCAGTAATGCATTTTGGATGTGTACCTAGAGTTTAAAGCAGAAAAAAAGGAACTTTTAGAATTTTCATTTTTTGACCAAAACGACAGGTCTGGAATTGATAAAAATGTTGATATTGATGTAATTTTTTTTCTGACTGCGGTTTCAAAACCATGCACCAGAATAAACTTCTTTCAACTCAGTAATGCATTTTGGATGTGCACCTAGAGTTTAAAGCAGAAAAACAGGAACTTTTAGAATTTTCATTTTTTGACCAAAACGACAGGAACAGAGCTGATAAAAATGTTGATATGGATGTAATTTTTTTTCTGACTGCGGTTTCAAAACCATGCACCAGAATCAATTTCTTTCAACTCCGTAATGCATTTTGGATGTGTACCTAGAGTTTAAAGCAGAAAAACAGGAACTTTTAGAATTTTCATTTGTTGACCAAAACGACAGGACCGGAGCTGATAAAAATGTTGATATGGATGTTATTTTTTTCTGACTGCGATTTCAAAACCATGCATCAGAATTCACTTCTTTCAACTCAGTAATGCATTTTGGATGTGTACCTAGAGTTTAAAGCAGAAAAACAGGATCTTTTAGAATTTTCATTTTTTGACCAAAACGACAGGACCGGAGCTGATAAAAAGGTTGATATGGATGTTATTTTTTTTCTGACTGCGATTTCAAAACCATGCACCAGAATTCACTTCTTTCAACTCAGTAATGCATTTTTGATGTGTACCTAGAGTTTAAAGCAGAAAAACAGGAACTTTTAGAATTTTCATTTTTTTGACCAAAACGACAGGACCGGAGCTGATAAAAATGTTGATATTGATGTTATTTTTTTTCTGACTGTGATTTCAAAACCATGCACCAGAATCAACTTCTTTCAACTCAGTAATGCATTTTGGATGTGTACCTAGAGTTTAAAGCAGAAAAACAGGAACTTTTAGAATTTTCATTTTTTTGACCAAAACGACAGGACCGGAGCTGATAAAAATGTTGATATTGATGTTATTTTTTTTCTGACTGTGATTTCAAAACCATGCACCAGAATCAACTTCTTTCAACTCAGTAATGCATTTTGGATGTGTACCTAGAGTTTAAAGCAGAAAAACAGGAACTTTTAGAATTTTCATTTTTTGACCAAAACGACAGGTCTGGAATTGATAAAAATGTTGATATTGATGTAATTTTTTTTCTGACTGCGGTTTCAAAACCATGCACCAGAATAAACTTCTTTCAACTCAGTAATGCATTTTGGATGTGCACCTAGAGTTTAAAGCAGAAAAACAGGAACTTTTAGAATTTTCATTTTTTGACCAAAACGACAGGAACAGAGCTGATAAAAATGTTGATATGGATGTAATTTTTTTTCTGACTGCGGTTTCAAAACCATGCACCAGAATCAATTTCTTTCAACTCCGTAATGCATTTTGGATGTGTACCTAGAGTTTAAAGCAGAAAAACAGGAACTTTTAGAATTTTCATTTGTTGACCAAAACGACAGGACCGGAGCTGATAAAAATGTTGATATGGATGTTATTTTTTTCTGACTGCGATTTCAAAACCATGCATCAGAATTCACTTCTTTCAACTCAGTAATGCATTTTGGATGTGTACCTAGAGTTTAAAGCAGAAAAACAGGATCTTTTAGAATTTTCATTTTTTGACCAAAACGACAGGACCGGAGCTGATAAAAAGGTTGATATGGATGTTATTTTTTTTCTGACTGCGATTTCAAAACCATGCACCAGAATTCACTTCTTTCAACTCAGTAATGCATTTTTGATGTGTACCTAGAGTTTAAAGCAGAAAAACAGGAACTTTTAGAATTTTCATTTTTTTGACCAAAACGACAGGACCGGAGCTGATAAAAATGTTGATATTGATGTTATTTTTTTTCTGACTGTGATTTCAAAACCATGCACCAGAATCAACTTCTTTCAACTCAGTAATGCATTTTGGATGTGTACCTAGAGTTTAAAGCAGAAAAACAGGAACTTTTAGAATTTTCATTTTTTGACCAAAACGACAGGTCCGGAATTGATAAAAATGTTGATATTGATGTAATTTTTTTTCTGACTGCGGTTTCAAAACCATGCACCAGAATAAACTTCTTTCAACTCAGTAATGCATTTTGGATGTGCACCTAGAGTTTAAAGCAGAAAAACAGGAACTTTTAGAATTTTCATTTTTTGACCAAAACGACAGGAACAGAGCTGATAAAAATGTTGATATGGATGTAATTTTTTTTCTGACTGCGGTTTCAAAACCATGCACCAGAATCAATTTCTTTCAACTCAGTAATGCATTTTGGATGTGTACCTAGAGTTTAAAGCAGAAAAACAGGATCTTTTAGAATTTTCATTTTTTGACCAAAACGACAGGACCGGAGCTGATAAAAATGTTGATATGGATGTTATTTTTTTTCTGACTGCGATTTCAAAACCATGCACCAGAATTCACTTCTTTCAACTCAGTAATGCATTTTTAATGTGTACCTAGAGTTTAAAGCAGAAAAACAGGAATTTTTAAAATTTTCATTTTTTGACCAAAACAACAGGACCGGAGCTGATAAAAATTTTGATATGGATGTTTTTTTTTTCTGACTGCGATTTCAAAACCATGCACCAGAATTCACTTCTTTCAACTCAGTAATGCATTTTGGATGTGTACCTAGAGTTTAAAGCAGAAAAACAGGAACTTTTGGAATTTTCATTTTTTGACCAAAACGACAGGACCGGAGCTGATAAAAATGTTGATATGGATGTAATTTTTTTCTGACTGCGGTTTCAAAACCATGCACCAGAATCAACTTCTTTCAACTCAGTAATGCATTTTGGATGTGTACCTAGAGTTTAAAGCAAAAAAACAGGAACTTTTAGAATTTTCATTTTTTGACCAAAACGACAGGACCGGAGCTGATAAAAATGTTGATATGGATGTAAATTTTTTTCTGACTGCGGTTTCAAAACCATGCACCAGAATCAATTTCTTTCAACTCCGTAATGCATTTTGGATGTGTACCTAGAGTTTAAAGCAGAAAAACAGGAACTTTTAGAATTTTCATTTGTTGACCAAAACGATAGGACCGGAGCTGATAAAAATGTTGATATGGATGTTATTTTTTTCTGACTGCGATTTCAAAACCATGCATCAGAATTCACTTCTTTCAACTCAGTAATGCATTTTGGATGTGTACCTAGAGTTTAAAGCAGAAAAACAGGATCTTTTAGAATTTTCATTTTTTGACCAAAACGACAGGACCGGAGCTGATAAAAATGTTGATATGGATGTTATTTTTTTTCTGACTGCGATTTCAAAACCATGCACCAGAATTCACTTCTTTCAACTCAGTAATGCATTTTTGATGTGTACCTAGAGTTTAAAGCAGAAAAACAGGAACTTTTAGAATTTTCATTTTTTTGACCAAAACGACAGGACCGGAGCTGATAAAAATGTTGATATTGATGTTATTTTTTTTCTGACTGTGATTTCAAAACCATGCACCAGAATCAACTTCTTTCAACTCAGTAATGCATTTTGGATGTGTACCTAGAGTTTAAAGCAGAAAAACAGGAACTTTTAGAATTTTCATTTTTTGACCAAAACGACAGGTCCGGAATTGATAAAAATGTTGATATTGATGTAATTTTTTTTCTGACTGCGGTTTCAAAACCATGCACCAGAATAAACTTCTTTCAACTCAGTAATGCATTTTGGATGTGCACCTAGAGTTTAAAGCAGAAAAACAGGAACTTTTAGAATTTTCATTTTTTGACCAAAACGACAGGAACAGAGCTGATAAAAATGTTGATATGGATGTAATTTTTTTTCTGACTGCGGTTTCAAAACCATGCACCAGAATCAATTTCTTTCAACTCAGTAATGCATTTTGGATGTGTACCTAGAGTTTAAAGCAGAAAAACAGGATCTTTTAGAATTTTCATTTTTTGACCAAAACGACAGGACCGGAGCTGATAAAAATGTTGATATGGATGTTATTTTTTTTCTGACTGCGATTTCAAAACCATGCACCAGAATTCACTTCTTTCAACTCAGTAATGCATTTTTAATGTGTACCTAGAGTTTAAAGCAGAAAAACAGGAATTTTTAAAATTTTCATTTTTTGACCAAAACGACAGGACCGGAGCTGATAAAAATTTTGATATGGATGTTATTTTTTTTCTGACTGCGATTTCAAAACCATGCACCAGAATTCACTTCTTTCAACTCAGTAATGCATTTTGGATGTGTACCTAGAGTTTAAAGCAGAAAAACAGGAACTTTTGGAATTTTCATTTTTTGACCAAAACGACAGGACCGGAGCTGATAAAAATGTTGATATGGATGTTATTTTTTTTCTGACTGCGATTTCAAAACCATGCACCAGAATCAACTTCTTTCAACTCAGTAATGCATTTTGGATGTGTACCTAGAGTTTAAAGCAGAAAAACAGGAACTTTTAGAATTTTCATTTTTTGACCAAAACGACAGGACCGGAGCTGATAAAAATGTTGATATGGATGTAATTTTTTTCTGACTGCGGTTTCAAAACCATGCACCAGAATCAACTTCTTTCAACTCAGTAATGCATTTTGGATGTGTACCTAGAGTTTAAAGCAAAAAAACAGGAACTTTTAGAATTTTCATTTTTTGACCAAAACGAAAGGACCGGAGCTGATAAAAATGTTGATATTGATGTTATTTTTTTTCTGACTGTGATTTCAAAACCATGCACCAGAATCAACTTCTTTCAACTCCGTAATGCATTTTGGATGTGTACCTAGAGTTTAAAGCAGAAAAACAGGATCTTTTAGAATTTTCATTTTTTGACCAAAACGAAAGGACCGGAGCTGACAAAAATGTTGATATGGATGTTATTTTTTTCTGACTGCGATTTCAAAACCATGCATCAGAATTCACTTCTTTCAACTCAGTAATGCATTTTGGATGTGTACCTAGAGTTTAAAGCAGAAAAACAGGATCTTTTAGAATTTTCATTTTTTGACCAAAACGACAGGACCGGAGCTGATAAAAATGTTGATATGGATGTTATTTTTTTTCTGACTGCGATTTCAAAACCATGCACCAGAATTCACTTCTTTCAACTCAGTAATGCATTTTTGATGTGTACCTAGAGTTTAAAGCAGAAAAACAGGAACTTTTAGAATTTTCATTTTTTGACCAAAACGACAGGACCGGAGCTGATAAAAATGTTGATATGGATGTAATTTTTTTCTGACTGCGGTTTCAAAACCATGCACCAGAATCAACTTCTTTCAACTCAGTAATGCATTTTGGATGTGTACCTAGAGTTTAAAGCAGAAAAACAGGAACTTTTAGAATTTTCATTTGTTGACCAAAACGACAGGACCGGAGCTGACAAAAATGTTGATATGGATGTTATTTTTTTCTGACTGCGATTTCAAAACCATGCATCAGAATTCACTTCTTTCAACTCAGTAATGCATTTTGGATGTGTACCTAGAGTTTAAAGCAGAAAAACAGGATCTTTTAGAATTTTCATTTTTTGACCAAAACGACAGGACCGGAGCTGATAAAAATGTTGATATGGATGTTATTTTTTTTCTGACTGCGATTTCAAAACCATGCACCAGAATTCACTTCTTTCAACTCAGTAATGCATTTTTGATGTGTACCTAGAGTTTAAAGCAGAAAAACAGGAACTTTTAGAATTTTCATTTTTTGACCAAAACGACAGGACCGGAGCTGATAAAAATGTTGATATGGATGTAATTTTTTTCTGACTGCGGTTTCAAAACCATGCACCAGAATCAACTTCTTTCAACTCAGTAATGCATTTTGGATGTGTACCTAGAGTTTAAAGCAGAAAAACAGGAACTTTTAGAATTTTCATTTTTTGACCAAAACGACAGGACCGGAGCTGACAAAAATGTTGATATGGATGTTATTTTTTTCTGACTGCGATTTCAAAACCATGCATCAGAATTCACTTCTTTCAACTCAGTAATGCATTTTGGATGTGTACCTAGAGTTTAAAGCAGAAAAACAGGATCTTTTAGAATTTTGATTTTTTGACCAAAACGACAGTACCGGAGCTGATAAAAATGTTGATATGGATGTTATTTTTTTTCTGACTGCGATTTCAAAACCATGCACCAGAATTCACTTCTTTCAACTCAGTAATGCATTTTTGATGTGTACCTAGAGTTTAAAGCAGAAAAACAGGAACTTTTAGAATTTTCATTTTTTTGACCAAAACGACAGGACCGGAGCTGATAAAAATGTTGATATTGATGTTATTTTTTTTCTGACTGTGATTTCAAAACCATGCACCAGAATCAACTTCTTTCAACTCAGTAATGCATTTTGGATGTGTACCTAGAGTTTAAAGCAGAAAAACAGGAACTTTTAGAATTTTCATTTTTTGACCAAAACGACAGGTCCGGAATTGATAAAAATGTTGATATTGATGTAATTTTTTTTCTGACTGCGGTTTCAAAACCATGCACCAGAATAAACTTCTTTCAACTCAGTAATGCATTTTGGATGTGCACCTAGAGTTTAAAGCAGAAAAACAGGAACTTTTAGAATTTTCATTTTTTGACCAAAACGACAGGAACAGAGCTGATAAAAATGTTGATATGGATGTAATTTTTTTTCTGACTGCGGTTTCAAAACCATGCACCAGAATCAATTTCTTTCAACTCCGTAATGCATTTTGGATGTGTACCTAGAGTTTAAAGCAGAAAAACAGGAACTTTTAGAATTTTCATTTGTTGACCAAAACGACAGGACCGGAGCTGATAAAAATGTTGATATGGATGTTATTTTTTTCTGACTGCGATTTCAAAACCATGCATCAGAATTCACTTCTTTCAACTCAGTAATGCATTTTGGATGTGTACCTAGAGTTTAAAGCAGAAAAACAGGATCTTTTAGAATTTTCATTTTTTGACCAAAACGACAGGACCGGAGCTGATAAAAATGTTGATATGGATGTTATTTTTTTTCTGACTGCGATTTCAAAACCATGCACCAGAATTCACTTCTTTCAACTCAGTAATGCATTTTTGATGTGTACCTAGAGTTTAAAGCAGAAAAACAGGAACTTTTAGAATTTTAAATTTTTTGACCAAAACGACAGGACCGGAGCTGATAAAAATGTTGATATTGATGTTATTTTTTTTCTGACTGTGATTTCAAAACCATGCACCAGAATCAACTTCTTTCAACTCAGTAATGCATTTTGGATGTGTACCTAGAGTTTAAAGCAGAAAAACAGGAACTTTTAGAATTTTCATTTTTTGACCAAAACGACAGGTCCGGAATTGATAAAAATGTTGATATTGATGTAATTTTTTTTCTGACTGCGGTTTCAAAACCATGCACCAGAATAAACTTCTTTCAACTCAGTAATGCATTTTGGATGTGCACCTAGAGTTCAAAGCAGAAAAACAGGAACTTTTAGAATTTTCATTTTTTGACCAAAACGACAGGAACAGAGCTGATAAAAATGTTGATATGGATGTAATTTTTTTTCTGACTGCGGTTTCAAAACCATGCACCAGAATCAATTTCTTTCAACTCAGTAATGCATTTTGGATGTGTACCTAGAGTTTAAAGCAGAAAAACAGGATCTTTTAGAATTTTCATTTTTTGACCAAAACGACAGGACCGGAGCTGATAAAAATGTTGATATGGATGTTATTTTTTTTCTGACTGCGATTTCAAAACCATGCACCAGAATTCACTTCTTTCAACTCAGTAATGCATTTTTAATGTGTACCTAGAGTTTAAAGCAGAAAAACAGGAATTTTTAAAATTTTCATTTTTTGACCAAAACGACAGGACCGGAGCTGATAAAAATTTTGATATGGATGTTATTTTTTTTCTGACTGCGATTTCAAAACCATGCACCAGAATTCACTTCTTTCAACTCAGTAATGCATTTTGGATGTGTACCTAGAGTTTAAAGCAGAAAAACAGGAACTTTTGGAATTTTCATTTTTTGACCAAAACGACAGGACCGGAGCTGATAAAAATGTTGATATGGATGTTATTTTTTTTCTGACTGCGATTTCAAAACCATGCACCAGAATCAACTTCTTTCAACTCAGTAATGCATTTTGGATGTGTACCTAGAGTTTAAAGCAGAAAAACAGGAACTTTTAGAATTTTCATTTTTTGACCAAAACGACAGGACCGGAGCTGATAAAAATGTTGATATGGATGTAATTTTTTTCTGACTGCGGTTTCAAAACCATGCACCAGAATCAACTTCTTTCAACTCAGTAATGCATTTTGGATGTGTACCTAGAGTTTAAAGCAAAAAAACAGGAACTTTTAGAATTTTCATTTTTTGACCAAAACGACAGGACCGGAGCTGATAAAAATGTTGATATGGATGTAAATTTTTTTCTGACTGCGGTTTCAAAACCATGCACCAGAATCAATTTCTTTCAACTCCGTAATGCATTTTGGATGTGTACCTAGAGTTTAAAGCAGAAAAACAGGAACTTTTAGAATTTTCATTTGTTGACCAAAACGACAGGACCGGAGCTGATAAAAATGTTGATATGGATGTTATTTTTTTCTGACTGCGATTTCAAAACCATGCATCAGAATTCACTTCTTTCAACTCAGTAATGCATTTTGGATGTGTACCTAGAGTTTAAAGCAGAAAAACAGGATCTTTTAGAATTTTCATTTTTTGACCAAAACGACAGGACCGGAGCTGATAAAAATGTTGATATGGATGTTATTTTTTTTCTGACTGCGATTTCAAAACCATGCACCAGAATTCACTTCTTTCAACTCAGTAATGCATTTTTAATGTGTACCTAGAGTTTAAAGCAGAAAAACAGGAACTTTTAGAATTTTCATTTTTTTGACCAAAACGACAGGACCGGAGCTGATAAAAATGTTGATATTGATGTTATTTTTTTTCTGACTGTGATTTCAAAACCATGCACCAGAATCAACTTCTTTCAACTCAGTAATGCATTTTGGATGTGTACCTAGAGTTTAAAGCAGAAAAACAGGAACTTTTAGAATTTTCATTTTTTGAACAAAACGACAGGTCCGGAATTGATAAAAATGTTGATATTGATGTAATTTTTATTCTGACTGCGGTTTCAAAACCATGCACCAGAATAAACTTCTTTCAACTCAGTAATGCATTTTGGATGTGCACCTAGAGTTTAAAGCAGAAAAACAGGAACTTTTAGAATTTTCATTTTTTGACCAAAACGACAGGACCGGAGCTGATAAAAATGTTGATATGGATGTTATTTTTTTTCTGACTGCGATTTCAAAACCATGCACCAGAATTCACTTCTTTCAACTCAGTAATGCATTTTTAATGTGTACCTAGAGTTTAAAGCAGAAAAACAGGAATTTTTAAAATTTTCATTTTTTGACCAAAACGACAGGACCGGAGCTGATAAAAATTTTGATATGGATGTTATTTTTTTTCTGACTGCGATTTCAAAACCATGCACCAGAATTCACTTCTTTCAACTCAGTAATGCATTTTGGATGTGTACCTAGAGTTTAAAGCAGAAAAACAGGAACTTTTGGAATTTTCATTTTTTGACCAAAACGACAGGACCGGAGCTGATAAAAATGTTGATATGGATGTTATTTTTTTTCTGACTGCGATTTCAAAACCATGCACCAGAATCAACTTCTTTCAACTCAGTAATGCATTTTGGATGTGTACCTAGAGTTTAAAGCAGAAAAACAGGAACTTTTAGAATTTTCATTTTTTGACCAAAACGACAGGACCGGAGCTGATAAAAATGTTGATATGGATGTAATTTTTTTCTGACTGCGGTTTCAAAACCATGCACCAGAATCAACTTCTTTCAACTCAGTAATGCATTTTGGATGTGTACCTAGAGTTTAAAGCAAAAAAACAGGAACTTTTAGAATTTTCATTTTTTGACCAAAACGACAGGACCGGAGCTGATAAAAATGTTGATATGGATGTAAATTTTTTTCTGACTGCGGTTTCAAAACCATGCACCAGAATCAATTTCTTTCAACTCCGTAATGCATTTTGGATGTGTACCTAGAGTTTAAAGCAGAAAAACAGGAACTTTTAGAATTTTCATTTGTTGACCAAAACGACAGGACCGGAGCTGATAAAAATTTTGATATGGATGTTATTTTTTTCTGACTGCGATTTCAAAACCATGCATCAGAATTCACTTCTTTCAACTCAGTAATGCATTTTGGATGTGTACCTAGAGTTTAAAGCAGAAAAACAGGATCTTTTAGAATTTTCATTTTTTGACCAAAACGACAGGACCGGAGCTGATAAAAATGTTGATATGGATGTTAAATTTTTTCTGACTGCGATTTCAAAACCATGCACCAGAATTCACTTCTTTCAACTCAGTAATGCATTTTTAATGTGTACCTAGAGTTTAAAGCAGAAAAACAGGAACTTTTAGAATTTTCATTTTTTTGACCAAAACGACAGGACCGGAGCTGATAAAAATGTTGATATTGATGTTATTTTTTTTCTGACTGTGATTTCAAAACCATGCACCAGAATCAACTTCTTTCAACTCAGTAATGCATTTTGGATGTGTACCTAGAGTTTAAAGCAGAAAAACAGGAACTTTTAGAATTTTCATTTTTTGAACAAAACGACAGGTCCGGAATTGATAAAAATGTTGATATTGATGTAATTTTTATTCTGACTGCGGTTTCAAAACCATGCACCAGAATAAACTTCTTTCAACTCAGTAATGCATTTTGGATGTGCACCTAGAGTTTAAAGCAGAAAAACAGGAACTTTTAGAATTTTCATTTTTTGACCAAAACGACAGGAACAGAGCTGATAAAAATGTTGATATGGATGTAATTTTTTTTCTGACTGCGGTTTCAAAACCATGCACCAGAATCAATTTCTTTCAACTCAGTAATGCATTTTGGATGTGTACCTAGAGTTTAAAGCAGAAAAACAGGATCTTTTAGAATTTTCATTTTTTGACCAAAACGACAGGACCGGAGCTGATAAAAATGTTGATATGGATGTTATTTTTTTTCTGACTGCGATTTCAAAACCATGCATCAGAATTCACTTCTTTCAACTCAGTAATGCATTTTGGATGTGTACCTAGAGTTTAAAGCAGAAAAACAGGATCTTTTAGAATTTTCATTTTTTGACCAAAACGACAGGACCGGAGCTGATAAAAATGTTGATATGGATGTTATTTTTTTTCTGACTGCGATTTCAAAACCATGCACCAGAATTCACTTCTTTCAACTCAGTAATGCATTTTTAATGTGTACCTAGAGTTTAAAGCAGAAAAACAGGAATTTTTAAAATTTTCATTTTTTGACCAAAACGACAGGACCGGAGCTGATAAAAATGTTGATATGGATGTTATTTTTTTTCTGACTGCGATTTCAAAACCATGCACCAGAATTCACTTCTTTCAACTCAGTAATGCATTTTGGATGTGTACCTAGAGTTTAAAGCAGAAAAACAGGAACTTTTGGAATTTTCATTTTTTGACCAAAACGACAGGACCGGAGCTGATAAAAATGTTGATATGGATGTTATTTTTTTTCTGACTGCGATTTCAAAACCATGCACCAGAATCAACTTCTTTCAACTCAGTAATGCATTTTGGATGTGTACCTAGAGTTTAAAGCAGAAAAACAGGAACTTTTAGAATTTTCATTTTTTGACCAAAACAACAGGACCGGAGCTGATAAAAATGTTGATATGGATGTAATTTTTTTCTGACTGCGGTTTCAAAACCATGCACCAGAATCAACTTCTTTCAACTCAGTAATGCATTTTGGATGTGTACCTAGAGTTTAAAGCAAAAAAACAGGAACTTTTAGAATTTTCATTTTTTGACCAAAACGACAGGACCGGAGCTGATAAAAATGTTGATATGGATGTAATTTTTTTTCTGACTGCGGTTTCAAAACCATGCACCAGAATTCACTTCTTTCAACTCAGTAATGCATTTTGGATGTGTACCTAGAGTTTAAAGCAGAAAAACAGGATCTTTTAGAATTTTCATTTTTTGACCAAAACTACAGGACCAGAGCTGATAAAAATGTTGATATGGATGTTATTTTTTTCTGACTGCGATTTCAAAACCATGCACCAGAATTTACTTCTTTCAACTCAGTAATGCATTTTGGATGTGTACCTAGAGTTTAAAGCAGAAAAACAGGAACTTTTAGAATTTTCATTTTTTGACCAAAATGACAGGTCCGGAGCTGATAAAAATGTTGATATTGATGTATTTTTTTTTCTGACTGCGGTTTCAAAACCATGCACCAGAATCAACTTCTTTCAACTCAGTAATGCATTTTGGATGTGTACCTAGAGTTTGAAGCAGAAAAACAGGAACTTTTAGAATTTTCATTTTTTGACCAAAACGACAGGACCGGAGCTGATAAAAATGTTGATATGGATGTTATTTTTTTCTGACTGCGATTTCAAAACCATGCATCAGAATTCACTTCTTTCAACTCAGTAATGCATTTTGGATGTGTACCTAGAGTTTAAAGCAGAAAAACAGGAACTTTTAGAATTTTCAATTTTTGACCAAAACGACAGGTCCGGAATTGATAAAAATGTTGATATTGATGTAATTTTTTTTCTGACTGTGATTTCAAAACCATGCACCAGAATCAACTTCTTTCAACTCAGTAATGCATTTTGGATGTGTACCTAGAGTTTAAAGCAGAAAAACAGGAACTTTTAGAATTTTCATTTTTTGACCAAAACGACAGGTCCGGAATTGATAAAAATGTTGATATTGATGTAATTTTTTTTCTGACTGCGGTTTCAAAACCATGCACCAGAATAAACTTCTTTCAACTCAGTAATGCATTTTGGATGTGCACCTAGAGTTTAAAGCAGAAAAACAGGAACTTTTAGAATTTTCATTTTTTGACCAAAACGACAGGAACAGAGCTGATAAAAATGTTGATATGGATGTAATTTTTTTTCTGACTGCGGTTTCAAAACCATGCACCAGAATCAATTTCTTTCAACTCAGTAATGCATTTTGGATGTGTACCTAGAGTTTAAAGCAGAAAAACAGGATCTTTTAGAATTTTCATTTTTTGACCAAAACGACAGGACCGGAGCTGATAAAAATGTTGATATGGATGTTATTTTTTTTCTGACTGCGATTTCAAAACCATGCATCAGAATTCACTTCTTTCAACTCAGTAATGCATTTTGGATGTGTACCTAGAGTTTAAAGCAGAAAAACAGGATCTTTTAGAATTTTCATTTTTTGACCAAAACGACAGGACCGGAGCTGATAAAAATGTTGATATGGATGTTATTTTTTTCTGACTGCGATTTCAAAACCATGCACCAGAATTCACTTCTTTCAACTCAGTAATGCATTTTGGATGTGTACCTAGAGTTTAAAGCAGAAAAACAGGAACTTTTAGAATTTTCATTTTTTGTCCAAAACTACAGGACCTGAGCTGATAAAAATGTTGATATGGATGTTATTTTTTTCTGACTGCGATTTCAAAACCATGCATCAGAATTCACTTCTTTCAACTCAGTAATGCATTTTGGATGTGTACCTAGAGTTTAAAGCAGAAAAACAGGATCTTTTAGAATTTTCATTTTTTGACCAAAACGACAGGACCGGAGCTGATAAAAATGTTGATATGGATGTTATTTTTTTTCTGACTGCGATTTCAAAACCATGCACCAGAATTCACTTCTTTCAACTCAGTAATGCATTTTTGATGTGTACCTAGAGTTTAAAGCAGAAAAACAGGAACTTTTAGAATTTTCATTTTTTTGACCAAAACGACAGGACCGGAGCTGATAAAAATGTTGATATTGATGTTATTTTTTTTCTGACTGTGATTTCAAAACCATGCACCAGAATCAACTTCTTTCAACTCAGTAATGCATTTTGGATGTGTACCTAGAGTTTAAAGCAGAAAAACAGGAACTTTTAGAATTTTCATTTTTTGACCAAAACGACAGGTCCGGAATTGATAAAAATGTTAATATTGATGTAATTTTTTTTCTGACTGCGGTTTCAAAACCATGCACCAGAATAAACTTCTTTCAACTCAGTAATGCATTTTGGATGTGCACCTAGAGTTTAAAGCAGAAAAACAGGAACTTTTAGAATTTTCATTTTTTGACCAAAACGACAGGAACAGAGCTGATAAAAATGTTGATATGGATGTAATTTTTTTTCTGACTGCGGTTTCAAAACCATGCACCAGAATCAATTTCTTTCAACTCAGTAATGCATTTTGGATGTGTACCTAGAGTTTAAAGCAGAAAAACAGGATCTTTTAGAATTTTCATTTTTTGACCAAAACGACAGGACCGGAGCTGATAAAAATGTTGATATGGATGTTATTTTTTTTCTGACTGCGATTTCAAAACCATGCAACAGAATTCACTTCTTTCAACTCAGTAATGCATTTTTAATGTGTACCTAGAGTTTAAAGCAGAAAAACAGGAACTTTTAAAATTTTCATTTTTTGACCAAAACGACAGGACCGGAGCTGATAAAAATGTTGATATGGATGTTATTTTTTTCTGACTGCGATTTCAAAACCATGCACCAGAATTCACTTCTTTCAACTCAGTAATGCATTTTGGATGTGTACCTAGAGTTTAAAGCAGAAAAACAGGAACTTTTGGAATTTTCATTTTTTGACCAAAACGACAGGACCGGAACTGATAAAAATGTTGATATGGATGTTATTTTTTTTCTGACTGCGATTTCAAAACCATGCACCAGAATCAACTTCTTTCAACTCAGTAATGCATTTTGGATGTGTACCTAGAGTTTAAAGCAGAAAAACAGGAACTTTTAGAATTTTCATTTTTTGACCAAAACAACAGGACCGGAGCTGATAAAAATGTTGATATGGATGTAATTTTTTTCTGACTGCGGTTTCAAAACCATGCACCAGAATCAACTTCTTTCAACTCAGTAATGCATTTTGGATGTGTACCTAGAGTTTAAAGCAAAAAAACAGGAACTTTTAGAATTTTCATTTTTTGACCAAAACGACAGGACCGGAGCTGATAAAAATGTTGATATGGATGTAATTTTTTTTCTGACTGCGGTTTCAAAACCATGCACCAGAATTCACTTCTTTCAACTCAGTAATGCATTTTGGATGTGTACCTAGAGTTTAAAGCAGAAAAACAGGATCTTTTAGAATTTTCATTTTTTGACCAAAACGACAGGACCGGAGCTGATAAAAATGTTGATATGGATGTTATTTTTTTCTGACTGCGATTTCAAAACCATGCACCAGAATTCACTTCTTTCAACTCAGTAATGCATTTTGGATGTGTACCTAGAGTTTAAAGCAGAAAAACAGGAACTTTTAGAATTTTCATTTTTTGACCAAAACTACAGGACCTGAGCTGATAAAAATGTTGATATGGATGTTATTTTTTTTCTGACTGCGATTTCAAAACCATGCACCAGAATTTACTTCTTTCAACTCAGTAATGCATTTTGGATGTGTACCTAGAGTTTAAAGCAGAAAAACAGGAACTTTTAGAATTTTCATTTTTTGACCAAAACTACAGGACCTGAGCTGATAAAAATGTTGATATGGATGTTATTTTTTTTCTGACTGCGATTTCAAAACCATGCATCAGAATTCACTTCTTTCAACTCAGTAATGCATTTTGGATGTGTACCTAGAGTTTAAAGCAGAAAAACAGGAACTTTTAGAATTTTCATTTTTTGACCAAAACGACAGGTCCGGAATTGATAAAAATGTTGATATTGATGTAATTTATTTTCTGACTGCGGTTTCAAAACCATGCACCAGAATCAACTTCTTTCAACTCAGTAATGCATTTTGGATGTGCACCTAGAGTTTAAAGCAGAAAAACAGGAACTTTTAGAATTTTAATTTTTTGACCAAAACGACAGGACCGGAGCTGATAAAAATGTTGATATGGATGTAATTTTTTTTCTGACTGCGGTTTCAAAACCATGCACCAGAATCAATTTCTTTCAACTCAGTAATGCATTTTGGATGTGTACCTAGAGTTTAAAGCAGAAAAACAGGAACTTTTAGAATTTTCATTTTTTGACCAAAACGACAGGACCGGAGCTGATAAAAATGTTGATATGGATGTTATTTTTTTTCTGACTGCGATTTCAAAACCATGCACCAGAATTCACTTCTTTCAACTCAGTAATGCATTTTGGATGTGTACCTAGAGTTTAAAGCAGAAAAACAGGAACTTTTAGAATTTTCATTTTTTGACCAAAACGACAGGTCCGGAGTTGATAAAAATGTTGATATTGATGTAATGGTACTTATGTAGTATCTGGGCTGCCGATTTTTTGATTGTATGCCTTAAGTTAAGGCATACAATCAGATGCGATGCGATGCGATATCGCATCGCATCGCATCGCATCGCATCCGATATCGGATGCGATGACCCGATTTTTCCATAGGAATCAATGTTAAAATGATTCCTATGGAAAAATGGGTCCTTTTCATACCCCTACTATCCAAGTGGGCATGGAGTTGGATATAAACCTGTGGCGAGCGTAGCGAGCCACCGAGCCCGAAGCGTGGCGAGCGAAGCGAGCCCCGCGAGGGGACGGTATTCGTCCCCTCGCGGGGCTCGCTTCGCTCGCCACGCTTCGGGCTCGGTGGCTCGCTACGCTCACCACAGGTTTATATCCAACTCCATGCCCACTTGGATAGTAGGGGTATGAAAAGGACCCATTTTTCCCATTGAATTCCATGTTAAAATGGACTCAGTCCATTTTAACATTGATTCCTATGGAAAAATCGGGTCATCGCATCGCATCGCATCGCATCGAATCGCATGGTCGCATGCGATGCGATGCGATCTCCCGATCCGACCCGATTTTGAAATCGGCAGCCCAGATACTACATAAGTACCGATGTAATTTTTTTTCTGACTGCGGTTTCAAAACCATGCACCAGAATCAACTTCTTTCAACTCAGTAATGCATTTTGGATGTGTACCTAGAGTTTAAAGCAGAAAAACAGGAACTTTTAGAATTTTCATTTTTTGACCAAAACAACAGGACCGGAGCTGATAAAAATGTTGATATGGATGTAATTTTTTTCTGACTGCGGTTTCAAAACCATGCACCAGAATCAACTTCTTTCAACTCAGTAATGCATTTTGGATGTGTACCTAGAGTTTAAAGCAGAAAAACAGGATCTTTTAGAATTTTCATTTTTTGACCAAAACGACAGGACCGGAGCTGATAAAAATGTTGATATGGATGTTATTTTTTTTCTGACTGCGATTTCAAAACCATGCACCAGAATTCACTTCTTTCAACTCAGTAATGCATTTTGGATGTGTACCTAGAGTTTAAAGCAAAAAAACAGGAACTTTTAGAATTTTCATTTTTTGACCAAAACGACAGGACCGGAGCTGATAAAAATGTTGATATGGATGTAATTTTTTTTCTGACTGCGGTTTCAAAACCATGCACCAGAATTCACTTCTTTCAACTCAGTAATGCATTTTGGATGTGTACCTAGAGTTTAAAGCAGAAAAACAGGATCTTTTAGAATTTTCATTTTTTGACCAAAACGACAGGAACGGAGCTGATAAAAATGTTGATATGGATGTAATTTTTTTTCTGACTGTGGTTTCAAAACCATGCACCAGAATCAATTTCTTTCAACTCAGTAATGCATTTTGGATGTTTACCTAGAGTTTAAAGCAGAAAAACAGGATCTTTTAGAATTTTCATTTTTTGACCAAAACGACAGGACCGGAGCTGATAAAAATGTTGATATGGATGTAATTTTTTTTCTGACTGCGGTTTCAAAACCATGCACCAGAATCAACTTCTTTCAACTCAGTAATGCATTTTGGATGTGTACCTAGAGTTTAAAGCAAAAAAACAGGAACTTTTAGAATTTTCATTTTTTGACCAAAACGACAGGACCGGAGCTGATAAAAATGTTGATATGGATGTTATTTTTTTTCTGACTGCGATTTCAAAACCATGCACCAGAATTCACTTCTTTCAACTCAGTAATGCATTTTGGATGTGTACCTAGAGTTTAAAGCAAAAAAACAGGAACTTTTAGAATTTTCATTTTTTGACCAAAACGACAGGACCGGAGCTGATAAAAATGTTGATATGGATGTAATTTTTTTTCTGACTGCGGTTTCAAAACCATGCACCAGAATTCACTTCTTTCAACTCAGTAATGCATTTTGGATGTGTACCTAGAGTTTAAAGCAAAAAAACAGGAACTTTTAGAATTTTCATTTTTTGACCAAAACGACAGGACCGGAGCTGATAAAAATGTTGATATGGATGTAATTTTTTTTCTGACTGCGGTTTCAAAACCATGCACCAGAATTCACTTCTTTCAACTCAGTAATGCATTTTGGATGTGTACCTAGAGTTTAAAGCAGAAAAACAGGATCTTTTAGAATTTTCATTTTTTGACCAAAACGACAGGAACGGAGCTGATAAAAATGTTGATATGGATGTAATTTTTTTTCTGACTGTGGTTTCAAAACCATGCACCAGAATCAATTTCTTTCAACTCAGTAATGCATTTTGGATGTTTACCTAGAGTTTAAAGCAGAAAAACAGGATCTTTTAGAATTTTCATTTTTTGACCAAAACGACAGGACCGGAGCTGATAAAAATGTTGATATGGATGTAATTTTTTTTCTGACTGCGGTTTCAAAACCATGCACCAGAATCAACTTCTTTCAACTCAGTAATGCATTTTGGATGTGTACCTAGAGTTTAAAGCAAAAAAACAGGAACTTTTAGAATTTTCATTTTTTGACCAAAACGACAGGACCGGAGCTGATAAAAATGTTGATATGGATGTAATTTTTTTTCTGACTGCGGTTTCAAAATCATGCACCAGAATCAATTTCTTTCAACTCCGTAATGCATTTTGGATGTGTACCTAGAGTTTAAAGCAGAAAAACAGGAACTTTTAGAATTTTCATTTGTTGACCAAAACGACAGGACCGGAGCTGATAAAAATGTTGATATGGATGTTATTTTTTTCTGACTGCGATTTCAAAACCATGCATCAGAATTCACTTCTTTCAACTCAGTAATGCATTTTGGATGTGTACCTAGAGTTTAAAGCAGAAAAACAGGATCTTTTAGAATTTTCATTTTTTGACCAAAACGACAGGACCGGAGCTGATAAAAATGTTGATATGGATGTTATTTTTTTTCTGACTGCGGTTTCAAAACCATGCACCAGAATCAATTTCTTTCAACTCCGTAATGCATTTTGGATGTGTACCTAGAGTTTAAAGCAGAAAAACAGGAACTTTTAGAATTTTCATTTGTTGACCAAAACGACAGGACCGGAGCTGATAAAAATGTTGATATGGATGTTATTTTTTTCTGACTGCGATTTCAAAACCATGCACCAGAATCAACTTCTTTCAACTCAGTAATGCATTTTGGATGTGTACCTAGAGTTTAAAGCAGAAAAACAGGAACTTTTAGAATTTTCATTTTTTGACCAAAACGACAGGTCCGGAATTGATAAAAATGTTGATATTGATGTAATTTTTTTTCTGACTGCGGTTTCAAAACCATGCACCAGAATAAACTTCTTTCAACTCAGTAATGCATTTTGGATGTGCACCTAGAGTTTAAAGCAGAAAAACAGGAACTTTTAGAATTTTCATTTTTTGACCAAAACGACAGGAACAGAGCTGATAAAAATGTTGATATGGATGTAATTTTTTTTCTGACTGCGGTTTCAAAACCATGCACCAGAATCAATTTCTTTCAACTCAGTAATGCATTTTGGATGTGTACCTAGAGTTTAAAGCAGAAAAACAGGATCTTTTAGAATTTTCATTTTTTGACCAAAACGACAGGACCGGAGCTGATAAAAATGTTGATATGGATGTTATTTTTTTTCTGACTGCGATTTCAAAACCATGCACCAGAATTCACTTCTTTCAACTCAGTAATGCATTTTTAATGTGTACCTAGAGTTTAAAGCAGAAAAACAGGAATTTTTAAAATTTTCATTTTTTGACCAAAACGACAGGACCGGAGCTGATAAAAATGTTGATATGGATGTTATTTTTTTTCTGACTGCGATTTCAAAACCATGCACCAGAATTCACTTCTTTCAACTCAGTAATGCATTTTGGATGTGTACCTAGAGTTTAAAGCAGAAAAACAGGAACTTTTGGAATTTTCATTTTTTGACCAAAACGACAGGACCGGAGCTGATAAAAATGTTGATATGGATGTTATTTTTTTTCTGACTGCGATTTCAAAACCATGCACCAGAATCAACTTCTTTCAACTCAGTAATGCATTTTGGATGTGTACCTAGAGTTTAAAGCAGAAAAACAGGAACTTTTAGAATTTTCATTTTTTGACCAAAACAACAGGACCGGAGCTGATAAAAATGTTGATATGGATGTAATTTTTTTCTGACTGCGGTTTCAAAACCATGCACCAGAATCAACTTCTTTCAACTCAGTAATGCATTTTGGATGTGTACCTAGAGTTTAAAGCAGAAAAAAAGGAACTTTTAGAATTTTCATTTTTTGACCAAAACAACAGGACCGGAGCTGATAAAAATGTTGATATGGATGTAATTTTTTTCTGACTGCGGTTTCAAAACCATGCACCAGAATCAACTTCTTTCAACTCAGTAATGCATTTTGGATGTGTACCTAGAGTTTAAAGCAGAAAAACAGGATCTTTTAGAATTTTCATTTTTTGACCAAAACGACAGGACCGGAGCTGATAAAAATGTTGATATGGATGTTATTTTTTTTCTGACTGCGATTTCAAAACCATGCACCAGAATTCACTTCTTTCAACTCAGTAATGCATTTTGGATGTGTACCTAGAGTTTAAAGCAGAAAAACAGGAACTTTTAGAATTTTCATTTTTTTGACCAAAACGACAGGACCAGAGCTGATAAAAATGTTGATATGGATGTTATTTTTTTTCTGACTGCGATTTCAAAACCATGCACCAGAATTCACTTCTTTCAACTCAGTAATGCATTTTGGATGTGTACCTAGAGTTTAAAGCAAAAAAACAGGAACTTTTAGAATTTTCATTTTTTGACCAAAATGACAGGACCGGAGCTGATAAAAATGTTGATATGGATGTAATTTTTTTTCTGACTGCGGTTTCAAAACCATGCACCAGAATTCACTTCTTTCAACTCAGTAATGCATTTTGGATGTGTACCTAAAGTTTAAAGCAGAAAAACAGGATCTATTAGAATTTTCATTTTTTGACCAAAACGACAGGAACGGAGCTGATAAAAATGTTGATATGGATGTAATTTTTTTTCTGACTGCGGTTTCAAAACCATGCACCAGAATCAATTTCTTTCAACTCAGTAATGCATTTTGGATGTGTACCTAGAGTTTAAAGCAGAAAAACAGGATCTTTTAGAATTTTCATTTTTTGACCAAAACGACAGGACCGGAGCTGATAAAAATGTTGATATGGATGTAATTTTTTTTCTGACTGCGGTTTCAAAACCATGCACCAGAATCAACTTCTTTCAACTCAGTAATGCATTTTGGATGTGTACCTAGAGTTTAAAGCAAAAAAACAGGAACTTTTAGAATTTTCATTTTTTGACCAAAACGACAGGACCGGAGCTGATAAAAATGTTGATATGGATGTAATTTTTTTTCTGACTGCGGTTTCAAAACCATGCACCAGAATCAATTTCTTTCAACTCCGTAATGCATTTTGGATGTGTACCTAGAGTTTAAAGCAGAAAAACAGGAACTTTTAGAATTTTCATTTGTTGACCAAAACGACAGGACCGGAGCTGATAAAAATGTTGATATGGATGTTATTTTTTTCTGACTGCGATTTCAAAACCATGCATCAGAATTCACTTCTTTCAACTCAGTAATGCATTTTGGATGTGTACCTAGAGTTTAAAGCAGAAAAACAGGATCTTTTAGAATTTTCATTTTTTGACCAAAACGACAGGACCGGAGCTGATAAAAATGTTGATATGGATGTTATTTTTTTTCTGACTGCGATTTCAAAACCATGCACCAGAATTCACTTCTTTCAACTCAGTAATGCATTTTTGATGTGTACCTAGAGTTTAAAGCAGAAAAACAGGAACTTTTAGAATTTTCATTTTTTTGACCAAAACGACAGGACCGGAGCTGATAAAAATGTTGATATTGATGTTTTTTTTTCTGACTGTGATTTCAAAACCATGCACCAGAATCAACTTCTTTCAACTCAGTAATGCATTTTGGATGTGTACCTAGAGTTTAAAGCAGAAAAACAGGAACTTTTAGAATTTTCATTTTTTGACCAAAACGACAGGTCCGGAATTGATAAAAATGTTGATATTGATGTAATTTTTTTTCTGACTGCGGTTTCAAAACCATGCACCAGAATAAACTTCTTTCAACTCAGTAATGCATTTTGGATGTGCACCTAGAGTTTAAAGCAGAAAAACAGGAACTTTTAGAATTTTCATTTTTTGACCAAAACGACAGGAACAGAGCTGATAAAAATGTTGATATGGATGTAATTTTTTTTCTGACTGCGGTTTCAAAACCATGCACCAGAATCAATTTCTTTCAACTCAGTAATGCATTTTGGATGTGTACCTAGAGTTTAAAGCAGAAAAACAGGATCTTTTAGAATTTTAATTTTTTGACCAAAACGACAGGACCGGAGCTGATAAAAATGTTGATATGGATGTTATTTTTTTTCTGACTGCGATTTCAAAACCATGCATCAGAATTCACTTCTTTCAACTCAGTAATGCATTTTGGATGTGTACCTAGAGTTTAAAGCAGAAAAACAGGATCTTTTAGAATTTTCATTTTTTGACCAAAACGACAGGACCGGAGCTGATAAAAATGTTGATATGGATGTTATTTTTTTTCTGACTGCGATTTCAAAACCATGCACCAGAATTCACTTCTTTCAACTCAGTAATGCATTTTTAATGTGTACCTAGAGTTTAAAGCAGAAAAACAGGAATTTTTAAAATTTTCATTTTTTGACCAAAACGACAGGACCGGAGCTGATAAAAATGTTGATATGGATGTTATTTTTTTTCTGACTGCGATTTAAAAACCATGCACCAGAATTCACTTCTTTCAACTCAGTAATGCATTTTGGATGTGTACCTAGAGTTTAAAGCAGAAAAACAGGAACTTTTGGAATTTTCATTTTTTGACCAAAACGACAGGACCGGAGCTGATAAAAATGTTGATATGGATGTTATTTTTTTTCTGACTGCGATTTCAAAACCATGCACCAGAATCAACTTCTTTCAACTCAGTAATGCATTTTGGATGTGTACCTAGAGTTTAAAGCAGAAAAACAGGAACTTTTAGAATTTTCATTTTTTGACCAAAACAACAGGACCGGAGCTGATAAAAATGTTGATATGGATGTAATTTTTTTCTGACTGCGGTTTCAAAACCATGCACCAGAATCAACTTCTTTCAACTCAGTAATGCATTTTGGATGTGTACCTAGAGTTTAAAGCAAAAAAACAGGAACTTTTAGAATTTTCATTTTTTGACCAAAACGACAGGACCGGAGCTGATAAAAATGTTGATATGGATGTAATTTTTTTTCTGACTGCGGTTTCAAAACCATGCACCAGAATTCACTTCTTTCAACTCAGTAATGCATTTTGGATGTGTACCTAGAGTTTAAAGCAGAAAAACAGGATCTTTTAGAATTTTCATTTTTTGACCAAAACGACAGGACCGGAGCTGATAAAAATGTTGATATGGATGTTATTTTTTTCTGACTGCGATTTCAAAACCATGCACCAGAATTCACTTCTTTCAACTCAGTAATGCATTTTGGATGTGTACCTAGAGTTTAAAGCAGAAAAACAGGAACTTTTAGAATTTTCATTTTTTGACCAAAACTAAAGGACCTGAGCTGATAAAAATGTTGATATGGATGTTATTTTTTTTCTGACTGCGATTTCAAAACCATGCACCAGAATTTACTTCTTTCAACTCAGTAATGCATTTTGGATGTGTACCTAGAGTTTAAAGCAGAAAAACAGGAACTTTTAGAATTTTCATTTTTTGACCAAAACGACAGGTCCGGAGCTGATAAAAATGTTGATATTGATGTATTTTTTTTCTGACTGCGGTTTCAAAACCATGCACCAGAATCAACTTCTTTCAACTCAGTAATGCATTTTGGATGTGTACCTAGAGTTTGAAGCAGAAAAACAGGAACTTTTAGAATTTTCATTTTTTGACCAAAACGACAGGACCGGAGCTGATAAAAATGTTGATATGGATGTTATTTTTTTCTGACTGCGATTTCAAAACCATGCATCAGAATTCACTTCTTTCAACTCAGTAATGCATTTTGGATGTGTACCTAGAGTTTAAAGCAGAAAAACAGGAACTTTTAGAATTTTCATTTTTTGACCAAAACGACAGGTCCGGAATTGATAAAAATGTTGATATTGATGTAATTTTTTTTCTGACTGCGGTTTCAAAACCATGCACCAGAATCAACTTCTTTCAACTCAGTAATGCATTTTGGATGTGTACCTAGAGTTTAAAGCAAAAAAACAGGAACTTTTAGAATTTTCATTTTTTGACCAAAACGACAGGACCGGAGCTGATAAAAATGTTGATATGGATGTAATTTTTTTTCTGACTGCGGTTTCAAAACCATGCACCAGAATTCACTTCTTTCAACTCAGTAATGCATTTTGGATGTGTACCTAGAGTTTAAAGCAGAAAAACAGGATCTTTTAGAATTTTCATTTTTTGACCAAAACGACAGGACCGGAGCTGATAAAAATGTTGATATGGATGTTATTTTTTTCTGACTGCGATTTCAAAACCATGCACCAGAATTCACTTCTTTCAACTCAGTAATGCATTTTGGATGTGTACCTAGAGTTTAAAGCAGAAAAACAGGAACTTTTAGAATTTTCATTTTTTGACCAAAACTAAAGGACCTGAGCTGATAAAAATGTTGATATGGATGTTATTTTTTTTCTGACTGCGATTTCAAAACCATGCACCAGAATTTACTTCTTTCAACTCAGTAATGCATTTTGGATGTGTACCTAGAGTTTAAAGCAGAAAAACAGGAACTTTTAGAATTTTCATTTTTTGACCAAAACGACAGGTCCGGAGCTGATAAAAATGTTGATATTGATGTATTTTTTTTCTGACTGCGGTTTCAAAACCATGCACCAGAATCAACTTCTTTCAACTCAGTAATGCATTTTGGATGTGTACCTAGAGTTTGAAGCAGAAAAACAGGAACTTTTAGAATTTTCATTTTTTGACCAAAACGACAGGACCGGAGCTGATAAAAATGTTGATATGGATGTTATTTTTTTCTGACTGCGATTTCAAAACCATGCATCAGAATTCACTTCTTTCAACTCAGTAATGCATTTTGGATGTGTACCTAGAGTTTAAAGCAGAAAAACAGGAACTTTTAGAATTTTCATTTTTTGACCAAAACGACAGGTCCGGAATTGATAAAAATGTTGATATTGATGTAATTTTTTTTCTGACTGCGGTTTCAAAACCATGCACCAGAATCAACTTCTTTCAACTCAGGAATGCATTTTGGATGTGCACCTAGAGTTTAAAGCAAAAAAACAGGAACTTTTAGAATTTTCATTTTTTGACCAAAACGACAGGACCGGAGCTGATAAAAATGTTGATATGGATGTAATTTTTTTTCTGACTGCGGTTTCAAAACCATGCACCAGAATCAATTTCTTTCAACTCCGTAATGCATTTTGGATGTGTACCTAGAGTTTAAAGCAGAAAAACAGGAACTTTTAGAATTTTCATTTGTTGACCAAAACGACAGGACCGGAGCTGATAAAAATGTTGATATGGATGTTATTTTTTTCTGACTGCGATTTCAAAACCATGAATCAGAATTCACTTCTTTCAACTCAGTAATGCATTTTGGATGTGTACCTAGAGTTTAAAGCAGAAAAACAGGATCTTTTAGAATTTTCATTTTTTGACCAAAACGACAGGACCGGAGCTGATAAAAATGTTGATATGGATGTTATTTTTTTTCTGACTGCGATTTCAAAACCATGCACCAGAATTCACTTCTTTCAACTCAGTAATGCATTTTTGATGTGTACCTAGAGTTTAAAGCAGAAAAACAGGAACTTTTAGAATTTTCATTTTTTTGACCAAAACGACAGGACCGGAGCTGATAAAAATGTTGATATTGATGTTTTTTTTTCTGACTGTGATTTCAAAACCATGCACCAGAATCAACTTCTTTCAACTCAGTAATGCATTTTGGATGTGTACCTAGAGTTTAAAGCAGAAAAACAGGAACTTTTAGAATTTTCATTTTTTGACCAAAACGACAGGTCCGGAATTGATAAAAATGTTGATATTGATGTAATTTTTTTTCTGACTGCGGTTTCAAAACCATGCACCAGAATAAACTTCTTTCAACTCAGTAATGCATTTTGGATGTGCACCTAGAGTTTAAAGCAGAAAAACAGGAACTTTTAGAATTTTCATTTTTTGACCAAAACGACAGGAACAGAGCTGATAAAAATGTTGATATGGATGTAATTTTTTTTCTGACTGCGGTTTCAAAACCATGCACCAGAATCAATTTCTTTCAACTCAGTAATGCATTTTGGATGTGTACCTAGAGTTTAAAGCAGAAAAACAGGATCTTTTAGAATTTTAATTTTTTGACCAAAACGACAGGACCGGAGCTGATAAAAATGTTGATATGGATGTTATTTTTTTTCTGACTGCGATTTCAAAACCATGCATCAGAATTCACTTCTTTCAACTCAGTAATGCATTTTGGATGTGTACCTAGAGTTTAAAGCAGAAAAACAGGATCTTTTAGAATTTTCATTTTTTGACCAAAACGACAGGACCGGAGCTGATAAAAATGTTGATATGGATGTTATTTTTTTTCTGACTGCGATTTCAAAACCATGCACCAGAATTCACTTCTTTCAAATCAGTAATGCATTTTTAATGTGTACCTAGAGTTTAAAGCAGAAAAACAGGAATTTTTAAAATTTTCATTTTTTGACCAAAACGACAGGACCGGAGCTGATAAAAATGTTGATATGGATGTTATTTTTTTTCTGACTGCGATTTAAAAACCATGCACCAGAATTCACTTCTTTCAACTCAGTAATGCATTTTGGATGTGTACCTAGAGTTTAAAGCAGAAAAACAGGAACTTTTGGAATTTTCATTTTTTGACCAAAACGACAGGACCGGAGCTGATAAAAATGTTGATATGGATGTTATTTTTTTTCTGACTGCGATTTCAAAACCATGCACCAGAATCAACTTCTTTCAACTCAGTAATGCATTTTGGATGTGTACCTAGAGTTTAAAGCAGAAAAACAGGAACTTTTAGAATTTTCATTTTTTGACCAAAACAACAGGACCGGAGCTGATAAAAATGTTGATATGGATGTAATTTTTTTCTGACTGCGGTTTCAAAACCATGCACCAGAATCAACTTCTTTCAACTCAGTAATGCATTTTGGATGTGTACCTAGAGTTTAAAGCAAAAAAACAGGAACTTTTAGAATTTTCATTTTTTGACCAAAACGACAGGACCGGAGCTGATAAAAATGTTGATATGGATGTAATTTTTTTTCTGACTGCGGTTTCAAAACCATGCACCAGAATTCACTTCTTTCAACTCAGTAATGCATTTTGGATGTGTACCTAGAGTTTAAAGCAGAAAAACAGGATCTTTTAGAATTTTCATTTTTTGACCAAAACGACAGGACCGGAGCTGATAAAAATGTTGATATGGATGTTATTTTTTTCTGACTGCGATTTCAAAACCATGCACCAGAATTCACTTCTTTCAACTCAGTAATGCATTTTGGATGTGTACCTAGAGTTTAAAGCAGAAAAACAGGAACTTTTAGAATTTTCATTTTTTGACCAAAACTAAAGGACCTGAGCTGATAAAAATGTTGATATGGATGTTATTTTTTTTCTGACTGCGATTTCAAAACCATGCACCAGAATTTACTTCTTTCAACTCAGTAATGCATTTTGGATGTGTACCTAGAGTTTAAAGCAGAAAAACAGGAACTTTTAGAATTTTCATTTTTTGACCAAAACGACAGGTCCGGAGCTGATAAAAATGTTGATATTGATGTATTTTTTTTCTGACTGCGGTTTCAAAACCATGCACCAGAATCAACTTCTTTCAACTCAGTAATGCATTTTGGATGTGTACCTAGAGTTTGAAGCAGAAAAACAGGAACTTTTAGAATTTTCATTTTTTGACCAAAACGACAGGACCGGAGCTGATAAAAATGTTGATATGGATGTTATTTTTTTCTGACTGCGATTTCAAAACCATGCATTAGAATTCACTTCTTTCAACTCAGTAATGCATTTTGGATGTGTACCTAGAGTTTAAAGCAGAAAAACAGGAACTTTTAGAATTTTCATTTTTTGACCAAAACGACAGGTCCGGAATTGATAAAAATGTTGATATTGATGTAATTTTTTTTCTGACTGCGGTTTCAAAACCATGCACCAGAATCAACTTCTTTCAACTCAGTAATGCATTTTGGATGTGCACCTAGAGTTTAAAGCAGAAAAACAGGAACTTTTAGAATTTTCATTTTTTGACCAAAACGACAGGACCGGAGCTGATAAAAATGTTGATATGGATGTAATTTTTTTTCTGACTGCGGTTTCAAAACCATGCACCAGAATCAATTTCTTTCAACTCAGTAATGCATTTTGGATGTGTACCTAGAGTTTAAAGCAGAAAAACAGGAACTTTTAGAATTTTCATTTTTTGACCAAAACGACAGGACCGGAGCTGATAAAAATGTTGATATGGATGTTATTTTTTTTCTGACTGCGATTTCAAAACCATGCACCAGAATTCACTTCTTTCAACTCAGTAATGCATTTTGGATGTGTACCTAGAGTTTAAAGCAAAAAAACAGGAACTTTTAGAATTTTCATTTTTTGACCAAAACGACAGGACCGGAGCTGATAAAAATGTTGATATGGATGTAATTTTTTTCTGACTGCGGTTTCAAAACCATGCACCAGAATCAACTTCTTTCAACTCAGTAATGCATTTTGGATGTGTACCTAGAGTTTAAAGCAGAAAAACAGGATCTTTTAGAATTTTCATTTTTTGACCAAAACGACAGGACCGGAGCTGATAAAAATGTTGATATGGATGTTATTTTTTTTCTGACTGCGATTTCAAAACCATGCACCAGAATTCACTTCTTTCAACTCAGTAATGCATTTTGGATGTGTACCTAGAGTTTAAAGCAGAAAAACAGGAACTTTTAGAATTTTCATTTTTTTGACCAAAACGACAGGACCAGAGCTGATAAAAATGTTGATATGGATGTTATTTTTTTTCTGACTGCGATTTCAAAACCATGCACCAGAATTCACTTCTTTCAACTCAGTAATGCATTTTGGATGTGTACCTAGAGTTTAAAGCAAAAAAACAGGAACTTTTAGAATTTTCATTTTTTGACCAAAATGACAGGACCGGAGCTGATAAAAATGTTGATATGGATGTAATTTTTTTTCTGACTGCGGTTTCAAAACCATGCACCAGAATTCACTTCTTTCAACTCAGTAATGCATTTTGGATGTGTACCTAAAGTTTAAAGCAGAAAAACAGGATCTATTAGAATTTTCATTTTTTGACCAAAACGACAGGAACGGAGCTGATAAAAATGTTGATATGGATGTAATTTTTTTTCTGACTGCGGTTTCAAAACCATGCACCAGAATCAATTTCTTTCAACTCAGTAATGCATTTTGGATGTGTACCTAGAGTTTAAAGCAGAAAAACAGGATCTTTTAGAATTTTCATTTTTTGACCAAAACGACAGGACCGGAGCTGATAAAAATGTTGATATGGATGTAATTTTTTTTCTGACTGCGGTTTCAAAACCATGCACCAGAATCAACTTCTTTCAACTCAGTAATGCATTTTGGATGTGTACCTAGAGTTTAAAGCAAAAAAACAGGAACTTTTAGAATTTTCATTTTTTGACCAAAACGACAGGACCGGAGCTGATAAAAATGTTGATATGGATGTAATTTTTTTTCTGACTGCGGTTTCAAAACCATGCACCAGAATCAATTTCTTTCAACTCCGTAATGCATTTTGGATGTGTACCTAGAGTTTAAAGCAGAAAAACAGGAACTTTTAGAATTTTCATTTGTTGACCAAAACGACAGGACCGGAGCTGATAAAAATGTTGATATGGATGTTATTTTTTTCTGACTGCGATTTCAAAACCATGCATCAGAATTCACTTCTTTCAACTCAGTAATGCATTTTGGATGTGTACCTAGAGTTTAAAGCAGAAAAACAGGATCTTTTAGAATTTTCATTTTTTGACCAAAACGACAGGACCGGAGCTGATAAAAATGTTGATATGGATGTTATTTTTTTTCTGACTGCGATTTCAAAACCATGCACCAGAATTCACTTCTTTCAACTCAGTAATGCATTTTTGATGTGTACCTAGAGTTTAAAGCAGAAAAACAGGAACTTTTAGAATTTTCATTTTTTTGACCAAAACGACAGGACCGGAGATGATAAAAATGTTGATATTGATGTTTTTTTTTCTGACTGTGATTTCAAAACCATGCACCAGAATCAACTTCTTTCAACTCAGTAATGCATTTTGGATGTGTACCTAGAGTTTAAAGCAGAAAAACAGGAACTTTTAGAATTTTCATTTTTTGACCAAAACGACAGGTCCGGAATTGATAAAAATGTTGATATTGATGTAATTTTTTTTCTGACTGCGGTTTCAAAACCATGCACCAGAATAAACTTCTTTCAACTCAGTAATGCATTTTGGATGTGCACCTAGAGTTTAAAGCAGAAAAACAGGAACTTTTAGAATTTTCATTTTTTGACCAAAACGACAGGAACAGAGCTGATAAAAATGTTGATATGGATGTAATTTTTTTTCTGACTGCGGTTTCAAAACCATGCACCAGAATCAATTTCTTTCAACTCAGTAATGCATTTTGGATGTGTACCTAGAGTTTAAAGCAGAAAAACAGGATCTTTTAGAATTTTAATTTTTTGACCAAAACGACAGGACCGGAGCTGATAAAAATGTTGATATGGATGTTATTTTTTTTCTGACTGCGATTTCAAAACCATGCATCAGAATTCACTTCTTTCAACTCAGTAATGCATTTTGGATGTGTACCTAGAGTTTAAAGCAGAAAAACAGGATCTTTTAGAATTTTCATTTTTTGACCAAAACGACAGGACCGGAGCTGATAAAAATGTTGATATGGATGTTATTTTTTTTCTGACTGCGATTTCAAAACCATGCACCAGAATTCACTTCTTTCAACTCAGTAATGCATTTTTAATGTGTACCTAGAGTTTAAAGCAGAAAAACAGGAATTTTTAAAATTTTCATTTTTTGACCAAAACGACAGGACCGGAGCTGATAAAAATGTTGATATGGATGTTATTTTTTTTCTGACTGCGATTTAAAAACCATGCACCAGAATTCACTTCTTTCAACTCAGTAATGCATTTTGGATGTGTACCTAGAGTTTAAAGCAGAAAAACAGGAACTTTTGGAATTTTCATTTTTTGACCAAAACGACAGGACCGGAGCTGATAAAAATGTTGATATGGATGTTATTTTTTTTCTGACTGCGATTTCAAAACCATGCACCAGAATCAACTTCTTTCAACTCAGTAATGCATTTTGGATGTGTACCTAGAGTTTAAAGCAGAAAAACAGGAACTTTTAGAATTTTCATTTTTTGACCAAAACAACAGGACCGGAGCTGATAAAAATGTTGATATGGATGTAATTTTTTTCTGACTGCGGTTTCAAAACCATGCACCAGAATCAACTTCTTTCAACTCAGTAATGCATTTTGGATGTGTACCTAGAGTTTAAAGCAAAAAAACAGGAACTTTTAGAATTTTCATTTTTTGACCAAAACGACAGGACCGGAGCTGATAAAAATGTTGATATGGATGTAATTTTTTTTCTGACTGCGGTTTCAAAACCATGCACCAGAATTCACTTCTTTCAACTCAGTAATGCATTTTGGATGTGTACCTAGAGTTTAAAGCAGAAAAACAGGATCTTTTAGAATTTTCATTTTTTGACCAAAACGACAGGACCGGAGCTGATAAAAATGTTGATATGGATGTTATTTTTTTCTGACTGCGATTTCAAAACCATGCACCAGAATTCACTTCTTTCAACTCAGTAATGCATTTTGGATGTGTACCTAGAGTTTAAAGCAGAAAAACAGGAACTTTTAGAATTTTCATTTTTTGACCAAAACTAAAGGACCTGAGCTGATAAAAATGTTGATATGGATGTTATTTTTTTTCTGACTGCGATTTCAAAACCATGCACCAGAATTTACTTCTTTCAACTCAGTAATGCATTTTGGATGTGTACCTAGAGTTTAAAGCAGAAAAACAGGAACTTTTAGAATTTTCATTTTTTGACCAAAACGACAGGTCCGGAGCTGATAAAAATGTTGATATTGATGTATTTTTTTTCTGACTGCGGTTTCAAAACCATGCACCAGAATCAACTTCTTTCAACTCAGTAATGCATTTTGGATGTGTACCTAGAGTTTGAAGCAGAAAAACAGGAACTTTTAGAATTTTCATTTTTTGACCAAAACGACAGGACCGGAGCTGATAAAAATGTTGATATGGATGTTATTTTTTTCTGACTGCGATTTCAAAACCATGCATCAGAATTCACTTCTTTCAACTCAGTAATGCATTTTGGATGTGTACCTAGAGTTTAAAGCAGAAAAACAGGAACTTTTAGAATTTTCATTTTTTGACCAAAACGACAGGTCCGGAATTGATAAAAATGTTGATATTGATGTAATTTTTTTTCTGACTGCGGTTTCAAAACCATGCACCAGAATCAACTTCTTTCAACTCAGTAATGCATTTTGGATGTGTACCTAGAGTTTAAAGCAAAAAAACAGGAACTTTTAGAATTTTCATTTTTTGACCAAAACGACAGGACCGGAGCTGATAAAAATGTTGATATGGATGTAATTTTTTTTCTGACTGCGGTTTCAAAACCATGCACCAGAATTCACTTCTTTCAACTCAGTAATGCATTTTGGATGTGTACCTAGAGTTTAAAGCAGAAAAACAGGATCTTTTAGAATTTTCATTTTTTGACCAAAACGACAGGACCGGAGCTGATAAAAATGTTGATATGGATGTTATTTTTTTCTGACTGCGATTTCAAAACCATGCACCAGAATTCACTTCTTTCAACTCAGTAATGCATTTTGGATGTGTACCTAGAGTTTAAAGCAGAAAAACAGGAACTTTTAGAATTTTCATTTTTTGACCAAAACTAAAGGACCTGAGCTGATAAAAATGTTGATATGGATGTTATTTTTTTTCTGACTGCGATTTCAAAACCATGCACCAGAATTTACTTCTTTCAACTCAGTAATGCATTTTGGATGTGTACCTAGAGTTTAAAGCAGAAAAACAGGAACTTTTAGAATTTTCATTTTTTGACCAAAACGACAGGTCCGGAGCTGATAAAAATGTTGATATTGATGTATTTTTTTTCTGACTGCGGTTTTAAAACCATGCACCAGAATCAACTTCTTTCAACTCAGTAATGCATTTTGGATGTGTACCTAGAGTTTGAAGCAGAAAAACAGGAACTTTTAGAATTTTCATTTTTTGACCAAAACGACAGGACCGGAGATGATAAAAATGTTGATATGGATGTTATTTTTTTCTGACTGCGATTTCAAAACCATGCATCAGAATTCACTTCTTTCAACTCAGTAATGCATTTTGGATGTGTACCTAGAGTTTAAAGCAGAAAAACAGGAACTTTTAGAATTTTCATTTTTTGACCAAAACGACAGGTCCGGAATTGATAAAAATGTTGATATTGATGTAATTTTTTTTCTGACTGCGGTTTCAAAACCATGCACCAGAATCAACTTCTTTCAACTCAGGAATGCATTTTGGATGTGCACCTAGAGTTTAAAGCAAAAAAACAGGAACTTTTAGAATTTTCATTTTTTGACCAAAACGACAGGACCGGAGCTGATAAAAATGTTGATATGGATGTAATTTTTTTTCTGACTGCGGTTTCAAAACCATGCACCAGAATCAATTTCTTTCAACTCCGTAATGCATTTTGGATGTGTACCTAGAGTTTAAAGCAGAAAAACAGGAACTTTTAGAATTTTCATTTGTTGACCAAAACGACAGGACCGGAGCTGATAAAAATGTTGATATGGATGTTATTTTTTTCTGACTGCGATTTCAAAACCATGAATCAGAATTCACTTCTTTCAACTCAGTAATGCATTTTGGATGTGTACCTAGAGTTTAAAGCAGAAAAACAGGATCTTTTAGAATTTTCATTTTTTGACCAAAACGACAGGACCGGAGCTGATAAAAATGTTGATATGGATGTTATTTTTTTTCTGACTGCGATTTCAAAACCATGCACCAGAATTCACTTCTTTCAACTCAGTAATGCATTTTTGATGTGTACCTAGAGTTTAAAGCAGAAAAACAGGAACTTTTAGAATTTTCATTTTTTTGACCAAAACGACAGGACCGGAGCTGATAAAAATGTTGATATTGATGTTTTTTTTTCTGACTGTGATTTCAAAACCATGCACCAGAATCAACTTCTTTCAACTCAGTAATGCATTTTGGATGTGTACCTAGAGTTTAAAGCAGAAAAACAGGAACTTTTAGAATTTTCATTTTTTGACCAAAACGACAGGTCCGGAATTGATAAAAATGTTGATATTGATGTAATTTTTTTTCTGACTGCGGTTTCAAAACCATGCACCAGAATAAACTTCTTTCAACTCAGTAATGCATTTTGGATGTGCACCTAGAGTTTAAAGCAGAAAAACAGGAACTTTTAGAATTTTCATTTTTTGACCAAAACGACAGGAACAGAGCTGATAAAAATGTTGATATGGATGTAATTTTTTTTCTGACTGCGGTTTCAAAACCATGCACCAGAATCAATTTCTTTCAACTCAGTAATGCATTTTGGATGTGTACCTAGAGTTTAAAGCAGAAAAACAGGATCTTTTAGAATTTTAATTTTTTGACCAAAACGACAGGACCGGAGCTGATAAAAATGTTGATATGGATGTTATTTTTTTTCTGACTGCGATTTCAAAACCATGCATCAGAATTCACTTCTTTCAACTCAGTAATGCATTTTGGATGTGTACCTAGAGTTTAAAGCAGAAAAACAGGATCTTTTAGAATTTTCATTTTTTGACCAAAACGACAGGACCGGAGCTGATAAAAATGTTGATATGGATGTTATTTTTTTTCTGACTGCGATTTCAAAACCATGCACCAGAATTCACTTCTTTCAACTCAGTAATGCATTTTTAATGTGTACCTAGAGTTTAAAGCAGAAAAACAGGAATTTTTAAAATTTTCATTTTTTGACCAAAACGACAGGACCGGAGCTGATAAAAATGTTGATATGGATGTTATTTTTTTTCTGACTGCGATTTAAAAACCATGCACCAGAATTCACTTCTTTCAACTCAGTAATGCATTTTGGATGTGTACCTAGAGTTTAAAGCAGAAAAACAGGAACTTTTGGAATTTTCATTTTTTGACCAAAACGACAGGACCGGAGCTGATAAAAATGTTGATATGGATGTTATTTTTTTTTTGACTGCGATTTCAAAACCATGCACCAGAATCAACTTCTTTCAACTCAGTAATGCATTTTGGATGTGTACCTAGAGTTTAAAGCAGAAAAACAGGAACTTTTAGAATTTTCATTTTTTGACCAAAACAACAGGACCGGAGCTGATAAAAATGTTGATATGGATGTAATTTTTTTCTGACTGCGGTTTCAAAACCATGCACCAGAATCAACTTCTTTCAACTCAGTAATGCATTTTGGATGTGTACCTAGAGTTTAAAGCAAAAAAACAGGAACTTTTAGAATTTTCATTTTTTGACCAAAACGACAGGACCGGAGCTGATAAAAATGTTGATATGGATGTAATTTTTTTTCTGACTGCGGTTTCAAAACCATGCACCAGAATTCACTTCTTTCAACTCAGTAATGCATTTTGGATGTGTACCTAGAGTTTAAAGCAGAAAAACAGGATCTTTTAGAATTTTCATTTTTTGACCAAAACGACAGGACCGGAGCTGATAAAAATGTTGATATGGATGTTATTTTTTTCTGACTGCGATTTCAAAACCATGCACCAGAATTCACTTCTTTCAACTCAGTAATGCATTTTGGATGTGTACCTAGAGTTTAAAGCAGAAAAACAGGAACTTTTAGAATTTTCATTTTTTGACCAAAACTAAAGGACCTGAGCTGATAAAAATGTTGATATGGATGTTATTTTTTTTCTGACTGCGATTTCAAAACCATGCACCAGAATTTACTTCTTTCAACTCAGTAATGCATTTTGGATGTGTACCTAGAGTTTAAAGCAGAAAAACAGGAACTTTTAGAATTTTCATTTTTTGACCAAAACGACAGGTCCGGAGCTGATAAAAATGTTGATATTGATGTATTTTTTTTCTGACTGCGGTTTCAAAACCATGCACCAGAATCAACTTCTTTCAACTCAGTAATGCATTTTGGATGTGTACCTAGAGTTTGAAGCAGAAAAACAGGAACTTTTAGAATTTTCATTTTTTGACCAAAACGACAGGACCGGAGCTGATAAAAATGTTGATATGGATGTTATTTTTTTCTGACTGCGATTTCAAAACCATGCATTAGAATTCACTTCTTTCAACTCAGTAATGCATTTTGGATGTGTACCTAGAGTTTAAAGCAGAAAAACAGGAACTTTTAGAATTTTCATTTTTTGACCAAAACGACAGGTCCGGAATTGATAAAAATGTTGATATTGATGTAATTTTTTTTCTGACTGCGGTTTCAAAACCATGCACCAGAATCAACTTCTTTCAACTCAGTAATGCATTTTGGATGTGCACCTAGAGTTTAAAGCAGAAAAACAGGAACTTTTAGAATTTTCATTTTTTGACCAAAACGACAGGACCGGAGCTGATAAAAATGTTGATATGGATGTAATTTTTTTTCTGACTGCGGTTTCAAAACCATGCACCAGAATCAATTTCTTTCAACTCAGTAATGCATTTTGGATGTGTACCTAGAGTTTAAAGCAGAAAAACAGGAACTTTTAGAATTTTCATTTTTTGACCAAAACGACAGGACCGGAGCTGATAAAAATGTTGATATGGATGTTATTTTTTTTCTGACTGCGATTTCAAAACCATGCACCAGAATTCACTTCTTTCAACTCAGTAATGCATTTTGGATGTGTACCTAGAGTTTAAAGCAAAAAAACAGGAACTTTTAGAATTTTCATTTTTTGACCAAAACGACAGGACCGGAGCTGATAAAAATGTTGATATGGATGTAATTTTTTTTCTGACTGCGGTTTCAAAACCATGCACCAGAATTCACTTCTTTCAACTCAGTAATGCATTTTGGATGTGTACCTAAAGTTTAAAGCAGAAAAACAGGATCTATTAGAATTTTCATTTTTTGACCAAAACGACAGGAACGGAGCTGATAAAAATGTTGATATGGATGTAATTTTTTTTCTGACTGCGGTTTCAAAACCATGCACCAGAATCAATTTCTTTCAACTCAGTAATGCATTTTGGATGTGTACCTAGAGTTTAAAGCAGAAAAACAGGATCTTTTAGAATTTTCATTTTTTGACCAAAACGACAGGACCGGAGCTGATAAAAATGTTGATATGGATGTAATTTTTTTTCTGACTGCGGTTTCAAAACCATGCACCAGAATCAACTTCTTTCAACTCAGTAATGCATTTTGGATGTGTACCTAGAGTTTAAAGCAAAAAAACAGGAACTTTTAGAATTTTCATTTTTTGACCAAAACGACAGGACCGGAGCTGATAAAAATGTTGATATGGATGTTATTTTTTTTCTGACTGCGATTTCAAAACCATGCATCAGAATTCACTTCTTTCAACTCAGTAATGCATTTTGGATGTGTACCTAGAGTTTAAAGCAGAAAAACAGGATCTTTTAGAATTTTCATTTTTTGACCAAAACGACAGGACCGGAGCTGATAAAAATGTTGATATGGATGTTATTTTTTTTCTGACTGCGATTTCAAAACCATGCACCAGAATTCACTTCTTTCAACTCAGTAATGCATTTTTGATGTGTACCTAGAGTTTAAAGCAGAAAAACAGAAACTTTTAGAATTTTCATTTTTTTGACCAAAACGACAGGACCGGAGCTAATAAAAATGTTGATATTGATGTTATTTTTTTCTGACTGTGATTTCAAAACCATGCACCAGAATCAACTTCTTTCAACTCAGTAATGCATTTTGGATGTGTACCTAGAGTTTAAAGCAGAAAAACAGGAACTTTTAGAATTTTCATTTTTTGACCAAAACGACAGGTCCGGAATTGATAAAAATGTTGATATTGATGTAATTTTTTTTCTGACTGCGGTTTCAAAACCATGCACCAGAATAAACTTCTTTCAACTCAGTAATGCATTTTGGATGTGCACCTAGAGTTTAAAGCAGAAAAACAGGAACTTTTAGAATTTTCATTTTTTGACCAAAACGACAGGAACAGAGCTGATAAAAATGTTGATATGGATGTAATTTTTTTTCTGACTGCGGTTTCAAAACCATGCACCAGAATCAATTTCTTTCAACTCAGTAATGCATTTTGGATGTGTACCTAGAGTTTAAAGCAGAAAAACAAGATCTTTTAGAATTTTCATTTTTTGACCAAAACGACAGGACCGGAGCTGATAAAAATGTTGATATGGATGTTATTTTTTTTCTGACTGCGATTTCAAAACCATGCATCAGAATTCACTTCTTTCAACTCAGTAATGCATTTTGGATGTGTACCTAGAGTTTAAAGCAGAAAAACAGGATCTTTTAGAATTTTCATTTTTTGACCAAAACGACAGGACCGGAGCTGATAAAAATGTTGATATGGATGTTATTTTTTTTCTGACTGCGATTTCAAAACCATGCACCAGAATTCACTTCTTTCAACTCAGTAATGCATTTTTAATGTGTACCTAGAGTTTAAAGCAGAAAAACAGGAATTTTTAAAATTTTCATTTTTTGACCAAAATGACAGGACCGGAGCTGATAAAAATGTTGATATGGATGTTATTTTTTTTCTGACTGCGATTTCAAAACCATGCACCAGAATTCACTTCTTTCAACTCAGTAATGCATTTTGGATGTGTACCTAGAGTTTAAAGCAGAAAAACAGGAACTTTTGGAATTTTCATTTTTTGACCAAAACGACAGGACCGGAGCTGATAAAAATGTTGATATGGATGTTATTTTTTTTCTGACTGCGATTTCAAAACCATGCACCAGAATCAACTTCTTTCAACTCAGTAATGCATTTTGGATGTGTACCTAGAGTTTAAAGCAGAAAAACAGGAACTTTTAGAATTTTCATTTTTTGACCAAAACAACAGGACCGGAGCTGATAAAAATGTTGATATGGATGTAATTTTTTTCTGACTGCGGTTTCAAAACCATGCACCAGAATCAACTTCTTTCAACTCAGTAATGCATTTTGGATGTGTACCTAGAGTTTAAAGCAAAAAAACAGGAACTTTTAGAATTTTCATTTTTTGACCAAAACGACAGGACCGGAGCTGATAAAAATGTTGATATGGATGTAATTTTTTTTCTGACTGCGGTTTCAAAACCATGCACCAGAATTCACTTCTTTCAACTCAGTAATGCATTTTGGATGTGTACCTAGAGTTTAAAGCAGAAAAACAGGATCTTTTAGAATTTTCATTTTTTGACCAAAACGACAGGACCGGAGCTGATAAAAATGTTGATATGGATGTTATTTTTTTCTGACTGCGATTTCAAAACCATGCACCAGAATTCACTTCTTTCAACTCAGTAATGCATTTTGGATGTGTACCTAGAGTTTAAAGCAGAAAAACAGGAACTTTTAGAATTTTCATTTTTTGACCAAAACTAAAGGACCTGAGCTGATAAAAATGTTGATATGGATGTTATTTTTTTTCTGACTGCGATTTCAAAACCATGCACCAGAATTTACTTCTTTCAACTCAGTAATGCATTTTGGATGTGTACCTAGAGTTTAAAGCAGAAAAACAGGAACTTTTAGAATTTTCATTTTTTGACCAAAACGACAGGTCCGGAGCTGATAAAAATGTTGATATTGATGTATTTTTTTTTCTGACTGCGGTTTCAAAACCATGCACCAGAATCAACTTCTTTCAACTCAGTAATGCATTTTGGATGTGTACCTAGAGTTTGAAGCAGAAAAACAGGAACTTTTAGAATTTTCATTTTTTGACCAAAACGACAGGACCGGAGCTGATAAAAATGTTGATATGGATGTTATTTTTTTCTGACTGCGATTTCAAAACCATGCATCAGAATTCACTTCTTTCAACTCAGTAATGCATTTTGGATGTGTACCTAGAGTTTAAAGCAGAAAAACAGGAACTTTTAGAATTTTCATTTTTTGACCAAAACGACAGGTCCGGAATTGATAAAAATGTTGATATGGATGTAATTTTTTTCTGACTGCGGTTTCAAAACCATGCACCAGAATCAACTTCTTTCAACTCAGTAATGCATTTTGGATGTGTACCTAGAGTTTAAAGCAAAAAAACAGGATCTTTTAGAATTTTCATTTTTTGACCAAAACGACAGGACCGGAGCTGATAAAAATGTTGATATGGATGTTATTTTTTTTCTGACTGCAATTTCAAAACCATGCACCAGAATTCACTTCTTTCAACTCAGTAATGCATTTTTAATGTGTACCTAGAGTTTAAAGCAGAAAAACAGGAATTTTTAAAATTTTCATTTTTTGACCAAAACGACAGGACCGGAGCTGATAAAAATGTTGCTATGGATGTTATTTTTTTTCTGACTGCGATTTCAAAACCATGCACCAGAATTCACTTCTTTCAACTCAGTAATGCATTTTGGATGTGTACCTAGAGTTTAAAGCAGAAAAACAGGAACTTTTAGAATTTTCATTTTTTGACCAAAACGACAGGTCCGGAGTTGATAAAAATGTTGATATTGATGTAATTTTTTTCTGACTGCGGTTTCAAAACCATGCACCAGAATCAACTTCTTTCAACTCAGTAATGCATTTTGGATGTGTACCTAGAGTTTAAAGCAGAAAAACAGGAACTTTTAGAATTTTCATTTTTTGACCAAAACAACAGGACCGGAGCTGATAAAAATGTTGATATGGATGTAATTTTTTTCTGACTGCGGTTTCAAAACCATGCACCAGAATCAACTTCTTTCAACTCAGTAATGCATTTTGGATGTGTACCTAGAGTTTAAAGCAGAAAAACAGGAACTTTTAGAATTTTCATTTTTTGACCAAAACAACAGGACCGGAGCTGATAAAAATGTTGATATTGATGTATTTTTTTTTCTGACTGCGGTTTCAAAACCATGCACCAGAATCAACTTCTTTCAACTCAGTAATGCATTTTGGATGTGTACCTAGAGTTTGAAGCAGAAAAACAGGAACTTTTAGAATTTTCATTTTTTGACCAAAACGACAGGACCGGAGCTGATAAAAATGTTGATATGGATGTTATTTTTTTCTGACTGCGATTTCAAAACCATGCATCAGAATTTACTTCTTTCAACTCAGTAATGCATTTTGGATGTGTACCTAGAGTTTAAAGCAGAAAAACAGGAACTTTTAGAATTTTAATTTTTTGACCAAAACGACAGGTCCGGAATTGATAAAAATGTTGATATTGATGTAATTTTTTTTCTGACTGCGGTTTCAAAACCATGCACCAGAATCAACTTCTTTCAACTCAGTAATGCATTTTGGATGTGCACCTAGAGTTTAAAGCAGAAGAACAGGAACTTTTAGAATTTTCATTTTTTGACCAAAACGACAGGACCGGAGCTGATAAAAATGTTGATATGGATGTAATTTTTTTTCTGACTGCGGTTTCAAAACCATGCACCAGAATCAATTTCTTTCAACTCAGTAATGCATTTTGGATGTGTACCTAGAGTTTAAAGCAGAAAAACAGGAACTTTTAGAATTTTCATTTTTTGACCAAAACGACAGGACCGGAGCTGATAAAAATGTTGATATGGATGTTATTTTTTTTCTGACTGCGATTTCAAAACCATGCACCAGAATTCACTTCTTTCAACTCAGTAATGCATTTTGGATGTGTACCTAGAGTTTAAAGCAGAAAAACAGGAACTTTTAGAATTTTCATTTTTTGACCAAAACGACAGGTCCGGAATTGATAAAAATGTTGATATTGATGTAATTTTTTTTCTGACTGCGGTTTCAAAACCATGCACCAGAATCAACTTCTTTCAACTCAGTAATGCATTTTGGATGTGCACCTAGAGTTTAAAGCAGAAAAACAGGAACTTTTAGAATTTTCATTTTTTGACCAAAACGACAGGACCGGAGCTGATAAAAATGTTGATATGGATGTAATTTTTTTTCTGACTGCGGTTTCAAAACCATGCACCAGAATCAATTTCTTTCAACTCAGTAATGCATTTTGGATGTGTACCTAGAGTTTAAAGCAGAAAAACAGGAACTTTTAGAATTTTCATTTTTTGACCAAAACGACAGGACCGGAGCTGATAAAAATGTTGATATGGATGTTATTTTTTTTCTGACTGCGATTTCAAAACCATGCACCAGAATTCACTTCTTTCAACTCAGTAATGCATTTTGGATGTGTACCTAGAGTTTAAAGCAGAAAAACAGGAACTTTTAGAATTTTCATTTTTTGACCAAAACGACAGGACCGGAGCTGATAAAAATGTTGATATGGATGTTATTTTTTTTCTGACTGCGATTTCAAAACCATGCACCAGAATTCACTTCTTTCAACTCAGTAATGCATTTTGGATGTGTACCTAGAGTTTAAAGCAGAAAAACAGGAACTTTTAGAATTTTCATTTTTTTGACCAAAACGACAGGACCGGAGCTGATAAAAATGTTGATATGGATGTTATTTTTTTTCTGACTGCGATTTCAAAACCATGCACCAGAATTCACTTCTTTCAACTCAGTAATGCATTTTGGATGTGTACCTAGAGTTTAAAGCAAAAAAAACAGGAACTTTTAGAATTTTCATTTTTTGACCAAAACGACAGGACCGGAGCTGATAAAAATGTTGATATGGATGTAATTTTTTTTCTGACTGCGGTTTCAAAACCATGCACCAGAATTCACTTCTTTCAACTCAGTAATGCATTTTGGATGTGTACCTAGAGTTTAAAGCAGAAAAACAGGATCTTTTAGAATTTTCATTTTTTGACCAAAACGACAGGAACGGAGCTGATAAAAATGTTGATATGGATGTAATTTTTTTTCTGACTGCGGTTTCAAAACCATGCACCAGAATCAATTTCTTTCAACTCAGTAATGCATTTTGGATGTGTACCTAGAGTTTAAAGCAGAAAAACAGGATCTTTTAGAATTTTCATTTTTTGACCAAAACGACAGGACCGGAGCTGATAAAAATGTTGATATGGATGTTAGTTTTTTTCTGACTGCGATTTCAAAACAATGCATCAGAATTCACTTATTTCAACTCAGTAATGCATTTTGGATGTGTACCTAGAGTTTAAAGCAGAAAAACAGGATCTTTTAGAATTTTCATTTTTTGACCAAAACGACAGGACCGGAGCTGATAAAAATGTTGATATGGATGTTATTTTTTTTCTGACTGCGATTTCAAAACCATGCACCAGAATTCACTTCTTTCAACTCAGTAATGCATTTTTAATGTGTACCTAGAGTTTAAAGCAGAAAAACAGGAATTTTTAAAATTTTCATTTTTTGACCAAAACGACAGGACCGGAGCTGATAAAAATGTTGATATGGATGTTATTTTTTTTCTGACTGCGATTTCAAAACCATGCACCAGAATTCACTTCTTTCAACTCAGTAATGCATTTTGGATGTGTACCTAGAGTTTAAAGCAGAAAAACAGGAACTTTTGGAATTTTCATTTTTTGACCAAAACGACAGGACCAGAGCTGATAAAAATGTTGATATGGATGTTATTTTTTTTCTGACTGCGATTTCAAAACCATGCACCAGAATCAACTTCTTTCAACTCAGTAATGCATTTTGGATGTGTACCTAGAGTTTAAAGCAGAAAAACAGGAACTTTTAGAATTTTTATTTTTTGACCAAAACGACAGGTCCGGAATTGATAAAAATGTTGATATTGATGTTATTTTTTTTCTGACTGCGATTTCAAAACCATGCACCAGAATCAACTTCTTTCAACTCAGTAATGCATTTTGGATGTGTACCTAGAGTTTAAAGCAGAAAAACAGGATCTTTTAGAATTTTCATTTTTTGACCAAAACGACAGGACCGGAGCTGATAAAAATGTTGATATGGATGTTATTTTTTTTCTGACTGCGATTTCAAAACCATGCACCAGAATTCACTTCTTTCAACTCAGTAATGCATTTTTAATGTGTACCTAGAGTTTAAAGCAGAAAAACAGGAATTTTTAAAATTTTCATTTTTTGACCAAAACGACAGGACCGGAGCTGATAAAAATGTTGATATGGATGTTATTTTTTTTCTGACTGCGATTTCAAAACCATGCACCAGAATTCACTTCTTTCAACTCAGTAATGCATTTTGGATGTGTACCTAGAGTTTAAAGCAGAAAAACAGGAACTTTTGGAATTTTCATTTTTTGACCAAAACGACAGGACCAGAGCTGATAAAAATGTTGATATGGATGTTATTTTTTTTCTGACTGCGATTTCAAAACCATGCACCAGAATCAACTTCTTTCAACTCAGTAATGCATTTTGGATGTGTACCTAGAGTTTAAAGCAGAAAAACAGGAACTTTTAGAATTTTTATTTTTTGACCAAAACGACAGGTCCGGAATTGATAAAAATGTTGATATTGATGTTATTTTTTTTCTGACTGCGATTTCAAAACCATGCACCAGAATCAACTTCTTTCAACTCAGTAATGCATTTTGGATGTGTACCTAGAGTTTAAAGCAGAAAAACAGGAACTTTTAGAATTTTCATTTTTTGACCAAAACGACAGGTCCGGAATTGATAAAAATGTTGATATTGATGTAATTTTTTTTCTGACTGCGGTTTCAAAACCATGCACCAGAATCAACTTCTTTCAACTCAGTAATGCATTTTGGATGTGCACCTAGAGTTTAAAGCAGAAAAACAGGAACTTTTAGAATTTTCATTTTTTGACCAAAACGACAGGTCCGGAATTGATAAAAATGTTGATATTGATGTAATTTTTTTTCTGACTGCGGTTTCAAAACCATGCACCAGAATCAACTTCTTTCAACTCAGTAATGCATTTTGGATGTGTACCTAGAGTTTAAAGCAGAAAAACAGGAACTTTTAGAATTTTCATTTTTTGACCAAAACAACAGGACCGGAGCTGATAAAAATGTTGATATGGATGTAATTTTTTTCTGACTGCGGTTTCAAAACCATGCACCAGAATCAACTTCTTTCAACTCAGTAATGCATTTTGGATGTGTACCTAGAGTTTAAAGCAGAAAAACAGGATCTTTTAGAATTTTCATTTTTTGACCAAAACGACAGGACCGGAGCTGATAAAAATGTTGATATGGATGTTATTTTTTTTCTGACTGCGATTTCAAAACCATGCACCAGAATTCACTTCTTTCAACTCAGTAATGCATTTTGGATGTGTACCTAGAGTTTAAAGCAGAAAAACAGGAACTTTTAGAATTTTCATTTTTTGACCAAAACGACAGGACCGGAGCTGATAAAAATGTTGATATGGATGTTATTTTTTTTCTGACTGCGATTTCAAAACCATGCACCAGAATTCACTTCTTTCAACTCAGTAATGCATTTTGGATGTGTACCTAGAGTTTAAAGCAGAAAAACAGGAACTTTTAGAATTTTCATTTTTTTGACCAAAACGACAGGACCGGAGCTGATAAAAATGTTGATATGGATGTTATTTTTTTTCTGACTGCGATTTCAAAACCATGCACCAGAATTCACTTCTTTCAACTCAGTAATGCATTTTGGATGTGTACCTAGAGTTTAAAGCAAAAAAACAGGAACTTTTAGAATTTTCATTTTTTGACCAAAACGACAGGACCGGAGCTGATAAAAATGTTGATATGGATGTAATTTTTTTTCTGACTGCGGTTTCAAAACCATGCACCAGAATTCACTTCTTTCAACTCAGTAATGCATTTTGGATGTGTACCTAGAGTTTAAAGCAGAAAAACAGGATCTTTTAGAATTTTCATTTTTTGACCAAAACGACAGGAACGGAGCTGATAAAAATGTTGATATGGATGTAATTTTTTTTCTGACTGCGGTTTCAAAACCATGCACCAGAATCAATTTCTTTCAACTCAGTAATGCATTTTGGATGTGTACCTAGAGTTTAAAGCAGAAAAACAGGATCTTTTAGAATTTTCATTTTTTGACCAAAACGACAGGACCGGAGCTGATAAAAATGTTGATATGGATGTTAGTTTTTTTCTGACTGCGATTTCAAAACAATGCATCAGAATTCACTTATTTCAACTCAGTAATGCATTTTGGATGTGTACCTAGAGTTTAAAGCAGAAAAACAGGATCTTTTAGAATTTTCATTTTTTGACCAAAACGACAGGACCGGAGCTGATAAAAATGTTGATATGGATGTTATTTTTTTTCTGACTGCGATTTCAAAACCATGCACCAGAATTCACTTCTTTCAACTCAGTAATGCATTTTTAATGTGTACCTAGAGTTTAAAGCAGAAAAACAGGAATTTTTAAAATTTTCATTTTTTGACCAAAACGACAGGACCGGAGCTGATAAAAATGTTGATATGGATGTTATTTTTTTTCTGACTGCGATTTCAAAACCATGCACCAGAATTCACTTCTTTCAACTCAGTAATGCATTTTGGATGTGTACCTAGAGTTTAAAGCAGAAAAACAGGAACTTTTGGAATTTTCATTTTTTGACCAAAACGACAGGACCAGAGCTGATAAAAATGTTGATATGGATGTTATTTTTTTTCTGACTGCGATTTCAAAACCATGCACCAGAATCAACTTCTTTCAACTCAGTAATGCATTTTGGATGTGTACCTAGAGTTTAAAGCAGAAAAACAGGAACTTTTAGAATTTTTATTTTTTGACCAAAACGACAGGTCCGGAATTGATAAAAATGTTGATATTGATGTTATTTTTTTTCTGACTGCGATTTCAAAACCATGCACCAGAATCAACTTCTTTCAACTCAGTAATGCATTTTGGATGTGTACCTAGAGTTTAAAGCAGAAAAACAGGAACTTTTAGAATTTTTATTTTTTGACCAAAACGACAGGTCCGGAATTGATAAAAATGTTGATATTGATGTAATTTTTTTTCTGACTGCGGTTTCAAAACCATGCACCAGAATTCACTTCTTTCAACTCAGTAATGCATTTTGGATGTGCACCTAGAGTTTAAAGCAGAAAAACAGGAACTTTTAGAATTTTCATTTTTTGACCAAAACGACAGGACCGGAGCTGATAAAAATGTTGATATTGATGTTATTTTTTTCTGACTGTGATTTCAAAACCATGCACCAGAATCAACTTCTTTCAACTCAGTAATGCATTTTGGATGTGTACCTAGAGTTTAAAGCAGAAAAACAGGAACTTTTAGAATTTTCATTTTTTGACCAAAACGACAGGTCCGGAATTGATAAAAATGTTGATATTGATGTAATTTTTTTTCTGACTGCGGTTTCAAAACCATGCACCAGAATCAACTTCTTTCAACTCAGTAATGCATTTTGGATGTGTACCTAGAGTTTAAAGCAGAAAAACAGGAACTTTTAGAATTTTTATTTTTTGACCAAAACGACAGGTCCGGAATTGATAAAAATGTTGATATTGATGTTATTTTTTTTCTGACTGCGATTTCAAAACCATGCACCAGAATCAACTTCTTTCAACTCAGTAATGCATTTTGGATGTGTACCTAGAGTTTAAAGCAGAAAAACAGGAACTTTTAGAATTTTCATTTTTTGACCAAAACGACAGGTCCGGAATTGATAAAAATGTTGATATTGATGTAATTTTTTTTCTGACTGCGGTTTCAAAACCATGCACCAGAATCAACTTCTTTCAACTCAGTAATGCATTTTGGATGTGCACCTAGAGTTTAAAGCAGAAAAACAGGAACTTTTAGAATTTTCATTTTTTGACCAAAACGACAGGTCCGGAATTGATAAAAATGTTGATATTGATGTAATTTTTTTTCTGACTGCGGTTTCAAAACCATGCACCAGAATCAACTTCTTTCAACTCAGTAATGCATTTTGGATGTGCACCTAGAGTTTAAAGCAGAAAAACAGGAACTTTTAGAATTTTCATTTTTTGACCAAAACGACAGGAACGGATCTGATAAAAATGTTGATATGGATGTAATTTTTTTTCTGACTGCGGTTTCAAAACCATGCACCAGAATCAATTTCTTTCAACTCAGTAATGCATTTTGGATGTGTACCTAGAGTTTAAAGCAGAAAAACAGGATCTTTTAGAATTTTCATTTTTTGACCAAAACGACAGGACCGGAGCTGATAAAAATGTTGATATGGATGTTAGTTTTTTTCTGACTGCGATTTCAAAACCATGCATCAGAATTCACTTCTTTCAACTCAGTACTGCATTTTGGATGTGTACCTAGAGTTTAAAGCAGAAAAACAGGATCTTTTAGAATTTTCATTTTTTGACCAAAACGACAGGACCGGAGCTGATAAAAATGTTGATATGGATGTTATTTTTTGTCTGACTGCGATTTCAAAACCATGCACCAGAATTCACTTCTTTCAACTTAGTAATGCATTTTTAATGTGTACCTAGAGTTTAAAGCAGAAAAACAGGAATTTTTAAAATTTTCATTTTTTGACCAAAACGACAGGACCGGAGCTGATAAAAATGTTGATATGGATGTTATTTTTTTTCTGACTGCGATTTCAAAACCATGCACCAGAATTCACTTCTTTCAACTCAGTAATGCATTTTGGATGTGTACCTAGAGTTTAAAGCAGAAAAACAGGATCTTTTAGAATTTTCATTTTTTGACCAAAACGACAGGACCGGAGCTGATAAAAATGTTGATATGGATGTTATTTTTTTTCTGACTGCGATTTCAAAACCATGCACCAGAATTCACTTCTTTCAACTTAGTAATGCATTTTTAATGTGTACCTAGAGTTTAAAGCAGAAAAACAGGAATTTTTAAAATTTTCATTTTTTGACCAAAACGACAGGACCGGAGCTGATAAAAATGTTGATATGGATGTTATTTTTTTTCTGACTGCGATTTCAAAACCATGCACCAGAATTCACTTCTTTCAACTCAGTAATGCATTTTGGATGTGTACCTAGAGTTTAAAGCAGAAAAACAGGAACTTTTAGAATTTTAATTTTTTGACCAAAACGACAGGTCCGGAATTGATAAAAATGTTGATATTGATGTAATTTTTTTTCTGACTGCGGTTTCAAAACCATGCACCAGAATCAACTTCTTTCAACTCAGTAATGCATTTTGGATGTGCACCTAGAGTTTAAAGCAGAAAAACAGGAACTTTTAGAATTTTCATTTTTTGACCAAAACGACAGGACCGGAGCTGATAAAAATGTTGATATGGATGTAATTTTTTTTCTGACTGCGGTTTCAAAACCATGCACCAGAATCAATTTCTTTCAACTCAGTAATGCATTTTGGATGTGTACCTAGAGTTTAAAGCAGAAAAACAGGAACTTTTAGAATTTTCATTTTTTGACCAAAACGACAGGACCGGAGCTGATAAAAATGTTGATATGGATGTTATTTTTTTTCTGACTGCGATTTCAAAACCATGCACCAGAATTCACTTCTTTCAACTCAGTAATGCATTTTGGATGTGTACCTAGAGTTTAAAGCAGAAAAACAGGAACTTTTAGAATTTTCATTTTTTGACCAAAACGACAGGTCCGGAATTGATAAAAATGTTGATATTGATGTAATTTTTTTTCTGACTGCGGTTTCAAAACCATGCACCAGAATCAACTTCTTTCAACTCAGTAATGCATTTTGGATGTGCACCTAGAGTTTAAAGCAGAAAAACAGGAACTTTTAGAATTTTCATTTTTTGACCAAAACGACAGGACCGGAGCTGATAAAAATGTTGATATGGATGTAATTTTTTTTCTGACTGCGGTTTCAAAACCATGCACCAGAATCAATTTCTTTCAACTCAGTAATGCATTTTGGATGTGTACCTAGAGTTTAAAGCAGAAAAACAGGAACTTTTAGAATTTTCATTTTTTGACCAAAACGACAGGACCGGAGCTGATAAAAATGTTGATATGGATGTTATTTTTTTTCTGACTGCGATTTCAAAACCATGCACCAGAATTCACTTCTTTCAACTCAGTAATGCATTTTGGATGTGTACCTAGAGTTTAAAGCAGAAAAACAGGAACTTTTAGAATTTTCATTTTTTGACCAAAACGACAGGTCCGGAGTTGATAAAAATGTTGATATTGATGTAATTTTTTTCTGACTGCGGTTTTAAAACCATGCACCAGAATCAACTTCTTTCAACTCAGTAATGCATTTTGGATGTGTACCTAGAGTTTAAAGCAGAAAAACAGGAACTTTTAGTATTTTCATTTTTTGACCAAAACAACAGGACCGGAGCTGATAAAAATGTTGATATGGATGTAATTTTTTTCTGACTGCGGTTTCAAAACCATGCACCAGAATCAACTTCTTTCAACTCAGTAATGCATTTTGGATGTGTACCTAGAGTTTAAAGCAGAAAAACAGGATCTTTTAGAATTTTCATTTTTTGACCAAAACGACAGGACCGGAGCTGATAAAAATGTTGATATGGATGTTATTTTTTTTCTGACTGCGATTTCAAAACCATGCACCAGAATTCACTTCTTTCAACTCAGTAATGCATTTTGGATGTGTACCTAGAGTTTAAAGCAGAAAAACAGGAACTTTTAGAATTTTCATTTTTTGACCAAAACGACAGGACCGGAGCTGATAAAAATGTTGATATGGATGTTATTTTTTTTCTGACTGCGATTTCAAAACCATGCACCAGAATTCACTTCTTTCAACTCAGTAATGCATTTTGGATGTGTACCTAGAGTTTAAAGCAGAAAAACAGGAACTTTTAGAATTTTCATTTTTTGACCAAAACTACAGGACCTGAGCTGATAAAAATGTTGATATGGATGTTATTTTTTTTCTGACTGCGATTTCAAAACCATGCACCAGAATTTACTTCTTTCAACTCAGTAATGCATTTTGGATGTGTACCTAGAGTTTAAAGCAGAAAAACAGGAACTTTTAGAATTTTCATTTTTTGACCAAAACGACAGGTCCGGAGCTGATAAAAATGTTGATATTGATGTATTTTTTTTTCTGACTGCGGTTTCAAAACCATGCACCAGAATCAACTTCTTTCAACTCAGTAATGCATTTTGGATGTGTACCTAGAGTTTGAAGCAGAAAAACAGGAACTTTTAGAATTTTCATTTTTTGACCAAAACGACAGGACCGGAGCTGATAAAAATGTTGATATGGATGTTATTTTTTTCTGACTGCGATTTCAAAACCATGCATCAGAATTCACTTCTTTCAACTCAGTAATGCATTTTGGATGTGTACCTAGAGTTTAAAGCAGAAAAACAGGAACTTTTAGAATTTTAATTTTTTGACCAAAACGACAGGTCCGGAATTGATAAAAATGTTGATATTGATGTAATTTTTTTTCTGACTGCGGTTTCAAAACCATGCACCAGAATCAACTTCTTTCAACTCAGTAATGCATTTTGGATGTGCACCTAGAGTTTAAAGCAGAAAAACAGGAACTTTTAGAATTTTCATTTTTTGACCAAAACGACAGGACCGGAGCTGATAAAAATGTTGATATGGATGTAATTTTTTTTCTGACTGCGGTTTCAAAACCATGCACCAGAATCAATTTCTTTCAACTCAGTAATGCATTTTGGATGTGTACCTAGAGTTTAAAGCAGAAAAACAGGAACTTTTAGAATTTTCATTTTTTGACCAAAACGACAGGACCGGAGCTGATAAAAATGTTGATATGGATGTTATTTTTTTTCTGACTGCGATTTCAAAACCATGCACCAGAATTCACTTCTTTCAACTCAGTAATGCATTTTGGATGTGTACCTAGAGTTTAAAGCAGAAAAACAGGAACTTTTAGAATTTTCATTTTTTGACCAAAACGACAGGTCCGGAATTGATAAAAATGTTGATATTGATGTAATTTTTTTTCTGACTGCGGTTTCAAAACCATGCACCAGAATCAACTTCTTTCAACTCAGTAATGCATTTTGGATGTGCACCTAGAGTTTAAAGCAGAAAAACAGGAACTTTTAGAATTTTCATTTTTTGACCAAAACGACAGGACCGGAGCTGATAAAAATGTTGATATGGATGTAATTTTTTTTCTGACTGCGGTTTCAAAACCATGCACCAGAATCAATTTCTTTCAACTCAGTAATGCATTTTGGATGTGTACCTAGAGTTTAAAGCAGAAAAACAGGAACTTTTAGAATTTTCATTTTTTGACCAAAACGACAGGACCGGAGCTGATAAAAATGTTGATATGGATGTTATTTTTTTTCTGACTGCGATTTCAAAACCATGCACCAGAATTCACTTCTTTCAACTCAGTAATGCATTTTGGATGTGTACCTAGAGTTTAAAGCAGAAAAACAGGAACTTTTAGAATTTTCATTTTTTGACCAAAACGACAGGTCCGGAGTTGATAAAAATGTTGATATTGATGTAATTTTTTTCTGACTGCGGTTTTAAAACCATGCACCAGAATCAACTTCTTTCAACTCAGTAATGCATTTTGGATGTGTACCTAGAGTTTAAAGCAGAAAAACAGGAACTTTTAGTATTTTCATTTTTTGACCAAAACAACAGGACCGGAGCTGATAAAAATGTTGATATGGATGTAATTTTTTTCTGACTGCGGTTTCAAAACCATGCACCAGAATCAACTTCTTTCAACTCAGTAATGCATTTTGGATGTGTACCTAGAGTTTAAAGCAGAAAAACAGGATCTTTTAGAATTTTCATTTTTTGACCAAAACGACAGGACCGGAGCTGATAAAAATGTTGATATGGATGTTATTTTTTTTCTGACTGCGATTTCAAAACCATGCACCAGAATTCACTTCTTTCAACTCAGTAATGCATTTTGGATGTGTACCTAGAGTTTAAAGCAGAAAAACAGGAACTTTTAGAATTTTCATTTTTTTGACCAAAACGACAGGACCGGAGCTGATAAAAATGTTGATATGGATGTAATTTTTTTTCTGACTGCGGTTTCAAAACCATGCACCAGAATTCACTTCTTTCAACTCAGTAATGCATTTTGGATGTGTACCTAGAGTTTAAAGCAGAAAAACAGGATCTTTTAGAATTTTCATTTTTTGACCAAAACGACAGGAACGGAGCTGATAAAAATGTTGATATGGATGTAATTTTTTTTCTGACTGCGGTTTTAAAACCATGCACCAGAATCAATTTCTTTCAACTCAGTAATGCATTTTGGATGTGTACCTAGAGTTTAAAGCAGAAAAACAGGATCTTTTAGAATTTTCATTTTTTGACCAAAACGACAGGACCGGAGCTGATAAAAATGTTGATATGGATGTTAGTTTTTTTCTGACTGCGATTTCAAAACAATGCATCAGAATTCACTTATTTCAACTCAGTAATGCATTTTGGATGTGTACCTAGAGTTTAAAGCAGAAAAACAGGATCTTTTAGAATTTTCATTTTTTGACCAAAACGACAGGACCGGAGCTGATAAAAATGTTGATATGGATGTTATTTTTTTTCTGACTGCGATTTCAAAACCATGCACCAGAATTCACTTCTTTCAACTCAGTAATGCATTTTTAATGTGTACCTAGAGTTTAAAGCAGAAAAACAGGAATTTTTAAAATTTTCATTTTTTGACCAAAACGACAGGACCGGAGCTGATAAAAATGTTGATATGGATGTTATTTTTTTTCTGACTGCGATTTCAAAACCATGCACCAGAATTCACTTCTTTCAACTCAGTAATGCATTTTGGATGTGTACCTAGAGTTTAAAGCAGAAAAACAGGAACTTTTGGAATTTTCATTTTTTGACCAAAACGACAGGACCAGAGCTGATAAAAATGTTGATATGGATGTTATTTTTTTTCTGACTGCGATTTCAAAACCATGCACCAGAATCAACTTCTTTCAACTCAGTAATGCATTTTGGATGTGTACCTAGAGTTTAAAGCAGAAAAACAGGAACTTTTAGAATTTTTATTTTTTGACCAAAACGACAGGTCCGGAATTGATAAAAATGTTGATATTGATGTTATTTTTTTTCTGACTGCGATTTCAAAACCATGCACCAGAATCAACTTCTTTCAACTCAGTAATGCATTTTGGATGTGTACCTAGAGTTTAAAGCAGAAAAACAGGAACTTTTAGAATTTTTATTTTTTGACCAAAACGACAGGTCCGGAATTGATAAAAATGTTGATATTGATGTAATTTTTTTTCTGACTGCGGTTTCAAAACCATGCACCAGAATCAACTTCTTTCAACTCAGTAATGCATTTTGGATGTGCACCTAGAGTTTAAAGCAGAAAAACAGGAACTTTTAGAATTTTCATTTTTTGACCAAAACGACAGGACCGGAGCTGATAAAAATGTTGATATTGATGTTATTTTTTTCTGACTGTGATTTCAAAACCATGCACCAGAATCAACTTCTTTCAACTCAGTAATGCATTTTGGATGTGTACCTAGAGTTTAAAGCAGAAAAACAGGAACTTTTAGAATTTTCATTTTTTGACCAAAACGACAGGTCCGGAATTGATAAAAATGTTGATATTGATGTAATTTTTTTTCTGACTGCGGTTTCAAAACCATGCACCAGAATCAACTTCTTTCAACTCAGTAATGCATTTTGGATGTGTACCTAGAGTTTAAAGCAGAAAAACAGGAACTTTTAGAATTTTTATTTTTTGACCAAAACGACAGGTCCGGAATTGATAAAAATGTTGATATTGATGTTATTTTTTTTCTGACTGCGATTTCAAAACCATGCACCAGAATCAACTTCTTTCAACTCAGTAATGCATTTTGGATGTGTACCTAGAGTTTAAAGCAGAAAAACAGGAACTTTTAGAATTTTCATTTTTTGACCAAAACGACAGGACCGGAGCTGATAAAAATGTTGATATTGATGTTATTTTTTTCTGACTGTGATTTCAAAACCATGCACCAGAATCAACTTCTTTCAACTCAGTAATGCATTTTGGATGTGTACCTAGAGTTTAAAGCAGAAAAACAGGAACTTTTAGAATTTTCATTTTTTGACCAAAACGACAGGTCCGGAATTGATAAAAATGTTGATATTGATGTAATTTTTTTTCTGACTGCGGTTTCAAAACCATGCACCAGAATCAACTTCTTTCAACTCAGTAATGCATTTTGGATGTGCACCTAGAGTTTAAAGCAGAAAAACAGGAACTTTTAGAATTTTCATTTTTTGACCAAAACGACAGGTCCGGAATTGATAAAAATGTTGATATTGATGTAATTTTTTTTCTGACTGCGGTTTCAAAACCATGCACCAGAATCAACTTCTTTCAACTCAGTAATGCATTTTGGATGTGCACCTAGAGTTTAAAGCAGAAAAACAGGAACTTTTAGAATTTTCAATTTTTGACCAAAACGACAGGAACGGATCTGATAAAAATGTTGATATGGATGTAATTTTTTTTCTGACTGCGGTTTCAAAACCATGCACCAGAATCAATTTCTTTCAACTCAGTAATGCATTTTGGATGTGTACCTAGAGTTTAAAGCAGAAAAACAGGATCTTTTAGAATTTTCATTTTTTGACCAAAACGACAGGACCGGAGCTGATAAATATGTTGATATGGATGTTAGTTTTTTTCTGACTGCGATTTCAAAACCATGCATCAGAATTCACTTCTTTCAACTCAGTAATGCATTTTGGATGTGTACCTAGAGTTTAAAGCAGAAAAACAGGATCTTTTAGAATTTTCATTTTTTGACCAAAACGACAGGACCGGAGCTGATAAAAATGTTGATATGGATGTTATTTTTTGTCTGACTGCGATTTCAAAACCATGCACCAGAATTCACTTCTTTCAACTTAGTAATGCATTTTTAATGTGTACCTAGAGTTTAAAGCAGAAAAACAGGAATTTTTAAAATTTTCATTTTTTGACCAAAACGACAGGACCGGAGCTGATAAAAATGTTGATATGGATGTTATTTTTTTTCTGACTGCGATTTCAAAACCATGCACCAGAATTCACTTCTTTCAACTCAGTAATGCATTTTGGATGTGTACCTAGAGTTTAAAGCAGAAAAACAGGATCTTTTAGAATTTTCATTTTTTGACCAAAACGACAGGACCGGAGCTGATAAAAATGTTGATATGGATGTTATTTTTTTTCTTACTGCGATTTCAAAACCATGCACCAGAATTCACTTCTTTCAACTTAGTAATGCATTTTTAATGTGTACCTAGAGTTTAAAGCAGAAAAACAGGAATTTTTAAAATTTTCATTTTTTGACCAAAACGACAGGACCGGAGCTGATAAAAATGTTGATATGGATGTTATTTTTTTTCTGACTGCGATTTCAAAACCATGCACCAGAATTCACTTCTTTCAACTCAGTAATGCATTTTGGATGTGTACCTAGAGTTTAAAGCAGAAAAACAGGAACTTTTGGAATTTTCATTTTTTGACCAAAACGACAGGACCGGAGCTGATAAAAATGTTGATATGGATGTTATTTTTTTTCTGACTGCGATTTCAAAACCATGCACCAGAATCAACTTCTTTCAACTCAGTAATGCATTTTGGATGTGTACCTAGAGTTTAAAGCAGAAAAACAGGAACTTTTAGAATTTTCATTTTTTGACCAAAACGACAGGTCCGGAATTGATAAAAATGTTGATATTGATGTAATTTTTTTTCTGACTGCGGTTTCAAAACCATGCACCAGAATCAACTTCTTTCAACTCAGTAATGCATTTTGGATGTGCACCTAGAGTTTAAAGCAGAAAAACAGGAACTTTTAGAATTTTCATTTTTTGACCAAAACGACAGGACCGGAGCTGATAAAAATGTTGATATGGATGTAATTTTTTTTCTGACTGCGGTTTCAAAACCATGCACCAGAATCAATTTCTTTCAACTCAGTAATGCATTTTGGATGTGTACCTAGAGTTTAAAGCAGAAAAACAGGAACTTTTAGAATTTTCATTTTTTGACCAAAACGACAGGACCGGAGCTGATAAAAATGTTGATATGGATGTTATTTTTTTTCTGACTGCGATTTCAAAACCATGCACCAGAATTCACTTCTTTCAACTCAGTAATGCATTTTGGATGTGTACCTAGAGTTTAAAGCAGAAAAACAGGAACTTTTAGAATTTTCATTTTTTGACCAAAACGACAGGTCCGGAGTTGATAAAAATGTTGATATTGATGTAATTTTTTTCTGACTGCGGTTTTAAAACCATGCACCAGAATCAACTTCTTTCAACTCAGTAATGCATTTTGGATGTGTACCTAGAGTTTAAAGCAGAAAAACAGGAACTTTTAGTATTTTCATTTTTTGACCAAAACAACAGGACCGGAGCTGATAAAAATGTTGATATGGATGTAATTTTTTTCTGACTGCGGTTTCAAAACCATGCACCAGAATCAACTTCTTTCAACTCAGTAATGCATTTTGGATGTGTACCTAGAGTTTAAAGCAGAAAAACAGGATCTTTTAGAATTTTCATTTTTTGACCAAAACGACAGGACCGGAGCTGATAAAAATGTTGATATGGATGTTATTTTTTTTCTGACTGCGATTTCAAAACCATGCACCAGAATTCACTTCTTTCAACTCAGTAATGCATTTTGGATGTGTACCTAGAGTTTAAAGCAGAAAAACAGGAACTTTTAGAATTTTCATTTTTTGACCAAAACGACAGGACCGGAGCTGATAAAAATGTTGATATGGATGTTATTTTTTTTCTGACTGCGATTTCAAAACCATGCACCAGAATTCACTTCTTTCAACTCAGTAATGCATTTTGGATGTGTACCTAGAGTTTAAAGCAGAAAAACAGGAACTTTTAGAATTTTCATTTTTTTGACCAAAACGACAGGACCGGAGCTGATAAAAATGTTGATATGGATGTTATTTTTTTTCTGACTGCGATTTCAAAACCATGCACCAGAATTCACTTCTTTCAACTCAGTAATGCATTTTGGATGTGTACCTAGAGTTTAAAGCAAAAAAACAGGAACTTTTAGAATTTTCATTTTTTGACCAAAACGACAGGACCGGAGCTGATAAAAATGTTGATATGGATGTAATTTTTTTTCTGACTGCGGTTTCAAAACCATGCACCAGAATTCACTTCTTTCAACTCAGTAATGCATTTTGGATGTGTACCTAGAGTTTAAAGCAGAAAAACAGGATCTTTTAGAATTTTCATTTTTTGACCAAAACGACAGGAACGGAGCTGATAAAAATGTTGATATGGATGTAATTTTTTTTCTGACTGCGGTTTCAAAACCATGCACCAGAATCAATTTCTTTCAACTCAGTAATGCATTTTGGATGTGTACCTAGAGTTTAAAGCAGAAAAACAGGATCTTTTAGAATTTTCATTTTTTGACCAAAACGACAGGACCGGAGCTGATAAAAATGTTGATATGGATGTTAGTTTTTTTCTGACTGCGATTTCAAAACAATGCATCAGAATTCACTTATTTCAACTCAGTAATGCATTTTGGATGTGTACCTAGAGTTTAAAGCAGAAAAACAGGATCTTTTAGAATTTTCATTTTTTGACCAAAACGACAGGACCGGAGCTGATAAAAATGTTGATATGGATGTTATTTTTTTTCTGACTGCGATTTCAAAACCATGCACCAGAATTCACTTCTTTCAACTCAGTAATGCATTTTTAATGTGTACCTAGAGTTTAAAGCAGAAAAACAGGAATTTTTAAAATTTTCATTTTTTGACCAAAACGACAGGACCGGAGCTGATAAAAATGTTGATATGGATGTTATTTTTTTTCTGACTGCGATTTCAAAACCATGCACCAGAATTCACTTCTTTCAACTCAGTAATGCATTTTGGATGTGTACCTAGAGTTTAAAGCAGAAAAACAGGAACTTTTGGAATTTTCATTTTTTGACCAAAACGACAGGACCAGAGCTGATAAAAATGTTGATATGGATGTTATTTTTTTTCTGACTGCGATTTCAAAACCATGCACCAGAATCAACTTCTTTCAACTCAGTAATGCATTTTGGATGTGTACCTAGAGTTTAAAGCAGAAAAACAGGAACTTTTAGAATTTTTATTTTTTGACCAAAACGACAGGTCCGGAATTGATAAAAATGTTGATATTGATGTTATTTTTTTTCTGACTGCGATTTCAAAACCATGCACCAGAATCAACTTCTTTCAACTCAGTAATGCATTTTGGATGTGTACCTAGAGTTTAAAGCAGAAAAACAGGAACTTTTAGAATTTTTATTTTTTGACCAAAACGACAGGTCCGGAATTGATAAAAATGTTGATATTGATGTAATTTTTTTTCTCACTGCGGTTTCAAAACCATGCACCAGAATCAACTTCTTTCAACTCAGTAATGCATTTTGGATGTGCACCTAGAGTTTAAAGCAGAAAAACAGGAACTTTTAGAATTTTCATTTTTTGACCAAAACGACAGGACCGGAGCTGATAAAAATGTTGATATTGATGTTATTTTTTTCTGACTGTGATTTCAAAACCATGCACCAGAATCAACTTCTTTCAACTCAGTAATGCATTTTGGATGTGTACCTAGAGTTTAAAGCAGAAAAACAGGAACTTTTAGAATTTTCATTTTTTGACCAAAACGACAGGTCCGGAATTGATAAAAATGTTGATATTGATGTAATTTTTTTTCTGACTGCGGTTTCAAAACCATGCACCAGAATCAACTTCTTTCAACTCAGTAATGCATTTTGGATGTGTACCTAGAGTTTAAAGCAGAAAAACAGGAACTTTTAGAATTTTTATTTTTTGACCAAAACGACAGGTCCGGAATTGATAAAAATGTTGATATTGATGTTATTTTTTTTCTGACTGCGATTTCAAAACCATGCACCAGAATCAACTTCTTTCAACTCAGTAATGCATTTTGGATGTGTACCTAGAGTTTAAAGCAGAAAAACAGGAACTTTTAGAATTTTTATTTTTTGACCAAAACGACAGGTCCGGAATTGATAAAAATGTTGATATTGATGTAATTTTTTTTCTGACTGCGGTTTCAAAACCATGCACCAGAATCAACTTCTTTCAACTCAGTAATGCATTTTGGATGTGTACCTAGAGTTTAAAGCAGAAAAACAGGAACTTTTAGAATTTTCATTTTTTGACCAAAACGACAGGTCCGGAATTGATAAAAATGTTGATATTGATGTAATTTTTTTTCTGACTGCGGTTTCAAAACCATGCACCAGAATCAACTTCTTTCAACTCAGTAATGCATTTTGGATGTGTACCTAGAGTTTAAAGCAGAAAAACAGGAACTTTTAGAATTTTTATTTTTTGACCAAAACGACAGGTCCGGAATTGATAAAAATGTTGATATTGATGTTATTTTTTTTCTGACTGCGATTTCAAAACCATGCACCAGAATCAACTTCTTTCAACTCAGTAATGCATTTTGGATGTGTACCTAGAGTTTAAAGCAGAAAAACAGGAACTTTTAGAATTTTTATTTTTTGACCAAAACGACAGGTCCGGAATTGATAAAAATGTTGATATTGATGTAATTTTTTTTCTGACTGCGGTTTCAAAACCATGCACCAGAATCAACTTCTTTCAACTCAGTAATGCATTTTGGATGTGCACCTAGAGTTTAAAGCAGAAAAACAGGAACTTTTAGAATTTTCATTTTTTGACCAAAACGACAGGTCCGGAATTGATAAAAATGTTGATATTGATGTAATTTTTTTTCTGACTGCGGTTTCAAAACCATGCACCAGAATCAACTTCTTTCAACTCAGTAATGCATTTTGGATGTGCACCTAGAGTTTAAAGCAGAAAAACAGGAACTTTTAGAATTTTCAATTTTTGACCAAAACGACAGGAACGGATCTGATAAAAATGTTGATATGGATGTAATTTTTTTTCTGACTGCGGTTTCAAAACCATGCACCAGAATCAATTTCTTTCAACTCAGTAATGCATTTTGGATGTGTACCTAGAGTTTAAAGCAGAAAAACAGGATCTTTTAGAATTTTCATTTTTTGACCAAAACGACAGGACCGGAGCTGATAAAAATGTTGATATGGATGTTAGTTTTTTTCTGACTGCGATTTCAAAACCATGCATCAGAATTCACTTCTTTCAACTCAGTAATGCATTTTGGATGTGTACCTAGAGTTTAAAGCAGAAAAACAGGATCTTTTAGAATTTTCATTTTTTGACCAAAACGACAGGACCGGAGCTGATAAAAATGTTGATATGGATGTTATTTTTTGTCTGACTGCGATTTCAAAACCATGCACCAGAATTCACTTCTTTCAACTTAGTAATGCATTTTTAATGTGTACCTAGAGTTTAAAGCAGAAAAACAGGAATTTTTAAAATTTTCATTTTTTGACCAAAACGACAGGACCGGAGCTGATAAAAATGTTGATATGGATGTTATTTTTTTTCTGACTGCGATTTCAAAACCATGCACCAGAATTCACTTCTTTCAACTCAGTAATGCATTTTGGATGTGTACCTAGAGTTTAAAGCAGAAAAACAGGATCTTTTAGAATTTTCATTTTTTGACCAAAACGACAGGACCGGAGCTGATAAAAATGTTGATATGGATGTTATTTTTTTTCTGACTGCGATTTCAAAACCATGCACCAGAATTCACTTCTTTCAACTCAGTAATGCATTTTGGATGTGTACCTAGAGTTTAAAGCAGAAAAACAGGAACTTTTGGAATTTTCATTTTTTGACCAAAACGACAGGACCGGAGCTGATAAAAATGTTGATATGGATGTTATTTTTTTTCTGACTGCGATTTCAAAACCATGCACCAGAATCAACTTCTTTCAACTCAGTAATGCATTTTGGATGTGTACCTAGAGTTTAAAGCAGAAAAACAGGAACTTTTAGAATTTTTATTTTTTGACCAAAACGACAGGTCCGGAATTGATAAAAATGTTGATATTGATGTAATTTTTTTTCTGACTGCGGTTTCAAAACCATGCACCAGAATCAACTTCTTTCAACTCAGTAATGCATTTTGGATGTGCACCTAGAGTTTAAAGCAGAAAAACAGGAACTTTTAGAATTTTCATTTTTTGACCAAAACGACAGGTCCGGAATTGATAAAAATGTTGATATTGATGTAATTTTTTTTCTGACTGCGGTTTCAAAACCATGCACCAGAATCAACTTCTTTCAACTCAGTAATGCATTTTGGATGTGCACCTAGAGTTTAAAGCAGAAAAACAGGAACTTTTAGAATTTTCATTTTTTGACCAAAACGACAGGAACGGATCTGATAAAAATGTTGATATGGATGTAATTTTTTTTCTGACTGCGGTTTCAAAACCATGCACCAGAATCAATTTCTTTCAACTCAGTAATGCATTTTGGATGTGTACCTAGAGTTTAAAGCAGAAAAACAGGATCTTTTAGAATTTTCATTTTTTGACCAAAACGACAGGACCGGAGCTGATAAAAATGTTGATATGGATGTTAGTTTTTTTCTGACTGCGATTTCAAAACCATGCATCAGAATTCACTTCTTTCAACTCAGTAATGCATTTTGGATGTGTACCTAGAGTTTTAAGCAGAAAAACAGGATCTTTTAGAATTTTCATTTTTTGACCAAAACGACAGGACCGGAGCTGATAAAAATGTTGATATGGATGTTATTTTTTTTCTGACTGCGATTTCAAAACCATGCACCAGAATTCACTTCTTTCAACTTAGTAATGCATTTTTAATGTGTACCTAGAGTTTAAAGCAGAAAAACAGGAATTTTTAAAATTTTCATTTTTTGACCAAAACGACAGGACCGGAGCTGATAAAAATGTTGATATGGATGTTATTTTTTTTTCTGACTGCGATTTCAAAACCATGCACCAGAATTCACTTCTTTCAACTCAGTAATGCATTTTGGATGTGTACCTAGAGTTTAAAGCAGAAAAACAGGAACTTTTGGAATTTTCATTTTTTGACCAAAACGACAGGACCGGAGCTGATAAAAATGTTGATATGGATGTTATTTTTTTTCTGACTGTGATTTCAAAACCATGCACCAGAATCAACTTCTTTCAACTCAGTAATGCATTTTGGATGTGTACCTAGAGTTTAAAGCAGAAAAACAGGAACTTTTAGAATTTTCATTTTTTGACCAAAACGACAGGACCGGAGCTGATAAAAATGTTGATATGGATGTAATTTTTTTCTGACTGCAGTTTCAAAACCATGCACCAGAATCAACTTCTTTCAACTCAGTAATGCATTTTGGATGTGTACCTAGAGTTTAAAGCAAAAAAACAGGAACTTTTAGAATTTTCATTTTTTGACCAAAACGACAGGACCGGAGCTGAAAAAATGTTGATATGGATGTAATTTTTTTTCTGACTGCGGTTTCAAAACCATGCACCAGAATTCACTTCTTTCAACTCAGTAATGCATTTTGGATGTGTACCTAGAGTTTAAAGCAGAAAAACAGGATCTTTTAGAATTTTCATTTTTTGACCAAAACGACAGGACCGGAGCTGATAAAAATGTTGATATGGATGTTATTTTTTTCTGACTGCGATTTCAAAACCATGCACCAGAATTCACTTCTTTCAACTCAGTAATGCATTTTGGATGTGTACCTAGAGTTTAAAGCAGAAAAACAGGAACTTTTAGAATTTTTATTTTTTGACCAAAACGACAGGACCGGAGCTGATAAAAATGTTGATATGGATGTTATTTTTTTTCTGACTGCGATTTCAAAACCATGCACCAGAATCAACTTCTTTCAACTCAGTAATGCATTTTGGATGTGTACCTAGAGTTTAAAGCAGAAAAACAGGAACTTTTAGAATTTTTATTTTTTGACCAAAACGACAGGTCCGGAATTGATAAAAATGTTGATATTGATGTAATTTTTTTTCTGACTGCGGTTTCAAAACCATGCACCAGAATCAACTTCTTTCAACTCAGTAATGCATTTTGGATGTGCACCTAGAGTTTAAAGCAGAAAAACAGGAACTTTTAGAATTTTCATTTTTTGACCAAAACGACAGGTCCGGAATTGATAAAAATGTTGATATTGATGTAATTTTTTTTCTGACTGCGGTTTCAAAACCATGCACCAGAATAAACTTCTTTCAACTCAGTAATGCATTTTGGATGTGCACCTAGAGTTTAAAGCAGAAAAACAGGAACTTTTAGAATTTTCGGTACTTATGTAGTATCTGGGCTGCCGATTTCTAAATCGGGTCGGATCGGGAGATCGCATCGCATCGCATGCGACCATGCGATTCGATGCGATGCGATGCGATGACCCGATTTTTCCATAGGAATCAATGTTAAAATGGACTGAGTCCATTTTAACATGGAATTCAATGGGAAAAATGGGTCCTTTTCATACCCCTACTATCCAAGTGGGCATGGAGTTGGATATAAACCTGTGGCGAGCGTAGCGAGCCACCGAGCCCGAAGCGTGGCGAGCGAAGCGAGCCCCGCGAGGGGACGAATACCGTCCCCTCGCGGGGCTCGCTTCGCTCGCCACGCTTCGGGCTCGGTGGCTCGCTACGCTCGCCACAGGTTTATATCCAACTCCATGCCCACTTGGATAGTAGGGGTATGAAAAGGACCCATTTTTCCATAGGAATCATTTTAACATTGATTCCTATGGAAAAATCGGGTCATCGCATCCGATATCGGATGCGATGCGATGCGATGCGATATCGCATCGCATCGCATCTGATTGTATGCCTTAACTTAAGGCATACAATCAAAAAATCGGCAGCCCAGATACTACATAAGTACCGAATTTTCATTTTTTGACCAAAACGACAGGAACGGATCTGATAAAAATGTTGATATGGATGTAATTTTTTTTCTGACTGCGGTTTCAAAACCATGCACCAGAATCAATTTCTTTCAACTCAGTAATGCATTTTGGATGTGTACCTAGAGTTTAAAGCAGAAAAACAGGATCTTTTAGAATTTTCATTTTTTGACCAAAACGACAGGACCGGAGCTGATAAAAATGTTGATATGGATGTTAGTTTTTTTCTGACTGCGATTTCAAAACCATGCATCAGAATTCACTTCTTTCAACTCAGTAATGCATTTTGGATGTGTACCTAGAGTTTTAAGCAGAAAAACAGGATCTTTTAGAATTTTCATTTTTTGACCAAAACGACAGGACCGGAGCTGATAAAAATGTTGATATGGATGTTATTTTTTTTCTGACTGCGATTTCAAAACCATGCACCAGAATTCACTTCTTTCAACTTAGTAATGCATTTTTAATGTGTACCTAGAGTTTAAAGCAGAAAAACAGGAATTTTTAAAATTTTCATTTTTTGACCAAAACGACAGGACCGGAGCTGATAAAAATGTTGATATGGATGTTATTTTTTTTTCTGACTGCGATTTCAAAACCATGCACCAGAATTCACTTCTTTCAACTCAGTAATGCATTTTGGATGTGTACCTAGAGTTTAAAGCAGAAAAACAGGAACTTTTGGAATTTTCATTTTTTGACCAAAACGACAGGACCGGAGCTGATAAAAATGTTGATATGGATGTTATTTTTTTTCTGACTGCGATTTCAAAACCATGCACCAGAATCAACTTCTTTCAACTCAGTAATGCATTTTGGATGTGTACCTAGAGTTTAAAGCAGAAAAACAGGAACTTTTAGAATTTTCATTTTTTGACCAAAACGACAGGACCGGAGCTGATAAAAATGTTGATATGGATGTAATTTTTTTCTGACTGCAGTTTCAAAACCATGCACCAGAATCAACTTCTTTCAACTCAGTAATGCATTTTGGATGTGTACCTAGAGTTTAAAGCAAAAAAACAGGAACTTTTAGAATTTTCATTTTTTGACCAAAACGACAGGACCGGAGCTGAAAAAATGTTGATATGGATGTAATTTTTTTTCTGACTGCGGTTTCAAAACCATGCACCAGAATTCACTTCTTTCAACTCAGTAATGCATTTTGGATGTGTACCTAGAGTTTAAAGCAGAAAAACAGGATCTTTTAGAATTTTCATTTTTTGACCAAAACGACAGGACCGGAGCTGATAAAAATGTTGATATGGATGTTATTTTTTTCTGACTGCGGTTTCAAAACCATGCACCAGAATTCACTTCTTTCAACTCAGTAATGCATTTTGGATGTGTACCTAGAGTTTAAAGCAGAAAAACAGGATCTTTTAGAATTTTCATTTTTTGACCAAAACGACAGGACCGGAGCTGATAAAAATGTTGATATGGATGTTATTTTTTTCTGACTGCGATTTCAAAACCATGCACCAGAATTCACTTCTTTCAACTCAGTAATGCATTTTGGATGTGTACCTAGAGTTTAAAGCAGAAAAACAGGATCTTTTAGAATTTTCATTTTTTGACCAAAACGACAGGACCGGAGCTGATAAAAATGTTGATATGGATGTTATTTTTTTCTGACTGCGATTTCAAAACCATGCACCAGAATTCACTTCTTTCAACTCAGTAATGCATTTTGGATGTGTACCTAGAGTTTAAAGCAGAAAAACAGGAACTTTTAGAATTTTCATTTTTGGACCAAAACGACAGGTCCGGAATTGATAAAAATGTTGATATTGATGTAATTTTTTTTCTGACTGCGGTTTCAAAACCATGCACCAGAATCAACTTCTTTCAACTCAGTAATGCATTTTGGATGTGCACCTAGAGTTTAAAGCAGAAAAACAGGAACTTTTAGAATTTTCATTTTTTGACCAAAACGACAGGAACGGAGCTGATAAAAATGTTGATATGGATGTAATTTTTTTTCTGACTGTGGTTTCAAAACCATGCACCAGAATCAATTTCTTTCAACTCAGTAATGCATTTTGGATGTGTACCTAGAGTTTAAAGCAGAAAAACAGGATCTTTTAGAATTTTCATTTTTTGACCAAAACGACAGGACCGGAGCTGATAAAAATGTGTATATGGATGTTATTTTTTTTCTGACTGCGATTTCAAAACCATGCATCAGAATTCACTTCTTTCAACTCAGTAATGCATTTTGGATGTGTACCTAGAGTTTAAAGCAGAAAAACAGGATCTTTTAGAATTTTCATTTTTTGACCAAAACGACAGGACCGGAGCTGATAAAAATGTTGATATGGATGTTATTTTTTTTCTGACTGCAATTTCAAAACCATGCACCAGAATTCACTTCTTTCAACTCAGTAATGCATTTTTAATGTGTACCTAGAGTTTAAAGCAGAAAAACAGGAATTTTTAAAATTTTCATTTTTTGACCAAAACGACAGGACCGGAGCTGATAAAAATGTTGCTATGGATGTTATTTTTTTTCTGACTGCGGTTTCAAAACCATGCACCAGAATTCACTTCTTTCAACTCAGTAATGCATTTTGGATGTGTACCTAGAGTTTAAAGCAGAAAAACAGGATCTTTTAGAATTTTCATTTTTTGACCAAAACGACAGGACCGGAGCTGATAAAAATGTTGATATGGATGTTATTTTTTTCTGACTGCGATTTCAAAACCATGCACCAGAATTCACTTCTTTCAACTCAGTAATGCATTTTGGATGTGTACCTAGAGTTTAAAGCAGAAAAACAGGAACTTTTAGAATTTTCATTTTTTGACCAAAACTACAGGACCTGAGCTGATAAAAATGTTGATATGGATGTTATTTTTTTTCTGACTGCGATTTCAAAACCATGCACCAGAATTTACTTCTTTCAACTCAGTAATGCATTTTGGATGTGTACCTAGAGTTTAAAGCAGAAAAACAGGAACTTTTAGAATTTTCATTTTTTGACCAAAACGACAGGTCCGGAGCTGATAAAAATGTTGATATTGATGTATTTTTTTTTCTGACTGCGGTTTCAAAACCATGCACCAGAATCAACTTCTTTCAACTCAGTAATGCATTTTGGATGTGTACCTAGAGTTTGAAGCAGAAAAACAGGAACTTTTAGAATTTTCATTTTTTGACCAAAACGACAGGACCGGAGCTGATAAAAATGTTGATATGGATGTTATTTTTTTCTGACTGCGATTTCAAAACCATGCATCAGAATTCACTTCTTTCAACTCAGTAATGCATTTTGGATGTGTACCTAGAGTTTAAAGCAGAAAAACAGGAACTTTTAGAATTTTCATTTTTTGACCAAAACGACAGGTCCGGAATTGATAAAAATGTTGATATTGATGTAATTTTTTTTCTGACTGCGGTTTCAAAACCATGCACCAGAATCAACTTCTTTCAACTCAGTAATGCATTTTGGATGTGCACCTAGAGTTTAAAGCAGAAAAACAGGAACTTTTAGAATTTTTATTTTTTGACCAAAACGACAGGAACGGATCTGATAAAAATGTTGATATGGATGTAATTTTTTTTCTGACTGCGGTTTCAAAACCATGCACCAGAATCAATTTCTTTCAACTCAGTAATGCATTTTGGATGTGTACCTAGAGTTTAAAGCAGAAAAACAGGATCTTTTAGAATTTTCATTTTTTGACCAAAACGACAGGACCGGAGCTGATAAAAATGTTGATATGGATGTTAGTTTTTTTCTGACTGCGATTTCAAAACCATGCATCAGAATTCACTTCTTTCAACTCAGTAATGCATTTTGGATGTGTACCTAGAGTTTTAAGCAGAAAAACAGGATCTTTTAGAATTTTCATTTTTTGACCAAAACGACAGGACCGGAGCTGATAAAAATGTTGATATGGATGTTATTTTTTTTCTGACTGCGATTTCAAAACCATGCACCAGAATTCACTTCTTTCAACTTAGTAATGCATTTTTAAAGTGTACCTAGAGTTTAAAGCAGAAAAACAGGAATTTTTAAAATTTTCATTTTTTGACCAAAACGACAGGACCGGAGCTGATAAAAATGTTGATATGGATGTTATTTTTTTTTTGACTGCGATTTCAAAACCATGCACCAGAATTCACTTCTTTCAACTCAGTAATGCATTTTGGATGTGTACCTAGAGTTTAAAGCAGAAAAACAGGAACTTTTGGAATTTTCATTTTTTGACCAAAACGACAGGACCGGAGCTGATAAAAATGTTGATATGGATGTTATTTTTTTTCTGACTGCGATTTCAAAACCATGCACCAGAATCAACTTCTTTCAACTCAGTAATGCATTTTGGATGTGTACCTAGAGTTTAAAGCAGAAAAACAGGAACTTTTAGAATTTTCATTTTTTGACCAAAACGACAGGACCGGAGCTGATAAAAATGTTGATATGGATGTAATTTTTTTCTGACTGCAGTTTCAAAACCATGCACCAGAATCAACTTCTTTCAACTCAGTAATGCATTTTGGATGTGTACCTAGAGTTTAAAGCAAAAAAACAGGAACTTTTAGAATTTTCATTTTTTGACCAAAACGACAGGACCGGAGCTGAAAAAATGTTGATATGGATGTAATTTTTTTTCTGACTGCGGTTTCAAAACCATGCACCAGAATTCACTTCTTTCAACTCAGTAATGCATTTTGGATGTGTACCTAGAGTTTAAAGCAGAAAAACAGGATCTTTTAGAATTTTCATTTTTTGACCAAAACGACAGGACCGGAGCTGATAAAAATGTTGATATGGATGTTATTTTTTTTCTGACTGCGATTTCAAAACCATGCATCAGAATTCACTTCTTTCAACTCAGTAATGCATTTTGGATGTGTACCTAGAGTTTAAAGCAGAAAAACAGGATCTTTTAGAATTTTCATTTTTTGACCAAAACGACAGGACCGGAGCTGATAAAAATGTTGATATGGATGTTATTTTTTTTCTGACTGCAATTTCAAAACCATGCACCAGAATTCACTTCTTTCAACTCAGTAATGCATTTTTAATGTGTACCTAGAGTTTAAAGCAGAAAAACAGGAATTTTTAAAATTTTCATTTTTTGACCAAAACGACAGGACCGGAGCTGATAAAAATGTTGCTATGGATGTTATTTTTTTTCTGACTGCGGTTTCAAAACCATGCACCAGAATTCACTTCTTTCAACTCAGTAATGCATTTTGGATGTGTACCTAGAGTTTAAAGCAGAAAAACAGGATCTTTTAGAATTTTCATTTTTTGACCAAAACGACAGGACCGGAGCTGATAAAAATGTTGATATGGATGTTATTTTTTTCTGACTGCGATTTCAAAACCATGCACCAGAATTCACTTCTTTCAACTCAGTAATGCATTTTGGATGTGTACCTAGAGTTTAAAGCAGAAAAACAGGAACTTTTAGAATTTTCATTTTTTGACCAAAACTACAGGACCTGAGCTGATAAAAATGTTGATATGGATGTTATTTTTTTTCTGACTGCGATTTCAAAACCATGCACCAGAATTTACTTCTTTCAACTCAGTAATGCATTTTGGATGTGTACCTAGAGTTTAAAGCAGAAAAACAGGAACTTTTAGAATTTTCATTTTTTGACCAAAACGACAGGTCCGGAGCTGATAAAAATGTTGATATTGATGTATTTTTTTTTCTGACTGCGGTTTCAAAACCATGCACCAGAATCAACTTCTTTCAACTCAGTAATGCATTTTGGATGTGTACCTAGAGTTTGAAGCAGAAAAACAGGAACTTTTAGAATTTTCATTTTTTGACCAAAACGACAGGACCGGAGCTGATAAAAATGTTGATATGGATGTTATTTTTTTCTGACTGCGATTTCAAAACCATGCATCAGAATTCACTTCTTTCAACTCAGTAATGCATTTTGGATGTGTACCTAGAGTTTAAAGCAGAAAAACAGGAACTTTTAGAATTTTCATTTTTTGACCAAAACGACAGGTCCGGAATTGATAAAAATGTTGATATTGATGTAATTTTTTTTCTGACTGCGGTTTCAAAACCATGCACCAGAATCAACTTCTTTCAACTCAGTAATGCATTTTGGATGTGCACCTAGAGTTTAAAGCAGAAAAACAGGAACTTTTAGAATTTTTATTTTTTGACCAAAACGACAGGAACGGATCTGATAAAAATGTTGATATGGATGTAATTTTTTTTCTGACTGCGGTTTCAAAACCATGCACCAGAATCAATTTCTTTCAACTCAGTAATGCATTTTGGATGTGTACCTAGAGTTTAAAGCAGAAAAACAGGATCTTTTAGAATTTTCATTTTTTGACCAAAACGACAGGACCGGAGCTGATAAAAATGTTGATATGGATGTTAGTTTTTTTCTGACTGCGATTTCAAAACCATGCATCAGAATTCACTTCTTTCAACTCAGTAATGCATTTTGGATGTGTACCTAGAGTTTTAAGCAGAAAAACAGGATCTTTTAGAATTTTCATTTTTTGACCAAAACGACAGGACCGGAGCTGATAAAAATGTTGATATGGATGTTATTTTTTTTCTGACTGCGATTTCAAAACCATGCACCAGAATTCACTTCTTTCAACTTAGTAATGCATTTTTAATGTGTACCTAGAGTTTAAAGCAGAAAAACAGGAATTTTTAAAATTTTCATTTTTTGACCAAAATGACAGGACCGGAGCTGATAAAAATGTTGATATGGATGTTATTTTTTTTTCTGACTGCGATTTCAAAACCATGCACCAGAATTCACTTCTTTCAACTCAGTAATGCATTTTGGATGTGTACCTAGAGTTTAAAGCAGAAAAACAGGAACTTTTGGAATTTTCATTTTTTGACCAAAACGACAGGACCGGAGCTGATAAAAATGTTGATATGGATGTAATTTTTTTCTGACTGCAGTTTCAAAACCATGCACCAGAATCAACTTCTTTCAACTCAGTAATGCATTTTGGATGTGTACCTAGAGTTTAAAGCAAAAAAACAGGAACTTTTAGAATTTTCATTTTTTGACCAAAACGACAGGACCGGAGCTGAAAAAATGTTGATATGGATGTAATTTTTTTTCTGACTGCGGTTTCAAAACCATGCACCAGAATTCACTTCTTTCAACTCAGTAATGCATTTTGGATGTGTACCTAGAGTTTAAAGCAGAAAAACGGGATCTTTTAGAATTTTCATTTTTTGACCAAAACGACAGGACCGGAGCTGATAAAAATGTTGATATGGATGTTATTTTTTTCTGACTGCGATTTCAAAACCATGCACCAGAATTCACTTCTTTCAACTCAGTAATGCATTTTGGATGTGTACCTAGAGTTTAAAGCAGAAAAACAGGAACTTTTAGAATTTTTATTTTTTGACCAAAACTACAGGACCTGAGCTGATAAAAATGTTGATATGGATGTTATTTTTTTTTCTGACTGCGGTTTCAAAACCATGCACCAGAATTCACTTCTTTCAACTCAGTAATGCATTTTGGATGTGTACCTAGAGTTTAAAGCAGAAAAACAGGATCTTTTAGAATTTTCATTTTTTGACCAAAACGACAGGACCGGAGCTGATAAAAATGTTGATATGGATGTTATTTTTTTCTGACTGCGATTTCAAAACCATGCACCAGAATTCACTTATTTCAACTCAGTAATGCATTTTGGATGTGTACCTAGAGTTTAAAGCAGAAAAACAGGAACTTTTAGAATTTTTATTTTTTGACCAAAACTACAGGACCTGAGCTGATAAAAATGTTGATATGGATGTAATTTTTTTCTGACTGCAGTTTCAAAACCATGCACCAGAATCAACTTCTTTCAACTCAGTAATGCATTTTGGATGTGTACCTAGAGTTTAAAGCAAAAAAACAGGAACTTTTAGAATTTTCATTTTTTGACCAAAACGACAGGACCGGAGCTGAAAAAATGTTGATATGGATGTAATTTTTTTTCTGACTGCGGTTTCAAAACCATGCACCAGAATTCACTTCTTTCAACTCAGTAATGCATTTTGGATGTGTACCTAGAGTTTAAAGCAGAAAAACAGGATCTTTTAGAATTTTCATTTTTTGACCAAAACGACAGGACCGGAGCTGATAAAAATGTTGATATGGATGTTATTTTTTTTCTGACTGCGATTTCAAAACCATGCATCAGAATTCACTTCTTTCAACTCAGTAATGCATTTTGGATGTGTACCTAGAGTTTAAAGCAGAAAAACAGGATCTTTTAGAATTTTCATTTTTTGACCAAAACGACAGGACCGGAGCTGATAAAAATGTTGATATGGATGTTATTTTTTTTCTGACTGCAATTTCAAAACCATGCACCAGAATTCACTTCTTTCAACTCAGTAATGCATTTTTAATGTGTACCTAGAGTTTAAAGCAGAAAAACAGGAATTTTTAAAATTTTCATTTTTTGACCAAAACGACAGGACCGGAGCTGATAAAAATGTTGCTATGGATGTTATTTTTTTTCTGACTGCGGTTTCAAAACCATGCACCAGAATTCACTTCTTTCAACTCAGTAATGCATTTTGGATGTGTACCTAGAGTTTAAAGCAGAAAAACAGGATCTTTTAGAATTTTCATTTTTTGACCAAAACGACAGGACCGGAGCTGATAAAAATGTTGATATGGATGTTATTTTTTTCTGACTGCGATTTCAAAACCATGCACCAGAATTCACTTCTTTCAACTCAGTAATGCATTTTGGATGTGTACCTAGAGTTTAAAGCAGAAAAACAGGAACTTTTAGAATTTTCATTTTTTGACCAAAACTACAGGACCTGAGCTGATAAAAATGTTGATATGGATGTTATTTTTTTTCTGACTGCGATTTCAAAACCATGCACCAGAATTTACTTCTTTCAACTCAGTAATGCATTTTGGATGTGTACCTAGAGTTTAAAGCAGAAAAACAGGAACTTTTAGAATTTTCATTTTTTGACCAAAACGACAGGTCCGGAGCTGATAAAAATGTTGATATTGATGTATTTTTTTTTCTGACTGCGGTTTCAAAACTATGCACCAGAATCAACTTCTTTCAACTCAGTAATGCATTTTGGATGTGTACCTAGAGTTTGAAGCAGAAAAACAGGAACTTTTAGAATTTTCATTTTTTGACCAAAACGACAGGACCGGAGCTGATAAAAATGTTGATATGGATGTTATTTTTTTCTGACTGCGATTTCAAAACCATGCATCAGAATTCACTTCTTTCAACTCAGTAATGCATTTTGGATGTGTACCTAGAGTTTAAAGCAGAAAAACAGGAACTTTTAGAATTTTCATTTTTTGACCAAAACGACAGGTCCGGAATTGATAAAAATGTTGATATTGATGTAATTTTTTTTCTGACTGCGGTTTCAAAACCATGCACCAGAATCAACTTCTTTCAACTCAGTAATGCATTTTGGATGTGCACCTAGAGTTTAAAGCAGAAAAACAGGAACTTTTAGAATTTTTATTTTTTGACCAAAACGACAGGAACGGATCTGATAAAAATGTTGATATGGATGTAATTTTTTTTCTGACTGCGGTTTCAAAACCATGCACCAGAATCAATTTCTTTCAACTCAGTAATGCATTTTGGATGTGTACCTAGAGTTTTAAGCAGAAAAACAGGATCTTTTAGAATTTTCATTTTTTGACCAAAACGACAGGACCGGAGCTGATAAAAATGTTGATATGGATGTTATTTTTTTTCTGACTGCGATTTCAAAACCATGCACCAGAATTCACTTCTTTCAACTTAGTAATGCATTTTTAATGTGTACCTAGAGTTTAAAGCAGAAAAACAGGAATTTTTAAAATTTTCATTTTTTGACCAAAATGACAGGACCGGAGCTGATAAAAATGTTGATATGGATGTTATTTTTTTTTCTGACTGCGATTTCAAAACCATGCACCAGAATTCACTTCTTTCAACTCAGTAATGCATTTTGGATGTGTACCTAGAGTTTAAAGCAGAAAAACAGGAACTTTTGGAATTTTCATTTTTTGACCAAAACGACAGGACCGGAGCTGATAAAAATGTTGATATGGATGTAATTTTTTTCTGACTGCAGTTTCAAAACCATGCACCAGAATCAACTTCTTTCAACTCAGTAATGCATTTTGGATGTGTACCTAGAGTTTAAAGCAAAAAAACAGGAACTTTTAGAATTTTCATTTTTTGACCAAAACGACAGGACCGGAGCTGAAAAAATGTTGATATGGATGTAATTTTTTTTCTGACTGCGGTTTCAAAACCATGCACCAGAATTCACTTCTTTCAACTCAGTAATGCATTTTGGATGTGTACCTAGAGTTTAAAGCAGAAAAACGGGATCTTTTAGAATTTTCATTTTTTGACCAAAACGACAGGACCGGAGCTGATAAAAATGTTGATATGGATGTTATTTTTTTCTGACTGCGATTTCAAAACCATGCACCAGAATTCACTTCTTTCAACTCAGTAATGCATTTTGGATGTGTACCTAGAGTTTAAAGCAGAAAAACAGGAACTTTTAGAATTTTTATTTTTTGACCAAAACTACAGGACCTGAGCTGATAAAAATGTTGATATGGATGTTATTTTTTTTCTGACTGCGGTTTCAAAACCATGCACCAGAATTCACTTCTTTCAACTCAGTAATGCATTTTGGATGTGTACCTAGAGTTTAAAGCAGAAAAACAGGATCTTTTAGAATTTTCATTTTTTGACCAAAACGACAGGACCGGAGCTGATAAAAATGTTGATATGGATGTTATTTTTTTCTGACTGCGATTTCAAAACCATGCACCAGAATTCACTTATTTCAACTCAGTAATGCATTTTGGATGTGTACCTAGAGTTTAAAGCAGAAAAACAGGAACTTTTAGAATTTTCATTTTTTGACCAAAACGACAGGTCCGGAATTGATAAAAATGTTGATATTGATGTAATTTTTTTTCTGACTGCGGTTTCAAAACCATGCACCAGAATCAACTTCTTTCAACTCAGTAATGCATTTTGGATGTGTACCTAGAGTTTAAAGCAGAAAAACAGGATCTTTTAGAATTTTCATTTTTTGACCAAAACGACAGGACCGGAGCTGATAAAAATGTTGATATGGATGTTATTTTTTTCTGACTGCGATTTCAAAACCATGCACCAGAATTCACTTATTTCAACTCAGTAATGCATTTTGGATGTGTACCTAGAGTTTAAAGCAGAAAAACAGGAACTTTTAGAATTTTTATTTTTTGACCAAAACTACAGGACCTGAGCTGATAAAAATGTTGATATGGATGTAATTTTTTTCTGACTGCAGTTTCAAAACCATGCACCAGAATCAACTTCTTTCAACTCAGTAATGCATTTTGGATGTGTACCTAGAGTTTAAAGCAAAAAAACAGGAACTTTTAGAATTTTCATTTTTTGACCAAAACGACAGGACCGGAGCTGAAAAAATGTTGATATGGATGTAATTTTTTTTCTGACTGCGGTTTCAAAACCATGCACCAGAATTCACTTCTTTCAACTCAGTAATGCATTTTGGATGTGTACCTAGAGTTTAAAGCAGAAAAACAGGATCTTTTAGAATTTTCATTTTTTGACCAAAACGACAGGACCGGAGCTGATAAAAATGTTGATATGGATGTTATTTTTTTTCTGACTGCGATTTCAAAACCATGCATCAGAATTCACTTCTTTCAACTCAGTAATGCATTTTGGATGTGTACCTAGAGTTTAAAGCAGAAAAACAGGATCTTTTAGAATTTTCATTTTTTGACCAAAACGACAGGACCGGAGCTGATAAAAATGTTGATATGGATGTTATTTTTTTTCTGACTGCAATTTCAAAACCATGCACCAGAATTCACTTCTTTCAACTCAGTAATGCATTTTTAATGTGTACCTAGAGTTTAAAGCAGAAAAACAGGAATTTTTAAAATTTTCATTTTTTGACCAAAACGACAGGACCGGAGCTGATAAAAATGTTGCTATGGATGTTATTTTTTTTCTGACTGCGGTTTCAAAACCATGCACCAGAATTCACTTCTTTCAACTCAGTAATGCATTTTGGATGTGTACCTAGAGTTTAAAGCAGAAAAACAGGATCTTTTAGAATTTTCATTTTTTGACCAAAACGACAGGACCGGAGCTGATAAAAATGTTGATATGGATGTTATTTTTTTCTGACTGCGATTTCAAAACCATGCACCAGAATTCACTTCTTTCAACTCAGTAATGCATTTTGGATGTGTACCTAGAGTTTAAAGCAGAAAAACAGGAACTTTTAGAATTTTCATTTTTTGACCAAAACTACAGGACCTGAGCTGATAAAAATGTTGATATGGATGTTATTTTTTTTCTGACTGCGATTTCAAAACCATGCACCAGAATTTACTTCTTTCAACTCAGTAATGCATTTTGGATGTGTACCTAGAGTTTAAAGCAGAAAAACAGGAACTTTTAGAATTTTCATTTTTTGACCAAAACGACAGGTCCGGAGCTGATAAAAATGTTGATATTGATGTATTTTTTTTTCTGACTGCGGTTTCAAAACTATGCACCAGAATCAACTTCTTTCAACTCAGTAATGCATTTTGGATGTGTACCTAGAGTTTGAAGCAGAAAAACAGGAACTTTTAGAATTTTCATTTTTTGACCAAAACGACAGGACCGGAGCTGATAAAAATGTTGATATGGATGTTATTTTTTTCTGACTGCGATTTCAAAACCATGCATCAGAATTCACTTCTTTCAACTCAGTAATGCATTTTGGATGTGTACCTAGAGTTTAAAGCAGAAAAACAGGAACTTTTAGAATTTTCATTTTTTGACCAAAACGACAGGTCCGGAATTGATAAAAATGTTGATATTGATGTAATTTTTTTTCTGACTGCGGTTTCAAAACCATGCACCAGAATCAACTTCTTTCAACTCAGTAATGCATTTTGGATGTGCACCTAGAGTTTAAAGCAGAAAAACAGGAACTTTTAGAATTTTTATTTTTTGACCAAAACGACAGGAACGGATCTGATAAAAATGTTGATATGGATGTAATTTTTTTTCTGACTGCGGTTTCAAAACCATGCACCAGAATCAATTTCTTTCAACTCAGTAATGCATTTTGGATGTGTACCTAGAGTTTTAAGCAGAAAAACAGGATCTTTTAGAATTTTCATTTTTTGACCAAAACGACAGGACCGGAGCTGATAAAAATGTTGATATGGATGTTATTTTTTTTCTGACTGCGATTTCAAAACCATGCACCAGAATTCACTTCTTTCAACTTAGTAATGCATTTTTAATGTGTACCTAGAGTTTAAAGCAGAAAAACAGGAATTTTTAAAATTTTCATTTTTTGACCAAAATGACAGGACCGGAGCTGATAAAAATGTTGATATGGATGTTATTTTTTTTTCTGACTGCGATTTCAAAACCATGCACCAGAATTCACTTCTTTCAACTCAGTAATGCATTTTGGATGTGTACCTAGAGTTTAAAGCAGAAAAACAGGAACTTTTGGAATTTTCATTTTTTGACCAAAACGACAGGACCGGAGCTGATAAAAATGTTGATATGGATGTAATTTTTTTCTGACTGCAGTTTCAAAACCATGCACCAGAATCAACTTCTTTCAACTCAGTAATGCATTTTGGATGTGTACCTAGAGTTTAAAGCAAAAAAACAGGAACTTTTAGAATTTTCATTTTTTGACCAAAACGACAGGACCGGAGCTGAAAAAATGTTGATATGGATGTAATTTTTTTTCTGACTGCGGTTTCAAAACCATGCACCAGAATTCACTTCTTTCAACTCAGTAATGCATTTTGGATGTGTACCTAGAGTTTAAAGCAGAAAAACGGGATCTTTTAGAATTTTCATTTTTTGACCAAAACGACAGGACCGGAGCTGATAAAAATGTTGATATGGATGTTATTTTTTTCTGACTGCGATTTCAAAACCATGCACCAGAATTCACTTCTTTCAACTCAGTAATGCATTTTGGATGTGTACCTAGAGTTTAAAGCAGAAAAACAGGAACTTTTAGAATTTTTATTTTTTGACCAAAACTACAGGACCTGAGCTGATAAAAATGTTGATATGGATGTTATTTTTTTTCTGACTGCGGTTTCAAAACCATGCACCAGAATTCACTTCTTTCAACTCAGTAATGCATTTTGGATGTGTACCTAGAGTTTAAAGCAGAAAAACAGGATCTTTTAGAATTTTCATTTTTTGACCAAAACGACAGGACCGGAGCTGATAAAAATGTTGATATGGATGTTATTTTTTTCTGACTGCGATTTCAAAACCATGCACCAGAATTCACTTATTTCAACTCAGTAATGCATTTTGGATGTGTACCTAGAGTTTAAAGCAGAAAAACAGGAACTTTTAGAATTTTCATTTTTTGACCAAAACGACAGGTCCGGAATTGATAAAAATGTTGATATTGATGTAATTTTTTTTCTGACTGCGGTTTCAAAACCATGCACCAGAATCAACTTCTTTCAACTCAGTAATGCATTTTGGATGTGCACCTAGAGTTTAAAGCAGAAAAACAGGAACTTTTAGAATTTTCATTTTTTGACCAAAACGACAGGAATGGAGCTGATAAAAATGTTGATATGGATGTAATTTTTTTTCTGACTGTGGTTTCAAAACCATGCACCAGAATCAATTTCTTTCAACTCAGTAATGCATTTTGGATGTGTACCTAGAGTTTAAAGCAGAAAAACAGGATCTTTTAGAATTTTCATTTTTTGACCAAAACGACAGGACCGGAGCTGATAAAAATGTTGATATGGATGTTATTTTTTTTCTGACTGCGATTTCAAAACCATGCATCAGAATTCACTTCTTTCAACTCAGTAATGCATTTTGGATGTGTACCTAGAGTTTAAAGCAGAAAAACAGGATCTTTTAGAATTTTCATTTTTTGACCAAAACGACAGGACCGGAGCTGATAAAAATGTTGATATGGATGTTATTTTTTTTCTGACTGCAATTTCAAAACCATGCACCAGAATTCACTTCTTTCAACTCAGTAATGCATTTTTAATGTGTACCTAGAGTTTAAAGCAGAAAAACAGGATCTTTTAGAATTTTCATTTTTTGACCAAAACGACAGGACCGGAGCTGATAAAAATGTTGATATGGATGTTATTTTTTTCTGACTGCGATTTCAAAACCATGCACCAGAATTCACTTCTTTCAACTCAGTAATGCATTTTGGATGTGTACCTAGAGTTTAAAGCAGAAAAACAGGAACTTTTAGAATTTTCATTTTTTGACCAAAACTACAGGACCTGAGCTGATAAAAATGTTAATATGGATGTTATTTTTTTTCTGACTGCGATTTCAAAACCATGCACCAGAATTTACTTCTTTCAACTCAGTAATGCATTTTGGATGTGTACCTAGAGTTTAAAGCAGAAAAACAGGAACTTTTAGAATTTTCATTTTTTGACCAAAACGACAGGTCCGGAGCTGATAAAAATGTTGATATTGATGTATTTTTTTTTCTAACTGCGGTTTCAAAACCATGCACCAGAATCAACTTCTTTCAACTCAGTAATGCATTTTGGATGTGTACCTAGAGTTTGAAGCAGAAAAACAGGAACTTTTAGAATTTTCATTTTTTGACCAAAACGACAGGACCGGAGCTGATAAAAATGTTGATATGGATGTTATTTTTTTCTGACTGCGATTTCAAAACCATGCATCAGAATTCACTTCTTTCAACTCAGTAATGCATTTTGGATGTGTACCTAGAGTTTAAAGCAGAAAAACAGGAACTTTTAGAATTTTCATTTTTTGACCAAAACGACAGGTCCGGAATTGATAAAAATGTTGATATTGATGTAATTTTTTTTCTGACTGCGGTTTCAAAACCATGCACCAGAATCAACTTCTTTCAACTCAGTAATGCATTTTGGATGTGCACCTAGAGTTTAAAGCAGAAAAACAGGAACTTTTAGAATTTTCATTTTTTGACCAAAACGACAGGACCGGAGCTGATAAAAATGTTGATATGGATGTAATTTTTTTTCTGACTGCGGTTTCAAAACCATGCACCAGAATCAATCTCTTTCAACTCAGTAATGCATTTTGGATGTGTACCTAGAGTTTAAAGCAGAAAAACAGGAACTTTTAGAATTTTCATTTTTTGACCAAAACGACAGGACCGGAGCTGATAAAAATGTTGATATGGATGTTATTTTTTTTCTGACTGCGATTTCAAAACCATGCACCAGAATTCACTTCTTTCAACTCAGTAATGCATTTTGGATGTGTACCTAGAGTTTAAAGCAGAAAAACAGGAACTTTTAGAATTTTCATTTTTTGACCAAAACGACAGGTCCGGAGTTGATAAAAATGTTGATATTGATGTAATTTTTTTTCTGACTGCGGTTTCAAAACCATGCACCAGAATCAACTTCTTTCAACTCAGTAATGCATTTTGGATGTGTACCTAGAGTTTAAAGCAGAAAAACAGGAACTTTTTGAATTTTCATTTTTTGACCAAAACAACAGGACCGGAGCTGATAAAAATGTTGATATGGATGTAATTTTCTTCTGACTGCGATTTCAAAACCATGCACCAGAATTCACTTCTTTCAACTCAGTAATGCATTTTGGATGTGTACCTAGAGTTTAAAGCAGAAAAACAGGAACTTTTAGAATTTTCATTTTTTGACCAAAACTACAGGACCTGAGCTGATAAAAATGTTAATATGGATGTTATTTTTTTTCTGACTGCGATTTCAAAACCATGCACCAGAATTTACTTCTTTCAACTCAGTAATGCATTTTGGATGTGTACCTAGAGTTTAAAGCAGAAAAACAGGAACTTTTAGAATTTTCATTTTTTGACCAAAACGACAGGTCCGGAGCTGATAAAAATGTTGATATTGATGTATTTTTTTTTCTAACTGCGGTTTCAAAACCATGCACCAGAATCAACTTCTTTCAACTCAGTAATGCATTTTGGATGTGTACCTAGAGTTTGAAGCAGAAAAACAGGAACTTTTAGAATTTTCATTTTTTGACCAAAACGACAGGACCGGAGCTGATAAAAATGTTGATATGGATGTTATTTTTTTCTGACTGCGATTTCAAAACCATGCATCAGAATTCACTTCTTTCAACTCAGTAATGCATTTTGGATGTGTACCTAGAGTTTAAAGCAAAAAAACAGGAACTTTTAGAATTTTCATTTTTTGACCAAAACGACAGGTCCGGAATTGATAAAAATGTTGATATTGATGTAATTTTTTTTCTGACTGCGGTTTCAAAACCATGCACCAGAATCAACTTCTTTCAACTCAGTAATGCATTTTGGATGTGCACCTAGAGTTTAAAGCAGAAAAACAGGAACTTTTAGAATTTTCATTTTTTGACCAAAACGACAGGACCGGAGCTGATAAAAATGTTGATATGGATGTAATTTTTTTTCTGACTGCGGTTTCAAAACCATGCACCAGAATCAATCTCTTTCAACTCAGTAATGCATTTTGGATGTGTACCTAGAGTTTAAAGCAGAAAAACAGGAACTTTTAGAATTTTCATTTTTTGACCAAAACGACAGGACCGGAGCTGATAAAAATGTTGATATGGATGTTATTTTTTTTCTGACTGCGATTTCAAAACCATGCACCAGAATTCACTTCTTTCAACTCAGTAATGCATTTTGGATGTGTACCTAGAGTTTAAAGCAGAAAAACAGGAACTTTTAGAATTTTCATTTTTTGACCAAAACGACAGGTCCGGAGTTGATAAAAATGTTGATATTGATGTAATTTTTTTTCTGACTGCGGTTTCAAAACCATGCACCAGAATCAACTTCTTTCAACTCAGTAATGCATTTTGGATGTGTACCTAGAGTTTAAAGCAGAAAAACAGGAACTTTTTGAATTTTCATTTTTTGACCAAAACGACAGGACCGGAGCTGATAAAAATGTTGATATGGATGTAATTTTCTTCTGACTGCGGTTTCAAAACCATGCACCAGAATCAACTTCTTTCAACTCAGTAATGCATTTTGGATGTGTACCTAGAGTTTAAAGCAGAAAAACAGGATCTTTTAGAATTTTCATTTTTTGACCAAAACGACAGGACCGGAGCTGATAAAAATGTTGATATGGATGTTATTTTTTTTCTGACTGCGATTTCAAAACCATGCACCAGAATTCACTTCTTTCAACTCAGTAATGCATTTTGGATGTGTACCTAGAGTTTAAAGCAGAAAAACAGGAACTTTTAGAATTTTCATTTTTTTGACCAAAACAACAGGACCGGAGCTGATAAAAATGTTGATATTGATGTTATTTTTTTTCTGACTGTGATTTCAAAACCATGCACCAGAATCAACTTCTTTCAACTCAGTAATGCATTTTGGATGTGTACCTAGAGTTTAAAGCAGAAAAACAGGATCTTTTAGAATTTTCATTTTTTGACCAAAACGACAGGACCGGAGCTGATAAAAATGTTGATATGGATGTTAGTTTTTTTCTGACTGCGATTTCAAAATCATGCATCAGAATTCACTTATTTCAACTCAGTAATGCATTTTGGATGTGTACCTAGAGTTTAAAGCAGAAAAACAGGATCTTTTAGAATTTTCATTTTTTGACCAAAACGACAGGACCGGAGCTGATAAAAATGTTGATATGGATGTTATTTTTTTTCTGACTGCGATTTCAAAACCATGCACCAGAATTCACTTCTTTCAACTCAGTAATGCATTTTTAATGTGTACCTAGAGTTTAAAGCAGAAAAACAGGATCTTTTAAAATTTTCATTTTTGACCAAAACGACAGGACCGGAGCTGATAAAAATGTTGATATGGATGTTATTTTTTTTCTGACTGCGATTTCAAAACCATGCACCAGAATTCACTTCTTTCAACTCAGTAATGCATTTTGGATGTGTACCTAGAGTTTAAAGCAGAAAAACAGGAACTTTTGGAATTTTCATTTTTTGACCAAAACGACAGGACCGGAGCTGATAAAAATGTTGATATGGATGTTATTTTTTTTCTGACTGCGATTTCAAAACCATGCACCAGAATCAACTTCTTTCAACTCAGTAATGCATTTTGGATGTGTACCTAGAGTTTAAAGCAGAAAAACAGGAACTTTTAGAATTTTCATTTTTTGACCAAAACGACAGGTCCGGAATTGATAAAAATGTTGATATTGATGTAATTTTTTTTCTGACTGCGGTTTTAAAACCATGCACCAGAATCAACTTCTTTCAACTCAGTAATGCATTTTGGATGTGCACCTAGAGTTTAAAGCAGAAAAACAGGAACTTTTAGAATTTTCATTTTTTGACCAAAACGACAGGACCGGAGCTGATAAAAATGTTGATATTGATGTTATTTTTTTTCTGACTGTGATTTCAAAACCATGCACCAGAATCAACTTCTTTCAACTCAGTAATGCATTTTGGATGTGTACCTAGAGTTTAAAGCAGAAAAACAGGAACTTTTAGAATTTTCATTTTTTGACCAAAACGACAGGTCCGGAATTGATAAAAATGTTGATATTGAAGTAATTTTTTTTCTGACTGCGGTTTCAAAACCATGCAACAGAATCAACTTCTTTCAACTCAGTAATGCATTTTGGATGTGTACCTAGAGTTTAAAGCAGAAAAACAGGATCTTTTAGAATTTTCATTTTTTGACCAAAACGACAGGACCGGAGCTGATAAAAATGTTGATATGGATGTTATTTTTTTTCTGACTGCGATTTCAAAACCATGCACCAGAATTCACTTCTTTCAACTCAGTAATGCATTTTGGATGTGTACCTAGAGTTTAAAGCAGAAAAACAGAAACTTTTAGAATTTTCATTTTTTTGACCAAAACGACAGGACCGGAGCTGATAAAAATGTTGATATTGATGTTATTTTTTTTCTGACTGTGATTTCAAAACCATGCACCAGAATCAACTTCTTTCAACTCAGTAATGCATTTTGGATGTGTACCTAGAGTTTAAAGCAGAAAAACAGGATCTTTTAGAATTTTCATTTTTTGACCAAAACGACAGGACCGGAGCTGATAAAAATGTTGATATGGATGTTAGTTTTTTTCTGACTGCGATTTCAAAACCATGCATCAGAATTCACTTATTTCAACTCAGTAATGCATTTTGGATGTGTACCTAGAGTTTAAAGCAGAAAAACAGGATCTTTTAGAATTTTCATTTTTTGACCAAAACGACAGGACCGGAGCTGATAAAAATGTTGATATGGATGTTATTTTTTTTCTGACTGCGATTTCAAAACCATGCACCAGAATTCACTTCTTTCAACTCAGTAATGCATTTTTAATGTGTACCTAGAGTTTAAAGCAGAAAAACAGGAATTTTTAAAATTTTCATTTTTTGACCAAAACGACAGGACCGGAGCTGATAAAAATGTTGATATGGATGTTATTTTTTTTCTGACTGCGATTTCAAAACCATGCACCAGAATTCACTTCTTTCAACTCAGTAATGCATTTTGGATGTGTACCTAGAGTTTAAAGCAGAAAAACAGGAACTTTTGGAATTTTCATTTTTTGACCAAAACGACAGGACCGGAGCTGATAAAAATGTTGATATGGATGTTATTTTTTTTCTGACTGCGATTTCAAAACCATGCACCAGAATTCACTTCTTTCAACTCAGTAATGCATTTTTAATGTGTACCTAGAGTTTAAAGCAGAAAAACAGGAATTTTTTAAATTTTCATTTTTTGACCAAAACGACAGGACCGGAGCTGATAAAAATGTTGATATGGATGTTATTTTTTTTCTGACTGCGATTTCAAAACCATGCACCAGAATTCACTTCTTTCAACTCAGTAATGCATTTTGGATGTGTACCTAGAGTTTAAAGCAGAAAAACAGGAACTTTTAGAATTTTCATTTTTTGACCAAAACGACAGGACCGGAGCTGATAAAAATGTTGATATGGATGTAATTTTTTTCTGACTGCGGTTTCAAAACCATGCACCAGAATCAACTTCTTTCAACTCAGTAATGCATTTTGGATGTGTACCTAGAGTTTAAAGCAAAAAAACAGGAACTTTTAGAATTTTCATTTTTTGACCAAAACGACAGGACCGGAGCTGATAAAAATGTTGATATGGATGTAATTTTTTTTCTGACTGCGGTTTCAAAACCATGCACCAGAATTCACTTCTTTCAACTCAGTAATGCATTTTGGATGTGTACCTAGAGTTTAAAGCAGAAAAACAGGATATTTTAGAATTTTCATTTTTTGACCAAAACGACAGGACCGGAGCTGATAAAAATGTTGATATGGATGTTATTTTTTTCTGACTGCGATTTCAAAACCATGCACCAGAATTCACTTCTTTCAACTCAGTAATGCATTTTGGATGTGTACCTAGAGTTTAAAGCAGAAAAACAGGAACTTTTAGAATTTTCATTTTTTGACCAAAACTACAGGACCTGAGCTGATAAAAATGTTGATATGGATGTTATTTTTTTTCTGACTGCGATTTCAAAACCATGCACCAGAATTCACTTCTTTCAACTCAGTAATGCATTTTGGATGTGTACCTAGAGTTTAAAGCAGAAAAACAGGAACTTTTAGAATTTTCATTTTTTGACCAAAACTACAGGACCGGAGCTGATAAAAATGTTGATATGGATGTTATTTTTTTTCTGACTGCGATTTCAAAACCATGCACCAGAATCAACTTCTTTCAACTCAGTAATGCATTTTGGATGTGTACCTAGAGTTTAAAGCAGAAAAACAGGAACTTTTAGAATTTTCATTTTTTGACCAAAACGACAGGTCCGGAATTGATAAAAATGTTGATATTGATGTAATTTTTTTTCTGACTGCGGTTTTAAAACCATGCACCAGAATCAACTTCTTTCAACTCAGTAATGCATTTTGGATGTGCACCTAGAGTTTAAAGCAGAAAAACAGGAACTTTTAGAATTTTCATTTTTTGACCAAAACGACAGGACCGGAGCTGATAAAAATGTTGATATTGATGTTATTTTTTTTCTGACTGTGATTTCAAAACCATGCACCAGAATCAACTTCTTTCAACTCAGTAATGCATTTTGGATGTGTACCTAGAGTTTAAAGCAGAAAAACAGGAACTTTTAGAATTTTCATTTTTTGACCAAAACGACAGGTCCGGAATTGATAAAAATGTTGATATTGAAGTAATTTTTTTTCTGACTGCGGTTTCAAAACCATGCAACAGAATCAACTTCTTTCAACTCAGTAATGCATTTTGGATGTGTACCTAGAGTTTAAAGCAGAAAAACAGGATCTTTTAGAATTTTCATTTTTTGACCAAAACGACAGGACCGGAGCTGATAAAAATGTTGATATGGATGTTATTTTTTTTCTGACTGCGATTTCAAAACCATGCACCAGAATTCACTTCTTTCAACTCAGTAATGCATTTTGGATGTGTACCTAGAGTTTAAAGCAGAAAAACAGAAACTTTTAGAATTTTCATTTTTTTGACCAAAACGACAGGACCGGAGCTGATAAAAATGTTGATATTGATGTTATTTTTTTTCTGACTGTGATTTCAAAACCATGCACCAGAATCAACTTCTTTCAACTCAGTAATGCATTTTGGATGTGTACCTAGAGTTTAAAGCAGAAAAACAGGATCTTTTAGAATTTTCATTTTTTGACCAAAACGACAGGACCGGAGCTGATAAAAATGTTGATATGGATGTTAGTTTTTTTCTGACTGCGATTTCAAAACCATGCATCAGAATTCACTTATTTCAACTCAGTAATGCATTTTGGATGTGTACCTAGAGTTTAAAGCAGAAAAACAGGATCTTTTAGAATTTTCATTTTTTGACCAAAACGACAGGACCGGAGCTGATAAAAATGTTGATATGGATGTTATTTTTTTTCTGACTGCGATTTCAAAACCATGCACCAGAATTCACTTCTTTCAACTCAGTAATGCATTTTTAATGTGTACCTAGAGTTTAAAGCAGAAAAACAGGAATTTTTAAAATTTTCATTTTTTGACCAAAACGACAGGACCGGAGCTGATAAAAATGTTGATATGGATGTTATTTTTTTTCTGACTGCGATTTCAAAACCATGCACCAGAATTCACTTCTTTCAACTCAGTAATGCATTTTGGATGTGTACCTAGAGTTTAAAGCAGAAAAACAGGAACTTTTGGAATTTTCATTTTTTGACCAAAACGACAGGACCGGAGCTGATAAAAATGTTGATATGGATGTTATTTTTTTTCTGACTGCGATTTCAAAACCATGCACCAGAATTCACTTCTTTCAACTCAGTAATGCATTTTTAATGTGTACCTAGAGTTTAAAGCAGAAAAACAGGAATTTTTTAAATTTTCATTTTTTGACCAAAACGACAGGACCGGAGCTGATAAAAATGTTGATATGGATGTTATTTTTTTTCTGACTGCGATTTCAAAACCATGCACCAGAATTCACTTCTTTCAACTCAGTAATGCATTTTGGATGTGTACCTAGAGTTTAAAGCAGAAAAACAGGAACTTTTAGAATTTTCATTTTTTGACCAAAACGACAGGACCGGAGCTGATAAAAATGTTGATATGGATGTAATTTTTTTCTGACTGCGGTTTCAAAACCATGCACCAGAATCAACTTCTTTCAACTCAGTAATGCATTTTGGATGTGTACCTAGAGTTTAAAGCAAAAAAACAGGAACTTTTAGAATTTTCATTTTTTGACCAAAACGACAGGACCGGAGCTGATAAAAATGTTGATATGGATGTAATTTTTTTTCTGACTGCGGTTTCAAAACCATGCACCAGAATTCACTTCTTTCAACTCAGTAATGCATTTTGGATGTGTACCTAGAGTTTAAAGCAGAAAAACAGGATCTTTTAGAATTTTCATTTTTTGACCAAAACGACAGGACCGGAGCTGATAAAAATGTTGATATGGATGTTATTTTTTTCTGACTGCGATTTCAAAACCATGCACCAGAATTCACTTCTTTCAACTCAGTAATGCATTTTGGATGTGTACCTAGAGTTAAAAGCAGAAAAACAGGAACTTTTAGAATTTTCATTTTTTGACCAAAACTACAGGACCTGAGCTGATAAAAATGTTGATATGGATGTTATTTTTTTTCTGACTGCGATTTCAAAACCATGCACCAGAATTCACTTCTTTCAACTCAGTAATGCATTTTGGATGTGTACCTAGAGTTTAAAGCAGAAAAACAGGAACTTTTAGAATTTTCATTTTTTGACCAAAACTACAGGACCTGAGCTGATAAAAATGTTGATATGGATGTTATTTTTTTTCTGACTGCGATTTCAAAACCATGCACCAGAATTTACTTCTTTCAACTCAGTAATGCATTTTGGATGTGTACCTAGAGTTTAAAGCAGAAAAACAGGAACTTTTCGAATTTTCATTTTTTGACCAAAACGACAGGTCCGGAGCTGATAAAAATGTTGATATTGATGTATTTTTTTTTCTGACTGCGGTTTCAAAACCATGCACCAGAATCAACTTCTTTCAACTCAGTAATGCATTTTGGATGTGTACCTAGAGTTTGAAGCAGAAAAACAGGAACTTTTAGAATTTTCATTTTTTGACCAAAACGACAGGAACGGAGCTGATAAAAATGTTGATATGGATGTAATTTTTTTTCTGACTGCGGTTTCAAAACCATGCACCATAATCAATTTCTTTCAACTCAGTAATGCATTTTGGATGTGTACCTAGAGTTTAAAGCAGAAAAACAGGATCTTATAGAATTTTCATTTTTTGACCAAAACGACAGGACCGGAGCTGAAAAAATGTTGATATGGATGTAATTTTTTTTCTGACTGCGGTTTCAAAACCATGCACCAGAATTCACTTCTTTCAACTCAGTAATGCATTTTGGATGTGTACCTAGAGTTTAAAGCAGAAAAACAGGATCTTTTAGAATTTTCATTTTTTGACCAAAACGACAGGACCGGAGCTGATAAAAATGTTGATATGGATGTTATTTTTTTCTGACTGCGATTTCAAAACCATGCACCAGAATTCACTTCTTTCAACTCAGTAATGCATTTTGGATGTGTACCTAGAGTTTAAAGCAGAAAAACAGGAACTTTTAGAATTTTCATTTTTTGACCAAAACGACAGGTCCGGAATTGATAAAAATGTTGATATTGATGTAATTTTTTTTCTGACTGCGGTTTCAAAACCATGCACCAGAATCAACTTCTTTCAACTCAGTAATGCATTTTGGATGTGCACCTAGAGTTTAAAGCAGAAAAACAGGAACTTTTAGAATTTTCATTTTTTGACCAAAACGACAGGAACGGAGCTGATAAAAATGTTGATATGGATGTAATTTTTTTTCTGACTGTGGTTTCAAAACCATGCACCAGAATCAATTTCTTTCAACTCAGTAATGCATTTTGGATGTGTACCTAGAGTTTAAAGCAGAAAAACAGGATCTTTTAGAATTTTCATTTTTTGACCAAAACGACAGGACCGGAGCTGATAAAAATGTTGATATGGATGTTATTTTTTTTCTGACTGCGATTTCAAAACCATGCATCAGAATTCACTTCTTTCAACTCAGTAATGCATTTTGGATGTGTACCTAGAGTTTAAAGCAGAAAAACAGGATCTTTTAGAATTTTCATTTTTTGACCAAAACGACAGGACCGGAGCTGATAAAAATGTTGATATGGATGTTATTTTTTTTCTGACTGCAATTTCAAAACCATGCACCAGAATTCACTTCTTTCAACTCAGTAATGCATTTTTAATGTGTACCTAGAGTTTAAAGCAGAAAAACAGGAATTTTAAAAATTTTCATTTTTTGACCAAAACGACAGGACCGGAGCTGATAAAAATGTTGATATGGATGTTATTTTTTTTCTGACTGCGGTTTCAAAACCATGCACCAGAATTCACTTCTTTCAACTCAGTAATGCATTTTGGATGTGTACCTAGAGTTTAAAGCAGAAAAACAGGATCTTTTAGAATTTTCATTTTTTGACCAAAACGACAGGACCGGAGCTGATAAAAATGTTGATATGGATGTTATTTTTTTCTGACTGCGATTTCAAAACCATGCACCAGAATTCACTTCTTTCAACTCAGTAATGCATTTTGGATGTGTACCTAGAGTTTAAAGCAGAAAAACAGGAACTTTTAGAATTTTCATTTTTTGACCAAAACTACAGGACCTGAGCTGATAAAAATGTTGATATGGATGTTATTTTTTTTCTGACTGCGATTTCAAAACCATGCACCAGAATTTACTTCTTTCAACTCAGTAATGCATTTTGGATGTGTACCTAGAGTTTAAAGCAGAAAAACAGGAACTTTTAGAATTTTCATTTTTTGACCAAAACGACAGGACCGGAGCTGATAAAAATGTTGATATTGATGTATTTTTTTTTCTGACTGCGGTTTCAAAACCATGCACCAGAATCAACTTCTTTCAACTCAGTAATGCATTTTGGATGTGCACCTAGAGTTTAAAGCAGAAAAACAGGAACTTTTAGAATTTTCATTTTTTGACCAAAACGACAGGACCGGAGCTGATAAAAATGTTGATATGGATGTAATTTTTTTTCTGACTGCGGTTTCAAAACCATGCACCAGAATCAATTTCTTTCAACTCAGTAATGCATTTTGGATGTGTACCTAGAGTTTAAAGCAGAAAAACAGGAACTTTTAGAATTTTCATTTTTTGACCAAAACGACAGGACCGGAGCTGATAAAAATGTTGATATGGATGTTATTTTTTTTCTGACTGCGGTTTCAAAACCATGACCAGAATCAACTTCTTTCAACTCAGTAATGCATTTTGGATGTGTACCTCGAGTTTAAAGCAGAAAAACAGGAACTTTTAGAATTTTCATTTTTTGACCAAAACAACAGGACCGGAGCTGATAAAAATGTTGATATGGATGTAATTTTTTTCTGACTGCGGTTTCAAAACCATGCACCAGAATCAACTTCTTTCAACTCAGTAATGCATTTTGGATGTGTACCTAGAGTTTAAAGCAGAAAAACAGGATCTTTTAGAATTTTCATTTTTTGACCAAAACGACAGGACCGGAGCTGATAAAAATGTTGATATGGATGTTATTTTTTTTCTGACTGCGATTTCAAAACCATGCACCAGAATTCACTTCTTTCAACTCAGTAATGCATTTTGGATGTGTACCTAGAGTTTAAAGCAGAAAAACAGGAACTTTTAGAATTTTCATTTTTTTGAAAAAAACGACAGGACCGGAGCTGATAAAAATGTTGATATTGATGTTATTTTTTTTTCTGACTGATTTCAAAACCATGCACCAGAATCAACTTCTTTCAACTCAGTAATGCATTTTGGATGTGTACCTAGAGTTTAAAGCAGAAAAACAAGAACTTTTAGAATTTTCATTTTTTGACCAAAACGACAGGTCCGGAATTGACAAAAATGTTGATATTGATGTAATTTTTTTTCTGACTGCGGTTTCAAAACCATGCACCAGAATCAACTTCTTTCAACTCAGTAATGCATTTTGGATGTGCACCTAGAGTTTAAAGCAGAAAAACAGGAACTTTTAGAATTTTCATTTTTTGACCAAAACGACAGGAACGGAGCTGATAAAAATGTTGATATGGATGTAATTTTTTTTCTGACTGCGGTTTCAAAACAAACCATGCACCAGAATCAACTATTTTCAACTCAGTAATGCATTTTGGATGTGTACCTAGAGTTTAAAGCAGAAAAACAGGAACTTTTAGAATTTTCATTTTTTGACCAAAACGACAGGACCGGAGCTGATAAAAATGTTGATATGGATGTAATTTTTTTCTGACTGCGGTTTCAAAACCATGCACCAGAATCAACTTCTTTCAACTCAGTAATGCATTTTGGATGTGTACCTAGAGTTTAAAGCAAAAAAACAGGAACTTTTAGAATTTTCATTTTTTGACCAAAACGACAGGACCGGAGCTGATAAAAATGTTGATATGGATGTAATTTTTTTTCTGACTGCGGTTTCAAAACCATGCACCAGAATTCACTTCTTTCAACTCAGTAATGCATTTTGGATGTGTACCTAGAGTTTAAAGCAGAAAAACAGGATCTTTTAGAATTTTCATTTTTTGACCAAAACGACAGGACCGGAGCTGATAAAAATGTTGATATGGATGTTATTTTTTTCTGACTGCGATTTCAAAACCATGCACCAGAATTCACTTCTTTCAACTCAGTAATGCATTTTGGATGTGTACCTAGAGTTTAAAGCAGAAAAACAGGAACTTTTAGAATTTTCATTTTTTGACCAAAACGACAGGACCGGAGCTGATAAAAATGTTGATATGGATGTAATTTTTTTCTGACTGCGGTTTCAAAACCATGCACCAGAATCAACTTCTTTCAACTCAGTAATGCATTTTGGATGTGTACCTAGAGTTTAAAGCAAAAAAACAGGAACTTTTAGAATTTTCATTTTTTGACCAAAACGACAGGACCGGAGCTGATAAAAATGTTGATATGGATGTAATTTTTTTCTGACTGCGGTTTCAAAACCATGCACCAGAATCAACTTCTTTCAACTCAGTAATGCATTTTGGATGTGTACCTAGAGTTTAAAGCAGAAAAACAGGAACTTTTGGAATTTTCATTTTTTGACCAAAACGACAGGACCGGAGCTGATAAAAATGTTGATATGGATGTTATTTTTTTTCTGACTGCGATTTCAAAACCATGCACCAGAATCAACTTCTTTCAACTCAGTAATGCATTTTGGATGTGTACCTAGAGTTTAAAGCAGAAAAACAGGAACTTTTAGAATTTTCATTTTTTGACCAAAACGACAGGACCGGAGCTGATAAAAATGTTGATATGGATGTAATTTTTTTCTGACTGCGGTTTCAAAACCATGCACCAGAATCAACTTCTTTCAACTCAGTAATGCATTTTGGATGTGTACCTAGAGTTTAAAGCAAAAAAATAGGAACTTTTAGAATTTTCATTTTTTGACCAAAACGACAGGACCGGAGCTGATAAAAATGTTGATATGGATGTAATTTTTTTTCTGACTGCGGTTTCAAAACCATGCACCAGAATTCACTTCTTTCAACTCAGTAATGCATTTTGGATGTGTACCTAGAGTTTAAAGCAGAAAAACAGGATCTTTTAGAATTTTCATTTTTTGACCAAAACGACAGGACCGGAGCTGATAAAAATGTTGATATGGATGTTATTTTTTTCTGACTGCGATTTCAAAACCATGCACCAGAATTCACTTCTTTCAACTCAGTAATGCATTTTGGATGTGTACCTAGAGTTTAAAGCAGACAAACAGGAACTTTTAGAATTTTCATTTTTTGACCAAAACTACAGGACCTGAGCTGATAAAAATGTTGATATGGATGTTATTTTTTTTCTGACTGCGATTTCAAAACCATGCACCAGAATTCACTTCTTTCAACTCAGTAATGCATTTTGGATGTGTACCTAGAGTTTAAAGCAGAAAAACAGGAACTTTTAGAATTTTCATTTTTTGACCAAAACTACAGGACCTGAGCTGATAAAAATGTTGATATGGATGTTATTTTTTTTCTGACTGCGATTTCAAAACCATGCACCAGAATTTACTTCTTTCAACTCAGTAATGCATTTTGGATGTGTACCTAGAGTTTAAAGCAGAAAAACAGGAACTTTTAGAATTTTCATTTTTTGACCAAAACGACAGGTCCGGAATTGATAAAAATGTTGATATTGATGTAATTTTTTTTCTGACTGCGGTTTCAAAACCATGCACCAGAATCAACTTCTTTCAACTCAGTAATGCATTTTGGATGTGCACCTAGAGTTTAAAGCAGAAAAACAGGAACTTTTAGAATTTTCATTTTTTGACCAAAACGACAGGACCGGAGCTGATAAAAATGTTGATATGGATGTAATTTTTTTTCTGACTGCGGTTTCAAAACCATGCACCAGAATCAACTTCTTTCAACTCAGTAATGCATTTTGGATGTGCACCTAGAGTTTAAAGCAGAAAAACAGGAACTTTTAGAATTTTCATTTTTTGACCAAAACGACAGGACCGGAGCTGATAAAAATGTTGATATGGATGTAATTTTTTTTCTGACTGCGGTTTCAAAACCATGCACCAGAATCAATTTCTTTCAACTCAGTAATGCATTTTGGATGTGTACCTAGAGTTTAAAGCAGAAAAACAGGAACTTTTAGAATTTTCATTTTTTGACCAAAACGACAGGACCGGAGCTGATAAAAATGTTGATATGGATGTTATTTTTTTTCTGACTGCGATTTCAAAACCATGCACCAGAATTCACTTCTTTCAACTCAGTAATGCATTTTGGATGTGTACCTAGAGTTTAAAGCAGAAAAACAGGAACTTTTAGAATTTTCATTTTTTGACCAAAACGACAGGTCCGGAGTTGATAAAAATGTTGATATTGATGTAATTTTTTTTCTGACTGCGGTTTCAAAACCATGCACCAGAATCAACTTCTTTCAACTCAGTAATGCATTTTGGATGTGTACCTAGAGTTAAAAGCAGAAAAACAGGAACTTTTAGAATTTTCATTTTTTGACCAAAACAACAGGACCGGAGCTGATAAAAATGTTGATATGGATGTAATTTTTTTCTGACTGCGGTTTCAAAACCATGCACCAGAATCAACTTCTTTCAACTCAGTAATGCATTTTGGATGTGTACCTAGAGTTTAAAGCAGAAAAACAGGATCTTTTAGAATTTTCATTTTTTGACCAAAACGACAGGACCGGAGCTGATAAAAATGTTGATATGGATGTTATTTTTTTTCTGACTGCGATTTCAAAACCATGCACCAGAATTCACTTCTTTCAACTTAGTAATGCATTTTGGATGTGTACCTAGAGTTTAAAGCAGAAAAACAGGAACTTTTAGAATTTTCATTTTTTTGACCAAAACGACAGGACCGGAGCTGATAAAAATGTTGATATTGATGTTATTTTTTTTCTGACTGATTTCAAAACCATGCACCAGAATCAACTTCTTTCAACTCAGTAATGCATTTTGGATGTGTACCTAGAGTTTAAAGCAGAAAAACAGGAACTTTTAGAATTTTCATTTTTTGACCAAAACGACAGGTCCGGAATTGATAAAAATGTTGATATTGATGTAATTTTTTTTCTGACTGCGGTTTCAAAACCATGCACCAGAATCAACTTCTTTCAACTCAGTAATGCATTTTGGATGTGCACCTAGAGTTTAAAGCAGAAAAACAGGAACTTTTAGAATTTTCATTTTTTTACCAAAACGACAGGAACGGAGCTGATAAAAATGTTGATATGGATGTAATTTTTTTTCTGACTGCGGTTTCAAAACCATGCACCAGAATCAATTTCTTTCAACTCAGTAATGCATTTTGGATGTGTACCTAGAGTTTAAAGCAGAAAAACAGGATCTTTTAGAATTTTCATTTTTTGACCAAAACGACAGGACCGGAGCTGATAAAAATGTTGATATGGATGTTAGTTTTTTTCTGACTGCGATTTCAAAACCATGCATCAGAATTCACTTCTTTCAACTCAGTAATGCATTTTGGATGTGTACCTAGAGTTTAAAGCAGAAAAACAGGATCTTTTAGAATTTTCATTTTTTGACCAAAACGACAGGACCGGAGCTGATAAAAATGTTGATATGGATGTTATTTTTTTTCTGACTGCGATTTCAAAACCATGCACCAGAATTCACTTCTTTCAACTCAGTAATGCATTTTTAATGTGTACCTAGAGTTTAAAGCAGAAAAACAGGAATTTTTAAAATTTTCATTTTTTGACCAAAACGACAGGACCGGAGCTGATAAAAATGTTGATATGGATGTTATTTTTTTTCTGACTGCGATTTCAAAACCATGCACCAGAATCAACTTCTTTCAACTCAGTAATGCATTTTGGATGTGTACCTAGAGTTTAAAGCAGAAAAACAGGAACTTTTAGAATTTTCATTTTTTGACCAAAACGACAGGTCCGGAATTGATAAAAATGTTGATATTGATGTAATTTTTTTTCTGACTGCGGTTTCAAAACCATGCACCAGAATCAACTTCTTTCAACTCAGTAATGCATTTTGGATGTGCACCTAGAGTTTAAAGCAGAAAAACAGGAACTTTTAGAATTTTCATTTTTTGACCAAAACGACAGGAACGGAGCTGATAAAAATGTTGATATGGATGTAATTTTTTTTCTGACTGCGGTTTCAAAACCATGCACCAGAATCAATTTCTTTCAACTCATACCCCTTTCACATTGCAGCTGTAACACGGTACATTGCCGTTTTTTTAGTGCTTTAAAACGTTTCCAGCTGCAATGTGAAAGCTACATTGTCAATTTACCGGTTACAGAAAACCGGCATTTTGACACGTGTTAAAAGGAGGATCCTACACGGTTCGGAGCCGTTTCACCTGCAGTGTGAAAAGCTCAGAAACGGTATTTGCTATAAATGATAACCACACTTGATCCCCGCCCACAAGCAGGAAAAAAACATTTAAAATGACATTGTATGGCTTTCTATGGGTGAAACGGGTTGAATCTGAAAGGTACAAAACGGTATTTAAACTGCAATATACCTTTACATCATGCAATATGAAAGGGGTTTAACTGGCTTTTGACCAGTTTTAAGACACGTTTAGAAAAACGGGTTGAAAGCAGGGTTTTGCAATGTGAAAGCAGTATCAGTAATGCATTTTGGATGTGTACCTAGAGTTTAAAGCAGAAAAACAGGATCTTTTAGAATTTTCATTTTTTGACAAAAACGACAGGACCGGAGCTGATAAAAATGTTGATATGGATGTTAGTTTTTTTCTGACTGCGATTTCAAAACCATGCATCAGAATTCACTTCTTTCAACTCAGTAATGCATTTTGGATGTGTACCTAGAGTTTAAAGCAGAAAAACAGGATCTTTTAGAATTTTCATTTTTTGACCAAAACGACAGGACAGGAGCTGATAAAAATGTTGATATGGATGTTATTTTTTTTCTGACTGCGATTTCAAAACCATGCACCAGAATTCACTTCTTTAAACTCAGTAATGCATTTTTAATGTGTACCTAGAGTTTAAAGCAGAAAAACAGGAATTTTTAAAATTTTCATTTTTTGACCAAAACGACAGGACCGGAGCTGATAAAAATGTTGATATGGATGTTATTTTTTTTCTGACTGCGATTTCAAAACCATGCACCAGAATCAACTTCTTTCAACTCAGTAATGCATTTTGGATGTGTACCTAGAGTTTAAAGCAGAAAAACAGGATCTTTTAGAATTTTCATTTTTTGACCAAAACGACAGGACCGGAGCTGATAAAAATGTTGATATGGATGTAATTTTTTTCTGACTGCGGTTTCAAAACCATGCACCAGAATCAACTTCTTTCAACTCAGTAATGCATTTTGGATGTGTACCTAGAGTTTAAAGCAAAAAAACAGGAACTTTTAGAATTTTCATTTTTTGACCAAAACGACAGGACCGGAGCTGATAAAAATGTTGATATGGATGTAATTTTTTTTCTGACTGCGGTTTCAAAACCATGCACCAGAATTCACTTCTTTCAACTCAGTAATGCATTTTGGATGTGTACCTAGAGTTTAAAGCAGAAAAACAGGATCTTTTAGAATTTTCATTTTTTGACCAAAACGACAGGACCGGAGCTGATAAAAATGTTGATATGTTTGTGGTATTTTTTTCTGACTGCGATTTCAAAACCATGCACCAGAATTCACTTCTTTCAACTCAGTAATGCATTTTGGATGTGTACCTAGAGTTTAAAGCAGAAAAACAGGAACTTTTAGAATTTTCATTTTTTGACCAAAACGACAGGACCGAAGCTGATAAAAATGTTGATATGGATGTAATTTTTTTTCTGACTGCGGTTTCAAAACCATGCACCAGAATCAATTTCTTTCAACTCAGTAATGCATTTTGGATGTGTACCTAGAGTTTAAAGCAGAAAAACAGGAACTTTTAGAATTTTCATTTTTTGACCAAAACGACAGGACCGGAGCTGATAAAAATGTTGATATGGATGTTATTTTTTTTCTGACTGCGATTTCAAAACCATGCACCAGAATTCACTTCTTTCAACTCAGTAATGCATTTTGGATGTGTACCTAGAGTTTAAAGCAGAAAAACAGGAACTTTTAGAATTTTCATTTTTTGACCAAAACGACAGGTCCGGAGTTGATAAAAATGTTGATATTGATGTAATTTTTTTTCTGACTGCGGTTTCAAAACCATGCACCAGAATCAACTTCTTTCAACTCAGTAATGCATTTTGGATGTGTACCTAGAGTTTAAAGCAGAAAAACAGGAACTTTTAGAATTTTCATTTTTTGACCAAAACAACAGGACCGGAGCTAATAAAAATGTTGATATGGATGTAATTTTTTTCTGACTGCGGTTTCAAAACCATGCACCAGAATCAACTTCTTTCAACTCAGTAATGCATTTTGGATGTGTACCTAGAGTTTAAAGCAGAAAAACAGGATCTTTTAGAATTTTCATTTTTTGACCAAAACGACAGGACCGGAGCTGATAAAAATGTTGATATGGATGTTATTTTTTTTCTGACTGCGATTTCAAAACCATGCACCAGAATTCACTTCTTTAAACTCAGTAATGCATTTTTAATGTGTACCTAGAGTTTAAAGCAGAAAAACAGGAATTTTTAAAATTTTCATTTTTTGACCAAAACGACAGGACCGGAGCTGATAAAAATGTTGATATGGATGTTATTTTTTTTCTGACTGCGATTTCAAAACCATGCACCAGAATCAACTTCTTTCAACTCAGTAATGCATTTTGGATGTGTACCTAGAGTTTAAAGCAGAAAAACAGGAACTTTTAGAATTTTCATTTTTTGACCAAAACGACAGGACCGGAGCTGATAAAAATGTTGATATGGATGTAATTTTTTTCTGACTGCGGTTTCAAAACCATGCACCAGAATCAACTTCTTTCAACTCAGTAATGCATTTTGGATGTGTACCTAGAGTTTAAAGCAAAAAAACAGGAACTTTTAGAATTTTCATTTTTTGACCAAAACGACAGGACCGGAGCTGATAAAAATGTTGATATGGATGTAATTTTTTTTCTGACTGCGGTTTCAAAACCATGCACCAGAATCAACTTCTTTCAACTCAGTAATGCATTTTGGATGTGTACCTAGAGTTTAAAGCAGAAAAACAGGATCTTTTAGAATTTTCATTTTTTGACCAAAACGACAGGACCGGAGCTGATAAAAATGTTGATATGGATGTTATTTTTTTTCTGACTGCGATTTCAAAACCATGCACCAGAATTCACTTCTTTCAACTCAGTAATGCATTTTGGATGTGTACCTAGAGTTTAAAGCAGAAAAACAGGAACTTTTAGAATTTTCATTTTTTTGACCAAAACGACAGGACCGGAGCTGATAAAAATATTGATATTGATGTTATTTTTTTTCTGACTGATTTCAAAACCATGCACCAGAATCAACTTCTTTCAACTCAGTAATGCATTTTGGATGTGTACCTAGAGTTTAAAGCAGAAAAACAGGAGCTTTTAGAATTTTCATTTTTTGACAAAAACGACAGGACCGGAGCTGATAAAAATGTTGATATGGATGTTAGTTTTTTTCTGACTGCGATTTCAAAACCATGCATCAGAATTCACTTCTTTCAACTCAGTAATGCATTTTGGATGTGTACCTAGAGTTTAAAGCAGAAAAACAGGATCTTTTAGAATTTTCATTTTTTGACCAAAACGACAGGACAGGAGCTGATAAAAATGTTGATATGGATGTTATTTTTTTTCTGACTGCGATTTCAAAACCATGCACCAGAATTCACTTCTTTAAACTCAGTAATGCATTTTTAATGTGTACCTAGAGTTTAAAGCAGAAAAACAGGAATTTTTAAAATTTTCATTTTTTGACCAAAACGACAGGACCGGAGCTGATAAAAATGTTGATATGGATGTTATTTTTTTTCTGACTGTGATTTCAAAACCATGCACCAGAATCAACTTCTTTCAACTCAGTAATGCATTTTGGATGTGTACCTAGAGTTTAAAGCAGAAAAACAGGATCTTTTAGAATTTTCATTTTTTGACCAAAACGACAGGTCCGGAATTGATAAAAATGTTGATATGGATGTTATTTTTTTTCTGACTGCGATTTCAAAACCATGCACCAGAATTCACTTCTTTCAACTCAGTAATGCATTTTGGATGTGTACCTAGAGTTTAAAGCAGAAAAACAGGAACTTTTAGAATTTTCATTTTTTGACCAAAACGACAGGTCCGGAGTTGATAAAAATGTTGATATTGATGTAATTTTTTTTCTGACTGCGGTTTCAAAACCATGCACCAGAATCAACTTCTTTCAACTCAGTAATGCATTTTGGATGTGTACCTAGAGTTTAAAGCAGAAAAACAGGAACTTTTAGAATTTTCTTTTTTGACCAAAACAACAGGACCGGAGCTGATAAAAATGTTGATATGGATGTAATTTTTTTCTGACTGCGGTTTCAAAACCATGCACCAGAATCAACTTCTTTCAACTCAGTAATGCATTTTGGATGTGTACCTAGAGTTTAAAGCAGAAAAACAGGATCTTTTAGAATTTTCATTTTTTGACCAAAACGACAGGACCGGAGCTGATAAAAATGTTGATATGGATGTTATTTTTTTTCTGACTGCGATTTCAAAACCATGCACCAGAATTCACTTCTTTCAACTCAGTAATGCATTTTGGATGTGTACCTAGAGTTTAAAGCAGAAAAACAGGAACTTTTAGAATTTTCATTTTTTTGACCAAAACGACAGGACCGGAGCTAATAAAAATGTTGATATTGATGTTATTTTTTTTCTGACTGATTTCAAAACCATGCACCAGAATCAACTTCTTTCAACTCAGTAATGCATTTTGGATGTGTACCTAGAGTTTAAAGCAGAAAAACAGGAGCTTTTAGAATTTTCATTTTTTGACCAAAACGACAGGTCCGGAATTGATAAAAATGTTGATATTGATGTAATTTTTTTTCTGACTGCGGTTTCAAAACCATGCACCAGAATCAACTTCTTTCAACTCAGTAATGCATTTTTGATGTGCACCTAGAGTTTAAAGCAGAAAAACAGGAACTTTTAGAATTTTCATTTTTTTACCAAAACGACAGGAACGGAGCTGATAAAAATGTTGATATGGATGTAATTTTTTTTCTGACTGCGGTTTCAAAACCATGCACCAGAATCAATTTCTTTCAACTCAGTAATGCATTTTGGATGTGTACCTAGAGTTTAAAGCAGAAAAACAGGATCTTTTAGAATTTTCATTTTTTGACCAAAACGACAGGACCGGAGCTGATAAAAATGTTGATATGGATGTTAGTTTTTTTCTGACTGCGATTTCAAAACCATGCATCAGAATTCACTTCTTTCAACTCAGTAATGCATTTTGGATGTGTACCTAGAGTTTAAAGCAGAAAAACAGGATCTTTTAGAATTTTCATTTTTTGACCAAAACGACAGGACCGGAGCTGATAAAAATGTTTATATGGATGTTATTTTTTTTCTGACTGCGATTTCAAAACCATGCACCAGAATTCACTTCTTTCAACTCAGTAATGCATTTTTAATGTGTACCTAGAGTTTAAAGCAGAAAAACAGGAATTTTTAAAATTTTCATTTTTTGACCAAAACGACAGGACCGGAGCTGATAAAAATGTTGATATGGATGTTATTTTTTTTCTGACTGCGATTTCAAAACCATGCACCAGAATCAACTTCTTTCAACTCAGTAATGCATTTTGGATGTGTACCTAGAGTTTAAAGCAGAAAAACAGGAACTTTTAGAATTTTCATTTTTTGACCAAAACGACAGGACCGGAGCTGATAAAAATGTTGATATGGATGTAATTTTTTTCTGACTGCGGTTTCAAAACCATGCACCAGAATCAACTTCTTTCAACTCAGTAATGCATTTTGGATGTGTACCTAGAGTTTAAAGCAAAAAAACAGGAACTTTTAGAATTTTCATTTTTTGACCAAAACGACAGGACCGGAGCTGATAAAAATGTTGATATGGATGTAATTTTTTTCTGACTGCGGTTTCAAAACCATGCACCAGAATCAACTTCTTTCAACTCAGTAATGCATTTTGGATGTGTACCTAGAGTTTAAAGCAGAAAAACAGGAACTTTTGGAATTTTCATTTTTTGACCAAAACGACAGGACCGGAGCTGATAAAAATGTTGATATGGATGTTATTTTTTTTCTGACTGCGATTTCAAAACCATGCACCAGAATCAACTTCTTTCAACTCAGTAATGCATTTTGGATGTGTACCTAGAGTTTAAAGCAGAAAAACAGGAACTTTTAGAATTTTCATTTTTTGACCAAAACGACAGGACCGGAGCTGATAAAAATGTTGATATGGATGATATTTTTTTCTGACTGCGGTTTCAAAACCATGCACCAGAATCAACTTCTTTCAACTCAGTAATGCATTTTGGATGTGTACCTAGAGTTTAAAGCAAAAAAATAGGAACTTTTAGAATTTTCATTTTTTGACCAAAACGACAGGACCGGAGCTGATAAAAATGTTGATATGGATGTAATTTTTTTTCTGACTGCGGTTTCAAAACCATGCACCAGAATTCACTTCTTTCAACTCAGTAATGCATTTTGGATGTGTACCTAGAGTTTAAAGCAGAAAAACAGGATCTTTTAGAATTTTCATTTTTTGACCAAAACGACAGGACCGGAGCTGATAAAAATGTTGATATGGATGTTATTTTTTTCTGACTGCGATTTCAAAACCATGCACCAGAATTCACTTCTTTCAACTCAGTAATGCATTTTGGATGTGTACCTAGAGTTTAAAGCAGAAAAACAGGAACTTTTAGAATTTTCATTTTTTGACCAAAACTACAGGACCTGAGCTGATAAAAATGTTGATATGGATGTTATTTTTTTTCTGACTGCGATTTCAAAACCATGCACCAGAATTCACTTCTTTCAACTCAGTAATGCATTTTGGATGTGTACCTAGAGTTTAAAGCAGAAAAACAGGAACTTTTAGAATTTTCATTTTTTGACCAAAACTACAGGACCTGAGCTGATAAAAATGTTGATATGGATGTTATTTTTTTTCTGACTGCGGTTTCAAAACCATGCACCAGAATCAACTTCTTTCAACTTAGTAATGCATTTTGGATGTGTACCTAGAGTTTGAAGCAGAAAAACAGGAACTTTTAGAATTTTCATTTTTTGACCAAAACGACAGGACTGGAGCTGATAAAAATGTTGATATGGATGTTATTTTTTTCTGACTGCGATTTCAAAACCATGCATCAGAATTCACTTCTTTCAACTCAGTAATGCATTTTGGATGTGTACCTAGAGTTTAAAGTAGAAAAACAGGAACTTTTAGAATTTTCATTTTTTGACCAAAACGACAGGTCCGGAATTGATAAAAATGTTGATATTGATGTAATTTTTTTTCTGACTGCGGTTTCAAAACCATGCACCAGAATCAACTTCTTTCAACTCAGTAATGCATTTTGGATGTGCACCTAGAGTTTAAAGCAGAAAAACAGGAACTTTTAGAATTTTCATTTTTTGACCAAAACGACAGGACCGGAGCTGATAAAAATGTTGAAATGGATGTAATTTTTTTTCTGACTGCGGTTTCAAAACCATGCACCAGAATCAACTTCTTTCAACTCAGTAATGCATTTTGGATGTGCACCTAGAGTTTAAAGCAGAAAAACAGGAACTTTTAGAATTTTCATTTTTTGACCAAAACAACAGGACCGGAGCTGATAAAAATGTTGATATGGATGTAATTTTTTTTCTGACTGCGGTTTCAAAACCATGCACCAGAATCAATTTCTTTCAACTCAGTAATGCATTTTGGATGTGTACCTAGAGTTTAAAGCAGAAAAACAGGAACTTTTAGAATTTTCATTTTTTGACCAAAACGACAGGACCGGAGCTGATAAAAATGTTGATATGGATGTTATTTTTTTTCTGACTGCGATTTCAAAACCATGCACCAGAATTCACTTCTTTCAACTCAGTAATGCATTTTGGATGTGTACCTAGAGTTTAAAGCAGAAAAACAGGAACTTTTAGAATTTTCATTTTTCGACCAAAACGACAGGTCCGGAGTTGATAAAAATGTTGATATTGATGTAATTTTTTTTCTGACTGCGGTTTCAAAACCATGCACCAGAATCAACTTCTTTCAACTCAGTAATGCATTTTGGATGTGTACCTAGAGTTAAAAGCAGAAAAACAGGAACTTTTAGAATTTTCATTTTTTGACCAAAACAACAGGACCGGAGCTGATAAAAATGTTGATATGGATGTAATTTTTTTCTGACTGCGGTTTCAAAACCATGCACCAGAATCAACTTCTTTCAACTCAGTAATGCATTTTGGATGTGTACCTAGAGTTTAAAGCAGAAAAACAGGATCTTTTAGAATTTTCATTTTTTGACCAAAACGACAGGACCGGAGCTGATAAAAATGTTGATATGGATGTTATTTTTTTTCTGACTGCGATTTCAAAACCATGCACCAGAATTCACTTCTTTCAACTTAGTAATGCATTTTGGATGTGTACCTAGAGTTTAAAGCAGAAAAACAGGAACTTTTAGAATTTTCATTTTTTTGACCAAAACGACAGGACCGGAGCTGATAAAAATGTTGATATTGATGTTATTTTTTTTCTGACTGATTTCAAAACCATGCACCAGAATCAACTTCTTTCAACTCAGTAATGCATTTTGGATGTGTACCTAGAGTTTAAAGCAGAAAAACAGGATCTTTTAGAATTTTCATTTTTTGACCAAAACGACAGGACCGGAGCTGATAAAAATGTTGATATTGATGTTATTTTTTTTCTGACTGATTTCAAAACCATGCACCAGAATCAACTTCTTTCAACTCAGTAATGCATTTTGGATGTGTACCTAGAGTTTAAAGCAGAAAAACAGGAACTTTTAGAATTTTCATTTTTTGACCAAAACGACAGGTCCGGAATTGATAAAAATGTTGATATTGATGTAATTTTTTTTCTGACTGCGGTTTCAAAACCATGCACCAGAATCAACTTCTTTCAACTCAGTAATGCATTTTGGATGTGTACCTAGAGTTTAAAGCAGAAAAACAGGATCTTTTAGAATTTTCATTTTTTGACCAAAACGACAGGACCGGAGCTGATAAAAATGTTGATATGGATGTTATTTTTTTTCTGACTGCGATTTCAAAACCATGCACCAGAATTCACTTCTTTCAACTCAGTAATGCATTTTGGATGTGTACCTAGAGTTTAAAGCAGAAAAACAGGAACTTTTAGAATTTTCATTTTTTTGACCAAAACGACAGGACCGGAGCTAATAAAAATGTTGATATTGATGTTATTTTTTTTCTGACTGATTTCAAAACCATGCACCAGAATCAACTTCTTTCAACTCAGTAATGCATTTTGGATGTGTACCTAGAGTTTAAAGCAGAAAAACAGGAGCTTTTAGAATTTTCATTTTTTGACCAAAACGACAGGTCCGGAATTGATAAAAATGTTGATATTGATGTAATTTTTTTTCTGACTGCGGTTTCAAAACCATGCACCAGAATCAACTTCTTTCAACTCAGTAATGCATTTTTGATGTGCACCTAGAGTTTAAAGCAGAAAAACAGGAACTTTTAGAATTTTCATTTTTTTACCAAAACGACAGGAACGGAGCTGATAAAAATGTTGATATGGATGTAATTTTTTTTCTGACTGCGGTTTCAAAACCATGCACCAGAATCAATTTCTTTCAACTCAGTAATGCATTTTGGATGTGTACCTAGAGTTTAAAGCAGAAAAACAGGATCTTTTAGAATTTTCATTTTTTGACCAAAACGACAGGACCGGAGCTGATAAAAATGTTGATATGGATGTTAGTTTTTTTCTGACTGCGATTTCAAAACCATGCATCAGAATTCACTTCTTTCAACTCAGTAATGCATTTTGGATGTGTACCTAGAGTTTAAAGCAGAAAAACAGGATCTTTTAGAATTTTCATTTTTTGACCAAAACGACAGGACCGGAGCTGATAAAAATGTTTATATGGATGTTATTTTTTTTCTGACTGCGATTTCAAAACCATGCACCAGAATTCACTTCTTTCAACTCAGTAATGCATTTTTAATGTGTACCTAGAGTTTAAAGCAGAAAAACAGGAATTTTTAAAATTTTCATTTTTTGACCAAAACGACAGGACCGGAGCTGATAAAAATGTTGATATGGATGTTATTTTTTTTCTGACTGCGATTTCAAAACCATGCACCAGAATCAACTTCTTTCAACTCAGTAATGCATTTTGGATGTGTACCTAGAGTTTAAAGCAGAAAAACAGGAACTTTTAGAATTTTCATTTTTTGACCAAAACGACAGGACCGGAGCTGATAAAAATGTTGATATGGATGTAATTTTTTTCTGACTGCGGTTTCAAAACCATGCACCAAAATCAACTTCTTTCAACTCAGTAATGCATTTTGGATGTGTACCTAGAGTTTAAAGCAGAAAAACAGGAACTTTTAGAATTTTCATTTTTTGACCAAAACGACAGGTCCAGAGCTGATAAAAATGTTGATATTGATGTATTTTTTTTCTGACTGCGGTTTCAAAACCATGCACCAGAATCAACTTCTTTCAACTCAGTAATGCATTTTTGGATGTGCACCTAGAGTTTAAAGCAGAAAAACAGGAACTTTTAGAATTTTCATTTTTTGACCAAAACGACAGGACCGGAGCTGATAAAAATGTTGATATGGATGTAATTTTTTTTCTGACTGCGGTTTCAAAACCATGCACCAGAATCAATTTCTTTCAACTCAGTAATGCATTTTGGATGTGTACCTAGAGTTTAAAGCAGAAAAACAGGAACTTTTAGAATTTTCATTTGTTGACCAAAACGACAGGACCGGAGCTGATAAAAATGTTGATATGGATGTTATTTTTTTTCTGACTGCGATTTCAAAACCATGCACCAGAATTCACTTCTTTCAACTCAGTAATGCATTTTGGATGTGTACCTAGAGTTTAAAGCAGAAAAACAGGAACTTTTAGAATTTTCATTTTTTGACCAAAACGACAGGACCGGAGCTGATAAAAATGTTGATATGGATGTTATTTTTTTTCTGACTGCGATTTCAAAACCATGCACCAGAATTCACTTCTTTCAACTCAGTAATGCATTTTGGATGTGTACCTAGAGTTTAAAGCAGAAAAACAGGAACTTTTAGAATTTTCATTTTTTGACCAAAACGACAGGTCCAGAGCTGATAAAAATGTTGATATTGATGTATTTTTTTTCTGACTGCGGTTTCAAAACCATGCACCAGAATCAACTTCTTTCAACTCAGTAATGCATTTTGGATGTGCACCTAGAGTTTAAAGCAGAAAAACAGGAACTTTTAGAATTTTCATTTTTTGACCAAAACGACAGGACCGGAGCTGATAAAAATGTTGATATGGATGTAATTTTTTTTCTGACTGCGGTTTCAAAACCATGCACCAGAATCAATTTCTTTCAACTCAGTAATGCATTTTGGATGTGTACCTAGAGTTTAAAGCAGAAAAACAGGAACTTTTAGAATTTTCATTTGTTGACCAAAACGACAGGACCGGAGCTGATAAAAATGTTGATATGGATATTATTTTTTTTCTGACTGCGATTTCAAAACCATGCACCAGAATTCACTTCTTTCAACTCAGTAATGCATTTTGGATGTGTACCTAGAGTTTAAAGCAGAAAAACAGGAACTTTTGGAATTTTCATTTTTTGACCAAAACGACAGGACCGGAGCTGATAAAAATGTGGATATGGATGTTATTTTTTTCTGACTGCGATTTCAAAACCATGCACCAAAATCAACTTCTTTCAACTCAGTAATGCATTTTGGATGTGTACCTAGAGTTTAAAGCAGAAAAACAGGAACTTTTAGAATTTTCATTTTTTGACCAAAACGACAGGTCCAGAGCTGATAAAAATGTTGATATTGATGTATTTTTTTTCTGACTGCGGTTTCAAAACCATGCACCAGAATCAACTTCTTTCAACTCAGTAATGCATTTTGGATGTGCACCTAGAGTTTAAAGCAGAAAAACAGGAACTTTTAGAATTTTCATTTTTTGACCAAAACGACAGGACCGGAGCTGATAAAAATGTTGATATGGATGTAATTTTTTTTCTGACTGCGGTTTCAAAACCATGCACCAGAATCAATTTCTTTCAACTCAGTAATGCATTTTGGATGTGTACCTAGAGTTTAAAGCAGAAAAACAGGAACTTTTCGAATTTTCATTTGTTGACCAAAACGACAGGACCGGAGCTGATAAAAATGTTGATATGGATGTTATTTTTTTTCTGACTGCGATTTCAAAACCATGCACCAGAATTCACTTCTTTCAACTCAGTAATGCATTTTGGATGTGTACCTAGAGTTTAAAGCAGAAAAACAGGAACTTTTAGAATTTTTTTATTTTTTTACCAAAACGACAGGACCGGAGCTGATAAAATGTTGATATGGATGTTATTTTTTTTCTGACTGCGATTTCAAAACCATGCACCAGAATTCACTTCTTTCAACTCAGTAATGCATTTTGGATGTGTACCTAGAGTTTAAAGCAGAAAAACAGGAACTTTTGGAATTTTCATTTTTTGACCAAAACGACAGGACCGGAGCTGATAAAAATGTTGATATGGATGTTATTTTTTTTCTGACTGCGATTTCAAAACCATGCACCAGAATCAACTTCTTTCAACTCAGTAATGCATTTTGGATGTGTACCTAGAGTTTAAAGCAGAAAAACAGGAACTTTTAGAATTTTCATTTTTTGACCAAAACGACAGGTCCGGAATTGATAAAAATGTTGATATTGATGTAATTTTTTTCTGACTGCGGTTTCAAAACCATGCACCAGAATCAACTTCTTTCAACTCAGTAATGCATTTTGGATGTGCACCTAGAGTTTAAAGCAGAAAAACAGGAACTTTTAGAATTTTCATTTTTTGACCAAAACGACAGGAACGGAGCTGATAAAAATGTTGATATGGATGTAATTTTTTTTCTGACTGCGGTTTCAAAACCATGCACCAGAATCAATTTCTTTCAACTCAGTAATGCATTTTGGATGTGTACCTAGAGTTTAAAGCAGAAAAACAGGAACTTTTAAAATTTTCATTTTTTGACCAAAACGACAGGTCCGGAATTGATAAAAATGTTGATATTGATGTAATTTTTTTTCTGACTGCGGTTTCAAAACCATGCACCAGAATTCACTTCTTTCAACTCAGTAATGCATTTTGGATGTGTACCTAGAGTTTAAAGCAGAAAAACAGGATCTTTTAGAATTTTCATTTTTTGACCAAAACGACAGGACCGGAGCTGATAAAAATGTTGATATGGATGTTATTTTTTTCTGACTGCGATTTCAAAACCATGCATCAGAATTCACTTCTTTCAACTCAGTAATGCATTTTGGATGTGTACCTAGAGTTTAAAGCAGAAAAACAGGATCTTTTAGAATTTTCATTTTTTGACCAAAACGACAGGACCGGAGCTGATAAAAATGTTGATATGGATGTTATTTTTTTTCTGACTGCGATTTCAAAACCATGCACCAGAATCAACTTCTTTCAACTCAGTAATGCATTTTGGATGTGTACCTAGAGTTTACAGCAGAAAAACAGGAACTTTTAGAATTTTCATTTTTTGACCAAAACGACAGGTCCGGAATTGATAAAAATGTTGATATTGATGTAATCTTTTTTCTGACTGCGGTTTCAAAACCATGCACCAGAATCAACTTCTTTCAACTCAGTAATGCATTTTGGATGTGCACCTAGAGTTTAAAGCAGAAAAACAGGAACTTTTAGAATTTTCATTTTTTGACCAAAACGACAGGACCGGAGCTGATAACAATGTTGATATGGATGTTATTTTTTTTCTGACTGCGATTTCAAAACCATGCACCAGAATTCACTTCTTTCAACTCAGTAATGCATTTTGGATGTGTACCTAGAGTTTAAAGCAGAAAAACAGGAACTTTTAGAATTTTCATTTTTTGACCAAAACGACAGGACCGGAGCTGATAAAAATGTTGATATGGATGTTATTTTTTTTCTGACTGCGATTTCAAAACCATGCACCAGAATCAACTTCTTTCAACTCTTTAATGCATTTTGGATGTGTATCTTGAGTTTAAAGCAGAAAAACAGGAACTTTTAGAATTTTCATTTTTTGACCAAAACGACAGGACCGGAGGTGATAAAAATGTTGATAAGGATGTTATTTTTTTTCTGACTGTGATTTCAAAACCATGCACCAGAATTCACTTATTTCAACTCAGTAATGCATTTTGGATGTGTACCTAGAGTTTAAAGCAGAAAAACAGGAACTTTTAGAATTTTCATTTTTTGACCAAAACGACAGGACCGGAGCTGATAAAAATGTTGATATGGATGTTATTTTTTTTCTGACTGCGATTTCAAAACCATGCACCAGAATTCACTTCTTTCAACTCAGTAATGCATTTTGGATGTGTACCTAGAGTTTAAAGCAGAAAAACAGGAACTTTTAGAATTTTCATTTTTTGACCAAAACGACAGGACCGGAGCTGATAAAAATGTTGATATGGATGTTATTTTTTTCTGACTGCGATTTCAAAACCATGCACCAGAATTCACTTCTTTCAACTCAGTAATGCATTTTGGATGTGTACCTAGAGTTTAAAGCAGAAAAACAGGAACTTTTAGAATTTTAATTTTTTGACCAAAACTACAGGACCTGAGCTGATAAAAATGTTGATATGGATGTTATTTTTTTTCTGACTGCGATTTCAAAACCATGCACCAGAATTCACTTCTTTCAACTCAGTAATGCATTTTGGATGTGTACCTAGAGTTTAAAGCAGAAAAACAGGAACTTTTAGAATTTTCATTTGTTGACCAAAACGACAGGACCGGAGCTGATAAAAATGTTGATATGGATGTTATTTTTTTTCTGACTGCGATTTCAAAACCATGCACCAGAATTCACTTCTTTCAACTCAGTAATGCATTTTGGATGTGTACCTAGAGTTTAAAGCAGAAAAACAGGAACTTTTAGAATTTTCATTTTTTTACCAAAACGACAGGACCGGAGCTGATAAAAATGTTGATATAGATGTATTTTTTTTTCTGACTGCGGTTTCAAAACCATGCATTAGAATTCACTTCTTTCAACTCAGTAATGCATTTTGGATGTGTACCTAGAGTTTAAAGCAGAAAAACAGGAACTTTTAGAATTTTCATTTTTTGACCAAAACGACAGGACCGGAGCTGAAAAAAATATTGATATGGATGTTATTTTTTTTCTGACTGCGATTTCATAACCATGCACCAGAATTCACTTCTTTCAACTCAGTAATGCATTTTTAATGTGTACCTAGAGTTTAAAGCAGAAAAACAGGAATTTTTACAATTTTCATTTTTTGACCAAAACGACAGGACCGGAGCTGATAAAAATGTTGATATGGATGTTATTTTTTTTCTGACTGCGATTTCAAAACCATGCACCAGAATTCACTTCTTTCAACTCAGTAATGCATTTTGGATGTGTACCTAGAGTTTAAAGCAGAAAAACAGGAACTTTTAGAATTTTCATTTTTTGACCAAAACGACAGGACCGGAGCTGATAAAAATGTTGATATGGATGTTATTTTTTTTCTGACTGCGATTTCAAAACCATGCACCAGAATCAACTTCTTTCAACTCAGTAATGCATTTTGGATGTGTATCTTGAGTTTAAAGCAGAAAAACAGGAACTTTTAGAATTTTCATTTTTTGACCAAAACGACAGGACCGGAGCTGATAAAAATGTTGATAAGGATGTTATTTTTTTTCTGACTGCGATTTCAAAACCATGCACCAGAATTCACTTCTTTCAACTCAGTAATGCATTTTGGATGTGTACCTAGAGTTTAAAGCAGAAAAACAGGAACTTTTAGAATTTTCATTTTTTGACCAAAACGACAGGACCGGAGCTGATAAAAATGTTGATATGGATGTTATTTTTTTCTGACTGCGATTTCAAAACCATGCACCAGAATTCACTTCTTTCAACTCAGTAATGCATTTTGGATGTGTACCTAGAGTTTAAAGCAGAAAAACAGGAACTTTTAGAATTTTCATTTTTTGACCAAAACGACAGGACCGGAGCTGATAAAAATGTTGATATGGATGTTATTTTTTTTCTGACTGCGATTTCAAAACCATGCATCAGAATTCACTTCTTTCAACTCAGTAATGCATTTTGGATGTGTACCTAGAGTTTAAAGCAGAAAAACAGGATCTTTTAGAATTTTCATTTTTTGACCAAAACGACAGGACCGGAGCTGATAAAAATGTTGATATGGATGTTATTTTTTTTCTGACTGCAATTTCAAAACCATGCACCAGAATTCACTTCTTTCAACTCAGTAATGCATTTTTAATGTGTACCTAGAGTTTAAAGCAGAAAAACAGGAATTTTTAAAATTTTCATTTTTTGACCAAAACGACAGGACCGGAGCTGATAAAAATGTTGATATGGATGTTATTTTTTTTCTGACTGCGATTTCAAAACCATGCACCAGAATTCACTTCTTTCAACTCAGTAATGCATTTTGGATGTGTACCTAGAGTTTAAAGCAGAAAAACAGGAACTTTTGGAATTTTCATTTTTTGACCAAAACGACAGGACCGGAGCTGATAAAAATGTTGATATGGATGTTATTTTTTTTCTGACTGCGATTTCAAAACCATGCATCAGAATTAACTTCTTTCAACTCAGTAATGCATTTTGGATGTGTACCTAGAGTTTAAAGCAGAAAAACAGGATCTTTTAGAATTTTCATTTTTTGACCAAAACGACAGGACCGGAGCTGAAAAAAATATTGATATGGATGTTATTTTTTTTCTGACTGCGATTTCATAACCATGCACCAGAATTCACTTCTTTCAACTCAGTAATGCATTTTTAATGTGTACCTAGAGTTTAAAGCAGAAAAACAGGAATTTTTACAATTTTCATTTTTTGACCAAAACGACAGGACCGGAGCTGATAAAAATGTTGATATGGATGTTATTTTTTTTCTGACTGCGATTTCAAAACCATGCACCAGAATTCACTTCTTTCAACTCAGTAATGCATTTTGGATGTGTACCTAGAGTTTAAAGCAGAAAAACAGGAACTTTTAGAATTTTCATTTTTTGACCAAAACGACAGGACCGGAGCTGATAAAAATGTTGATATGGATGTTATTTTTTTTCTGACTGCGATTTCAAAACCATGCACCAGAATCAACTTCTTTCAACTCAGTAATGCATTTTGGATGTGTATCTTGAGTTTAAAGCAGAAAAACAGGAACTTTTAGAATTTTCATTTTTTGACCAAAACGACAGGACCGGAGCTGATAAAAATGTTGATAAGGATGTTATTTTTTTTCTGACTGCGATTTCAAAACCATGCACCAGAATTCACTTCTTTCAACTCAGTAATGCATTTTGGATGTGTACCTAGAGTTTAAAGCAGAAAAACAGGAACTTTTAGAATTTTCATTTTTTGACCAAAACGACAGGACCGGAGCTGATAAAAATGTTGATATGGATGTTATTTTTTTCTGACTGCGATTTCAAAACCATGCACCAGAATTCACTTCTTTCAACTCAGTAATGCATTTTGGATGTGTACCTAGAGTTTAAAGCAGAAAAACAGGAACTTTTAGAATTTTCATTTTTTGACCAAAACGACAGGACCGGAGCTGATAAAAATGTTGATATGGATGTTATTTTTTTTCTGACTGCGATTTCAAAACCATGCATCAGAATTCACTTCTTTCAACTCAGTAATGCATTTTGGATGTGTACCTAGAGTTTAAAGCAGAAAAACAGGATCTTTTAGAATTTTCATTTTTTGACCAAAACGACAGGACCGGAGCTGATAAAAATGTTGATATGGATGTTATTTTTTTTCTGACTGCAATTTCAAAACCATGCACCAGAATTCACTTCTTTCAACTCAGTAATGCATTTTTAATGTGTACCTAGAGTTTAAAGCAGAAAAACAGGAATTTTTAAAATTTTCATTTTTTGACCAAAACGACAGGACCGGAGCTGATAAAAATGTTGATATGGATGTTATTTTTTTTCTGACTGCGATTTCAAAACCATGCACCAGAATTCACTTCTTTCAACTCAGTAATGCATTTTGGATGTGTACCTAGAGTTTAAAGCAGAAAAACAGGAACTTTTGGAATTTTCATTTTTTGACCAAAACGACAGGACCGGAGCTGATAAAAATGTTGATATGGATGTTATTTTTTTTCTGACTGCGATTTCAAAACCATGCATCAGAATTAACTTCTTTCAACTCAGTAATGCATTTTGGATGTGTACCTAGAGTTTAAAGCAGAAAAACAGGATCTTTTAGAATTTTCATTTTTTGACCAAAACGACAGGACCGGAGCTGATAAAAATGTTGATATGGATGTTATTTTTTTTCTGACTGCGATTTCAAAACCATGCACCAGAATTCACTTCTTTCAACTCAGTAATGCATTTTTAATGTGTACCTAGAGTTTAAAGCAGAAAAACAGGAATTTTTAAAATTTTCATTTTTTGACCAAAACGACAGGACCGGAGCTGATAAAAATGTTGATATGGATGTTATTTTTTTTCTGACTGCGATTTCAAAACCATGCACCAGAATTCACTTCTTTCAACTCAGTAATGCATTTTGGATGTGTACCTAGAGTTTAAAGCAGAAAAACAGGAACTTTTAGAATTTTCATTTTTTGACCAAAACGACAGGACCGGAGCTGATAACAATGTTGATATGGATGTTATTTTTTTTCTGACTGCGATTTCAAAACCATGCACCAGAATTCACTTCTTTCAACTCAGTAATGCATTTTTAATGTGTACCTAGAGTTTAAAGCAGAAAAACAGGAATTTTTAAAATTTTCATTTTTTGACCAAAACGACAGGACCGGAGCTGATAAAAATGTTGATATGGATGTTATTTTTTTTTCTGACTGCGATTTCAAAACCATGCACCAGAATTCACTTCTTTCAACTCAGTAATGCATTTTGGATGTGTACCTAGAGTTTAAAGCAGAAAAACAGGAACTTTTAGAATTTTCATTTTTTGACCAAAACGACAGGACCGGAGCTGATAACAATGTTGATATGGATGTTATTTTTTTTCTGACTGCGATTTCAAAACCATGCACCAGAATTCACTTCTTTCAACTCAGTAATGCATTTTGGATGTGTACCTAGAGTTTAAAGCAGAAAAACAGGAATTTTTACAATTTTCATTTTTTTTTTTTAAACTCTTTATTTAGTCAAGTAGAGCTAAATGAACATTGTACAAGTAAGGACAGTGATCGCTATACGCAGATAGCTCAAACGTTTTAATACAACAGTTGTACTTACAAAGGATACAGAGGGGAGGGGAGGAAAGGAGAAAGGGGGGGGGTCAAATCATGAGAGAAAGCAATAAGTAGGTTATGATGAATTTCGTAGGTGCCAGAAAGCTCGAGAGCAGTGATGAACAGCAAGATACGGATAGGACTGGGGATTTCAATTGAGAAGACATATACACGACATAATATCCAAATCAACAGGGACATAGAGGCAGGAGGAGGATCCGAGGACAGGACGCCAAGGGGTTATCGACAGTTCTCATGTGGCCTGATAGACACGATTAGAGGTAGGGTGGTTTGCTAGTAGCCAGGGATTCCAGATTAGGGCGAATTTATGGGGGCAGTCATGGAGGTAATAGCTGATCTTTTCCATGTTTGCTATATATCCAATATAGTTATTTAGTGCCTGTAGGGTAGGGGGAGAGGATGATTTCCAGTTTTTGGCAATAAGTGATTTCGCAGCGGCTAACACATGAGAGAACAGTTTATTCAAGTGGGGGTCTAGGTTCTGAAAGGGGCGGGCTAGTAAAAAGGACCACGGGTCCAGGGTAATTGCAATGCCGGAAAGAGATCTCAGCAGGTCTAGAACCTGGGACCAAAAGGTGGCTATGATGGGGCATGTCCACCAGATATGGTAGAGAGTTCCTCTTCTCCCGCAGCCCCGCCAACAGACCGGAGTAGCCGAGGGAAAGATTTTGGACAACCTATCAGGGGTATAATACCACCTATAATATAGTTTGTAGGAGGTTTCTTTTATGCGTGTGGAAATTGAGCTTTTGGCAATTCCCTCTCTCACCTCACCCCAGCACAAATCGTCTGGGGGGGGACCGAGATCCCTTTCCCACTCCAGCTCGTGGCGGGTCCGCTTGGGGGCTGTGGCTTCTATCAAGATAGAGTATATTCGGGAGATCATCCCCCTACCCGATGGGTTCACGATACATTCCCGTTCAAATAGGGTAGGAGCTGTTATCGGACTGGTGTGGTGGATTGAGTTGACAAAGTGGCGGATCTGAAAATACTCATAGAAGAGGGGGGTCAGTGAAGGGTATTTAGATTTAAGGTCGTCTAGAGATACCAGGGAGTTCTTAACATAGAGGTCTGATACCAATTTGATACCCACTTTATACCAAGCTTTAAATTGGTTAGGTGCGCATCCCGGTGGGAACTCTGGGTTGTCCCAGAGGGGGGTGATGTGGGAGGGAGAGGAGGCGAGGCTAAATTTGGGGAAGGAGTAGTTCCAGAGATTGATGCAGAATCTAAGGGAAGGGAGCAGGCACCTGATGGACTGTCTTGAGGTCTTTGATAGGCCCCAGATGGAGGCGAGGGAGCGGATCCCCAGTACTGAGGATTCAAGGTCTAACCATGCTAGTGTACCCGTTGGCGCGAATGAAGCAGCTATTTGGCTTAAGTGGCTAGCTAAGTAGTATGATTTAACATCCGGTAGCCCTCGACCACCCGCTGCTCTGGGAAGTTTAAGGGTGTTGAAAGCCAATCTAGGGGGTTTATTGTTCCAAATAAATCTGGATATGGACGCTTGAATATCCCGTAATACTTTCTCTGGGACTTTTACTGGGAGTGTCTGAAATAGGTAGAGAAGTTGGGGAAGGATAGACATTTTTGTAGTAACAATCCTACCAAGCCATGAGATAATATAGGTTCTCCAGAGTGCAAGATCCTTATTGAGTTTATTTAGGAGACGTGGGTAGTTTTCAGCATATAGAAATTCGTAGCGTGAGGTTATAAAGACTCCTAGGTATTTAATTTTACGAGGTTGCCATTTAAATTGGAATGTAGAGGCGAGGGAGATTTTTAATCCTTGGGGGATATGTAGAGACAGAGCTTCGGATTTAGAGAAGTTGATCTTATAGCCAGAGAGGTGGCCATATTCGTTTATAATGGAATATAGAGCAGACAGGGAGGATTGGGGGTGGGTGAGTGTTAATAAGACATCGTCCGCAAAAAGCGAGATTTTAAAGTCGTGGGACCCAACCTCAACCCCGCGAATATCTTTTGACATTCTGATCATAGCGGCAAGAGGCTCAATGACCAAGGCAAACATGAGAGGGGATAACGGGCAACCCTGTCTTGTGCCGTTGGTTAGTGGAAATGGGTCTGATAGGGTACCATTGGTCAAAACTCTCGCTGTTGGGGAGGAGTATAGAGCTGAAATTGCTGAGAAGAATTCTGCTTTTATACCAAAAGTTTGTAGGGTTTTAAACAAGAATGGCCATGAGATGCGATCAAACGCTTTCTCGGCGTCAAGGGCTAGGACTAGCGAGGGGGACTGTCTATGATTTAGAATTTGAATGAGATCTATTGTGCGCCTCGTGTTATCTCTAGCCTGTCTTCCGGGAATGAAACCGACCTGGTCATAGTGGATCAGACCTGGAAGAACGCCGTTAAGACGAGTAGCTAAGATTTTGGCATATATCTTGATGTCAACGTTTAACAGTGAGATTGGGGGAATTGAGAGCCATGTAACACTGTGTTAAACAGGGTCCTAAGGCGGGGCGATAGAATGTGGGCAAATTTCTTATAGTAGGATGCTGAGAAGCCGTCGGGGCCTGGGGCCTTCGACTGCTTCAGAGACTTCAGGACATTAGCTATCTCGTCCTCGGAGATATCTTTGTTTAATTGAAGGGATGCCTGTTCAGAGAGGCAGGGGAGGTTGGCTTTCCGAAGGAATTCGTCAATGGCTCCGACAGGGTGATTGATATTTGCTGTGTTCTTGTGGAGGTTGTAGAGATTTGAATAGAATGTTTGGAATTCCTTATTTATAGTGTTGGGGGAATAGGATAATTCTCCTGTTCCATTTTTAATTGCTAGGATATTATTACGTGAGTTTTTAGTTCTAAGCCTGGAGGCAAGTAGTTTATCGGCCTTGTCCCCCTTTTCATAGAATACCTGATTCAGTTTCTGTAGGGATTTGGCCGTGCGTTCCGAGAGAAACGTAGAGAGATCTAATTTGGCCTTGTTTAACAACTCCAGGAGGGACGGGGATGGGGATAGCTTATGTTGCAGTTCAAGGGAGTGTAGTTTAGTCGTTAATGAGGCCAGGTGGGTTTCAGTGAGTTTTCTGTGTCTAGAAGCCATACTAATGAGGTGTCCTCGGAGGACTGCCTTATGGGCCTCCCATAGTGTCTGCGGTGATATGTCAGGAGAGTCATTAAGTTGGAAATAATCCAGTAAACAGGTCTTAATTTGTTCTGTGTATACAGGATTATGCAGAAGCGAATCATTTATTGTCCAAGTTGTTGAGGGAGGGCGTGCAGCAATCGATGCTAGTTCAGCAGTGATGGGATTGTGGTCCGACCAAATCATGGGGTGTATGTCGGCTGAGGTAATTTTAAGCGAGAGGTCTCTACTTAGCAGGATCATATCGATCCTAGAGTAGGTTTTATGCGTCGAGGAGTAGTATGTGTAGTCCCTTGCTGAGGGGTCGATAAGTCTAAAGGAATCAAATAGTAGGTGACGCTTAAGGAGGGAGAGTAAGGTCCTTGAGGCTGGGGATATAGATTTTGGTGCAGTCTTGTCAGGGGTAGAGGAGCGGTCTATCTTATTATCTAATACTTCATTAAAATCGCCTGCCATAATTATGGCCCCTTGAGCGTATTTAGATAGTAAGGCGTCCACTTTTTTAAAAAAGCGTGCCTGGTTTTGATTAGGGGCATAAATATTAACTAGCGTGCATAAGGTTTGATTTAGCTTCCCTGTCAAAATAAGCCAGCGACCCTCTTTATCTGCGTATATATTATCCTGGTCAAATGTTAGGTGGGAGGCTAGTAGGATTGAGACCCCTCGTTTCTTCTGGGAGGAGTCACATGCATGGAAAGTAAGTGGGTATAGTTTAGATTTTAATTCTGGGTGAAGGGATTTCCTAAAATGGGTTTCCTGTAGAAAAACTAGATCGCTCCTAGAGCGTTTGAGTGACATGTAAAGTTTAGTACGTTTGGAGGGGCAGTTCAAACCTTTGACGTTTTGGGAATAAATCCTAAAGGTCATAGTTGAGGTTGTTGTGGTCCGCCTCGGATCCTCCTCTAAGATGTCCTGTTGCACCTAGGGAGCAAGGGGAGAAACATGCACCGTATACAAACAAGTCCATACAATAAAACATGATGGAGGTGACCCTGAGTTTAGGGAAAGGGGAAAAGAGAGAAAGGCAAACATAAACAGCCAGGGGTAGTAAGGGGTCTAGGGGAGGTGGAAGACCAGGAAAAGGGGTTACTGGTCTAGGTTGCCGGTCAGGGGAGACTGGGGGGGAGTCACTGTGTGACTGAGACCGGTCATGGGCAAATAGCCCATCTAAGGGGGCATGGCCTGGGGTGTCCAGGGGCATAACAAACTGTTAGGCCGGAAAATCCAGTTCCGGCCCGGAGCCAATAAAACGTATTAAGTAGTAAATCTGTAACAAGAACATTTAGTAAAGGTGAATAATAAGTTTAAATGTATAACAACTCTATTTCCACCATTGTATAAGGTATTTCCTTATGGGAAGGACTAAAAAGTGGAGGGAATTAACTTTTTATAGAAGCTGACAAGAATTGTAGCATATATTTAGCCAAACCTTAGCTATATGTAGTAAACCGAAAGCCACCGAATATGGCTGCTGGCCAATGCTAAGTCTAGAACTGTAACGGGGAGCACAGTAAATGATAACATTCTAGTATTGGGGCAGCACCATAGGGGCATACAACATAACTAATAAACCTTCATGTCCGACTGACATTGTGCATGTTCTTCCGGACAGAGTAGTTTCGGAGCGCTCAATCGCTGGTCAACAGTTCAGGGTGGAGGTCCCGAAGAGGCGGATAGCCTTGAGGAGGGGACTTGTGACCAATCCCGGTTCAGGGACTTCCTAGGGGTATTGGTCGGGGCAGATGCACTGGAAGACTGGCTTACGGGGATGGTATCGTTGGTTGAGGAAGGCATGGATAGTCCCATGGAAGTCAAGAGGCGCTGGGCCTCCTCTAGGGACCTGGCGGGGAGAAATTTGTTTTGATGCCATATTAGGATGCGGAAGGGGAACCCCCATCTGTACCGGATATTTTTCTCTCTTAGGAGTGTGGTAATCGGTTTAAATTCTTTGCGTTTGAGCAGGGTGGTGGGTGCGATGTCTTGATAAAGTTGGAGGGAGTGGCCCTGGAACGATACATTTGGCAGCTTTCGGGATTCCCTAAGGATGTCCTCTTTGGCAATTTTCATTTTTTGACCAAAACGACAGGACCGGAGCTGATAAAAATGTTGATATGGATGTTATTTTTTTTCTGACTGCGATTTCAAAACCATGCACCAGAATTCACTTCTTTCAACTCAGTAATGCATTTTGGATGTGTACCTAGAGTTTAAAGAAGAAAAACAGGAACTTTTAGAATTTTCATTTTTTGACCAAAACGACAGGACCGGAGCTGATAAAAATGTTGATATGGATGTTATTTTTTTTCTGACTGCGATTTCAAAACCATGCACCAGAATTCACTTCTTTCAACTCAGTAATGCATTTTGGATGTGTACCTAGAGTTTAAAGCAGAAAAACAGGAACTTTTTGAATTTTCATTTTTTGACCAAAACGACAGGACTGGAGCTGATAAAAATGTTGATATGGATGTTATTTTTTTCTGACTGCGATTTCAAAACCATGCACCAGAATTCACTTCTTTCAACTCAGTAATGCATTTTGGATGTGTACCTAGAGTTTAAAGCAGAAAAACAGGAACTTTTAGAATTTTCATTTTTTGACCAAAACGACAGGACCGGAGCTGATAAAAATGTTGATATGGATGTTATTTTTTTCTGACTGCGATTTCAAAACCATGCACCAGAATTCACTTCTTTAAACTCAGTAATGCATTTTGGATGTGTACCTAGAGTTTAAAGCAGAAAAACAGGAACTTTTAGAATTTTCATTTGTTGACCAAAACGACAGGACCGGAGCTGATAAAAATGTTGATATGGATGTTATTTTTTTTCTGACTGCGATTTCAAAACCATGCACCAGAATTCACTTCTTTCAACTCAGTAATGCATTTTGGATGTGTACCTAAAGTTTAAAGCAGAAAAACAGGAACTTTTAGAATTTTCATTTTTTTACCAAAACGACAGGACCGGAGCTGATAAAAATGTTGATATTGATGTATTTTTTTTTCTGACTGCGGTTTCAAAACCATGCATCAGAATTCACTTCTTTCAACTCAGTAATGCATTTTGGATGTGTACCTAGAGTTTAAAGCAGAAAAACAGGAACTTTTAGAATTTTCATTTTTTGACCAAAACGACAGGACCGGAGCTGATAAAAATGTTGATATGGATGTTATTTTTTTTCTGACTGCGATTTCAAAACCATGCACCAGAATTCACTTCTTTCAACTCATTAATGCATTTTGGATGTGTACCTAGAGTTTAAAGCAGAAAAACAGGAACTTTTAGAATTTTCATTTTTTGACAAAAATGACAGAACCGGAGCTGATAAAAATGTTGATATTGATGTTATTTTTTTTCTGACTGCGATTTCAAAACCATGCACCAGAATCAACTTCTTTCAACTCAGTAATGCATTTTGGATGTGTACTTAGAGTTTAAAGCAGAAAAACAGGAACTTTTAGAATTTTCATTTTTTGACCAAAACGACAGGACCGGAGCTGATAAAAATGTTGATATGGATGTTATTTTTTTCTGACTGCAATTTCAAAACCATGCATCAGAATTCACTTCTTTCAACTCAGTAATGCATTTTGGATGTGTACCTAGAGTTTAAAGCAGAAAAACAGGATCTTTTAGAATTTTCATTTTTTGACCAAAACGACAGGACCGGAGATGAAAAAAATGTTGATATGGATGTTATTTTTTTTCTGACTGCGATTTCATAACCATGCACCAGAATTCACTTCTTTCAACTCAGTAATGCATTTTTAATGTGTACCTAGAGTTTAAAGCAGAAAAACAGGAATTTTTACAATTTTCATTTTTTGACCAAAACGACAGGACCGGAGCTGATAAAAATGTTGATATGGATGTTATTTTTTTTCTGACTGCGATTTCAAAACCATGCACCAGAATTCACTTCTTTCAACTCAGTAATGCATTTTGGATGTGTACCTAGAGTTTAAAGCAGAAAAACAGGAACTTTTAGAATTTTCATTTTTTGACCAAAACGACAGGACCGGAGCTGATAAAAATGTTGATATGGATGTAATTTTTTTCTGACTGCGGTTTCAAAACCATGCACCAGAATCAACTTCTTTCAACTCAGTAATGCATTTTGGATGTGTACCTAGAGTTTAAAGCAGAAAAACAGGAACTTTTAGAATTTTCATTTTTTGACCAAAACGACAGGACCGGAGCTGATAAAAATGTTGATATGGATGTAATTTTTTTTGACTGCGATTTCAAAACCATGCACCAGAATTCACTTCTTTCAACTCAGTAATGCATTTTGGATGTGTACCTAGAGTTTAAAGCAGAAAAACAGGATCTTTTAGAATTTTCATTTTTTGACCAAAACGACAGGACCGGAGCTGATAAAAATGTTGATATGGATGTTATTTTTTTCTGACTGCGGTTTCAAAACCATGCACCAGAATCAACTTCTTTCAACTCAGTAATGCATTTTGGATGTGTACCTAGAGTTTAAAGCAGAAAAACAGGAACTTTTAGAATTTTCATTTTTTGACCAAAACGACAGGACCGGAGCTGATAAAAATGTTGATATGGATGTAATTTTTTTTCTGACTGCGGTTTCAAAACCATGCACCAGAATCAATTTCTTTCAACTCAGTAATGCATTTTGGATGTGTACCTAGAGTTTAAAGCAGAAAAACAGGAACTTTTAAAATTTTCATTTGTTGACCAAAACGACAGGACCGGAGCTGATAAAAATGTTGATATGGATGTTATTTTTTTTCTGACTGCGATTTCAAAACCATGCACCAGAATTCACTTCTTTCAACTCAGTAATGCATTTTGGATGTGTACCTAGAGTTTAAAGCAGAAAAACAGGAACTTTTAGAATTTTCATTTTTTTACCAAAACGACAGGACCGGAGCTGATAAAAATGTTGATATTGATGTATTTTTTTTTCTGACTGCGGTTTCAAAACCATGCACCAGAATCAATTTCTTTCAACTCAGTAATGCATTTTGGATGTGTACCTAGAGTTTAAAGCAGAAAAACAGGAACTTTTAGAATTTTTTATTTTTTGACCAAAACGACAGGACCGGAGCTGATAAAAATGTTGATATGGATGTTATTTTTTTCTGACTGCAATTTCAAAACCATGCATCAGAATTCACTTCTTTCAACTCAGTAATGCATTTTGGATGTGAACCTAGAGTTTAAAGCAGAAAAACAGGATCTTTTAGAATTTTCATTTTTTGACCAAAACGACAGGACCGGAGCTGAAAAAAATGTTGATATGGATGTTATTTTTTTTCTGACTGCGATTTCATAACCATGCACCAGAATTCAATTCTTTCAACTCAGTAATGCATTTTTAATGTGTACCTAGAGTTTAAAGCAGAAAAACAGGAATTTTTACAATTTTCATTTTTTGACCAAAACGACAGGACCGGAGCTGATAAAAATGTTGATATGGATGTTATTTTTTTTCTGACTGCGATTTCAAAACCATGCACCAGAATTCACTTCTTTCAACTCAGTAATGCATTTTGGATGTGTACCTAGAGTTTAAAGAAGAAAACCATGAACTTTTAGAATTTTCATTTTTTGACCAAAACGACAGGACCGGAGCTGATAAAAATGTTGATATGGATGTTATTTTTTTTTCTGACTGCGATTTCAAAACCATGCACCAGAATTCACTTCTTTCAACTCAGTAATGCATTTTGGATGTGTACCTAGAGTTTAAAGCAGAAAAACAGGAACTTTTAGAATTTTCATTTTTTGACCAAAACGACAGGACCGGAGCTGATAAAAATGTTGATATGGATGTTATTTTTTTTCTGACTGCGATTTCAAAACCATGCACCAGAATCAACTTCTTTCAACTCAGTAATGCATTTTGGATGTGTATCTTGAGTTTAAAGCAGAAAAACAGGAACTTTTAGAATTTTCATTTTTTGACCAAAACGACAGGACCGGAGCTGATAAAAATGTTGATAAGGATGTTATTTTTTTTCTGACTGCGATTTCAAAACCATGCACCAGAATTCACTTCTTTCAACTCAGTAATGCATTTTGGATGTGTACCTAGAGTTTAAAGCAGAAAAACAGGAACTTTTAGAATTTTCATTTTTTGACCAAAACGACAGGACCGGAGCTGATAAAAATGTTGATATGGATGTTATTTTTTTCTGACTGCGATTTCAAAACCATGCACCAGAATTCACTTCTTTCAACTCAGTAATGCATTTTGGATGTGTACCTAGAGTTTAAAGCAGAAAAACAGGAACTTTTAGAATTTTCATTTTTTGACCAAAACGACAGGTCCAGAGCTGATAAAAATGTTGATATTGATGTATTTTTTTTTCTGACTGCGGTTTCAAAACCATGCACCAGAATCAACTTCTTTCAACTCAGTAATGCATTTTGGATGTGCACCTAGAGTTTAAAGCAGAAAAACAGGAACTTTTAGAATTTTCATTTTTTGACCAAAACGACAGGACCGGAGCTGATAAAAATGTTGATATGGATGTAATTTTTTTTCTGACTGCGGTTTCAAAACCATGCACCAGAATCAATTTCTTTCAACTCAGTAATGCATTTTGGATGTGTACCTAGAGTTTAAAGCAGAAAAACAGGAACTTTTAGAATTTTCATTTGTTGACCAAAACGACAGGACCGGAGCTGATAAAAATGTTGATATGGATGTTATTTTTTTTCTGACTGCGGTTTCAAAACCATGCATCAGAATTCACTTCTTTCAACTCAGTAATGCATTTTGGATGTGTACCTAGAGTTTAAAGCAGAAAAACAGGAACTTTTAGAATTTTCATTTTTTGACAAAAATGACAGAACCGGAGCTGATAAAAATGTTGATATTGATGTTATTTTTTTTTCTGACTGCGGTTTCAAAACCATGCATCAGAATTCACTTCTTTCAACTCAGTAATGCATTTTGGATGTGTACCTAGAGTTTAAAGCAGAAAAACAGGAACTTTTAGAATTTTCATTTTTTGACCAAAACGACAGGACCGGAGCTGATAAAAATGTTGATATGGATGTTATTTTTTTCTGACTGCGGTTTCAAAACCATGCACCAGAATTCACTTCTTTCAACTCAGTAATGCATTTTGGATGTGTACCTAGAGTTTAAAGCAGAAAAACAGGAACTTTTAGAATTTTCATTTTTTGACCAAAACGACAGGACCGGAGCTGATAAAAATGTTGATATGGATGTTATTTTTTTCTGACTGCGATTTCAAAACCATGCACCAGAATTCAATTCTTTCAGCTCAGTAATGCATTTTGGATGTGTACCTAGAGTTTAAAGCAGAAAAACAGGAACTTTTAGAATTTTCATTTTTTGACAAAAATGACAGGACCGGAGCTGATAAAAATGTTGATATTGATGTTATTTTTTTTCTGACTGCGATTTCAAAACCATGCACCAGAATCAACTTCTTTCAACTCAGTAATGCATTTTGGATGTGTACCTAGAGTTTAAAGCAGAAAAACAGGAACTTTTAGAATTTTCATTTTTTGACCAAAACTACAGGACCTGAGCTGATAAAAATGTTGATATGGATGTTATTTTTTTCTGACTGCGATTTCAAAACCATGCACCAGAATTCACTTCTTTCAACTCAGTAATGCATTTTGGATGTGTACCTAGAGTTTAAAGTAGAAAAACAGGAACTTTTAGAATTCTCATTTTTTGACCAAAACGACAGGACCGGAGCTGATAAAAATGTTGATATGGATGTTATTTTTTTTCTGACTGCGATTTCAAAACCATGCACCAGAATTCACTTCTTTCAACTCAGTAATGCATTTTGGATGTGTACCTAGAGTTTAAAGCAGAAAAACAGGAACTTTTAGAATTCTCATATTTTGACCAAAACGACAGGACCATAGCTGATAAAAATGTTGATATGGATGTTTTTTTTTTCTGACTGCGATTTCAAAACCATGCACCAGAATTCACTTCTTTCAACTCAGTAATGCATTTTGGATGTGTACCTAGAGTTTAAAGCAGAAAAACAGGATCTTTTAGAATTTTCATTTTTTTGACCAAAAAGACAGGACCGGAACTGATAAAATGTTGATATGGATGTTATTTTTTTTCTGACTGCGATTTCAAAACCATGCACGAGAATTCACTTTTTTCAACTCAGTAATGCATTTTGGATGTGTACCTAGAGTTTAAAGCAGAAAAACAGGAACTTTTAGAATTTTCATTTTTTGACCAAAACGACAGGACCGGAGCTGATAAAAATGTTGATATGGATGTAATTTTTTTCTGACTGCGGTTTCAAAACCATGCACCAGAATCAACTTCTTTCAACTCAGTAATGCATTTTGGATGTGTACCTAGAGTTTAAAGCAGAAAAACAGGAACTTTTAGAATTTTCATTTTTTGACCAAAACGACAGGACCGGAGCTGATAAAAATGTTGATATGGATGTTATTTTTTTTCTGACTGCGATTTCAAAACCATGCACCAGAATCAACTTCTTTCAACTCAGTAATGCATTTTGGATGTGTATCTTGAGTTTAAAGCAGAAAAACAGGAACTTTTAGAATTTTCATTTTTTGACCAAAACCACAGGACCGGAGCTGATAAAAATGTTGATAAGGATGTTATTTTTTTTATGACTGCGATTTCAAAACCATGCACCAGAATTCACTTCTTTCAAATCAGTAATGCATTTTGGATGTGTACCTAGAGTTTAAAGCAGAAAAACAGGAACTTTTAGAATTTTCATTTTTTGACCAAAACGACAGGACCGGAGCTGATAAAAATGTTGATATGGATGTTATTTTTTTCTGACTGCGATTTCAAAACCATGCACCAGAATTCACTTCTTTCAACTCAGTAATGCATTTTGGATGTGTACCTAGAGTTTAAAGCAGAAAAACAGGAACTTTTAGAATTTTCATTTTTTGACCAAAACGACAGGACCGGAGCTGATAAAAATGTTGATATGGATGTTATTTTTTTCTGACTGCGATTTCAAAACCATGCACCAGAATTCACTTCTTTCAACTCAGTAATGCATTTTGGATGTGTACCTAGAGTTTAAAGCAGAAAAACAGGAACTTTTAGAATTTTCATTTTTTGACCAAAACGACAGGTCCAGAGCTGATAAAAATGTTGATATTGATGTATTTTTTTTTCTGACTGCGGTTTCAAAACCATGCACCAGAATCAACTTCTTTCAACTCAGTAATGCATTTTGGATGTGCACCTAGAGTTTAAAGCAGAAAAACAGGAACTTTTAGAATTTTCATTTTTTGACCAAAACGACAGGACCGGAGCTGATAAAAATGTTGATATGGATGTAATTTTTTTTCTGACTGCGGTTTCAAAACCATGCACCAGAATCAATTTCTTTCAACTCAGTAATGCATTTTGGATGTGTACCTAGAGTTTAAAGCAGAAAAACAGGAACTTTTAGAATTTTCATTTTTTGACCAAAACGACAGGACCGGAGCTGATAAAAATGTTGATATGGATGTTATTTTTTTCTGACTGCGATTTCAAAACCATGCACCAGAATTCACTTCTTTCAACTCAGTAATGCATTTTGGATGTGTACCTAGAGTTTAAAGCAGAAAAACAGGAACTTTTTCGAATTTTCATTTTTTGACCAAAACGACAGGACCGGAGCTGATAAAAATGTTGATATGGATGTTATTTTTTTTCTGACTGCGATTTCAAAACCATGCACCAGAATTCACTTCTTTCAACTCAGTAATGCATTTTGGATGTGTACCTAGAGTTTAAAGCAGAAAAACAGGAACTTTTAGAATTTTCATTTTTTTACCAAAACGACAGGACCGGAGCTGATAAAAATGTTGATATTGATGTATTTTTTTTTATGACTGCGGTTTCAAAACCATGCATCAGAATTCACTTCTTTCAACTCAGTAATGCATTTTGGATGTGTACCTAGAGTTTAAAGCAGAAAAACAGGAACTTTTAGAATTTTCATTTTTTGACCAAAACGACAGGACCGGAGCTGATAAAAATGTTGATATGGATGTTATTTTTTTTCTGACTGCGATTTCAAAACCATGCACCAGAATTCACTTCTTTCAACTCATTAATGCATTTTGGATGTGTACCTAGAGTTTAAAGTAGAAAAACAGGAACTTTTAGAATTTTCATTTTTTGACAAAAATGAAAGGACCGGAGCTGATAAAAATGTTGATATTGATGTTATTTTTTTTCTGACTGCGATTTCAAAACCATGCACCAGAATCAACTTCTTTCAACTCAGTAATGCATTTTGGATGTGTACTTAGAGTTTAAAGCAGAAAAACAGGAACTTTTAGAATTTTCATTTTTTGACCAAAACGACAGGACCGAAGCTGATAAAAATGTTGATATGGATGTTATTTTTTTCTGACTGCGATTTCAAAACCATGCACCAGAATTCACTTCTTTCAACTCAGTAATGCATTTTGGATGTGTACCTAGAGTTTAAAGCAGAAAAACAGGAACTTTTAGAATTTTCATTTTTTGACCAAAACGACAGGACCGGAGCTGATAAAAATGTTGATATGGATGTTATTTTTTTCTGACTGCGATTTCAAAACCATGCACCAGAATTCACTTCTTTCAACTCAGTAATGCATTTTGGATGTGTACCTAGAGTTTAAAGCAGAAAAACAGGAACTTTTAGAATTTTCATTTGTTGACCAAAACGACAGGACCGGAGCTGATAAAAATGTTGATATGGATGTTATTTATTTTCTGACTGCGATTTCAAAACCATGCACCAGAATTCACTTCTTTCAACTCAGTAATGCATTTTGGATGTGTACCTAGAGTTTAAAGCAGAAAAACAGGAACTTTTAGAATTTTCATTTTTTTACCAAAACGACAGGACCGGAGCTGATAAAAATGTTGATATTGATGTATTTTTTTTTCTGACTGCGGTTTCAAAACCATGCATCAGAATTCACTTCTTTCAACTCAGTAATGCATTTTGGATGTGTACCTAGAGTTTAAAGCAGAAAAACAGGAACTTTTAGAATTTTCATTTTTTGACAAAAATGACAGAACCGGAGCTGATAAAAATGTTGATATTGATGTTATTTTTTTTTCTGACTGCGGTTTCAAAACCATGCATCAGAATTCACTTCTTTCAACTCAGTAATGCATTTTGGATGTGTACCTAGAGTTTAAAGCAGAAAAACAGGAACTTTTAGAATTTTCATTTTTTGACAAAAATGACAGAACCGGAGCTGATAAAAATGTTGATATGGATGTTATTTTTTTCTGACTGCAATTTCAAAACCATGCATAAGAATTCACTTCTTTCAACTCAGTAATGCATTTTGGATGTGTACCTAGAGTTTAAAGCAGAAAAACAGGATCTTTTAGAATTTTCATTTTTTGACCAAAACGACAGGACCGGAGCTGAAAAAAATGTTGATATGGATGTTATTTTTTTTCTGACTGCGATTTCATAACCATGCACCAGAATTCACTTCATTCAACTCAGTAATGCATTTTTAATGTGTACCTAGAGTTTAAAGCAGAAAAACAGGAATTTTTACAATTTTCATTTTTTGACCAAAACGACAGGACCGGAGCTGATAAAAATGTTGATATGGATGTTATTTTTTTTCTGACTGCGATTTCAAAACCATGCACCAGAATTCACTTCTTTCAACTCAGTAATGCATTTTGGATGTGTACCTAGAGTTTAAAGCAGAAAAACAGGAACTTTTAGAATTTTCATTTTTTGACCAAAACGACAGGACCGGAGCTGATAAAAATGTTGATATGGATGTTATTTTTTTTCTGACTGCGATTTCAAAACCATGCACCAGAATTAACTTCTTTCAACTCAGTAATGCATTTTGGATGTGTACCTAGAGTTTAAAGCAGAAAAACAGGAACTTTTAGAATTTTCATTTTTTGACCAAAACGACAGGACCGGAGCTGATAAAAATGTTGATATGGATGTAATTTTTTTCTGACTGCGGTTTCAAAACCATGCACCAGAATCAACTTCTTTCAACTCAGTAATGCATTTTGGATGTGTACCTAGAGTTTAAAGCAGAAAAACAGGAACTTTTAGAATTTTCATTTTTTGACCAAAACGACAGGACCGGAGCTGATAAAAATGTTGATATGGATGTAATTTTTTTCTGACTGCGGTTTCAAAACCATGCACCAGAATCAACTTCTTTCAACTCAGTAATGCATTTTGGATGTGTACCTAGAGTTTAAAGCAGAAAAACAGGAATTTTTACAATTTTCATTTTTTGACCAAAACGACAGGACCGGAGCTGATAAAAATGTTGATATGGATGTTATTTTTTTTCTGACTGCGATTTCAAAACCATGCACCAGAATTCACTTCTTTCAACTCAGTAATGCATTTTGGATGTGTACCTAGAGTTTAAAGCAGAAAAACAGGAACTTTTAGAATTTTCATTTTTTGACCAAAACGACAGGACCGGACCTGATAAAAATGTTGATATGGATGTAATTTTTTTCTGACTGCGGTTTCAAAACCATGCACCAGAATCAACTTCTTTCAACTCAGTAATGCATTTTGGATGTGTACCTAGAGTTTAAAGCAGAAAAACAGGAACTTTTAGAATTTTCATTTTTTGACCAAAACGACAGGACCGGAGCTGATAAAAATGTTGATATGGATGTAATTTTTTTCTGACTGCGGTTTCAAAACCATGCACCAGAATCAACTTCTTTCAACTCAGTAATGCATTTTGGATGTGTACCTAGAGTTTAAAGCAGAAAAACAGGAACTTTTAGAATTTTCATTTTTTGACCAAAACGACAGGACCGGAGCTGATAAAAATGTTGATATGGATGTAATTTTTTTTCTGACTGCGATTTCAAAACCATGCACCAGAATTCACTTCTTTCAACTCAGTAATGCATTTTGGATGTGTACCTAGAGTTTAAAGCAGAAAAACAGGATCTTTTAGAATTTTCATTTTTTGACCAAAACGACAGGACCGGAGCTGATAAAAATGTTGATATGGATGTTATTTTTTTCTGACTGCGGTTTCAAAACCATGCACCAGAATCAACTTCTTTCAACTCAGTAATGCATTTTGGATGTGTACCTAGAGTTTAAAGCAGAAAAACAGGAACTTTTAGAATTTTCATTTTTTGACCAAAACGACAGGACCGGAGCTGATAAAAATGTTGATATGGATGTAATTTTTTTCTGACTGGGGTTTCAAAACCATGCACCAGAATCAACTTCTTTCAACTCAGTAATGCATTTTGGATGTGTACCTAGAGTTTAAAGCAGAAAAACAGGAACTTTTAGAATTTTCATTTTTTTACCAAAACGACAGGACCGGAGCTGATAAAAATGTTGATATTGATGTATTTTTTTTTCTGACTGCGGTTTCAAAACCATGCATCAGAATTCACTTCTTTCAACTCAGTAATGCATTTTGGATGTGTACCTAGAGTTTAAAGCAGAAAAACAGGAACTTTTAGAATTTTCATTTTTTGACCAAAACGACAGGACCGGAGCTGATAAAAATGTTGATATGGATGTTATTTTTTTTCTGACTGCAATTTCAAAACCATGCACCAGAATTCACTTCTTTCAACTCATTAATGCATTTTGGATGTGTACCTAGAGTTTAAAGCAGAAAAACAGGATCTTTTAGAATTTTCATTTTTTTGACCAAAAAGACAGGACCGGAACTGATAAAATGTTGATATGGATGTTATTTTTTTTCTGACTGCGATTTCAAAACCATGCACGAGAATTCACTTTTTTCAACTCAGTAATGCATTTTGGATGTGTACCTAGAGTTTAAAGCAGAAAAACAGGAACTTTTAGAATTTTCATTTTTTGACCAAAACGACAGGACCGGAGCTGATAAAAATGTTGATATGGATGTAATTTTTTTCTGACTGCGGTTTCAAAACCATGCACCAGAATCAACTTCTTTCAACTCAGTAATGCATTTTGGATGTGTACCTAGAGTTTAAAGCAGAAAAACAGGAACTTTTAGAATTTTCATTTTTTGACCAAAACGACAGGACCGGAGCTGATAAAAATGTTGATATGGATGTTATTTTTTTTCTGACTGCGATTTCAAAACCATGCACCAGAATCAACTTCTTTCAACTCAGTAATGCATTTTGGATGTGTATCTTGAGTTTAAAGCAGAAAAACAGGAACTTTTAGAATTTTCATTTTTTGACCAAAACCACAGGACCGGAGCTGATAAAAATGTTGATAAGGATGTTATTTTTTTTATGACTGCGATTTCAAAACCATGCACCAGAATTCACTTCTTTCAAATCAGTAATGCATTTTGGATGTGTACCTAGAGTTTAAAGCAGAAAAACAGGAACTTTTAGAATTTTCATTTTTTGACCAAAACGACAGGACCGGAGCTGATAAAAATGTTGATATGGATGTTATTTTTTTCTGACTGCGATTTCAAAACCATGCACCAGAATTCACTTCTTTCAACTCAGTAATGCATTTTGGATGTGTACCTAGAGTTTAAAGCAGAAAAACAGGAACTTTTAGAATTTTCATTTTTTGACCAAAACGACAGGACCGGAGCTGATAAAAATGTTGATATGGATGTTATTTTTTTCTGACTGCGATTTCAAAACCATGCACCAGAATTCACTTCTTTCAACTCAGTAATGCATTTTGGATGTGTACCTAGAGTTTAAAGCAGAAAAACAGGAACTTTTAGAATTTTCATTTTTTGACCAAAACGACAGGTCCAGAGCTGATAAAAATGTTGATATTGATGTATTTTTTTTTCTGACTGCGGTTTCAAAACCATGCACCAGAATCAACTTCTTTCAACTCAGTAATGCATTTTGGATGTGCACCTAGAGTTTAAAGCAGAAAAACAGGAACTTTTAGAATTTTCATTTTTTGACCAAAACGACAGGACCGGAGCTGATAAAAATGTTGATATGGATGTAATTTTTTTTCTGACTGCGGTTTCAAAACCATGCACCAGAATCAATTTCTTTCAACTCAGTAATGCATTTTGGATGTGTACCTAGAGTTTAAAGCAGAAAAACAGGAACTTTTAGAATTTTCATTTTTTGACCAAAACGACAGGACCGGAGCTGATAAAAATGTTGATATGGATGTTATTTTTTTCTGACTGCGATTTCAAAACCATGCACCAGAATTCACTTCTTTCAACTCAGTAATGCATTTTGGATGTGTACCTAGAGTTTAAAGCAGAAAAACAGGAACTTTTTCGAATTTTCATTTTTTGACCAAAACGACAGGACCGGAGCTGATAAAAATGTTGATATGGATGTTATTTTTTTTCTGACTGCGATTTCAAAACCATGCACCAGAATTCACTTCTTTCAACTCAGTAATGCATTTTGGATGTGTACCTAGAGTTTAAAGCAGAAAAACAGGAACTTTTAGAATTTTCATTTTTTTACCAAAACGACAGGACCGGAGCTGATAAAAATGTTGATATTGATGTATTTTTTTTTATGACTGCGGTTTCAAAACCATGCATCAGAATTCACTTCTTTCAACTCAGTAATGCATTTTGGATGTGTACCTAGAGTTTAAAGCAGAAAAACAGGAACTTTTAGAATTTTCATTTTTTGACCAAAACGACAGGACCGGAGCTGATAAAAATGTTGATATGGATGTTATTTTTTTTCTGACTGCGATTTCAAAACCATGCACCAGAATTCACTTCTTTCAACTCATTAATGCATTTTGGATGTGTACCTAGAGTTTAAAGTAGAAAAACAGGAACTTTTAGAATTTTCATTTTTTGACAAAAATGAAAGGACCGGAGCTGATAAAAATGTTGATATTGATGTTATTTTTTTTCTGACTGCGATTTCAAAACCATGCACCAGAATCAACTTCTTTCAACTCAGTAATGCATTTTGGATGTGTACTTAGAGTTTAAAGCAGAAAAACAGGAACTTTTAGAATTTTCATTTTTTGACCAAAACGACAGGACCGAAGCTGATAAAAATGTTGATATGGATGTTATTTTTTTCTGACTGCGATTTCAAAACCATGCACCAGAATTCACTTCTTTCAACTCAGTAATGCATTTTGGATGTGTACCTAGAGTTTAAAGCAGAAAAACAGGAACTTTTAGAATTTTCATTTTTTGACCAAAACGACAGGACCGGAGCTGATAAAAATGTTGATATGGATGTTATTTTTTTCTGACTGCGATTTCAAAACCATGCACCAGAATTCACTTCTTTCAACTCAGTAATGCATTTTGGATGTGTACCTAGAGTTTAAAGCAGAAAAACAGGAACTTTTAGAATTTTCATTTGTTGACCAAAACGACAGGACCGGAGCTGATAAAAATGTTGATATGGATGTTATTTATTTTCTGACTGCGATTTCAAAACCATGCACCAGAATTCACTTCTTTCAACTCAGTAATGCATTTTGGATGTGTACCTAGAGTTTAAAGCAGAAAAACAGGAACTTTTAGAATTTTCATTTTTTTACCAAAACGACAGGACCGGAGCTGATAAAAATGTTGATATTGATGTATTTTTTTTTCTGACTGCGGTTTCAAAACCATGCATCAGAATTCACTTCTTTCAACTCAGTAATGCATTTTGGATGTGTACCTAGAGTTTAAAGCAGAAAAACAGGAACTTTTAGAATTTTCATTTTTTGACAAAAATGACAGAACCGGAGCTGATAAAAATGTTGATATTGATGTTATTTTTTTTTCTGACTGCGGTTTCAAAACCATGCATCAGAATTCACTTCTTTCAACTCAGTAATGCATTTTGGATGTGTACCTAGAGTTTAAAGCAGAAAAACAGGAACTTTTAGAATTTTCATTTTTTGACAAAAATGACAGAACCGGAGCTGATAAAAATGTTGATATGGATGTTATTTTTTTCTGACTGCAATTTCAAAACCATGCATAAGAATTCACTTCTTTCAACTCAGTAATGCATTTTGGATGTGTACCTAGAGTTTAAAGCAGAAAAACAGGATCTTTTAGAATTTTCATTTTTTGACCAAAACGACAGGACCGGAGCTGAAAAAAATGTTGATATGGATGTTATTTTTTTTCTGACTGCGATTTCATAACCATGCACCAGAATTCACTTCATTCAACTCAGTAATGCATTTTTAATGTGTACCTAGAGTTTAAAGCAGAAAAACAGGAATTTTTACAATTTTCATTTTTTGACCAAAACGACAGGACCGGAGCTGATAAAAATGTTGATATGGATGTTATTTTTTTTCTGACTGCGATTTCAAAACCATGCACCAGAATTCACTTCTTTCAACTCAGTAATGCATTTTGGATGTGTACCTAGAGTTTAAAGCAGAAAAACAGGAACTTTTAGAATTTTCATTTTTTGACCAAAACGACAGGACCGGAGCTGATAAAAATGTTGATATGGATGTTATTTTTTTTCTGACTGCGATTTCAAAACCATGCACCAGAATTAACTTCTTTCAACTCAGTAATGCATTTTGGATGTGTACCTAGAGTTTAAAGCAGAAAAACAGGAACTTTTAGAATTTTCATTTTTTGACCAAAACGACAGGACCGGAGCTGATAAAAATGTTGATATGGATGTAATTTTTTTCTGACTGCGGTTTCAAAACCATGCACCAGAATCAACTTCTTTCAACTCAGTAATGCATTTTGGATGTGTACCTAGAGTTTAAAGCAGAAAAACAGGAACTTTTAGAATTTTCATTTTTTGACCAAAACGACAGGACCGGAGCTGATAAAAATGTTGATATGGATGTAATTTTTTTCTGACTGCGGTTTCAAAACCATGCACCAGAATCAACTTCTTTCAACTCAGTAATGCATTTTGGATGTGTACCTAGAGTTTAAAGCAGAAAAACAGGAATTTTTACAATTTTCATTTTTTGACCAAAACGACAGGACCGGAGCTGATAAAAATGTTGATATGGATGTTATTTTTTTTCTGACTGCGATTTCAAAACCATGCACCAGAATTCACTTCTTTCAACTCAGTAATGCATTTTGGATGTGTACCTAGAGTTTAAAGCAGAAAAACAGGAACTTTTAGAATTTTCATTTTTTGACCAAAACGACAGGACCGGACCTGATAAAAATGTTGATATGGATGTAATTTTTTTCTGACTGCGGTTTCAAAACCATGCACCAGAATCAACTTCTTTCAACTCAGTAATGCATTTTGGATGTGTACCTAGAGTTTAAAGCAGAAAAACAGGAACTTTTAGAATTTTCATTTTTTGACCAAAACGACAGGACCGGAGCTGATAAAAATGTTGATATGGATGTAATTTTTTTCTGACTGCGGTTTCAAAACCATGCACCAGAATCAACTTCTTTCAACTCAGTAATGCATTTTGGATGTGTACCTAGAGTTTAAAGCAGAAAAACAGGAACTTTTAGAATTTTCATTTTTTGACCAAAACGACAGGACCGGAGCTGATAAAAATGTTGATATGGATGTAATTTTTTTTCTGACTGCGATTTCAAAACCATGCACCAGAATTCACTTCTTTCAACTCAGTAATGCATTTTGGATGTGTACCTAGAGTTTAAAGCAGAAAAACAGGATCTTTTAGAATTTTCATTTTTTGACCAAAACGACAGGACCGGAGCTGATAAAAATGTTGATATGGATGTTATTTTTTTCTGACTGCGGTTTCAAAACCATGCACCAGAATCAACTTCTTTCAACTCAGTAATGCATTTTGGATGTGTACCTAGAGTTTAAAGCAGAAAAACAGGAACTTTTAGAATTTTCATTTTTTGACCAAAACGACAGGACCGGAGCTGATAAAAATGTTGATATGGATGTAATTTTTTTCTGACTGGGGTTTCAAAACCATGCACCAGAATCAACTTCTTTCAACTCAGTAATGCATTTTGGATGTGTACCTAGAGTTTAAAGCAGAAAAACAGGAACTTTTAGAATTTTCATTTTTTTACCAAAACGACAGGACCGGAGCTGATAAAAATGTTGATATTGATGTATTTTTTTTTCTGACTGCGGTTTCAAAACCATGCATCAGAATTCACTTCTTTCAACTCAGTAATGCATTTTGGATGTGTACCTAGAGTTTAAAGCAGAAAAACAGGAACTTTTAGAATTTTCATTTTTTGACCAAAACGACAGGACCGGAGCTGATAAAAATGTTGATATGGATGTTATTTTTTTTCTGACTGCAATTTCAAAACCATGCACCAGAATTCACTTCTTTCAACTCATTAATGCATTTTGGATGTGTACCTAGAGTTTAAAGCAGAAAAACAGGAACTTTTAGAATTTTCATTTTTTGACAAAAATGACAGGACCGGAGCTGATAAAAATGTTGATATTGATGTTATTTTTTTTCTGACTGCGATTTCAAAACCATGCACCAGAATCAACTTCTTTCAACTCAGTAATGCATTTTGGATGTGTACTTAGAGTTTAAAGCAGAAAAACAGGAACTTTTAGAATTTTCATTTTTTGACCAAAACGACAGGACCGGAGCTGATAAAAATGTTGATATGGATGTTATTTTTTTCTGACTGCAATTTCAAAACCATGCATCAGAATTAACTTCTTTCAACTCAGTAATGCATTTTGGATGTGTACCTAGAGTTTAAAGCAGAAAAACAGGAACTTTTAGAATTTTCATTTTTTGACCAAAACGACAGGACCGGAGCTGATAAAAATGTTGATTTGGATGTAATTTTTTTCTGACTGCGGTTTCAAAACCATGCACCAGAATTCACTTCTTTCAACTCAGTAATGCATTTTGGATGTGTACCTAGAGTTTAAAGCAGAAAAACAGGAACTTTTAGAATTTTCATTTTTTGACCAAAACGACAGGACCGGAGCTGATAAAAATGTTGATATGGATGTTATTTTTTTCTGACTGCGATTTCAAAACCATGCACCAGAATTCAATTCTTTCAGCTCAGTAATGCATTTTGGATGTGTACCTAGAGTTTAAAGCAGAAAAACAGGAATTTTTACAATTTTCATTTTTTGACCAAAACGACAGGACCGGAGCTGATAAAAATGTTGATATGGATGTAATTTTTTTTCTGACTGCGATTTCAAAACCATGCATAAGAATTCACTTCTTTCAACTCAGTAATGCATTTTGGATGTGTACCTAGAGTTTAAAGCAGAAAAACAGGAACTTTTAGAATTTTCATTTTTTGACAAAAATGATAGAACCGGAGCTGATAAAAATGTTGATATTGATGTTATTTTTTTTCTGACTGCGATTTCATAACCATGCACCAGAATTCACTTCATTCAACTCAGTAATGCATTTTTAATGTGTACCTAGAGTTTAAAGCAGAAAAACAGGAATTTTTACAATTTTCATTTTTTGACCAAAACGACAGGACCGGAGCTGATAAAAATGTTGATATGGATGTTATTTTTTTTCTGACTGCGATTTCAAAACCATGCACCAGAATTCACTTCTTTCAACTCAGTAATGCATTTTGGATGTGTACCTAGAGTTTAAAGCAGAAAAACAGGAACTTTTAGAATTTTCATTTTTTGACCAAAACGACAGGACCGGAGCTGATAAAAATGTTGATATGGATGTTATTTTTTTTCTGACTGCGATTTCAAAACCATGCACCAGAATTAACTTCTTTCAACTCAGTAATGCATTTTGGATGTGTACCTAGAGTTTAAAGCAGAAAAACAGGAACTTTTAGAATTTTCATTTTTTGACCAAAACGACAGGACCGGACCTGATAAAAATGTTGATATGGATGTAATTTTTTTCTGACTGCGGTTTCAAAACCATGCACCAGAATCAACTTCTTTCAACTCAGTAATGCATTTTGGATGTGTACCTAGAGTTTAAAGCAGAAAAACAGGAACTTTTAGAATTTTCATTTTTTGACCAAAACGACAGGACCGGAGCTGATAAAAATGTTGATATGGATGTAATTTTTTTCTGACTGCGGTTTCAAAACCATGCACCAGAATCAACTTCTTTCAACTCAGTAATGCATTTTGGATGTGTACCTAGAGTTTAAAGCAGAAAAACAGGAACTTTTAGAATTTTCATTTTTTGACCAAAACGACAGGACCGGAGCTGATAAAAATGTTGATATGGATGTAATTTTTTTTCTGACTGCGATTTCAAAACCATGCACCAGAATTCACTTCTTTCAACTCAGTAATGCATTTTGGATGTGTACCTAGAGTTTAAAGCAGAAAAACAGGATCTTTTAGAATTTTCATTTTTTGACCAAAACGACAGGACCGGAGCTGATAAAAATGTTGATATGGATGTTATTTTTTTCTGACTGCGGTTTCAAAACCATGCACCAGAATCAACTTCTTTCAACTCAGTAATGCATTTTGGATGTGTACCTAGAGTTTAAAGCAGAAAAACAGGAACTTTTAGAATTTTCATTTTTTGACCAAAACGACAGGACCGGAGCTGATAAAAATGTTGATATGGATGTAATTTTTTTCTGACTGGGGTTTCAAAACCATGCACCAGAATCAACTTCTTTCAACTCAGTAATGCATTTTGGATGTGTACCTAGAGTTTAAAGCAGAAAAACAGGAACTTTTAGAATTTTCATTTTTTTACCAAAACGACAGGACCGGAGCTGATAAAAATGTTGATATTGATGTATTTTTTTTTCTGACTGCGGTTTCAAAACCATGCATCAGAATTCACTTCTTTCAACTCAGTAATGCATTTTGGATGTGTACCTAGAGTTTAAAGCAGAAAAACAGGAACTTTTAGAATTTTCATTTTTTGACCAAAACGACAGGACCGGAGCTGATAAAAATGTTGATATGGATGTTATTTTTTTTCTGACTGCGATTTCAAAACCATGCACCAGAATTCACTTCTTTCAACTCATTAATGCATTTTGGATGTGTACCTAGAGTTTAAAGCAGAAAAACAGGAACTTTTAGAATTTTCATTTTTTGACAAAAATGACAGGACCGGAGCTGATAAAAATGTTGATATTGATGTTATTTTTTTTCTGACTGCGATTTCAAAACCATGCACCAGAATCAACTTCTTTCAACTCAGTAATGCATTTTGGATGTGTACTTAGAGTTTAAAGCAGAAAAACAGGAACTTTTAGAATTTTCATTTTTTGACCAAAACGACAGGACCGGAGCTGATAAAAATGTTGATATGGATGTTATTTTTTTCTGACTGCAATTTCAAAACCATGCATCAGAATTCACTTCTTTCAACTCAGTAATGCATTTTGGATGTGTACCTAGAGTTTAAAGCAGAAAAACAGGATCTTTTAGAATTTTCATTTTTTGACCAAAACGACAGGACCGGAGCTGAAAGAAATGTTGATATGGATGTTATTTTTTTTCTGACTGCGATTTCATAACCATGCACCAGAATTCAATTTTTTCAACTCAGTAATGCATTTTTAATGTGTACCTAGAGTTTAAAGCAGAAAAACAGGAATTTTTACAATTTTCATTTTTTGACCAAAACGACAGGACCGGAGCTGATAAAAATGTTGATATAAATGTTATTTTTTTTCTGACTGCGATTTCAAAACCATGCACCAGAATTCACTTATTTCAACTCAGTAATGCATTTTGGATGTGTACCTAGAGTTTAAAGCAGAAAAACAGGAACTTTTAGAATTTTCATTTTTTGACCAAAACGACAGGACCGGAGCTGATAAAAATGTTGATATGGATGTTATTTTTTTTCTGACTGCGATTTCAAAACCATGCACCAGAATTAACTTCTTTCAACTCAGTAATGCATTTTGGATGTGTACCTAGAGTTTAAAGCAGAAAAACAGGAACTTTTAGAATTTTCATTTTTTGACCAAAACGACAGGACCGGAGCTGATAAAAATGTTGATTTGGATGTAATTTTTTTCTGACTGCGGTTTCAAAACCATGCACCAGAATTCACTTCTTTCAACTCAGTAATGCATTTTGGATGTGTACCTAGAGTTTAAAGCAGAAAAACAGGAACTTTTAGAATTTTCATTTTTTGACCAAAACGACAGGACCGGAGCTGATAAAAATGTTGATATGGATGTTATTTTTTTCTGACTGCGATTTCAAAACCATGCACCAGAATTCACTTCTTTCAACTCAGTAATGCATTTTGGATGTGTACCTAGAGTTTAAAGCAGAAAAACAGGAACTTTTAGAATTTTCATTTTTTGACCAAAACGACAGGACCGGAGCTGATAAAAATGTTGATATGGATGTAATTTTTTGTCTGACTGCGGTTTCAAAACCATGCATCAGAATTCACTTCTTTCAACTCAGTAATGCATTTTGGATGTGTACCTAGAGTTTAAAGCAGAAAAACAGGATCTTTTAGAATTTTCATTTTTTGACCAAAACGACAGGACCGGAGCTGATAAAAATGTTGATATGGATGTTATTTTTTTTCTGACTGCGATTTCAAAACCATGCATCAGAATTCACTTCTTTCAACTCAGTAATGCATTTTGGATGTGTACCTAGAGTTTAAAGCAGAAAAACAGGATCTTTTAGAATTTTCATTTTTTGACCAAAACGACAGGACCGGAGCTGATAAAAATGTTGATATGGATGTTATTTTTTTTCTGACTGCAATTTCAAAACCATGCACCAGAATTCACTTCTTTCAACTCAGTAATGCATTTTTAATGTGTACCTAGAGTTTAAAGCAGAAAAACAGGAATTTTTAAAATTTTCATTTTTTGACCAAAACGACAGGACCGGAGCTGATAAAAATGTTGATATGGATGTTATTTTTTTTCTGACTGCGATTTCAAAACCATGCACCAGAATTCACTTCTTTCAACTCAGTAATGCATTTTGGATGTGTACCTAGAGTTTAAAGCAGAAAAACAGGAACTTTTGGAATTTTCATTTTTTGACCAAAACGACAGGACCGGAGCTGATAAAAATGTTGATATGGATGTTATTTTTTTTCTGACTGCGATTTCAAAACCATGCACCAGAATCAACTTCTTTCAACTCAGTAATGCATTTTGGATGTGTACCTAGAGTTTAAAGCAGAAAAACAGGAACTTTTAGAATTTTAATTTTTTGACCAAAACGACAGGACCGGAGCTGATAAAAATGTTGATATGGATGTAATTTTTTTTCTGACTGCGGTTTCAAAACCATGCACCAGAATTCACTTCTTTCAACTCAGTAATGCATTTTGGATGTGTACCTAGAGTTTAAAGCAGAAAAACAGGATCTTTTAGAATTTTCATTTTTTGACCAAAACGACAGGACCGGAGCTGATAAAAATGTTGATATGGATGTTATTTTTTTCTGACTGCGATTTCAAAACCATGCACCAGAATTCACTTCTTTTAACTCAGTAATGCATTTTGGATGTGTACCTAGAGTTTGAAGCAGAAAAACAGGAACTTTTAGAATTTTCATTTTTTGACCAAAACGACAGGACCGGAGCTGATAAAAATGTTGATATGGATGTTATTTTTTTCTGACTGCGATTTCAAAACCATGCATCAGAATTCACTTCTTTCAACTCAGTAATGCATTTTGGATGTGTACCTAGAGTTTAAAGCAGAAAAACAGGATCTTTTAGAATTTTCATTTTTTGACCAAAACGACAGGACCGGAGCTGATAAAAATGTTGATATGGATGTTATTTTTTTTCTGACTGCGATTTCAAAACCATGCACCAGAATCAACTTCTTTCAACTCAGTAATGCATTTTGGATGTGTACCTAGAGTTTAAAGCAGAAAAACAGGAACTTTTAGAATTTTCATTTTTTGACCAAAACGACAGGTCCGGAATTGATAAAAATGTTGATATTGATGTAATTTTTTTTCTGACTGCGGTTTCAAAACCATGCACCAGAATCAACTTCTTTCAACTCAGTAATGCATTTTGGATGTGCACCTAGAGTTTAAAGCAGAAAAACAGGAACTTTTAGAATTTTCATTTTTTGACCAAAACGACAGGACCGGAGCTGATAAAAATGTTGATATGGATGTAATTTTTTTTCTGACTGCGGTTCCAAAACATGCACCAGAATTCACTTCTTTCAACTCAGTAATGCATTTTGGATGTGTACCTAGAGTTTAAAGCAGAAAAACAGGATCTTTTAGAATTTTCATTTTTTGACCAAAACGACAGGACCGGAGCTGATAAAAATGTTGATATGGATGTTATTTTTTTCTGACTGCGATTTCAAAACCATGCATCAGAATTCACTTCTTTCAACTCAGTAATGCATTTTGGATGTGTACCTAGAGTTTAAAGCAGAAAAACAGGATCTTTTAGAATTTTCATTTTTTGACCAAAACGACAGGACCGGAGCTGATAAAAATGTTGATATGGATGTTATTTTTTTTCTGACTGCGATTTCAAAACCATGCACCAGAATCAACTTCTTTCAACTCAGTAATGCATTTTGGATGTGTACCTAGAGTTTAAAGCAGAAAAACAGGAACTTTTAGAATTTTCATTTTTTGACCAAAACGACAGGTCCGGAATTGATAAAAATGTTGATATTGATGTAATCTTTTTTCTGACTGCGGTTTCAAAACCATGCACCAGAATCAACTTCTTTCAACTCAGTAATGCATTTTGGATGTGCACCTAGAGTTTAAAGCAGAAAAACAGGAACTTTTAGAATTTTCATTTTTTGACCAAAACGACAGGACCGGAGCTGATAAAAATGTTGATATGGATGTAATTTTTTTTCTGACTGCGGTTCCAAAACATGCACCAGAATTCACTTCTTTCAACTCAGTAATGCATTTTGGATGTGTACCTAGAGTTTAAAGCAGAAAAACAGGATCTTTTAGAATTTTCATTTTTTGACCAAAACGACAGGACCGGAGCTGATAAAAATGTTGATATGGATGTTATTTTTTTCTGACTGCGATTTCAAAACCATGCATCAGAATTCACTTCTTTCAACTCAGTAATGCATTTTGGATGTGCACCTAGAGTTTAAAGCAGAAAAACAGGAACTTTTAGAATTTTCATTTTTTGACCAAAACGACAGGACCGGAGCTGATAACAATGTTGATATGGATGTTATTTTTTTTCTGACTGCGATTTCAAAACCATGCACCAGAATTCACTTCTTTCAACTCAGTAATGCATTTTGGATGTGTACCTAGAGTTTAAAGCAGAAAAACAGGAACTTTTAGAATTTTCATTTTTTGACCAAAACGACAGGACCGGAGCTGATAAAAATGTTGATATGGATGTTATTTTTTTTCTGACTGCGATTTCAAAACCATGCACCAGAATCAACTTCTTTCAACTCAGTAATGCATTTTGGATGTGTATCTTGAGTTTAAAGCAGAAAAACAGGAACTTTTAGAATTTTCATTTTTTGACCAAAACGACAGGACCGGAGGTGATAAAAATGTTGATAAGGATGTTATTTTTTTTCTGACTGCGATTTCAAAACCATGCACCAGAATTCACTTATTTCAACTCAGTAATGCATTTTGGATGTGTACCTAGAGTTTAAAGCAGAAAAACAGGAACTTTTAGAATTTTCATTTTTTGACCAAAACGACAGGACCGGAGCTGATAAAAATGTTGATATGGATGTTATTTTTTTTCTGACTGCGATTTCAAATCCATGCACCAGAATTCACTTCTTTCAACTCAGTAATGCATTTTGGATGTGTACCTAGAGTTTAAAGCAGAAAAACAGGAACTTTTAGAATTTTCATTTTTTGACCAAAACGACAGGACCGGAGCTGATAAAAATGTTGATATGGATGTTATTTTTTTCTGACTGCGATTTCAAAACCATGCACCAGAATTCACTTCTTTCAACTCAGTAATGCATTTTGGATGTGTACCTAGAGTTTAAAGCAGAAAAACAGGAACTTTTAGAATTTTCATTTTTTGACCAAAACGACAGGTCCAGAGCTGATAAAAATGTTGATATTGATGTATTTTTTTTCTGACTGCGGTTTCAAAACCATGCACCAGAATCAACTTCTTTCAACTCAGTAATGCATTTTGGATGTGCACCTAGAGTTTAAAGCAGAAAAACAGGAACTTTTAGAATTTTCATTTTTTGACCAAAACGACAGGACCGGAGCTGATAAAAATGTTGATATGGATGTAATTTTTTTTCTGACTGCGGTTTCAAAACCATGCACCAGAATCAATTTCTTTCAACTCAGTAATGCATTTTGGATGTGTACCTAGAGTTTAAAGCAGAAAAACAGGAACTTTTAGAATTTTCATTTGTTGACCAAAACGACAGGACCGGAGCTGATAAAAATGTTGATATGGATGTTATTTTTTTTCTGACTGCGATTTCAAAACCATGCACCAGAATTCACTTCATTCAACTCAGTAATGCATTTTTAATGTGTACCTAGAGTTTAAAGCAGAAAAACAGGAATTTTTACAATTTTCATTTTTTGACCAAAACGACAGGACCGGAGCTGATAAAAATGTTGATATGGATGTTATTTTTTTTCTGACTGCGATTTCAAAACCATGCACCAGAATTCACTTCTTTCAACTCAGTAATGCATTTTGGATGTGTACCTAGAGTTTAAAGCAGAAAAACAGGAACTTTTAGAATTTTCATTTTTTGACCAAAACGACAGGACCGGAGCTGATAAAAATGTTGATATGGATGTTATTTTTTTTCTGACTGCGATTTCAAAACCATGCACCAGAATTAACTTCTTTCAACTCAGTAATGCATTTTGGATGTGTACCTAGAGTTTAAAGCAGAAAAACAGGAACTTTTAGAATTTTCATTTTTTGACCAAAACGACAGGACCGGACCTGATAAAAATGTTGATATGGATGTAATTTTTTTCTGACTGCGGTTTCAAAACCATGCACCAGAATCAACTTCTTTCAACTCAGTAATGCATTTTGGATGTGTACCTAGAGTTTAAAGCAGAAAAACAGGAACTTTTAGAATTTTCATTTTTTGACCAAAACGACAGGACCGGAGCTGATAAAAATGTTGATATGGATGTAATTTTTTTCTGACTGCGGTTTCAAAACCATGCACCAGAATCAACTTCTTTCAACTCAGTAATGCATTTTGGATGTGTACCTAGAGTTTAAAGCAGAAAAACAGGAACTTTTAGAATTTTCATTTTTTGACCAAAACGACAGGACCGGAGCTGATAAAAATGTTGATATGGATGTAATTTTTTTTCTGACTGCGATTTCAAAACCATGCACCAGAATTCACTTCTTTCAACTCAGTAATGAATTTTGGATGTGTACCTAGAGTTTAAAGCAGAAAAACAGGATCTTTTAGAATTTTCATTTTTTGACCAAAACGACAGGACCGGAGCTGATAAAAATGTTGATATGGATGTTATTTTTTTCTGACTGCGGTTTCAAAACCATGCACCAGAATCAACTTCTTTCAACTCAGTAATGCATTTTGGATGTGTACCTAGAGTTTAAAGCAGAAAAACAGGAACTTTTAGAATTTTCATTTTTTGACCAAAACGACAGGACCGGAGCTGATAAAAATGTTGATATGGATGTAATTTTTTTCTGACTGGGGTTTCAAAACCATGCACCAGAATCAACTTCTTTCAACTCAGTAATGCATTTTGGATGTGTACCTAGAGTTTAAAGCAGAAAAACAGGAACTTTTAGAATTTTCATTTTTTTACCAAAACGACAGGACCGGAGCTGATAAAAATGTTGATATTGATGTATTTTTTTTTCTGACTGCGGTTTCAAAACCATGCATCAGAATTCACTTCTTTCAACTCAGTAATGCATTTTGGATGTGTACCTAGAGTTTAAAGCAGAAAAACAGGAACTTTTAGAATTTTCATTTTTTGACCAAAACGACAGGACCGGAGCTGATAAAAATGTTGATATGGATGTTATTTTTTTTCTGACTGCGATTTCAAAACCATGCACCAGAATTCACTTCTTTCAACTCATTAATGCATTTTGGATGTGTACCTAGAGTTTAAAGCAGAAAAACAGGAACTTTTAGAATTTTCATTTTTTGACAAAAATGACAGGACCGGAGCTGATAAAAATGTTGATATTGATGTTATTTTTTTTCTGACTGCGATTTCAAAACCATGCACCAGAATCAACTTCTTTCAACTCAGTAATGCATTTTGGATGTGTACTTAGAGTTTAAAGCAGAAAAACAGGAACTTTTAGAATTTTCATTTTTTGACCAAAACGACAGGACCGGAGCTGATAAAAATGTTGATATGGATGTTATTTTTTTCTGACTGCAATTTCAAAACCATGCATCAGAATTCACTTCTTTCAACTCAGTAATGCATTTTGGATGTGTACCTAGAGTTTAAAGCAGAAAAACAGGATCTTTTAGAATTTTCATTTTTTGACCAAAACGACAGGACCGGAGCTGAAAGAAATGTTGATATGGATGTTATTTTTTTTCTGACTGCGATTTCATAACCATGCACCAGAATTCAATTTTTTCAACTCAGTAATGCATTTTTAATGTGTACCTAGAGTTTAAAGCAGAAAAACAGGAATTTTTACAATTTTCATTTTTTGACCAAAACGACAGGACCGGAGCTGATAAAAATGTTGATATAAATGTTATTTTTTTTCTGACTGCGATTTCAAAACCATGCACCAGAATTCACTTATTTCAACTCAGTAATGCATTTTGGATGTGTACCTAGAGTTTAAAGCAGAAAAACAGGAACTTTTAGAATTTTCATTTTTTGACCAAAACGACAGGACCGGAGCTGATAAAAATGTTGATATGGATGTTATTTTTTTTCTGACTGCGATTTCAAAACCATGCACCAGAATTAACTTCTTTCAACTCAGTAATGCATTTTGGATGTGTACCTAGAGTTTAAAGCAGAAAAACAGGAACTTTTAGAATTTTCATTTTTTGACCAAAACGACAGGACCGGAGCTGATAAAAATGTTGATTTGGATGTAATTTTTTTCTGACTGCGGTTTCAAAACCATGCACCAGAATTCACTTCTTTCAACTCAGTAATGCATTTTGGATGTGTACCTAGAGTTTAAAGCAGAAAAACAGGAACTTTTAGAATTTTCATTTTTTGACCAAAACGACAGGACCGGAGCTGATAAAAATGTTGATATGGATGTTATTTTTTTCTGACTGCGATTTCAAAACCATGCACCAGAATTCACTTCTTTCAACTCAGTAATGCATTTTGGATGTGTACCTAGAGTTTAAAGCAGAAAAACAGGAACTTTTAGAATTTTCATTTTTTGACCAAAACGACAGGACCGGAGCTGATAAAAATGTTGATATGGATGTAATTTTTTGTCTGACTGCGGTTTCAAAACCATGCATCAGAATTCACTTCTTTCAACTCAGTAATGCATTTTGGATGTGTACCTAGAGTTTAAAGCAGAAAAACAGGATCTTTTAGAATTTTCATTTTTTGACCAAAACGACAGGACCGGAGCTGATAAAAATGTTGATATGGATGTTATTTTTTTCTGACTGCGATTTCAAAACCATGCATCAGAATTCACTTCTTTCAACTCAGTAATGCATTTTGGATGTGTACCTAGAGTTTAAAGCAGAAAAACAGGATCTTTTAGAATTTTCATTTTTTGACCAAAACGACAGGACCGGAGCTGATAAAAATGTTGATATGGATGTTATTTTTTTTCTGACTGCGATTTCAAAACCATGCACCAGAATCAACTTCTTTCAACTCAGTAATGCATTTTGGATGTGTACCTAGAGTTTAAAGCAGAAAAACAGGAACTTTTAGAATTTTCATTTTTTGACCAAAACGACAGGTCCGGAATTGATAAAAATGTTGATATTGATGTAATTTTTTTTCTGACTGCGGTTTCAAAACCATGCACCAGAATCAACTTCTTTCAACTCAGTAATGCATTTTGGATGTGCACCTAGAGTTTAAAGCAGAAAAACAGGAACTTTTAGAATTTTCATTTTTTGACCAAAACGACAGGACCGGAGCTGATAAAAATGTTGATATGGATGTAATTTTTTTTCTGACTGCGGTTCCAAAACATGCACCAGAATTCACTTCTTTCAACTCAGTAATGCATTTTGGATGTGTACCTAGAGTTTAAAGCAGAAAAACAGGATCTTTTAGAATTTTCATTTTTTGACCAAAACGACAGGACCGGAGCTGATAAAAATGTTGATATGGATGTAATTTTTTTCTGACTGCGGTTTCAAAACCATGCACCAGAATCAACTTCTTTCAACTCAGTAATGCATTTTGGATGTGTACCTAGAGTTTAAAGCAGAAAAACAGGAACTTTTAGAATTTTCATTTTTTGACAAAAATGATAGAACCGGAGCTGATAAAAATGTTGATATTGATGTTATTTTTTTTCTGACTGCGATTTCATAACCATGCACCAGAATTCACTTCATTCAACTCAGTAATGCATTTTTAATGTGTACCTAGAGTTTAAAGCAGAAAAACAGGAATTTTTACAATTTTCATTTTTTGACCAAAACGACAGGACCGGAGCTGATAAAAATGTTGATATGGATGTTATTTTTTTTCTGACTGCGATTTCAAAACCATGCACCAGAATTCACTTCTTTCAACTCAGTAATGCATTTTGGATGTGTACCTAGAGTTTAAAGCAGAAAAACAGGAACTTTTAGAATTTTCATTTTTTGACCAAAACGACAGGACCGGAGCTGATAAAAATGTTGATATGGATGTTATTTTTTTTCTGACTGCGATTTCAAAACCATGCACCAGAATTAACTTCTTTCAACTCAGTAATGCATTTTGGATGTGTACCTAGAGTTTAAAGCAGAAAAACAGGAACTTTTAGAATTTTCATTTTTTGACCAAAACGACAGGACCGGACCTGATAAAAATGTTGATATGGATGTAATTTTTTTCTGACTGCGGTTTCAAAACCATGCACCAGAATCAACTTCTTTCAACTCAGTAATGCATTTTGGATGTGTACCTAGAGTTTAAAGCAGAAAAACAGGAACTTTTAGAATTTTCATTTTTTGACCAAAACGACAGGACCGGAGCTGATAAAAATGTTGATATGGATGTAATTTTTTTCTGACTGCGGTTTCAAAACCATGCACCAGAATCAACTTCTTTCAACTCAGTAATGCATTTTGGATGTGTACCTAGAGTTTAAAGCAGAAAAACAGGAACTTTTAGAATTTTCATTTTTTGACCAAAACGACAGGACCGGAGCTGATAAAAATGTTGATATGGATGTAATTTTTTTTCTGACTGCGATTTCAAAACCATGCACCAGAATTCACTTCTTTCAACTCAGTAATGCATTTTGGATGTGTACCTAGAGTTTAAAGCAGAAAAACAGGATCTTTTAGAATTTTCATTTTTTGACCAAAACGACAGGACCGGAGCTGATAAAAATGTTGATATGGATGTTATTTTTTTCTGACTGCGGTTTCAAAACCATGCACCAGAATCAACTTCTTTCAACTCAGTAATGCATTTTGGATGTGTACCTAGAGTTTAAAGCAGAAAAACAGGAACTTTTAGAATTTTCATTTTTTGACCAAAACGACAGGACCGGAGCTGATAAAAATGTTGATATGGATGTAATTTTTTTCTGACTGGGGTTTCAAAACCATGCACCAGAATCAACTTCTTTCAACTCAGTAATGCATTTTGGATGTGTACCTAGAGTTTAAAGCAGAAAAACAGGAACTTTTAGAATTTTCATTTTTTTACCAAAACGACAGGACCGGAGCTGATAAAAATGTTGATATTGATGTATTTTTTTTTCTGACTGCGGTTTCAAAACCATGCATCAGAATTCACTTCTTTCAACTCAGTAATGCATTTTGGATGTGTACCTAGAGTTTAAAGCAGAAAAACAGGAACTTTTAGAATTTTCATTTTTTGACCAAAACGACAGGACCGGAGCTGATAAAAATGTTGATATGGATGTTATTTTTTTTCTGACTGCGATTTCAAAACCATGCACCAGAATTCACTTCTTTCAACTCATTAATGCATTTTGGATGTGTACCTAGAGTTTAAAGCAGAAAAACAGGAACTTTTAGAATTTTCATTTTTTGACAAAAATGACAGGACCGGAGCTGATAAAAATGTTGATATTGATGTTATTTTTTTTCTGACTGCGATTTCAAAACCATGCACCAGAATCAACTTCTTTCAACTCAGTAATGCATTTTGGATGTGTACTTAGAGTTTAAAGCAGAAAAACAGGAACTTTTAGAATTTTCATTTTTTGACCAAAACGACAGGACCGGAGCTGATAAAAATGTTGATATGGATGTTATTTTTTTCTGACTGCAATTTCAAAACCATGCATCAGAATTCACTTCTTTCAACTCAGTAATGCATTTTGGATGTGTACCTAGAGTTTAAAGCAGAAAAACAGGATCTTTTAGAATTTTCATTTTTTGACCAAAACGACAGGACCGGAGCTGAAAGAAATGTTGATATGGATGTTATTTTTTTCTGACTGCGATTTCATAACCATGCACCAGAATTCAATTTTTTCAACTCAGTAATGCATTTTTAATGTGTACCTAGAGTTTAAAGCAGAAAAACAGGAATTTTTACAATTTTCATTTTTTGACCAAAACGACAGGACCGGAGCTGATAAAAATGTTGTTATAAATGTTATTTTTTTTCTGACTGCGATTTCAAAACCATGCACCAGAATTCACTTATTTCAACTCAGTAATGCATTTTGGATGTGTACCTAGAGTTTAAAGCAGAAAAACAGGAACTTTTAGAATTTTCATTTTTTGACCAAAACGACAGGACCGGAGCTGATAAAAATGTTGATATGGATGTTATTTTTTTTCTGACTGCGATTTCAAAACCATGCACCAGAATTAACTTCTTTCAACTCAGTAATGCATTTTGGATGTGTACCTAGAGTTTAAAGCAGAAAAACAGGAACTTTTAGAATTTTCATTTTTTGACCAAAACGACAGGACCGGAGCTGATAAAAATGTTGATTTGGATGTAATTTTTTTCTGACTGCGGTTTCAAAACCATGCACCAGAATTCACTTCTTTCAACTCAGTAATGCATTTTGGATGTGTACCTAGAGTTTAAAGCAGAAAAACAGGAACTTTTAGAATTTTCATTTTTTGACCAAAACGACAGGACCGGAGCTGATAAAAATGTTGATATGGATGTTATTTTTTTCTGACTGCGATTTCAAAACCATGCACCAGAATTCACTTCTTTCAACTCAGTAATGCATTTTGGATGTGTACCTAGAGTTTAAAGCAGAAAAACAGGAACTTTTAGAATTTTCATTTTTTGACCAAAACGACAGGACCGGAGCTGATAAAAATGTTGATATGGATGTAATTTTTTGTCTGACTGCGGTTTCAAAACCATGCATCAGAATTCACTTCTTTCAACTCAGTAATGCATTTTGGATGTGTACCTAGAGTTTAAAGCAGAAAAACAGGATCTTTTAGAATTTTCATTTTTTGACCAAAACGACAGGACCGGAGCTGATAAAAATGTTGATATGGATGTTATTTTTTTTCTGACTGCGATTTCAAAACCATGCATCAGAATTCACTTCTTTCAACTCAGTAATGCATTTTGGATGTGTACCTAGAGTTTAAAGCAGAAAAACAGGATCTTTTAGAATTTTCATTTTTTGACCAAAACGACAGGACCGGAGCTGATAAAAATGTTGATATGGATGTTATTTTTTTTCTGACTGCAATTTCAAAACCATGCACCAGAATTCACTTCTTTCAACTCAGTAATGCATTTTTAATGTGTACCTAGAGTTTAAAGCAGAAAAACAGGAATTTTTAAAATTTTCATTTTTTGACCAAAACGACAGGACCGGAGCTGATAAAAATGTTGATATGGATGTTATTTTTTTTCTGACTGCGATTTCAAAACCATGCACCAGAATTCACTTCTTTCAACTCAGTAATGCATTTTGGATGTGTACCTAGAGTTTAAAGCAGAAAAACAGGAACTTTTGGAATTTTCATTTTTTGACCAAAACGACAGGACCGGAGCTGATAAAAATGTTGATATGGATGTTATTTTTTTTCTGACTGCGATTTCAAAACCATGCACCAGAATCAACTTCTTTCAACTCAGTAATGCATTTTGGATGTGTACCTAGAGTTTAAAGCAGAAAAACAGGAACTTTTAGAATTTTAATTTTTTGACCAAAACGACAGGACCGGAGCTGATAAAAATGTTGATATGGATGTAATTTTTTTTCTGACTGCGGTTTCAAAACCATGCACCAGAATTCACTTCTTTCAACTCAGTAATGCATTTTGGATGTGTACCTAGAGTTTAAAGCAGAAAAACAGGATCTTTTAGAATTTTCATTTTTTGACCAAAACGACAGGACCGGAGCTGATAAAAATGTTGATATGGATGTTATTTTTTTCTGACTGCGATTTCAAAACCATGCACCAGAATTCACTTCTTTTAACTCAGTAATGCATTTTGGATGTGTACCTAGAGTTTGAAGCAGAAAAACAGGAACTTTTAGAATTTTCATTTTTTGACCAAAACGACAGGACCGGAGCTGATAAAAATGTTGATATGGATGTTATTTTTTTCTGACTGCGATTTCAAAACCATGCATCAGAATTCACTTCTTTCAACTCAGTAATGCATTTTGGATGTGTACCTAGAGTTTAAAGCAGAAAAACAGGATCTTTTAGAATTTTCATTTTTTGACCAAAACGACAGGACCGGAGCTGATAAAAATGTTGATATGGATGTTATTTTTTTTCTGACTGCGATTTCAAAACCATGCACCAGAATCAACTTCTTTCAACTCAGTAATGCATTTTGGATGTGTACCTAGAGTTTAAAGCAGAAAAACAGGAACTTTTAGAATTTTCATTTTTTGACCAAAACGACAGGTCCGGAATTGATAAAAATGTTGATATTGATGTAATTTTTTTTCTGACTGCGGTTTCAAAACCATGCACCAGAATCAACTTCTTTCAACTCAGTAATGCATTTTGGATGTGCACCTAGAGTTTAAAGCAGAAAAACAGGAACTTTTAGAATTTTCATTTTTTGACCAAAACGACAGGACCGGAGCTGATAAAAATGTTGATATGGATGTAATTTTTTTTCTGACTGCGGTTCCAAAACATGCACCAGAATTCACTTCTTTCAACTCAGTAATGCATTTTGGATGTGTACCTAGAGTTTAAAGCAGAAAAACAGGATCTTTTAGAATTTTCATTTTTTGACCAAAACGACAGGACCGGAGCTGATAAAAATGTTGATATGGATGTTATTTTTTTCTGACTGCGATTTCAAAACCATGCATCAGAATTCACTTCTTTCAACTCAGTAATGCATTTTGGATGTGTACCTAGAGTTTAAAGCAGAAAAACAGGATCTTTTAGAATTTTCATTTTTTGACCAAAACGACAGGACCGGAGCTGATAAAAATGTTGATATGGATGTTATTTTTTTTCTGACTGCGATTTCAAAACCATGCACCAGAATCAACTTCTTTCAACTCAGTAATGCATTTTGGATGTGTACCTAGAGTTTAAAGCAGAAAAACAGGAACTTTTAGAATTTTCATTTTTTGACCAAAACGACAGGTCCGGAATTGATAAAAATGTTGATATTGATGTAATCTTTTTTCTGACTGCGGTTTCAAAACCATGCACCAGAATCAACTTCTTTCAACTCAGTAATGCATTTTGGATGTGCACCTAGAGTTTAAAGCAGAAAAACAGGAACTTTTAGAATTTTCATTTTTTGACCAAAACGACAGGACCGGAGCTGATAACAATGTTGATATGGATGTTATTTTTTTTCTGACTGCGATTTCAAAACCATGCACCAGAATTCACTTCTTTCAACTCAGTAATGCATTTTGGATGTGTACCTAGAGTTTAAAGCAGAAAAACAGGAACTTTTAGAATTTTCATTTTTTGACCAAAACGACAGGACCGGACCTGATAAAAATGTTGATATGGATGTAATTTTTTTCTGACTGCGGTTTCAAAACCATGCACCAGAATCAACTTCTTTCAACTCAGTAATGCATTTTGGATGTGTACCTAGAGTTTAAAGCAGAAAAACAGGAACTTTTAGAATTTTCATTTTTTGACCAAAACGACAGGACCGAAGCTGATAAAAATGTTGATATGGATGTAATTTTTTTCTGACTGCGGTTTCAAAACCATGCACCAGAATCAACTTCTTTCAACTCAGTAATGCATTTTGGATGTGTACCTAGAGTTTAAAGCAGAAAAACAGGAACTTTTAGAATTTTCATTTTTTGACCAAAACGACAGGACCGGAACTGATAAAAATGTTGATATGGATGTAATTTTTTTTCTGACTGCGATTTCAAAACCATGCACCAGAATTCACTTCTTTCAACTCAGTAATGCATTTTGGATGTGTACCTAGAGTTTAAAGCAGAAAAACAGGATCTTTTAGAATTTTCATTTTTTGACCAAAACGACAGGACCGGAGCTGATAAAAATGTTGATATGGATGTTATTTTTTTCTGACTGCGGTTTCAAAACCATGCACCAGAATCAACTTCTTTCAACTCAGTAATGCATTTTGGATGTGTACCTAGAGTTTAAAGCAGAAAAACAGGAACTTTTAGAATTTTCATTTTTTGACCAAAACGACAGGACCGGAGCTGATAAAAATGTTGATATGGATGTAATTTTTTTCTGACTGGGGTTTCAAAACCATGCACCAGAATCAACTTCTTTCAACTCAGTAATGCATTTTGGATGTGTACCTAGAGTTTAAAGCAGAAAAACAGGAACTTTTAGAATTTTCATTTTTTTACCAAAACGACAGGACCGGAGCTGATAAAAATGTTGATATTGATGTATTTTTTTTTCTGACTGCGGTTTCAAAACCATGCATCAGAATTCACTTCTTTCAACTCAGTAATGCATTTTGGATGTGTACCTAGAGTTTAAAGCAGAAAAACAGGAACTTTTAGAATTTTCATTTTTTGACCAAAACGACAGGACCGGAGCTGATAAAAATGTTGATATGGATGTTATTTTTTTTCTGACTGCGATTTCAAAACCATGCACCAGAATTCACTTCTTTCAACTCATTAATGCATTTTGGATGTGTACCTAGAGTTTAAAGCAGAAAAACAGGAACTTTTAGAATTTTCATTTTTTGACAAAAATGACAGGACCGGAGCTGATAAAAATGTTGATATTGATGTTATTTTTTTTCTGACTGCGATTTCAAAACCATGCACCAGAATCAACTTCTTTCAACTCAGTAATGCATTTTGGATGTGTACTTAGAGTTTAAAGCAGAAAAACAGGAACTTTTAGAATTTTCATTTTTTGACCAAAACGACAGGACCGGAGCTGATAAAAATGTTGATATGGATGTTATTTTTTTCTGACTGCAATTTCAAAACCATGCATCAGAATTCACTTCTTTCAACTCAGTAATGCATTTTGGATGTGTACCTAGAGTTTAAAGCAGAAAAACAGGATCTTTTAGAATTTTCATTTTTTGACCAAAACGACAGGACCGGAGCTGAAAGAAATGTTGATATGGATGTTATTTTTTTTCTGACTGCGATTTCATAACCATGCACCAGAATTCAATTTTTTCAACTCAGTAATGCATTTTTAATGTGTACCTAGAGTTTAAAGCAGAAAAACAGGAATTTTTACAATTTTCATTTTTTGACCAAAACGACAGGACCGGAGCTGATAAAAATGTTGATATAAATGTTATTTTTTTTCTGACTGCGATTTCAAAACCATGCACCAGAATTCACTTATTTCAACTCAGTAATGCATTTTGGATGTGTACCTAGAGTTTAAAGCAGAAAAACAGGAACTTTTAGAATTTTCATTTTTTGACCAAAACGACAGGACCGGAGCTGATAAAAATGTTGATATGGATGTTATTTTTTTTCTGACTGCGATTTCAAAACCATGCACCAGAATTAACTTCTTTCAACTCAGTAATGCATTTTGGATGTGTACCTAGAGTTTAAAGCAGAAAAACAGGAACTTTTAGAATTTTCATTTTTTGACCAAAACGACAGGACCGGAGCTGATAAAAATGTTGATTTAGATGTAATTTTTTTCTGACTGCGGTTTCAAAACCATGCACCAGAATTCACTTCTTTCAACTCAGTAATGCATTTTGGATGTGTACCTAGAGTTTAAAGCAGAAAAACAGGAACTTTTAGAATTTTCATTTTTTGACCAAAACGACAGGACCGGAGCTGATAAAAATGTTGATATGGATGTTATTTTTTTCTGACTGCGATTTCAAAACCATGCACCACAATTTACTTCTTTCAACTCAGTAATGCATTTTGGATGTGTACCTAGAGTTTAAAGCAGAAAAACAGGAACTTTTAGAATTTTCATTTTTTGACCAAAACGACAGGACCGGAGCTGATAAAAATGTTGATATGGATGTAATTTTTTGTCTGACTGCGGTTTCAAAACCATGCATCAGAATTCACTTCTTTCAACTCAGTAATGCATTTTGGATGTGTACCTAGAGTTTAAAGCAGAAAAACAGGATCTTTTAGAATTTTCATTTTTTGACCAAAACGACAGGACCGGAGCTGATAAAAATGTTGATATGGATGTTATTTTTTTTCTGACTGCGATTTCAAAACCATGCATCAGAATTCACTTCTTTCAACTCAGTAATGCATTTTGGATGTGTACCTAGAGTTTAAAGCAGAAAAACAGGATCTTTTAGAATTTTCATTTTTTGACCAAAACGACAGGACCGGAGCTGATAAAAATGTTGATATGGATGTTATTTTTTTTCTGACTGCAATTTCAAAACCATGCACCAGAATTCACTTCTTTCAACTCAGTAATGCATTTTTAATGTGTACCTAGAGTTTAAAGCAGAAAAACAGGAATTTTTAAAATTTTCATTTTTTGACCAAAACGACAGGACCGGAGCTGATAAAAATGTTGATATGGATGTTATTTTTTTTCTGACTGCGATTTCAAAACCATGCACCAGAATTCACTTCTTTCAACTCAGTAATGCATTTTGGATGTGTACCTAGAGTTTAAAGCAGAAAAACAGGAACTTTTGGAATTTTCATTTTTTGACCAAAACGACAGGACCGGAGCTGATAAAAATGTTGATATGGATGTTATTTTTTTTCTGACTGCGATTTCAAAACCATGCACCAGAATCAACTTCTTTCAACTCAGTAATGCATTTTGGATGTGTACCTAGAGTTTAAAGCAGAAAAACAGGAACTTTTAGAATTTTAATTTTTTGACCAAAACGACAGGACCGGAGCTGATAAAAATGTTGATATGGATGTAATTTTTTTTCTGACTGCGGTTTCAAAACCATGCACCAGAATTCACTTCTTTCAACTCAGTAATGCATTTTGGATGTGTACCTAGAGTTTAAAGCAGAAAAACAGGATCTTTTAGAATTTTCATTTTTTGACCAAAACGACAGGACCGGAGCTGATAAAAATGTTGATATGGATGTTATTTTTTTCTGACTGCGATTTCAAAACCATGCACCAGAATTCACTTCTTTTAACTCAGTAATGCATTTTGGATGTGTACCTAGAGTTTGAAGCAGAAAAACAGGAACTTTTAGAATTTTCATTTTTTGACCAAAACGACAGGACCGGAGCTGATAAAAATGTTGATATGGATGTTATTTTTTTCTGACTGCGATTTCAAAACCATGCATCAGAATTCACTTCTTTCAACTCAGTAATGCATTTTGGATGTGTACCTAGAGTTTAAAGCAGAAAAACAGGATCTTTTAGAATTTTCATTTTTTGACCAAAACGACAGGACCGGAGCTGATAAAAATGTTGATATGGATGTTATTTTTTTTCTGACTGCGATTTCAAAACCATGCACCAGAATCAATTTCTTTCAACTCAGTAATGCATTTTGGATGTGTACCTAGAGTTTAAAGCAGAAAAACAGGAACTTTTAGAATTTTCATTTTTTGACCAAAACGACAGGTCCGGAATTGATAAAAATGTTGATATTGATGTAATTTTTTTTCTGACTGCGGTTTCAAAACCATGCACCAGAATCAACTTCTTTCAACTCAGTAATGCATTTTGGATGTGCACCTAGAGTTTAAAGCAGAAAAACAGGAACTTTTAGAATTTTCATTTTTTGACCAAAACGACAGGACCGGAGCTGATAAAAATGTTGATATGGATGTAATTTTTTTTCTGACTGCGGTTCCAAAACATGCACCAGAATTCACTTCTTTCAACTCAGTAATGCATTTTGGATGTGTACCTAGAGTTTAAAGCAGAAAAACAGGATCTTTTAGAATTTTCATTTTTTGACCAAAACGACAGGACCGGAGCTGATAAAAATGTTGATATGGATGTTATTTTTTTCTGACTGCGATTTCAAAACCATGCATCAGAATTCACTTCTTTCAACTCAGTAATGCATTTTGGATGTGTACCTAGAGTTTAAAGCAGAAAAACAGGATCTTTTAGAATTTTCATTTTTTGACCAAAACGACAGGACCGGAGCTGATAAAAATGTTGATATGGATGTTATTTTTTTTCTGACTGCGATTTCAAAACCATGCACCAGAATCAACTTCTTTCAACTCAGTAATGCATTTTGGATGTGTACCTAGAGTTTAAAGCAGAAAAACATGAACTTTTAGAATTTTCATTTTTTGACCAAAACGACAGGTCCGGAATTGATAAAAATGTTGATATTGATGTAATCTTTTTTCTGACTGCGGTTTCAAAACCATGCACCAGAATCAACTTCTTTCAACTCAGTAATGCATTTTGGATGTGCACCTAGAGTTTAAAGCAGAAAAACAGGAACTTTTAGAATTTTCATTTTTTGACCAAAACGACAGGACCGGAGCTGATAACAATGTTGATATGGATGTTATTTTTTTTCTGACTGCGATTTCAAAACCATGCACCAGAATTCACTTCTTTCAACTCAGTAATGCATTTTGGATGTGTACCTAGAGTTTAAAGCAGAAAAACAGGAACTTTTAGAATTTTCATTTTTTGACCAAAACGACAGGACCGGAGCTGATAAAAATGTTGATATGGATGTTATTTTTTTTCTGACTGCGATTTCAAAACCATGCACCAGAATCAACTTCTTTCAACTCAGTAATGCATTTTGGATGTGTATCTTGAGTTTAAAGCAGAAAAACAGGAACTTTTAGAATTTTCATTTTTTGACCAAAACGACAGGACCGGAGGTGATAAAAATGTTGATAAGGATGTTATTTTTTTCTGACTGCGATTTCAAAACCATGCACCAGAATTCACTTATTTCAACTCAGTAATGCATTTTGGATGTGTACCTAGAGTTTAAAGCAGAAAAACAGGAACTTTTAGAATTTTCATTTTTTGACCAAAACGACAGGACCGGAGCTGATAAAAATGTTGATATGGATGTTATTTTTTTTCTGACTGCGATTTCAAATCCATGCACCAGAATTCACTTCTTTCAACTCAGTAATGCATTTTGGATGTGTACCTAGAGTTTAAAGCAGAAAAACAGGAACTTTTAGAATTTTCATTTTTTGACCAAAACTACAGGACCTGAGCTGATAAAAATATTGATATGGATGTTATTTTTTTTCTGACTGCGATTTCAAAACCATGCACCAGAATTCACTTCTTTCAACTCAGTAATGCATTTTGGATGTGTACCTAGAGTTTAAAGCAGAAAAACAGGAACTTTTAGAATTTTCATTTTTTGACCAAAACGACAGGTCCAGAGCTGATAAAAATGTTGATATTGATGTATTTTTTTTCTGACTGCGGTTTCAAAACCATGCACCAGAATCAACTTCTTTCAACTCAGTAATGCATTTTGGATGTGCACCTAGAGTTTAAAGCAGAAAAACAGGAACTTTTAGAATTTTCATTTTTTGACCAAAACGACAGGACCGGAGCTGATAAAAATGTTGATATGGATGTAATTTTTTTTCTGACTGCGGTTTCAAAACCATGCACCAGAATCAATTTCTTTCAACTCAGTAATGCATTTTGGATGTGTACCTAGAGTTTAAAGCAGAAAAACAGGAACTTTTAGAATTTTCATTTGTTGACCAAAACGACAGGACCGGAGCTGATAAAAATGTTGATATGGATGTTATTTTTTCTCTGACTGCGATTTCAAAACCATGCACCAGAATTCACTTCATTCAACTCAGTAATGCATTTTTAATGTGTACCTAGAGTTTAAAGCAGAAAAACAGGAATTTTTACAATTTTCATTTTTTGACCAAAACGACAGGACCGGAGCTGATAAAAATGTTGATATGGATGTTATTTTTTTTCTGACTGCGATTTCAAAACCATGCACCAGAATTCACTTCTTTCAACTCAGTAATGCATTTTGGATGTGTACCTAGAGTTTAAAGCAGAAAAACAGGAACTTTTAGAATTTTCATTTTTTGACCAAAACGACAGGACCAGAGCTGATAAAAATGTTGATATGGATGTTATTTTTTTTCTGACTGCGATTTCAAAACCATGCACCAGAATTAACTTCTTTCAACTCAGTAATGCATTTTGGATGTGTACCTAGAGTTTAAAGCAGAAAAACAGGAACTTTTAGAATTTTCATTTTTTGACCAAAACGACAGGACCGGACCTGATAAAAATGTTGATATGGATGTAATTTTTTTCTGACTGCGGTTTCAAAACCATGCACCAGAATCAACTTCTTTCAACTCAGTAATGCATTTTGGATGTGTACCTAGAGTTTAAAGCAGAAAAACAGGAACTTTTAGAATTTTCATTTTTTGACCAAAACGACAGGACCGGAGCTGATAAAAATGTTGATATGGATGTAATTTTTTTCTGACTGCGGTTTCAAAACCATGCACCAGAATCAACTTCTTTCAACTCAGTAATGCATTTTGGATGTGTACCTAGAGTTTAAAGCAGAAAAACAGGAACTTTTAGAATTTTCATTTTTTGACCAAAACGACAGGACCGGAGCTGATAAAAATGTTGATATGGATGTAATTTTTTTTCTGACTGCGATTTCAAAACCATGCACCAGAATTCACTTCTTTCAACTCAGTAATGCATTTTGGATGTGTACCTAGAGTTTAAAGCAGAAAAACAGGATCTTTTAGAATTTTCATTTTTTGACCAAAACGACAGGACCGGAGCTGATAAAAATGTTGATATGGATGTTATTTTTTTCTGACTGCGGTTTCAAAACCATGCACCAGAATCAACTTCTTTCAACTCAGTAATGCATTTTGGATGTGTACCTAGAGTTTAAAGCAGAAAAACAGGAACTTTTAGAATTTTCATTTTTTGACCAAAACGACAGGACCGGAGCTGATAAAAATGTTGATATGGATGTAATTTTTTTCTGACTGGGGTTTCAAAACCATGCACCAGAATCAACTTCTTTCAACTCAGTAATGCATTTTGGATGTGTACCTAGAGTTTAAAGCAGAAAAACAGGAACTTTTAGAATTTTCATTTTTTTACCAAAACGACAGGACCGGAGCTGATAAAAATGTTGATATTGATGTATTTTTTTTTCTGACTGCGGTTTCAAAACCATGCATCAGAATTCACTTCTTTCAACTCAGTAATGCATTTTGGATGTGTACCTAGAGTTTAAAGCAGAAAAACAGGAACTTTTAGAATTTTCATTTTTTGACCAAAACGACAGGACCGGAGCTGATAAAAATGTTGATATGGATGTTATTTTTTTTCTGACTGCGATTTCAAAACCATGCACCAGAATTCACTTCTTTCAACTCATTAATGCATTTTGGATGTGTACCTAGAGTTTAAAGCAGAAAAACAGGAACTTTTAGAATTTTCATTTTTTGACAAAAATGACAGGACCGGAGCTGATAAAAATGTTGATATTGATGTTATTTTTTTTCTGACTGCGATTTCAAAACCATGCACCAGAATCAACTTCTTTCAACTCAGTAATGCATTTTGGATGTGTACTTAGAGTTTAAAGCAGAAAAACAGGAACTTTTAGAATTTTCATTTTTTGACCAAAACGACAGGACCGGAGCTGATAAAAATGTTGATATGGATGTTATTTTTTTCTGACTGCAATTTCAAAACCATGCATCAGAATTCACTTCTTTCAACTCAGTAATGCATTTTGGATGTGTACCTAGAGTTTAAAGCAGAAAAACAGGATCTTTTAGAATTTTCATTTTTTGACCAAAACGACAGGACCGGAGCTGAAAGAAATGTTGATATGGATGTTATTTTTTTTCTGACTGCGATTTCATAACCATGCACCAGAATTCAATTTTTTCAACTCAGTAATGCATTTTTAATGTGTACCTAGAGTTTAAAGCAGAAAAACAGGAATTTTTACTATTTTCATTTTTTGACCAAAACGACAGGACCGGAGCTGATAAAAATGTTGATATAAATGTTATTTTTTTTCTGACTGCGATTTCAAAACCATGCACCAGAATTCACTTATTTCAACTCAGTAATGCATTTTGGATGTGTACCTAGAGTTTAAAGCAGAAAAACAGGAACTTTTAGAATTTTCATTTTTTGACCAAAACGACAGGACCGGAGCTAATAAAAATGTTGATATGGATGTTATTTTTTTTCTGACTGCGATTTCAAAACCATGCACCAGAATTAACTTCTTTCAACTCAGTAATGCATTTTGGATGTGTACCTAGAGTTTAAAGCAGAAAAACAGGAACTTTTAGAATTTTCATTTTTTGACCAAAACGACAGGACCGGAGCTGATAAAAATGTTGATTTGGATGTAATTTTTTTCTGACTGCGGTTTCAAAACCATGCACCAGAATTCACTTCTTTCAACTCAGTAATGCATTTTGGATGTGTACCTAGAGTTTAAAGCAGAAAAACAGGAACTTTTAGAATTTTCATTTTTTGACCAAAACGACAGGACCGGAGCTGATAAAAATGTTGATATGGATGTTATTTTTTTCTGACTGCGATTTCAAAACCATGCACCAGAATTCACTTCTTTCAACTCAGTAATGCATTTTGGATGTGTACCTAGAGTTTAAAGCAGAAAAACAGGAACTTTTAGAATTTTCATTTTTTGACCAAAACGACAGGACCGGAGCTGATAAAAATGTTGATATGGATGTAATTTTTTGTCTGACTGCGGTTTCAAAACCATGCATCAGAATTCACTTCTTTCAACTCAGTAATGCATTTTGGATGTGTACCTAGAGTTTAAAGCAGAAAAACAGGATCTTTTAGAATTTTCATTTTTTGACCAAAACGACAGGACCGGAGCTGATAAAAATGTTGATATGGATGTTATTTTTTTTCTGACTGCGATTTCAAAACCATGCATCAGAATTCACTTCTTTCAACTCAGTAATGCATTTTGGATGTGTACCTAGAGTTTAAAGCAGAAAAACAGGATCTTTTAGAATTTTCATTTTTTGACCAAAACGACAGGACCGGAGCTGATAAAAATGTTGATATGGATGTTATTTTTTTTCTGACTGCAATTTCAAAACCATGCACCAGAATTCACTTCTTTCAACTCAGTAATGCATTTTTAATGTGTACCTAGAGTTTAAAGCAGAAAAACAGGAATTTTTAAAATTTTCATTTTTTGACCAAAACGACAGGACCGGAGCTGATAAAAATGTTGATATGGATGTTATTTTTTTTCTGACTGCGATTTCAAAACCATGCACCAGAATTCACTTCTTTCAACTCAGTAATGCATTTTGGATGTGTACCTAGAGTTTAAAGCAGAAAAACAGGAACTTTTAGAATTTTCATTTTTTGACCAAAACGACAGGTCCGGAATTGATAAAAATGTTGATATTGATGTAATTTTTTTTCTGACTGCGGTTTCAAAACCATGCACCAGAATCAACTTCTTTCAACTCAGTAATGCATTTTGGATGTGCACCTAGAGTTTAAAGCAGAAAAACAGGAACTTTTAGAATTTTCATTTTTTGACCAAAACGACAGGACCGGAGCTGATAAAAATGTTGATATGGATGTAATTTTTTTTCTGACTGCGGTTCCAAAACATGCACCAGAATTCACTTCTTTCAACTCAGTAATGCATTTTGGATGTGTACCTAGAGTTTAAAGCAGAAAAACAGGATCTTTTAGAATTTTCATTTTTTGACCAAAACGACAGGACCGGAGCTGATAAAAATGTTGATATGGATGTTATTTTTTTCTGACTGCGATTTCAAAACCATGCATCAGAATTCACTTCTTTCAACTCAGTAATGCATTTTGGATGTGTACCTAGAGTTTAAAGCAGAAAAACAGGATCTTTTAGAATTTTCATTTTTTGACCAAAACGACAGGACCGGAGCTGATAAAAATGTTGATATGGATGTTATTTTTTTTCTGACTGCGATTTCAAAACCATGCACCAGAATCAACTTCTTTCAACTCAGTAATGCATTTTGGATGTGTACCTAGAGTTTAAAGCAGAAAAACAGGAACTTTTAGAATTTTCATTTTTTGACCAAAACGACAGGTCCGGAATTGATAAAAATGTTGATATTGATGTAATCTTTTTTCTGACTGCGGTTTCAAAACCATGCACCAGAATCAACTTCTTTCAACTCAGTAATGCATTTTGGATGTGCACCTAGAGTTTAAAGCAGAAAAACAGGAACTTTTAGAATTTTCATTTTTTGACCAAAACGACAGGACCGGAGCTGATAACAATGTTGATATGGATGTTATTTTTTTTCTGACTGCGATTTCAAAACCATGCACCAGAATTCACTTCTTTCAACTCAGTAATGCATTTTGGATGTGTACCTAGAGTTTAAAGCAGAAAAACAGGAACTTTTAGAATTTTCATTTTTTGACCAAAACGACAGGACCGGAGCTGATAAAAATGTTGATATGGATGTTATTTTTTTTCTGACTGCGATTTCAAAACCATGCACCAGAATCAACTTCTTTCAACTCAGTAATGCATTTTGGATGTGTATCTTGAGTTTAAAGCAGAAAAACAGGAACTTTTAGAATTTTCATTTTTTGACCAAAACGACAGGACCGGAGGTGATAAAAATGTTGATAAGGATGTTATTTTTTTTCTGACTGCGATTTCAAAACCATGCACCAGAATTCACTTATTTCAACTCAGTAATGCATTTTGGATGTGTACCTAGAGTTTAAAGCAGAAAAACAGGAACTTTTAGAATTTTCATTTTTTGACCAAAACGACAGGACCGGAGCTGATAAAAATGTTGATATGGATGTTATTTTTTTTCTGACTGCGATTTCAAATCCATGCACCAGAATTCACTTCTTTCAACTCAGTAATGCATTTTGGATGTGTACCTAGAGTTTAAAGCAGAAAAACAGGAACTTTTAGAATTTTCATTTTTTGACCAAAACTACAGGACCTGAGCTGATAAAAATGTTGATATGGATGTTATTTTTTTTCTGACTGCGATTTCAAAACCATGCACCAGAATTCACTTCTTTCAACTCAGTAATGCATTTTGGATGTGTACCTAGAGTTTAAAGCAGAAAAACAGGAACTTTTAGAATTTTCATTTTTTGACCAAAACGACAGGTCCAGAGCTGATAAAAATGTTGATATTGATGTATTTTTTTTCTGACTGCGGTTTCAAAACCATGCACCAGAATCAACTTCTTTCAACTCAGTAATGCATTTTGGATGTGCACCTAGAGTTTAAAGCAGAAAAACAGGAACTTTTAGAATTTTCATTTTTTGACCAAAACGACAGGACCGGAGCTGATAAAAATGTTGATATGGATGTAATTTTTTTTCTGACTGCGGTTTCAAAACCATGCACCAGAATCAATTTCTTTCAACTCAGTAATGCATTTTGGATGTGTACCTAGAGTTTAAAGCAGAAAAACAGGAACTTTTAGAATTTTCATTTGTTGACCAAAACGACAGGACCGGAGCTGATAAAAATGTTGATATGGATGTTATTTTTTTTCTGACTGCGATTTCAAAACCATGCACCAGAATTCACTTCATTCAACTCAGTAATGCATTTTTAATGTGTACCTAGAGTTTAAAGCAGAAAAACAGGAATTTTTACAATTTTCATTTTTTGACCAAAACGACAGGACCGGAGCTGATAAAAATGTTGATATGGATGTTATTTTTTTTCTGACTGCGATTTCAAAACCATGCACCAGAATTCACTTCTTTCAACTCAGTAATGCATTTTGGATGTGTACCTAGAGTTTAAAGCAGAAAAACAGGAACTTTTAGAATTTTCATTTTTTGACCAAAACGACAGGACCGGAGCTGATAAAAATGTTGATATGGATGTTATTTTTTTTCTGACTGCGATTTCAAAACCATGCACCAGAATTAACTTCTTTCAACTCAGTAATGCATTTTGGATGTGTACCTAGAGTTTAAAGCAGAAAAACAGGAACTTTTAGAATTTTCATTTTTTGACCAAAACGACAGGACCGGACCTGATAAAAATGTTGATATGGATGTAATTTTTTTCTGACTGCGGTTTCAAAACCATGCACCAGAATCAACTTCTTTCAACTCAGTAATGCATTTTGGATGTGTACCTAGAGTTTAAAGCAGAAAAACAGGAACTTTTAGAATTTTCATTTTTTGACCAAAACGACAGGACCGGAGCTGATAAAAATGTTGATATGGATGTAATTTTTTTTCTGACTGCGATTTCAAAACCATGCACCAGAATTCACTTCTTTCAACTCAGTAATGCATTTTGGATGTGTACCTAGAGTTTAAAGCAGAAAAACAGGATCTTTTAGAATTTTCATTTTTTGACCAAAACGACAGGACCGGAGCTGATAAAAATGTTGATATGGATGTAATTTTTTTCTGACTGGGGTTTCAAAACCATGCACCAGAATCAACTTCTTTCAACTCAGTAATGCATTTTGGATGTGTACCTAGAGTTTAAAGCAGAAAAACAGGAACTTTTAGAATTTTCATTTTTTTACCAAAACGACAGGACCGGAGCTGATAAAAATGTTGATATTGATGTATTTTTTTTTCTGACTGCGGTTTCAAAACCATGCATCAGAATTCACTTCTTTCAACTCAGTAATGCATTTTGGATGTGTACCTAGAGTTTAAAGCAGAAAAACAGGAACTTTTAGAATTTTCATTTTTTGACCAAAACGACAGGACCGGAGCTGATAAAAATGTTGATATGGATGTTATTTTTTTTCTGACTGCGATTTCAAAACCATGCACCAGAATTCACTTCTTTCAACTCATTAATGCATTTTGGATGTGTACCTAGAGTTTAAAGCAGAAAAACAGGAACTTTTAGAATTTTCATTTTTTGACAAAAATGACAGGACCGGAGCTGATAAAAATGTTGATATTGATGTTATTTTTTTTCTGACTGCGATTTCAAAACCATGCACCAGAATCAACTTCTTTCAACTCAGTATTGCATTTTGGATGTGTACTTAGAGTTTAAAGCAGAAAAACAGGAACTTTTAGAATTTTCATTTTTTGACCAAAACGACAGGACCGGAGCTGATAAAAATGTTGATATGGATGTTATTTTTTTCTGACTGCAATTTCAAAACCATGCATCAGAATTCACTTCTTTCAACTCAGTAATGCATTTTGGATGTGTACCTAGAGTTTAAAGCAGAAAAACAGGATCTTTTAGAATTTTCATTTTTTGACCAAAACGACAGGACCGGAGCTGAAAGAAATGTTGATATGGATGTTATTTTTTTTCTGACTGCGATTTCATAACCATGCACCAGAATTCAATTTTTTCAACTCAGTAATGCATTTTTAATGTGTACCTAGAGTTTAAAGCAGAAAAACAGGAATTTTTACTATTTTCATTTTTTGACCAAAACGACAGGACCGGAGCTGATAAAAATGTTGATATAAATGTTATTTTTTTTCTGACTGCGATTTCAAAACCATGCACCAGAATTCACTTATTTCAACTCAGTAATGCATTTTGGATGTGTACCTAGAGTTTAAAGCAGAAAAACAGGAACTTTTAGAATTCTCATTTTTTGACCAAAACGACAGGACCGGAGCTGATAAAAATGTTGATATGGATGTTATTTTTTTTCTGACTGCGATTTCAAAACCATGCACCAGAATTAACTTCTTTCAACTCAGTAATGCATTTTGGATGTGTACCTAGAGTTTAAAGCAGAAAAACAGGAACTTTTAGAATTTTCATTTTTTGACCAAAACGACAGGACCGGAGCTGATAAAAATGTTGATTTGGATGTAATTTTTTTCTGACTGCGGTTTCAAAACCATGCACCAGAATTCACTTCTTTCAACTCAGTAATGCATTTTGGATGTGTACCTAGAGTTTAAAGCAGAAAAACAGGAACTTTTAGAATTTTCATTTTTTGACCAAAACGACAGGACCGGAGCTGATAAAAATGTTGATATGGATGTTATTTTTTTCTGACTGCGATTTCAAAACCATGCACCAGAATTCACTTCTTTCAACTCAGTAATGCATTTTGGATGTGTACCTAGAGTTTAAAGCAGAAAAACAGGAACTTTTAGAATTTTCATTTTTTGACCAAAACGACAGGACCGGAGCTGATAAAAATGTTGATATGGATGTAATTTTTTGTCTGACTGCGGTTTCAAAACCATGCATCAGAATTCACTTCTTTCAACTCAGTAATGCATTTTGGATGTGTACCTAGAGTTTAAAGCAGAAAAACAGGATCTTTTAGAATTTTCATTTTTTGACCAAAACGACAGGACCGGAGCTGATAAAAATGTTGATATGGATGTTATTTTTTTCTGACTGCGATTTCAAAACCATGCATCAGAATTCACTTCTTTCAACTCAGTAATGCATTTTGGATGTGTACCTAGAGTTTAAAGCAGAAAAACAGGATCTTTTAGAATTTTCATTTTTTGACCAAAACGACAGGACCGGAGCTGATAAAAATGTTGATATGGATGTTATTTTTTTTCTGACTGCGATTTCAAAACCATGCACCAGAATCAACTTCTTTCAACTCAGTAATGCATTTTGGATGTGTACCTAGAGTTTAAAGCAGAAAAACAGGAACTTTTAGAATTTTCATTTTTTGACCAAAACGACAGGTCCGGAATTGATAAAAATGTTGATATTGATGTAATTTTTTTTCTGACTGCGGTTTCAAAACCATGCACCAGAATCAACTTCTTTCAACTCAGTAATGCATTTTGGATGTGCACCTAGAGTTTAAAGCAGAAAAACAGGAACTTTTAGAATTTTCATTTTTTGACCAAAACGACAGGACCGGAGCTGATAAAAATGTTGATATGGATGTAATTTTTTTTCTGACTGCGGTTCCAAAACATGCACCAGAATTCACTTCTTTCAACTCAGTAATGCATTTTGGATGTGTACCTAGAGTTTAAAGCAGAAAAACAGGATCTTTTAGAATTTTCATTTTTTGACCAAAACGACAGGACCGGAGCTGATAAAAATGTTGATATGGATGTTATTTTTTTCTGACTGTGATTTCAAAACCATGCATCAGAATTCACTTCTTTCAACTCAGTAATGCATTTTGGATGTGTACCTAGAGTTTAAAGCAGAAAAACAGGATCTTTTAGAATTTTCATTTTTTGACCAAAACGACAGGACCGGAGCTGATAAAAATGTTGATATGGATGTTATTTTTTTTCTGACTGCGATTTCAAAACCATGCACCAGAATCAACTTCTTTCAACTCAGTAATGCATTTTGGATGTGTACCTAGAGTTTAAAGCAGAAAAACAGGAACTTTTAGAATTTTCATTTTTTGACCAAAACGACAGGTCCGGAATTGATAAAATCGTTGATATTGATGTAATCTTTTTTCTGACTGCGGTTTCAAAACCATGCACCAGAATCAACTTCTTTCAACTCAGTAATGCATTTTGGATGTGCACCTAGAGTTTAAAGCAGAAAAACAGGAACTTTTAGAATTTTCATTTTTTGACCAAAACGACAGGACCGGAGCTGATAACAATGTTGATATGGATGTTATTTTTTTTCTGACTGCGATTTCAAAACCATGCACCAGAATTCACTTCTTTCAACTCAGTAATGCATTTTGGATGTGTACCTAGAGTTTAAAGCAGAAAAACAGGAACTTTTAGAATTTTCATTTTTTGACCAAAACGACAGGACCGGAGCTGATAAAAATGTTGATATGGATGTTATTTTTTTTCTGACTGCGATTTCAAAACCATGCACCAGAATCAACTTCTTTCAACTCAGTAATGCATTTTGGATGTGTATCTTGAGTTTAAAGCAGAAAAACAGGAACTTTTAGAATTTTCATTTTTTGACCAAAACGACAGGACCGGAGGTGATAAAAATGTTGATAAGGATGTTATTTTTTTTCTGACTGCGATTTCAAAACCATGCACCAGAATTCACTTATTTCAACTCAGTAATGCATTTTGGATGTGTACCTAGAGTTTAAAGCAGAAAAACAGGAACTTTTAGAATTTTCATTTTTTGACCAAAACGACAGGACCGGAGCTGATAAAAATGTTGATATGGATGTTATTTTTTTTCTGACTGCGATTTCAAATCCATGCACCAGAATTCACTTCTTTCAACTCAGTAATGCATTTTGGATGTGTACCTAGAGTTTAAAGCAGAAAAACAGGAACTTTTAGAATTTTCATTTTTTGACCAAAACGACAGGACCGGAGCTGATAAAAATGTTGATATGGATGTTATTTTTTTCTGACTGCGATTTCAAAACCATGCACCATAATTCACTTCTTTCAACTCAGTAATGCATTTTGGATGTGTACCTAGAGTTTAAAGCAGAAAAACAGGAACTTTTAGAATTTTAATTTTTTGACCAAAACTACAGGACCTGAGCTGATAAAAATGTTGATATGGATGTTATTTTTTTTCTGACTGCGATTTCAAAACCATGCACCAGAATTCACTTCTTTCAACTCAGTAATGCATTTTGGATGTGTACCTAGAGTTTAAAGCAGAAAAACAGGAACTTTTAGAATTTTCATTTTTTGACCAAAACGACAGGTCCAGAGCTGATAAAAATGTTGATATTGATGTATTTTTTTTCTGACTGCGGTTTCAAAACCATGCACCAGAATCAACTTCTTTCAACTCAGTAATGCATTTTGGATGTGCACCTAGAGTTTAAAGCAGAAAAACAGGAACTTTTAGAATTTTCATTTGTTGACCAAAACGACAGGACCGGAGCTGATAAAAATGTTGATATGGATGTTATTTTTTTTCTGACTGCGATTTCAAAACCATGCACCAGAATTCACTTCTTTCAACTCAGTAATGCATTTTGGATGTGTACCTAGAGTTTAAAGCAGAAAAACAGGAACTTTTAGAATTTTCATTTTTTTACCAAAACGACAGGACCGGAGCTGATAAAAATGTTGATATGGATGTTATTTTTTTTCTGACTGCGATTTCAAAACCATGCACCAGAATTCACTTCTTTCAACTCAGTAATGCATTTTGGATGTGTACCTAGAGTTTAAAGCAGAAAAACAGGAACTTTTAGAATTTTCATTTTTTGACAAAAATGACAGGACCGGAGCTGATAAAAATGTTGATATTGATGTTATTTTTTTTCTGACTGCGATTTCAAAACCATGCACCAGAATCAACTTCTTTCAACTCAGTAATGCATTTTGGATGTGTACTTAGAGTTTAGAGCAGAAAAACAGGAACTTTTAGAATTTTCATTTTTTGACCAAAACGACAGGACCGGAGCTGATAAAAATGTTGATATGGATGTTATTTTTTTCTGACTGCGATTTCAAAACCATGCATCAGAATTCACTTCTTTCAACTCAGTAATGCATTTTGGATGTGTACCTAGAGTTTAAAGCAGAAAAACAGGATCTTTTAGAATTTTCATTTTTTGACCAAAACGACAGGACCGGAGCTGAAAAAAATGTTGATATGGATGTTATTTTTTTTCTGACTGCGATTTCATAACCATGCACCAGAATTCACTTCTTTCAACTCAGTAATGCATTTTTAATGTTTACCTAGAGTTTAAAGCAGAAAAACAGGAATTTTTACAATTTTCATTTTTTGACCAAAACGACAGGACCGGAGCTGATAAAAATGTTGATATGGATGTTATTTTTTTTCTGACTGCGATTTCAAAACCATGCACCAGAATTCACTTCTTTCAACTCAGTAATGCATTTTGGATGTGTACCTAGAGTTTAAAGAAGAAAACCAGGAACTTTTAGAATTTTCATTTTTTGACCAAAACGACAGGACCGGAGCTGATAAAAATGTTGATATGGATGTTATTTTTTTTCTGACTGCGATTTCAAAACCATGCACCAGAATTCACTTCTTTCAACTCAGTAATGCATTTTGGATGTGTACCTAGAGTTTAAAGCAGAAAAACAGGAACTTTTAGAATTTTCATTTTTTGACCAAAACGACAGGACCGGAGCTGATAAAAATGTTGATATGGATGTTATTTTTTTTCTGACTGCGATTTCAAAACCATGCACCAGAATCAACTTCTTTCAACTCAGTAATGCATTTTGGATGTGTATCTTGAGTTTAAAGCAGAAAAACAGGAACTTTTAGAATTTTCATTTTTTGACCAAAACGACAGGACCGGAGCTGATAAAAATGTTGATAAGGATGTTATTTTTTTTCTGACTGCGATTTCAAAACCATGCACCAGAATTCACTTCTTTCAACTCAGTAATGCATTTTGGATGTGTACCTAGAGTTTAAAGCAGAAAAACAGGAACTTTTAGAATTTTCATTTTTTGACCAAAACGACAGGACCGGAGCTGATAAAAATGTTGATATGGATGTTATTTTTTTCTGACTGCGATTTCAAAACCATGCACCAGAATTCACTTCTTTCAACTCAGTAATGCATTTTGGATGTGTACCTAGAGTTTAAAGAAGAAAACCAGGAACTTTTAGAATTTTCATTTTTTGACCAAAACGACAGGACCGGAGCTGATAAAAATGTTGATATGGATGTTATTTTTTTTCTGACTGCGATTTCAAAACCATGCACCAGAATTCACTTCTTTCAACTCAGTAATGCATTTTGGATGTGTACCTAGAGTTTAAAGCAGAAAAACAGGAACTTTTAGAATTTTCATTTTTTGACCAAAACGACAGGACCGGAGCTGATAAAAATGTTGATATGGATGTAATTTTTTTTCTGACTGCGGTTTCAAAACCATGCACCAGAATCAATTTCTTTGGTACTTGTGAGTTATCTGGGCGTCCGATTTGGGTACTTACGATTTGCATGCGATTTGCATGCGATATCGCATACGATATCGCATACGATATCGCATACGATATCGCATGCGATTTACGATTTGCATGCGATTTAACATGCGATTTGCATAAGATTTGCTATTCATTTCATTACCCCACTATCCCCAAAGTGTGTCTATCAACGTGAACCCGAAGCGTGGCGAGCGCAGCGAGCCCGCGAGGGGCGGCGGTACGCGTCCTCCGACCTTTTCATGCCCTACTATCCACTAGGGCGTGGAGTGAGAATAGAATAGTGTGGCGAGCGCAGCGAGCCACCGAGCCCGAAGCGTGGCGAGCGCAGCGAGCCCCGCGAGGGGACGCGGACTCCTGTGAAGCCCGCAAGGGCACGCGGATACCTGTGAAGGTGTCCGCGTCCCCTCGCGGGGCTCGCTGCGCTCGCCACGCTTCGGACTCGGTAGCTCGCTGCGCTCGCCACACTATTCTATTCTCACTCCACGCCCTAGTGGATAGTAGGGCATGAAAAGGTCGGAGGACGCGTACCGCCGCCCCTCGCGGGCTCGCTGCGCTCGCCACGCTTCGGGTTCTTGTTGATAGACACACTTTGGGGATAGTGGGGTAATGAAATGAATAGCAAATCTTATGCAAATCGCATGCTAAATCGCATGCAAATCGCAAATCGCATGCGATATCGCATGCGATATCGTATGCGATCTAGTACCAAAATCGGACGCCCAGATAACTCACAAGTACCATTTCTTTCAACTCAGTAATGCATTTTGGATGTGTACCTAGAGTTTAAAGCAGAAAAACAGGAACTTTTAGAATTTTCATTTTTTTACCAAAACGACAGGACCGGAGCTGATAAAAATGTTGATATGGATGTTATTTTTTTTCTGACTGCGATTTCAAAACCATGCACCAGAATTCACTTCTTTCAACTCAGTAATGCATTTTGGATGTGTACCTAGAGTTTAAAGCAGAAAAACAGGAACTTTTAGAATTTTCATTTTTTGACCAAAACGACAGGACCGGAGCTGATAAAAATGTTGATATGGATGTTATTTTTTTCTGACTGCGATTTCAAAACCATGCACCAGAATTCACTTCTTTCAACTCAGTAATGCATTTTGGATGTGTACCTAGAGTTTAAAGCAGAAAAACAGGATCTTTTAGAATTTTCATTTTTTGACCAAAACGACAGGACCGGAGCTGAAAAAAATGTTGATATGGATGTTATTTTTTTTCTGACTGCGATTTCATAACCATGCACCAGAATTCACTTCTTTCAACTCAGTAATGCATTTTTAATGTGTACCTAGAGTTTAAAGCAGAAAAACAGGAATTTTTACAATTTTCATTTTTTGACCAAAACGACAGGACCGGAGCTGATAAAAATGTTGATATGGATGTTATTTTTTTTCTGACTGCGATTTCAAAACCATGCACCAGAATTCACTTCTTTCAACTCAGTAATGCATTTTGGATGTGTACCTAGAGTTTAAAGAAGAAAACCAGGAACTTTTAGAATTTTCATTTTTTGACCAAAACGACAGGACCGGAGCTGATAAAAATGTTGATATGGATGTTATTTTTTTTCTGACTGCGATTTCAAAACCATGCACCAGAATTCACTTCTTTCAACTCAGTAATGCATTTTGGATGTGTACCTAGAGTTTAAAGCAGAAAAACAGGAACTTTTAGAATTTTCATTTTTTGACCAAAACGACAGGACCGGAGCTGATAAAAATGTTGATATGGATGTTATTTTTTTTCTGACTGCGATTTCAAAACCATGCACCAGAATTCACTTCTTTCAACTCAGTAATGCATTTTGGATGTGTACCTAGAGTTTAAAGCAGAAAAACAGGAACTTTTAGAATTTTCATTTTTTGACCAAAACGACAGGACCGGAGCTGATAAAAATGTTGATATGGATGTTATTTTTTTCTGACTGCGATTTCAAAACCATGCACCAGAATTCACTTCTTTCAACTCAGTAATGCATTTTGGATGTGTACCTAGAGTTTAAAGCAGAAAAACAGGATCTTTTAGAATTTTCATTTTTTGACCAAAACGACAGGACCGGAGCTGAAAAAAATGTTGATATGGATGTTATTTTTTTTCTGACTGCGATTTCATAACCATGCACCAGAATTCACTTCTTTCAACTCAGTAATGCATTTTTAATGTGTACCTAGAGTTTAAAGCAGAAAAACAGGAATTTTTACAATTTTCATTTTTTGACCAAAACGACAGGACCGGAGCTGATAAAAATGTTGATATGGATGTTATTTTTTTTCTGACTGCGATTTCAAAACCATGCACCAGAATTCACTTCTTTCAACTCAGTAATGCATTTTGGATGTGTACCTAGAGTTTAAAGAAGAAAACCAGGAACTTTTAGAATTTTCATTTTTTGACCAAAACGACAGGACCGGAGCTGATAAAAATGTTGATATGGATGTTATTTTTTTTCTGACTGCGATTTCAAAACCATGCACCAGAATTCACTTCTTTCAACTCAGTAATGCATTTTGGATGTGTACCTAGAGTTTAAAGCAGAAAAACAGGAACTTTTAGAATTCATTTTTTGACCAAAACGACAGGACCGGAGCTGATAAAAATGTTGATATGGATGTTATTTTTTTTCTGACTGCGATTTCAAAACCATGCACCAGAATCAACTTCTTTCAACTCAGTAATGCATTTTGGATGTGTATCTTGAGTTTAAAGCAGAAAAACAGGAACTTTTAGAATTTTCATTTTTTGACCAAAACGACAGGACCGGAGCTGATAAAAATGTTGATAAGGATGTTATTTTTTTTCTGACTGCGATTTCAAAACCATGCACCAGAATTCACTTCTTTCAACTCAGTAATGCATTTTGGATGTGTACCTAGAGTTTAAAGCAGAAAAACAGGAACTTTTAGAATTTTCATTTTTTGACCAAAACGACAGGACCGGAGCTGATAAAAATGTTGATATGGATGTTATTTTTTTCTGACTGCGATTTCAAAACCATGCACCAGAATTCACTTCTTTCAACTCAGTAATGCATTTTGGATGTGTACCTAGAGTTTAAAGCAGAAAAACAGGAACTTTTAGAATTTTCATTTTTTGACCAAAACGACAGGACCGGAGCTGATAAAAATGTTGATATGGATGTTATTTTTTTCTGACTGCGATTTCAAAACCATGCACCAGAATTCACTTCTTTCAACTCAGTAATGCATTTTGGATGTGTACCTAGAGTTTAAAGCAGAAAAACAGGAACTTTTAGAATTTTAATTTTTTGACCAAAACTACAGGACCTGATCTGATAAAAATGTTGATATGGATGTTATTTTTTTCTGACTGCGATTTCAAAACCATGCACCAGAATTCACTTCTTTCAACTCAGTAATGCATTTTGGATGTGTACCTAGAGTTTAAAGCAGAAAAACAGGAACTTTTAGAATTTTCATTTTTTGACCAAAACGACAGGTCCAGAGCTGATAAAAATGTTGATATTGATGTATTTTTTTTTCTGACTGCGGTTTCAAAACCATGCACCAGAATCAACTTCTTTCAACTCAGTAATGCATTTTGGATGTGCACCTAGAGTTTAAAGCAGAAAAACAGGAACTTTTAGAATTTTAATTTTTTGACCAAAACGACAGGACCGGAGCTGATAAAAATGTTGATATGGATGTAATTTTTTTTCTGACTGCGGTTTCAAAACCATGCACCAGAATCAATTTCTTTCAACTCAGTAATGCATTTTGGATGTGTACCTAGAGTTTAAAGCAGAAAAACAGGAACTTTTAGAATTTTCATTTGTTGACCAAAACGACAGGACCGGAGCTGATAAAAATGTTGATATGGATGTTATTTTTTTTCTGACTGCGATTTCAAAACCATGCACCAGAATTCACTTCTTTCAACTCAGTAATGCATTTTGGATGTGTACCTAGAGTTTAAAGCAGAAAAACAGGAACTTTTAGAATTTTCATTTTTTTACCAAAACGACAGGACCGGAGCTGATAAAAATGTTGATATTGATGTATTTTTTTTTCTGACTGCGGTTTCAAAACCATGCATCAGAATTCACTTCTTTCAACTCAGTAATGCATTTTGGATGTGTACCTAGAGTTTAAAGCAGAAAAACAGGAACTTTTAGAATTTTCATTTTTTGACCAAAACGACAGGACCGGAGCTGATAAAAATGTTGATATGGATGTTATTTTTTTTCTGACTGCGATTTCAAAACCATGCACCAGAATTCACTTCTTTCAACTCATTAATGCATTTTGGATGTGTACCTAGAGTTTAAAGTAGAAAAACAGGAACTTTTAGAATTTTCATTTTTTGACAAAAATGACAGGACCGGAGCTGATAAAAATGTTGATATTGATGTTATTTTTTTTCTGACTGCGATTTCAAAACCATGCACCAGAATCAACTTCTTTCAACTCAGTAATGCATTTTGGATGTGTACTTAGAGTTTAAAGCAGAAAAACAGGAACTTTTAGAATTTTCATTTTTTGACCAAAACGACAGGACCGGAGCTGATAAAAATGTTGATATGGATGTTATTTTTTTCTGACTGCAATTTCAAAACCATGCATCAGAATTCACTTCTTTCAACTCAGTAATGCATTTTGGATGTGTACCTAGAGTTTAAAGCAGAAAAACAGGATCTTTTAGAATTTTCATTTTTTGACCAAAACGACAGGACCGGAGCTGAAAAAAATGTTGATATGGATGTTATTTTTTTTCTGACTGCGATTTCATAACCATGCACCAGAATTCACTTCTTTCAACTCAGTAATGCATTTTTAATGTGTACCTAGAGTTTAAAGCAGAAAAACAGGAACTTTTAGAATTTTCATTTTTTGACCAAAACGACAGGACCGGAGCTGATAAAAATGTTGATATGGATGTTATTTTTTTCTGACTGCAATTTCAAAACCATGCATCAGAATTCACTTCTTTCAACTCAGTAATGCATTTTGGATGTGTACCTAGAGTTTAAAGCAGAAAAACAGGATCTTTTAGAATTTTCATTTTTTGACCAAAACGACAGGACCGGAGCTGAAAAAAATGTTGATATGGATGTTATTTTTTTTCTGACTGCGATTTCATAACCATGCACCAGAATTCACTTCTTTCAACTCAGTAATGCATTTTGGATGTGTACCTAGAGTTTAAAGCAGAAAAACAGGAACTTTTAGAATTTTCATTTTTTTACCAAAACGACAGGACCGGAGCTGATAAAAATGTTGATATTGATGTATTTTTTTTTCTGACTGCGGTTTCAAAACCATGCATCAGAATTCACTTCTTTCAACTCAGTAATGCATTTTGGATGTGTACCTAGAGTTTAAAGCAGAAAAACAGGAACTTTTAGAATTTTCATTTTTTGACCAAAACGACAGGACCGGAGCTGATAAAAATGTTGATATGGATGTTATTTTTTTTCTGACTGCGATTTCAAAACCATGCACCAGAATTCACTTCTTTCAACTCATTAATGCATTTTGGATGTGTACCTAGAGTTTAAAGTAGAAAAACAGGAACTTTTAGAATTTTCATTTTTTGACAAAAATGACAGGACCGGAGCTGATAAAAATGTTGATATTGATGTTATTTTTTTTCTGACTGCGATTTCAAAACCATGCACCAGAATCAACTTCTTTCAACTCAGTAATGCATTTTGGATGTGTACTTAGAGTTTAAAGCAGAAAAACAGGAACTTTTAGAATTTTCATTTTTTGACCAAAACGACAGGACCGGAGCTGATAAAAATGTTGATATGGATGTTATTTTTTTCTGACTGCAATTTCAAAACCATGCATCAGAATTCACTTCTTTCAACTCAGTAATGCATTTTGGATGTGTACCTAGAGTTTAAAGCAGAAAAACAGGATCTTTTAGAATTTTCATTTTTTGACCAAAACGACAGGACCGGAGCTGAAAAAAATGTTGATATGGATGTTATTTTTTTTCTGACTGCGATTTCATAACCATGCACCAGAATTCACTTCTTTCAACTCAGTAATGCATTTTTAATGTGTACCTAGAGTTTAAAGCAGAAAAACAGGAACTTTTAGAATTTTCATTTTTTGACCAAAACGACAGGACCGGAGCTGATAAAAATGTTGATATGGATGTTATTTTTTTCTGACTGCAATTTCAAAACCATGCATCAGAATTCACTTCTTTCAACTCAGTAATGCATTTTGGATGTGTACCTAGAGTTTAAAGCAGAAAAACAGGATCTTTTAGAATTTTCATTTTTTGACCAAAACGACAGGACCGGAGCTGAAAAAAATGTTGATATGGATGTTATTTTTTTTCTGACTGCGATTTCATAACCATGCACCAGAATTCACTTCTTTCAACTCAGTAATGCATTTTTAATGTGTACCTAGAGTTTAAAGCAGAAAAACAGGAATTTTTACAATTTTCATTTTTTGACCAAAACGACAGGACCGGAGCTGATAAAAATGTTGATATGGATGTTATTTTTTTTCTGACTGCGATTTCAAAACCATGCACCAGAATCAACTTCTTTCAACTCAGTAATGCATTTTGGATGTGTATCTTGAGTTTAAAGCAGAAAAACAGGAACTTTTTGAATTTTCATTTTTTGACCAAAACGACAGGACCGGAGCTGATAAAAATGTTGATAAGGATGTTATTTTTTTTCTGACTGCGATTTCAAAACCATGCACCAGAATTCACTTCTTTCAACTCAGTAATGCATTTTGGATGTGTACCTAGAGTTTAAAGCAGAAAAACAGGAACTTTTAGAATTTTCATTTTTTGACCAAAACGACAGGACCGGAGCTGATAAAAATGTTGATATGGATGTTATTTTTTTCTGACTGCGATTTCAAAACCATGCACCAGAATTCACTTCTTTCAACTCAGTAATGCATTTTGGATGTGTACCTAGAGTTTAAAGCAGAAAAACAGGAACTTTTAGAATTTTCATTTGTTGACCAAAACGACAGGACCGGAGCTGATAAAAATGTTGATATGGATGTTATTTTTTTTCTGACTGCGATTTCAAAACCATGCACCAGAATTCACTTCTTTCAACTCATTAATGCATTTTGGATGTGTACCTAGAGTTTAAAGCAGAAAAACAGGAACTTTTAGAATTTTCATTTTTTGACAAAAATGACAGAACCGGAGCTGATAAAAATGTTGATATTGATGTTATTTTTTTCTGACTGCGATTTCAAAACCATGCACCAGAATCAACTTCTTTCAACTCAGTAATGCATTTTGGATGTGTACTTAGAGTTTAAAGCAGAAAAACAGGAACTTTTAGAATTTTCATTTTTTGACCAAAACGACAGGACCGGAGCTGATAAAAATGTTGATATGGATGTTATTTTTTTCTGACTGCAATTTCAAAACCATGCATCAGAATTCACTTCTTTCAACTCAGTAATGCATTTTGGATGTGTACCTAGAGTTTAAAGCAGAAAAACAGGATCTTTTAGAATTTTCATTTTTTGACCAAAACGACAGGACCGGAGCTGAAAAAAATGTTGATATGGATGTTATTTTTTTTCTGACTGCGATTTCATAACCATGCACCAGAATTCACTTCTTTCAACTCAGTAATGCATTTTTAATGTGTACCTAGAGTTTAAAGCAGAAAAACAGGAATTTTTACAATTTTCATTTTTTGACCAAAACGACAGGACCGGAGCTGATAAAAATGTTGATATGGATGTTATTTTTTTTCTGACTGCGATTTCAAAACCATGCACCAGAATTCACTTCTTTCAACTCAGTAATGCATTTTGGATGTGTACCTAGAGTTTAAAGCAGAAAAACAGGAACTTTTAGAATTTTCATTTTTTGACCAAAACGACAGGACCGGAGCTGATAAAAATGTTGATATGGATGTAATTTTTTTCTGACTGCGGTTTTTAAAACCATGCACCAGAATCAACTTCTTTCAACTCAGTAATGCATTTTGGATGTGTACCTAGAGTTTAAAGCAGAAAAACAGGAACTTTTAGAATTTTCATTTTTTGACCAAAACGACAGAACCGGAGCTGATAAAAATGTTGATATGGATGTAATTTTTTTTCTGACTGCGATTTCAAAACCATGCACCAGAATTCACTTCTTTCAACTCAGTAATGCATTTTGGATGTGTACCTAGAGTTTAAAGCAGAAAAACAGGATCTTTTAGAATTTTCATTTTTTGACCAAAACGACAGGACCGGAGCTGATAAAAATGTTGATATGGATGTTATTTTTTTCTGACTGCGGTTTCAAAACCATGCACCAGAATCAACTTCTTTCAACTCAGTAATGCATTTTGGATGTGTACCTAGAGTTTAAAGCAGAAAAACAGGAACTTTTAGAATTTTCATTTTTTGACCAAAACGACAGGACCGGAGCTGATAAAAATGTTGATATGGATGTAATTTTTTTTCAGACTGCGGTTACAAAACCATGCACCAGAATCAACTTCTTTCAACTCAGTAATGCATTTTGGATGTGTACCTAGAGTTTAAAGCAGAAAAACAGGAACTTTTAGAATTTTCATTTTTTGACCAAAACGACAGGACCGGAGCTGATAAAAATGTTGATATGGATGTAATTTTTTTTCTGACTGCGATTTCAAAACCATGCACCAGAATTCACTTCTTTCAACTCAGTAATGCATTTTGGATGTGTACCTAGAGTTTAAAGAAGAAAACCAGGAACTTTTAGAATTTTCATTTTTTGACCAAAACGACAGGACCGGAGCTGATAAAAATGTTGATATGGATGTTATTTTTTTTCTGACTGCGATTTCAAAACCATGCACCAGAATTCACTTCTTTTAACTCAGTAATGCATTTTGGATGTGTACCTAGAGTTTAAAGCAGAAAAACAGGAACTTTTAGAATTTTCATTTTTTGACCAAAACGACAGGACCGGAGCTGATAAAAATGTTGATATGGATGTTATTTTTTTTCTGACTGCGATTTCAAAACCATGCACCAGAATCAACTTCTTTCAACTCAGTAATGCATTTTGGATGTGTATCTTGAGTTTAAAGCAGAAAAACAGGAACTTTTAGAATTTTCATTTTTTGACCAAAACGACAGGACCGGAGCTGATAAAAATGTTGATAAGGATGTTATTTTTTTTCTGACTGCGATTTCAAAACCATGCACCAGAATTCACTTCTTTCAACTCAGTAATGCATTTTGGATGTGTACCTAGAGTTTAAAGCAGAAAAACAGGAACTTTTAGAATTTTCATTTTTTGACCAAAACGACAGGACCGGAGCTGATAAAAATGTTGATATGGATGTTATTTTTTTCTGACTGCGATTTCAAAACCATGCACCAGAATTCACTTCTTTCAACTCAGTAATGCATTTTGGATGTGTACCTAGAGTTTAAAGCAGAAAAACAGGAACTTTTAGAATTTTCATTTTTTGACCAAAACGACAGGACCGGAGCTGATAAAAATGTTGATATGGATGTTATTTTTTTCTGACTGCGATTTCAAAACCATGCACCAGAATTCACTTCTTTCAACTTAGTAATGCATTTTGGATGTGTACCTAGAGTTTAAAGCAGAAAAACAGGAACTTTTAGAATTTTAATTTTTTGACCAAAACTACAGGACCTGATCTGATAAAAATGTTGATATGGATGTTATTTTTTTCTGACTGCGATTTCAAAACCATGCACCAGAATTCACTTCTTTCAACTCAGTAATGCATTTTGGATGTGTACCTAGAGTTTAAAGCAGAAAAACAGGAACTTTTAGAATTTTCATTTTTTGACCAAAACGACAGGTCCAGAGCTGATAAAAATGTTGATATTGATGTATTTTTTTTTCTGACTGCGGTTTCAAAACCATGCACCAGAATCAACTTCTTTCAACTCAGTAATGCATTTTGGATGTGCACCTAGAGTTTAAAGCAGAAAAACAGGAACTTTTAGAATTTTAATTTTTTGACCAAAACGACAGGACCGGAGCTGATAAAAATGTTGATATGGATGTAATTTTTTTTATGACTGCGGTTTCAAAACCATGCACCAGAATCAATTTCTTTCAACTCAGTAATGCATTTTGGATGTGTACCTAGAGTTTAAAGCAGAAAAACAGGAACTTTTAGAATTTTCATTTGTTGACCAAAACGACAGAACCGGAGCTGATAAAAATGTTGATATGGATGTTATTTTTTTTCTGACTGCGATTTCAAAACCATGCACCAGAATTCACTTCTTTCAACTCAGTAATGCATTTTGGATGTGTACCTAGAGTTTAAAGCAGAAAAACAGGAACTTTTAGAATTTTCATTTTTTTACCAAAACGACAGGACCGGAGCTGATAAAAATGTTGATATTGATGTATTTTTTTTTCTGACTGCGGTTTCAAAACCATGCATCAGAATTCACTTCTTTCAACTCAGTAATGCATTTTGGATGTGTACCTAGAGTTTAAAGCAGAAAAACAGGAACTTTTAGAATTTTCATTTTTTGACCAAAACGACAGGACCGGAGCTGATAAAAATGTTGATATGGATGTTATTTTTTTTCTGACTGCGATTTCAAAACCATGCACCAGAATTCACTTCTTTCAACTCATTAATGCATTTTGGATGTGTACCTAGAGTTTAAAGTAGAAAAACAGGAACTTTTAGAATTTTCATTTTTTGACAAAAATGACAGGACCGGAGCTGATAAAAATGTTGATATTGATGTTATTTTTTTTCTGACTGCGATTTCAAAACCATGCACCAGAATCAACTTCTTTCAACTCAGTAATGCATTTTGGATGTGTACTTAGAGTTTAAAGCAGAAAAACAGGAACTTTTAGAATTTTCATTTTTTGACCAAAACGACAGGACCGGAGCTGATAAAAATGTTGATATGGATGTTATTTTTTTCTGACTGCAATTTCAAAACCATGCATCAGAATTCACTTCTTTCAACTCAGTAATGCATTTTGGATGTGTACCTAGAGTTTAAAGCAGAAAAACAGGATCTTTTAGAATTTTCATTTTTTGACCAAAACGACAGGACCGGAGCTGAAAAAAATGTTGATATGGATGTTATTTTTTTTCTGACTGCGATTTCATAACCATGCACCAGAATTCACTTCTTTCAACTCAGTAATGCATTTTTAATGTGTACCTAGAGTTTAAAGCAGAAAAACAGGAACTTTTAGAATTTTCATTTTTTGACCAAAACGACAGGACCGGAGCTGATAAAAATGTTGATATGGATGTTATTTTTTTCTGACTGCAATTTCAAAACCATGCATCAGAATTCACTTCTTTCAACTCAGTAATGCATTTTGGATGTGTACCTAGAGTTTAAAGCAGAAAAACAGGATCTTTTAGAATTTTCATTTTTTGACCAAAACGACAGGACCGGAGCTGAAAAAAATGTTGATATGGATGTTATTTTTTTTCTGACTGCGATTTCATAACCATGCACCAGAATTCACTTCTTTCAACTCAGTAATGCATTTTTAATGTGTACCTAGAGTTTAAAGCAGAAAAACAGGAATTTTTACAATTTTCATTTTTTGACCAAAACGACAGGACCGGAGCTGATAAAAATGTTGATATGGATGTTATTTTTTTTCTGACTGCGATTTCAAAACCATGCACCAGAATCAACTTCTTTTAACTCAGTAATGCATTTTGGATGTGTATCTTGAGTTTAAAGCAGAAAAACAGGAACTTTTTGAATTTTCATTTTTTGACCAAAACGACAGGACCGGAGCTGATAAAAATGTTGATAAGGATGTTATTTTTTTTCTGACTGCGATTTCAAAACCATGCACCAGAATTCACTTCTTTCAACTCAGTAATGCATTTTGGATGTGTACCTAGAGTTTAAAGCAGAAAAACAGGAACTTTTAGAATTTTCATTTTTTGACCAAAACGACAGGACCGGAGCTGATAAAAATGTTGATATGGATGTTATTTTTTTCTGACTGCGATTTCAAAACCATGCACCAGAATTCACTTCTTTCAACTCAGTAATGCATTTTGGATGTGTACCTAGAGTTTAAAGCAGAAAAACAGGAACTTTTAGAATTTTCATTTTTTGACCAAAACGACAGGACCGGAGCTGATAAAAATGTTGATATGGATGTTATTTTTTTCTGACTGCGATTTCAAAACCATGCACCAGAATTCACTTCTTTCAACTCAGTAATGCATTTTGGATGTGTACCTAGAGTTTAAAGCAGAAAAACAGGAACTTTTAGAATTTTCATTTGTTGACCAAAACGACAGGACCGGAGCTGATAAAAATGTTGATATGGATGTTATTTTTTTTCTGACTGCGATTTCAAAACCATGCACCAGAATTCACTTCTTTCAACTCAATAATGCATTTTGGATGTGTACCTAGAGTTTAAAGCAGAAAAACAGGAACTTTTAGAATTTTCATTTTTTGACAAAAATGACAGAACCGGAGCTGATAAAAATGTTGATATTGATGTTATTTTTTTCTGACTGCGATTTCAAAACCATGCACCTGAATCAACTTCTTTCAACTCAGTAATGCATTTTGGATGTGTACTTAGAGTTTAAAGCAGAAAAACAGGAACTTTTAGAATTTTCATTTTTTGACCAAAACGACAGGACCGGAGCTGATAAAAATGTTGATATGGATGTTATTTTTTTTCTGACTGCGATTTCAAAACCATGCACCAGAATTCACTTCTTTCAACTCAGTAATGCATTTTGGATGTGTACCTAGAGTTTAAAGCAGAAAAACAGGAACTTTTAGAATTTTCATTTTTTGACCAAAACGACAGGACCGGAGCTGATAAAAATGTTGATATGGATGTAATTTTTTTCTGACTGCGGTTTCAAAACCATGCACCAGAATCAACTTCTTTCAACTCAGTAATGCATTTTGGATGTGTACCTAGAGTTTAAAGCAGAAAAACAGGAACTTTTAGAATTTTCATTTTTTGACCAAAACGACAGAACCGGAGCTGATAAAAATGTTGATATGGATGTAATTTTTTTTCTGACTGCGATTTCAAAACCATGCACCAGAATTCACTTCTTTCAACTCAGTAATGCATTTTGGATGTGTACCTAGAGTTTAAAGCAGAAAAACAGGAATTTTTACAATTTTCATTTTTTGACCAAAACGACAGGACCGGAGCTGATAAAAATGTTGATATGGATGTTATTTTTTTTCTGACTGCGATTTCAAAACCATGCACCAGAATCAACTTCTTTCAACTCAGTAATGCATTTTGGATGTGTATCTTGAGTTTAAAGCAGAAAAACAGGAACTTTTTGAATTTTCATTTTTTGACCAAAACGACAGGACCGGAGCTGATAAAAATGTTGATAAGGATGTTATTTTTTTTCTGACTGCGATTTCAAAACCATGCACCAGAATTCACTTCTTTCAACTCAGTAATGCATTTTGGATGTGTACCTAGAGTTTAAAGCAGAAAAACAGGAACTTTTAGAATTTTCATTTTTTGACCAAAACGACAGGACCGGAGCTGATAAAAATGTTGATATGGATGTTATTTTTTTCTGACTGCGATTTCAAAACCATGCACCAGAATTCACTTCTTTCAACTCAGTAATGCATTTTGGATGTGTACCTAGAGTTTAAAGCAGAAAAACAGGAACTTTTAGAATTTTCATTTTTTGACCAAAACGACAGGACCGGAGCTGATAAAAATGTTGATATGGATGTTATTTTTTTCTGACTGCGATTTCAAAACCATGCACCAGAATTCACTTCTTTCAACTCAGTAATGCATTTTGGATGTGTACCTAGAGTTTAAAGCAGAAAAACAGGAACTTTTAGAATTTTCATTTGTTGACCAAAACGACAGGACCGGAGCTGATAAAAATGTTGATATGGATGTTATTTTTTTTCTGACTGCGATTTCAAAACCATGCACCAGAATTCACTTCTTTCAACTCATTAATGCATTTTGGATGTGTACCTAGAGTTTAAAGCAGAAAAACAGGAACTTTTAGAATTTTCATTTTTTGACAAAAATGACAGAACCGGAGCTGATAAAAATGTTGATATTGATGTTATTTTTTTCTGACTGCGATTTCAAAACCATGCACCTGAATCAACTTCTTTCAACTCAGTAATGCATTTTGGATGTGTACTTAGAGTTTAAAGCAGAAAAACAGGAACTTTTAGAATTTTCATTTTTTGACCAAAACGACAGGACCGGAGCTGATAAAAATGTTGATATGGATGTTATTTTTTTTCTGACTGCGATTTCAAAACCATGCACCAGAATTCACTTCTTTCAACTCAGTAATGCATTTTGGATGTGTACCTAGAGTTTAAAGCAGAAAAACAGGAACTTTTAGAATTTTCATTTTTTGACCAAAACGACAGGACCGGAGCTGATAAAAATGTTGATATGGATGTAATTTTTTTCTGACTGCGGTTTCAAAACCATGCACCAGAATCAACTTCTTTCAACTCAGTAATGCATTTTGGATGTGTACCTAGAGTTTAAAGCAGAAAAACAGGAACTTTTAGAATTTTCATTTTTTGACCAAAACGACAGAACCGGAGCTGATAAAAATGTTGATATGGATGTAATTTTTTTTCTGACTGCGATTTCAAAACCATGCACCAGAATTCACTTCTTTCAACTCAGTAATGCATTTTGGATGTGTACCTAGAGTTTAAAGCAGAAAAACAGGATCTTTTAGAATTTTCATTTTTTGACCAAAACGACAGGACCGGAGCTGATAAAAATGTTGATATGGATGTTATTTTTTTCTGACTGCGGTTTCAAAACCATGCACCAGAATCAACTTCTTTCAACTCAGTAATGCATTTTGGATGTGTACCTAGAGTTTAAAGCAGAAAAACAGGAACTTTTAGAATTTTCATTTTTTGACCAAAACGACAGGACCGGAGCTGATAAAAATGTTGATATGGATGTCATTTTTTTTCAGACTGCGGTTACAAAACCATGCACCAGAATCAACTTCTTTCAACTCAGTAATGCATTTTGGATGTGTACCTAGAGTTTAAAGCAGAAAAACAGGAACTTTTAGAATTTTCATTTTTTGACCAAAATGACAGGACCGGAGCTGATAAAAATGTTGATATGGATGTAATTTTTTTTCTGACTGCGATTTCAAAACCATGCACCAGAATTCACTTCTTTCAACTCAGTAATGCATTTTGGATGTGTACCTAGAGTTTAAAGCAGAAAAACAGGAACTTTTAGAATTTTCATTTTTTTACCAAAACGACAGGACCGGAGCTGATTAAAATGTTGATATGGATGTATTTTTTTTTCTGACTGCGGTTTCAAAACCATGCATCAGAATTCACTTCTTTCAACTCAGTAATGCATTTTGGATGTGTACCTAGAGTTTAAAGCAGAAAAACAGGAACTTTTAGAATTTTCATTTTTTGACCAAAACGACAGGACCGGAGCTGATAAAAATGTTGATATGGATGTTATTTTTTTCTGACTGCAATTTCAAAACCATGCATCAGAATTTACTTCTTTCAACTCAGTAATGCATTTTGGATGTGTACCTAGAGTTTAAAGCAGAAAAACAGGATCTTTTAGAATTTTCATTTTTTGACCAAAACGACAGGACCGGAGCTGAAAAAAATGTTGATATGGATGTTATTTTTTTCTGACTGCGATTTCATAACCATGCACCAGAATTCAATTCTTTCAACTCAGTAATGCATTTTTAATGTGTACCTAGAGTTTAAAGCAGAAAAACAGGAAGTTTTACAATTTTCATTTTTTGACCAAAACGACAGGACCGGAGCTGATAAAAATGTTGATATGGATGTTATTTTTTTTCTGACTGCGATTTCAAAACCATGCACCAGAATTCACTTCTTTCAACTCAGTAATGCATTTTGGATGTGTACCTAGAGTTTAAAGAAGAAAACCAGGAACTTTTAGAATTTTCATTTTTTGATCAAAACGACAGGACCGGAGCTGATAAAAATGTTGATATGGATGTTATTTTTTTTCTGACTGCGATTTCAAAACCATGCACCAGAATTCACTTCTTTCAACTCAGTAATGCATTTTGGATGTGTACCTAGAGTTTAAAGCAGAAAAACAGGAACTTTTAGAATTTTCATTTTTTGACCAAAACGACAGGACCGGAGCTGATAAAAATGTTGATATGGATGTTATTTTTTTTCTGACTGCGATTTCAAAACCATGCACCAGAATCAACTTCTTTCAACTCAGTAATGCATTTTGGATGTGTATCTTGAGTTTAAAGCAGAAAAACAGGAACTTTTAGAATTTTCATTTTTTGACCAAAACGACAGGACCGGAGCTGATAAAAATGTTGATAAGGATGTTATTTTTTTTTTGACTGCGATTTCAAAACCATGCACCAGAATTCACTTCTTTCAACTCAGTAATACATTTTGGATGTGTACCTAGAGTTTAAAGCAGAAAAACAGGAACTTTTAGAATTTTCATTTTTTGACCAAAACGACAGGACCGGAGCTGATAAAAATGTTGATATGGATGTTATTTTTTTCTGACTGCGATTTCAAAACCATGCACCAGAATTCACTTCTTTCAACTCAGTAATGCATTTTGGATGTGTACCTAGAGTTTAAAGCAGAAAAACAGGAACTTTTAGAATTTTCATTTTTTGACTAAAACGACAGGACCGGAGCTGATAAAAATGTTGATATGGATGTTATTTTTTTCTGACTGCGATTTCAAAACCATGCACCAGAATTCACTTCTTTCAACTCAGTAATGCATTTTGGATGTGTACCTAGAGTTTAAAGCAGAAAAACAGGAACTTTTAGAATTTTCATTTTTTGACCAAAACGACAGGTCCAGAGCTGATAAAAATGTTGATATTGATGTATTTTTTTTTCTGACTGCGGTTTCAAAACCATGCACCAGAATCAACTTCTTTCAACTCAGTAATGCATTTTGGATGTGCACCTAGAGTTTAAAGCAGAAAAACAGGAACTTTTAGAATTTTCATTTTTTGACCAAAACGACAGGACCGGAGCTGATAAAAATGTTGATATGGATGTTATTTTTTTTCTGACTGCGATTTCAAAACCATGCACCAGAATTCACTTCTTTCAACTCAGTAATGCATTTTGGATGTGTACCTAGAGTTTAAAGCAGAAAAACAGGAACTTTTAGAATTTTCATTTTTTTACCAAAACGACAGGACCGGAGCTGATAAAAATGTTGATATTGATGTATTTTTTTTTCTGACTGCGGTTTCAAAACCATGCATCAGAATTCACTTCTTTCAACTCAGTAATGCATTTTGGATGTGTACCTAGAGTTTAAAGCAGAAAAACAGGAACTTTTAGAATTTTCATTTTTTGACCAAAACGACAGGACCGGAGCTGATAAAAATGTTGATATGGATGTTATTTTTTTTCTGACTGCGATTTCAAAACCATGCACCAGAATTCACTTCTTTCAACTCATTAATGCATTTTGGATGTGTACCTAGAGTTTAAAGTAGAAAAACAGGAACTTTTAGAATTTTCATTTTTTGACAAAAATGACAGGACCGGAGCTGATAAAAATGTTGATATTGATGTTATTTTTTTTCTGACTGCGATTTCAAAACCATGCACCAGAATCAACTTCTTACAACTCAGTAATGCATTTTGGATGTGTACTTAGAGTTTAAAGCAGAAAAACAGGAACTTTTAGAATTTTCATTTTTTGACCAAAACGACAGGACCGTAGCTGATAAAAATGTTGATATGGATGTTATTTTTTTCTGACTGCAATTTCAAAACCATGCATCAGAATTCACTTCTTTCAACTCAGTAATGCATTTTGGATGTGTACCTAGAGTTTAAAGCAGAAAAACAGGATCTTTTAGAATTTTCATTTTTTGACCAAAACGACAGGACCGGAGCTGAAAAAAATGTTGATATGGATGTTATTTTTTTTCTGACTGCGATTTCATAACCATGCACCAGAATTCACTTCTTTCAACTCAGTAATGCATTTTTAATGTGTACCTAGAGTTTAAAGCAGAAAAACAGGAATTTTTACAATTTTCATTTTTTGACCAAAACGACAGGACCGGAGCTGATAAAAATGTTGATATGGATGTTATTTTTTTTCTGACTGCGATTTCAAAACCATGCACCAGAATTCACTTCTTTCAACTCAGTAATGCATTTTGGATGTGTACCTAGAGTTTAAAGAAGAAAAACAGGAACTTTTAGAATTTTCATTTTTTGACCAAAACGACAGGACCGGAGCTGATAAAAATGTTGATATGGATGTTATTTTTTTTCTGACTGCGATTTCAAAACCATGCACCAGAATTCACTTCTTTCAACTCAGTAATGCATTTTGGATGTGTACCTAGAGTTTAAAGCAGAAAAACAGGAACTTTTAGAATTTTCATTTTTTGACCAAAACGACAGGACCGGAGCTGATAAAAATGTTGATATGGATGTTATTTTTTTTCTGACTGCGATTTCAAAACCATGCACCAGAATCAACTTCTTTCAACTCAGTAATGCATTTTGGATGTGTATCTTGAGTTTAAAGCAGAAAAACAGGAACTTTTAGAATTTTAATTTTTTGACCAAAACGACAGGACCGGAGCTGATAAAAATGTTGATAAGGATGTTATTTTTTTTCTGACTGCGATTTCAAAACCATGCACCAGAATTCACTTCTTTCAACTCAGTAATGCATTTTGGATGTGTACCTAGAGTTTAAAGCAGAAAAACAGGAACTTTTAGAATTTTCATTTTTTGACCAAAACGACAGGACCGGAGCTGATAAAAATGTTGATATGGATGTTATTTTTTTCTGACTGCGATTTCAAAACCATGCACCAGAATTCACTTCTTTCAACTCAGTAATGCATTTTGGATGTGTACCTAGAGTTTAAAGCAGAAAAACAGGAACTTTTAGAATTTTCATTTTTTGACCAAAACGACAGGACCGGAGCTGATAAAAATGTTGATATGGATGTTATTTTTTTCTGACTGCGATTTCAAAACCATGCACCAGAATTCACTTCTTTCAACTCAGTAATGCATTTTGGATGTGTACCTAGAGTTTAAAGCAGAAAAACAGGAACTTTTAGAATTTTCATTTGTTGACCAAAACGACAGGACCGGAGCTGATAAAAATGTTGATATGGATGTTATTTATTTTCTGACTGCGATTTCAAAACCATGCACCAGAATTCACTTCTTTCAACTCAGTAATGCATTTTGGATGTGTACCTAGAGTTTAAAGCAGAAAAACAGGAACTTTTAGAATTTTCATTTTTTTACCAAAACAACAGGACCGGAGTTGATAAAAATGTTGATATTGATGTGTTTTTTTTTCTGACTGCGGTTTCAAAACCATGCATCAGAATTCACTTCTTTCAACTCAGTAATGCATTTTGGATGTGTACCTAGAGTTTAAAGCAGAAAAACAGGAACTTTTAGAATTTTCATTTTTTGACCAAAACGACAGGACCGGAGCTGATAAAAATGTTGATATGGATGTTATTTTTTTTCTGACTGCGATTTCAAAACCATGCACCAGAATTCACTTCTTTCAACTCATTAATGCATTTTGGATGTGTACCTAGAGTTTAAAGCAGAAAAACAGGAACTTTTAGAATTTTCATTTTTTGACAAAAATGACAGAACCGGAGCTGATAAAAATGTTGATATTGATGTTATTTTTTTTCTGACTGCGATTTCAAAACCATGCACCAGAATCAACTTCTTTCAACTCAGTAATGCATTTTGGATGTGTACTTAGAGTTTAAAGCAGAAAAACAGGAACTTTTAGAATTTTCATTTTTTGACCAAAACGACAGGACCGGAGCTGATAAAAATGTTGATATGGATGTTATTTTTTTCTGACTGCAATTTCAAAACCATGCATCAGAATTCACTTCTTTCAACTCAGTAATGCATTTTGGATGTGTACCTAGAGTTTAAAGCAGAAAAACAGGATCTTTTAGAATTTTCATTTTTTGACCAAAACGACAGGACCGGAGCTGAAAAAAATGTTGATATGGATGTTATTTTTTTTCTGACTGCGATTTCAAAACCATGCACCAGAATTCACTTCTTTCAACTCAGTAATGCATTTTGGATGTGTACCTAGAGTTTAAAGCAGAAAAACAGGAACTTTTAGAATTTTCATTTTTTGACCAAAATGACAGGACCGGAGCTGATAAAAATGTTGATATGGATGTAATTTTTTTCTGACTGCGGTTTCAAAACCATGCACCAGAATCAACTTCTTTCAACTCAGTAATGCATTTTGGATGTGTACCTAGAGTTTAAAGCAGAAAAACAGGAACTTTTAGAATTTTCATTTTTTGACCAAAACGACAGGACCGGAGCTGATAAAAATGTTGATATGGATGTAATTTTTTTCTGACTGCGGTTTCAAAACCATGCACCAGAATCAACTTCTTTCAACTCAGTAATGCATTTTGGATGTGTACCTAGAGTTTAAAGCAGAAAAACAGGAACTTTTAGAAAATTTTCATTTTTTGACCAAAACGACAGGACCGGAGCTGATAAAAATGTTGATATGGATGTAATTTTTTTTCTGACTGCGATTTCAAAACCATGCACCAGAATTCACTTCTTTCAACTCAGTAATGCATTTTGGATGTGTACCTAGAGTTTAAAGCAGAAAAACAGGATCTTTTAGAATTTTCATTTTTTGACCAAAATGACAGGACCGGAGCTGATAAAAATGTTGATATGGATGTAATTTTTTTCTGACTGCGGTTTCAAAACCATGCACCAGAATCAACTTCTTTCAACTCAGTAATGCATTTTGGATGTGTACCTAGAGTTTAAAGCAGAAAAACAGGAACTTTTAGAATTTTCATTTTTTGACCAAAACGAAAGGACCGGAGCTGATAAAAATGTTGATATGGATGTAATTTTTTTTCTGACTGCGGTTTCAAAACCATGCACCAGAATCAATTTCTTTCAACTCAGTAATGCATTTTGGATGTGTACCTAGAGTTTAAAGCAGAAAAACAGGAACTTTTAGAATTTTCATTTGTTGACCAAAACAACAGGACCGGAGCTGATAAAAATGTTGATATGGATATTATTTTTTTTCTGACTGCGATTTCAAAACCATGCACCAGAATCAACTTCTTTCAACTCAGTAATGCATTTTGGATGTGTACCTAGAGTTTAAAGCAGAAAAACAGGAACTTTTAGAATTTTCATTTTTTTACCAAAACGACAGGACCGGAGCTGATAAAAATGTTGATATTGATGTATTTTTTTTTCTGACTGCGGTTTCAAAACCATGCATCAGAATTCACTTCTTTCAACTCAGTAATGCATTTTGGATGTGTACCTAGAGTTTAAAGCAGAAAAACAGGAACTTTTAGAATTTTCATTTTTTGACCAAAACGACAGGACCGGAGCTGATAAAAATGTTGATATGGATGTTATTTTTTTTCTGACTGCGATTTCAAAACCATGCACCAGAATTCACTTCTTTCAACTCATTAATGCATTTTGGATGTGTACCTAGAGTTTAAAGCAGAAAAACAGGAACTTTTAGAATTTTCATTTTTTGACAAAAATGACAGGACCGGAGCTGATAAAAATGTTGATATTGATGTTATTTTTTTCTGACTGCGATTTCAAAACCATGCACCAGAATCAACTTCTTTCAACTCAGTAATGCATTTTGGATGTGTACTTGGAGTTTAAAGCAGAAAAACAGGAACTTTTAGAATTTTCATTTTTTGACCAAAACGACAGGACCGGAGCTGATAAAAATGTTGATATGGATGTTATTTTTTTCTGACTGCAATTTCAAAACCATGCATCAGAATTCAATACTTTCAACTCAGTAATGCATTTTGGATGTGTACCTAGAGTTTAAAGCAGAAAAACAGGATCTTTTAGAATTTTCATTTTTTGACCAAAACGACAGGACCGGAGCTGAAAAAAATGTTGATATGGATGTTATTTTTTTTCTGACTGCGATTTCATAACCATGCACCAGAATTCAATTCTTTCAACTCAGTAATGCATTTTTAATGTGTACCTAGAGTTTAAAGCAGAAAAACAGGAATTTTTACAATTTTCATTTTTTGACCAAAACGACAGTACCGGAGCTGATAAAAATGTTGATATAAATGTTATTTTTTTTCTGACTGCGATTTCAAAACCATGCACCAGAATTCACTTCTTTCAACTCAGTAATGCATTTTGGATGTGTACCTAGAGTTTAAAGCAGAAAAACAGGAACTTTTAGAATTTTCATTTTTTGACCAAAACGACAGGACCGGAGCTGATAAAAATGTTGATATGGATGTTATTTTTTTTCTGACTGCGATTTCAAAACCATGCACCAGAATTAACTTCTTTCAACTCAGTAATGCATTTTGGATGTGTACCTAGAGTTTAAAGCAGAAAAACAGGTACTTTTAGAATTTTCATTTTTTGACCAAAACGACAGGACCGGAGCTGATAAAAATGTTGATATGGATGTAATTTTTTTCTGACTGCGGTTTCAAAACCATGCACCAGAATTCACTTCTTTCAACTCAGTAATGCATTTTGGATGTGTACCTAGAGTTTAAAGCAGAAAAACAGGAACTTTTAGAATTTTCATTTTTTGACCAAAACGACAGGACCGGAGCTGATAAAAATGTTGATATGGATGTTATTTTTTTTCTGACTGCGATTTCAAAACCATGCACCAGAATTCACTTCTTTCAACTCATTAATGCATTTTGGATGTGTACCTAGAGTTTAAAGTAGAAAAACAGGAACTTTTAGAATTTTCATTTTTTGACAAAAATGACAGGACCGGAGCTGATAAAAATGTTGATATTGATGTTATTTTTTTTCTGACTGCGATTTCAAAACCATGCACCAGAATCAACTTCTTTCAACTCAGTAATGCATTTTGGATGTGTACTTAGAGTTTAAAGCAGAAAAACAGGAACTTTTAGAATTTTCATTTTTTGACCAAAACGACAGGACCGGAGCTGATAAAAATGTTGATATGGATGTTATTTTTTTCTGACTGCAATTTCAAAACCATGCACCAGAATCAACTTCTTTCAACTCAGTAATGCATTTTGGATGTGTACCTAGAGTTTAAAGCAGAAAAACAGGATCTTTTAGAATTTTCATTTTTTGACCAAAACGACAGGACCGGAGCTGAAAAAAATGTTGAAATGGATGTTATTTTTTTTCTGACTGCGATTTCATAACCATGCACCAGAATTCACTTCTTTCAACTCAGTAATGCATTTTTAATGTGTACCTAGAGTTTAAAGCAGAAAAACAGGAATTTTTACAATTTTCATTTTTTGACCAAAACGACAGGACCGGAGCTGATAAAAATGTTGATATGGATGTTATTTTTTTTCTGACTGCGATTTCAAAACCATGCACCAGAATTCACTTCTTTCAACTCAGTAATGCATTTTGGATGTGTACCTAGAGTTTAAAGAAGAAAAACAGGAACTTTTAGAATTTTCATTTTTTGACCAAAACGACAGGACCGGAGCTGATAAAAATGTTGATATGGATGTTATTTTTTTTCTGACTGCGATTTCAAAACCATGCACAAGAATTCACTTCTTTCAACTCAGTAATGCATTTTGGATGTGTACCTAGAGTTTAAAGCAGAAAAACAGGAACTTTTAGAATTTTCATTTTTTGACCAAAACGACAGGACCGGAGCTGATAAAAATGTTGATATGGATGTTATTTTTTTTCTGACTGCGATTTCAAAACCATGCACCAGAATCAACTTCTTTCAACTCAGTAATGCATTTTGGATGTGTATCTTGAGTTTAAAGCAGAAAAACAGGAACTTTTAGAATTTTAATTTTTTGACCAAAACGACAGGACCGGAGCTGATAAAAATGTTGATAAGGATGTTATTTTTTTTCTGACTGCGATTTCAAAACCATGCACCAGAATTCACTTCTTTCAACTCAGTAATGCATTTTGGATGTGTACCTAGAGTTTAAAGCAGAAAAACAGGAACTTTTAGAATTTTCATTTTTTGACCAAAACGACAGGACCGGAGCTGATAAAAATGTTGATATGGATGTTATTTTTTTCTGACTGCGATTTCAAAACCATGCACCAGAATTCACTTCTTTCAACTCAGTAATGCATTTTGGATGTGTACCTAGAGTTTAAAGCAGAAAAACAGGAACTTTTAGAATTTTCATTTTTTGACCAAAACGACAGGACCGGAGCTGATAAAAATGTTGATATGGATGTTATTTTTTTCTGACTGCGATTTCAAAACCATGCACCAGAATTCACTTCTTTCAACTCAGTAATGCATTTTGGATGTGTACCTAGAGTTTAAAGCAGAAAAACAGGAACTTTTAGAATTTTCATTTGTTGACCAAAACGACAGGACCGGAGCTGATAAAAATGTTGATATGGATGTTATTTATTTTCTGACTGCGATTTCAAAACCATGCACCAGAATTCACTTCTTTCAACTCAGTAATGCATTTTGGATGTGTACCTAGAGTTTAAAGCAGAAAAACAGGAACTTTTAGAATTTTCATTTTTTTACCAAAACGACAGGACCGGAGTTGATAAAAATGTTGATATTGATGTATTTTTTTTTCTGACTGCGGTTTCAAAACCATGCATCAGAATTCACTTCTTTCAACTCAGTAATGCATTTTGGATGTGTACCTAGAGTTTAAAGCAGAAAAACAGGAACTTTTAGAATTTTCATTTTTTGACCAAAACGACAGGACCGGAGCTGATAAAAATGTTGATATGGATGTTATTTTTTTTCTGACTGCGATTTCAAAACCATGCACCAGAATTCACTTCTTTCAACTCATTAATGCATTTTGGATGTGTACCTAGAGTTTAAAGCAGAAAAACAGGAACTTTTAGAATTTTCATTTTTTGACAAAAATGACAGAACCGGAGCTGATAAAAATGTTGATATTGATGTTATTTTTTTTCTGACTGCGATTTCAAAACCATGCACCAGAATCAACTTCTTTCAACTCAGTAATGCATTTTGGATGTGTACTTAGAGTTTAAAGCAGAAAAACAGGAACTTTTAGAATTTTCATTTTTTGACCAAAACGACAGGACCGGAGCTGATAAAAATGTTGATATGGATGTTATTTTTTTCTGACTGCAATTTCAAAACCATGCATCAGAATTCACTTCTTTCAACTCAGTAATGCATTTTGGATGTGTACCTAGAGTTTAAAGCAGAAAAACAGGATCTTTTAGAATTTTCATTTTTTGACCAAAACGACAGGACCGGAGCTGAAAAAAATGTTGATATGGATGTTATTTTTTTTCTGACTGCGATTTCAAAACCATGCACCAGAATTCACTTCTTTCAACTCAGTAATGCATTTTGGATGTGTACCTAGAGTTTAAAGCAGAAAAACAGGAACTTTTAGAATTTTCATTTTTTGACCAAAACGACAGGACCGGAGCTGATAAAAATGTTGATATGGATGTTATTTTTTTTCTGACTGCGATTTCAAAATCATGCCCCAGAATTAACTTCTTTCAACTCAGTAATGCATTTTGGATGTGTACCTAGAGTTTAAAGCAGAAAAACAGGAACTTTTAGAATTTTCATTTTTTGACCAAAACGACAGGACCGGAGCTGATAAAAATGTTGATATGGATGTAATTTTTTTCTGACTGCGGTTTCAAAACCATGCACCAGAATCAACTTCTTTCAACTCAGTAATGCATTTTGGATGTGTACCTAGAGTTTAAAGCAGAAAAACAGGAACTTTTAGAATTTTCATTTTTTGACCAAAACGACAGGACCGGAGCTGATAAAAATGTTGATATGGATGTAATTTTTTTCTGACTGCGGTTTCAAAACCATGCACCAGAATCAACTTCTTTCAACTCAGTAATGCATTTTGGATGTGTACCTAGAGTTTAAAGCAGAAAAACAGGAACTTTTAGAATTTTCATTTGTTGACCAAAACGACAGGACCGGAGCTGATAAAAATGTTGATATGGATGTTATTTATTTTCTGACTGCGATTTCAAAACCATGCACCAGAATTCACTTCTTTCAACTCAGTAATGCATTTTGGATGTGTACTTAGAGTTTAAAGCAGAAAAACAGGAACTTTTAGAATTTTCATTTTTTGACCAAAACGACAGGACCGGAGCTGATAAAAATGTTGATATGGATGTTATTTTTTTCTGACTGCAATTTCAAAACCATGCATCAGAATTCACTTCTTTCAACTCAGTAATGCATTTTGGATGTGTACCTAGAGTTTAAAGCAGAAAAACAGGATCTTTTAGAATTTTCATTTTTTGACCAAAACGACAGGACCGGAGCTGAAAAAAATGTTGATATGGATGTTATTTTTTTTCTGACTGCGATTTCAAAACCATGCACCAGAATTCACTTCTTTCAACTCAGTAATGCATTTTGGATGTGTACCTAGAGTTTAAAGCAGAAAAACAGGAACTTTTAGAATTTTCATTTTTTGACCAAAACGACAGGACCGGAGCTGATAAAAATGTTGATATGGATGTTATTTTTTTTCTGACTGCGATTTCAAAATCATGCCCCAGAATTAACTTCTTTCAACTCAGTAATGCATTTTGGATGTGTACCTAGAGTTTAAAGCAGAAAAACAGGAACTTTTAGAATTTTCATTTTTTGACCAAAACGACAGGACCGGAGCTGATAAAAATGTTGATATGGATGTTATTTTTTTCTGACTGCGGTTTCAAAACCATGCACCAGAATCAACTTCTTTCAACTCAGTAATGCATTTTGGATGTGTACCTAGAGTTTAAAGCAGAAAAACAGGAACTTTTAGAATTTTCATTTTTTGACCAAAACGACAGGACCGGAGCTGATAAAAATGTTGATATGGATGTAATTTTTTTCTGACTGGGGTTTCAAAACCATGCACCAGAATCAACTTCTTTCAACTCAGTAATGCATTTTGGATGTGTACCTAGAGTTTAAAGCAGAAAAACAGGAACTTTTAGAATTTTCATTTTTTGACCAAAACGACAGGACCGGAGCTGATAAAAATGTTGATATGGATGTAATTTTTTTCTGACTGCGGTTTCAAAACCATGCACCAGAATCAACTTCTTTCAACTCAGTAATGCATTTTGGATGTGTACCTAGAGTTTAAAGCAGAAAAACAGGAACTTTTAGAATTTTCATTTTTTGACCAAAACGAAAGGACCGGAGCTGATAAAAATGTTGATATGGATGTAATTTTTTTTCTGACTGCGGTTTCAAAACCATGCACCAGAATCAATTTCTTTCAACTCAGTAATGCATTTTGGATGTGTACCTAGAGTTTAAAGCAGAAAAACAGGAACTTTTAGAATTTTCATTTGTTGACCAAAACAACAGGACCGGAGCTGATAAAAATGTTGATATGGATATTATTTTTTTTCTGACTGCGATTTCAAAACCATGCACCAGAATTCACTTCTTTCAACTCAGTAATGCATTTTGGATGTGTACCTAGAGTTTAAAGCAGAAAAACAGGAACTTTTAGAATTTTCATTTTTTTACCAAAACGACAGGACCGGAGCTGATAAAAATGTTGATATTGATGTATTTTTTTTTCTGACTGCGGTTTCAAAACCATGCATCAGAATTCACTTCTTTCAACTCAGTAATGCATTTTGGATGTGTACCTAGAGTTTAAAGCAGAAAAACAGGAACTTTTAGAATTTTCATTTTTTGACCAAAACGACAGGACCGGAGCTGATAAAAATGTTGATATGGATGTTATTTTTTTTCTGACTGCGATTTCAAAACCATGCACCAGAATTCACTTCTTTCAACTCATTAATGCATTTTGGATGTGTACCTAGAGTTTAAAGCAGAAAAACAGGAACTTTTAGAATTTTCATTTTTTGACAAAAATGACAGGACCGGAGGTGATAAAAATGTTGATATTGATGTTATTTTTTTTCTGACTGCGATTTCAAAACCATGCACCAGAATCAACTTCTTTCAACTCAGTAATGCATTTTGGATGTGTACTTGGAGTTTAAAGCAGAAAAACAGGAACTTTTAGAATTTTCATTTTTTGACCAAAACGACAGGACCGGAGCTGATAAAAATGTTGATATGGATGTTATTTTTTTCTGACTGCAATTTCAAAACCATGCATCAGAATTCACTTCTTTCAACTCAGTAATGCATTTTGGATGTGTACCTAGAGTTTAAAGCAGAAAAACAGGATCTTTTAGAATTTTCATTTTTTGACCAAAACGACAGGACCGGAGCTGAAAAAAATGTTGATATGGATGTTATTTTTTTTCTGACTGCGATTTCATAACCATGCACCAGAATTCAATTCTTTCAACTCAGTAATGCATTTTTAATGTGTACCTAGAGTTTAAAGCAGAAAAACAGGAATTTTTACAATTTTCATTTTTTGACCAAAACGACAGGACCGGAGCTGATAAAAATGTTGATATAAATGTTATTTTTTTTCTGACTGCGATTTCAAAACCATGCACCAGAATTCACTTCTTTCAACTCAGTAATGCATTTTGGATGTGTACCTAGAGTTTAAAGCAGAAAAACAGGAACTTTTAGAATTTTCATTTTTTGACCAAAACGACAGGACCGGAGCTGATAAAAATGTTGATATGGATGTTATTTTTTTTCTGACTGCGATTTCAAAACCATGCACCAGAATTAACTTCTTTCAACTCAGTAATGCATTTTGGATGTGTACCTAGAGTTTAAAGCAGAAAAACAGGAACTTTTAGAATTTTCATTTTTTGACCAAAACGACAGGACCGGAGCTGATAAAAATGTTGATATGGATGTTATTTTTTTCTGACTGCGATTTCAAAACCATGCACCAGAATTCACTTCTTTCAACTCAGTAATGCATTTTGGATGTGTATCTTGAGTTTAAAGCAGAAAAACAGGAACTTTTAGAATTTTTTGACCAAAACGACAGGACCGGAGCTGATAAAAATGTTGATAAGGATGTTATTTTTTTTCTGACTGCGATTTCAAAACCATGCACCAGAATTCACTTCTTTCAACTCAGTAATGCATTTTGGATGTGTACCTAGAGTTTAAAGCAGAAAAACAGGAACTTTTAGAATTTTCATTTTTTGACCAAAACGACAGGACCGGAGCTGATAAAAATGTTGATATGGATGTTATTTTTTTCTGACTGCGATTTCAAAACCATGCACCAGAATTCACTTCTTTCAACTCAGTAATGCATTTTGGATGTGTACCTAGAGTTTAAAGCAGAAAAACAGGAACTTTTAGAATTTTCATTTTTTGACCAAAACGACAGGACCGGAGCTGATAAAAATGTTGATATGGATGTTATTTTTTTCTGACTGCGATTTCAAAACCATGCACCAGAATTCACTTCTTTCAACTCAGTAATGCATTTTGGATGTGTACCTAGAGTTTAAAGCAGAAAAACAGGAACTTTTAGAATTTTCATTTGTTGACCAAAACGACAGGACCGGAGCTGATAAAAATGTTGATATGGATGTTATTTATTTTCTGACTGCGATTTCAAAACCATGCACCAGAATTCACTTCTTTCAACTCAGTAATGCATTTTGGATGTGTACCTAGAGTTTAAAGCAGAAAAACAGGAACTTTTAGAATTTTCATTTTTTTACCAAAACGACAGGACCGGAGTTGATAAAAATGTTGATATTGATGTATTTTTTTTTCTGACTGCGGTTTCAAAACCATGCATCAGAATTCACTTCTTTCAACTCAGTAATGCATTTTGGATGTGTACCTAGAGTTTAAAGCAGAAAAACAGGAACTTTTAGAATTTTCATTTTTTGACCAAAACGACAGGACCGGAGCTGATAAAAATGTTGATATGGATGTTATTTTTTTTCTGACTGCGATTTCAAAACCATGCACCAGAATTCACTTCTTTCAACTCATTAATGCATTTTGGATGTGTACCTAGAGTTTAAAGCAGAAAAACAGGAACTTTTAGAATTTTCATTTTTTGACAAAAATGACAGAACCGGAGCTGATAAAAATGTTGATATTGATGTTATTTTTTTTCTGACTGCGATTTCAAAACCATGCACCAGAATCAACTTCTTTCAACTCAGTAATGCATTTTGGATGTGTACTTAGAGTTTAAAGCAGAAAAACAGGAACTTTTAGAATTTTCATTTTTTGACCAAAACGACAGGACCGGAGCTGATAAAAATGTTGATATGGATGTTATTTTTTTCTGACTGCAATTTCAAAACCATGCATCAGAATTCACTTCTTTCAACTCAGTAATGCATTTTGGATGTGTACCTAGAGTTTAAAGCAGAAAAACAGGATCTTTTAGAATTTTCATTTTTTGACCAAAACGACAGGACCGGAGCTGAAAAAAATGTTGATATGGATGTTATTTTTTTTCTGACTGCGATTTCAAAACCATGCACCAGAATTCACTTCTTTCAACTCAGTAATGCATTTTGGATGTGTACCTAGAGTTTAAAGCAGAAAAACAGGAACTTTTAGAATTTTCATTTTTTGACCAAAACGACAGGACCGGAGCTGATAAAAATGTTGATATGGATGTTATTTTTTTTCTGACTGCGATTTCAAAATCATGCCCCAGAATTAACTTCTTTCAACTCAGTAATGCATTTTGGATGTGTACCTAGAGTTTAAAGCAGAAAAACAGGAACTTTTAGAATTTTCATTTTTTGACCAAAACGACAGGACCGGAGCTGATAAAAATGTTGATATGGATGTAATTTTTTTCTGACTGCGGTTTCAAAACCATGCACCAGAATCAACTTCTTTCAACTCAGTAATGCATTTTGGATGTGTACCTAGAGTTTAAAGCAGAAAAACAGGAACTTTTAGAATTTTCATTTTTTGACCAAAACGACAGGACCGGAGCTGATAAAAATGTTGATATGGATGTAATTTTTTTCTGACTGCGGTTTCAAAACCATGCACCAGAATCAACTTCTTTCAACTCAGTAATGCATTTTGGATGTGTACCTAGAGTTTAAAGCAGAAAAACAGGAACTTTTAGAAAATTTTCATTTTTTGACCAAAACGACAGGACCGGAGCTGATAAAAATGTTGATATGGATGTAATTTTTTTTCTGACTGCGATTTCAAAACCATGCACCAGAATTCACTTCTTTCAACTCAGTAATGCATTTTGGATGTGTACCTAGAGTTTAAAGCAGAAAAACAGGATCTTTTAGAATTTTCATTTTTTGACCAAAACGACAGGACCGGAGCTGATAAAAATGTTGATATGGATGTTATTTTTTTCTGACTGCGGTTTCAAAACCATGCACCAGAATCAACTTCTTTCAACTCAGTAATGCATTTTGGATGTGTACCTAGAGTTTAAAGCAGAAAAACAGGAACTTTTAGAATTTTCATTTTTTGACCAAAACGACAGGACCGGAGCTGATAAAAATGTTGATATGGATGTAATTTTTTTCTGACTGGGGTTTCAAAACCATGCACCAGAATCAACTTCTTTCAACTCAGTAATGCATTTTGGATGTGTACCTAGAGTTTAAAGCAGAAAAACAGGAACTTTTAGAATTTTCATTTTTTGACCAAAACGACAGGACCGGAGCTGATAAAAATGTTGATATGGATGTAATTTTTTTCTGACTGCGGTTTCAAAACCATGCACCAGAATCAACTTCTTTCAACTCAGTAATGCATTTTGGATGTGTACCTAGAGTTTAAAGCAGAAAAACAGGAACTTTTAGAATTTTCATTTTTTGACCAAAACGAAAGGACCGGAGCTGATAAAAATGTTGATATGGATGTAATTTTTTTTCTGACTGCGGTTTCAAAACCATGCACCAGAATCAATTTCTTTCAACTCAGTAATGCATTTTGGATGTGTACCTAGAGTTTAAAGCAGAAAAACAGGAACTTTTAGAATTTTCATTTGTTGACCAAAACAACAGGACCGGAGCTGATAAAAATGTTGATATGGATATTATTTTTTTTCTGACTGCGATTTCAAAACCATGCACCAGAATTCACTTCTTTCAACTCAGTAATGCATTTTGGATGTGTACCTAGAGTTTAAAGCAGAAAAACAGGAACTTTTAGAATTTTCATTTTTTTACCAAAACGACAGGACCGGAGCTGATAAAAATGTTGATATTGATGTATTTTTTTTTCTGACTGCGGTTTCAAAACCATGCATCAGAATTCACTTCTTTCAACTCAGTAATGCATTTTGGATGTGTACCTAGAGTTTAAAGCAGAAAAACAGGAACTTTTAGAATTTTCATTTTTTGACCAAAACGACAGGACCGGAGCTGATAAAAATGTTGATATGGATGTTATTTTTTTTCTGACTGCGATTTCAAAACCATGCACCAGAATTCACTTCTTTCAACTCATTAATGCATTTTGGATGTGTACCTAGAGTTTAAAGCAGAAAAACAGGAACTTTTAGAATTTTCATTTTTTGACAAAAATGACAGGACCGGAGCTGATAAAAATGTTGATATTGATGTTATTTTTTTTCTGACTGCGATTTCAAAACCATGCACCAGAATCAACTTCTTTCAACTCAGTAATGCATTTTGGATGTGTACTTGGAGTTTAAAGCAGAAAAACAGGAACTTTTAGAATTTTCATTTTTTGACCAAAACGACAGGACCGGAGCTGATAAAAATGTTGATATGGATGTTATTTTTTTCTGACTGCAATTTCAAAACCATGCATCAGAATTCACTTCTTTCAACTCAGTAATGCATTTTGGATGTGTACCTAGAGTTTAAAGCAGAAAAACAGGATCTTTTAGAATTTTCATTTTTTGACCAAAACGACAGGACCGGAGCTGATAAAAATGTTGATATAAATGTTATTTTTTTTCTGACTGCGATTTCAAAACCATGCACCAGAATTCACTTCTTTCAACTCAGTAATGCATTTTGGATGTGTACCTAGAGTTTAAAGCAGAAAAACAGGAACTTTTAGAATTTTCATTTTTTGACCAAAACGACAGGACCGGAGCTGATAAAAATGTTGATATGGATGTTATTTTTTTTCTGACTGCGATTTCAAAACCATGCACCAGAATTAACTTCTTTCAACTCAGTAATGCATTTTGGATGTGTACCTAGAGTTTAAAGCAGAAAAACAGGAACTTTTAGAATTTTCATTTTTTGACCAAAACGACAGGACCGGAGCTGATAAAAATGTTGATATGGATGTAATTTTTTTCTGACTGCGGTTTCAAAACCATGCACCAGAATTCACTTCTTTCAACTCAGTAATGCATTTTGGATGTGTACCTAGAGTTTAAAGCAGAAAAACAGGAACTTTTAGAATTTTCATTTTTTGACCAAAACGACAGGACCGGAGCTGATAAAAATGTTGATATGGATGTTATTTTTTTCTGACTGCGATTTCAAAACCATGCACCAGAATTCAATTCTTTCAACTCAGTAATGCATTTTGGATGTGTACCTAGAGTTTAAAGCAGAAAAACAGGAACTTTTAGAATTTTCATTTTTTGACAAAAATGACAGGACCGGAGCTGATAAAAATGTTGATATTGATGTTATTTTTTTTCTGACTGCGATTTCAAAACCATGCACCAGAATCAACTTCTTTCAACTCAGTAATGCATTTTGGATGTGTACCTAGAGTTTAAAGCAGAAAAACAGGAACTTTTAGAATTTTCATTTTTTGACCAAAACTACAGGACCTGAGCTGATAAAAATGTTGATATGGATGTTATTTTTTTCTGACTGCGATTTCAAAACCATGCACCAGAATTCACTTCTTTCAACTCAGTAATGCATTTTGGATGTGTACCTAGAGTTTAAAGCAGAAAAACAGGAACTTTTAGAATTTTCATTTTTTGACAAAAATGACAGGACCGGAGCTGATAAAAATGTTGATATTGATGTTATTTTTTTTCTGACTGCGATTTCAAAACCATGCACCAGAATCAACTTCTTTCAACTCAGTAATGCATTTTGGATGTGTACCTAGAGTTTAAAGCAGAAAAACAGGAACTTTTAGAAAATTTTCATTTTTTGACCAAAACGACAGGACCGGAGCTGATAAAAATGTTGATATGGATGTAATTTTTTTTCTGACTGCGATTTCAAAACCATGCACCAGAATTCACTTCTTTCAACTCAGTAATGCATTTTGGATGTGTACCTAGAGTTTAAAGCAGAAAAACAGGATCTTTTAGAATTTTCATTTTTTGACCAAAACGACAGGACCGGAGCTGATAAAAATGTTGATATGGATGTTATTTTTTTCTGACTGCGGTTTCAAAACCATGCACCAGAATCAACTTCTTTCAACTCAGTAATGCATTTTGGATGTGTACCTAGAGTTTAAAGCAGAAAAACAGGAACTTTTAGAATTTTCATTTTTTGACCAAAACGACAGGACCGGAGCTGATAAAAATGTTGATATGGATGTAATTTTTTTCTGACTGGGGTTTCAAAACCATGCACCAGAATCAACTTCTTTCAACTCAGTAATGCATTTTGGATGTGTACCTAGAGTTTAAAGCAGAAAAACAGGAACTTTTAGAATTTTCATTTTTTGACCAAAACGACAGGACCGGAGCTGATAAAAATGTTGATATGGATGTAATTTTTTTCTGACTGCGGTTTCAAAACCATGCACCAGAATCAACTTCTTTCAACTCAGTAATGCATTTTGGATGTGTACCTAGAGTTTAAAGCAGAAAAACAGGAACTTTTAGAATTTTCATTTTTTGACCAAAACGAAAGGACCGGAGCTGATAAAAATGTTGATATGGATGTAATTTTTTTTCTGACTGCGGTTTCAAAACCATGCACCAGAATCAATTTCTTTCAACTCAGTAATGCATTTTGGATGTGTACCTAGAGTTTAAAGCAGAAAAACAGGAACTTTTAGAATTTTCATTTGTTGACCAAAACAACAGGACCGGAGCTGATAAAAATGTTGATATGGATATTATTTTTTTTCTGACTGCGATTTCAAAACCATGCACCAGAATTCACTTCTTTCAACTCAGTAATGCATTTTGGATGTGTACCTAGAGTTTAAAGCAGAAAAACAGGAACTTTTAGAATTTTCATTTTTTTACCAAAACGACAGGACCGGAGCTGATAAAAATGTTGATATTGATGTATTTTTTTTTCTGACTGCGGTTTCAAAACCATGCATCAGAATTCACTTCTTTCAACTCAGTAATGCATTTTGGATGTGTACCTAGAGTTTAAAGCAGAAAAACAGGAACTTTTAGAATTTTCATTTTTTGACCAAAACGACAGGACCGGAGCTGATAAAAATGTTGATATGGATGTTATTTTTTTTCTGACTGCGATTTCAAAACCATGCACCAGAATTCACTTCTTTCAACTCATTAATGCATTTTGGATGTGTACCTAGAGTTTAAAGCAGAAAAACAGGAACTTTTAGAATTTTCATTTTTTGACAAAAATGACAGGACCGGAGCTGATAAAAATGTTGATATTGATGTTATTTTTTTTCTGACTGCGATTTCAAAACCATGCACCAGAATCAACTTCTTTCAACTCAGTAATGCATTTTGGATGTGTACTTGGAGTTTAAAGCAGAAAAACAGGAACTTTTAGAATTTTCATTTTTTGACCAAAACGACAGGACCGGAGCTGATAAAAATGTTGATATGGATGTTATTTTTTTCTGACTGCAATTTCAAAACCATGCATCAGAATTCACTTCTTTCAACTCAGTAATGCATTTTGGATGTGTACCTAGAGTTTAAAGCAGAAAAACAGGATCTTTTAGAATTTTCATTTTTTGACCAAAACGACAGGACCGGAGCTGATAAAAATGTTGATATAAATGTTATTTTTTTTCTGACTGCGATTTCAAAACCATGCACCAGAATTCACTTCTTTCAACTCAGTAATGCATTTTGGATGTGTACCTAGAGTTTAAAGCAGAAAAACAGGAACTTTTAGAATTTTCATTTTTTGACCAAAACGACAGGACCGGAGCTGATAAAAATGTTGATATGGATGTTATTTTTTTTCTGACTGCGATTTCAAAACCATGCACCAGAATTAACTTCTTTCAACTCAGTAATGCATTTTGGATGTGTACCTAGAGTTTAAAGCAGAAAAACAGGAACTTTTAGAATTTTCATTTTTTGACCAAAACGACAGGACCGGAGCTGATAAAAATGTTGATATGGATGTAATTTTTTTCTGACTGCGGTTTCAAAACCATGCACCAGAATTCACTTCTTTCAACTCAGTAATGCATTTTGGATGTGTACCTAGAGTTTAAAGCAGAAAAACAGGAACTTTTAGAATTTTCATTTTTTGACCAAAACGACAGGACCGGAGCTGATAAAAATGTTGATATGGATGTTATTTTTTTCTGACTGCGATTTCAAAACCATGCACCAGAATTCAATTCTTTCAACTCAGTAATGCATTTTGGATGTGTACCTAGAGTTTAAAGCAGAAAAACAGGAACTTTTAGAATTTTCATTTTTTGACAAAAATGACAGGACCGGAGCTGATAAAAATGTTGATATTGATGTTATTTTTTTTCTGACTGCGATTTCAAAACCATGCACCAGAATCAACTTCTTTCAACTCAGTAATGCATTTTGGATGTGTACCTAGAGTTTAAAGCAGAAAAACAGGAACTTTTAGAATTTTCATTTTTTGACCAAAACTACAGGACCTGAGCTGATAAAAATGTTGATATGGATGTTATTTTTTTCTGACTGCGATTTCAAAACCATGCACCAGAATTCACTTCTTTCAACTCAGTAATGCATTTTGGATGTGTACCTAGAGTTTAAAGCAGAAAAACAGGAACTTTTAGAATTCTCATTTTTTGACCAAAACGACAGGACCGGAGCTGATAAAAATGTTGATATGGATGTTATTTTTTTTCTGACTGCGATTTCAAAACCATGCACCAGAATTCACTTCTTTCAACTCAGTAATGCATTTTGGATGTGTACCTAGAGTTTAAAGCAGAAAAACAGGAACTTTTAGAATTCTCATATTTTGACCAAAACGACAGGACCATAGCTGATAAAAATGTTGATATGGATGTTTTTTTTTTCTGACTGCGATTTCAAAACCATGCACCAGAATTCACTTCTTTCAACTCAGTAATGCATTTTGGATGTGTACCTAGAGTTTAAAGCAGAAAAACAGGAACTTTTAGAATTTTCATTTTTTGACCAAAACGACAGGACTGGAGCTGATAAAAATGTTGATATGGATGTTATTTTTTTTATGACTGCGATTTAAAAACCATGCACCAGAATTCACTTCGTTCAACTCAGTAATGCATTTTGGATGTGTACCTAGAGTTTAAAGCAGAAAAACAGGATCTTTTAGAATTTTCATTTTTTTGACCAAAACGACAGGACCGGAACTGATAAAATGTTGATATGGATGTTATTTTTTTTCTGACTGCGATTTCAAAACCATGCACGAGAATTCACTTCTTTCAACTCAGTAATGCATTTTGGATGTGTACCTAGAGTTTAAAGCAGAAAAACAGGAACTTTTAGAATTTTCATTTTTTGACCAAAACGACAGGACCGGAGCTGATAAAAATGTTGATATGGATGTAATTTTTTTCTGACTGCGGTTTCAAAACCATGCACCAGAATCAACTTCTTTCAACTCAGTAATGCATTTTGGATGTGTACCTAGAGTTTAAAGCAGAAAAACAGGAACTTTTAGAATTTTCATTTTTTGACCAAAACGACAGGACCGGAGCTGATAAAAATGTTGATATGGATGTAATTTTTTTTCTGACTGCGGTTTCAAAACCATGCATCAGAATTCACTTCGTTCAACTCAGTAATGCATTTTGGATGTGTACCTAGAGTTTAAAGCAGAAAAACAGGATCTTTTAGAATTTTCATTTTTTGACCAAAACGACAGGACCGGAGCTGATAAAAATGTTGATATGGATGTTATTTTTTTTCTGACTGCGATTTCAAAACCATGCACCAGAATCAACTTCTTTCAACTCAGTAATGCATTTTGGATGTGTATCTTGAGTTTAAAGCAGAAAAACAGGAACTTTTAGAATTTTCATTTTTTGACCAAAACGACAGGACCGGAGCTGATAAAAATATTGATATGGATGTTATTTTTTTTCTGACTGCGATTTCAAAACCATGCACCAGAATTCACTTCTTTCAACTCAGTAATGCATTTTGGATGTGTACCTAGAGTTTAAAGCAGAAAAACAGGAACTTTTAGAATTTTCATTTTTTGACCAAAACGACAGGACCGGAGCTGATAAAAATGTTGATATGGATGTTATTTTTTTTCTGACTGCGATTTCAAAACCATGCACCAGAATTCACTTCTTTCAACTCAGTAATGCATTTTGCATGTGTACCTAGAGTTTAAAGCAGAAAAACAGGAACTTTTAGAATTTTCATTTTTTGACAAAAATGACAGGACCGGAGCTGATAAAAATGTTGATATTGATGTTATTTTTTTTCTGACTGCGATTTCAAAACCATGCACCAGAATTCACTTCTTTCAACTCAGTAATGCATTTTGGATGTGTACCTAGAGTTTAAAGCAGAAAAACAGGAACTTTTAGAATTTTCATTTTTTGACCAAAACGACAGGACCGGAGCTGATAAAAATGTTGATATGGATGTTATTTTTTTCTGACTGCGATTTCAAAACCATGCACCAGAATTCAATTCTTTCAACTCAGTAATGCATTTTGGATGTGTACCTAGAGTTTAAAGCAGAAAAACAGGAACTTTTAGAATTTTCATTTTTTGACAAAAATGACAGGACCGGAGCTGATAAAAATGTTGATATTGATGTTATTTTTTTTCTGACTGCGATTTCAAAACCATGCACCAGAATCAACTTCTTTCAACTCAGTAATGCATTTTGGATGTGTACCTAGAGTTTAAAGCAGAAAAACAGGAACTTTTAGAATTTTCATTTTTTGACCAAAACTACAGGACCTGAGCTGATAAAAATGTTGATATGGATGTTATTTTTTTCTGACTGCGATTTCAAAACCATGCACCAGAATTCACTTCTTTCAACTCAGTAATGCATTTTGGATGTGTACCTAGAGTTTAAAGCAGAAAAACAGGAACTTTTAGAATTCTCATATTTTGACCAAAACGACAGGACCATAGCTGATAAAAATGTTGATATGGATGTTTTTTTTTTCTGACTGCGATTTCAAAACCATGCACCAGAATTCACTTCTTTCAACTCAGTAATGCATTTTGGATGTGTACCTAGAGTTTAAAGCAGAAAAACAGGAACTTTTAGAATTTTCATTTTTTGACCAAAACGACAGGACTGGAGCTGATAAAAATGTTGATATGGATGTTATTTTTTTTATGACTGCGATTTAAAAACCATGCACCAGAATTCACTTCGTTCAACTCAGTAATGCATTTTGGATGTGTACCTAGAGTTTAAAGCAGAAAAACAGGATCTTTTAGAATTTTCATTTTTTTGACCAAAACGACAGGACCGGAACTGATAAAATGTTGATATGGATGTTATTTTTTTTCTGACTGCGATTTCAAAACCATGCACGAGAATTCACTTCTTTCAACTCAGTAATGCATTTTGGATGTGTACCTAGAGTTTAAAGCAGAAAAACAGGAACTTTTAGAATTTTCATTTTTTGACCAAAACGACAGGACCGGAGCTGATAAAAATGTTGATATAGATGTAATTTTTTTCTGACTGCGGTTTCAAAACCATGCACCAGAATCAACTTCTTTCAACTCAGTAATGCATTTTGGATGTGTACCTAGAGTTTAAAGCAGAAAAACAGGAACTTTTAGAATTTTCATTTTTTGACCAAAACGACAGGACCGGAGCTGATAAAAATGTTGATATGGATGTAATTTTTTTTCTGACTGCGGTTTCAAAACCATGCATCAGAATTCACTTCGTTCAACTCAGTAATGCATTTTGGATGTGTACCTAGAGTTTAAAGCAGAAAAACAGGATCTTTTAGAATTTTCATTTTTTGACCAAAACGACAGGACCGGAGCTGATAAAAATGTTGATATGGATGTTATTTTTTTTCTGACTGCGATTTCAAAACCATGCACCAGAATCAACTTCTTTCAACTCAGTAATGCATTTTGGATGTGTATCTTGAGTTTAAAGCAGAAAAACAGGAACTTTTAGAATTTTCATTTTTTGACCAAAACGACAGGACCGGAGCTGATAAAAATATTGATATGGATGTTATTTTTTTTCTGACTGCGATTTCAAAACCATGCACCAGAATTCACTTCTTTCAACTCAGTAATGCATTTTGGATGTGTACCTAGAGTTTAAAGCAGAAAAACAGGAACTTTTAGAATTTTCATTTTTTGACCAAAACGACAGGACCGGAGCTGATAAAAATGTTGATATGGATGTTATTTTTTTTCTGACTGCGATTTCAAAACCATGCACCAGAATTCACTTCTTTCAACTCAGTAATGCATTTTGCATGTGTACCTAGAGTTTAAAGCAGAAAAACAGGAACTTTTAGAATTTTCATTTTTTGACCAAAACGACAGGACCGGAGCTGATAAAAATGTTGATATGGATGTTATTTTTTTTCTGACTGCGATTTCAAAACCATGCATCAGAATTCACTTCTTTCAACTCAGTAATGCATTTTGGATGTGTACCTAGAGTTTAAAGCAGAAAAACAGGATCTTTTAGAATTTTCATTTTTTGACTAAAACGACAGGACCGGAGCTGATAAAAATGTTGATATGGATGTTATTTTTTTTCTGACTGCGATTTCAAAACCATGCACCAGAATCAACTTCTTTCAACTCAGTAATGCATTTTGGATGTGTACCTTGAGTTTAAAGCAGAAAAACAGGAACTTTTAGAATTTTCATTTTTTGACCAAAACGACAGGACCGGAGCTGATAAAAATGTTGATATGGATGTTATTTTTTTTCTGACTGCGGTTTCAAAACCATGCACCAGAATTCACTTCTTTCAACTCAGTAATGCATTTTGGATGTGTACCTAGAGTTTAAAGCAGAAAAACAGGATCTTTTAGAATTTTCATTTTTTGACCAAAACGACAGGACCGGAGCTGATAAAAATGTTGATATGGATGTTATTTTTTTTCTGACTGCGATTTCAAAACCATGCACCAGAATTCACTTCTTTCAACTCAGTAATGCATTTTGGATGTGTACCTAGAGTTTAAAGCAGAAAAACAGGAACTTTTAGAATTTTCATTTTTTGACCAAAACGACAGGACCGGAGCTGATAAAAATGTTGATATGGATGTTATTTTTTTTTCTGACTGCGATTTCAAAACCATGCACCAGAATTCACTTCTTTCAACTCAGTAATGCATTTTGGATGTGTACCTAGAGTTTAAAGCAGAAAAACAGGAACTTTTAGAATTTTCATTTTTTGACAAAAATGACAGAACCGGAGCTGATAAAAATGTTGATATTGATGTTATTTTTTTTCTGACTGCGATTTCAAAACCATGCACCAGAATCAACTTCTTTCAACTCAGTAATGCATTTTGGATGTGTACTTAGAGTTTAAAGCAGAAAAACAGGAACTTTTAGAATTTTCATTTTTTGACCAAAACGACAGGACCGGAGCTGATAAAAATGTTGATATGGATGTTATTTTTTTCTGACTGCAATTTCAAAACCATGCATCAGAATTCACTTCTTTCAACTCAGTAATGCATTTTGGATGTGTACCTAGAGTTTAAAGCAGAAAAACAGGATCTTTTAGAATTTTCATTTTTTGACCAAAACGACAGGACCGGAGCTGATAAAAATGTTGATATGGATGTTATTTTTTTTCTGACTGCGGTTTCAAAACCATGCACCAGAATTCACTTCTTTCAACTCAGTAATGCATTTTGGATGTGTACCTAGAGTTTAAAGCAGAAAAACAGGATCTTTTAGAATTTTCATTTTTTGACCAAAACGACAGGACCGGAGCTGATAAAAATGTTGATATGGATGTTATTTTTTTTCTGACTGCGATTTCAAAACCATGCACCAGAATTCACTTCTTTCAACTCAGTAATGCATTTTGGATGTGTACCTAGAGTTTAAAGCAGAAAAACAGGAACTTTTAGAATTTTCATTTTTTGACCAAAACGACAGGACCGGAGCTGATAAAAATGTTGATATGGATGTTATTTTTTTTTCTGACTGCGATTTCAAAACCATGCACCAGAATTCACTTCTTTCAACTCAGTAATGCATTTTGGATGTGTACCTAGAGTTTAAAGCAGAAAAACAGGAACTTTTAGAATTTTCATTTTTTGACAAAAATGACAGAACCGGAGCTGATAAAAATGTTGATATTGATGTTATTTTTTTTCTGACTGCGATTTCAAAACCATGCACCAGAATCAACTTCTTTCAACTCAGTAATGCATTTTGGATGTGTACTTAGAGTTTAAAGCAGAAAAACAGGAACTTTTAGAATTTTCATTTTTTGACCAAAACGACAGGACCGGAGCTGATAAAAATGTTGATATGGATGTTATTTTTTTCTGACTGCAATTTCAAAACCATGCATCAGAATTCACTTCTTTCAACTCAGTAATGCATTTTGGATGTGTACCTAGAGTTTAAAGCAGAAAAACAGGATCTTTTAGAATTTTCATTTTTTGACCAAAACGACAGGACCGGAGCTGAAAAAAATGTTGATATGGATGTTATTTTTTTTCTGACTGCGATTTCATAACCATGCACCAGAATTCACTTCTTTCAACTCTGTAATGCATTTTTAATGTGTACCTAGAGTTTAAAGCAGAAAAACAGGAATTTTTACAATTTTCATTTTTTGACCAAAACGACAGGACCGGAGCTGATAAAAATGTTGATATGGATGTTATTTTTTTTCTGACTGCGATTTCAAAACCATGCACCAGAATTCACTTCTTTCAACTCAGTAATGCATTTTGGATGTGTACCTAGAGTTTAAAGCAGAAAAACAGGAACTTTTAGAATTTTCATTTTTTGACCAAAACGACAGGACCGGAGCTGATAAAAATGTTGATATGGATGTTATTTTTTTTCTGACTGCGATTTCAAAACCATGCACCAGAATTAACTTCTTTCAACTCAGTAATGCATTTTGGATGTGTACCTAGAGTTTAAAGCAGAAAAACAGGAACTTTTAGAATTTTCATTTTTTGACCAAAACGACAGGACCGGAGCTGATAAAAATGTTGATATGGATGTAATTTTTTTCTGACTGCGGTTTCAAAACCATGCACCAGAATCAACTTCTTTCAACTCAGTAATGCATTTTGGATGTGTACCTAGAGTTTAAAGCAGAAAAACAGGAACTTTTAGAATTTTCATTTTTTGACCAAAACGACAGGACCGGAGCTGATAAAAATGTTGATATGGATGTAATTTTTTTCTGACTGCGGTTTCAAAACCATGCACCAGAATCAACTTCTTTCAACTCAGTAATGCATTTTGGATGTGTACCTAGAGTTTAAAGCAGAAAAACAGGAACTTTTAGAATTTTCATTTTTTGACAAAAATGACAGGACCGGAGCTGATAAAAATGTTGATATTGATGTTATTTTTTTTCTGACTGCGATTTCAAAACCATGCACCAGAATCAACTTCTTTCAACTCAGTAATGCATTTTGGATGTGTATCTTGAGTTTAAAGCAGAAAAACAGGAACTTTTAGAATTTTAATTTTTTGACCAAAACGACAGGACCGGAGCTGATAAAAATGTTGATATGGATGTTATTTTTTTCTGACTGCAATTTCAAAACCATGCATCAGAATTCACTTCTTTCAACTCAGTAATGCATTTTGGATGTGTACCTAGAGTTTAAAGCAGAAAAACAGGATCTTTTAGAATTTTCATTTTTTGACCAAAACGACAGGACCGGAGCTGAAAAAAATGTTGATATGGATGTTATTTTTTTTCTGACTGCGATTTCATAACCATGCACCAGAATTCACTTCTTTCAACTCAGTAATGCATTTTTAATGTGTACCTAGAGTTTAAAGCAGAAAAACAGGAACTTTTAGAATTTTCATTTTTTGACCAAAACGACAGGACCGGAGCTGATAAAAATGTTGATATGGATGTTATTTTTTTTCTGACTGCGATTTCAAAACCATGCACCAAAATTCACTTCTTTCAACTCAGTAATGCATTTTGGATGTGTACCTAGAGTTTAAAGCAGAAAAACAGGAACTTTTAGAATTTTCATTTTTTGACCAAAACGACAGGACCGGAGCTGATAAAAATGTTGATATGGATGTTATTTTTTTTCTGACTGCGATTTCAAAACCATGCACCAGAATCAACTTCTTTCAACTCAGTAATGCATTTTGGATGTGTATCTTGAGTTTAAAGCAGAAAAACAGGAACTTTTAGAATTTTAATTTTTTGACCAAAACGACAGGACCGGAGCTGATAAAAATGTTGATAAGGATGTTATTTTTTTTCTGACTGCGATTTCAAAACCATGCACCAGAATTCACTTCTTTCAACTCAGTAATGCATTTTGGATGTGTACCTAGAGTTTAAAGCAGAAAAACAGGAACTTTTAGAATTTTCATTTTTTGACCAAAACGACAGGACCGGAGCTGATAAAAATGTTGATATGGATGTTATTTTTTTCTGACTGCGATTTCAAAACTATGCACCAGAATTCACTTCTTTCAACTCAGTAATGCATTTTGGATGTGTACCTAGAGTTTAAAGCAGAAAAACAGGAACTTTTAGAATTTTCATTTTTTGACCAAAACGACAGGACCGGAGCTGATAAAAATGTTGATATGGATGTTATTTTTTTTCTGACTGCGATTTCATAACCATGCACCAGAATTCACTTCTTTCAACTCAGTAATGCATTTTTAATGTGTACCTAGAGTTTAAAGCAGAAAAACAGGAATTTTTACAATTTTCATTTTTTGACCAAAACGACAGGACCGGAGCTGATAAAAATGTTGATATGGATGTTATTTTTTTTCTGACTGCGATTTCAAAACCATGCACCAGAATTCACTTCTTTCAACTCAGTAATGCATTGTGGATGTGTACCTAGAGTTTAAAGAAGAAAAACAGGAACTTTTAGAATTTTCATTTTTTGACCAAAACGACAGGACCGGAGCTGATAAAAATGTTGATATGGATGTTATTTTTTTTCTGACTGCGATTTCAAAACCATGCACCAGAATTCACTTCTTTCAACTCAGTAATGCATTTTGGATGTGTACCTAGAGTTTAAAGCAGAAAAACAGGAACTTTTATAATTTTCATTTTTTGACCAAAATGACAGGACCGGAGCTGATAAAAATGTTGATATGGATGTTATTTTTTTTCTGACTGCGATTTCAAAACCATGCACCAGAATCAACTTCTTTCAACTCAGTAATGCATTTTGGATGTGTATCTTGAGTTTAAAGCAGAAAAACAGGAACTTTTAGAATTTTAATTTTTTGACCAAAACGACAGGACCGGAGCTGATAAAAATGTTGATAAGGATGTTATTTTTTTTCTGACTGCGATTTCAAAACCATGCACCAGAATTCACTTCTTTCAACTCAGTAATGCATTTTGGATGTGTACCTAGAGTTTAAAGCAGAAAAACAGGAACTTTTAGAATTTTCATTTTTTGACCAAAACGACAGGACCGGAGCTGATAAAAATGTTGATATGGATGTTATTTTTTTCTGACTGCGATTTCAAAACTATGCACCAGAATTCACTTCTTTCAACTCAGTAATGCATTTTGGATGTGTACCTAGAGTTTAAAGCAGAAAAACAGGAACTTTTAGAATTTTCATTTTTTGACCAAAACGACAGGACCGGAGCTGATAAAAATGTTGATATGGATGTTATTTTTTTCTGACTGCGATTTCAAAACCATGCACCAGAATTCACTTCTTTCAACTCAGTAATGCATTTTGGATGTGTACCTAGAGTTTAAAGCAGAAAAACAGGAACTTTTAGAATTTTCATTTGTTGACCAAAACGACAGGACCGGAGCTGATAAAAATGTTGATATGGATGTTATTTATTTTCTGACTGCGATTTCAAAACCATGCACCAGAATTCACTTCTTTCAACTCAGTAATGCATTTTGGATGTGTACCTAGAGTTTAAAGCAGAAAAACAGGAACTTTTAGAATTTTCATTTTTTTACCAAAACGACAGGACCGGAGTTGATAAAAATGTTGATATTGATGTATTTTTTTTTCTGACTGCGGTTTCAAAACCATGCATCAGAATTCACTTCTTTCAACTCAGTAATGCATTTTGGATGTGTACCTAGAGTTTAAAGCAGAAAAACAGGAACTTTTAGAATTTTCATTTTTTGACCAAAACGACAGGACCGGAGCAGATAAAAATGTTGATATGGATGTTATTTTTTTTCTGACTGCGATTTCAAAACCATGCACCAGAATTCACTTCTTTCAACTCATTAATGCATTTTGGATGTGTACCTAGAGTTTAAAGCAGAAAAACAGGAACTTTTAGAATTTTCATTTTTTGACAAAAATGACAGAACCGGAGCTGATAAAAATGTTGATATGGATGTTATTTTTTTTCTGACTGCGATTTCAAAACCATGCACCAGAATTAACTTCTTTCAACTCAGTAATGCATTTTGGATGTGTACCTAGAGTTTAAAGCAGAAAAACAGGAACTATTAGAATTTTAAATTTTTTGACCAAAACGACAGGACCGGAGCTGATAAAAATGTTGATATGGATGTAATTTTTTTCTGACTGCGGTTTCAAAACCATGCACCAGAATCAACTTCTTTCAACTCAGTAATGCATTTTGGATGTGTACCTAGAGTTTAAAGCAGAAAAACAGGAACTTTTAGAATTCTCATTTTTTGACCAAAACGACAGGACCGGAGCTGATAAAAATGTTGATATGGATGTAATTTTTTTTCTGACTGCGATTTCAAAACCATGCACCAGAATTCACTTCTTTCAACTCAGTAATGCATTTTGGATGTGTACCTAGAGTTTAAAGCAGAAAAACAGGATCTTTTAGAATTTTCATTTTTTGACCAAAACGACAGGACCGGAGCTGATAAAAATGTTGATATGGATGTTATTTTTTTCTGACTGCGGTTTCAAAACCATGCACCAGAATCAACTTCTTTCAACTCAGTAATGCATTTTGGATGTGTACCTAGAGTTTAAAGCAGAAAAACAGGAACTTTTAGAATTTTCATTTTTTGACCAAAACGACAGGACCGGAGCTGATAAAAATGTTGATATGGATGTAATTTTTTTCTGACTGGGGTTTCAAAACCATGCACCAGAATCAACTTCTTTCAACTCAGTAATGCATTTTGGATGTGTACCTAGAGTTTAAAGCAGAAAAACAGGAACTTTTAGAATTTTCATTTTTTGACCAAAACGACAGGACCGGAGCTGATAAAAATGTTGATATGGATGTAATTTTTTTCTGACTGCGGTTTCAAAACCATGCACCAGAATCAACTTCTTTCAACTCAGTAATGCATTTTGGATGTGTACCTAGAGTTTAAAGCAGAAAAACAGGAACTTTTAGAATTTTCATTTTTTGACCAAAACGAAAGGACCGGAGCTGATAAAAATGTTGATATGGATGTAATTTTTTTTCTGACTGCGGTTTCAAAACCATGCACCAGAATCAATTTCTTTCAACTCAGTAATGCATTTTGGATGTGTACCTAGAGTTTAAAGCAGAAAAACAGGAACTTTTAGAATTTTCATTTGTTGACCAAAACAACAGGACCGGAGCTGATAAAAATGTTGATATGGATATTATTTTTTTTCTGACTGCGATTTCAAAACCATGCACCAGAATTCACTTCTTTCAACTCAGTAATGCATTTTGGATGTGTACCTAGAGTTTAAAGCAGAAAAACAGGAACTTTTAGAATTTTCATTTTTTTACCAAAACGACAGGACCGGAGCTGATAAAAATGTTGATATTGATGTATTTTTTTTTCTGACGCGGTTTCAAAACCATGCATCAGAATTCACTTCTTTCAACTCAGTAATGCATTTTGGATGTGTACCTAGAGTTTAAAGCAGAAAAACAGGAACTTTTAGAATTTTCATTTTTTGACCAAAACGACAGGACCGGAGCTGATAAAAATGTTGATATGGATGTTATTTTTTTTCTGACTGCGATTTCAAAACCATGCACCAGAATTAACTTCTTTCAACTCATTAATGCATTTTGGATGTGTACCTAGAGTTTAAAGCAGAAAAACAGGAACTTTTAGAATTTTCATTTTTTGACAAAAATGACAGGACCGGAGCTGATAAAAATGTTGATATTGATGTTATTTTTTTTCTGACTGCGATTTCAAAACCATGCACCAGAATCAACTTCTTTCAACTCAGTAATGCATTTTGGATGTGTACTTGGAGTTTAAAGCAGAAAAACAGGAACTTTTAGAATTTTCATTTTTTGACCAAAACGACAGGACCGGAGCTGATAAAAATTTTGATATGGATGTTATTTTTTTCTGACTGCAATTTCAAAACCATGCATCAGAATTCACTTCTTTCAACTCAGTAATGCATTTTGGATGTGTACCTAGAGTTTAAAGCAGAAAAACAGGATCTTTTAGAATTTTCATTTTTTGACCAAAACGACAGGACCGGAGCTGAAAAAAATGTTGATATGGATGTTATTTTTTTTCTGACTGCGATTTCATAACCATGCACCAGAATTCAATTCTTTCAACTCAGTAATGCATTTTTAATGTGTACCTAGAGTTTAAAGCAGAAAAACAGGAATTTTTACAATTTTCATTTTTTGACCAAAACGACAGGACCGGAGCTGATAAAAATGTTGATATAAATGTTATTTTTTTTCTGACTGCGATTTCAAAACCATGCACCAGAATTCACTTCTTTCAACTCAGTAATGCATTTTGGATGTGTACCTAGAGTTTAAAGCAGAAAAACAGGAACTTTTAGAATTTTCATTTTTTGACCAAAACGACAGGACCGGAGCTGATAAAAATGTTGATATGGATGTTATTTTTTTTCTGACTGCGATTTCAAAACCATGCACCAGAATTAACTTCTTTCAACTCAGTAATGCATTTTGGATGTGTACCTAGAGTTTAAAGCAGAAAAACAGGAACTTTTAGAATTTTCATTTTTTGACCAAAACGACAGGACCGGAGCTGATAAAAATGTTGATATGGATGTTATTTTTTTCTGACTGCGATTTCAAAACCATGCACCAGAATTCAATTCTTTCAACTCAGTAATGCATTTTGGATGTGTACCTAGAGTTTAAAGCAGAAAAACAGGAACTTTTAGAATTTTCATTTTTTGACAAAAATGACAGGACCGGAGCTGATAAAAATGTTGATATTGATGTTATTTTTTTTCTGACTGCGATTTCAAAACCATGCACCAGAATCAACTTCTTTCAACTCAGTAATGCATTTTGGATGTGTACCTAGAGTTTAAAGCAGAAAAACAGGAACTTTTAGAATTTTCATTTTTTGACCAAAACTACAGGACCTGAGCTGATAAAAATGTTGATATGGATGTTATTTTTTTCTGACTGCGATTTCAAAACCATGCACCAGAATTCACTTCTTTCAACTCAGTAATGCATTTTGGATGTGTACCTAGAGTTTAAAGCAGAAAAACAGGAACTTTTAGAATTCTCATTTTTTGACCAAAACGACAGGACCGGAGCTGATAAAAATGTTGATATGGATGTTATTTTTTTTCTGACTGCGATTTCAAAACCATGCACCAGAATTCACTTCTTTCAACTCAGTAATGCATTTTGGATGTGTACCTAGAGTTTAAAGCAGAAAAACAGGAACTTTTAGAATTTTCATTTTTTGACCAAAACGACAGGACTGGAGCTGATAAAAATGTTGATATGGATGTTATTTTTTTTATGACTGCGATTTAAAAACCATGCACCAGAATTCACTTCGTTCAACTCAGTAATGCATTTTGGATGTGTACCTAGAGTTTAAAGCAGAAAAACAGGATCTTTTAGAATTTTCATTTTTTTGACCAAAACGACAGGACCGGAACTGATAAAATGTTGATATGGATGTTATTTTTTTTCTGACTGCGATTTCAAAACCATGCACGAGAATTCACTTCTTTCAACTCAGTAATGCATTTTGGATGTGTACCTAGAGTTTAAAGCAGAAAAACAGGAACTTTTAGAATTTTCATTTTTTGACCAAAACGACAGGACCGGAGCTGATAAAAATGTTGATATGGATGTAATTTTTTTCTGACTGCGATTTCAAAACCATGCATCAGAATTCACTTATTTCAACTCAGTAATGCATTTTGGATGTGTACCTAGAGTTTAAAGCAGAAAAACAGGATCTTTTAGAATTTTCATTTTTTGACTAAAACGACAGGACCGGAGCTGATAAAAATGTTGATATGGATGTTATTTTTTTTCTGACTGCGATTTCAAAACCATGCACCAGAATCAACTTCTTTCAACTCAGTAATGCATTTTGGATGTGTACCTTGAGTTTAAAGCAGAAAAACAGGAACTTTTAGAATTTTCATTTTTTGACCAAAACGACAGGACCGGAGCTGATAAAAATGTTGATATGGATGTTATTTTTTTTCTGACTGCGGTTTCAAAACCATGCACCAGAATTCACTTCTTTCAACTCAGTAATGCATTTTGGATGTGTACCTAGAGTTTAAAGCAGAAAAACAGGATCTTTTAGAATTTTCATTTTTTGACCAAAACGACAGGACCGGAGCTGATAAAAATGTTGATATGGATGTTATTTTTTTTCTGACTGCGATTTAAAAACCATGCACCAGAATTCACTTCTTTCAACTCAGTAATGCATTTTGGATGTGTACCTAGAGTTTAAAGCAGAAAAACAGGAACTTTTAGAATTTTCATTTTTTGACCAAAACGACAGGACCGGAGCTGATAAAAATGTTGATATGGATGTTATTTTTTTTTCTGACTGCGATTTCAAAACCATGCACCAGAATTCACTTCTTTCAACTCAGTAATGCATTTTGGATGTGTACCTAGAGTTTAAAGCAGAAAAACAGGAACTTTTAGAATTTTCATTTTTTGACAAAAATGACAGAACCGGAGCTGATAAAAATGTTGATATTGATGTTATTTTTTTTCTGACTGCGATTTCAAAACCATGCACCAGAATCAACTTCTTTCAACTCAGTAATGCATTTTGGATGTGTACTTAGAGTTTAAAGCAGAAAAACAGGAACTTTTAGAATTTTCATTTTTTGACCAAAACGACAGGACCGGAGCTGATAAAAATGTTGATATGGATGTTATTTTTTTCTGACTGCAATTTCAAAACCATGCATCAGAATTCACTTCTTTCAACTCAGTAATGCATTTTGGATGTGTACCTAGAGTTTAAAGCAGAAAAACAGGATCTTTTAGAATTTTCATTTTTTGACCAAAACGACAGGACCGGAGCTGAAAAAAATGTTGATATGGATGTTATGTTTTTTCTGACTGCGATTTCATAACCATGCACCAGAATTCACTTCTTTCAACTCAGTAATGCATTTTGGATGTGTACCTAGAGATTAAAGCAGAAAAACAGGAACTTTTAGAATTTTCATTTTTTGACCAAAACGACAGGACCGGAGCTGATAAAAATGTTGATATGGATGTAATTTTTTTTCTGACTGCGGTTATAAAACCATGCACCAGAATCAACTTCTTTCAACTCAGTAATGCATTTTGGATGTGTACCTAGAGTTTAAAGCAGAAAAACAGGAACTTTTAGAATTTTCATTTTTTGACCAAAACGACAGGACCGGAGCTGATAAAAATGTTGATATGGATGTAATTTTTTTCTGACTGGGGTTTCAAAACCATGCACCAGAATCAACTTCTTTCAACTCAGTAATGCATTTTGGATGTGTACCTAGAGTTTAAAGCAGAAAAACAGGAACTTTTAGAATTTTCATTTTTTGACCAAAACGACAGGACCGGAGCTGATAAAAATGTTGATATGGATGTAATTTTTTTCTGACTGCGGTTTCAAAACCATGCACCAGAATCAACTTCTTTCAACTCAGTAATGCATTTTGGATGTGTACCTAGAGTTTAAAGCAGAAAAACAGGAACTTTTAGAATTTTCATTTTTTGACCAAAACGACAGGTCCAGAGCTGATAAAAATGTTGATATTGATGTATTTTTTTTTCTGACTGCGGTTTCAAAACCATGCACCAGAATCAACTTCTTTCAACTCAGTTATGCATTTTGGATGTGCACCTAGAGTTTAAAGCAGAAAAACAGGAACTTTTAGAATTTTCATTTTTTGACCAAAACGACAGGACCGGAGCTGATAAAAATGTTGATATGGATGTAATTTTTTTTCTGACTGCGATTTCAAAACCATGCACCAGAATTCACTTCTTTCAACTCAGTAATGCATTTTGCATGTGTACCTAGAGTTTAAAGCAGAAAAACAGGAACTTTTAGAATTTTCATTTTTTGACCAAAACGACAGGACCGGAGCTGATAAAAATGTTGATATGGATGTTATTTTTTTTCTGACTGCGATTTCAAAACCATGCATCAGAATTCACTTATTTCAACTCAGTAATGCATTTTGGATGTGTACCTAGAGTTTAAAGCAGAAAAACAGGATCTTTTAGAATTTTCATTTTTTGACTAAAACGACAGGACCGGAGCTGATAAAAATGTTGATATGGATGTTATTTTTTTTCTGACTGCGGTTTCAAAACCATGCACCAGAATCAACTTCTTTCAACTCAGTAATGCATTTTGGATGTGCACCTAGAGTTTAAAGCAGAAAAACAGGAACTTTTAGAATTTTCATTTTTTGACCAAAACGACAGGACCGGAGCTGATAAAAATGTTGATATGGATGTAATTTTTTTTCTGACTGCGGTTTCAAAACCATGCACCAGAATCAATTTCTTTCAACTCAGTAATGCATTTTGGATGTGTACCTAGAGTTTAAAGCAGAAAAACAGGAACTTTTAGAATTTTCATTTGTTGACCAAAACAACAGGACCGGAGCTGATAAAAATGTTGATATGGATGTTATTTTTTTTCTGACTGCGATTTCAAAACCATGCACCAGAATTCACTTCTTTCAACTCAGTAATGCATTTTGGATGTGTACCTAGAGTTTAAAGCAGAAAAACAGGAACTTTTAGAATTTTCATTTTTTTACCAAAACGACAGGACCGGAGCTGATAAAAATGTTGATATTGATGTATTTTTTTTCTGACTGCGGTTTCAAAACCATGCACCAGAATCAATTTCTTTCAACTCAGTAATGCATTTTGGATGTGTACTTAGAGTTTAAAGCAGAAAAACAGGAACTTTTAGAATTTTCATTTTTTGACCAAAACGACAGGACCGGAGCTGATAAAAATGTTGATATGGATGTTATTTTTTTCTGACTGCAATTTCAAAACCATGCATCAGAATTCACTTCTTTCAACTCAGTAATGCATTTTGGATGTGTACCTAGAGTTTAAAGCAGAAAAACAGGATCTTTTAGAATTTTCATTTTTTGACCAAAACGACAGGACCGGAGCTGAAAAAAATGTTGATATGGATGTTATGTTTTTTCTGACTGCGATTTCATAACCATGCACCAGAATTCACTTCTTTCAACTCAGTAATGCATTTTGGATGTGTACCTAGCGATTAAAGCAGAAAAACAGGAACTTTTAGAATTTTCATTTTTTGACCAAAACGACAGGACCGGAGCTGATAAAAATGTTGATATGGATGTAATTTTTTTTCTGACTGCGGTTATAAAACCATGCACCAGAATCAACTTCTTTCAACTCAGTAATGCATTTTGGATGTGTACCTAGAGTTTAAAGCAGAAAAACAGGAACTTTTAGAATTTTCATTTTTTGACCAAAACGACAGGACCGGAGCTGATAAAAATGTTGATATGGATGTAATTTTTTTCTGACTGGGGTTTCAAAACCATGCACCAGAATCAACTTCTTTCAACTCAGTAATGCATTTTGGATGTGTACCTAGAGTTTAAAGCAGAAAAACAGGAACTTTTAGAATTTTCATTTTTTGACCAAAACGACAGGACCGGAGCTGATAAAAATGTTGATATGGATGTAATTTTTTTCTGACTGCGGTTTCAAAACCATGCACCAGAATCAACTTCTTTCAACTCAGTAATGCATTTTGGATGTGTACCTAGAGTTTAAAGCAGAAAAACAGGAACTTTTAGAATTTTCATTTTTTGACCAAAACGACAGGTCCAGAGCTGATAAAAATGTTGATATTGATGTATTTTTTTTTCTGACTGCGGTTTCAAAACCATGCACCAGAATCAACTTCTTTCAACTCAGTTATGCATTTTGGATGTGCACCTAGAGTTTAAAGCAGAAAAACAGGAACTTTTAGAATTTTCATTTTTTGACCAAAACGACAGGACCGGAGCTGATAAAAATGTTGATATGGATGTAATTTTTTTTCTGACTGCGATTTCAAAACCATGCACCAGAATTCACTTCTTTCAACTCAGTAATGCATTTTGCATGTGTACCTAGAGTTTAAAGCAGAAAAACAGGAACTTTTAGAATTTTCATTTTTTGACCAAAACGACAGGACCGGAGCTGATAAAAATGTTGATATGGATGTTATTTTTTTTCTGACTGCGATTTCAAAACCATGCATCAGAATTCACTTATTTCAACTCAGTAATGCATTTTGGATGTGTACCTAGAGTTTAAAGCAGAAAAACAGGATCTTTTAGAATTTTCATTTTTTGACTAAAACGACAGGACCGGAGCTGATAAAAATGTTGATATGGATGTTATTTTTTTTCTGACTGCGGTTTCAAAACCATGCACCAGAATCAACTTCTTTCAACTCAGTAATGCATTTTGGATGTGCACCTAGAGTTTAAAGCAGAAAAACAGGAACTTTTAGAATTTTCATTTTTTGACCAAAACGACAGGACCGGAGCTGATAAAAATGTTGATATGGATGTAATTTTTTTTCTGACTGCGGTTTCAAAACCATGCACCAGAATCAATTTCTTTCAACTCAGTAATGCATTTTGGATGTGTACCTAGAGTTTAAAGCAGAAAAACAGGAACTTTTAGAATTTTCATTTGTTGACCAAAACAACAGGACCGGAGCTGATAAAAATGTTGATATGGATGTTATTTTTTTTCTGACTGCGATTTCAAAACCATGCACCAGAATTCACTTCTTTCAACTCAGTAATGCATTTTGGATGTGTACCTAGAGTTTAAAGCAGAAAAACAGGAACTTTTAGAATTTTCATTTTTTTACCAAAACGACAGGACCGGAGCTGATAAAAATGTTGATATTGATGTATTTTTTTTCTGACTGCGGTTTCAAAACCATGCATCAGAATTCACTTCTTTCAACTCATTAATGCATTTTGGATGTGTACCTAGAGTTTAAAGCAGAAAAACAGGAACTTTTAGAATTTTCATTTTTTGACAAAAATGACAGGACCGGAGCTGATAAAAATGTTGATATTGATGTTATTTTTTTTCTGACTGCGATTTCAAAACCATGCACCAGAATCAACTTCTTTCAACTCAGTAATGCATTTTGGATGTGTACTTAGAGTTTAAAGCAGAAAAACAGGAACTTTTAGAATTTTCATTTTTTGACCAAAACGACAGGACCGGAGCTGATAAAAATGTTGATATGGATGTTATTTTTTTCTGACTGCAATTTCAAAACCATGCATCAGAATTCACTTCTTTCAACTCAGTAATGCATTTTGGATGTGTACCTAGAGTTTAAAGCAGAAAAACAGGATCTTTTAGAATTTTCATTTTTTGACCAAAACGACAGGACCGGAGCTGAAAAAAATGTTGATATGGATGTTATTTTTTTTCTGACTGCGATTTCATAACCATGCACCAGAATTCACTTCTTTCAACTCAGTAATGCATTTTGGATGTGTACCTAGAGTTTAAAGCAGAAAAACAGGAATTTTTACAATTTTAATTTTTTGACCAAAACGACAGGACCGGAGCTGATAAAAATGTTGATATAAATGTTATTTTTTTTCTGACTGCGATTTCAAAACCATGCACCAGAATTCACTTCTTTCAACTCAGTAATGCATTTTGGATGTGTACCTAGAGTTTAAAGCAGAAAAACAGGAACTTTTAGAATTTTCATTTTTTGACCAAAACGACAGGACCGGAGCTGATAAAAATGTTGGTATGGATGTTATTTTTTTTCTGACTGCGATTTCAAAACCATGCACCAGAATTCACTTCTTTCAACTCAGTAATGCACTTTGGATGTGTACCTAGAGTTTAAAGCAGAAAAACAGGAACTTTTAGAATTTTCATTTTTTGACCAAAACGACAGGACCGGAGCTGATAAAAATGTTGGTATTGATGTTATTTTTTTTCTGACTGCGATTTCAAAACCATGCACCAGAATTCACTTCTTTCAACTCAGTAATGCATTTTGGATGTGTACCTAGAGTTTAAAGCAGAAAAACAGGAACTTTTAGAATTTTCATTTTTTTACCAAAACGACAGGACCGGAGCTGATAAAAATGTTGATATGGATGTAATTTTTTGTCTGACTGCGGTTTCAAAACCATGCATCAGAATTCACTTCTTTCAACTCAGTAATGCATTTTGGATGTGTACCTAGAGTTTAAAGCAGAAAAACAGGATCTTTTAGAATTTTCATTTTTTGACCAAAACGACAGGACCGGAGCTGATAAAAATGTTGATATGGATGTTATTTTTTTTCTGACTGCGATTTCAAAACCATGCACCAGAATTCAATTCTTTCAACTCAGTAATGCATTTTGGATGTGTACCTAGAGTTTAAAGCAGAAAAACAGGAACTTTTAGAATTTTCATTTTTTGACAAAAATGACAGGACCGGAGCTGATAAAAATGTTGGTATTGATGTTATTTTTTTTCTGACTGCGATTTCAAAACCATGCACCAGAATCAACTTCTTTCAACTCAGTAATGCATTTTAGATGTGTATCTTGAGTTTAAAGCAGAAAAACAGGAACTTTTAGAATTTTCATTTTTTGACCAAAACGACAGGACCGGAGCTGATAAAAATGTTGATAAGGATGTTATTTTTTTTCTGACTGCGATTTCAAAACCATGCACCAGAATTCACTTCTTTCAACTCAGTAATGCATTTTGGATGTGTACCTAGAGTTTAAAGCAGAAATACAGGAACTTTTAGAATTTTCATTTTTTGACCAAAACGACAGGACCGGAGCTGATAAAAATATTGATATGAATGTTATTTTTTTCTGACTGCGATTTCAAAACCATGCACCAGAATTCACTTCTTTCAACTCAGTAATGCATTTTGGATGTGTACCTAGAGTTTAAAGCAGAAAAACAGGAACTTTTAGAATTTTCATTTTTTGACCAAAACGACAGGACCGGAGCTGATAAAAATGTTGATATGGATGTTATTTTTTTTCTGACTGCGATTTCAAAACCATGCACCAGAATTCACTTCTTTCAACTCAGTAATGCATTTTGGATGTGTACCTAGAGTTTAAAGCAGAAAAACAGGAACTTTTAGAATTTTCATTTTTTTACCAAAACGACAGGTCCGGAGCTGATAAAAATGTTGATATTGATGTAATTTTTTTTCTGACTGCGGTTTCAAAACCATGCACCAGAATCAACTTCTTTCAACTCAGTAATGCATTTTGGATGTGTACCTAGAGTTTAAAGCAGAAAAACAGGAACTTTTAGAATTTTCATTTTTTGACCAAAACGACAGGTCCGGAGCTGATAAAAATTTTGATATAGATGTTATTTTTTTTCTGACTGCGGTTTCAAAACCATGCACCAGAATCAACTTCTTTCAACGCAGTAATGCATTTTGGATGTGTACCTAGAGTTTAAAGCAGAAAAACAGGAACTTTTAGAATTTTCATTTGTTGACCAAAACGACAGGACCGGAGCTGATAAAAATGTTGATATGGATGTTATTTTTTTTCTGACTGCGATTTCAAAACCATGCACCAGAATTCACTTCTTTCAACTCAGTAATGCATTTTGGAAGTGTACCTAGAGTTTAAAGCAGAAAAACAGGAACTTTTAGAATTTTCATTTTTTGACCAGAACGACAGGACCGGAGCTGATAAAAATGTTGATATGGATGTTATTTTTTTTCTGACTGCGATTTCAAAACCATGCACCAGAATTCACTTCTTTCAACTCAGTAATGCATTTTGGTTGTGTACCTAGAGTTTAAAGCAGAAAAACAGGAGCTTTTAGAATTTTCATTTTTTGACCAAAACGACAGGTCCGGAGCTGATAAAAATGTTGATATTGATGTCTTTTTTTTCTGACTGCGGTTTCAAAACCATGCACCAGAATCAACTTCTTTCAACTCAGTAATGCATTTTGGATGTGTACCTAGAGTTTGAAGCAGAAAAACAGGAACTTTTAGAATTTTCATTTTTTGACCAAAACGACAGGACCGGAGCTGATAAAAATGTTGATATGGATGTTATTTTTTTTCTGACTGCGATTTCAAAACCATGCATCAGAATTCACTTCTTTCAACTCAGTAATGCATTTTGGATGTGTACCTAGAGTTTAAAGCAGAAAACAGGATCTTTTAGAATTTTCATTTTTTGACAAAAACGACAGGACCGGAGCTATTAAAAATGTTGATATGGATGTTATTTTTTTTCTGACTGCGATTTCAAAACCATGCACCAGAATTCACTTCTTTCAACTCAGTAATGCATTTTGGAAGTGTACCTAGAGTTTAAAGCAGAAAAACAGGAACTTTTCGAATTTTCATTTTTTTGACCAAAACGACAGGACCGGAGCTGATAAAAATGTTGATATTGATGTTATTTTTTTTCTGACTTCGATTTCAAAACCATGCACCAGAATCAACTTCTTTCAACTCAGTAATGCATTTTGGATGTGTAACTTGAGTTTAAAGCAGAAAAACAGGAACTTTTAGAATTTTCATTTTTTGACCAAAACGACAGGACTGGAGCTGATAAAAATGTTGATATTGATGTTATTTTTTTTCTGACTGCGATTTCAAAACCATGCACCAGAATTCACTTCTTTCAACTCAGTAATGCATTTTGGATGTGTACCTAGAGTTTAAAGCAGAAAAACAGGAACTTTTAGAATTTTCATTTTTTGACAAAAATGACAGGACCGGAGCTGATAAAAATGTTGATATTGATGTTATTTTTTTTCTGACTGCGATTTTAAAACCATGCACCAGAATCAACTTCTTTCAACTCAGTAATGCATTTTGGATGTGTACCTAGAGTTTAAAGCAGAAAAACAGGAACTTTTAGAATTTTCATTTTTTGACCAAAACTACAGGACCTGAGCTGATAAAAATGTTAATATGGATGTTATTTTTTTCTGACTGCGATTTCAAAACCATGCACCAGAATTCACTTCTTTCAACTCAGTAATGCATTTTGGATGTGTACCTAGAGTTTAAAGCAGAAAAACAGGAACTTTTAGAATTTTAATTTTTTGACCAAAACGACAGGTCCGGAGCTGATAAAAATGTTGATATTGATGTCTTTTTTTTCTGACTGCGGTTTCAAAACCATGCACCAGAATCAACTTCTTTCAACTCAGTAATGCATTTTGGATGTGTACCTAGAGTTTGAAGCAGAAAAACAGGAACTTTTAGAATTTTCATTTTTTGACCAAAACGACAGGACCGGAGCTGATAAAAATGTTGATATGGATGTTATTTTTTTTCTGACTGCGATTTCAAAACCATGCATCAGAATTCACTTCTTTCAACTCAGTAATGCATTTTGGATGTGTACCTAGAGTTTAAAGCAGAAAACAGGATCTTTTAGAATTTTCATTTTTTGACAAAAACGACAGGACCGGAGCTGATAAAAATGTTGATATGGATGTTATTTTTTTTCTGACTGCGATTTCAAAACCATGCACCAGAATTCACTTCTTTCAACTCAGTAATGCATTTTGGAAGTGTACCTAGAGTTTAAAGCAGAAAAACAGGAACTTTTCGAATTTTCATTTTTTTGACCAAAACGACAGGACCGGAGCTGATAAAAATGTTGATATTGATGTTATTTTTTTCTGACTTCGATTTCAAAACCATGCACCAGAATCAACTTCTTTCAACTAAGTAATGCATTTTGGATGTGTAACTTGAGTTTAAAGCAGAAAAACAGGAACTTTTAGAATTTTCATTTTTTGACCAAAACGACAGGACCGGAGCTGATAAAAATGTTGATATTGATGTTATTTTTTTTCTGACTGCGATTTCAAAACCATGCACCAGAATCAACTTCTTTCAACTCAGTAATGCATTTTGGATGTGTACCTTGAGTTTAAAGCAGAAAAACAGGAACTTTTAGAATTTTCATTTTTTGACCAAAACGACAGGACCGGAGCTGATAAAAATGTTGATATGGATGTAATTTTTTTTCTGACTGCGGTTTCAAAACCATGCACCAGAATCAATTTCTTTCAACTCAGTAATGCATTTTGGATGTGTACCTAGAGTTTAAAGCAGAAAAACAGGAACTTTTAGAATTTTCATTTGTTGACCAAAACGACAGGACCGGAGCTGATAAAAATGTTGATATGGATGTTATTTTTTTTCTGACTGCGATTTCAAAACCATGCACCAGAATTCACTTCTTTCAACTCAGTAATGCATTTTGGATGTGTACCTAGAGTTTAAAGCAGAAAAACAGGAACTTTTAGAATTTTCATTTTTTGACCAAAACGACAGGTCCGGAGCTGATAAAAATGTTGATATGGATGTTATTTTTTTCTGACTGCGATTTCAAAACCATGCACCAGAATTCACTTCTTTCAACTCAGTAATGCATTTTGGATGTGTACCTAGAGTTTAAAGCAGAAAAACAGGAACTTTTAGAATTTTCATTTTTTGACCAAAACGACAGGACCGGAGCTGATAAAAATGTTGGTATTGATGTTATTTTTTTTCTGACTGCGATTTCAAAACCATGCACCAGAATTCACTTCTTTCAACTCAGTAATGCACTTTGGATGTGTACCTAGAGTTTAAAGCAGAAAAACAGGAACTTTTAGAATTTTCATTTTTTGACCAAAACGACAGGACCGGAGCTGATAAAAATGTTGGTATTGATGTTATTTTTTTTCTGACTGCGATTTCAAAACCATGCACCAGAATTCACTTCTTTCAACTCAGTAATGCATTTTGGATGTGTACCTAGAGTTTAAAGCAGAAAAACAGGAACTTTTAGAATTTTCATTTTTTTACCAAAACGACAGGACCGGAGCTGATAAAAATGTTGATATGGATGTAATTTTTTGTCTGACTGCGGTTTCAAAACCATGCATCAGAATTCACTTCTTTCAACTCAGTAATGCATTTTGGATGTGTACCTAGAGTTTAAAGCAGAAAAACAGGATCTTTTAGAATTTTCATTTTTTGACCAAAACGACAGGACCGGAGCTGATAAAAATGTTGATATGGATGTTATTTTTTTTCTGACTGCGATTTCAAAACCATGCACCAGAATTCAATTCTTTCAACTCAGTAATGCATTTTGGATGTGTACCTAGAGTTTAAAGCAGAAAAACAGGAACTTTTAGAATTTTCATTTTTTGACAAAAATGACAGGACCGGAGCTGATAAAAATGTTGGTATTGATGTTATTTTTTTTCTGACTGCGATTTCAAAACCATGCACCAGAATCAACTTCTTTCAACTCAGTAATGCATTTTAGATGTGTATCTTGAGTTTAAAGCAGAAAAACAGGAACTTTTAGAATTTTCATTTTTTGACCAAAACGACAGGACCGGAGCTGATAAAAATGTTGATAAGGATGTTATTTTTTTTCTGACTGCGATTTCAAAACCATGCACCAGAATTCACTTCTTTCAACTCAGTAATGCATTTTGGATGTGTACCTAGAGTTTAAAGCAGAAATACAGGAACTTTTAGAATTTTCATTTTTTGACCAAAACGACAGGACCGGAGCTGATAAAAATATTGATATGAATGTTATTTTTTTCTGACTGCGATTTCAAAACCATGCACCAGAATTCACTTCTTTCAACTCAGTAATGCATTTTGGATGTGTACCTAGAGTTTAAAGCAGAAAAACAGGAACTTTTAGAATTTTCATTTTTTGACCAAAACGACAGGACCGGAGCTGATAAAAATGTTGATATGGATGTTATTTTTTTTCTGACTGCGATTTCAAAACCATGCACCAGAATTCACTTCTTTCAACTCAGTAATGCATTTTGGATGTGTACCTAGAGTTTAAAGCAGAAAAACAGGAACTTTTAGAATTTTCATTTTTTTACCAAAACGACAGGTCCGGAGCTGATAAAAATGTTGATATTGATGTAATTTTTTTTCTGACTGCGGTTTCAAAACCATGCACCAGAATCAACTTCTTTCAACTCAGTAATGCATTTTGGATGTGTACCTAGAGTTTAAAGCAGAAAAACAGGAACTTTTAGAATTTTCATTTTTTGACCAAAACGACAGGTCCGGAGCTGATAAAAATTTTGATATAGATGTTATTTTTTTTCTGACTGCGGTTTCAAAACCATGCACCAGAATCAACTTCTTTCAACGCAGTAATGCATTTTGGATGTGTACCTAGAGTTTAAAGCAGAAAAACAGGAACTTTTAGAATTTTCATTTGTTGACCAAAACGACAGGACCGGAGCTGATAAAAATGTTGATATGGATGTTATTTTTTTTCTGACTGCGATTTCAAAACCATGCACCAGAATTCACTTCTTTCAACTCAGTAATGCATTTTGGAAGTGTACCTAGAGTTAAAAGCAGAAAAACAGGAACTTTTAGAATTTTCATTTTTTGACCAGAACGACAGGACCGGAGCTGATAAAAATGTTGATATGGATGTTATTTTTTTTCTGACTGCGATTTCAAAACCATGCACCAGAATTCACTTCTTTCAACTTAGTAATGCATTTTGGATGTGTACCTAGAGTTTAAAGCAGAAAAACAGGAACTTTTAGAATTTTCATTTTTTTACCAAAACGACAGGTCCGGAGCTGATAAAAATGTTGATATTGATGTAATTTTTTTTCTGACTGCGGTTTCAAAACCATGCACCAGAATCAACTTCTTTCAACTCAGTAATGCATTTTGGATGTGTACCTAGAGTTTAAAGCAGAAAAATAGGAACTTTTAGAATTTTCATTTTTTGACCAAAACTACAGGACCTGAGCTGATAAAAATGTTGATATGGATGTTATTTTTTTCTGACTGCGATTTCAAAACCATGCACCAGAATTCACTTCTTTCAACTCAGTAATGCATTTTGGATGTGTACCTAGAGTTTAAAGCAGAAAAACAGGAACTTTTAGAATTTTCATTTTTTGACCAAAACGACAGGTCCGGAGCTGATAAAAATGTTGATATTGATGTCTTTTTTTTCTGACTGCGGTTTCAAAACCATGCACCAGAATCAACTTCTTTCAACTCAGTAATGCATTTTGGATGTGTACCTAGAGTTTGAAGCAGAAAAACAGGAACTTTTAGAATTTTCATTTTTTGACCAAAACGACAGGACCGGAGCTGATAAAAATGTTGATATGGATGTTATTTTTTTTCTGACTGCGATTTCAAAACCATGCATCAGAATTCACTTCTTTCAACTCAGTAATGCATTTTGGATGTGTACCTAGAGTTTAAAGCAGAAAACAGGATCTTTTAGAATTTTCATTTTTTGACAAAAACGACAGGACTGGAGCTGATAAAAATGTTGATATGGATGTTATTTTTTTTCTGACTGCGATTTCAAAACCATGCACCAGAATTCACTTCTTTCAACTCAGTAATGCATTTTGGAAGTGTACCTAGAGTTTAAAGCAGAAAAACAGGAACTTTTCGAATTTTCATTTTTTTGACCAAAACGACAGGACCGGAGCTGATAAAAATGTTGATATTGATGTTATTTTTTTTCTGACTTCGATTTCAAAACCATGCACCAGAATCAACTTCTTTCAACTAAGTAATGCATTTTGGATGTGTAACTTGAGTTTAAAGCAGAAAAACAGGAACTTTTAGAATTTTCATTTTTTGACCAAAACGACAGGACCGGAGCTGATAAAAATGTTGATATTGATGTTATTTTTTTTCTGACTGCGATTTCAAAACCATGCACCAGATTAAACTTCTTTCAACTCAGTAATGCATTTTGGATGTGTACCTTGAGTTTAAAGCAGAAAAACAGGAACTTTTAGAATTTTCATTTTTTGACCAAAACGACAGGACCGGAGCTGATAAAAATGTTGATATGGATGTAATTTTTTTTCTGACTGCGGTTTCAAAACCATGCACCAGAATCAATTTCTTTCAACTCAGTAATGCATTTTGGATGTGTACCTAGAGTTTAAAGCAGAAAAACAGGAACTTTTAGAATTTTCATTTGTTGACCAAAACAACAGGACCGGAGCTGATAAAAATGTTGATATGGATGTTATTTTTTTTCTGACTGCGATTTCAAAACCATGCACCAGAATTCACTTCTTTCAACTCAGTAATGCATTTTGGATGTGTACCTAGAGTTTAAAGCAGAAAAACAGGAACTTTTAGAATTTTCATTTTTTGACCAAAACGACAGGTCCGGAGCTGATAAAAATGTTGATATGGATGTTATTTTTTTCTGACTGCGATTTCAAAACCATGCACCAGAATTCACTTCTTTCAACTCAGTAATGCATTTTGGATGTGTACCTAGAGTTTAAAGCAGAAAAACAGGAACTTTTAGAATTTTCATTTTTTGACCAAAACGACAGGACCGGAGCTGATAAAAATGTTGGTATTGATGTTATTTTTTTTCTGACTGCGATTTCAAAACCATGCACCAGAATTCACTTCTTTCAACTCAGTAATGCACTTTGGATGTGTACCTAGAGTTTAAAGCAGAAAAACAGGAACTTTTAGAATTTTCATTTTTTGACCAAAACGACAGGACCGGAGCTGATAACAATGTTGGTATTGATGTAATTTTTTTTCTGACTGCGATTTCAAAACCATGCACCAGAATTCACTTCTTTCAACTCAGTAATGCATTTTGGATGTGTACCTAGAGTTTAAAGCAGAAAAACAGGAACTTTTAGAATTTTCATTTTTTGACCAAAACGACAGGACCGGAGCTGATAAAAATGTTGATATGGATGTAATTTTTTGTCTGACTGCGGTTTCAAAACCATGCATCAGAATTCACTTCTTTCAACTCAGTAATGCATTTTGGATGTGTACCTAGAGTTTAAAGCAGAAAAACAGGATCTTTTAGAATTTTCATTTTTTGACCAAAACGACAGGACCGGAGCTGATAAAAATGTTGATATGGATGTTATTTTTTTTCTGACTGCGATTTCAAAACCATGCACCAGAATTCAATTCTTTCAACTCAGTAATGCATTTTGGATGTGTACCTAGAGTTTAAAGCAGAAAAACAGGAACTTTTAGAATTTTCATTTTTTGACAAAAATGACAGGACCGGAGCTGATAAAAATGTTGGTATTGATGTTATTTTTTTTCTGACTGCGATTTCAAAACCATGCACCAGAATCAACTTCTTTCAACTCAGTAATGCATTTTGGATGTGTACCTAGAGTTTAAAGCAGAAAAACAGGAACTTTTAGAATTTTCATTTTTTGACCAAAACGACAGGACCGGAGCTGATAAAAATGTTGATAAGGATCTTATTTTTTTTCTGACTGCGATTTCAAAACCATGCACCAGAATTCACTTCTTTCAACTCAGTAATGCATTTTGGATGTGTACCTAGAGTTTAAAGCAGAAATACAGGAACTTTTAGAATTTTCATTTTTTGACCAAAACGACAGGACCGGAGCTGATAAAAATATTGATATGGATGTTATTTTTTTTCTGACTGCGATTTCAAAACCATGCACCAGAATTCACTTCTTTCAACTCAGTAATGCATTTTGGATGTGTACCTAGAGTTTAAAGCAGAAAAACAGGAACTTTTAGAATTTTCATTTTTTGACCAAAACGACAGGACCGGAGCTGATAAAAATGTTGATATGGATGTTATTTTTTTTCTGACTGCGATTTCAAAACCATGCACCAGAATTCACTTCTTTCAACTCAGTAATGCATTTTGGATGTGTACCTAGAGTTTAAAGCAGAAAAACAGGAACTTTTAGAATTTTCATTTTTTTACCAAAACGACAGGTCCGGAGCTGATAAAAATGTTGATATTGATGTAATTTTTTTTCTGACTGCGGTTTCAAAACCATGCACCAGAATCAACTTCTTTCAACTCAGTAATGCATTTTGGATGTGTACCTAGAGTTTAAAGCAGAAAAACAGGAACTTTTAGAATTTTCATTTTTTGACCAAAACGACAGGTCCGGAGCTGATAAAAATGTTGATATAGATGTTATTTTTTTTCTGACTGCGGTTTCAAAACCATGCACCAGAATCAACTTCTTTCAACGCAGTAATGCATTTTGGATGTGTACCTAGAGTTTAAAGCAGAAAAACAGGAACTTTTAGAATTTTCATTTGTTGACCAAAACGACAGGACCGGAGCTGATAAAAATGTTGATATGGATGTTATTTTTTTTCTGACTGCGATTTCAAAACCATGCACCAGAATTCACTTCTTTCAACTCAGTAATGCATTTTGGAAGTGTACCTAGAGTTTAAAGCAGAAAAACAGGAACTTTTAGAATTTTCATTTTTTGACCAAAACGACAGGACCGGAGCTGATAAAAATGTTGATATGGATGTTATTTTTTTTCTGACTGCGATTTCAAAACCATGCACCAGAATTCACTTCTTTCAACTCAGTAATGCATTTTGGATGTGTACCTAGAGTTTAAAGCAGAAAAACAGGAACTTTTAGAATTTTCATTTTTTTACCAAAACGACAGGTCCGGAGCTGATAAAAATGTTGATATTGATGTAATTTTTTTTCTGACTGCGGTTTCAAAACCATGCACCAGAATCAACTTCTTTCAACTCAGTAATGCATTTTGGATGTGTACCTAGAGTTTAAAGCAGAAAAACAGGAACTTTTAGAATTTTCATTTTTTGACCAAAACGACAGGTCCGGAGCTGATAAAAATGTTGATATGGATGTTATTTTTTTTCTGACTGCGGTTTCAAAACCATGCACCAGAATCAACTTCTTTCAACTCAGTAATGCATTTTGGATGTGTACCTAGAGTTTAAAGCAGAAAAACAGGAACTTTTAGAATTTTCATTTGTTGACCAAAACGACAGGACCGGAGCTGATAAAAATGTTGATATGGATGTTATTTTTTTTCTGACTGCGATTTCAAAACCATGCACCAGAATTCACTTCTTTCAACTCAGTAATGCATTTTGGATGTGTACCTAGAGTTTAAAGCAGAAAAACAGGAACTTTTAGAATTTTCATTTTTTGACCAAAACGACAGGACCGGAGCTGATAAAAATGTTGATATGGATGTTATTTTTTTTCTGACTGCGATTTCAAAACCATGCACCAGAATTCACTTCTTTCAACTCAGTAATGCATTTTGGATGTGTACCTAGAGTTTAAAGCAGAAAAACAGGAACTTTTAGAATTTTCATTTTTTGACCAAAACTACAGGACCTGAGCTGATAAAAATGTTGATATGGATGTTATTTTTTTTCTTACTGCGATTTCAAAACCATGCACCAGAACTCACTTCTTTCAACTCAGTAATGCATTTTGGATGTGTACCTAGAGTTTAAAGCAGAAAAACAGGAACTTTTAGAATTTTCATTTTTTGACCAAAACGACAGGTCCGGAGCTGATAAAAATGTTGATATTGATGTATTTTTTTTCTGACTGCGGTTTCAAAACCATGCACCAGAATCAACTTCTTTCAACTCAGTAATGCATTTTGGATGTGTACCTAGAGTTTGAAGCAGAAAAACAGGAACTTTTAGAATTTTCATTTTTTGACCAAAACGACAGGACCGGAGCTGATAAAAATGTTGATATTGATGTTATTTTTTTCTGACTGCGAATTCAAAACCATGCACCAGAATCAACTTCTTTCAACTCAGTAATGCATTTTGGATGTGTATCTTGAGTTTAAAGCAGAAAAACAGGAACTTTTAGAATTTTAATTTTTTGACCAAAACGACAGGACCGGAGCTGATAAAAATGTTGATAAGAATGTTATTTTTTTCTGACTGCGATTTCAAAACCATGCACCAGAATTCACTTCTTTCAACTCAGTAATGCATTTTGGATGTGTACCTAGAGTTTAAAGCAGAAAAACAGGAACTTTTAGAATTTTCATTTTTTGACCAAAACTACAGGACCTGAGCTGATAAAAATGTTGATATGGATGTTATTTTTTTTCTGACTGCGATTTCAAAACCATGCACCAGAATTCACTTCTTTCAACTCAGTAATGTATTTTGGATGTGTACCTAGAGTTTAAAGCAGAAAAACAGGAACTTTTAGAATTTTCATTTTTTGACCAAAACGACAGGTCCGGAGCTGATAAAAATGTTGATATTGATGTATTTTTTTTTCTGACTGCGGTTTCAAAACCATGCACCAGAATCAACTTCTTTCAACTCAGTAATGCATTTTGGATGTGTACCTAGAGTTTGAAGCAGAAAAACAGGAACTTTTAGAATTTTCATTTTTTGACCAAAACGACAGGACCGGAGCTGATAAAAATGTTGATATGGATGTTATTTTTTTTCTGACTGCGATTTCAAAACCATGCATCAGAATTCACTTCTTTCAACTCAGTAATGCATTTTGGATGTGTACCTAGATTTTAAAGCAGAAAAACAGGATCTTTTAGAATTTTCATTTTTTGACCAAAACGACAGGACCGGAGCTGATAAAAATGTTGATATGGATGTTATTTTTTTCTGACTGCGATTTCAAAACCATGCACCAGAATTCACTTCTTTTAACTCAGTAATGCATTTTGGATGTGTACCTAGAGTTTAAAGCAGAAAAACAGGAACTTTTAGAATTTTCATTTTTTGACCAAAACGACAGGTCCGGAGCTGATAAAAATGTTGATATTGATGTATTTTTTTTCTGACTGCGGTTTCAAAACCATGCACCAGAATCAACTTCTTTCAACTCAGTAATGCATTTTGGATGTGTACCTAGAGTTTAAAGCAGAAAAACAGGAACTTTTAGAATTTTCATTTTTTGACCAAAACGACAGGTCCGGAGCTGATAAAAATGTTGATATAGATGTTATTTTTTTTCTGACTGCGGTTTCAAAACCATGCACCAGAATCAACTTCTTTCAACGCAGTAATGCATTTTGGATGTGTACCTAGAGTTTAAAGCAGAAAAACAGGAACTTTTAGAATTTTCATTTGTTGACCAAAACGACAGGACCGGAGCTGATAAAAATGTTGATATGGATGTTATTTTTTTTCTGACTGCGATTTCAAAACCATGCACCAGAATTCACTTCTTTCAACTCAGTAATGCATTTTGGAAGTGTACCTAGAGTTTAAAGCAGAAAAACAGGAACTTTTAGAATTTTCATTTTTTGACCAAAACGACAGGACCGGAGCTGATAAAAATGTTGATATGGATGTTATTTTTTTTCTGACTGCGATTTCAAAACCATGCACCAGAATTCACTTCTTTCAACTCAGTAATGCATTTTGGATGTGTACCTAGAGTTTAAAGCAGAAAAACAGGAACTTTTAGAATTTTCATTTTTTTACCAAAACGACAGGTCCGGAGCTGATAAAAATGTTGATATTGATGTAATTTTTTTTCTGACTGCGGTTTCAAAACCATGCACCAGAATCAACTTCTTTCAACTCAGTAATGCATTTTGGATGTGTACCTAGAGTTTAAAGCAGAAAAACAGGAACTTTTAGAATTTTCATTTTTTGACCAAAACGACAGGTCCGGAGCTGATAAAAATGTTGATATGGATGTTATTTTTTTTCTGACTGCGGTTTCAAAACCATGCACCAGAATCAACTTCTTTCAACTCAGTAATGCATTTTGGATGTGTACCTAGAGTTTAAAGCAGAAAAACAGGAACTTTTAGAATTTTCATTTGTTGACCAAAACGACAGGACCGGAGCTGATAAAAATGTTGATATGGATGTTATTTTTTTTCTGACTGCGATTTCAAAACCATGCACCAGAATTCACTTCTTTCAACTCAGTAATGCATTTTGGATGTGTACCTAGAGTTTAAAGCAGAAAAACAGGAACTTTTAGAATTTTCATTTTTTGACCAAAACGACAGGACCGGAGCTGATAAAAATGTTGATATGGATGTTATTTTTTTTCTGACTGCGATTTCAAAACCATGCACCAGAATTCACTTCTTTCAACTCAGTAATGCATTTTGGATGTGTACCTAGAGTTTAAAGCCGAAAAACAGGAATTTTTAGAATTTTCATTTTTTGACCAAAACTACAGGACCTGAGCTGATAAAAATGTTGATATGGATGTTATTTTTTTTCTTACTGCGATTTCAAAACCATGCACCAGAACTCACTTCTTTCAACTCAGTAATGCATTTTGGATGTGTACCTAGAGTTTAAAGCAGAAAAACAGGAACTTTTAGAATTTTCATTTTTTGACCAAAACGACAGGTCCGGAGCTGATAAAAATGTTGATATTGATGTATTTTTTTTCTGACTGCGGTTTCAAAACCATGCACCAGAATCAACTTCTTTCAACTCAGTAATGCATTTTGGATGTGTACCTAGAGTTTGAAGCAGAAAAACAGGAACTTTTAGAATTTTCATTTTTTGACCAAAACGACAGGACCGGAGCTGATAAAAATGTTGATATTGATGTTATTTTTTTTCTGACTGCGAATTCAAAACCATGCACCAGAATCAACTTCTTTCAACTCAGTAATGCATTTTGGATGTGTATCTTGAGTTTAAAGCAGAAAAACAGGAACTTTTAGAATTTTAATTTTTTGACCAAAACGACAGGACCGGAGCTGATAAAAATGTTGATAAGAATGTTATTTTTTTCTGACTGCGATTTCAAAACCATGCACCAGAATTCACTTCTTTCAACTCAGTAATGCATTTTGGATGTGTACCTAGAGTTTAAAGCAGAAAAACAGGAACTTTTAGAATTTTCATTTTTTGACCAAAACTACAGGACCTGAGCTGATAAAAATGTTGATATGGATGTTATTTTTTTTCTGACTGCGATTTCAAAACCATGCACCAGAATTCACTTCTTTCAACTCAGTAATGTATTTTGGATGTGTACCTAGAGTTTAAAGCAGAAAAACAGGAACTTTTAGAATTTTCATTTTTTGACCAAAACGACAGGTCCGGAGCTGATAAAAATGTTGATATTGATGTATTTTTTTTTCTGACTGCGGTTTCAAAACCATGCACCAGAATCAACTTCTTTCAACTCAGTAATGCATTTTGGATGTGTACCTAGAGTTTGAAGCAGAAAAACAGGAACTTTTAGAATTTTCATTTTTTGACCAAAACGACAGGACCGGAGCTGATAAAAATGTTGATATGGATGTTATTTTTTTTCTGACTGCGATTTCAAAACCATGCATCAGAATTCACTTCTTTCAACTCAGTAATGCATTTTGGATGTGTACCTAGATTTTAAAGCAGAAAAACAGGATCTTTTAGAATTTTCATTTTTTGACCAAAACGACAGGACCGGAGCTGATAAAAATGTTGATATGGATGTTATTTTTTTCTGACTGCGATTTCAAAACCATGCACCAGAATTCACTTCTTTTAACTCAGTAATGCATTTTGGATGTGTACCTAGAGTTTAAAGCAGAAAAACAGGAACTTTTAGAATTTTCATTTTTTGACCAAAACGACAGGTCCGGAGCTGATAAAAATGTTGATATTGATGTATTTTTTTCTGACTGCGGTTTCAAAACCATGCACCAGAATCAACTTCTTTCAACTCAGTAATGCATTTTGGATGTGTACCTAGAGTTTGAAGCAGAAAAACAGGAACTTTTAGAATTTTCATTTTTTGACCAAAACGACAGGACCGGAGCTGATAAAAATGTTGATATTGATGTTATTTTTTTTCTGACTGCGAATTCAAAACCATGCACCAGAATCAACTTCTTTCAACTCAGTAATGCATTTTGGATGTGTATCTTGAGTTTAAAGCAGAAAAACAGGAACTTTTAGAATTTTAATTTTTTGACCAAAACGACAGGACCGGAGCTGATAAAAATGTTGATAAGAATGTTATTTTTTTCTGACTGCGATTTCAAAACCATGCACCAGAATTCACTTCTTTCAACTCAGTAATGCATTTTGGATGTGTACCTAGAGTTTAAAGCAGAAAAACAGGAACTTTTAGAATTTTCATTTTTTGACCAAAACGACAGGACCGGAGCTGATAAAAATGTTGATATGGATGTTATTTTTTTCTGACTGCGATTTCAAAACCATGCACCAGAATTCACTTCTTTTAACTCAGTAATGCATTTTGGATGTGTACCTAGAGTTTAAAGCAGAAAAACAGGAACTTTTAGAATTTTCATTTTTTGACCAAAACTACAGGACCTGAGCTGATAAAAATGTTGATATGGATGTTATTTTTTTTCTGACTGCGATTTCAAAACCATGCACCAGAATTCACTTCTTTCAACTCAGTAATGCATTTTGGATGTGTACCTAGAGTTTAAAGCAGAAAAACAGGAACTTTTAGAATTTTCATTTTTTGACCAAAACGACAGGTCCGGAGCTGATAAAAATGTTGATATTGATGTATTTTTTTTTCTGACTGCGGTTTCAAAACCATGCACCAGAATCAACTTCTTTCAACTCAGTAATGCATTTTGGATGTGTACCTAGAGTTTGAAGCAGAAAAACAGGAACTTTTAGAATTTTCATTTTTTGACCAAAACGACAGGACCGGAGCTGATAAAAATGTTGATATGGATGTTATTTTTTTTCTGACTGCGATTTCAAAACCATGCATCAGAATTCACTTCTTTCAACTCAGTAATGCATTTTGGATGTGTACCTAGATTTTAAAGCAGAAAAACAGGATCTTTTAGAATTTTCATTTTTTGACCAAAACGACAGGACCGGAGCTGATAAAAATGTTGATATGGATGTTATTTTTTTCTGACTGCGATTTCAAAACCATGCACCAGAATTCACTTCTTTTAACTCAGTAATGCATTTTGGATGTGTACCTAGAGTTTAAAGAAGAAAAACAGGAACTTTTAGAATTTTCATTTTTTGACCAAAACTACAGGACCTGAGCTGATAAAAATGTTGATATGGATGTTATTTTTTTTCTGACTGCGATTTCAAAACCATGCACCAGAATTCACTTCTTTCAACTCAGTAATGCATTTTGGATGTGTACCTAGAGTTTAAAGCAGAAAAACAGGAACTTTTAGAATTTTCATTTTTTGACCAAAACGACAGGTCCGGAGCTGATAAAAATGTTGATATTGATGTATTTTTTTTCTGACTGCGGTTTCAAAACCATGCACCAGAATAAACTTCTTTCAACTCAGTAATGCATTTTGGATGTGTACCTAGAGTTTGAAGCAGAAAAACAGGAACTTTTAGAATTTTCATTTTTTGACCAAAACGACAGGACCGGAGCTGATAAAAATGTTGATATGGATGTTATTTTTTTTCTGACTGCGATTTCAAAACCATGCATCAGAATTCACTTCTTTCAACTCAGTAATGCATTTTGGATGTGTACCTAGATTTTAAAGCAGAAAAACAGGATCTTTTAGAATTTTCATTTTTTGACCAAAACGACAGGACCGGAGCTGATAAAAATGTTGATATGGATGTTATTTTTTTTCTTACTGCGATTTCAAAACCATGCACCAGAATCAACTTCTTTCAACTCAGTAATGCATTTTGGATGTGTATCTTGAGTTTAAAGCAGAAAAACAGGAACTTTTAGAATTTAAATTTTTTGACCAAAACGACAGGACCGGAGCTGATAAAAATGTTGATAAGGATGTTATTTTTTTTCTGACTGCGGTTTCAAAACCATGCACCAGAATCAACTTCTTTCAACTCAGTAATGCCTGTTGGATGTGTACCTAGAGTTTAAAGCAGAAAAACAGGAACTTTTAGAATTTTCATTTGTTGACCAAAACGACAGGACCGGACCTGATAAAAATGTTGATATGGATGTTATTTTTTTTCTGACTGCGATTTCAAAACCATGCACCAGAATCAACTTCTTTCAACTCAGTAATGCATTTTGGATGTGTACCTAGAGTTTAAAGCAGAAAAACAGGAACTTTTAGAATTTTCATTTTTTGACCAAAACGACAGGACCTGAGCTGATAAAAATGTTGATATGGATGTTATTTTTTTTCTTACTGCGATTTCAAAACCATGCACCAGAATTCACTTCTTTCAACTCAGTAATGCATTTTGGATGTGTACCTAGAGTTTGAAGCAGAAAAACAGGAACTTTTAGAATTTTCATTTGTTGACCAAAACGACAGGACCGGAGCTGAAAAAAATGTTGATATGGATGTTATTTTTTTTCTGACTGCGATTTCATAACCATGCACCAGAATTCACTTCTTTCAACTCAGTAATGCATTTTTAATGTGTACCTAGAGTTTAAAGCAGAAAAACAGGAATTTTTACAATTTTAATTTTTTGACCAAAACGACAGGACCGGAGCTGATAAAAATGTTGATATAAATGTTATTTTTTTTCTGACTGCGATTTCAAAACCATGCACCAGAATTCACTTCTTTCAACTCAGTAATGCATTTTGGATGTGTACCTAGAGTTTAAAGCAGAAAAACAGGAACTTTTAGAATTTTCATTTTTTGACCAAAACGACAGGACCGGAGCTGATAAAAATGTTGATATGGATGTTATTTTTTTTCTGACTGCGATTTCAAAACCATGCACCAGAATTAACTTCTTTCAACTCAGTAATGCATTTTGGATGTGTACCTAGAGTTTAAAGCAGAAAAACAGGAACTTTTAGAATTTTCATTTTTTGACCAAAACGACAGGACCGGAGCTGATAAAAATGTTGATATGGATGTAATTTTTTTCTGACTGCGGTTTCAAAACCATGCACCAGAATCAACTTCTTTCAACTAAGTAATGCATTTTGGATGTGTACCTAGAGTTTAAAGCAGAAAAACAGGAACTTTTAGAATTTTCATTTTTTGACCAAAACGACAGGACCGGAGCTGATAAAAATGTTGATATGGATGTAATTTTTTTCTGACTGCGGTTTCAAAACCATGCACCAGAATCAACTTCTTTCAACTCAGTAATGCATTTTGGATGTGTACCTAGAGTTTAAAGCAGAAAAACAGGAACTTTTAGAATTTTCATTTTTTGACCAAAACGACAGGACCGGAGCTGATAAAAATGTTGATATGGATGTTATTTTTTTCTGACTGCGATTTCAAAACCATGCACCAGAATTCAATTCTTTCAACTCAGTAATGCATTTTGGATGTGTACCTAGAGTTTAAAGCAGAAAAACAGGAACTTTTAGAATTTTCATTTTTTGACAAAAATGACAGGACCGGAGCTGATAAAAATGTTGATATTGATGTTATTTTTTTTCTGACTGCGATTTCAAAACCATGCACCAGAATCAACTTCTTTCAACTCAGTAATGCATTTTGGATGTGTATCTTGAGTTTAAAGCAGAAAAACAGGAACTTTTAGAATTTTAATTTTTTGACCAAAACGACAGGACCGGAGCTGATAAAAATGTTGATAAGGATGTTATTTTTTTTCTGACTGCGATTTCAAAACCATGCACCAGAATTCACTTCTTTCAACTCAGTAATGCATTTTGGATGTGTACCTAGAGTTTAAAGCAGAAAAACAGGAACTTTTAGAATTTTCATTTTTTGACCAAAACGACAGGACCGGAGCTGATAAAAATGTTGATATGGATGTAATTTTTTTTCTGACTGCGGTTTCAAAACCATGCACCAGAATCAATTTCTTTCAACTCAGTAATGCATTTTGGATGTGTACCTAGAGTTTAAAGCAGAAAAACAGGAACTTTTAGAATTTTCATTTGTTGACCAAAACAACAGGACCGGAGCTGATAAAAATGTTGATATGGATGTTATTTTTTTTCTGACTGCGATTTCAAAACCATGCACCAGAATTCACTTCTTTCAACTCAGTAATGCATTTTGGATGTGTACCTAGAGTTTAAAGCAGAAAAACAGGAACTTTTAGAATTTTCATTTTTTTACCAAAACGACAGGACCGGAGCTGATAAAAATGTTGATATGGATGTTATTTTTTTCTGACTGCGATTTCAAAACCATGCACCAGAATTCACTTCTTTCAACTCAGTAATGCATTTTGGATGTGTACCTAGAGTTTAAAGCAGAAAAACAGGAGCTTTTAGAATTTTCATTTTTTGACCAAAACGACAGGTCCGGAGCTGATAAAAATGTTGATATTGATGTCTTTTTTTTCTGACTGCGGTTTCAAAACCATGCACCAGAATCAACTTCTTTCAACTCAGTAATGCATTTTGGATGTGTATCTTGAGTTTAAAGCAGAAAAACAGGAACTTTTAGAATTTAAATTTTTTGACCAAAACGACAGGACCGGAGCTGATAAAAATGTTGATAAGGATGTTATTTTTTTTCTGACTGCGATTTCAAAACCATGCACCAGAATTCACTTCTTTCAACTCAGTAATGCATTTTGGATGTGTACCTAGAGTTTAAAGCAGAAAAACAGGAACTTTTAGAATTTTCATTTTTTGACCAAAACGACAGGACCGGAGCTGATAAAAATGTTGATATGGATGTAATTTTTTTTCTGACTGCGGTTTCAAAACCATGCACCAGAATCAATTTCTTTCAACTCAGTAATGCATTTTGGATGTGTACCTAGAGTTTAAAGCAGAAAAACAGGAACTTTTAGAATTTTCATTTGTTGACCAAAACAACAGGACCGGAGCTGATAAAAATGTTGATATGGATGTTATTTTTTTTCTGACTGCGATTTCAAAACCATGCACCAGAATTCACTTCTTTCAACTCAGTAATGCATTTTGGATGTGTACCTAGAGTTTAAAGCAGAAAAACAGGAACTTTTAGAATTTTCATTTTTTTACCAAAACGACAGGACCGGAGCTGATAAAAATGTTGATATGGATGTTATTTTTTTCTGACTGCGATTTCAAAACCATGCACCAGAATTCACTTCTTTCAACTCAGTAATGCATTTTGGTTGTGTACCTAGAGTTTAAAGCAGAAAAACAGGAGCTTTTAGAATTTTCATTTTTTGACCAAAACGACAGGTCCGGAGCTGATAAAAATGTTGATATTGATGTCTTTTTTTTCTGACTGCGGTTTCAAAACCATGCACCAGAATCAACTTCTTTCAACTCAGTAATGCATTTTGGATGTGTACCTAGAGTTTGAAGCAGAAAAACAGGAACTTTTAGAATTTTCATTTTTTGACCAAAACGACAGGACCGGAGCTGATAAAAATGTTGATATGGATGTTATTTTTTTTCTGACTGCGATTTCAAAACCATGCATCAGAATTCACTTCTTTCAACTCAGTAATGCATTTTGGATGTGTACCTAGAGTTTAAAGCAGAAAACAGGATCTTTTAGAATTTTCATTTTTTGACAAAAACGACAGGACCGGAGCTGATAAAAATGTTGATATGGATGTTATTTTTTTTCTGACTGCGATTTCAAAACCATGCACCAGAATTCACTTCTTTCAACTCAGTAATGCATTTTGGAAGTGTACCTAGAGTTTAAAGCAGAAAAACAGGAACTTTTCGAATTTTCATTTTTTTGACCAAAACGACAGGACCGGAGCTGATAAAAATGTTGATATTGATGTTATTTTTTTTCTGACTTCGATTTCAAAACCATGCACCAGAATCAACTTCTTTCAACTCAGTAATGCATTTTGGATGTGTAACTTGAGTTTAAAGCAGAAAAACAGGAACTTTTAGAATTTTCATTTTTTGACCAAAACGACAGGACCGGAGCTGATAAAAATGTTGATATTGATGTTATTTTTTTTCTGACTGCGATTTCAAAACCATGCACCAGAATTCACTTCTTTCAACTCAGTAATGCATTTTGGATGTGTACCTAGAGTTTAAAGCAGAAAAACAGGAACTTTTAGAATTTTCATTTTTTGACAAAAATGACAGGACCGGAGCTGATAAAAATGTTGATATTGATGTTATTTTTTTTCTGACTGCGATTTTAAAACCATGCACCAGAATCAACTTCTTTCAACTCAGTAATGCATTTTGGATGTGTACCTAGAGTTTAAAGCAGAAAAACAGGAACTTTTAGAATTTTCATTTTTTGACCAAAACTACAGGACCTGAGCTGATAAAAATGTTGATATGGATGTTATTTTTTTCTGACTGCGATTTCAAAACCATGCACCAGAATTCACTTCTTTCAACTCAGTAATGCATTTTGGATGTGTACCTAGAGTTTAAAGCAGAAAAACAGGAACTTTTAGAATTTTCATTTTTTGACCAAAACGACAGGTCCGGAGCTGATAAAAATGTTGATATTGATGTCTTTTTTTTCTGACTGCGGTTTCAAAACCATGCACCAGAATCAACTTCTTTCAACTCAGTAATGCATTTTGGATGTGTACCTAGAGTTTGAAGCAGAAAAACAGGAACTTTTAGAATTTTCATTTTTTGACCAAAACGACAGGACCGGAGCTGATAAAAATGTTGATATGGATGTTATTTTTTTTCTGACTGCGATTTCAAAACCATGCATCAGAATTCACTTCTTTCAACTCAGTAATGCATTTTGGATGTGTACCTAGAGTTTAAAGCAGAAAACAGGATCTTTTAGAATTTTCATTTTTTGACAAAAACGACAGGACCGGAGCTGATAAAAATGTTGATATGGATGTTATTTTTTTTCTGACTGCGATTTCAAAACCATGCACCAGAATTCACTTCTTTCAACTCAGTAATGCATTTTGGAAGTGTACCTAGAGTTTAAAGCAGAAAAACAGGAACTTTTCGAATTTTCATTTTTTTGACCAAAACGACAGGACCGGAGCTGATAAAAATGTTGAAATTGATGTTATTTTTTTCTGACTTCGATTTCAAAACCATGCACCAGAATCAACTTCTTTCAACTAAGTAATGCATTTTGGATGTGTAACTTGAGTTTAAAGCAGAAAAACAGGAACTTTTAGAATTTTCATTTTTTGACCAAAACGACAGGACCGGAGCTGATAAAAATGTTGATATTGATGTTATTTTTTTTCTGACTGCGATTTCAAAACCATGCACCAGAATCAACTTCTTTCAACTCAGTAATGCATTTTGGATGTGTACCTTGAGTTTAAAGCAGAAAAACAGGAACTTTTAGAATTTTCATTTTTTGACCAAAACGACAGGACCGGAGCTGATAAAAATGTTGATATGGATGTAATTTTTTTTCTGACTGCGGTTTCAAAACCATGCACCAGAATCAATTTCTTTCAACTCAGTAATGCATTTTGGATGTGTACCTAGAGTTTAAAGCAGAAAAACAGGAACTTTTAGAATTTTCATTTGTTGACCAAAACGACAGGACCGGAGCTGATAAAAATGATATGGATGTTATTTTTTTTCTGACTGCGATTTCAAAACCATGCACCAGAATTCACTTCTTACAACTCAGTAATGCATTTTGGATGTGTACCTAGAGTTTAAAGCAGAAAAACAGGAACTTTTAGAATTTTCATTTTTTGACCAAAACGACAGGACCGGAGCTGATAAAAATGTTGATATGGATGTTATTTTTTTTCTGACTGCGATTTCAAAACCATGCACCAGAATTCACTTCTTTCAACTCAGTAATGCATTTTGGATGTGTACCTAGAGTTTAAAGCCGAAAAACAGGAATTTTTAGAATTTTCATTTTTTGACCAAAACTACAGGACCTGAGCTGATAAAAATGTTGATATGGATGTTATTTTTTTTCTTACTGCGATTTCAAAACCATGCACCAGAACTCACTTCTTTCAACTCAGTAATGCATTTTGGATGTGTACCTAGAGTTTAAAGCAGAAAAACAGGAACTTTTAGAATTTTCATTTTTTGACCAAAACGACAGGTCCGGAGCTGATAAAAATGTTGATATTGATGTATTTTTTTTCTGACTGCGGTTTCAAAACCATGCACCAGAATCAACTTCTTTCAACTCAGTAATGCATTTTGGATGTGTACCTAGAGTTTGAAGCAGAAAAACAGGAACTTTTAGAATTTTCATTTTTTGACCAAAACGACAGGACCGGAGCTGATAAAAATGTTGATATTGATGTTATTTTTTTTCTGACTGCGAATTCAAAACCATGCACCAGAATCAACTTCTTTCAACTCAGTAATGCATTTTGGATGTGTATCTTGAGTTTAAAGCAGAAAAACAGGAACTTTTAGAATTTTAATTTTTTGACCAAAACGACAGGACCGGAGCTGATAAAAATGTTGATAAGAATGTTATTTTTTTCTGACTGCGATTTCAAAACCATGCACCAGAATTCACTTCTTTCAACTCAGTAATGCATTTTGGATGTGTACCTAGAGTTTAAAGCAGAAAAACAGGAACTTTTAGAATTTTCATTTTTTGACCAAAACTACAGGACCTGAGCTGATAAAAATGTTGATATGGATGTTATTTTTTTTCTGACTGTGATTTCAAAACCATGCACCAGAATTCACTTCTTTCAACTCAGTAATGTATTTTGGATGTGTACCTAGAGTTTAAAGCAGAAAAACAGGAACTTTTAGAATTTTCATTTTTTGACCAAAACGACAGGTCCGGAGCTGATAAAAATGTTGATATTGATGTATTTTTTTTTCTGACTGCGGTTTCAAAACCATGCACCAGAATCAACTTCTTTCAACTCAGTAATGCATTTTGGATGTGTACCTAGAGTTTGAAGCAGAAAAACAGGAACTTTTAGAATTTTCATTTTTTGACCAAAACGACAGGACCGGAGCTGATAAAAATGTTGATATGGATGTTATTTTTTTTCTGACTGCGATTTCAAAACCATGCATCAGAATTCACTTCTTTCAACTCAGTAATGCATTTTGGATGTGTACCTAGATTTTAAAGCAGAAAAACAGGATCTTTTAGAATTTTCATTTTTTGACCAAAACGACAGGACCGGAGCTGATAAAAATGTTGATATGGATGTTATTTTTTTCTGACTGCGATTTCAAAACCATGCACCAGAATTCACTTCTTTTAACTCAGTAATGCATTTTGGATGTGTACCTAGAGTTTAAAGCAGAAAAACAGGAACTTTTAGAATTTTCATTTTTTGACCAAAACGACAGGTCCGGAGCTGATAAAAATGTTGATATTGATGTATTTTTTTCTGACTGCGGTTTCAAAACCATGCACCAGAATCAACTTCTTTCAACTCAGTAATGCATTTTGGATGTGTACCTAGAGTTTGAAGCAGAAAAACAGGAACTTTTAGAATTTTCATTTTTTGACCAAAACGACAGGACCGGAGCTGATAAAAATGTTGATATTGATGTTATTTTTTTTCTGACTGCGAATTCAAAACCATGCACCAGAATCAACTTCTTTCAACTCAGTAATGCATTTTGGATGTGTATCTTGAGTTTAAAGCAGAAAAACAGGAACTTTTAGAATTTTAATTTTTTGACCAAAACGACAGGACCGGAGCTGATAAAAATGTTGATAAGAATGTTATTTTTTTCTGACTGCGATTTCAAAACCATGCACCAGAATTCACTTCTTTCAACTCAGTAATGCATTTTGGATGTGTACCTAGAGTTTAAAGCAGAAAAACAGGAACTTTTAGAATTTTCATTTTTTGACCAAAACGACAGGACCGGAGCTGATAAAAATGTTGATATGGATGTTATTTTTTTCTGACTGCGATTTCAAAACCATGCACCAGAATTCACTTCTTTTAACTCAGTAATGCATTTTGGATGTGTACCTAGAGTTTAAAGCAGAAAAACAGGAACTTTTAGAATTTTCATTTTTTGACCAAAACTACAGGACCTGAGCTGATAAAAATGTTGATATGGATGTTATTTTTTTTCTGACTGCGATTTCAAAACCATGCACCAGAATTCACTTCTTTCAACTCAGTAATGCATTTTGGATGTGTACCTAGAGTTTAAAGCAGAAAAACAGGAACTTTTAGAATTTTCATTTTTTGACCAAAACGACAGGTCCGGAGCTGATAAAAATGTTGATATTGATGTATTTTTTTTTCTGACTGCGGTTTCAAAACCATGCACCAGAATCAACTTCTTTCAACTCAGTAATGCATTTTGGATGTGTACCTAGAGTTTGAAGCAGAAAAACAGGAACTTTTAGAATTTTCATTTTTTGACCAAAACGACAGGACCGGAGCTGATAAAAATGTTGATATGGATGTTATTTTTTTTCTGACTGCGATTTCAAAACCATGCATCAGAATTCACTTCTTTCAACTCAGTAATGCATTTTGGATGTGTACCTAGATTTTAAAGCAGAAAAACAGGATCTTTTAGAATTTTCATTTTTTGACCAAAACGACAGGACCGGAGCTGATAAAAATGTTGATATGGATGTTATTTTTTTCTGACTGCGATTTCAAAACCATGCACCAGAATTCACTTCTTTTAACTCAGTAATGCATTTTGGATGTGTACCTAGAGTTTAAAGAAGAAAAACAGGAACTTTTAGAATTTTCATTTTTTGACCAAAACTACAGGACCTGAGCTGATAAAAATGTTGATATGGATGTTATTTTTTTTCTGACTGCGATTTCAAAACCATGCACCAGAATTCACTTCTTTCAACTCAGTAATGCATTTTGGATGTGTACCTAGAGTTTAAAGCAGAAAAACAGGAACTTTTAGAATTTTCATTTTTTGACCAAAACGACAGGTCCGGAGCTGATAAAAATGTTGATATTGATGTATTTTTTTTCTGACTGCGGTTTCAAAACCATGCACCAGAATAAACTTCTTTCAACTCAGTAATGCATTTTGGATGTGTACCTAGAGTTTGAAGCAGAAAAACAGGAACTTTTAGAATTTTCATTTTTTGACCAAAACGACAGGACCGGAGCTGATAAAAATGTTGATATGGATGTTATTTTTTTTCTGACTGCGATTTCAAAACCATGCATCAGAATTCACTTCTTTCAACTCAGTAATGCATTTTGGATGTGTACCTAGATTTTAAAGCAGAAAAACAGGATCTTTTAGAATTTTCATTTTTTGACCAAAACGACAGGACCGGAGCTGATAAAAATGTTGATATGGATGTTATTTTTTTTCTTACTGCGATTTCAAAACCATGCACCAGAATCAACTTCTTTCAACTCAGTAATGCATTTTGGATGTGTATCTTGAGTTTAAAGCAGAAAAACAGGAACTTTTAGAATTTAAATTTTTTGACCAAAACGACAGGACCGGAGCTGATAAAAATGTTGATAAGGATGTTATTTTTTTTCTGACTGCGGTTTCAAAACCATGCACCAGAATCAACTTCTTTCAACTCAGTAATGCATGTTGGATGTGTACCTAGAGTTTAAAGCAGAAAAACAGGAACTTTTAGAATTTTCATTTGTTGACCAAAACGACAGGACCGGACCTGATAAAAATGTTGATATGGATGTTATTTTTTTTCTGACTGCGATTTCAAAACCATGCACCAGAATCAACTTCTTTCAACTCAGTAATGCATTTTGGATGTGTACCTAGAGTTTAAAGCAGAAAAACAGGAACTTTTAGAATTTTCATTTTTTGACCAAAACGACAGGACCTGAGCTGATAAAAATGTTGATATGGATGTTATTTTTTTTCTTACTGCGATTTCAAAACCATGCACCAGAATTCACTTCTTTCAACTCAGTAATGCATTTTGGATGTGTACCTAGAGTTTGAAGCAGAAAAACAGGAACTTTTAGAATTTTCATTTGTTGACCAAAACGACAGGACCGGAGCTGAAAAAAATGTTGATATGGATGTTATTTTTTTTCTGACTGCGATTTCATAACCATGCACCAGAATTCACTTCTTTCAACTCAGTAATGCATTTTTAATGTGTACCTAGAGTTTAAAGCAGAAAAACAGGAATTTTTACAATTTTAATTTTTTGACCAAAACGACAGGACCGGAGCTGATAAAAATGTTGATATAAATGTTATTTTTTTTCTGACTGCGATTTCAAAACCATGCACCAGAATTCACTTCTTTCAACTCAGTAATGCATTTTGGATGTGTACCTAGAGTTTAAAGCAGAAAAACAGGAACTTTTAGAATTTTCATTTTTTGACCAAAACGACAGGACCGGAGCTGATAAAAATGTTGATATGGATGTTATTTTTTTTCTGACTGCGATTTCAAAACCATGCACCAGAATTAACTTCTTTCAACTCAGTAATGCATTTTGGATGTGTACCTAGAGTTTAAAGCAGAAAAACAGGAACTTTTAGAATTTTCATTTTTTGACCAAAACGACAGGACCGGAGCTGATAAAAATGTTGATATGGATGTAATTTTTTTCTGACTGCGGTTTCAAAACCATGCACCAGAATCAACTTCTTTCAACTAAGTAATGCATTTTGGATGTGTACCTAGAGTTTAAAGCAGAAAAACAGGAACTTTTAGAATTTTCATTTTTTGACCAAAACGACAGGACCGGAGCTGATAAAAATGTTGATATGGATGTAATTTTTTTCTGACTGCGGTTTCAAAACCATGCACCAGAATCAACTTCTTTCAACTCAGTAATGCATTTTGGATGTGTACCTAGAGTTTAAAGCAGAAAAACAGGAACTTTTAGAATTTTCATTTTTTGACCAAAACGACAGGACCGGAGCTGATAAAAATGTTGATATGGATGTTATTTTTTTCTGACTGCGATTTCAAAACCATGCACCAGAATTCAATTCTTTCAACTCAGTAATGCATTTTGGATGTGTACCTAGAGTTTAAAGCAGAAAAACAGGAACTTTTAGAATTTTCATTTTTTGACAAAAATGACAGGACCGGAGCTGATAAAAATGTTGATATTGATGTTATTTTTTTTCTGACTGCGATTTCAAAACCATGCACCAGAATCAACTTCTTTCAACTCAGTAATGCATTTTGGATGTGTATCTTGAGTTTAAAGCAGAAAAACAGGAACTTTTAGAATTTTAATTTTTTGACCAAAACGACAGGACCGGAGCTGATAAAAATGTTGATAAGGATGTTATTTTTTTTCTGACTGCGATTTCAAAACCATGCACCAGAATTCACTTCTTTCAACTCAGTAATGCATTTTGGATGTGTACCTAGAGTTTAAAGCAGAAAAACAGGAACTTTTAGAATTTTCATTTTTTGACCAAAACGACAGGACCGGAGCTGATAAAAATGTTGATACGGATGTAATTTTTTTTCTGACTGCGGTTTCAAAACCATGCACCAGAATCAATTTCTTTCAACTCAGTAATGCATTTTGGATGTGTACCTAGAGTTTAAAGCAGAAAAACAGGAACTTTTAGAATTTTCATTTGTTGACCAAAACAACAGGACCGGAGCTGATAAAAATGTTGATATGGATGTTATTTTTTTTCTGACTGCGATTTCAAAACCATGCACCAGAATTCACTTTTTTCAACTCAGTAATGCATTTTGGATGTGTACCTAGAGTTTAAAGCAGAAAAACAGGAACTTTTAGAATTTTCATTTTTTTACCAAAACGACAGGACCGGAGCTGATAAAAATGTTGATATGGATGTTATTTTTTTCTGACTGCGATTTCAAAACCATGCACCAGAATTCACTTCTTTCAACTCAGTAATGCATTTTGGATGTGTACCTAGAGTTTAAAGCAGAAAAACAGGAGCTTTTAGAATTTTCATTTTTTGACCAAAACGACAGGTCCGGAGCTGATAAAAATGTTGATATTGATGTCTTTTTTTTCTGACTGCGGTTTCAAAACCATGCACCAGAATCAACTTCTTTCAACTCAGTAATGCATTTTGGATGTGTATCTTGAGTTTAAAGCAGAAAAACAGGAACTTTTAGAATTTAAATTTTTTGACCAAAACGACAGGACCGGAGCTGATAAAAATGTTGATAAGGATGTTATTTTTTTTCTGACTGCGATTTCAAAACCATGCACCAGAATTCACTTCTTTCAACTCAGTAATGCATTTTGGATGTGTACCTAGAGTTTAAAGCAGAAAAACAGGAACTTTTAGAATTTTCATTTTTTGACCAAAACGACAGGACCGGAGCTGATAAAAATGTTGATATGGATGTAATTTTTTTTCTGACTGCGGTTTCAAAACCATGCACCAGAATCAATTTCTTTCAACTCAGTAATGCATTTTGGATGTGTACCTAGAGTTTAAAGCAGAAAAACAGGAACTTTTAGAATTTTCATTTGTTGACCAAAACAACAGGACCGGAGCTGATAAAAATGTTGATATGGATGTTATTTTTTTTCTGACTGCGATTTCAAAACCATGCACCAGAATTCACTTCTTTCAACTCAGTAATGCATTTTGGATGTGTACCTAGAGTTTAAAGCAGAAAAACAGGAACTTTTAGAATTTTCATTTTTTTACCAAAACGACAGGACCGGAGCTGATAAAAATGTTGATATGGATGTTATTTTTTTCTGACTGCGATTTCAAAACCATGCACCAGAATTCACTTCTTTCAACTCAGTAATGCATTTTGGTTGTGTACCTAGAGTTTAAAGCAGAAAAACAGGAGCTTTTAGAATTTTCATTTTTTGACCAAAACGACAGGTCCGGAGCTGATAAAAATGTTGATATTGATGTCTTTTTTTTCTGACTGCGGTTTCAAAACCATGCACCAGAATCAACTTCTTTCAACTCAGTAATGCATTTTGGATGTGTACCTAGAGTTTGAAGCAGAAAAACAGGAACTTTTAGAATTTTCATTTTTTGACCAAAACGACAGGACCGGAGCTGATAAAAATGTTGATATGGATGTTATTTTTTTTCTGACTGCGATTTCAAAACCATGCATCAGAATTCACTTCTTTCAACTCAGTAATGCATTTTGGATGTGTACCTAGAGTTTAAAGCAGAAAACAGGATCTTTTAGAATTTTCATTTTTTGACAAAAACGACAGGACCGGAGCTGATAAAAATGTTGATATGGATGTTATTTTTTTTCTGACTGCGATTTCAAAACCATGCACCAGAATTCACTTCTTTCAACTCAGTAATGCATTTTGGAAGTGTACCTAGAGTTTAAAGCAGAAAAACAGGAACTTTTCGAATTTTCATTTTTTTGACCAAAACGACAGGACCGGAGCTGATAAAAATGTTGATATTGATGTTATTTTTTTTCTGACTTCGATTTCAAAACCATGCACCAGAATCAACTTCTTTCAACTCAGTAATGCATTTTGGATGTGTAACTTGAGTTTAAAGCAGAAAAACAGGAACTTTTAGAATTTTCATTTTTTGACCAAAACGACAGGACCGGAGCTGATAAAAATGTTGATATTGATGTTATTTTTTTTCTGACTGCGATTTCAAAACCATGCACCAGAATTCACTTCTTTCAACTCAGTAATGCATTTTGGATGTGTACCTAGAGTTTAAAGCAGAAAAACAGGAACTTTTAGAATTTTCATTTTTTGACAAAAATGACAGGACCGGAGCTGATAAAAATGTTGATATTGATGTTATTTTTTTTCTGACTGCGATTTTAAAACCATGCACCAGAATCAACTTCTTTCAACTCAGTAATGCATTTTGGATGTGTACCTAGAGTTTAAAGCAGAAAAACAGGAACTTTTAGAATTTTCATTTTTTGACCAAAACTACAGGACCTGAGCTGATAAAAATGTTGATATGGATGTTATTTTTTTCTGACTGCGATTTCAAAACCATGCACCAGAATTCACTTCTTTCAACTCAGTAATGCATTTTGGATGTGTACCTAGAGTTTAAAGCAGAAAAACAGGAACTTTTAGAATTTTCATTTTTTGACCAAAACGACAGGTCCGGAGCTGATAAAAATGTTGATATTGATGTCTTTTTTTTCTGACTGCGGTTTCAAAACCATGCACCAGAATCAACTTCTTTCAACTCAGTAATGCATTTTGGATGTGTACCTAGAGTTTGAAGCAGAAAAACAGGAACTTTTAGAATTTTCATTTTTTGACCAAAACGACAGGACCGGAGCTGATAAAAATGTTGATATGGATGTTATTTTTTTTCTGACTGCGATTTCAAAACCATGCATCAGAATTCACTTCTTTCAACTCAGTAATGCATTTTGGATGTGTACCTAGAGTTTAAAGCAGAAAACAGGATCTTTTAGAATTTTCATTTTTTGACAAAAACGACAGGACCGGAGCTGATAAAAATGTTGATATGGATGTTATTTTTTTTCTGACTGCGATTTCAAAACCATGCACCAGAATTCACTTCTTTCAACTCAGTAATGCATTTTGGAAGTGTACCTAGAGTTTAAAGCAGAAAAACAGGAACTTTTCGAATTTTCATTTTTTTGACCAAAACGACAGGACCGGAGCTGATAAAAATGTTGAAATTGATGTTATTTTTTTCTGACTTCGATTTCAAAACCATGCACCAGAATCAACTTCTTTCAACTAAGTAATGCATTTTGGATGTGTAACTTGAGTTTAAAGCAGAAAAACAGGAACTTTTAGAATTTTCATTTTTTGACCAAAACGACAGGACCGGAGCTGATAAAAATGTTGATATTGATGTTATTTTTTTTCTGACTGCGATTTCAAAACCATGCACCAGAATCAACTTCTTTCAACTCAGTAATGCATTTTGGATGTGTACCTTGAGTTTAAAGCAGAAAAACAGGAACTTTTAGAATTTTCATTTTTTGACCAAAACGACAGGACCGGAGCTGATAAAAATGTTGATATGGATGTAATTTTTTTTCTGACTGCGGTTTCAAAACCATGCACCAGAATCAATTTCTTTCAACTCAGTAATGCATTTTGGATGTGTACCTAGAGTTTAAAGCAGAAAAACAGGAACTTTTAGAATTTTCATTTGTTGACCAAAACGACAGGACCGGAGCTGATAAAAATGATATGGATGTTATTTTTTTTCTGACTGCGATTTCAAAACCATGCACCAGAATTCACTTCTTACAACTCAGTAATGCATTTTGGATGTGTACCTAGAGTTTAAAGCAGAAAAACAGGAACTTTTAGAATTTTCATTTTTTGACCAAAACGACAGGTCCGGAGCTGATAAAAATGTTGATATGGATGTTATTTTTTTCTGACTGCGATTTCAAAACCATGCACCAGAATTCACTTCTTTCAACTCAGTAATGCATTTTGGATGTGTACCTAGAGTTTAAAGCAGAAAAACAGGAACTTTTAGAATTTTCATTTTTTGACCAAAACGACAGGACCGGAGCTGATAAAAATGTTGGTATTGATGTTATTTTTTTTCTGACTGCGATTTCAAAACCATGCACCAGAATTCACTTCTTTCAACTCAGTAATGCACTTTGGATGTGTACCTAGAGTTTAAAGCAGAAAAACAGGAACTTTTAGAATTTTCATTTTTTGACCAAAACGACAGGACCGGAGCTGATAAAAATGTTGGTATTGATGTTATTTTTTTTCTGACTGCGATTTCAAAACCATGCACCAGAATTCACTTCTTTCAACTCAGTAATGCATTTTGGATGTGTACCTAGAGTTTAAAGCAGAAAAACAGGAACTTTTAGAATTTTCATTTTTTGACCAAAACGACAGGACCGGAGCTGATAAAAATGTTGATATGGATGTAATTTTTTGTCTGACTGCGGTTTCAAAACCATGCATCAGAATTCACTTCTTTCAACTCAGTAATGCATTTTGGATGTGTACCTAGAGTTTAAAGCAGAAAAACAGGATCTTTTAGAATTTTCATTTTTTGACCAAAACGACAGGACCGGAGCTGATAAAAATGTTGATATGGATGTTATTTTTTTTCTGACTGCGATTTCAAAACCATGCACCAGAATTCAATTCTTTCAACTCAGTAATGCATTTTGGATGTGTACCTAAAGTTTAAAGCAGAAAAACAGGAACTTTTAGAATTTTCATTTTTTGACAAAAATGACAGGACCGGAGCTGATAAAAATGTTGGTATTGATGTAATTTTTTTTCTGACTGCGATTTCAAAACCATGCACCAGAATCAACTTCTTTCAACTCAGTAATGCATTTTGGATGTGTATCTTGAGTTTAAAGCAGAAAAACAGGAACTTTTAGAATTTTCATTTTTTGACCAAAACGACAGGACCGGAGCTGATAAAAATGTTGATAAGGATGTTATTTTTTTTCTGACTGCGATTTCAAAACCATGCACCAGAATTCACTTCTTTCAACTCAGTAATGCATTTTGGATGTGTACCTAGAGTTTAAAGCAGAAAAACAGGAACTTTTAGAATTTTCATTTTTTGACCAAAACGACAGGACCGGAGCTGATAAAAATGTTGATATGGATGTTATTTTTTTTCTGACTGCGATTTCAAAACCATGCACCAGAATTCACTTCTTTCAACTCAGTAATGCATTTTGGATGTGTACCTAGAGTTTAAAGCAGAAAAACAGGAACTTTTAGAATTTTCATTTTTTTACCAAAACGACAGGTCCGGAGCTGATAAAAATGTTGATATAGATGTTATTTTTTTTCTGACTGCGGTTTCAAAACCATGCACCAGAATCAACTTCTTTCAACGCAGTAATGCATTTTGGATGTGTACCTAGAGTTTAAAGCAGAAAAACAGGAACTTTTAGAATTTTCATTTGTTGACCAAAACGACAGGACCGGAGCTGATAAAAATGTTGATATGGATGTTATTTTTTTTCTGACTGCGATTTCAAAACCATGCACCAGAATTCACTTCTTTCAACTCAGTAATGCATTTTGGAAGTGTACCTAGAGTTTTAAGCAGAAAAACAGGAACTTTTAGAATTTTCATTTTTTGACCAGAACGACAGGACCGGAGCTGATAAAAATGTTGATATGGATGTTATTTTTTTTCTGACTGCGATTTCAAAACCATGCACCAGAATTCACTTCTTTCAACTTAGTAATGCATTTTGGATGTGTACCTAGAGTTTAAAGCAGAAAAACAGGAACTTTTAGAATTTTCATTTTTTTACCAAAACGACAGGTCCGGAGCTGATAAAAATGTTGATATTGATGTAATTTTTTTTCTGACTGCGGTTTCAAAACCATGCACCAGAATCAACTTCTTTCAACTCAGTAATGCATTTTGGATGTGTACCTAGAGTTTTAAGGAAAAACAGGAACTTTTAGAATTTTCATTTTTTGACCAAAACTACAGGACCTGAGCTGATAAAAATGTTGATATGGATGTTATTTTTTTCTGACTGCGATTTCAAAACCATGCACCAGAATTCACTTCTTTCAACTCAGTAATGCATTTTGGATGTGTACCTAGAGTTTAAAGCAGAAAAACAGGAACTTTTAGAATTTTCATTTTTTGACCAAAACGACAGGTCCGGAGCTGATAAAAATGTTGATATTGATGTCTTTTTTTTCTGACTGCGGTTTCAAAACCATGCACCAGAATCAACTTCTTTCAACTCAGTAATGCATTTTGGATGTGTACCTAGAGTTTGAAGCAGAAAACAGGAACTTTTAGAATTTTCATTTTTTGACCAAAACGACAGGACCGGAGCTGATAAAAATGTTGATATGGATGTTATTTTTTTTCTGACTGCGATTTCAAAACCATGCATCAGAATTCACTTCTTTCAACTCAGTAATGCATTTTGGATGTGTACCTAGAGTTTAAAGCAGAAAACAGGATCTTTTAGAATTTTCATTTTTTGACAAAAACGACAGGACCGGAGCTGATAAAAATGTTGATATGGATGTTATTTTTTTTCTGACTGCGATTTCAAAACCATGCACCAGAATTCACTTCTTTCAACTCAGTAATGCATTTTGGAAGTGTACCTAGAGTTTAAAGCAGAAAAACAGGAACTTTTCGAATTTTCATTTTTTTGACCAAAACGACAGGACCGGAGCTGATAAAAATGTTGATATTGATGTTATTTTTTTTCTGACTTCGATTTCAAAACCATGCACCAGAATCAACTTCTTTCAACTAAGTAATGCATTTTGGATGTGTAACTTGAGTTTAAAGCAGAAAAACAGGAACTTTTAGAATTTTCATTTTTTGACCAAAACGACAGGACCGGAGCTGATAAAAATGTTGATATTGATGTTATTTTTTTTCTGACTGCGATTTCAAAACCATGCACCAGAATCAACTTCTTTCAACTCAGTAATGCATTTTGGATGTGTACCTTGAGTTTAAAGCAGAAAAACAGGAACTTTTAGAATTTTCATTTTTTGACCAAAACGACAGGACCGGAGCTGATAAAAATGTTGATATGGATGTAATTTTTTTTCTGACTGCGGTTTCAAAACCATGCACCAGAATCAATTTCTTTCAACTCAGTAATGCATTTTGGATGTGTACCTAGAGTTTAAAGCAGAAAAACAGGAACTTTTAGAATTTTCATTTGTTGACCAAAACGACAGGACCGGAGCTGATAAAAATGTTGATATGGATGTTATTTTTTTTCTGACTGCGATTTCAAAACCATGCACCAGAATTCACTTCTTTCAACTCAGTAATGCATTTTGGATGTGTACCTAGAGTTTAAAGCAGAAAAACAGGAACTTTTAGAATTTTCATTTTTTGACCAAAACGACAGGTCCGGAGCTGATAAAAATGTTGATATGGATGTTATTTTTTTCTGACTGCGATTTCAAAACCATGCACCAGAATTCACTTCTTTCAACTCAGTAATGCATTTTGGATGTGTACCTAGAGTTTAAAGCAGAAAAACAGGAACTTTTAGAATTTTCATTTTTTGACCAAAACGACAGGACCGGAGCTGATAAAAATGTTGGTATTGATGTTATTTTTTTTCTGACTGCGATTTCAAAACCATGCACCAGAATTCACTTCTTTCAACTCAGTAATGCACTTTGGATGTGTACCTAGAGTTTAAAGCAGAAAAACAGGAACTTTTAGGATTTTCATTTTTTGACCAAAACGACAGGACCGGAGCTGATAAAAATGTTGGTATTGATGTTATTTTTTTTCTGACTGCGATTTCAAAACCATGCACCAGAATTCACTTCTTTCAACTCAGTAATGCATTTTGGATGTGTACCTAGAGTTTAAAGCAGAAAAACAGGAACTTTTAGAATTTTCATTTTTTGACCAAAACGACAGGACCGGAGCTGATAAAAATGTTGATATGGATGTAATTTTTTGTCTGACTGCGGTTTCAAAACCATGCATCAGAATTCACTTCTTTCAACTCAGTAATGCATTTTGGATGTGTACCTAGAGTTTAAAGCAGAAAAACAGGATCTTTTAGAATTTTCATTTTTTGACCAAAACGACAGGACCGGAGCTGATAAAAATGTTGATATGGATGTTATTTTTTTTCTGACTGCGATTTCAAAACCATGCACCAGAATTCAATTCTTTCAACTCAGTAATGCATTTTGGATGTGTACCTAGAGTTTAAAGCAGAAAAACAGGAACTTTTAGAATTTTCATTTTTTGACAAAAATGACAGGACCGGAGCTGATAAAAATGTTGGTATTGATGTTATTTTTTTTCTGACTGCGATTTCAAAACCATGCACCAGAATTCACTTCTTTCAACTCAGTAATGCACTTTGGATGTGTACCTAGAGTTTAAAGCAGAAAAACAGGAACTTTTAGAATTTTCATTTTTTGACCAAAACGACAGGACCGGAGCTGATAAAAATGTTGATATGGATGTTATTTTTTTCTGACTGCGATTTCAAAACCATGCACCAGAATTCACTTCTTTCAACTCAGTAATGCATTTTGGATGTGTACCTAGAGTTTAAAGCAGAAAAACAGGAACTTTTAGAATTTTCATTTTTTGACCAAAACGACAGGACCGGAGCTGATAAAAATGTTGGTATTGATGTTATTTTTTTTCTGACTGCGATTTCAAAACCATGCACCAGAATTCACTTCTTTCAACTCAGTAATGCACTTTGGATGTGTACCTAGAGTTTAAAGCAGAAAAACAGGAACTTTTAGAATTTTCATTTTTTGACCAAAACGACAGGACCGGAGCTGATAAAAATGTTGGTATTGATGTTATTTTTTTTCTGACTGCGATTTCAAAACCATGCACCAGAATTCACTTCTTTCAACTCAGTAATGCATTTTGGATGTGTACCTAGAGTTTAAAGCAGAAAAACAGGAACTTTTAGAATTTTCATTTTTTGACCAAAACGACAGGACCGGAGCTGATAAAAATGTTGATATGGATGTAATTTTTTGTCTGACTGCGGTTTCAAAACCATGCATCAGAATTCACTTCTTTCAACTCAGTAATGCATTTTGGATGTGTACCTAGAGTTTAAAGCAGAAAAACAGGATCTTTTAGAATTTTCATTTTTTGACCAAAACGACAGGACCGGAGCTGATAAAAATGTTGATATGGATGTTATTTTTTTTCTGACTGCGATTTCAAAACCATGCACCAGAATTCAATTCTTTCAACTCAGTAATGCATTTTGGATGTGTACCTAAAGTTTAAAGCAGAAAAACAGGAACTTTTAGAATTTTCATTTTTTGACAAAAATGACAGGACCGGAGCTGATAAAAATGTTGGTATTGATGTAATTTTTTTTCTGACTGCGATTTCAAAACCATGCACCAGAATCAACTTCTTTCAACTCAGTAATGCATTTTGGATGTGTATCTTGAGTTTAAAGCAGAAAAACAGGAACTTTTAGAATTTTCATTTTTTGACCAAAACGACAGGACCGGAGCTGATAAAAATGTTGATAAGGATGTTATTTTTTTTCTGACTGCGATTTCAAAACCATGCACCAGAATTCACTTCTTTTAACTCAGTAATGCATTTTGGATGTGTACCTAGAGTTTAAAGCAGAAAAACAGGAACTTTTAGAATTTTCATTTTTTGACCAAAACGACAGGACCGGAGCTGATAAAAATGTTGATATGGATGTTATTTTTTTTCTGACTGCGATTTCAAAACCATGCACCAGAATTCACTTCTTTCAACTCAGTAATGCATTTTGGATGTGTACCTAGAGTTTAAAGCAGAAAAACAGGAACTTTTAGAATTTTCATTTTTTTACCAAAACGACAGGTCCGGAGCTGATAAAAATGTTGATATAGATGTTATTTTTTTTCTGACTGCGGTTTCAAAACCATGCACCAGAATCAACTTCTTTCAACGCAGTAATGCATTTTGGATGTGTACCTAGAGTTTAAAGCAGAAAAACAGGAACTTTTAGAATTTTCATTTGTTGACCAAAACGACAGGACCGGAGCTGATAAAAATGTTGATATGGATGTTATTTTTTTTCTGACTGCGATTTCAAAACCATGCACCAGAATTCACTTCTTTCAACTCAGTAATGCATTTTGGATGTGTACCTAGAGTTTGAAGCAGAAAACAGGAACTTTTAGAATTTTCATTTTTTGACCAAAACGACAGGACCGGAGCTGATAAAAATGTTGATATGGATGTTATTTTTTTTCTGACTGCGATTTCAAAACCATGCATCAGAATTCACTTCTTTCAACTCAGTAATGCATTTTGGATGTGTACCTAGAGTTTAAAGCAGAAAACAGGATCTTTTAGAATTTTCATTTTTTGACAAAAACGACAGGACCGGAGCTGATAAAAATGTTGATATGGATGTTATTTTTTTTCTGACTGCGATTTCAAAACCATGCACCAGAATTCACTTCTTTCAACTCAGTAATGCATTTTGGAAGTGTACCTAGAGTTTAAAGCAGAAAAACAGGAACTTTTCGAATTTTCATTTTTTTGACCAAAACGACAGGACCGGAGCTGATAAAAATGTTGATATTGATGTTATTTTTTTTCTGACTTCGATTTCAAAACCATGCACCAGAATCAACTTCTTTCAACTAAGTAATGCATTTTGGATGTGTAACTTGAGTTTAAAGCAGAAAAACAGGAACTTTTAGAATTTTCATTTTTTGACCAAAACGACAGGACCGGAGCTGATAAAAATGTTGATATTGATGTTATTTTTTTTCTGACTGCGATTTCAAAACCATGCACCAGAATCAACTTCTTTCAACTCAGTAATGCATTTTGGATGTGTACCTTGAGTTTAAAGCAGAAAAACAGGAACTTTTAGAATTTTCATTTTTTGACCAAAACGACAGGACCGGAGCTGATAAAAATGTTGATATGGATGTAATTTTTTTTCTGACTGCGGTTTCAAAACCATGCACCAGAATCAATTTCTTTCAACTCAGTAATGCATTTTGGATGTGTACCTAGAGTTTAAAGCAGAAAAACAGGAACTTTTAGAATTTTCATTTGTTGACCAAAACGACAGGACCGGAGCTGATAAAAATGTTGATATGGATGTTATTTTTTTTCTGACTGCGATTTCAAAACCATGCACCAGAATTCACTTCTTTCAACTCAGTAATGCATTTTGGATGTGTACCTAGAGTTTAAAGCAGAAAAACAGGAACTTTTAGAATTTTCATTTTTTGACCAAAACGACAGGTCCGGAGCTGATAAAAATGTTGATATGGATGTTATTTTTTTCTGACTGCGATTTCAAAACCATGCACCAGAATTCACTTCTTTCAACTCAGTAATGCATTTTGGATGTGTACCTAGAGTTTAAAGCAGAAAAACAGGAACTTTTAGAATTTTCATTTTTTGACCAAAACGACAGGACCGGAGCTGATAAAAATGTTGGTATTGATGTTATTTTTTTTCTGACTGCGATTTCAAAACCATGCACCAGAATTCACTTCTTTCAACTCAGTAATGCACTTTGGATGTGTACCTAGAGTTTAAAGCAGAAAAACAGGAACTTTTAGGATTTTCATTTTTTGACCAAAACGACAGGACCGGAGCTGATAAAAATGTTGGTATTGATGTTATTTTTTTTCTGACTGCGATTTCAAAACCATGCACCAGAATTCACTTCTTTCAACTCAGTAATGCATTTTGGATGTGTACCTAGAGTTTAAAGCAGAAAAACAGGAACTTTTAGAATTTTCATTTTTTGACCAAAACGACAGGACCGGAGCTGATAAAAATGTTGATATGGATGTAATTTTTTGTCTGACTGCGGTTTCAAAACCATGCATCAGAATTCACTTCTTTCAACTCAGTAATGCATTTTGGATGTGTACCTAGAGTTTAAAGCAGAAAAACAGGATCTTTTAGAATTTTCATTTTTTGACCAAAACGACAGGACCGGAGCTGATAAAAATGTTGATATGGATGTTATTTTTTTTCTGACTGCGATTTCAAAACCATGCACCAGAATTCAATTCTTTCAACTCAGTAATGCATTTTGGATGTGTACCTAGAGTTTAAAGCAGAAAAACAGGAACTTTTAGAATTTTCATTTTTTGACAAAAATGACAGGACCGGAGCTGATAAAAATGTTGGTATTGATGTTATTTTTTTTCTGACTGCGATTTCAAAACCATGCACCAGAATCAACTTCTTTCAACTCAGTAATGCATTTTGGATGTGTATCTTGAGTTTAAAGCAGAAAAACAGGAACTTTTAGAATTTTCATTTTTTGACCAAAACGACAGGACCGGAGCTGATAAAAATGTTGATAAGGATCTTATTTTTTTTCTGACTGCGATTTCAAAACCATGCACCAGAATTCACTTCTTTCAACTCAGTAATGCATTTTGGATGTGTACCTAGAGTTTAAAGCAGAAATACAGGAACTTTTAGAATTTTCATTTTTTGACCAAAACGACAGGACCGGAGCTGATAAAAATATTGATATGGATGTTATTTTTTTTCTGACTGCGATTTCAAAACCATGCACCAGAATTCACTTCTTTCAACTCAGTAATGCATTTTGGATGTGTACCTAGAGTTTAAAGCAGAAAAACAGGAACTTTTAGAATTTTCATTTTTTGACCAAAACGACAGGACCGGAGCTGATAAAAATGTTGATATGGATGTTATTTTTTTTCTGACTGCGATTTCAAAACCATGCACCAGAATTCACTTCTTTCAACTCAGTAATGCATTTTGGATGTGTACCTAGAGTTTAAAGCAGAAAAACAGGAACTTTTAGAATTTTCATTTTTTTACCAAAACGACAGGTCCGGAGCTGATAAAAATGTTGATATTGATGTAATTTTTTTTCTGACTGCGGTTTCAAAACCATGCACCAGAATCAACTTCTTTCAACTCAGTAATGCATTTTGGATGTGTACCTAGAGTTTAAAGCAGAAAAACAGGAACTTTTAGAATTTTCATTTTTTGACCAAAACGACAGGTCCGGAGCTGATAAAAATGTTGATATAGATGTTATTTTTTTTCTGACTGCGGTTTCAAAACCATGCACCAGAATCAACTTCTTTCAACGCAGTAATGCATTTTGGATGTGTACCTAGAGTTTAAAGCAGAAAAACAGGAACTTTTAGAATTTTCATTTGTTGACCAAAACGACAGGACCGGAGCTGATAAAAATGTTGATATGGATGTTATTTTTTTTCTGACTGCGATTTCAAAACCATGCACCAGAATTCACTTCTTTCAACTCAGTAATGCATTTTGGAAGTGTACCTAGAGTTTAAAGCAGAAAAACAGGAACTTTTAGAATTTTCATTTTTTGACCAAAACGACAGGACCGGAGCTGATAAAAATGTTGATATGGATGTTATTTTTTTTCTGAATGCGATTTCAAAACCATCCACCAGAATTCACTTCTTTCAACTCAGTAATGCATTTTGGATGTGTACCTAGAGTTTAAAGCAGAAAAACAGGAACTTTTAGAATTTTCATTTTTTTACCAAAACGACAGGTCCGGAGCTGATAAAAATGTTGATATTGATGTAATTTTTTTTCTGACTGCGGTTTCAAAACCATGCACCAGAATCAACTTCTTTCAACTCAGTAATGCATTTTGGATGTGTACCTAGAGTTTAAAGCAGAAAAACAGGAACTTTTAGAATTTTCATTTTTTGACCAAAACGACAGGTCCGGAGCTGATAAAAATGTTGATATGGATGTTATTTTTTTTCTGACTGCGGTTTCAAAACCATGCACCAGAATCAACTTCTTTCAACTGAGTAATGCATTTTGGATGTGTACCTAGAGTTTAAAGCAGAAAAACAGGAACTTTTAGAATTTTCATTTGTTGACCAAAACGACAGGACCGGAGCTGATAAAAATGTTGATATGGATGTTATTTTTTTTCTGACTGCGATTTCAAAACCATGCACCAGAATTCACTTCTTTCAACTCAGTAATGCATTTTGGATGTGTACCTAGAGTTTAAAGCAGAAAAACAGGAACTTTTAGAATTTTCATTTTTTGACCAAAACGACAGGACCGGAGCTGATAAAAATGTTGATATGGATGTTATTTTTTTTCTGACTGCGATTTCAAAACCATGCACCAGAATTCACTTCTTTCAACTCAGTAATGCATTTTGGATGTGTACCTAGAGTTTAAAGCAGAAAAACAGGAACTTTTAGAATTTTCATTTTTTGACCAAAACTACAGGACCTGAGCTGATAAAAATGTTGATATGGATGTTATTTTTTTTCTTACTGCGATTTCAAAACCATGCACCAGAACTCACTTCTTTCAACTCAGTAATGCATTTTGGATGTGTACCTAGAGTTTAAAGCAGAAAAACAGGAACTTTTAGAATTTTCATTTTTTGACCAAAACGACAGGTCCGGAGCTGATAAAAATGTTGATATTGATGTATTTTTTTTCTGACTGCGGTTTCAAAACCATGCACCAGAATCAACTTCTTTCAACTCAGTAATGCATTTTGGATGTGTACCTAGAGTTTGAAGCAGAAAAACAGGAACTTTTAGAATTTTCATTTTTTGACCAAAACGACAGGACCGGAGCTGATAAAAATGTTGATATTGATGTTATTTTTTTTCTGACTGCGAATTCAAAACCATGCACCAGAATCAACTTCTTTCAACTCAGTAATGCATTTTGGATGTGTATCTTGAGTTTAAAGCAGAAAAACAGGAACTTTTAGAATTTTAATTTTTTGACCAAAACGACAGGACCGGAGCTGATAAAAATGTTGATAAGAATGTTATTTTTTTCTGACTGCGATTTCAAAACCATGCACCAGAATTCACTTCTTTCAACTCAGTAATGCATTTTGGATGTGTACCTAGAGTTTAAAGCAGAAAAACAGGAACTTTTAGAATTTTCATTTTTTGACCAAAACGACAGGACCGGAGCTGATAAAAATGTTGATATGGATGTTATTTTTTTCTGACTGCGATTTCAAAACCATGCACCAGAATTCACTTCTTTTAACTCAGTAATGCATTTTGGATGTGTACCTAGAGTTTAAAGCAGAAAAACAGGAACTTTTAGAATTTTCATTTTTTGACCAAAACTACAGGACCTGAGCTGATAAAAATGTTGATATGGATGTTATTTTTTTTCTGACTGCGATTTCAAAACCATGCACCAGAATTCACTTCTTTCAACTCAGTAATGCATTTTGGATGTGTACCTAGAGTTTAAAGCAGAAAAACAGGAACTTTTAGAATTTTCATTTTTTGACCAAAACGACAGGTCCGGAGCTGATAAAAATGTTGATATTGATGTATTTTTTTTTCTGACTGCGGTTTCAAAACCATGCACCAGAATCAACTTCTTTCAACTCAGTAATGCATTTTGGATTGTGTACCTAGAGTTTGAAGCAGAAAAACAGGAACTTTTAGAATTTTCATTTTTTGACCAAAACGACAGGACCGGAGCTGATAAAAATGTTGATATGGATGTTATTTTTTTTCTGACTGCGATTTCAAAACCATGCATCAGAATTCACTTCTTTCAACTCAGTAATGCATTTTGGATGTGTACCTAGATTTTAAAGCAGAAAAACAGGATCTTTTAGAATTTTCATTTTTTGACCAAAACGACAGGACCGGAGCTGATAAAAATGTTGATATGGATGTTATTTTTTTTCTTACTGCGATTTCAAAACCATGCACCAGAATCAACTTCTTTCAACTCAGTAATGCATTTTGGATGTGTATCTTGAGTTTAAAGCAGAAAAACAGGAACTTTTAGAATTTAAATTTTTTGACCAAAACGACAGGACCGGAGCTGATAAAAATGTTGATAAGGATGTTATTTTTTTTCTGACTGCGGTTTCAAAACCATGCACCAGAATCAACTTCTTTCAACTCAGTAATGCATTTTGGATGTGTACCTAGAGTTTAAAGCAGAAAAACAGGAACTTTTAGAATTTTCATTTGTTGACCAAAACGACAGGACCGGACCTGATAAAAATGTTGATATGGATGTTATTTTTTTTCTGACTGCGATTTCAAAACCATGCACCAGAATCAACTTCTTTCAACTCAGTAATGCATTTTGGATGTGTACCTAGAGTTTAAAGCAGAAAAACAGGAACTTTTAGAATTTTCATTTTTTGACCAAAACTACAGGACCTGAGCTGATAAAAATGTTGATATGGATGTTATTTTTTTTCTTACTGCGATTTCAAAACCATGCACCAGAATTCACTTCTTTCAACTCAGTAATGCATTTTGGATGTGTTCCTAGAGTTTAAAGCAGAAAAACAGGAACTTTTAGAATTTTCATTTTTTGACCAAAACGACAGGTCCGGAGCTGATAAAAATGTTGATATTGATGTATTTTTTTTTCTGACTGCGGTTTCAAAACCATGCACCAGAATCAACTTCTTTCAACTCAGTAATGCATTTTGGATGTGTACCTAGAGTTTGAAGCAGAAAAACAGGAACTTTTAGAATTTTCATTTTTTGACCAAAACGACAGGACCGGAGCTGATAAAAATGTTGATATTGATGTTATTTTTTTTCTGACTGCGAATTCAAAACCATGCACCAGAATCAACTTCTTTCAACTCAGTAATGCATTTTGGATGTGTATCTTGAGTTTAAAGCAGAAAAACAGGAACTTTTAGAATTTTAATTTTTTGACCAAAACGACAGGACCGGAGCTGATAAAAATGTTGATAAGGATGTTATTTTTTTCTGACTGCGATTTCAAAACCATGCACCAGAATTCACTTCTTTCAACTCAGTAATGCATTTTGGATGTGTACCTAGAGTTTAAAGCAGAAAAACAGGAACTTTTAGAATTTTCATTTTTTGACCAAAACGACAGGACCGGAGCTGATAAAAATGTTGATATGGATGTTATTTTTTTCTGACTGCGATTTCAAAACCATGCACCAGAATTCACTTCTTTCAACTCAGTAATGCATTTTGGATGTGTACCTAGAGTTTAAAGCAGAAAAACAGGAACTTTTAGAATTTTCATTTTTTGACCAAAACTACAGGACCTGAGCTGATAAAAATGTTGATATTGATGTATTTTTTTTTCTGACTGCGGTTTCAAAACCATGCACCAGAATCAACTTCTTTCAACTCAGTAATGCATTTTGGATGTGTACCTAGAGTTTGAAGCAGAAAAACAGGAACTTTTAGAATTTTCATTTTTTGACCAAAACGACAGGACCGGAGCTGATAAAAATGTTGATATGGATGTTATTTTTTTTCTGACTGCGATTTCAAAACCATGCATCAGAATTCACTTCTTTCAACTCAGTAATGCATTTTGGATGTGTACCTAGATTTTAAAGCAGAAAAACAGGATCTTTTAGAATTTTCATTTTTTGACCAAAACGACAGGACCGGAGCTGATAAAAATGTTGATATGGATGTTATTTTTTTTCTTACTGCGATTTCAAAACCATGCACCAGAATCAACTTCTTTCAACTCAGTAATGCATTTTGGATGTGTATCTTGAGTTTAAAGCAGAAAAACAGGAACTTTTAGAATTTAAATTTTTTGACCAAAACGACAGGACCGGAGCTGATAAAAATGTTGATATGGATGTAATTTTTTTTCTGACTGCGGTTTCAAAACCATGCACCAGAATCAATTTCTTTCAACTCAGTAATGCATTTTGGATGTGTACCTAGAGTTTAAAGCAGAAAAACAGGAACTTTTAGAATTTTCATTTGTTGACCAAAACGACAGGACCGGAGCTGATAAAAATGTTGATATGGATGTTATTTTTTTTCTGACTGCGATTTCAAAACCATGCACCAGAATTCACTTCTTTCAACTCAGTAATGCATTTTGGATGTGTACCTAGAGTTTAAAGCAGAAAAACAGGATCTTTTAGAATTTTCATTTTTTGACCAAAACGACAGGACCGGAGCTGATAAAAATGTTGATATGGATGTTATTTTTTTCTGACTGCGATTTCAAAACCATGCACCAGAATTCAATTCTTTCAACTCAGTAATGCATTTTGGATGTGTACCTAGAGTTTAAAGCAGAAAAACAGGAACTTTTAGAATTTTCATTTTTTGACAAAAATGACAGGACCGGAGCTGATAAAAATGTTGATATTGATGTTATTTTTTTCTGACTGCGATTTCAAAACCATGCACCAGAATCAACTTCTTTCAACTCAGTAATGCATTTTGGATGTGTACCTAGAGTTTAAAGCAGAAAAATAGGAACTTTTAGAATTTTCATTTTTTGACCAAAACTACAGGACCTGAGCTGATAAAAATGTTGATATGGATGTTATTTTTTTCTGACTGCGATTTCAAAACCATGCACCAGAATTCACTTCTTTCAACTCAGTAATGCATTTTGGATGTGTACCTAGAGTTTAAAGCAGAAAAACAGGAACTTTTAGAATTTTCATTTTTTGACCAAAACGACAGGACCGGAGCTGATAAAAATGTTGATATGGAGGTTATTTTTTTCTGACTGCGATTTCAAAACCATGCACCAGAATTCACTTCTTTCAACTCAGTAATGCATTTTGGATGTGTACCTAGAGTTTAAAGCAGAAAAACAGGAACTTTTAGAATTTTCATTTTTTGACCAAAACTACAGGACCTGAGCTGATAAAAATGTTGATATGGATGTTATTTTTTTTCTGACTGCGATTTCAAAACCATGCACCAGAATTCACTTCTTTCAACTCAGTAATGCATTTTGGATGTGTACCTAGAGTTTAAAGCAGAAAAACAGGAACTTTTAGAATTTTCATTTTTTGACCAAAACGACAGGTCCGGAGCTGATAAAAATGTTGATATTGATGTTTTTTTTTTTTTTTCTGACTGCGGTTTCAAAACCATGCACCAGAATCAACTTCTTTCAACTCAGTAATGCATTTTGGATGTGTACCTAGAGTTTGAAGCAGAAAAACAGGAACTTTTAGAATTTTCATTTTTTGACCAAAACGACATGACCGGAGCTGATAAAAATGTTGATATGGATGTTATTTTTTTTCTGACTGCGATTTCAAAACCATGCATCAGAATTCACTTCTTTCAACTCAGTAATGCATTTTGGATGTGTACCTAGATTTTAAAGCAGAAAAACAGGATCTTTTAGAATTTTCATTTTTTGACCAAAACGACAGGACCGGAGCTGATAAAAATGTTGATATGGATGTTATTTTTTTTCTTACTGCGATTTCAAAACCATGCACCAGAATCAACTTCTTTCAACTCAGTAATGCATTTTGGATGTGTATCTTGAGTTTAAAGCAGAAAAACAGGAACTTTTAGAATTTAAATTTTTTGACCAAAACGACAGGACCGGAGCTGATAAAAATGTTGATATGGATGTAATTTTTTTCTGACTGCGGTTTCAAAACCATGCACCAGAATCAATTTCTTTCAACTCAGTAATGCATTTTGGATGTGTACCTAGAGTTTAAAGCAGAAAAACAGGAACTTTTAGAATTTTCATTTGTTGACCAAAACGACAGGACCGGAGCTGATAAAAATGTTGATATGGATGTTATTTTTTTTCTGACTGCGATTTCAAAACCATGCACCAGAATCAACTTCTTTCAACTCAGTAATGCATTTTGGATGTGTACCTAGAGTTTAAAGCAGAAAAACAGGATCTTTTAGAATTTTCATTTTTTGACCAAAACGACAGGACCGGAGCTGATAAAAATGTTGATATGGATGTTATTTTTTTCTGACTGCGATTTCAAAACCATGCACCAGAATTCAATTCTTTCAACTCAGTAATGCATTTTGGATGTGTACCTAGAGTTTAAAGCAGAAAAACAGGAACTTTTAGAATTTTCATTTTTTGACAAAAATGACAGGACCGGAGCTGATAAAAATGTTGATATTGATGTTATTTTTTTCTGACTGCGATTTCAAAACCATGCACCAGAATCAACTTCTTTCAACTCAGTAATGCATTTTGGATGTGTACCTAGAGTTTAAAGCAGAAAAATAGGAACTTTTAGAATTTTCATTTTTTGACCAAAACTACAGGACCTGAGCTGATAAAAATGTTGATATGGATGTTATTTTTTTCTGACTGCGATTTCAAAACCATGCACCAGAATTCACTTCTTTCAACTCAGTAATGCATTTTGGATGTGTACCTAGAGTTTAAAGCAGAAAAACAGGAACTTTTAGAATTTTCATTTTTTGACCAAAACGACAGGTCCGGAGCTGATAAAAATGTTGATATTGATGTCTTTTTTTTCTGACTGCGGTTTCAAAACCATGCACCAGAATCAACTTCTTTCAACTCAGTAATGCATTTTGGATGTGTACCTAGAGTTTGAAGCAGAAAAACAGGAACTTTTAGAATTTTCATTTTTTGACCAAAACGACAGGACCGGAGCTGATAAAAATGTTGATATGGATGTTATTTTTTTCTGACTGCGATTTCAAAACCATGCACCAGAATTCACTTCTTTCAACTCAGTAATGCATTTTGGATGTGTACCTAGAGTTTAAAGCAGAAAAACAGGAACTTTTAGAATTTTCATTTTTTGACCAAAACTACAGGACCTGAGCTGATAAAAATGTTGATATGGATGTTATTTTTTTTCTTACTGCGATTTCAAAACCATGCACCAGAATTCACTTCTTTCAACTCAGTAATGCATTTTGGATGTGTACCTAGAGTTTAAAGCAGAAAAACAGGAACTTTTAGAATTTTCATTTTTTGACCAAAACGACAGGACCGGAGCTGATAAAAATGTTGATATTGATGTATTTTTTTTTCTGACTGCGGTTTCAAAACCATGCACCAGAATCAACTTCTTTCAACTCAGTAATGCATTTTGGATGTGTACCTAGAGTTTGAAGCAGAAAAACAGGAACTTTTAGAATTTTCATTTTTTGACCAAAACGACAGGACCGGAGCTGATAAAAATGTTGATATTGATGTTATTTTTTTTCTGACTGCGAATTCAAAACCATGCACCAGAATGAACTTCTTTCAACTCAGTAATGCATTTTGGATGTGTATCTTGAGTTTAAAGCAGAAAAACAGGAACTTTTAGAATTTTAATTTTTTGACCAAAACGACAGGACCGGAGCTGATAAAAATGTTGATAAGGATGTTATTTTTTTCTGACTGCGATTTCAAAACCATGCACCAGAATTCACTTCTTTCAACTCAGTAATGCATTTTGGATGTGTACCTAGAGTTTAAAGCAGAAAAACAGGAACTTTTAGAATTTTCATTTTTTGACCAAAACGACATGACCGGAGCTGATAAAAATGTTGATATGGATGTTATTTTTTTCTGACTGCGATTTCAAAACCATGCACCAGAATTCACTTCTTTCAACTCAGTAATGCATTTTGGATGTGTACCTAGAGTTTAAAGCAGAAAAACAGGAACTTTTAGAATTTTCATTTTTTGACCAAAACTACAGGACCTGAGCTGATAAAAATGTTGATATGGATGTTATTTTTTTTCTGACTGCGATTTCAAAACCATGCACCAGAATTCACTTCTTTCAACTCAGTAATGCATTTTGGATGTGTACCTAGAGTTTAAAGCAGAAAAACAGGAACTTTTAGAATTTTCATTTTTTGACCAAAACGACAGGTCCGGAGCTGATAAAAATGTTGATATTGATGTATTTTTTTTTCTGACTGTGGTTTCAAAACCATGCACCAGAATCAACTTCTTTCAACTCAGTAATGCATTTTGGATGTGTACCTAGAGTTTGAAGCAGAAAAACAGGAACTTTTAGAATTTTCATTTTTTGACCAAAACGACAGGACCGGAGCTGATAAAAATGTTAATATGGATGTTATTTTTTTTCTGACTGCGAATTCAAAACCATGCATCAGAATTCACTTCTTTCAACTCAGTAATGCATTTTGGATGTGTACCTAGATTTTAAAGCAGAAAAACAGGATCTTTTAGAATTTTCATTTTTTGACCAAAACGACAGGACCGGAGCTGATAAAAATGTTGATATGGATGTTATTTTTTTTCTTACTGCGATTTCAAAACCATGCACCAGAATCAACTTCTTTCAACTCAGTAATGAATTTTGGATGTGTATCTTGAGTTTAAAGCAGAAAAACAGGAACTTTTAGAATTTAAATTTTTTGACCAAAACGACAGGACCGGAGCTGATAAAAATGTTGATAAGGATGTTATTTTTTTTCTGACTGCGGTTTCAAAACCATGCACCAGAATCAACTTCTTTCAACTCAGTAATGCATTTTGGATGTGTACCTAGAGTTTAAAGCAGAAAAACAGGAACTTTTAGAATTTTCATTTGTTGACCAAAACGACAGGACCGGACCTGATAAAAATGTTGATATGGATGTTATTTTTTTTCTGACTGCGATTTCAAAACCATGCACCAGAATCAACTTCTTTCAACTCAGTAATGCATTTTGGATGTGTACCTAGAGTTTAAAGCAGAAAAACAGGAACTTTTAGAATTTTCATTTGTTGACCAAAACGACAGGACCGGAGCTGATAAAAATGTTGATATGGATGTTATTTTTTTTCTGACTGCGATTTCAAAACCATGCACCAGAATTCACTTCTTTCAACTCAGTAATGCATTTTGGATGTGTACCTAGAGTTTAAAGCAGAAAAACAGGAACTTTTAGAATTTTCATTTTTTGACCAAAACGACAGGTCCGGAGCTGATAAAAATGTTGATATTGATGTCTTTTTTTTCTGACTGCGGTTTCAAAACCATGCACCAGAATCAACTTCTTTCAACTCAGTAATGCATTTTGGATGTGTACCTAGAGTTTGAAGCAGAAAAACAGGAACTTTTAGAATTTTCATTTTTTGACCAAAACGACAGGACCGGAGCTGATAAAAATGTTGATATGGATGTTATTTTTTTTCTGACTGCGATTTCAAAACCATGCATCAGAATTCACTTCTTTCAACTCAGTAATGCATTTTGGATGTGTACCTAGAGTTTAAAGCAGAAAACAGGATCTTTTAGAATTTTCATTTTTTGACAAAAACGACAGGACCGGAGCTGATAAAAATGTTGATATGGATGTTATTTTTTTTCTGACTGCGATTTCAAAACCATGCACCAGAATCAACTTCTTTCAACTCAGTAATGCATTTTGGATGTGTACCTAGAGTTTAAAGCAGAAAAACAGGAACTTTTAGAATTTTCATTTGTTGACCAAAACGACAGGACCGGAGCTGATAAAAATGTTGATATGGATGTTATTTTTTTTCTGACTGCGATTTCAAAACCATGCACCAGAATTCACTTCTTTCAACTCAGTAATGCATTTTGGATGTGTACCTAGAGTTTAAAGCAGAAAAACAGGATCTTTTAGAATTTTCATTTTTTGACCAAAACGACAGGACCGGAGCTGATAAAAATGTTGATATGGATGTTATTTTTTTCTGACTGCGATTTCAAAACCATGCACCAGAATTCAATTCTTTCAACTCAGTAATGCATTTTGGATGTGTACCTAGAGTTTAAAGCAGAAAAACAGGAACTTTTAGAATTTTCATTTTTTGACAAAAATGACAGGACCGGAGCTGATAAAAATTTTGATATTGATGTTATTTTTTTTCTGACTGCGATTTCAAAACCATGCACCAGAATCAACTTCTTTCAACTCAGTAATGCATTTTGGATGTGTACCTAGAGTTTAAAGCAGAAAAACAGGAACTTTTAGAATTTTCATTTTTTGACCAAAACTACAGGACCTGAGCTGATAAAAATGTTGATATGGATGTTATTTTTTTCTGACTGCGATTTCAAAACCATGCACCAGAATTCACTTCTTTCAACTCAGTAATGCATTTTGGATGTGTACCTAGAGTTTAAAGCAGAAAAACAGGAACTTTTAGAATTTTCATTTTTTGACCAAAACGACAGGACCGGAGCTGATAAAAATGTTGATATGGATGTTATTTTTTTTCTGACTGCGATTTCAAAATCATGCATCAGAATTCACTTCTTTCAACTCAGTAATGCATTTTGGATGTGTACCTAGAGTTTAAAGCAGAAAACAGGATCTTTTAGAATTTTCATTTTTTGACAAAAACGACAGGACCGGAGCTGATAAAAATGTTGATATGGATGTTATTTTTTTCTGACTGCGATTTCAAAACCATGCACCAGAATTCACTTCTTTCAACTCAGTAATGCATTTTGGAAGTGTACCTGGAGTTTAAAGCAGAAAAACAGGAACTTTTCGAATTTTCATTTTTTTGACCAAAACGACAGGACCGGAGCTGATAAAAATGTTGATATTGATGTTATTTTTTTTCTGACTTCGATTTCAAAACCATGCACCAGAATCAACTTCTTTCAACTCAGTAATGCATTTTGGATGTGTAACTTGAGTTTAAAGCAGAAAAACAGGAACTTTTAGAATTTTCATTTTTTGACCAAAACGACAGGACCGGAGCTGATAAAAATGTTGATATTGATGTTATTTTTTTTCTGACTGCGATTTCAAAACCATGCACCAGAATCAACTTCTTTCAACCCAGTAATGCATTTTGGATGTGTACCTTGAGTTTAAAGCAGAAAAACAGGAACTTTTAGAATTTTCATTTTTTGACCAAAACGACAGGACCGGAGCTGATAAAAATGTTGATATGGATGTAATTTTTTTTCTGACTGCGGTTTCAAAACCATGCACCAGAATCAACTTCTTTCAACTCAGTAATGCATTTTGGATGTGTACCTAGAGTTTAAAGCAGAAAAACAGGAACTTTTAGAATTTTCATTTGTTGACCAAAACGACAGGACCGGAGCTGATAAAAATGTTGATATGGATGTTATTTTTTTTCTGACTGCGATTTCAAAACCATGCACCAGAATTCACTTCTTTCAACTCAGTAATGCATTTTGGATGTGTACCTAGAGTTTAAAGCAGAAAAACAGGAACTTTTAGAATTTTCATTTTTTGACCAAAACGACAGGTCCGGAGCTGATAAAAATGTTGATATGGATGTTATTTTTTTCTGACTGCGATTTCAAAACCATGCACCAGAATTCACTTCTTTCAACTCAGTAATGCATTTTGGATGTGTACCTAGAGTTTAAAGCAGAAAAACAGGAACTTTTAGAATTTTCATTTTTTGACCAAAACGACAGGACCGGAGCTGATAAAAATGTTGGTATTGATGTTATTTTTTTTCTGACTGCGATTTCAAAACCATGCACCAGAATTCACTTCTTTCAACTCAGTAATGCACTTTGGATGTGTACCTAGAGTTTAAAGCAGAAAAACAGGAACTTTTAGAATTTTCATTTTTTGACCAAAACGACAGGACCGGAGCTGATAAAAATGTTGGTATTGATGTTATTTTTTTTCTGACTGCGATTTCAAAACCATGCACCAGAATTCACTTCTTTCAACTCAGTAATGCATTTTGGATGTGTACCTAGAGTTTAAAGCAGAAAAACAGGAACTTTTAGAATTTTCATTTTTTGACCAAAACGACAGGACCGGAGCTGATAAAAATGTTGATATGGATGTAATTTTTTGTCTGACTGCGGTTTCAAAACCATGCATCAGAATTCACTTCTTTCAACTCAGTAATGCATTTTGGATGTGTACCTAGAGTTTAAAGCAGAAAAACAGGATCTTTTAGAATTTTCATTTTTTGACCAAAACGACAGGACCGGAGCTGATAAAAATGTTGATATGGATGTTATTTTTTTTCTGACTGCGATTTCAAAACCATGCACCAGAATTCAATTCTTTCAACTCAGTAATGCATTTTGGATGTGTACCTAGAGTTTAAAGCAGAAAAACAGGAACTTTTAGAATTTTCATTTTTTGACAAAAATGACAGGACCGGAGCTGATAAAAATGTTGGTATTGATGTTATTTTTTTCTGACTGCGATTTCAAAACCATGCACCAGAATCAACTTCTTTCAACTCAGTAATGCATTTTGGATGTGTATCTTGAGTTTAAAGCAGAAAAACAGGAACTTTTAGAATTTTCATTTTTTGACCAAAACGACAGGACCGGAGCTGATAAAAATGTTGATAAGGATGTTATTTTTTTTCTGACTGCGATTTCAAAACCATGCACCAGAATTCACTTCTTTCAACTCAGTAATGCATTTTGGATGTGTACCTAGAGTTTAAAGCAGAAATACAGGAACTTTTAGAATTTTCTTTTTTTGACCAAAACGACAGGACCGGAGCTGATAAAAATATTGATATGGATGTTATTTTTTTTCTGACTGCGATTTCAAAACCATGCACCAGAATTCACTTCTTTCAACTCAGTAATGCATTTTGGATGTGTACCTAGAGTTTAAAGCAGAAAAACAGGAACTTTTAGAATTTTCATTTTTTGACCAAAACGACAGGACCGGAGCTGATAAAAATGTTGATATGGATGTTATTTTTTTTCTGACTGCGATTTCAAAACCATGCACCAGAATTCACTTCTTTCAACTCAGTAATGCATTTTGGATGTGTACCTAGAGTTTAAAGCAGAAAAACAGGAACTTTTAGAATTTTCATTTTTTTACCAAAACGACAGGTCCGGAGCTGATAAAAATGTTGATATTGATGTAATTTTTTTTCTGACTGCGGTTTCAAAACCATGCACCAGAATCAACTTCTTTCAACTCAGTAATGCATTTTGGATGTGTACCTAGAGTTTAAAGCAGAAAAACAGGAACTTTTAGAATTTTCATTTTTTGACCAAAACGACAGGTCCGGAGCTGATAAAAATGTTGATATGGATGTTATTTTTTTTCTGACTGCGGTTTCAAAACCATGCACCAGAATCAACTTCTTTCAACTCAGTAATGCATTTTGGATGTGTACCTAGAGTTTAAAGCAGAAAAACAGGAACTTTTAGAATTTTCATTTGTTGACCAAAACGACAGGACCGGAGCTGATAAAAATGTTGATATGGATGTTATTTTTTTTCTGACTGCGATTTTAAAACCATGCACCAGAATTCACTTCTTTCAACTCAGTAATGCATTTTGGATGTGTACCTAGAGTTTAAAGCAGAAAAACAGGAACTTTTAGAATTTTCATTTTTTGACCAAAACGACAGGACCGGAGCTGATAAAAATGTTGATATGGATGTTATTTTTTTTCTGACTGCGATTTCAAAACCATGCACCAGAATTCACTTCTTTCAACTCAGTAATGCATTTTGGATGTGTACCTAGAGTTTAAAGCAGAAAAACAGGAACTTTTAGAATTTTCATTTTTTGACCAAAACTACAGGACCTGAGCTGATAAAAATGTTGATATGGATGTTATTTTTTTTCTTACTGCGATTTCAAAACCATGCACCAGAATTCACTTCTTTCAACTCAGTAATGCATTTTGGATGTGTACCTAGAGTTTAAAGCAGAAAAACAGGAACTTTTAGAATTTTCATTTTTTGACCAAAACGACAGGTCCGGAGCTGATAAAAATGTTGATATTGATGTATTTTTTTTCTGACTGCGGTTTCAAAACCATGCACCAGAATCAACTTCTTTCAACTCAGTAATGCATTTTGGATGTGTACCTAGAGTTTGAAGCAGAAAAACAGGAACTTTTAGAATTTTCATTTTTTGACCAAAACGACAGGACCAGAGCTGATAAAAATGTTGATATTGATGTTATTTTTTTTCTGACTGCGAATTCAAAACCATGCACCAGAATCAACTTCTTTCAACTCAGTAATGCATTTTGGATGTGTATCTTGAGTTTAAAGCAGAAAAACAGGAACTTTTAGAATTTAAATTTTTTGACCAAAACGACAGGACCGGAGCTGATAAAAATGTTGATAAGAATGTTATTTTTTTCTGACTGCGATTTCAAAACCATGCACCAGAATTCACTTCTTTCAACTCAGTAATGCATTTTGGATGTGTACCTAGAGTTTAAAGCAGAAAAACAGGAACTTTTAGAATTTTCATTTTTTGACCAAAACGACAGGACCGGAGCTGATAAAAATGTTGATATGGATGTTATTTTTTTCTGACTGCGATTTCAAAACCATGCACCAGAATTCACTTCTTTTAACTCAGTAATGCATTTTGGATGTGTACCTAGAGTTTAAAGCAGAAAAACAGGAACTTTTAGAATTTTCATTTTTTGACCAAAACTACAGGACCTGAGCTGATAAAAATGTTGATATGGATGTTATTTTTTTTCTGACTGTGATTTCAAAACCATGCACCAGAATTCACTTCTTTCAACTCAGTAATGCATTTTGGATGTGTACCTAGAGTTTAAAGCAGAAAAACAGGAACTTTTAGAATTTTCATTTTTTGACCAAAACGACAGGTCCGGAGCTGATAAAAATGTTGATATTGATGTATTTTTTTCTGACTGCGGTTTCAAAACCATGCACCAGAATCAACTTCTTTCAACTCAGTAATGCATTTTGGATGTGTACCTAGAGTTTGAAGCAGAAAAACAGGAACTTTTAGAATTTTAATTTTTTGACCAAAACGACAGGACCGGAGCTGATAAAAATGTTGATATGGATGTTATTTTTTTTCTGACTGCGATTTCAAAACCATGCATCAGAATTCACTTCTTTCAACTCAGTAATGCATTTTGGATGTGTACCTAGATTTTAAAGTAGAAAAACAGGATCTTTTAGAATTTTCATTTTTTGACCAAAACGACAGGACCGGAGCTGATAAAAATGTTGATATGGATGTTATTTTTTTTCTTACTGCGATTTCAAAACCATGCACCAGAATCAACTTCTTTCAACTCCGTAATGCATTTTGGATGTGTATCTTGAGTTTAAAGCAGAAAAACAGGAACTTTTAGAATTTAAATTTTTTGACCAAATCGACAGGACCGGAGCTGATAAAAATGTTGATAAGGATGTTATTTTTTTTCTGACTGCGGTTTCAAAACCATGCACCAGAATCAACTTCTTTCAACTCAGTAATGCATTTTGGATGTGTACCTAGAGTTTAAAGCAGAAAAACAGGAACTTTTAGAATTTTCATTTGTTGACCAAAACGACAGGACCGGACCTGATAAAAATGTTGATATGGATGTTATTTTTTTTCTGACTGCGATTTCAAAACCATGCACCAGAATCAACTTCTTTCAACTCAGTAATGCATTTTGGATGTGTACCTAGAGTTTAAAGCAGAAAAACAGGAACTTTTAGAATTTTCATTTGTTGACCAAAACGACAGGACCGGAGCTGATAAAAATGTTGATATGGATGTTATTTTTTTTCTGACTGCGATTTCAAAACCATGCACCAGAATTCACTTCTTTCAACTCAGTAATGAATTTTGGATGTGTACCTAGAGTTTAAAGCAGAAAAACAGGAACTTTTAGAATTTTCATTTTTTGACCAAAACGACAGGACCGGAGCTGATAAAAATGTTGATATGGATGTTATTTTTTTTCTGACTGCGATTTCAAAACCATGCACCAGAATTCACTTCTTTCAACTCAGTAATGCATTTTGGATGTGTATCTTGAGTTTAAAGCAGAAAAACAGGAACTTTTAGAATTTTAATTTTTTGACCAAAACGACAGGACCGGAGCTGATAAAAATGTTGATAAGGATGTTATTTTTTTCTGACTGCGATTTCAAAACCATGCACCAGAATTCACTTCTTTCAACTCAGTAATGCATTTTGGATGTGTACCTAGAGTTTAAAGCAGGAAAACAGGAACTTTTAGAATTTTCATTTTTTGACCAAAACGACAGGACCGGAGCTGATAAAAATGTTGATATGGATGTTATTTTTTTCTGACTGCGATTTCAAAACCATGCACCAGAATTCACTTCTTTCAACTCAGTAATGCATTTTGGATGTGTACCTAGAGTTTAAAGCAGAAAAACAGGAACTTTTAGAATTTTCATTTTTTGACCAAAACTACAGGACCTGAGCTGATAAAAATGTTGATATGGATGTTATTTTTTTTCTGACTGCGATTTCAAAACCATGCACCAGAATTCACTTCTTTCAACTCAGTAATGCATTTTGGATGTGTACCTAGAGTTTAAAGCAGAAAAACAGGAACTTTTAGAATTTTCATTTTTTGACCAAAACGACAGGTCCGGAGCTGATAAAAATGTTGATATTGATGAATTTTTTTTTCTGACTGCGGTTTCAAAACCATGCACCAGAATCAACTTCTTTCAACTCAGTAATGCATTTTGGATGTGTACCTAGAGTTTGAAGCAGAAAAACAGGAAATTTTTTGAATTTTCATTTTTTGACCAAAACGACAGGACCGGAGCTGATAAAAATGTTGATATGGATGTTATTTTTTTTCTGACTGCGATTTCAAAACCATGCATCAGAATTCACTTCTTTCAACTCAGTAATGCATTTTGGATGTGTACCTAGATTTTAAAGCAGAAAAACAGGATCTTTTAGAATTTTCATTTTTTGACCAAAACGACAGGACCGGAGCTGATAAAAATGTTGATATGGATGTTATTTTTTTTCTGACTGCGATTTCAAAACCATGCATCAGAATTCACTTCTTTCAACTCAGTAATGCATTTTGGATGTGTACCTAGATTTTAAAGCAGAAAAACAGGATCTTTTAGAATTTTCATTTTTTGACCAAAACGACAGGACCGGAGCTGATAAAAATGTTGATATGGATGTTATTTTTTTTCTTACTGCGATTTCAAAACCATGCACCAGAATCAACTTCTTTCAACTCAGTAATGCATTTTGGATGTGTAACTTGAGTTTAAAGCAGAAAAACAGGAACTTTTAGAATTTTCATTTTTTGACCAAAACGACAGGACCGGAGCTGATAAAAATGTTGATATGGATGTAATTTTTTTTCTGACTGCGGTTTCAAAACCATGCACCAGAATCAATTTCTTTCAACTCAGTAATGCATTTTGGATGTGTACCTAGAGTTTAAAGCAGAAAAACAGGAACTTTTAGAATTTTCATTTGTTGACCAAAACGACAGGACCGGAGCTGATAAAAATGTTGATATGGATGTTATTTTTTTTCTGACTGCGATTTCAAAACCATGCACCAGAATTCACTTCTTTCAACTCATTAATGCATTTTGGATGTGTACCTAGAGTTTAAAGCAGAAAAACAGGAACTTTTAGAATTTTCATTTTTTGACCAAAACGACAGGTCCGGAGCTGATAAAAATGTTGATATGGATGTTATTTTTTTCTGACTGCGATTTCAAAACCATGCACCAGAATTCACTTCTTTTAACTCAGTAATGCATTTTGGATGTGTACCTAGAGTTTAAAGCAGAAAAACAGGAACTTTTAGAATTTTCATTTTTTGACCAAAACGACAGGACCGGAGCTGATAAAAATGTTGGTATTGATGTTATTTTTTTTCTGACTGCGATTTCAAAACCATGCACCAGAATTCACTTCTTTCAACTCAGTAATGCACTTTGGATGTGTACCTAGAGTTTAAAGCAGAAAAACAGGAACTTTTAGAATTTTCATTTTTTGACCAAAACGACAGGACCGGAGCTGATAAAAATGTTGGTATTGATGTTATTTTTTTTCTGACTGCGATTTCAAAACCATGCACCAGAATTCACTTCTTTCAACTCAGTAATGCATTTTGGATGTGTACCTAGAGTTTAAAGCAGAAAAACAGGAACTTTTAGAATTTTCATTTTTTGACCAAAACGACAGGACCGGAGCTGATAAAAATGTTGATATGGATGTAATTTTTTGGCTGACTGCGGTTTCAAAACCATGCATCAGAATTCACTTCTTTCAACTCAGTAATGCATTTTGGATGTGTACCTAGAGTTTAAAGCAGAAAAACAGGATCTTTTAGAATTTTCATTTTTTGACCAAAACGACAGGACCGGAGATGATAAAAATGTTGATATGGATGTTATTTTTTTTCTGACTGCGATTTCAAAACCATGCACCAGAATTCAATTCTTTCAACTCAGTAATGCATTTTGGATGTGTACCTAGAGTTTAAAGCAGAAAAACAGGAACTTTTAGAATTTTTTATTTTTTGACAAAAATGACAGGACCGGAGCTGATAAAAATGTTGGTATTGATGTTATTTTTTTCTGACTGCGATTTCAAAACCATGCACCAGAATCAACTTCTTTCAACTCAGTAATGCATTTTGGATGTGTATCTTGAGTTTAAAGCAGAAAAACAGGAACTTTTAGAATTTTCATTTTTTGACCAAAACGACAGGACCGGAGCTGATAAAAATGTTGATAAGGATGTTATTTTTTTTCTGACTGCGATTTCAAAACCATGCACCAGAATTCACTTCTTTCAACTCAGTAATGCATTTTGGATGTGTACCTAGAGTTTAAAGCAGAAATACAGGAACTTTTAGAATTTTCATTTTTTGACCAAAACGACAGGACCGGAGCTGATAAAAATATTGATATGGATGTTATTTTTTTTCTGACTGCGGTTTCAAAACCATGCACCAGAATCAACTTCTTTCAACTCAGTAATGCATTTTGGATATGTACCTAGAGTTTAAAGCAGAAAAACAGGAACTTTTAGAATTTTCATTTTTTGACCAAAACGACAGGTCCGGAGCTGATAAAAATGTTGATATGGATGTTATTTTTTTTCTGACTGCGGTTTCAAAACCATGCACCAGAATCAACTTCTTTCAACTCAGTAATGCATTTTGGATGTGTACCTAGAGTTTAAAGCAGAAAAACAGGAACTTTTAGAATTTTCATTTGTTGACCAAAACGACAGGACCGGAGCTGATAAAAATGTTGATATGGATGTTATTTTTTTTCTGACTGCGATTTTAAAACCATGCACCAGAATTCACTTCTTTCAACTCAGTAATGCATTTTGGATGTGTACCTAGAGTTTAAAGCAGAAAAACAGGAACTTTTAGAATTTTCATTTTTTGACCAAAACGACAGGACCGGAGCTGATAAAAATGTTGATATGGATGTTATTTTTTTTCTGACTGCGATTTCAAAACCATGCACCAGAATTCACTTCTTTCAACTCAGTAATGCATTTTGGATGTGTACCTAGAGTTTAAAGCAGAAAAACAGGAACTTTTAGAATTTTCATTTTTTGACCAAAACTACAGGACCTGAGCTGATAAAAATGTTGATATGGATGTTATTTTTTTTCTTACTGCGATTTCAAAACCATGCACCAGAATTCACTTCTTTCAACTCAGTAATGCATTTTGGATGTGTACCTAGAGTTTAAAGCAGAAAAACAGGAACTTTTAGAATTTTCATTTTTTGACCAAAACGACAGGTCCGCAGCTGATAAAAATGTTGATATTGATGTATTTTTTTCTGACTGCGGTTTCAAAACCATGCACCAGAATCAACTTCTTTCAACTCAGTAATGCATTTTGGATGTGTACCTAGAGTTTGAAGCAGAAAAACAGGAACTTTTAGAATTTTCATTTTTTGACCAAAACGACAGGACCGAAGCTGATAAAAATGTTGATATTGATGTTATTTTTTTTCTGACTGCGAATTCAAAACCATGCACCAGAATCAACTTCTTTCAACTCAGTAATGCATTTTGGATGTGTATCTTGAGTTTAAAGCAGAAAAACAGGAACTTTTAGAATTTTAATTTTTTGACCAAAACGACAGGACCGGAGCTGATAAAAATGTTGATAAGAATGTTATTTTTTTCTGACTGCGATTTCAAAACCATGCACCAGAATTCACTTCTTTCAACTCAGTAATGCATTTTGGATGTGTACCTAGAGTTTAAAGCAGAAAAACAGGAACTTTTAGAATTTTCATTTTTTGACCAAAACGACAGGACCGGAGCTGATAAAAATGTTGATATGGATGTTATTTTTTTCTGACTGCGATTTCAAAACCATGCACCAGAATTCACTTCTTTCAACTCAGTAATGCATTTTGGATGTGTACCTAGAGTTTAAAGCAGAAAAACAGGAACTTTTAGAATTTTCATTTTTTGACCAAAACGACAGGTCCGGAGCTGATAAAAATGTTGATATTGATGTATTTTTTTTTCTGACTGCGGTTTCAAAACCATGCACCAGAATCAACTTCTTTCAACTCAGTAATGCATTTTGGATGTGTACCTAGAGTTTGAAGCAGAAAAACAGGAAATTTTTTGAATTTTCATTTTTTGACCAAAACGACAGGACCGGAGCTGATAAAAATGTTGATATGGATGTTATTTTTTTTCTGACTGCGATTTCAAAACCATGCATCAGAATTCACTTCTTTCAACTCAGTAATGCATTTTGGATGTGTACCTAGATTTTAAAGCAGAAAAACAGGATCTTTTAGAATTTTCATTTTTTGACCAAAACGACAGGACCGGAGCTGATAAAAATGTTGATATGGATGTTATTTTTTTTCTGACTGCGATTTCAAAACCATGCATCAGAATTCACTTCTTTCAACTCAGTAATGCATTTTGGATGTGTACCTAGATTTTAAAGCAGAAAAACAGGATCTTTTAGAATTTTCATTTTTTGACCAAAACGACAGGACCGGAGCTGATAAAAATGTTGATATGGATGTTATTTTTTTTCTTACTGCGATTTCAAAACCATGCACCAGAATCAACTTCTTTCAACTCAGTAATGCATTTTGGATGTGTAACTTGAGTTTAAAGCAGAAAAACAGGAACTTTTAGAATTTTCATTTTTTGACCAAAACGACAGGACCGGAGCTGATAAAAATGTTGATATTGATGTAATTTTTTTTCTGACTGCGGTTTCAAAACCATGCACCAGAATCAATTTCTTTCAACTCAGTAATGCATTTTGGATTTGTACCTAGAGTTTAAAGCAGAAAAACAGGAACTTTTAGAATTTTCATTTGTTGACCAAAACGACAGGACCGGCCGGAGCTGATAAAAATGTTGATATGGATGTTATTTTTTTTCTGACTGCGATTTCAAAACCATGCACCAGAATTCACTTCTTTCAACTCAGTAATGCATTTTGGATGTGTACCTAGAGTTTAAAGCAGAAAAACAGGAACTTTTAGAATTTTCATTTTTTGACCAAAACGACAGGTCCGGAGCTGATAAAAATGTTGATATGGATGTTATTTTTTTCTGACTGCGATTTCAAAACCATGCACCAGAATTCACTTCTTTCAACTCAGTAATGCATTTTGGATGTGTACCTAGAGTTTAAAGCAGAAAAACAGGAACTTTTAGAATTTTCATTTTTTGACCAAAACGACAGGACCGGAGCTGATAAAAATGTTGGTATTGATGTTATTTTTTTTCTGACTGCGATTTCAAAACCATGCACCAGAATTCACTTCTTTCAACTCAGTAATGCACTTTGGATGTGTACCTAGAGTTTAAAGCAGAAAAACAGGAACTTTTAGAATTTTCATTTTTTGACCAAAACGACAGGACCGGAGCTAATAAAAATGTTGGTATTGATGTTATTTTTTTTCTGACTGCGATTTCAAAACCATGCACCAGAATTCACTTCTTTCAACTCAGTAATGCATTTTGGATGTGTACCTAGAGTTTAAAGCAGAAAAACAGGAACTTTTAGAATTTTCATTTTTTGACCAAAACGACAGGACCGGAGCTGATAAAAATGTTGATATGGATGTAATTTTTTGTCTGACTGCGGTTTCAAAACCATGCATCAGAATTCACTTCTTTCAACTCAGTAATGCATTTTGGATGTGTACCTAGAGTTTAAAGCAGAAAAACAGGATCTTTTAGAATTTTCATTTTTTGACCAAAACGACAGGACCGGAGCTGATAAAAATGTTGATATGGATGTTATTTTTTTTCTGACTGCGATTTCAAAACCATGCACCAGAATTCAATTCTTTCAACTCAGTAATGCATTTTGGATGTGTACCTAGAGTTTAAAGCAGAAAAACAGGAACTTTTAGAATTTTTTATTTTTTGACAAAAATGACAGGACCGGAGCTGATAAAAATGTTGGTATTGATGTTATTTTTTTCTGACTGCGATTTCAAAACCATGCACCAGAATCAACTTCTTTCAACTCAGTAATGCATTTTGGATGTGTATCTTGAGTTTAAAGCAGAAAAACAGGAACTTTTAGAATTTTCATTTTTTGACCAAAACGACAGGACCGGAGCTGATAAAAATGTTGATAAGGATGTTATTTTTTTTCTGACTGCGATTTCAAAACCATGCACCAGAATTCACTTCTTTCAACTCAGTAATGCATTTTGGATGTGTACCTAGAGTTTAAAGCAGAAATACAGGAACTTTTAGAATTTTCATTTTTTGACCAAAACGACAGGACCGGAGCTGATAAAAATATTGATATGGATGTTATTTTTTTTCTGACTGCGGTTTCAAAACCATGCACCAGAATCAACTTCTTTCAACTCAGTAATGCATTTTGGATGTGTACCTAGAGTTTAAAGCAGAAAAACAGGAACTTTTAGAATTTTCATTTGTTGACCAAAACGACAGGACCGGAGCTGATAAAAATGTTGATATGGATGTTATTTTTTTTCTGACTGCGATTTTAAAACCATGCACCAGAATTCACTTCTTTCAACTCAGTAATGCATTTTGGATGTGTACCTAGAGTTTAAAGCAGAAAAACAGGAACTTTTAGAATTTTCATTTTTTGACCAAAATGACAGGACCGGAGCTGATAAAAATGTTGATATGGATGTTATTTTTTTTCTGACTGCGATTTCAAAACCATGCACCAGAATTCACTTCTTTCAACTCAGTAATGCATTTTGGATGTGTACCTAGAGTTTAAAGCAGAAAAACAGGAACTTTTAGAATTTTCATTTTTTGACCAAAACTACAGGACCTGAGCTGATAAAAATGTTGATATGGATGTTATTTTTTTTCTTACTGCGATTTCAAAACCATGCACCAGAATTCACTTCTTTCAACTCAGTAATGCATTTTGGATGTGTACCTAGAGTTTAAAGCAGAAAAACAGGAACTTTTAGAATTTTCATTTTTTGACCAAAACGACAGGTCCGCAGCTGATAAAAATGTTGATATTGATGTATTTTTTTCTGACTGCGGTTTCAAAACCATGCACCAGAATCAACTTCTTTCAACTCAGTAATGCATTTTGGATGTGTACCTAGAGTTTGAAGCAGAAAAACAGGAACTTTTAGAATTTTCATTTTTTGACCAAAACGACAGGACCGGAGCTGATAAAAATGTTGATATTGATGTTATTTTTTTTCTGACTGCGAATTCAAAACCATGCACCAGAATCAACTTCTTTCAACTCAGTAATGCATTTTGGATGTGTACCTAGAGTTTAAAGCAGAAAAACAGGAACTTTTAGAATTTTCATTTTTTGACCAAAACTACAGGACCTGAGCTGATAAAAATGTTGATATGGATGTTATTTTTTTTCTTACTGCGATTTCAAAACCATGCACCAGAATTCACTTCTTTCAACTCAGTAATGCATTTTGGATGTGTACCTAGAGTTTAAAGCAGAAAAACAGGAACTTTTAGAATTTTCATTTTTTGACCAAAACGACAGGTCCGCAGCTGATAAAAATGTTGATATTGATGTATTTTTTTCTGACTGCGGTTTCAAAACCATGCACCAGAATCAACTTCTTTCAACTCAGTAATGCATTTTGGATGTGTACCTAGAGTTTGAAGCAGAAAAACAGGAACTTTTAGAATTTTCATTTTTTGACCAAAACGACAGGACCGGAGCTGATAAAAATGTTGATATTGATGTTATTTTTTTTCTGACTGCGAATTCAAAACCATGCACCAGAATCAACTTCTTTCAACTCAGTAATGCATTTTGGATGTGTATCTTGAGTTTAAAGCAGAAAAACAGGAACTTTTAGAATTTTAATTTTTTGACCAAAACGACAGGACCGGAGCTGATAAAAATGTTGATAAGAATGTTATTTTTTTCTGACTGCGATTTCAAAACCATGCACCAGAATTCACTTCTTTAAACTCAGTAATGCATTTTGGATGTGTACCTAGAGTTTAAAGCAGAAAAACAGGAACTTTTAGAATTTTCATTTTTTGACCAAAACGACAGGACCGGAGCTGATAAAAATGTTGATATGGATGTTATTTTTTTCTGACTGCGATTTCAAAACCATGCACCAGAATTCACTTCTTTTAACTCAGTAATGCATTTTGGATGTGTACCTAGAGTTTAAAGCAGAAAAACAGGAACTTTTAGAATTTTCATTTTTTGACCAAAACTACAGGACCTGAGCTGATAAAAATGTTGATATGGATGTTATTTTTTTTCTGACTGTGATTTCAAAACCATGCACCAGAATTCACTTCTTTCAACTCAGTAATGCATTTTGGATGTGTACCTAGAGTTTAAAGCAAAAAAACAGGAACTTTTAGAATTTTCATTTTTTGACCAAAACGACAGGTCCGGAGCTGATAAAAATGTTGATATTGATGTATTTTTTTTTCTGACTGCGGTTTCAAAACCATGCACCAGAATCAACTTCTTTCAACTCAGTAATGCATTTTGGATGTGTACCTAGAGTTTGAAGCAGAAAAACAGGAACTTTTAGAATTTTCATTTTTTGACCAAAACGACAGGACCGGAGCTGATAAAAATGTTGATATGGATGTTATTTTTTTTCTGACTGCGATTTCAAAACCATGCATCAGAATTCACTTCTTTCAACTCAGTAATGCATTTTGGATGTGTACCTAGATTTTAAAGTAGAAAAACAGGATCTTTTAGAATTTTCATTTTTTGACCAAAACGACAGGACCGGAGCTGATAAAAATGTTGATATGGATGTTATTTTTTTTCTTACTGCGATTTCAAAACCATGCACCAGAATCAACTTCTTTCAACTCAGTAATGCATTTTGGATGTGTATCTTGCGTTTAAAGCAGAAAAACAGGAACTTTTAGAATTTAAATTTTTTGACCAAAACGACAGGACCGGAGCTGATAAAAATGTTGATAAGGATGTTATTTTTTTTCTGACTGCGGTTTCAAAACCATGCACCAGAATCAACTTCTTTCAACTCAGTAATGCATTTTGGATGTGTACCTAGAGTTTAAAGCAGAAAAACAGGAACTTTTAGAATTTTCATTTGTTGACCAAAACGACAGGACCGGACCTGATAAAAATGTTGATATGGATGTTATTTTTTTTCTGACTGCGATTTCAAAACCATGCACCAGAATCAACTTCTTTCAACTCAGTAATGCATTTTGGATGTGTACCTAGAGTTTAAAGCAGAAAAACAGGAACTTTTAGAATTTTCATTTGTTGACCAAAACGACAGGACCGGAGCTGATAAAAATGTTGATATGGATGTTATTTTTTTTCTGACTGCGATTTCAAAACCATGCACCAGAATTCACTTCTTTCAACTCAGTAATGCATTTTGGATGTGTACCTAGAGTTTAAAGCAGAAAAACAGGAACTTTTAGAATTTTCATTTTTTGACCAAAACGACAGGACCGGAGCTGATAAAAATGTTGATATGGATGTTATTTTTTTTCTGACTGCGATTTCAAAACCATGCACCAGAATTCACTTCTTTCAACTCAGTAATGCATTTTGGATGTGTACCTAGAGTTTAAAGCAGAAAAACAGGAACTTTTAGAATTTTCATTTTTTGACCAAAACTACAGGACCTGAGCTGATAAAAATGTTGATATGGATGTTATTTTTTTTCTTACTGCGATTTCAAAACCATGCACCAGAATTCACTTCTTTCAACTCAGTAATGCATTTTGGATGTGTACCTAGAGTTTAAAGCAGAAAAACAGGAACTTTTAGAATTTTCATTTTTTGACCAAAACGACAGGTCCGGAGCTGATAAAAATGTTGATATTGATGTATTTTTTTTTCTGACTGCGGTTTCAAAACCATGCACCAGAATCAACTTCTTTCAACTCAGTAATGCATTTTGGATGTGTACCTAGAGTTTGAAGCAGAAAAACAGGAACTTTTAGAATTTTCATTTTTTGACCAAAACGACAGGACCGGAGCTGATAAAAATGTTGATATTGATGTTATTTTTTTTCTGACTGCGAATTCAAAACCATGCACCAGAATCAACTTCTTTCAACTCAGTAATGCATTTTGGATGTGTATCTTGAGTTTAAAGCAGAAAAACAGGAACTTATAGAATTTTAATTTTTTGACCAAAACGACAGGACCGGAGCTGATAAAAATGTTGATAAGGATGTTATTTTTTTCTGACTGCGATTTCAAAACCATGCACCAGAATTCACTTCTTTCAACTCAGTAATGCATTTTGGATGTGTACCTAGAGTTTAAAGCAGAAAAACAGGAACTTTTAGAATTTTCATTTTTTGACCAAAACGACAGGACCGGAGCTGATAAAAATGTTGATATGGATGTTATTTTTTTCTGACTGCGATTTCAAAACCATGCACCAGAATTCACTTCTTTCAACTCAGTAATGCATTTTGGATGTGTACCTAGAGTTTAAAGCAGAAAAACAGGAACTTTTAGAATTTTCATTTTTTGACCAAAACTACAGGACCTGAGCTGATAAAAATGTTGATATGGATGTTATTTTTTTTCTGACTGCGATTTCAAAACCATGCACCAGAATTCACTTCTTTCAACTCAGTAATGCATTTTGGATGTGTACCTAGAGTTTAAAGCAGAAAAACAGGAACTTTTAGAATTTTCATTTTTTGACCAAAACGACAGGTCCGGAGCTGATAAAAATGTTGATATTGATGTATTTTTTTTTCTGACTGCGGTTTCAAAACCATGCACCAGAATCAACTTCTTTCAACTCAGTAATGCATTTTGGATGTGTACCTAGAGTTTGAAGCAGAAAAACAGGAAATTTTTTGAATTTTCATTTTTTGACCAAAACGACAGGACCGGAGCTGATAAAAATGTTGATATGGATGTTATTTTTTTTCTGACTGCGATTTCAAAACCATGCATCAGAATTCACTTCTTTCAACTCAGTAATGCATTTTGGATGTGTACCTAGATTTTAAAGCAGAAAAACAGGATCTTTTAGAATTTTCATTTTTTGACCAAAACGACAGGACCGGAGCTGATAAAAATGTTGATATGGATGTTATTTTTTTTCTTACTGCGATTTCAAAACCATGCACCAGAATCAACTTCTTTCAACTCAGTAATGCATTTTGGATGTGTATCTTGAGTTTAAGGCAGAAAAACAGGAACTTTTAGAATTTAAATTTTTTGACCAAAACGACAGGACCGGAGCTGATAAAAATGTTGATAAGGATGTTATTTTTTTTCTGACTGCGGTTTCAAAACCATGCACCAGAATCAACTTCTTTCAACTCAGTAATGCATTTTGGATGTGTTCCTAGAGTTTAAAGCAGAAAAACAGGAACTTTTAGAATTTTCATTTGTTGACCAAAACGACAGGACCGGACCTGATAAAAATGTTGATATGGATGTTATTTTTTTTCTGACTGCGATTTCAAAACCATGCACCAGAATCAACTTCTTTCAACTCAGTAATGCATTTTGGATGTGTACCTAGAGTTTAAAGCAGAAAAACAGGAACTTTTAGAATTTTCATTTGTTGACCAAAACGACAGGACCGGAGCTGATAAAAATGTTGATATGGATGTTATTTTTTTTCTGACTGCGATTTCAAAACCATGCACCAGAATTCACTTCTTTCAACTCAGTAATGCATTTTGGATGTGTACCTAGAGTTTAAAGCAGAAAAACAGGAACTTTTAGAATTTTCATTTTTTGACCAAAACGACAGGACCGGAGCTGATAAAAATGTTGATATGGATGTTATTTTTTTTCTGACTGCGATTTCAAAACCATGCACCAGAATTCACTTCTTTCAACTCAGTAATGCATTTTGGATGTGTACCTAGAGTTTAAAGCAGAAAAACAGGAACTTTTAGAATTTTCATTTGTTGACCAAAACGACAGGACCAGAGCTGATAAAAATGTTGATATGGATGTTATTTTTTTTCTGACTGCGATTTCAAAACCATGCACCAGAATTCACTTCTTTCAACTCAGTAATGCATTTTGGATGTGTACCTAGAGTTTAAAGCAGAAAAACAGGAACTTTTAGAATTTTCATTTTTTGACAAAAATGACAGGACCGGAGCTGATAAAAATGTTGATATTGATGTTATTTTTTTTCTGACTGCGAATTCAAAACCATGCACCAGAATCAACTTCTTTCAACTCAGTAATGCATTTTGGATGTGTATCTTGAGTTTAAAGCAGAAAAACAGGAACTTTTAGAATTTTAATTTTTTGACCAAAACGACAGGACCGGAGCTGATAAAAATGTTGATAAGGATGTTATTTTTTTCTGACTGCGATTTCAAAACCATGCACCAGAATTCACTTCTTTCAACTCAGTAATGCATTTTGGATGTGTACCTAGAGTTTAAAGCAGAAAAACAGGAACTTTTAGAATTTTCATTTTTTGACCAAAACTACAGGACCTGAGCTGATAAAAATGTTGATATGGATGTTATTTTTTTTCTGACTGCGATTTCAAAACCATGCACCAGAATTCACTTCTTTCAACTCAGTAATGCATTTTGGATGTGTACCTAGAGTTTAAAGCAGAAAAACAGGAACTTTTAGAATTTTCATTTTTTGACCAAAACTACAGGACCTGAGCTGATAAAAATGTTGATATGGATGTTATTTTTTTTCTGACTGCGATTTCAAAACCATGCACCAGAATTCACTTCTTTCAACTCAGTAATGCATTTTGGATGTGTACCTAGAGTTTAAAGCAGAAAAACAGGAACTTTTAGAATTTTCATTTTTTGACCAAAACGACAGGACCGGAGCTGATAAAAATGTTGATATGGATGTTATTTTTTTTCTGACTGCGATTTCAAAACCATGCACCAGAATTCACTTCTTTCAACTCAGTAATGCATTTTGGATGTGTACCTAGAGTTTAAAGCAGAAAAACAGGAACTTTTAGAATTTTCATTTTTTGACCAAAACGACAGGTCCGGAGCTGATAAAAATGTTGATATTGATGTATTTTTTTTCTGACTGCGGTTTCAAAACCATGCACCAGAATCAACTTCTTTCAACTCAGTAATGCATTTTGGATGTGTACCTAGAGTTTGAAGCAGAAAAACAGGAACTTTTAGAATTTTCATTTTTTGACCAAAACGACAGGACCGGAGCTGATAAAAATGTTGATATGGATGTTATTTTTTTTCTGACTGCGATTTCAAAACCATGCATCAGAATTCACTTCTTTCAACTCAGTAATGCATTTTGGATGTGTACCTAGAGTTTAAAGCAGAAAAACAGGATCTTTTAGAATTTTCATTTTTTGACCAAAACGACAGGACCGGAGCTGATAAAAATGATGATATGGATGTTATTTTTTTTCTGACTGCGATTTCAAAACCATGCACCAGAATCAACTTCTTTCAACTCAGTAATGCATTTTGGATGTGTATCTTGAGTTTAAAGCAGAAAAACAGGAACTTTTAGAATTTAAATTTTTTGACCAAAACGACAGGACCGGAGCTGATAAAAATGTTGATAAGGATGTTATTTTTTTTCTGACTGCGGTTTCAAAACCATGCACCAGAATCAACTTCTTTCAACTCAGTAATGCATTTTGGATGTGTACCTAGAGTTTAAAGCAGAAAAACAGGAACTTTTAGAATTTTCATTTGTTGACCAAAACGACAGGACCAGAGCTGATAAAAATGTTGATATGGATGTTATTTTTTTTCTGACTGCGATTTCAAAACCATGCACCAGAATTCACTTCTTTCAACTCAGTAATGCATTTTGGATGTGTACCTAGAGTTTAAAGCAGAAAAACAGGAACTTTTAGAATTTTCATTTTTTGACAAAAATGACAGGACCGGAGCTGATAAAAATGTTGATATTGATGTTATTTTTTTTCTGACTGCGAATTCAAAACCATGCACCAGAATCAACTTCTTTCAACTCAGTAATGCATTTTGGATGTGTATCTTGAGTTTAAAGCAGAAAAACAGGAACTTTTAGAATTTTAATTTTTTGACCAAAACGACAGGACCGGAGCTGATAAAAATGTTGATAAGGATGTTATTTTTTTCTGACTGCGATTTCAAAACCATGCACCAGAATTCACTTCTTTCAACTCAGTAATGCATTTTGGATGTGTACCTAGAGTTTAAAGCAGAAAAACAGGAACTTTTAGAATTTTCATTTTTTGACCAAAACTACAGGACCTGAGCTGATAAAAATGTTGATATGGATGTTATTTTTTTTCTGACTGCGATTTCAAAACCATGCACCAGAATTCACTTCTTTCAACTCAGTAATGCATTTTGGATGTGTACCTAGAGTTTATGGGCGGGATGTTGTAACATCCGCGGCCCCCTTCGCCGGCTACCGCATTATTAATAACGGCATATGCTATAACATATGCCGTTATTCATGCAAGGGACAGCTCTTGCGATAAGCGCTGTCCCTTGCGATGCGGTGCCGGCGCTGGACTTCCGGGTCTGTGACCCGGGAGTCCATCTGCGCATGCGCAGACCCCGGCGCCGGCCGCAGGGCACGCTGGGAGGGATCCGTGACGGATCCCTCAAACAGCGCTGCGGTAAGAAGCCCATAGGCTTCTGCAGGGATTCGCCAGCTTTAGCTGGCGATTCCCTCCGCAGCGCTGACACTGCGGAGGGGGCATATAGCATATAGAAATGCGGTAGAAACCCCGAAAACGGGGTTTTTACCGCATTTCTGCTATATAGCATCCCGCCCTAAAGCAGAAAAACAGTAACTTTTAGAATTTTCATTTTTTGACCAAAACGACAGGTCCGGAGCTGATAAAAATGTTGATATTGATGTATTTTTTTTCTGACTGCGGTTTCAAAACCATGCACCAGAATCAACTTCTTTCAACTCAGTAATGCATTTTGGATGTGTACCTAGAGTTTAAAGCAGAAAAACAGGAACTTTTAGAATTTTCATTTGTTGACCAAAACGACAGGACCGGAGCTGATAAAAATGTTGATATGGATGTTATTTTTTTTCTGACTGCGATTTCAAAACCATGCACCAGAATTCACTTCTTTCAACTCAGTAATGCATTTTGGATGTGTACCTAGAGTTTAAAGCAGAAAAACAGGAACTTTTAGAATTTTCATTTTTTGACCAAAACGACAGGACCGGAGCTGATAAAAATGTTGATATGGATGTTATTTTTTTTCTGACTGCGATTTCAAAACCATGCACCAGAATTCACTTCTTTCAACTCAGTAATGCATTTTGGATGTGTACCTAGAGTTTAAAGCAGAAAAACAGGAACTTTTAGAATTTTCATTTGTTGACCAAAACGACAGGACCAGAGCTGATAAAAATGTTGATATGGATGTTATTTTTTTTCTGACTGCGATTTCAAAACCATGCACCAGAATTCACTTCTTTCAACTCAGTAATGCATTTTGGATGTGTACCTAGAGTTTAAAGCAGAAAAACAGGAACTTTTAGAATTTTCATTTTTTGACAAAAATGACAGGACCGGAGCTGATAAAAATGTTGATATTGATGTTATTTTTTTTCTGACTGCGAATTCAAAACCATGCACCAGAATCAACTTCTTTCAACTCAGTAATGCATTTTGGATGTGTATCTTGAGTTTAAAGCAGAAAAACAGGAACTTTTAGAATTTTAATTTTTTGACCAAAACGACAGGACCGGAGCTGATAAAAATGTTGATAAGGATGTTATTTTTTTCTGACTGCGATTTCAAAACCATGCACCAGAATTCACTTCTTTCAACTCAGTAATGCATTTTGGATGTGTACCTAGAGTTTAAAGCAGAAAAACAGGAACTTTTAGAATTTTCATTTTTTGACCAAAACTACAGGACCTGAGCTGATAAAAATGTTGATATGGATGTTATTTTTTTTCTGACTGCGATTTCAAAACCATGCACCAGAATTCACTTCTTTCAACTCAGTAATGCATTTTGGATGTGTACCTAGAGTTTAAAGCAGAAAAACAGGAACTTTTAGAATTTTCATTTTTTGACCAAAACTACAGGACCTGAGCTGATAAAAATGTTGATATGGATGTTATTTTTTTTCTGACTGCGATTTCAAAACCATGCACCAGAATTCACTTCTTTCAACTCAGTAATGCATTTTGGATGTGTACCTAGAGTTTAAAGCAGAAAAACAGGAACTTTTAGAATTTTCATTTTTTGACCAAAACGACAGGTCCGGAGCTGATAAAAATGTTGATATTGATGTATTTTTTTTCTGACTGCGGTTTCAAAACCATGCACCAGAATCAACTTCTTTCAACTCAGTAATGCATTTTGGATGTGTACCTAGAGTTTGAAGCAGAAAAACAGGAACTTTTAGAATTTTCATTTTTTGACCAAAACGACAGGACCGGAGCTGATAAAAATGTTGATATGGATGTTATTTTTTTTCTGACTGCGATTTCAAAACCATGCATCAGAATTCACTTCTTTCAACTCAGTAATGCATTTTGGATGTGTACCTAGAGTTTAAAGCAGAAAAACAGGATCTTTTAGAATTTTCATTTTTTGACCAAAACGACAGGACCGGAGCTGATAAAAATGATGATATGGATGTTATTTTTTTTCTGACTGCGATTTCAAAACCATGCACCAGAATCAACTTCTTTCAACTCAGTAATGCATTTTGGATGTGTATCTTGAGTTTAAAGCAGAAAAACAGGAACTTTCAGAATTTAAATTTTTTGACCAAAACGACAGGACCGGAGCTGATAAAAATGTTGATAAGGATGTTATTTTTTTTCTGACTGCGGTTTCAAAACCATGCACCAGAATCAACTTCTTTCAACTCAGTAATGCATTTTGGATGTGTACCTAGAGTTTAAAGCAGAAAAACAGGAACTTTTAGAATTTTCATTTGTTGACCAAAACGACAGGACCAGAGCTGATAAAAATGTTGATATGGATGTTATTTTTTTTCTGACTGCGATTTCAAAACCATGCACCAGAATTCACTTCTTTCAACTCAGTAATGCATTTTGGATGTGTACCTAGAGTTTAAAGCAGAAAAACAGGAACTTTTAGAATTTTCATTTTTTGACAAAAATGACAGGACCGGAGCTGATAAAAATGTTGATATTGATGTTATTTTTTTTCTGACTGCGAATTCAAAACCATGCACCAGAATCAACTTCTTTCAACTCAGTAATGCATTTTGGATGTGTATCTTGAGTTTAAAGCAGAAAAACAGGAACTTTTAGAATTTTAATTTTTTGACCAAAACGACAGGACCGGAGCTGATAAAAATGTTGATAAGGATGTTATTTTTTTCTGACTGCGATTTCAAAACCATGCACCAGAATTCACTTCTTTCAACTCAGTAATGCATTTTGGATGTGTACCTAGAGTTTAAAGCAGAAAAACAGGAACTTTTAGAATTTTCATTTTTTGACCAAAACTACAGGACCTGAGCTGATAAAAATGTTGATATGGATGTTATTTTTTTTCTGACTGCGATTTCAAAACCATGCACCAGAATTCACTTCTTTCAACTCAGTAATGCATTTTGGATGTGTACCTAGAGTTTAAAGCAGAAAAACAGTAACTTTTAGAATTTTCATTTTTTGACCAAAACGACAGGTCCGGAGCTGATAAAAATGTTGATATTGATGTATTTTTTTTCTGACTGCGGTTTCAAAACCATGCACCAGAATCAACTTCTTTCAACTCAGTAATGCATTTTGGATGTGTACCTAGAGTTTAAAGCAGAAAAACAGGAACTTTTAGAATTTTCATTTGTTGACCAAAACGACAGGACCGGAGCTGATAAAAATGTTGATATGGATGTTATTTTTTTTCTGACTGCGATTTCAAAACCATGCACCAGAATTCACTTCTTTCAACTCAGTAATGCATTTTGGATGTGTACCTAGAGTTTAAAGCAGAAAAACAGGAACTTTTAGAATTTTCATTTTTTGACCAAAACGACAGGACCGGAGCTGATAAAAATGTTGATATGGATGTTATTTTTTTTCTGACTGCGATTTCAAAACCATGCACCAGAATTCACTTCTTTCAACTCAGTAATGCATTTTGGATGTGTACCTAGAGTTTAAAGCAGAAAAACAGGAACTTTTAGAATTTTCATTTGTTGACCAAAACGACAGGACCAGAGCTGATAAAAATGTTGATATGGATGTTATTTTTTTTCTGACTGCGATTTCAAAACCATGCACCAGAATTCACTTCTTTCAACTCAGTAATGCATTTTGGATGTGTACCTAGAGTTTAAAGCAGAAAAACAGGAACTTTTAGAATTTTCATTTTTTGACAAAAATGACAGGACCGGAGCTGATAAAAATGTTGATATTGATGTTATTTTTTTTCTGACTGCGAATTCAAAACCATGCACCAGAATCAACTTCTTTCAACTCAGTAATGCATTTTGGATGTGTATCTTGAGTTTAAAGCAGAAAAACAGGAACTTTTAGAATTTTAATTTTTTGACCAAAACGACAGGACCGGAGCTGATAAAAATGTTGATAAGGATGTTATTTTTTTCTGACTGCGATTTCAAAACCATGCACCAGAATTCACTTCTTTCAACTCAGTAATGCATTTTGGATGTGTACCTAGAGTTTAAAGCAGAAAAACAGGAACTTTTAGAATTTTCATTTTTTGACCAAAACTACAGGACCTGAGCTGATAAAAATGTTGATATGGATGTTATTTTTTTTCTGACTGCGATTTCAAAACCATGCACCAGAATTCACTTCTTTCAACTCAGTAATGCATTTTGGATGTGTACCTAGAGTTTAAAGCAGAAAAACAGGAACTTTTAGAATTTTCATTTTTTGACCAAAACTACAGGACCTGAGCTGATAAAAATGTTGATATGGATGTTATTTTTTTTCTGACTGCGATTTCAAAACCATGCACCAGAATTCACTTCTTTCAACTCAGTAATGCATTTTGGATGTGTACCTAGAGTTTAAAGCAGAAAAACAGGAACTTTTAGAATTTTCATTTTTTGACCAAAACGACAGGACCGGAGCTGATAAAAATGTTGATATGGATGTTATTTTTTTTCTGACTGCGATTTCAAAACCATGCACCAGAATTCACTTCTTTCAACTCAGTAATGCATTTTGGATGTGTACCTAGAGTTTAAAGCAGAAAAACAGGAACTTTTAGAATTTTCATTTTTTGACCAAAACGACAGGTCCGGAGCTGATAAAAATGTTGATATTGATGTATTTTTTTTCTGACTGCGGTTTCAAAACCATGCACCAGAATCAACTTCTTTCAACTCAGTAATGCATTTTGGATGTGTACCTAGAGTTTGAAGCAGAAAAACAGGAACTTTTAGAATTTTCATTTTTTGACCAAAACGACAGGACCGGAGCTGATAAAAATGTTGATATGGATGTTATTTTTTTTCTGACTGCGATTTCAAAACCATGCATCAGAATTCACTTCTTTCAACTCAGTAATGCATTTTGGATGTGTACCTAGAGTTTAAAGCAGAAAAACAGGATCTTTTAGAATTTTCATTTTTTGACCAAAACGACAGGACCGGAGCTGATAAAAATGATGATATGGATGTTATTTTTTTTCTGACTGCGATTTCAAAACCATGCACCAGAATCAACTTCTTTCAACTCAGTAATGCATTTTGGATGTGTATCTTGAGTTTAAAGCAGAAAAACAGGAACTTTTAGAATTTAAATTTTTTGACCAAAACGACAGGACCGGAGCTGATAAAAATGTTGATAAGGATGTTATTTTTTTTCTGACTGCGGTTTCAAAACCATGCACCAGAATCAACTTCTTTCAACTCAGTAATGCATTTTGGATGTGTACCTAGAGTTTAAAGCAGAAAAACAGGAACTTTTAGAATTTTCATTTGTTGACCAAAACGACAGGACCAGAGCTGATAAAAATGTTGATATGGATGTTATTTTTTTTCTGACTGCGATTTCAAAACCATGCACCAGAATTCACTTCTTTCAACTCAGTAATGCATTTTGGATGTGTACCTAGAGTTTAAAGCAGAAAAACAGGAACTTTTAGAATTTTCATTTTTTGACAAAAATGACAGGACCGGAGCTGATAAAAATGTTGATATTGATGTTATTTTTTTTCTGACTGCGAATTCAAAACCATGCACCAGAATCAACTTCTTTCAACTCAGTAATGCATTTTGGATGTGTATCTTGAGTTTAAAGCAGAAAAACAGGAACTTTTAGAATTTTAATTTTTTGACCAAAACGACAGGACCGGAGCTGATAAAAATGTTGATAAGGATGTTATTTTTTTCTGACTGCGATTTCAAAACCATGCACCAGAATTCACTTCTTTCAACTCAGTAATGCATTTTGGATGTGTACCTAGAGTTTAAAGCAGAAAAACAGGAACTTTTAGAATTTTCATTTTTTGACCAAAACTACAGGACCTGAGCTGATAAAAATGTTGATATGGATGTTATTTTTTTTCTGACTGCGATTTCAAAACCATGCACCAGAATTCACTTCTTTCAACTCAGTAATGCATTTTGGATGTGTACCTAGAGTTTAAAGCAGAAAAACAGTAACTTTTAGAATTTTCATTTTTTGACCAAAACGACAGGTCCGGAGCTGATAAAAATGTTGATATTGATGTATTTTTTTTCTGACTGCGGTTTCAAAACCATGCACCAGAATCAACTTCTTTCAACTCAGTAATGCATTTTGGATGTGTACCTAGAGTTTAAAGCAGAAAAACAGGAACTTTTAGAATTTTCATTTGTTGACCAAAACGACAGGACCGGAGCTGATAAAAATGTTGATATGGATGTTATTTTTTTTCTGACTGCGATTTCAAAACCATGCACCAGAATTCACTTCTTTCAACTCAATAATGCATTTTGGATGTGTACCTAGAGTTTAAAGCAGAAAAACAGGAACTTTTAGAATTTTCATTTTTTGACCAAAACGACAGGACCGGAGCTGATAAAAATGTTGATATGGATGTTATTTTTTTTCTGACTGCGATTTCAAAACCATGCACCAGAATTCACTTCTTTCAACTCAGTAATGCATTTTGGATGTGTACCTAGAGTTTAAAGCAGAAAAACAGGAACTTTTAGAATTTTCATTTTTTGACCAAAACTACAGGACCTGAGCTGATAAAAATGTTGATATGGATGTTATTTTTTTTCTGACTGCGATTTCAAAACCATGCACCAGAATTCACTTCTTTCAACTCAGTAATGCATTTTGGATGTGTACCTAGAGTTTAAAGCAGAAAAACAGGAACTTTTAGAATTTTCATTTTTTGACCAAAACGACAGGTCCGGAGCTGATAAAAATGTTGATATTGATGTATTTTTTTTCTGACTGCGGTTTCAAAACCATGCACCAGAATCAACTTCTTTCAACTCAGTAATGCATTTTGGATGTGTACCTAGAGTTTGAAGCAGAAAAACAGGAACTTTTAGAATTTTCATTTTTTGACCAAAACGACAGGACCGGAGCTGATAAAAATGTTGATATTGATGTTATTTTTTTTCTGACTGCGAATTCAAAACCATGCACCAGAATCAACTTCTTTCAACTCAGTAATGCATTTTGGATGTGTATCTTGAGTTTAAAGCAGAAAAACAGGAACTTTTAGAATTTTAATTTTTTGACCAAAACGACAGGACCGGAGCTGATAAAAATGTTGATAAGGATGTTATTTTTTTCTGACTGCGATCTCAAAACCATGCACCAGAATTCACTTCTTTCAACTCAGTAATGCATTTTGGATGTGTACCTAGAGTTTAAAGCAGAAAAACAGGAACTTTTAGAATTTTCATTTTTTGACCAAAACTACAGGACCTGAGCTGATAAAAATGTTGATATGGATGTTATTTTTTTTCTGACTGCGATTTCAAAACCATGCACCAGAATTCACTTCTTTCAACTCAGTAATGCATTTTGGATGTGTACCTAGAGTTTAAAGCAGAAAAACAGGAACTTTTAGAATTTAAATTTTTTGACCAAAACGACAGGTCCGGAGCTGATAAAAATGTTGATATTGATGTATTTTTTTTCTGACTGCGGTTTCAAAACCATGCACCAGAATCAACTTCTTTCAACTCAGTAATGCATTTTGGATGTGTACCTAGAGTTTGAAGCAGAAAAACAGGAACTTTTAGAATTTTCATTTTTTGACCAAAACGACAGGACCGGAGCTGATAAAAATGTTGATATTGATGTTATTTTTTTTCTGACTGCGAATTCAAAACCATGCACCAGAATCAACTTCTTTCAACTCAGTAATGCATTTTGGATGTGTATCTTGAGTTTAAAGCAGAAAAACAGGAACTTTTAGAATTTTAATTTTTTGACCAAAACGACAGGACCGGAGCTGATAAAAATGTTGATAAGGATGTTATTTTTTTCTGACTGCGATCTCAAAACCATGCACCAGAATTCACTTCTTTCAACTCAGTAATGCATTTTGGATGTGTACCTAGAGTTTAAAGCAGAAAAACAGGAACTTTTAGAATTTTCATTTTTTGACCAAAACTACAGGACCTGAGCTGATAAAAATGTTGATATGGATGTTATTTTTTTTCTGACTGCGATTTCAAAACCATGCACCAGAATTCACTTCTTTCAACTCAGTAATGCATTTTGGATGTGTACCTAGAGTTTAAAGCAGAAAAACAGGAACTTTTAGAATTTTCATTTTTTGACCAAAACGACAGGTCCGGAGCTGATAAAAATGTTGATATTGATGTATTTTTTTTTCTGACTGCGGTTTCAAAACCATGCACCAGAATCAACTTCTTTCAACTCAGTAATGCATTTTGGATGTGTACCTAGAGTTTGAAGCAGAAAAACAGGAAATTTTTTGAATTTTCATTTTTTGACCAAAACGACAGGACCGGAGCTGATAAAAATGTTGATATGGATGTTATTTTTTTTCTGACTGCGATTTCAAAACCATGCATCAGAATTCACTTCTTTCAACTCAGTAATGCATTTTGGATGTGTACCTAGATTTTAAAGCAGAAAAACAGGATCTTTTAGAATTTTCATTTTTTGACCAAAACGACAGGACCGGAGCTGATAAAAATGTTGATATGGATGTTATTTTTTTTCTTACTGCGATTTCAAAACCATGCACCAGAATCAACTTCTTTCAACTCAGTAATGCATTTTGGATGTGTATCTTGAGTTTAAAGCAGAAAAACAGGAACTTTTAGAATTTAAATTTTTTGACCAAAACGACAGGACCGGAGCTGATAAAAATGTTGATAAGGATGTTATTTTTTTTCTGACTGCGGTTTCAAAACCATGCACCAGAATCAACTTCTTTCAACTCAGTAATGCATTTTGGATGTGTTCCTAGAGTTTAAAGCAGAAAAACAGGAACTTTTAGAATTTTCATTTGTTGACCAAAACGACAGGACCGGACCTGATAAAAATGTTGATATGGATGTTATTTTTTTTCTGACTGCGATTTCAAAACCATGCACCAGAATCAACTTCTTTCAACTCAGTAATGCATTTTGGATGTGTACCTAGAGTTTAAAGCAGAAAAACAGGAACTTTTAGAATTTTCATTTGTTGACCAAAACGACAGGACCGGAGCTGATAAAAATGTTGATATGGATGTTATTTTTTTTCTGACTGCGATTTCAAAACCATGCACCAGAATTCACTTCTTTCAACTCAGTAATGCATTTTGGATGTGTACCTAGAGTTTAAAGCAGAAAAACAGGAACTTTTAGAATTTTCATTTTTTGACCAAAACGACAGGACCGGAGCTGATAAAAATGTTGATATGGATGTTATTTTTTTTCTGACTGCGATTTCAAAACCATGCACCAGAATTCACTTCTTTCAACTCAGTAATGCATTTTGGATGTGTACCTAGAGTTTAAAGCAGAAAAACAGGAACTTTTAGAATTTTCATTTTTTGACCAAAACGACAGGACCGGAGCTGATAAAAATGTTGATATGGATGTTATTTTTTTTCTGACTGCGATTTCAAAACCATGCACCAGAATTCACTTCTTTCAACTCAGTAATGCATTTTGGATGTGTACCTAGAGTTTAAAGCAGAAAAACAGGAACTTTTAGAATTTTCATTTTTTGACCAAAACGACAGGTCCGGAGCTGATAAAAATGTTGATATTGATGTATTTTTTTTCTGACTGCGGTTTCAAAACCATGCACCAGAATCAACTTCTTTTAACTCAGTAATGCATTTTGGATGTGTACCTAGAGTTTGAAGCAGAAAAACAGGAACTTTTAGAATTTTCATTTTTTGACCAAAACGACAGGACCGGAGCTGATAAAAATGTTGATATGGATGTTATTTTTTTTCTGACTGCGATTTCAAAACCATGCATCAGAATTCACTTCTTTCAACTCAGTAATGCATTTTGGATGTGTACCTAGAGTTTAAAGCAGAAAAACAGGATCTTTTAGAATTTTCATTTTTTGACCAAAACGACAGGACCGGAGCTGATAAAAATGATGATATGGATGTTATTTTTTTTCTGACTGCGATTTCAAAACCATGCACCAGAATCAACTTCTTTCAACTCAGTAATGCATTTTGGATGTGTATCTTGAGTTTAAAGCAGAAAAACAGGAACTTTTAGAATTTAAATTTTTTGACCAAAACGACAGGACCGGAGCTGATAAAAATGTTGATAAGGATGTTATTTTTTTTCTGACTGCGGTTTCAAAACCATGCACCAGAATCAACTTCTTTCAACTCAGTAATGCATTTTGGATGTGTACCTAGAGTTTAAAGCAGAAAAACAGGAACTTTTAGAATTTTCATTTGTTGACCAAAACGACAGGACCAGAGCTGATAAAAATGTTGATATGGATGTTATTTTTTTTCTGACTGCGATTTCAAAACCATGCACCAGAATTCACTTCTTTCAACTCAGTAATGCATTTTGGATGTGTACCTAGAGTTTAAAGCAGAAAAACAGGAACTTTTAGAATTTTCATTTTTTGACAAAAATGACAGGACCGGAGCTGATAAAAATGTTGATATTGATGTTATTTTTTTTCTGACTGCGAATTCAAAACCATGCACCAGAATCAACTTCTTTCAACTCAGTAATGCATTTTGGATGTGTATCTTGAGTTTAAAGCAGAAAAACAGGAACTTTTAGAATTTTAATTTTTTGACCAAAACGACAGGACCGGAGCTGATAAAAATGTTGATAAGGATGTTATTTTTTTCTGACTGCGATTTCAAAACCATGCACCAGAATTCACTTCTTTCAACTCAGTAATGCATTTTGGATGTGTACCTAGAGTTTAAAGCAGAAAAACAGGAACTTTTAGAATTTTCATTTTTTGACCAAAACTACAGGACCTGAGCTGATAAAAATGTTGATATGGATGTTATTTTTTTTCTGACTGCGATTTCAAAACCATGCACCAGAATTCACTTCTTTCAACTCAGTAATGCATTTTGGATGTGTACCTAGAGTTTAAAGCAGAAAAACAGTAACTTTTAGAATTTTCATTTTTTGACCAAAACGACAGGTCCGGAGCTGATAAAAATGTTGATATTGATGTATTTTTTTTCTGACTGCGGTTTCAAAACCATGCACCAGAATCAACTTCTTTCAACTCAGTAATGCATTTTGGATGTGTACCTAGAGTTTAAAGCAGAAAAACAGGAACTTTTAGAATTTTCATTTGTTGACCAAAACGACAGGACCGGAGCTGATAAAAATGTTGATATGGATGTTATTTTTTTTCTGACTGCGATTTCAAAACCATGCACCAGAATTCACTTCTTTCAACTCAGTAATGCATTTTGGATGTGTACCTAGAGTTTAAAGCAGAAAAACAGGAACTTTTAGAATTTTCATTTTTTGACCAAAACGACAGGACCGGAGCTGATAAAAATGTTGATATGGATGTTATTTTTTTTCTGACTGCGATTTCAAAACCATGCACCAGAATTCACTTCTTTCAACTCAGTAATGCATTTTGGATGTGTACCTAGAGTTTAAAGCAGAAAAACAGGAACTTTTAGAATTTTCATTTTTTGACCAAAACTACAGGACCTGAGCTGATAAAAATGTTGATATGGATGTTATTTTTTTTCTGACTGCGATTTCAAAACCATGCACCAGAATTCACTTCTTTCAACTCAGTAATGCATTTTGGATGTGTACCTAGAGTTTAAAGCAGAAAAACAGGAACTTTTAGAATTTTCATTTTTTGACCAAAACGACAGGTCCGGAGCTGATAAAAATGTTGATATTGATGTATTTTTTTTCTGACTGCGGTTTCAAAACCATGCACCAGAATCAACTTCTTTCAACTCAGTAATGCATTTTGGATGTGTACCTAGAGTTTGAAGCAGAAAAACAGGAACTTTTAGAATTTTCATTTTTTGACCAAAACGACAGGACCGGAGCTGATAAAAATGTTGATATTGATGTTATTTTTTTTCTGACTGCGAATTCAAAACCATGCACCAGAATCAACTTCTTTCAACTCAGTAATGCATTTTGGATGTGTATCTTGAGTTTAAAGCAGAAAAACAGGAACTTTTAGAATTTTAATTTTTTGACCAAAACGACAGGACCGGAGCTGATAAAAATGTTGATAAGGATGTTATTTTTTTCTGACTGCGATCTCAAAACCATGCACCAGAATTCACTTCTTTCAACTCAGTAATGCATTTTGGATGTGTACCTAGAGTTTAAAGCAGAAAAACAGGAACTTTTAGAATTTTCATTTTTTGACCAAAACTACAGGACCTGAGCTGATAAAAATGTTGATATGGATGTTATTTTTTTTCTGACTGCGATTTCAAAACCATGCACCAGAATTCACTTCTTTCAACTCAGTAATGCATTTTGGATGTGTACCTAGAGTTTAAAGCAGAAAAACAGGAACTTTTAGAATTTTAATTTTTTGACCAAAACGACAGGTCCGGAGCTGATAAAAATGTTGATATTGATGTATTTTTTTTCTGACTGCGGTTTCAAAACCATGCACCAGAATCAACTTCTTTCAACTCAGTAATGCATTTTGGATGTGTACCTAGAGTTTGAAGCAGAAAAACAGGAACTTTTAGAATTTTCATTTTTTGACCAAAACGACAGGACCGGAGCTGATAAAAATGTTGATATTGATGTTATTTTTTTTCTGACTGCGAATTCAAAACCATGCACCAGAATCAACTTCTTTCAACTCAGTAATGCATTTTGGATGTGTATCTTGAGTTTAAAGCAGAAAAACAGGAACTTTTAGAATTTTAATTTTTTGACCAAAACGACAGGACCGGAGCTGATAAAAATGTTGATAAGGATGTTATTTTTTTCTGACTGCGATCTCAAAACCATGCACCAGAATTCACTTCTTTCAACTCAGTAATGCATTTTGGATGTGTACCTAGAGTTTAAAGCAGAAAAACAGGAACTTTTAGAATTTTCATTTTTTGACCAAAACTACAGGACCTGAGCTGATAAAAATGTTGATATGGATGTTATTTTTTTTCTGACTGCGATTTCAAAACCATGCACCAGAATTCACTTCTTTCAACTCAGTAATGCATTTTGGATGTGTACCTAGAGTTTAAAGCAGAAAAACAGGAACTTTTAGAATTTTCATTTTTTGACCAAAACGACAGGTCCGGAGCTGATAAAAATGTTGATATTGATGTATTTTTTTTTCTGACTGCGGTTTCAAAACCATGCACCAGAATCAACTTCTTTCAACTCAGTAATGCATTTTGGATGTGTACCTAGAGTTTGAAGCAGAAAAACAGGAAATTTTTTGAATTTTCATTTTTTGACCAAAACGACAGGACCGGAGCTGATAAAAATGTTGATATGGATGTTATTTTTTTTCTGACTGCGATTTCAAAACCATGCATCAGAATTCACTTCTTTCAACTCAGTAATGCATTTTGGATGTGTACCTAGATTTTAAAGCAGAAAAACAGGATCTTTTAGAATTTTCATTTTTTGACCAAAACGACAGGACCGGAGCTGATAAAAATGTTGATATGGATGTTATTTTTTTTCTTACTGCGATTTCAAAACCATGCACCAGAATCAACTTCTTTCAACTCAGTAATGCATTTTGGATGTGTATCTTGAGTTTAAAGCAGAAAAACAGGAACTTTTAGAATTTAAATTTTTTGACCAAAACGACAGGACCGGAGCTGATAAAAATGTTGATAAGGATGTTATTTTTTTTCTGACTGCGGTTTCAAAACCATGCACCAGAATCAACTTCTTTCAACTCAGTAATGCATTTTGGATGTGTTCCTAGAGTTTAAAGCAGAAAAACAGGAACTTTTAGAATTTTCATTTGTTGACCAAAACGACAGGACCGGACCTGATAAAAATGTTGATATGGATGTTATTTTTTTTCTGACTGCGATTTCAAAACCATGCACCAGAATCAACTTCTTTCAACTCAGTAATGCATTTTGGATGTGTACCTAGAGTTTAAAGCAGAAAAACAGGAACTTTTAGAATTTTCATTTGTTGACCAAAACGACAGGACCGGAGCTGATAAAAATGTTGATATGGATGTTATTTTTTTTCTGACTGCGATTTCAAAACCATGCACCAGAATTCACTTCTTTCAACTCAGTAATGCATTTTGGATGTGTACCTAGAGTTTAAAGCAGAAAAACAGGAACTTTTAGAATTTTCATTTTTTGACCAAAACGACAGGACCGGAGCTGATAAAAATGTTGATATGGATGTTATTTTTTTTCTGACTGCGATTTCAAAACCATGCACCAGAATTCACTTCTTTCAACTCAGTAATGCATTTTGGATGTGTACCTAGAGTTTAAAGCAGAAAAACAGGAACTTTTAGAATTTTCATTTGTTGACCAAAACGACAGGACCAGAGCTGATAAAAATGTTGATATGGATGTTATTTTTTTTCTGACTGCGATTTCAAAACCATGCACCAGAATTCACTTCTTTCAACTCAGTAATGCATTTTGGATGTGTACCTAGAGTTTAAAGCAGAAAAACAGGAACTTTTAGAATTTTCATTTTTTGACAAAAATGACAGGACCGGAGCTGATAAAAATGTTGATATTGATGTTATTTTTTTTCTGACTGCGAATTCAAAACCATGCACCAGAATCAACTTCTTTCAACTCAGTAATGCATTTTGGATGTGTATCTTGAGTTTAAAGCAGAAAAACAGGAACTTTTAGAATTTTAATTTTTTGACCAAAACGACAGGACCGGAGCTGATAAAAATGTTGATAAGGATGTTATTTTTTTCTGACTGCGATTTCAAAACCATGCACCAGAATTCACTTCTTTCAACTCAGTAATGCATTTTGGATGTGTACCTAGAGTTTAAAGCAGAAAAACAGGAACTTTTAGAATTTTCATTTTTTGACCAAAACTACAGGACCTGAGCTGATAAAAATGTTGATATGGATGTTATTTTTTTTCTGACTGCGATTTCAAAACCATGCACCAGAATTCACTTCTTTCAACTCAGTAATGCATTTTGGATGTGTACCTAGAGTTTAAAGCAGAAAAACAGGAACTTTTAGAATTTTCATTTTTTGACCAAAACTACAGGACCTGAGCTGATAAAAATGTTGATATGGATGTTATTTTTTTTCTGACTGCGATTTCAAAACCATGCACCAGAATTCACTTCTTTCAACTCAGTAATGCATTTTGGATGTGTACCTAGAGTTTAAAGCAGAAAAACAGGAACTTTTAGAATTTTCATTTTTTGACCAAAACGACAGGACCGGAGCTGATAAAAATGTTGATATGGATGTTATTTTTTTTCTGACTGCGATTTCAAAACCATGCACCAGAATTCACTTCTTTCAACTCAGTAATGCATTTTGGATGTGTACCTAGAGTTTAAAGCAGAAAAACAGGAACTTTTAGAATTTTCATTTTTTGACCAAAACGACAGGTCCGGAGCTGATAAAAATGTTGATATTGATGTATTTTTTTTCTGACTGCGGTTTCAAAACCATGCACCAGAATCAACTTCTTTCAACTCAGTAATGCATTTTGGATGTGTACCTAGAGTTTGAAGCAGAAAAACAGGAACTTTTAGAATTTTCATTTTTTGACCAAAACGACAGGACCGGAGCTGATAAAAATGTTGATATGGATGTTATTTTTTTTCTGACTGCGATTTCAAAACCATGCATCAGAATTCACTTCTTTCAACTCAGTAATGCATTTTGGATGTGTACCTAGAGTTTAAAGCAGAAAAACAGGATCTTTTAGAATTTTCATTTTTTGACCAAAACGACAGGACCGGAGCTGATAAAAATGATGATATGGATGTTATTTTTTTTCTGACTGCGATTTCAAAACCATGCACCAGAATCAACTTCTTTCAACTCTGTAATGCATTTTGGATGTGTATCTTGAGTTTAAAGCAGAAAAACAGGAACTTTTAGAATTTAAATTTTTTGACCAAAACGACAGGACCGGAGCTGATAAAAATGTTGATAAGGATGTTATTTTTTTTCTGACTGCGGTTTCAAAACCATGCACCAGAATCAACTTCTTTCAACTCAGTAATGCATTTTGGATGTGTACCTAGAGTTTAAAGCAGAAAAACAGGAACTTTTAGAATTTTCATTTGTTGACCAAAACGACAGGACCAGAGCTGATAAAAATGTTGATATGGATGTTATTTTTTTTCTGACTGCGATTTCAAAACCATGCACCAGAATTCACTTCTTTCAACTCAGTAATGCATTTTGGATGTGTACCTAGAGTTTAAAGCAGAAAAACAGGAACTTTTAGAATTTTCATTTTTTGACAAAAATGACAGGACCGGAGCTGATAAAAATGTTGATATTGATGTTATTTTTTTTCTGACTGCGAATTCAAAACCATGCACCAGAATCAACTTCTTTCAACTCAGTAATGCATTTTGGATGTGTATCTTGAGTTTAAAGCAGAAAAACAGGAACTTTTAGAATTTTAATTTTTTGACCAAAACGACAGGACCGGAGCTGATAAAAATGTTGATAAGGATGTTATTTTTTTCTGACTGCGATTTCAAAACCATGCACCAGAATTCACTTCTTTCAACTCAGTAATGCATTTTGGATGTGTACCTAGAGTTTAAAGCAGAAAAACAGGAACTTTTAGAATTTTCATTTTTTGACCAAAACTACAGGACCTGAGCTGATAAAAATGTTGATATGGATGTTATTTTTTTTCTGACTGCGATTTCAAAACCATGCACCAGAATTCACTTCTTTCAACTCAGTAATGCATTTTGGATGTGTACCTAGAGTTTAAAGCAGAAAAACAGGAACTTTTAGAATTTTCATTTTTTGACCAAAACGACAGGTCCGGAGCTGATAAAAATGTTGATATTGATGTATTTTTTTTCTGACTGCGGTTTCAAAACCATGCACCAGAATCAACTTCTTTCAACTCAGTAATGCATTTTGGATGTGTACCTAGAGTTTAAAGCAGAAAAACAGGAACTTTTAGAATTTTCATTTGTTGACCAAAACGACAGGACCGGAGCTGATAAAAATGTTGATATGGATGTTATTTTTTTTCTGACTGCGATTTCAAAACCATGCACCAGAATTCACTTCTTTCAACTCAGTAATGCATTTTGGATGTGTACCTAGAGTTTAAAGCAGAAAAACAGGAACTTTTAGAATTTTCATTTTTTGACCAAAACGACAGGACCGGAGCTGATAAAAATGTTGATATGGATGTTATTTTTTTTCTGACTGCGATTTCAAAACCATGCACCAGAATTCACTTCTTTCAACTCAGTAATGCATTTTGGATGTGTACCTAGAGTTTAAAGCAGAAAAACAGGAACTTTTAGAATTTTCATTTTTTGACCAAAACGACAGGTCCGGAGCTGATAAAAATGTTGGTATTGATGTTATTTTTTTTCTGACTGCGATTTCAAAACCATGCACCAGAATTCACTTCTTTCAACTCAGTAATGCATTTTGGATGTGTACCTAGAGTTTAAAGCAGAAAAACAGGAACTTTTAGAATTTTCATTTTTTGACCAAAACGACAGGACCGGAGCTGATAAAAATGTTGATATGGATGTAATTTTTTGTCTGACTGCGGTTTCAAAACCATGCATCAGAATTCACTTCTTTCAACTCAGTAATGCATTTTGGATGTGTACCTAGAGTTTAAAGCAGAAAAACAGGATCTTTTAGAATTTTCATTTTTTGACCAAAACGACAGGACCGGAGCTGATAAAAATGTTGATATGGATGTTATTTTTTTTCTGACTGCGATTTCAAAACCATGCACCAGAATTCAATTCTTTCAACTCAGTAATGCATTTTGGATGTGTACCTAGAGTTTAAAGCAGAAAAACAGGAACTTTTAGAATTTTTTATTTTTTGACAAAAATGACAGGACCGGAGCTGATAAAAATGTTGGTATTGATGTTATTTTTTTCTGACTGCGATTTCAAAACCATGCACCAGAATCAACTTCTTTCAACTCAGTAATGCATTTTGGATGTGTATCTTGAGTTTAAAGCAGAAAAACAGGAACTTTTAGAATTTTCATTTTTTGACCAAAACGACAGGACCGGAGCTGATAAAAATGTTGATAAGGATGTTATTTTTTTTCTGACTGCGATTTCAAAACCATGCACCAGAATTCACTTCTTTCAACTCAGTAATGCATTTTGGATGTGTACCTAGAGTTTAAAGCAGAAATACAGGAACTTTTAGAATTTTCATTTTTTGACCAAAACGACAGGACCGGAGCTGATAAAAATATTGATATGGATGTTATTTTTTTTCTGACTGCGGTTTCAAAACCATGCACCAGAATCAACTTCTTTCAACTCAGTAATGCATTTTGGATGTGTACCTAGAGTTTAAAGCAGAAAAACAGGAACTTTTAGAATTTTCATTTTTTGACCAAAACGACAGGTCCGGAGCTGATAAAAATGTTGATATGGATGTTATTTTTTTTCTGACTGCGGTTTCAAAACCATGCACCAGAATCAACTTCTTTCAACTCAGTAATGCATTTTGGATGTGTACCTAGAGTTTAAAGCAGAAAAACAGGAACTTTTAGAATTTTCATTTGTTGACCAAAACGACAGGACCGGAGCTGATAAAAATGTTGATATGGATGTTATTTTTTTTCTGACTGCGATTTTAAAACCATGCACCAGAATTCACTTCTTTCAACTCAGTAATGCATTTTGGATGTGTACCTAGAGTTTAAAGCAGAAAAACAGGAACTTTTAGAATTTTCATTTTTTGACCAAAACGACAGGACCGGAGCTGATAAAAATGTTGATATGGATGTTATTTTTTTTCTGACTGCGATTTCAAAACCATGCACCAGAATTCACTTCTTTCAACTCAGTAATGCATTTTGGATGTGTACCTAGAGTTTAAAGCAGAAAAACAGGAACTTTTAGAATTTTCATTTTTTGACCAAAACTACAGGACCTGAGCTGATAAAAATGTTGATATGGATGCTATTTTTTTTCTTACTGCGATTTCAAAACCATGCACCAGAATTCACTTCTTTCAACTCAGTAATGCATTTTGGATGTGTACCTAGAGTTTAAAGCAGAAAAACAGGAACTTTTAGAATTTTCATTTTTTGACCAAAACGACAGGTCCGCAGCTGATAAAAATGTTGATATTGATGTATTTTTTTCTGACTGCGGTTTCAAAACCATGCACCAGAATCAACTTCTTTCAACTCAGTAATGCATTTTGGATGTGTACCTAGAGTTTGAAGCAGAAAAACAGGAACTTTTAGAATTTTCATTTTTTGACCAAAACGACAGGACCGGAGCTGATAAAAATGTTGATATTGATGTTATTTTTTTTCTGACTGCGAATTCAAAACCATGCACCAGAATCAACTTCTTTCAACTCAGTAATGCATTTTGGATGTGTATCTTGAGTTTGAAGCAGAAAAACAGGAACTTTTAGAATTTTCATTTTTTGACCAAAACGACAGGACCGGAGCTGATAAAAATGTTGATAAGAATGTTATTTTTTTCTGACTGCGATTTCAAAACCATGCACCAGAATTCACTTCTTTCAACTCAGTAATGCATTTTGGATGTGTACCTAGAGTTTAAAGCAGAAAAACAGGAACTTTTAGAATTTTCATTTTTTGACCAAAACGACAGGACCGGAGCTGATAAAAATGTTGATATGGATGTTATTTTTTTCTGACTGCGATTTCAAAACCATGCACCAGAATTCACTTCTTTTAACTCAGTAATGCATTTTGGATGTGTACCTAGAGTTTAAAGCAGAAAAACAGGAACTTTTAGAATTTTCATTTTTTGACCAAAACTACAGGACCTGAGCTGATAAAAATGTTGATATGGATGTTATTTTTTTTCTGACTGTGATTTCAAAACCATGCACCAGAATTCACTTCTTTCAACTCAGTAATGCATTTTGGATGTGTACCTAGAGTTTAAAGCAGAAAAACAGGAACTTTTAGAATTTTCATTTTTTGACCAAAACGACAGGTCCGGAGCTGATAAAAATGTTGATATTGATGTATTTTTTTTTCTGACTGCGGTTTCAAAACCATGCACCAGAATCAACTTCTTTCAACTCAGTAATGCATTTTGGATGTGTACCTAGAGTTTGAAGCAGAAAAACAGGAACATTTAGAATTTTCATTTTTTGACCAAAACGACAGGACCGGAGCTGATAAAAATGTTGATATGGATGTTATTTTTTTTCTGACTGCGATTTCAAAACCATGCATCAGAATTCACTTCTTTCAACTCAGTAATGCATTTTGGATGTGTACCTAGATTTTAAAGTAGAAAAACAGGATCTTTTAGAATTTTCATTTTTTGACCAAAACGACAGGACCGGAGCTGATAAAAATGTTGATATGGATGTTATTTTTTTTCTTACTGCGATTTCAAAACCATGCACCAGAATCAACTTCTTTCAACTCAGTAATGCATTTTGGATGTGTATCTTGAGTTTAAAGCAGAAAAACAGGAACTTTTAGAATTTAAATTTTTTGACCAAAACGACAGGACCGGAGCTGATAAAAATGTTGATAAGGATGTTATTTTTTTTCTGACTGCGGTTTCAAAACCATGCACCAGAATCAACTTCTTTCAACTCAGTAATGCATTTTGGATGTGTACCTAGAGTTTAAAGCAGAAAAACAGGAACTTTTAGAATTTTCATTTGTTGACCAAAACGACAGGACCGGACCTGATAAAAATGTTGATATGGATGTTATTTTTTTTCTGACTGCGATTTCAAAACCATGCACCAGAATCAACTTCTTTCAACTCAGTAATGCATTTTGGATGTGTACCTAGAGTTTAAAGCAGAAAAACAGGAACTTTTAGAATTTTCATTTTTTGACCAAAACTACAGGACCTGAGCTGATAAAAATGTTGATATGGATGTTATTTTTTTTCTGACTGCGATTTCAAAACCATGCACCAGAATTCACTTCTTTCAACTCAGTAATGCATTTTGGATGTGTACCTAGAGTTTAAAGCAGAAAAACAGTAACTTTTAGAATTTTCATTTTTTGACCAAAACGACAGGTCCGGAGCTGATAAAAATGTTGATATTGATGTATTTTTTTTCTGACTGCGGTTTCAAAACCATGCACCAGAATCAACTTCTTTCAACTCAGTAATGCATTTTGGATGTGTACCTAGAGTTTAAAGCAGAAAAACAGGAACTTTTAGAATTTTCATTTGTTGACCAAAACGACAGGACCGGAGCTGATAAAAATGTTGATATGGATGTTATTTTTTTCTGACTGCGATTTCAAAACCATGCACCAGAATTCACTTCTTTCAACTCAGTAATGCATTTTGGATGTGTACCTAGAGTTTAAAGCAGAAAAACAGGAACTTTTAGAATTTTCATTTTTTGACCAAAACGACAGGACCGGAGCTGATAAAAATGTTGATATGGATGTTATTTTTTTTCTGACTGCGATTTCAAAACCATGCACCAGAATTCACTTCTTTCAACTCAGTAATGCATTTTGGATGTGTACCTAGAGTTTAAAGCAGAAAAACAGGAACTTTTAGAATTTTCATTTTTTGACCAAAACTACAGGACCTGAGCTGATAAAAATGTTGATATGGATGTTATTTTTTTTCTGACTGCGATTTCAAAACCATGCACCAGAATTCACTTCTTTCAACTCAGTAATGCATTTTGGATGTGTACCTAGAGTTTAAAGCAGAAAAACAGGAACTTTTAGAATTTTCATTTTTTGACCAAAACGACAGGTCCGGAGCTGATAAAAATGTTGATATTGATGTATTTTTTTTCTGACTGCGGTTTCAAAACCATGCACCAGAATCAACTTCTTTCAACTCAGTAATGCATTTTGGATGTGTACCTAGAGTTTGAAGCAGAAAAACAGGAACTTTTAGAATTTTCATTTTTTGACCAAAACGACAGGACCGGAGCTGATAAAAATGTTGATATTGATGTTATTTTTTTTCTGACTGCGAATTCAAAACCATGCACCAGAATCAACTTCTTTCAACTCAGTAATGCATTTTGGATGTGTATCTTGAGTTTAAAGCAGAAAAACAGGAACTTTTAGAATTTTAATTTTTTGACCAAAACGACAGGACCGGAGCTGATAAAAATGTTGATAAGGATGTTATTTTTTTCTGACTGCGATCTCAAAACCATGCACCAGAATTCACTTCTTTCAACTCAGTAATGCATTTTGGATGTGTACCTAGAGTTTAAAGCAGAAAAACAGGAACTTTTAGAATTTTCATTTTTTGACCAAAACTACAGGACCTGAGCTGATAAAAATGTTGATATGGATGTTATTTTTTTTCTGACTGCGATTTCAAAACCATGCACCAGAATTCACTTCTTTCAACTCAGTAATGCATTTTGGATGTGTACCTAGAGTTTAAAGCAGAAAAACAGGAACTTTTAGAATTTTCATTTTTTGACCAAAACGACAGGTCCGGAGCTGATAAAAATGTTGATATTGATGTATTTTTTTTCTGACTGCGGTTTCAAAACCATGCACCAGAATCAACTTCTTTCAACTCAGTAATGCATTTTGGATGTGTACCTAGAGTTTGAAGCAGAAAAACAGGAAATTTTTTGAATTTTCATTTTTTGACCAAAACGACAGGACCGGAGCTGATAAAAATGTTGATATGGATGTTATTTTTTTTCTGACTGCGATTTCAAAACCATGCATCAGAATTCACTTCTTTCAACTCAGTAATGCATTTTGGATGTGTACCTAGATTTTAAAGCAGAAAAACAGGATCTTTTAGAATTTTCATTTTTTGACCAAAACGACAGGACCGGAGCTGATAAAAATGTTGATATGGATGTTATTTTTTTTCTTACTGCGATTTCAAAACCATGCACCAGAATCAACTTCTTTCAACTCAGTAATGCATTTTGGATGTGTATCTTGAGTTTAAAGCAGAAAAACAGGAACTTTTAGAATTTAAATTTTTTGACCAAAACGACAGGACCGGAGCTGATAAAAATGTTGATAAGGATGTTATTTTTTTTCTGACTGCGGTTTCAAAACCATGCACCAGAATCAACTTCTTTCAACTCAGTAATGCATTTTGGATGTGTTCCTAGAGTTTAAAGCAGAAAAACAGGAACTTTTAGAATTTTCATTTGTTGACCAAAACGACAGGACCGGACCTGATAAAAATGTTGATATGGATGTTATTTTTTTTCTGACTGCGATTTCAAAACCATGCACCAGAATCAACTTCTTTCAACTCAGTAATGCATTTTGGATGTGTACCTAGAGTTTAAAGCAGAAAAACAGGAACTTTTAGAATTTTCATTTGTTGACCAAAACGACAGGACCGGAGCTGATAAAAATGTTGATATGGATGTTATTTTTTTTCTGACTGCGATTTCAAAACCATGCACCAGAATTCACTTCTTTCAACTCAGTAATGCATTTTGGATGTGTACCTAGAGTTTAAAGCAGAAAAACAGGAACTTTTAGAATTTTCATTTTTTGACCAAAACGACAGGACCGGAGCTGATAAAAATGTTGATATGGATGTTATTTTTTTTCTGACTGCGATTTCAAAACCATGCACCAGAATTCACTTCTTTCAACTCAGTAATGCATTTTGGATGTGTACCTAGAGTTTAAAGCAGAAAAACAGGAACTTTTAGAATTTTCATTTGTTGACCAAAACGACAGGACCAGAGCTGATAAAAATGTTGATATGGATGTTATTTTTTTTCTGACTGCGATTTCAAAACCATGCACCAGAATTCACTTCTTTCAACTCAGTAATGCATTTTGGATGTGTACCTAGAGTTTAAAGCAGAAAAACAGGAACTTTTAGAATTTTCATTTTTTGACAAAAATGACAGGACCGGAGCTGATAAAAATGTTGATATTGATGTTATTTTTTTTCTGACTGCGAATTCAAAACCATGCACCAGAATCAACTTCTTTCAACTCAGTAATGCATTTTGGATGTGTATCTTGAGTTTAAAGCAGAAAAACAGGAACTTTTAGAATTTTAATTTTTTGACCAAAACGACAGGACCGGAGCTGATAAAAATGTTGATAAGGATGTTATTTTTTTCTGACTGCGATTTCAAAACCATGCACCAGAATTCACTTCTTTCAACTCAGTAATGCATTTTGGATGTGTACCTAGAGTTTAAAGCAGAAAAACAGGAACTTTTAGAATTTTCATTTTTTGACCAAAACGACAGGACCGGAGCTGATAAAAATGTTGATATGGATGTTATTTTTTTTCTGACTGCGATTTCAAAACCATGCACCAGAATTCACTTCTTTCAACTCAGTAATGCATTTTGGATGTGTACCTAGAGTTTAAAGCAGAAAAACAGGAACTTTTAGAATTTTCATTTTTTGACCAAAACTACAGGACCTGAGCTGATAAAAATGTTGATATGGATGTTATTTTTTTTCTGACTGCGATTTCAAAACCATGCACCAGAATTCACTTCTTTCAACTCAGTAATGCATTTTGGATGTGTACCTAGAGTTTAAAGCAGAAAAACAGGAACTTTTAGAATTTTCATTTTTTGACCAAAACGACAGGTCCGGAGCTGATAAAAATGTTGATATTGATGTATTTTTTTTCTGACTGCGGTTTCAAAACCATGCACCAGAATCAACTTCTTTCAACTCAGTAATGCATTTTGGATGTGTACCTAGAGTTTGAAGCAGAAAAACAGGAACTTTTAGAATTTTCATTTTTTGACCAAAACGACAGGACCGGAGCTGATAAAAATGTTGATATTGATGTTATTTTTTTTCTGACTGCGAATTCAAAACCATGCACCAGAATCAACTTCTTTCAACTCAGTAATGCATTTTGGATGTGTATCTTGAGTTTAAAGCAGAAAAACAGGAACTTTTAGAATTTTAATTTTTTGACCAAAACGACAGGACCGGAGCTGATAAAAATGTTGATAAGGATGTTATTTTTTTCTGACTGCGATCTCAAAACCATGCACCAGAATTCACTTCTTTCAACTCAGTAATGCATTTTGGATGTGTACCTAGAGTTTAAAGCAGAAAAACAGGAACTTTTAGAATTTTCATTTTTTGACCAAAACTACAGGACCTGAGCTGATAAAAATGTTGATATGGATGTTATTTTTTTTCTGACTGCGATTTCAAAACCATGCACCAGAATTCACTTCTTTCAACTCAGTAATGCATTTTGGATGTGTACCTAGAGTTTAAAGCAGAAAAACAGGAACTTTTAGAATTTTCATTTTTTGACCAAAACGACAGGTCCGGAGCTGATAAAAATGTTGATATTGATGTATTTTTTTTTCTGACTGCGGTTTCAAAACCATGCACCAGAATCAACTTCTTTCAACTCAGTAATGCATTTTGGATGTGTACCTAGAGTTTGAAGCAGAAAAACAGGAAATTTTTTGAATTTTCATTTTTTGACCAAAACGACAGGACCGGAGCTGATAAAAATGTTGATATGGATGTTATTTTTTTTCTGACTGCGATTTCAAAACCATGCATCAGAATTCACTTCTTTCAACTCAGTAATGCATTTTGGATGTGTACCTAGATTTTAAAGCAGAAAAACAGGATCTTTTAGAATTTTCATTTTTTGACCAAAACGACAGGACCGGAGCTGATAAAAATGTTGATATGGATGTTATTTTTTTTCTTACTGCGATTTCAAAACCATGCACCAGAATCAACTTCTTTCAACTCAGTAATGCATTTTGGATGTGTATCTTGAGTTTAAAGCAGAAAAACAGGAACTTTTAGAATTTAAATTTTTTGACCAAAACGACAGGACCGGAGCTGATAAAAATGTTGATAAGGATGTTATTTTTTTTCTGACTGCGGTTTCAAAACCATGCACCAGAATCAACTTCTTTCAACTCAGTAATGCATTTTGGATGTGTTCCTAGAGTTTAAAGCAGAAAAACAGGAACTTTTAGAATTTTCATTTGTTGACCAAAACGACAGGACCGGACCTGATAAAAATGTTGATATGGATGTTATTTTTTTTCTGACTGCGATTTCAAAACCATGCACCAGAATCAACTTCTTTCAACTCAGTAATGCATTTTGGATGTGTACCTAGAGTTTAAAGCAGAAAAACAGGAACTTTTAGAATTTTCATTTGTTGACCAAAACGACAGGACCGGAGCTGATAAAAATGTTGATATGGATGTTATTTTTTTTCTGACTGCGATTTCAAAACCATGCACCAGAATTCACTTCTTTCAACTCAGTAATGCATTTTGGATGTGTACCTAGAGTTTAAAGCAGAAAAACAGGAACTTTTAGAATTTTCATTTTTTGACCAAAACGACAGGACCGGAGCTGATAAAAATGTTGATATGGATGTTATTTTTTTTCTGACTGCGATTTCAAAACCATGCACCAGAATTCACTTCTTTCAACTCAGTAATGCATTTTGGATGTGTACCTAGAGTTTAAAGCAGAAAAACAGGAACTTTTAGAATTTTCATTTGTTGACCAAAACGACAGGACCAGAGCTGATAAAAATGTTGATATGGATGTTATTTTTTTTCTGACTGCGATTTCAAAACCATGCACCAGAATTCACTTCTTTCAACTCAGTAATGCATTTTGGATGTGTACCTAGAGTTTAAAGCAGAAAAACAGGAACTTTTAGAATTTTCATTTTTTGACAAAAATGACAGGACCGGAGCTGATAAAAATGTTGATATTGATGTTATTTTTTTTCTGACTGCGAATTCAAAACCATGCACCAGAATCAACTTCTTTCAACTCAGTAATGCATTTTGGATGTGTATCTTGAGTTTAAAGCAGAAAAACAGGAACTTTTAGAATTTTAATTTTTTGACCAAAACGACAGGACCGGAGCTGATAAAAATGTTGATAAGGATGTTATTTTTTTCTGACTGCGATTTCAAAACCATGCACCAGAATTCACTTCTTTCAACTCAGTAATGCATTTTGGATGTGTACCTAGAGTTTAAAGCAGAAAAACAGGAACTTTTAGAATTTTCATTTTTTGACCAAAACTACAGGACCTGAGCTGATAAAAATGTTGATATGGATGTTATTTTTTTTCTGACTGCGATTTCAAAACCATGCACCAGAATTCACTTCTTTCAACTCAGTAATGCATTTTGGATGTGTACCTAGAGTTTAAAGCAGAAAAACAGGAACTTTTAGAATTTTCATTTTTTGACCAAAACTACAGGACCTGAGCTGATAAAAATGTTGATATGGATGTTATTTTTTTTCTGACTGCGATTTCAAAACCATGCACCAGAATTCACTTCTTTCAACTCAGTAATGCATTTTGGATGTGTACCTAGAGTTTAAAGCAGAAAAACAGGAACTTTTAGAATTTTCATTTTTTGACCAAAACGACAGGACCGGAGCTGATAAAAATGTTGATATGGATGTTATTTTTTTTCTGACTGCGATTTCAAAACCATGCACCAGAATTCACTTCTTTCAACTCAGTAATGCATTTTGGATGTGTACCTAGAGTTTAAAGCAGAAAAACAGGAACTTTTAGAATTTTCATTTTTTGACCAAAACGACAGGTCCGGAGCTGATAAAAATGTTGATATTGATGTATTTTTTTTCTGACTGCGGTTTCAAAACCATGCACCAGAATCAACTTCTTTCAACTCAGTAATGCATTTTGGATGTGTACCTAGAGTTTGAAGCAGAAAAACAGGAACTTTTAGAATTTTCATTTTTTGACCAAAACGACAGGACCGGAGCTGATAAAAATGTTGATATGGATGTTATTTTTTTTCTGACTGCGATTTCAAAACCATGCATCAGAATTCACTTCTTTCAACTCAGTAATGCATTTTGGATGTGTACCTAGAGTTTAAAGCAGAAAAACAGGATCTTTTAGAATTTTCATTTTTTGACCAAAACGACAGGACCGGAGCTGATAAAAATGATGATATGGATGTTATTTTTTTTCTGACTGCGATTTCAAAACCATGCACCAGAATCAACTTCTTTCAACTCTGTAATGCATTTTGGATGTGTATCTTGAGTTTAAAGCAGAAAAACAGGAACTTTTAGAATTTAAATTTTTTGACCAAAACGACAGGACCGGAGCTGATAAAAATGTTGATAAGGATGTTATTTTTTTTCTGACTGCGGTTTCAAAACCATGCACCAGAATCAACTTCTTTCAACTCAGTAATGCATTTTGGATGTGTACCTAGAGTTTAAAGCAGAAAAACAGGAACTTTTAGAATTTTCATTTGTTGACCAAAACGACAGGACCAGAGCTGATAAAAATGTTGATATGGATGTTATTTTTTTTCTGACTGCGATTTCAAAACCATGCACCAGAATTCACTTCTTTCAACTCAGTAATGCATTTTGGATGTGTACCTAGAGTTTAAAGCAGAAAAACAGGAACTTTTAGAATTTTTATTTTTTGACAAAAATGACAGGACCGGAGCTGATAAAAATGTTGATATTGATGTTATTTTTTTTCTGACTGCGAATTCAAAACCATGCACCAGAATCAACTTCTTTCAACTCAGTAATGCATTTTGGATGTGTATCTTGAGTTTAAAGCAGAAAAACAGGAACTTTTAGAATTTTAATTTTTTGACCAAAACGACAGGACCGGAGCTGATAAAAATGTTGATAAGGATGTTATTTTTTTCTGACTGCGATTTCAAAACCATGCACCAGAATTCACTTCTTTCAACTCAGTAATGCATTTTGGATGTGTACCTAGAGTTTAAAGCAGAAAAACAGGAACTTTTAGAATTTTCATTTTTTGACCAAAACTACAGGACCTGAGCTGATAAAAATGTTGATATGGATGTTATTTTTTTTCTGACTGCGATTTCAAAACCATGCACCAGAATTCACTTCTTTCAACTCAGTAATGCATTTTGGATGTGTACCTAGAGTTTAAAGCAGAAAAACAGGAACTTTTAGAATTTTCATTTTTTGACCAAAACGACAGGTCCGGAGCTGATAAAAATGTTGATATTGATGTATTTTTTTTCTGACTGCGGTTTCAAAACCATGCACCAGAATCAACTTCTTTCAACTCAGTAATGCATTTTGGATGTGTACCTAGAGTTTAAAGCAGAAAAACAGGAACTTTTAGAATTTTCATTTGTTGACCAAAACGACAGGACCGGAGCTGATAAAAATGTTGATATGGATGTTATTTTTTTTCTGACTGCGATTTCAAAACCATGCACCAGAATTCACTTCTTTCAACTCAGTAATGCATTTTGGATGTGTACCTAGAGTTTAAAGCAGAAAAACAGGAACTTTTAGAATTTTCATTTTTTGACCAAAACGACAGGACCGGAGCTGATAAAAATGTTGATATGGATGTTATTTTTTTTCTGACTGCGATTTCAAAACCATGCACCAGAATTCACTTCTTTCAACTCAGTAATGCATTTTGGATGTGTACCTAGAGTTTAAAGCAGAAAAACAGGAACTTTTAGAATTTTCATTTTTTGACCAAAACTACAGGACCTGAGCTGATAAAAATGTTGATATGGATGTTATTTTTTTTCTGACTGCGATTTCAAAACCATGCACCAGAATTCACTTCTTTCAACTCAGTAATGCATTTTGGATGTGTACCTAGAGTTTAAAGCAGAAAAACAGGAACTTTTAGAATTTTCATTTTTTGACCAAAACGACAGGTCCGGAGCTGATAAAAATGTTGATATTGATGTATTTTTTTTCTGACTGCGGTTTCAAAACCATGCACCAGAATCAACTTCTTTCAACTCAGTAATGCATTTTGGATGTGTACCTAGAGTTTGAAGCAGAAAAACAGGAACTTTTAGAATTTTCATTTTTTGACCAAAACGACAGGACCGGAGCTGATAAAAATGTTGATATTGATGTTATTTTTTTTCTGACTGCGAATTCAAAACCATGCACCAGAATCAACTTCTTTCAACTCAGTAATGCATTTTGGATGTGTATCTTGAGTTTAAAGCAGAAAAACAGGAACTTTTAGAATTTTCATTTGTTGACCAAAACGACAGGACCGGAGCTGATAAAAATGTTGATATGGATGTTATTTTTTTTCTGACTGCGATTTCAAAACCATGCACCAGAATTCACTTCTTTCAACTCAGTAATGCATTTTGGATGTGTACCTAGAGTTTAAAGCAGAAAAACAGGAACTTTTAGAATTTTCATTTTTTGACCAAAACGACAGGACCGGAGCTGATAAAAATGTTGATATGGATGTTATTTTTTTTCTGACTGCGATTTCAAAACCATGCACCAGAATTCACTTCTTTCAACTCAGTAATGCATTTTGGATGTGTACCTAGAGTTTAAAGCAGAAAAACAGGAACTTTTAGAATTTTCATTTTTTGACCAAAACTACAGGACCTGAGCTGATAAAAATGTTGATATGGATGTTATTTTTTTTCTGACTGCGATTTCAAAACCATGCACCAGAATTCACTTCTTTCAACTCAGTAATGCATTTTGGATGTGTACCTAGAGTTTAAAGCAGAAAAACAGGAACTTTTAGAATTTTCATTTTTTGACCAAAACGACAGGTCCGGAGCTGATAAAAATGTTGATATTGATGTATTTTTTTTCTGACTGCGGTTTCAAAACCATGCACCAGAATCAACTTCTTTCAACTCAGTAATGCATTTTGGATGTGTACCTAGAGTTTGAAGCAGAAAAACAGGAACTTTTAGAATTTTCATTTTTTGACCAAAACGACAGGACCGGAGCTGATAAAAATGTTGATATTGATGTTATTTTTTTTCTGACTGCGAATTCAAAACCATGCACCAGAATCAACTTCTTTCAACTCAGTAATGCATTTTGGATGTGTATCTTGAGTTTAAAGCAGAAAAACAGGAACTTTTAGAATTTTAATTTTTTGACCAAAACGACAGGACCGGAGCTGATAAAAATGTTGATAAGGATGTTATTTTTTTCTGACTGCGATCTCAAAACCATGCACCAGAATTCACTTCTTTCAACTCAGTAATGCATTTTGGATGTGTACCTAGAGTTTAAAGCAGAAAAACAGGAACTTTTAGAATTTTCATTTTTTGACCAAAACTACAGGACCTGAGCTGATAAAAATGTTGATATGGATGTTATTTTTTTTCTGACTGCGATTTCAAAACCATGCACCAGAATTCACTTCTTTCAACTCAGTAATGCATTTTGGATGTGTACCTAGAGTTTAAAGCAGAAAAACAGGAACTTTTAGAATTTTCATTTGTTGACCAAAACGACAGGACCAGAGCTGATAAAAATGTTGATATGGATGTTATTTTTTTTCTGACTGCGATTTCAAAACCATGCACCAGAATTCACTTCTTTCAACTCAGTAATGCATTTTGGATGTGTACCTAGAGTTTAAAGCAGAAAAACAGGAACTTTTAGAATTTTCATTTTTTGACAAAAATGACAGGACCGGAGCTGATAAAAATGTTGATATTGATGTTATTTTTTTTCTGACTGCGAATTCAAAACCATGCACCAGAATCAACTTCTTTCAACTCAGTAATGCATTTTGGATGTGTATCTTGAGTTTAAAGCAGAAAAACAGGAACTTTTAGAATTTTAATTTTTTGACCAAAACGACAGGACCGGAGCTGATAAAAATGTTGATAAGGATGTTATTTTTTTCTGACTGCGATTTCAAAACCATGCACCAGAATTCACTTCTTTCAACTCAGTAATGCATTTTGGATGTGTACCTAGAGTTTAAAGCAGAAAAACAGGAACTTTTAGAATTTTCATTTTTTGACCAAAACGACAGGACCGGAGCTGATAAAAATGTTGATATGGATGTTATTTTTTTTCTGACTGCGATTTCAAAACCATGCACCAGAATTCACTTCTTTCAACTCAGTAATGCATTTTGGATGTGTACCTAGAGTTTAAAGCAGAAAAACAGGAACTTTTAGAATTTTCATTTTTTGACCAAAACTACAGGACCTGAGCTGATAAAAATGTTGATATGGATGTTATTTTTTTTCTGACTGCGATTTCAAAACCATGCACCAGAATTCACTTCTTTCAACTCAGTAATGCATTTTGGATGTGTACCTAGAGTTTAAAGCAGAAAAACAGGAACTTTTAGAATTTTAATTTTTTGACCAAAACGACAGGTCCGGAGCTGATAAAAATGTTGATATTGATGTATTTTTTTTCTGACTGCGGTTTCAAAACCATGCACCAGAATCAACTTCTTTCAACTCAGTAATGCATTTTGGATGTGTACCTAGAGTTTGAAGCAGAAAAACAGGAACTTTTAGAATTTTCATTTTTTGACCAAAACGACAGGACCGGAGCTGATAAAAATGTTGATATTGATGTTATTTTTTTTCTGACTGCGAATTCAAAACCATGCACCAGAATCAACTTCTTTCAACTCAGTAATGCATTTTGGATGTGTATCTTGAGTTTAAAGCAGAAAAACAGGAACTTTTAGAATTTTAATTTTTTGACCAAAACGACAGGACCGGAGCTGATAAAAATGTTGATAAGGATGTTATTTTTTTCTGACTGCGATCTCAAAACCATGCACCAGAATTCACTTCTTTCAACTCAGTAATGCATTTTGGATGTGTACCTAGAGTTTAAAGCAGAAAAACAGGAACTTTTAGAATTTTCATTTTTTGACCAAAACTACAGGACCTGAGCTGATAAAAATGTTGATATGGATGTTATTTTTTTTCTGACTGCGATTTCAAAACCATGCACCAGAATTCACTTCTTTCAACTCAGTAATGCATTTTGGATGTGTACCTAGAGTTTAAAGCAGAAAAACAGGAACTTTTAGAATTTTCATTTTTTGACCAAAACGACAGGTCCGGAGCTGATAAAAATGTTGATATTGATGTATTTTTTTTTCTGACTGCGGTTTCAAAACCATGCACCAGAATCAACTTCTTTCAACTCAGTAATGCATTTTGGATGTGTACCTAGAGTTTGAAGCAGAAAAACAGGAAATTTTTTGAATTTTCATTTTTTGACCAAAACGACAGGACCGGAGCTGATAAAAATGTTGATATGGATGTTATTTTTTTTCTGACTGCGATCTCAAAACCATGCACCAGAATCAACTTCTTTCAACTCAGTAATGCATTTTGGATGTGTATCTTGAGTTTAAAGCAGAAAAACAGGAACTTTTAGAATTTAAATTTTTTGACCAAAACGACAGGACCGGAGCTGATAAAAATGTTGATAAGGATGTTATTTTTTTTCTGACTGCGGTTTCAAAACCATGCACCAGAATCAACTTCTTTCAACTCAGTAATGCATTTTGGATGTGTTCCTAGAGTTTAAAGCAGAAAAACAGGAACTTTTAGAATTTTCATTTGTTGACCAAAACGACAGGACCGGACCTGATAAAAATGTTGATATGGATGTTATTTTTTTTCTGACTGCGATTTCAAAACCATGCACCAGAATCAACTTCTTTCAACTCAGTAATGCATTTTGGATGTGTACCTAGAGTTTAAAGCAGAAAAACAGGAACTTTTAGAATTTTCATTTGTTGACCAAAACGACAGGACCGGAGCTGATAAAAATGTTGATATGGATGTTATTTTTTTTCTGACTGCGATTTCAAAACCATGCACCAGAATTCACTTCTTTCAACTCAGTAATGCATTTTGGATGTGTACCTAGAGTTTAAAGCAGAAAAACAGGAACTTTTAGAATTTTCATTTTTTGACCAAAACGACAGGACCGGAGCTGATAAAAATGTTGATATGGATGTTATTTTTTTTCTGACTGCGATTTCAAAACCATGCACCAGAATTCACTTCTTTCAACTCAGTAATGCATTTTGGATGTGTACCTAGAGTTTAAAGCAGAAAAACAGGAACTTTTAGAATTTTCATTTGTTGACCAAAACGACAGGACCAGAGCTGATAAAAATGTTGATATGGATGTTATTTTTTTTCTGACTGCGATTTCAAAACCATGCACCAGAATTCACTTCTTTCAACTCAGTAATGCATTTTGGATGTGTACCTAGAGTTTAAAGCAGAAAAACAGGAACTTTTAGAATTTTCATTTTTTGACAAAAATGACAGGACCGGAGCTGATAAAAATGTTGATATTGATGTTATTTTTTTTCTGACTGCGAATTCAAAACCATGCACCAGAATCAACTTCTTTCAACTCAGTAATGCATTTTGGATGTGTATCTTGAGTTTAAAGCAGAAAAACAGGAACTTTTAGAATTTTAATTTTTTGACCAAAACGACAGGACCGGAGCTGATAAAAATGTTGATAAGGATGTTATTTTTTTCTGACTGCGATTTCAAAACCATGCACCAGAATTCACTTCTTTCAACTCAGTAATGCATTTTGGATGTGTACCTAGAGTTTAAAGCAGAAAAACAGGAACTTTTAGAATTTTCATTTTTTGACCAAAACGACAGGACCGGAGCTGATAAAAATGTTGATATGGATGTTATTTTTTTTCTGACTGCGATTTCAAAACCATGCACCAGAATTCACTTCTTTCAACTCAGTAATGCATTTTGGATGTGTACCTAGAGTTTAAAGCAGAAAAACAGGAACTTTTAGAATTTTCATTTTTTGACCAAAACTACAGGACCTGAGCTGATAAAAATGTTGATATGGATGTTATTTTTTTTCTGACTGCGATTTCAAAACCATGCACCAGAATTCACTTCTTTCAACTCAGTAATGCATTTTGGATGTGTACCTAGAGTTTAAAGCAGAAAAACAGGAACTTTTAGAATTTTCATTTTTTGACCAAAACGACAGGTCCGGAGCTGATAAAAATGTTGATATTGATGTATTTTTTTTCTGACTGCGGTTTCAAAACCATGCACCAGAATCAACTTCTTTCAACTCAGTAATGCATTTTGGATGTGTACCTAGAGTTTGAAGCAGAAAAACAGGAACTTTTAGAATTTTCATTTTTTGACCAAAACGACAGGACCGGAGCTGATAAAAATGTTGATATTGATGTTATTTTTTTTCTGACTGCGAATTCAAAACCATGCACCAGAATCAACTTCTTTCAACTCAGTAATGCATTTTGGATGTGTATCTTGAGTTTAAAGCAGAAAAACAGGAACTTTTAGAATTTTAATTTTTTGACCAAAACGACAGGACCGGAGCTGATAAAAATGTTGATAAGGATGTTATTTTTTTCTGACTGCGATCTCAAAACCATGCACCAGAATTCACTTCTTTCAACTCAGTAATGCATTTTGGATGTGTACCTAGAGTTTAAAGCAGAAAAACAGGAACTTTTAGAATTTTCATTTTTTGACCAAAACTACAGGACCTGAGCTGATAAAAATGTTGATATGGATGTTATTTTTTTTCTGACTGCGATTTCAAAACCATGCACCAGAATTCACTTCTTTCAACTCAGTAATGCATTTTGGATGTGTACCTAGAGTTTAAAGCAGAAAAACAGGAACTTTTAGAATTTTCATTTTTTGACCAAAACGACAGGTCCGGAGCTGATAAAAATGTTGATATTGATGTATTTTTTTTTCTGACTGCGGTTTCAAAACCATGCACCAGAATCAACTTCTTTCAACTCAGTAATGCATTTTGGATGTGTACCTAGAGTTTGAAGCAGAAAAACAGGAAATTTTTTGAATTTTCATTTTTTGACCAAAACGACAGGACCGGAGCTGATAAAAATGTTGATATGGATGTTATTTTTTTTCTGACTGCGATTTCAAAACCATGCATCAGAATTCACTTCTTTCAACTCAGTAATGCATTTTGGATGTGTACCTAGATTTTAAAGCAGAAAAACAGGATCTTTTAGAATTTTCATTTTTTGACCAAAACGACAGGACCGGAGCTGATAAAAATGTTGATATGGATGTTATTTTTTTTCTTACTGCGATTTCAAAACCATGCACCAGAATCAACTTCTTTCAACTCAGTAATGCATTTTGGATGTGTATCTTGAGTTTAAAGCAGAAAAACAGGAACTTTTAGAATTTAAATTTTTTGACCAAAACGACAGGACCGGAGCTGATAAAAATGTTGATAAGGATGTTATTTTTTTTCTGACTGCGGTTTCAAAACCATGCACCAGAATCAACTTCTTTCAACTCAGTAATGCATTTTGGATGTGTTCCTAGAGTTTAAAGCAGAAAAACAGGAACTTTTAGAATTTTCATTTGTTGACCAAAACGACAGGACCGGACCTGATAAAAATGTTGATATGGATGTTATTTTTTTTCTGACTGCGATTTCAAAACCATGCACCAGAATCAACTTCTTTCAACTCAGTAATGCATTTTGGATGTGTACCTAGAGTTTAAAGCAAAAAAACAGGAACTTTTAGAATTTTCATTTGTTGACCAAAACGACAGGACCGGAGCTGATAAAAATGTTGATATGGATGTTATTTTTTTTCTGACTGCGATTTCAAAACCATGCACCAGAATTCACTTCTTTCAACTCAGTAATGCATTTTGGATGTGTACCTAGAGTTTAAAGCAGAAAAACAGGAACTTTTAGAATTTTCATTTTTTGACCAAAACGACAGGACCGGAGCTGATAAAAATGTTGATATGGATGTTATTTTTTTTCTGACTGCGATTTCAAAACCATGCACCAGAATTCACTTCTTTCAACTCAGTAATGCATTTTGGATGTGTACCTAGAGTTTAAAGCAGAAAAACAGGAACTTTTAGAATTTTCATTTGTTGACCAAAACGACAGGACCAGAGCTGATAAAAATGTTGATATGGATGTTATTTTTTTTCTGACTGCGATTTCAAAACCATGCACCAGAATTCACTTCTTTCAACTCAGTAATGCATTTTGGATGTGTACCTAGAGTTTAAAGCAGAAAAACAGGAACTTTTAGAATTTTCATTTTTTGACAAAAATGACAGGACCGGAGCTGATAAAAATGTTGATATTGATGTTATTTTTTTTCTGACTGCGAATTCAAAACCATGCACCAGAATCAACTTCTTTCAACTCAGTAATGCATTTTGGATGTGTATCTTGAGTTTAAAGCAGAAAAACAGGAACTTTTAGAATTTTAATTTTTTGACCAAAACGACAGGACCGGAGCTGATAAAAATGTTGATAAGGATGTTATTTTTTTCTGACTGCGATTTCAAAACCATGCACCAGAATTCACTTCTTTCAACTCAGTAATGCATTTTGGATGTGTACCTAGAGTTTAAAGCAGAAAAACAGGAACTTTTAGAATTTTCATTTTTTGACCAAAACTACAGGACCTGAGCTGATAAAAATGTTGATATGGATGTTATTTTTTTTCTGACTGCGATTTCAAAACCATGCACCAGAATTCACTTCTTTCAACTCAGTAATGCATTTTGGATGTGTACCTAGAGTTTAAAGCAGAAAAACAGGAACTTTTAGAATTTTCATTTTTTGACCAAAACTACAGGACCTGAGCTGATAAAAATGTTGATATGGATGTTATTTTTTTTCTGACTGCGATTTCAAAACCATGCACCAGAATTCACTTCTTTCAACTCAGTAATGCATTTTGGATGTGTACCTAGAGTTTAAAGCAGAAAAACAGGAACTTTTAGAATTTTCATTTTTTGACCAAAACGACAGGACCGGAGCTGATAAAAATGTTGATATGGATGTTATTTTTTTTCTGACTGCGATTTCAAAACCATGCACCAGAATTCACTTCTTTCAACTCAGTAATGCATTTTGGATGTGTACCTAGAGTTTAAAGCAGAAAAACAGGAACTTTTAGAATTTTCATTTTTTGACCAAAACGACAGGTCCGGAGCTGATAAAAATGTTGATATTGATGTATTTTTTTTCTGACTGCGGTTTCAAAACCATGCACCAGAATCAACTTCTTTCAACTCAGTAATGCATTTTGGATGTGTACCTAGAGTTTGAAGCAGAAAAACAGGAACTTTTAGAATTTTCATTTTTTGACCAAAACGACAGGACCGGAGCTGATAAAAATGTTGATATGGATGTTATTTTTTTTCTGACTGCGATTTCAAAACCATGCATCAGAATTCACTTCTTTCAACTCAGTAATGCATTTTGGATGTGTACCTAGAGTTTAAAGCAGAAAAACAGGATCTTTTAGAATTTTCATTTTTTGACCAAAACGACAGGACCGGAGCTGATAAAAATGATGATATGGATGTTATTTTTTTCTGACTGCGATTTCAAAACCATGCACCAGAATCAACTTCTTTCAACTCTGTAATGCATTTTGGATGTGTATCTTGAGTTTAAAGCAGAAAAACAGGAACTTTTAGAATTTAAATTTTTTGACCAAAACGACAGGACCGGAGCTGATAAAAATGTTGATAAGGATGTTATTTTTTTTCTGACTGCGGTTTCAAAACCATGCACCAGAATCAACTTCTTTCAACTCAGTAATGCATTTTGGATGTGTACCTAGAGTTTAAAGCAGAAAAACAGGAACTTTTAGAATTTTCATTTGTTGACCAAAACGACAGGACCAGAGCTGATAAAAATGTTGATATGGATGTTATTTTTTTTCTGACTGCGATTTCAAAACCATGCACCAGAATTCACTTCTTTCAACTCAGTAATGCATTTTGGATGTGTACCTAGAGTTTAAAGCAGAAAAACAGGAACTTTTAGAATTTTTATTTTTTGACAAAAATGACAGGACCGGAGCTGATAAAAATGTTGATATTGATGTTATTTTTTTTCTGACTGCGAATTCAAAACCATGCACCAGAATCAACTTCTTTCAACTCAGTAATGCATTTTGGATGTGTATCTTGAGTTTAAAGCAGAAAAACAGGAACTTTTAGAATTTTAATTTTTTGACCAAAACAACAGGACCGGAGCTGATAAAAATGTTGATAAGGATGTTATTTTTTTCTGACTGCGATTTCAAAACCATGCACCAGAATTCACTTCTTTCAACTCAGTAATGCATTTTGGATGTGTACCTAGAGTTTAAAGCAGAAAAACAGGAACTTTTAGAATTTTCATTTTTTGACCAAAACTACAGGACCTGAGCTGATAAAAATGTTGATATGGATGTTATTTTTTTTCTGACTGCGATTTCAAAACCATGCACCAGAATTCACTTCTTTCAACTCAGTAATGCATTTTGGATGTGTACCTAGAGTTTAAAGCAGAAAAACAGGAACTTTTAGAATTTTCATTTTTTGACCAAAACTACAGGACCTGAGCTGATAAAAATGTTGATATGGATGTTATTTTTTTTCTGACTGCGATTTCAAAACCATGCACCAGAATTCACTTCTTTCAACTCAGTAATGCATTTTGGATGTGTACCTAGAGTTTAAAGCAGAAAAACAGTAACTTTTAGAATTTTCATTTTTTGACCAAAACGACAGGTCCGGAGCTGATAAAAATGTTGATATTGATGTATTTTTTTTCTGACTGCGGTTTCAAAACCATGCACCAGAATCAACTTCTTTCAACTCAGTAATGCATTTTGGATGTGTACCTAGAGTTTAAAGCAGAAAAACAGGAACTTTTAGAATTTTCATTTGTTGACCAAAACGACAGGACCGGAGCTGATAAAAATGTTGATATGGATGTTATTTTTTTTCTGACTGCGATTTCAAAACCATGCACCAGAATTCACTTCTTTCAACTCAGTAATGCATTTTGGATGTGTACCTAGAGTTTAAAGCAGAAAAACAGGAACTTTTAGAATTTTCATTTTTTGACCAAAACGACAGGACCGGAGCTGATAAAAATGTTGATATGGATGTTATTTTTTTTCTGACTGCGATTTCAAAACCATGCACCAGAATTCACTTCTTTCAACTCAGTAATGCATTTTGGATGTGTACCTAGAGTTTAAAGCAGAAAAACAGGAACTTTTAGAATTTTCATTTTTTGACCAAAACTACAGGACCTGAGCTGATAAAAATGTTGATATGGATGTTATTTTTTTTCTGACTGCGATTTCAAAACCATGCACCAGAATTCACTTCTTTCAACTCAGTAATGCATTTTGGATGTGTACCTAGAGTTTAAAGCAGAAAAACAGGAACTTTTAGAATTTTCATTTTTTGACCAAAACGACAGGTCCGGAGCTGATAAAAATGTTGATATTGATGTATTTTTTTTCTGACTGCGGTTTCAAAACCATGCACCAGAATCAACTTCTTTCAACTCAGTAATGCATTTTGGATGTGTACCTAGAGTTTGAAGCAGAAAAACAGGAACTTTTAGAATTTTCATTTTTTGACCAAAACGACAGGACCGGAGCTGATAAAAATGTTGATATTGATGTTATTTTTTTTCTGACTGCGAATTCAAAACCATGCACCAGAATCAACTTCTTTCAACTCAGTAATGCATTTTGGATGTGTATCTTGAGTTTAAAGCAGAAAAACAGGAACTTTTAGAATTTTAATTTTTTGACCAAAACGACAGGACCGGAGCTGATAAAAATGTTGATAAGGATGTTATTTTTTTCTGACTGCGATCTCAAAACCATGCACCAGAATTCACTTCTTTCAACTCAGTAATGCATTTTGGATGTGTACCTAGAGTTTAAAGCAGAAAAACAGGAACTTTTAGAATTTTCATTTTTTGACCAAAACTACAGGACCTGAGCTGATAAAAATGTTGATATGGATGTTATTTTTTTTCTGACTGCGATTTCAAAACCATGCACCAGAATTCACTTCTTTCAACTCAGTAATGCATTTTGGATGTGTACCTAGAGTTTAAAGCAGAAAAACAGGAACTTTTAGAATTTTCATTTGTTGACCAAAACGACAGGACCAGAGCTGATAAAAATGTTGATATGGATGTTATTTTTTTTCTGACTGCGATTTCAAAACCATGCACCAGAATTCACTTCTTTCAACTCAGTAATGCATTTTGGATGTGTACCTAGAGTTTAAAGCAGAAAAACAGGAACTTTTAGAATTTTCATTTTTTGACAAAAATGACAGGACCGGAGCTGATAAAAATGTTGATATTGATGTTATTTTTTTTCTGACTGCGAATTCAAAACCATGCACCAGAATCAACTTCTTTCAACTCAGTAATGCATTTTGGATGTGTATCTTGAGTTTAAAGCAGAAAAACAGGAACTTTTAGAATTTTAATTTTTTGACCAAAACGACAGGACCGGAGCTGATAAAAATGTTGATAAGGATGTTATTTTTTTCTGACTGCGATTTCAAAACCATGCACCAGAATTCACTTCTTTCAACTCAGTAATGCATTTTGGATGTGTACCTAGAGTTTAAAGCAGAAAAACAGGAACTTTTAGAATTTTCATTTTTTGACCAAAACGACAGGACCGGAGCTGATAAAAATGTTGATATGGATGTTATTTTTTTTCTGACTGCGATTTCAAAACCATGCACCAGAATTCACTTCTTTCAACTCAGTAATGCATTTTGGATGTGTACCTAGAGTTTAAAGCAGAAAAACAGGAACTTTTAGAATTTTCATTTTTTGACCAAAACTACAGGACCTGAGCTGATAAAAATGTTGATATGGATGTTATTTTTTTTCTGACTGCGATTTCAAAACCATGCACCAGAATTCACTTCTTTCAACTCAGTAATGCATTTTGGATGTGTACCTAGAGTTTAAAGCAGAAAAACAGGAACTTTTAGAATTTTAATTTTTTGACCAAAACGACAGGTCCGGAGCTGATAAAAATGTTGATATTGATGTATTTTTTTTCTGACTGCGGTTTCAAAACCATGCACCAGAATCAACTTCTTTCAACTCAGTAATGCATTTTGGATGTGTACCTAGAGTTTGAAGCAGAAAAACAGGAACTTTTAGAATTTTCATTTTTTGACCAAAACGACAGGACCGGAGCTGATAAAAATGTTGATATTGATGTTATTTTTTTTCTGACTGCGAATTCAAAACCATGCACCAGAATCAACTTCTTTCAACTCAGTAATGCATTTTGGATGTGTATCTTGAGTTTAAAGCAGAAAAACAGGAACTTTTAGAATTTTAATTTTTTGACCAAAACGACAGGACCGGAGCTGATAAAAATGTTGATAAGGATGTTATTTTTTTCTGACTGCGATCTCAAAACCATGCACCAGAATTCACTTCTTTCAACTCAGTAATGCATTTTGGATGTGTACCTAGAGTTTAAAGCAGAAAAACAGGAACTTTTAGAATTTTCATTTTTTGACCAAAACTACAGGACCTGAGCTGATAAAAATGTTGATATGGATGTTATTTTTTTTCTGACTGCGATTTCAAAACCATGCACCAGAATTCACTTCTTTCAACTCAGTAATGCATTTTGGATGTGTACCTAGAGTTTAAAGCAGAAAAACAGGAACTTTTAGAATTTTCATTTTTTGACCAAAACGACAGGTCCGGAGCTGATAAAAATGTTGATATTGATGTATTTTTTTTTCTGACTGCGGTTTCAAAACCATGCACCAGAATCAACTTCTTTCAACTCAGTAATGCATTTTGGATGTGTACCTAGAGTTTGAAGCAGAAAAACAGGAAATTTTTTGAATTTTCATTTTTTGACCAAAACGACAGGACCGGAGCTGATAAAAATGTTGATATGGATGTTATTTTTTTTCTGACTGCGATCTCAAAACCATGCACCAGAATCAACTTCTTTCAACTCAGTAATGCATTTTGGATGTGTATCTTGAGTTTAAAGCAGAAAAACAGGAACTTTTAGAATTTAAATTTTTTGACCAAAACGACAGGACCGGAGCTGATAAAAATGTTGATAAGGATGTTATTTTTTTTCTGACTGCGGTTTCAAAACCATGCACCAGAATCAACTTCTTTCAACTCAGTAATGCATTTTGGATGTGTTCCTAGAGTTTAAAGCAGAAAAACAGGAACTTTTAGAATTTTCATTTGTTGACCAAAACGACAGGACCGGACCTGATAAAAATGTTGATATGGATGTTATTTTTTTTCTGACTGCGATTTCAAAACCATGCACCAGAATCAACTTCTTTCAACTCAGTAATGCATTTTGGATGTGTACCTAGAGTTTAAAGCAGAAAAACAGGAACTTTTAGAATTTTCATTTGTTGACCAAAACGACAGGACCGGAGCTGATAAAAATGTTGATATGGATGTTATTTTTTTTCTGACTGCGATTTCAAAACCATGCACCAGAATTCACTTCTTTCAACTCAGTAATGCATTTTGGATGTGTACCTAGAGTTTAAAGCAGAAAAACAGGAACTTTTAGAATTTTCATTTTTTGACCAAAACGACAGGACCGGAGCTGATAAAAATGTTGATATGGATGTTATTTTTTTTCTGACTGCGATTTCAAAACCATGCACCAGAATTCACTTCTTTCAACTCAGTAATGCATTTTGGATGTGTACCTAGAGTTTAAAGCAGAAAAACAGGAACTTTTAGAATTTTCATTTGTTGACCAAAACGACAGGACCAGAGCTGATAAAAATGTTGATATGGATGTTATTTTTTTTCTGACTGCGATTTCAAAACCATGCACCAGAATTCACTTCTTTCAACTCAGTAATGCATTTTGGATGTGTACCTAGAGTTTAAAGCAGAAAAACAGGAACTTTTAGAATTTTCATTTTTTGACAAAAATGACAGGACCGGAGCTGATAAAAATGTTGATATTGATGTTATTTTTTTTCTGACTGCGAATTCAAAACCATGCACCAGAATCAACTTCTTTCAACTCAGTAATGCATTTTGGATGTGTATCTTGAGTTTAAAGCAGAAAAACAGGAACTTTTAGAATTTTAATTTTTTGACCAAAACGACAGGACCGGAGCTGATAAAAATGTTGATAAGGATGTTATTTTTTTCTGACTGCGATTTCAAAACCATGCACCAGAATTCACTTCTTTCAACTCAGTAATGCATTTTGGATGTGTACCTAGAGTTTAAAGCAGAAAAACAGGAACTTTTAGAATTTTCATTTTTTGACCAAAACGACAGGACCGGAGCTGATAAAAATGTTGATATGGATGTTATTTTTTTTCTGACTGCGATTTCAAAACCATGCACCAGAATTCACTTCTTTCAACTCAGTAATGCATTTTGGATGTGTACCTAGAGTTTAAAGCAGAAAAACAGGAACTTTTAGAATTTTCATTTTTTGACCAAAACTACAGGACCTGAGCTGATAAAAATGTTGATATGGATGTTATTTTTTTTCTGACTGCGATTTCAAAACCATGCACCAGAATTCACTTCTTTCAACTCAGTAATGCATTTTGGATGTGTACCTAGAGTTTAAAGCAGAAAAACAGGAACTTTTAGAATTTTCATTTTTTGACCAAAACGACAGGTCCGGAGCTGATAAAAATGTTGATATTGATGTATTTTTTTTCTGACTGCGGTTTCAAAACCATGCACCAGAATCAACTTCTTTCAACTCAGTAATGCATTTTGGATGTGTACCTAGAGTTTGAAGCAGAAAAACAGGAACTTTTAGAATTTTCATTTTTTGACCAAAACGACAGGACCGGAGCTGATAAAAATGTTGATATTGATGTTATTTTTTTTCTGACTGCGAATTCAAAACCATGCACCAGAATCAACTTCTTTCAACTCAGTAATGCATTTTGGATGTGTATCTTGAGTTTAAAGCAGAAAAACAGGAACTTTTAGAATTTTAATTTTTTGACCAAAACGACAGGACCGGAGCTGATAAAAATGTTGATAAGGATGTTATTTTTTTCTGACTGCGATCTCAAAACCATGCACCAGAATTCACTTCTTTCAACTCAGTAATGCATTTTGGATGTGTACCTAGAGTTTAAAGCAGAAAAACAGGAACTTTTAGAATTTTCATTTTTTGACCAAAACTACAGGACCTGAGCTGATAAAAATGTTGATATGGATGTTATTTTTTTTCTGACTGCGATTTCAAAACCATGCACCAGAATTCACTTCTTTCAACTCAGTAATGCATTTTGGATGTGTACCTAGAGTTTAAAGCAGAAAAACAGGAACTTTTAGAATTTTCATTTTTTGACCAAAACGACAGGTCCGGAGCTGATAAAAATGTTGATATTGATGTATTTTTTTTTCTGACTGCGGTTTCAAAACCATGCACCAGAATCAACTTCTTTCAACTCAGTAATGCATTTTGGATGTGTACCTAGAGTTTGAAGCAGAAAAACAGGAAATTTTTTGAATTTTCATTTTTTGACCAAAACGACAGGACCGGAGCTGATAAAAATGTTGATATGGATGTTATTTTTTTTCTGACTGCGATTTCAAAACCATGCATCAGAATTCACTTCTTTCAACTCAGTAATGCATTTTGGATGTGTACCTAGATTTTAAAGCAGAAAAACAGGATCTTTTAGAATTTTCATTTTTTGACCAAAACGACAGGACCGGAGCTGATAAAAATGTTGATATGGATGTTATTTTTTTTCTTACTGCGATTTCAAAACCATGCACCAGAATCAACTTCTTTCAACTCAGTAATGCATTTTGGATGTGTATCTTGAGTTTAAAGCAGAAAAACAGGAACTTTTAGAATTTAAATTTTTTGACCAAAACGACAGGACCGGAGCTGATAAAAATGTTGATAAGGATGTTATTTTTTTTCTGACTGCGGTTTCAAAACCATGCACCAGAATCAACTTCTTTCAACTCAGTAATGCATTTTGGATGTGTTCCTAGAGTTTAAAGCAGAAAAACAGGAACTTTTAGAATTTTCATTTGTTGACCAAAACGACAGGACCGGACCTGATAAAAATGTTGATATGGATGTTATTTTTTTTCTGACTGCGATTTCAAAACCATGCACCAGAATCAACTTCTTTCAACTCAGTAATGCATTTTGGATGTGTACCTAGAGTTTAAAGCAAAAAAACAGGAACTTTTAGAATTTTCATTTGTTGACCAAAACGACAGGACCGGAGCTGATAAAAATGTTGATATGGATGTTATTTTTTTTCTGACTGCGATTTCAAAACCATGCACCAGAATTCACTTCTTTCAACTCAGTAATGCATTTTGGATGTGTACCTAGAGTTTAAAGCAGAAAAACAGGAACTTTTAGAATTTTCATTTTTTGACCAAAACGACAGGACCGGAGCTGATAAAAATGTTGATATGGATGTTATTTTTTTTCTGACTGCGATTTCAAAACCATGCACCAGAATTCACTTCTTTCAACTCAGTAATGCATTTTGGATGTGTACCTAGAGTTTAAAGCAGAAAAACAGGAACTTTTAGAATTTTCATTTGTTGACCAAAACGACAGGACCAGAGCTGATAAAAATGTTGATATGGATGTTATTTTTTTTCTGACTGCGATTTCAAAACCATGCACCAGAATTCACTTCTTTCAACTCAGTAATGCATTTTGGATGTGTACCTAGAGTTTAAAGCAGAAAAACAGGAACTTTTAGAATTTTCATTTTTTGACAAAAATGACAGGACCGGAGCTGATAAAAATGTTGATATTGATGTTATTTTTTTTCTGACTGCGAATTCAAAACCATGCACCAGAATCAACTTCTTTCAACTCAGTAATGCATTTTGGATGTGTATCTTGAGTTTAAAGCAGAAAAACAGGAACTTTTAGAATTTTAATTTTTTGACCAAAACGACAGGACCGGAGCTGATAAAAATGTTGATAAGGATGTTATTTTTTTCTGACTGCGATTTCAAAACCATGCACCAGAATTCACTTCTTTCAACTCAGTAATGCATTTTGGATGTGTACCTAGAGTTTAAAGCAGAAAAACAGGAACTTTTAGAATTTTCATTTTTTGACCAAAACTACAGGACCTGAGCTGATAAAAATGTTGATATGGATGTTATTTTTTTTCTGACTGCGATTTCAAAACCATGCACCAGAATTCACTTCTTTCAACTCAGTAATGCATTTTGGATGTGTACCTAGAGTTTAAAGCAGAAAAACAGGAACTTTTAGAATTTTCATTTTTTGACCAAAACTACAGGACCTGAGCTGATAAAAATGTTGATATGGATGTTATTTTTTTTCTGACTGCGATTTCAAAACCATGCACCAGAATTCACTTCTTTCAACTCAGTAATGCATTTTGGATGTGTACCTAGAGTTTAAAGCAGAAAAACAGGAACTTTTAGAATTTTCATTTTTTGACCAAAACGACAGGACCGGAGCTGATAAAAATGTTGATATGGATGTTATTTTTTTTCTGACTGCGATTTCAAAACCATGCACCAGAATTCACTTCTTTCAACTCAGTAATGCATTTTGGATGTGTACCTAGAGTTTAAAGCAGAAAAACAGGAACTTTTAGAATTTTCATTTTTTGACCAAAACGACAGGTCCGGAGCTGATAAAAATGTTGATATTGATGTATTTTTTTTCTGACTGCGGTTTCAAAACCATGCACCAGAATCAACTTCTTTCAACTCAGTAATGCATTTTGGATGTGTACCTAGAGTTTGAAGCAGAAAAACAGGAACTTTTAGAATTTTCATTTTTTGACCAAAACGACAGGACCGGAGCTGATAAAAATGTTGATATGGATGTTATTTTTTTTCTGACTGCGATTTCAAAACCATGCATCAGAATTCACTTCTTTCAACTCAGTAATGCATTTTGGATGTGTACCTAGAGTTTAAAGCAGAAAAACAGGATCTTTTAGAATTTTCATTTTTTGACCAAAACGACAGGACCGGAGCTGATAAAAATGATGATATGGATGTTATTTTTTTTCTGACTGCGATTTCAAAACCATGCACCAGAATCAACTTCTTTCAACTCTGTAATGCATTTTGGATGTGTATCTTGAGTTTAAAGCAGAAAAACAGGAACTTTTAGAATTTAAATTTTTTGACCAAAACGACAGGACCGGAGCTGATAAAAATGTTGATAAGGATGTTATTTTTTTTCTGACTGCGGTTTCAAAACCATGCACCAGAATCAACTTCTTTCAACTCAGTAATGCATTTTGGATGTGTACCTAGAGTTTAAAGCAGAAAAACAGGAACTTTTAGAATTTTCATTTGTTGACCAAAACGACAGGACCAGAGCTGATAAAAATGTTGATATGGATGTTATTTTTTTTCTGACTGCGATTTCAAAACCATGCACCAGAATTCACTTCTTTCAACTCAGTAATGCATTTTGGATGTGTACCTAGAGTTTAAAGCAGAAAAACAGGAACTTTTAGAATTTTTATTTTTTGACAAAAATGACAGGACCGGAGCTGATAAAAATGTTGATATTGATGTTATTTTTTTTCTGACTGCGAATTCAAAACCATGCACCAGAATCAACTTCTTTCAACTCAGTAATGCATTTTGGATGTGTATCTTGAGTTTAAAGCAGAAAAACAGGAACTTTTAGAATTTTAATTTTTTGACCAAAACGACAGGACCGGAGCTGATAAAAATGTTGATAAGGATGTTATTTTTTTCTGACTGCGATTTCAAAACCATGCACCAGAATTCACTTCTTTCAACTCAGTAATGCATTTTGGATGTGTACCTAGAGTTTAAAGCAGAAAAACAGGAACTTTTAGAATTTTCATTTTTTGACCAAAACTACAGGACCTGAGCTGATAAAAATGTTGATATGGATGTTATTTTTTTTCTGACTGCGATTTCAAAACCATGCACCAGAATTCACTTCTTTCAACTCAGTAATGCATTTTGGATGTGTACCTAGAGTTTAAAGCAGAAAAACAGGAACTTTTAGAATTTTCATTTTTTGACCAAAACGACAGGTCCGGAGCTGATAAAAATGTTGATATTGATGTATTTTTTTTCTGACTGCGGTTTCAAAACCATGCACCAGAATCAACTTCTTTCAACTCAGTAATGCATTTTGGATGTGTACCTAGAGTTTAAAGCAGAAAAACAGGAACTTTTAGAATTTTCATTTGTTGACCAAAACGACAGGACCGGAGCTGATAAAAATGTTGATATGGATGTTATTTTTTTTCTGACTGCGATTTCAAAACCATGCACCAGAATTCACTTCTTTCAACTCAGTAATGCATTTTGGATGTGTACCTAGAGTTTAAAGCAGAAAAACAGGAACTTTTAGAATTTTCATTTTTTGACCAAAACGACAGGACCGGAGCTGATAAAAATGTTGATATGGATGTTATTTTTTTTCTGACTGCGATTTCAAAACCATGCACCAGAATTCACTTCTTTCAACTCAGTAATGCATTTTGGATGTGTACCTAGAGTTTAAAGCAGAAAAACAGGAACTTTTAGAATTTTCATTTTTTGACCAAAACTACAGGACCTGAGCTGATAAAAATGTTGATATGGATGTTATTTTTTTTCTGACTGCGATTTCAAAACCATGCACCAGAATTCACTTCTTTCAACTCAGTAATGCATTTTGGATGTGTACCTAGAGTTTAAAGCAGAAAAACAGGAACTTTTAGAATTTTCATTTTTTGACCAAAACGACAGGTCCGGAGCTGATAAAAATGTTGATATTGATGTATTTTTTTTCTGACTGCGGTTTCAAAACCATGCACCAGAATCAACTTCTTTCAACTCAGTAATGCATTTTGGATGTGTACCTAGAGTTTGAAGCAGAAAAACAGGAACTTTTAGAATTTTCATTTTTTGACCAAAACGACAGGACCGGAGCTGATAAAAATGTTGATATTGATGTTATTTTTTTTCTGACTGCGAATTCAAAACCATGCACCAGAATCAACTTCTTTCAACTCAGTAATGCATTTTGGATGTGTATCTTGAGTTTAAAGCAGAAAAACAGGAACTTTTAGAATTTTAATTTTTTGACCAAAACGACAGGACCGGAGCTGATAAAAATGTTGATAAGGATGTTATTTTTTTCTGACTGCGATCTCAAAACCATGCACCAGAATTCACTTCTTTCAACTCAGTAATGCATTTTGGATGTGTACCTAGAGTTTAAAGCAGAAAAACAGGAACTTTTAGAATTTTCATTTTTTGACCAAAACTACAGGACCTGAGCTGATAAAAATGTTGATATGGATGTTATTTTTTTTCTGACTGCGATTTCAAAACCATGCACCAGAATTCACTTCTTTCAACTCAGTAATGCATTTTGGATGTGTACCTAGAGTTTAAAGCAGAAAAACAGGAACTTTTAGAATTTTCATTTGTTGACCAAAACGACAGGACCAGAGCTGATAAAAATGTTGATATGGATGTTATTTTTTTTCTGACTGCGATTTCAAAACCATGCACCAGAATTCACTTCTTTCAACTCAGTAATGCATTTTGGATGTGTACCTAGAGTTTAAAGCAGAAAAACAGGAACTTTTAGAATTTTCATTTTTTGACAAAAATGACAGGACCGGAGCTGATAAAAATGTTGATATTGATGTTATTTTTTTTCTGACTGCGAATTCAAAACCATGCACCAGAATCAACTTCTTTCAACTCAGTAATGCATTTTGGATGTGTATCTTGAGTTTAAAGCAGAAAAACAGGAACTTTTAGAATTTTAATTTTTTGACCAAAACGACAGGACCGGAGCTGATAAAAATGTTGATAAGGATGTTATTTTTTTCTGACTGCGATTTCAAAACCATGCACCAGAATTCACTTCTTTCAACTCAGTAATGCATTTTGGATGTGTACCTAGAGTTTAAAGCAGAAAAACAGGAACTTTTAGAATTTTCATTTTTTGACCAAAACGACAGGACCGGAGCTGATAAAAATGTTGATATGGATGTTATTTTTTTTCTGACTGCGATTTCAAAACCATGCACCAGAATTCACTTCTTTCAACTCAGTAATGCATTTTGGATGTGTACCTAGAGTTTAAAGCAGAAAAACAGGAACTTTTAGAATTTTCATTTTTTGACCAAAACTACAGGACCTGAGCTGATAAAAATGTTGATATGGATGTTATTTTTTTTCTGACTGCGATTTCAAAACCATGCACCAGAATTCACTTCTTTCAACTCAGTAATGCATTTTGGATGTGTACCTAGAGTTTAAAGCAGAAAAACAGGAACTTTTAGAATTTTAATTTTTTGACCAAAACGACAGGTCCGGAGCTGATAAAAATGTTGATATTGATGTATTTTTTTTCTGACTGCGGTTTCAAAACCATGCACCAGAATCAACTTCTTTCAACTCAGTAATGCATTTTGGATGTGTACCTAGAGTTTGAAGCAGAAAAACAGGAACTTTTAGAATTTTCATTTTTTGACCAAAACGACAGGACCGGAGCTGATAAAAATGTTGATATTGATGTTATTTTTTTTCTGACTGCGAATTCAAAACCATGCACCAGAATCAACTTCTTTCAACTCAGTAATGCATTTTGGATGTGTATCTTGAGTTTAAAGCAGAAAAACAGGAACTTTTAGAATTTTAATTTTTTGACCAAAACGACAGGACCGGAGCTGATAAAAATGTTGATAAGGATGTTATTTTTTTCTGACTGCGATCTCAAAACCATGCACCAGAATTCACTTCTTTCAACTCAGTAATGCATTTTGGATGTGTACCTAGAGTTTAAAGCAGAAAAACAGGAACTTTTAGAATTTTCATTTTTTGACCAAAACTACAGGACCTGAGCTGATAAAAATGTTGATATGGATGTTATTTTTTTTCTGACTGCGATTTCAAAACCATGCACCAGAATTCACTTCTTTCAACTCAGTAATGCATTTTGGATGTGTACCTAGAGTTTAAAGCAGAAAAACAGGAACTTTTAGAATTTTCATTTTTTGACCAAAACGACAGGTCCGGAGCTGATAAAAATGTTGATATTGATGTATTTTTTTTTCTGACTGCGGTTTCAAAACCATGCACCAGAATCAACTTCTTTCAACTCAGTAATGCATTTTGGATGTGTACCTAGAGTTTGAAGCAGAAAAACAGGAAATTTTTTGAATTTTCATTTTTTGACCAAAACGACAGGACCGGAGCTGATAAAAATGTTGATATGGATGTTATTTTTTTTCTGACTGCGATTTCAAAACCATGCATCAGAATTCACTTCTTTCAACTCAGTAATGCATTTTGGATGTGTACCTAGATTTTAAAGCAGAAAAACAGGATCTTTTAGAATTTTCATTTTTTGACCAAAACGACAGGACCGGAGCTGATAAAAATGTTGATATGGATGTTATTTTTTTTCTTACTGCGATTTCAAAACCATGCACCAGAATCAACTTCTTTCAACTCAGTAATGCATTTTGGATGTGTATCTTGAGTTTAAAGCAGAAAAACAGGAACTTTTAGAATTTAAATTTTTTGACCAAAACGACAGGACCGGAGCTGATAAAAATGTTGATAAGGATGTTATTTTTTTTCTGACTGCGGTTTCAAAACCATGCACCAGAATCAACTTCTTTCAACTCAGTAATGCATTTTGGATGTGTTCCTAGAGTTTAAAGCAGAAAAACAGGAACTTTTAGAATTTTCATTTGTTGACCAAAACGACAGGACCGGACCTGATAAAAATGTTGATATGGATGTTATTTTTTTTCTGACTGCGATTTCAAAACCATGCACCAGAATCAACTTCTTTCAACTCAGTAATGCATTTTGGATGTGTACCTAGAGTTTAAAGCAGAAAAACAGGAACTTTTAGAATTTTCATTTGTTGACCAAAACGACAGGACCGGAGCTGATAAAAATGTTGATATGGATGTTATTTTTTTTCTGACTGCGATTTCAAAACCATGCACCAGAATTCACTTCTTTCAACTCAGTAATGCATTTTGGATGTGTACCTAGAGTTTAAAGCAGAAAAACAGGAACTTTTAGAATTTTCATTTTTTGACCAAAACGACAGGACCGGAGCTGATAAAAATGTTGATATGGATGTTATTTTTTTTCTGACTGCGATTTCAAAACCATGCACCAGAATTCACTTCTTTCAACTCAGTAATGCATTTTGGATGTGTACCTAGAGTTTAAAGCAGAAAAACAGGAACTTTTAGAATTTTCATTTGTTGACCAAAACGACAGGACCAGAGCTGATAAAAATGTTGATATGGATGTTATTTTTTTTCTGACTGCGATTTCAAAACCATGCACCAGAATTCACTTCTTTCAACTCAGTAATGCATTTTGGATGTGTACCTAGAGTTTAAAGCAGAAAAACAGGAACTTTTAGAATTTTCATTTTTTGACAAAAATGACAGGACCGGAGCTGATAAAAATGTTGATATTGATGTTATTTTTTTTCTGACTGCGAATTCAAAACCATGCACCAGAATCAACTTCTTTCAACTCAGTAATGCATTTTGGATGTGTATCTTGAGTTTAAAGCAGAAAAACAGGAACTTTTAGAATTTTAATTTTTTGACCAAAACGACAGGACCGGAGCTGATAAAAATGTTGATAAGGATGTTATTTTTTTCTGACTGCGATTTCAAAACCATGCACCAGAATTCACTTCTTTCAACTCAGTAATGCATTTTGGATGTGTACCTAGAGTTTAAAGCAGAAAAACAGGAACTTTTAGAATTTTCATTTTTTGACCAAAACTACAGGACCTGAGCTGATAAAAATGTTGATATGGATGTTATTTTTTTTCTGACTGCGATTTCAAAACCATGCACCAGAATTCACTTCTTTCAACTCAGTAATGCATTTTGGATGTGTACCTAGAGTTTAAAGCAGAAAAACAGGAACTTTTAGAATTTTCATTTTTTGACCAAAACTACAGGACCTGAGCTGATAAAAATGTTGATATGGATGTTATTTTTTTTCTGACTGCGATTTCAAAACCATGCACCAGAATTCACTTCTTTCAACTCAGTAATGCATTTTGGATGTGTACCTAGAGTTTAAAGCAGAAAAACAGGAACTTTTAGAATTTTCATTTTTTGACCAAAACGACAGGACCGGAGCTGATAAAAATGTTGATATGGATGTTATTTTTTTTCTGACTGCGATTTCAAAACCATGCACCAGAATTCACTTCTTTCAACTCAGTAATGCATTTTGGATGTGTACCTAGAGTTTAAAGCAGAAAAACAGGAACTTTTAGAATTTTCATTTTTTGACCAAAACGACAGGTCCGGAGCTGATAAAAATGTTGATATTGATGTATTTTTTTTCTGACTGCGGTTTCAAAACCATGCACCAGAATCAACTTCTTTCAACTCAGTAATGCATTTTGGATGTGTACCTAGAGTTTGAAGCAGAAAAACAGGAACTTTTAGAATTTTCATTTTTTGACCAAAACGACAGGACCGGAGCTGATAAAAATGTTGATATGGATGTTATTTTTTTTCTGACTGCGATTTCAAAACCATGCATCAGAATTCACTTCTTTCAACTCAGTAATGCATTTTGGATGTGTACCTAGAGTTTAAAGCAGAAAAACAGGATCTTTTAGAATTTTCATTTTTTGACCAAAACGACAGGACCGGAGCTGATAAAAATGATGATATGGATGTTATTTTTTTTCTGACTGCGATTTCAAAACCATGCACCAGAATCAACTTCTTTCAACTCTGTAATGCATTTTGGATGTGTATCTTGAGTTTAAAGCAGAAAAACAGGAACTTTTAGAATTTAAATTTTTTGACCAAAACGACAGGACCGGAGCTGATAAAAATGTTGATAAGGATGTTATTTTTTTTCTGACTGCGGTTTCAAAACCATGCACCAGAATCAACTTCTTTCAACTCAGTAATGCATTTTGGATGTGTACCTAGAGTTTAAAGCAGAAAAACAGGAACTTTTAGAATTTTCATTTGTTGACCAAAACGACAGGACCAGAGCTGATAAAAATGTTGATATGGATGTTATTTTTTTTCTGACTGCGATTTCAAAACCATGCACCAGAATTCACTTCTTTCAACTCAGTAATGCATTTTGGATGTGTACCTAGAGTTTAAAGCAGAAAAACAGGAACTTTTAGAATTTTCATTTTTTGACAAAAATGACAGGACCGGAGCTGATAAAAATGTTGATATTGATGTTATTTTTTTTCTGACTGCGAATTCAAAACCATGCACCAGAATCAACTTCTTTCAACTCAGTAATGCATTTTGGATGTGTATCTTGAGTTTAAAGCAGAAAAACAGGAACTTTTAGAATTTTAATTTTTTGACCAAAACGACAGGACCGGAGCTGATAAAAATGTTGATAAGGATGTTATTTTTTTCTGACTGCGATTTCAAAACCATGCACCAGAATTCACTTCTTTCAACTCAGTAATGCATTTTGGATGTGTACCTAGAGTTTAAAGCAGAAAAACAGGAACTTTTAGAATTTTCATTTTTTGACCAAAACTACAGGACCTGAGCTGATAAAAATGTTGATATGGATGTTATTTTTTTTCTGACTGCGATTTCAAAACCATGCACCAGAATTCACTTCTTTCAACTCAGTAATGCATTTTGGATGTGTACCTAGAGTTTAAAGCAGAAAAACAGGAACTTTTAGAATTTTCATTTGTTGACCAAAACGACAGGACCAGAGCTGATAAAAATGTTGATATGGATGTTATTTTTTTTCTGACTGCGATTTCAAAACCATGCACCAGAATTCACTTCTTTCAACTCAGTAATGCATTTTGGATGTGTACCTAGAGTTTAAAGCAGAAAAACAGGAACTTTTAGAATTTTCATTTTTTGACAAAAATGACAGGACCGGAGCTGATAAAAATGTTGATATTGATGTTATTTTTTTTCTGACTGCGAATTCAAAACCATGCACCAGAATCAACTTCTTTCAACTCAGTAATGCATTTTGGATGTGTATCTTGAGTTTAAAGCAGAAAAACAGGAACTTTTAGAATTTTAATTTTTTGACCAAAACGACAGGACCGGAGCTGATAAAAATGTTGATAAGGATGTTATTTTTTTCTGACTGCGATTTCAAAACCATGCACCAGAATTCACTTCTTTCAACTCAGTAATGCATTTTGGATGTGTACCTAGAGTTTAAAGCAGAAAAACAGGAACTTTTAGAATTTTCATTTTTTGACCAAAACTACAGGACCTGAGCTGATAAAAATGTTGATATGGATGTTATTTTTTTCTGACTGCGATTTCAAAACCATGCACCAGAATTCACTTCTTTCAACTCAGTAATGCATTTTGGATGTGTACCTAGAGTTTAAAGCAGAAAAACAGGAACTTTTAGAATTTTCATTTTTTGACCAAAACGACAGGTCCGGAGCTGATAAAAATGTTGATATTGATGTATTTTTTTTCTGACTGCGGTTTCAAAACCATGCACCAGAATCAACTTCTTTCAACTCAGTAATGCATTTTGGATGTGTACCTAGAGTTTGAAGCAGAAAAACAGGAACTTTTAGAATTTTCATTTTTTGACCAAAACGACAGGACCGGAGCTGATAAAAATGTTGATATGGATGTTATTTTTTTTCTGACTGCGATTTCAAAACCATGCATCAGAATTCACTTCTTTCAACTCAGTAATGCATTTTGGATGTGTACCTAGAGTTTAAAGCAGAAAAACAGGATCTTTTAGAATTTTCATTTTTTGACCAAAACGACAGGACCGGAGCTGATAAAAATGATGATATGGATGTTATTTTTTTTCTGACTGCGATTTCAAAACCATGCACCAGAATCAACTTCTTTCAACTCTGTAATGCATTTTGGATGTGTATCTTGAGTTTAAAGCAGAAAAACAGGAACTTTTAGAATTTAAATTTTTTGACCAAAACGACAGGACCGGAGCTGATAAAAATGTTGATAAGGATGTTATTTTTTTTCTGACTGCGGTTTCAAAACCATGCACCAGAATCAACTTCTTTCAACTCAGTAATGCATTTTGGATGTGTACCTAGAGTTTAAAGCAGAAAAACAGGAACTTTTAGAATTTTCATTTGTTGACCAAAACGACAGGACCAGAGCTGATAAAAATGTTGATATGGATGTTATTTTTTTTCTGACTGCGATTTCAAAACCATGCACCAGAATTCACTTCTTTCAACTCAGTAATGCATTTTGGATGTGTACCTAGAGTTTAAAGCAGAAAAACAGGAACTTTTAGAATTTTCATTTTTTGACAAAAATGACAGGACCGGAGCTGATAAAAATGTTGATATTGATGTTATTTTTTTTCTGACTGCGAATTCAAAACCATGCACCAGAATCAACTTCTTTCAACTCAGTAATGCATTTTGGATGTGTATCTTGAGTTTAAAGCAGAAAAACAGGAACTTTTAGAATTTTAATTTTTTGACCAAAACGACAGGACCGGAGCTGATAAAAATGTTGATAAGGATGTTATTTTTTTCTGACTGCGATTTCAAAACCATGCACCAGAATTCACTTCTTTCAACTCAGTAATGCATTTTGGATGTGTACCTAGAGTTTAAAGCAGAAAAACAGGAACTTTTAGAATTTTCATTTTTTGACCAAAACTACAGGACCTGAGCTGATAAAAATGTTGATATGGATGTTATTTTTTTTCTGACTGCGATTTCAAAACCATGCACCAGAATTCACTTCTTTCAACTCAGTAATGCATTTTGGATGTGTACCTAGAGTTTAAAGCAGAAAAACAGGAACTTTTAGAATTTTCATTTTTTGACCAAAACGACAGGTCCGGAGCTGATAAAAATGTTGATATTGATGTATTTTTTTTCTGACTGCGGTTTCAAAACCATGCACCAGAATCAACTTCTTTCAACTCAGTAATGCATTTTGGATGTGTACCTAGAGTTTAAAGCAGAAAAACAGGAACTTTTAGAATTTTCATTTGTTGACCAAAACGACAGGACCGGAGCTGATAAAAATGTTGATATGGATGTTATTTTTTTTCTGACTGCGATTTCAAAACCATGCACCAGAATTCACTTCTTTCAACTCAGTAATGCATTTTGGATGTGTACCTAGAGTTTAAAGCAGAAAAACAGGAACTTTTAGAATTTTCATTTTTTGACCAAAACGACAGGACCGGAGCTGATAAAAATGTTGATATGGATGTTATTTTTTTTCTGACTGCGATTTCAAAACCATGCACCAGAATTCACTTCTTTCAACTCAGTAATGCATTTTGGATGTGTACCTAGAGTTTAAAGCAGAAAAACAGGAACTTTTAGAATTTTCATTTTTTGACCAAAACGACAGGTCCGGAGCTGATAAAAATGTTGATATTGATGTATTTTTTTTCTGACTGCGGTTTCAAAACCATGCACCAGAATCAACTTCTTTCAACTCAGTAATGCATTTTGGATGTGTACCTAGAGTTTGAAGCAGAAAAACAGGAACTTTTAGAATTTTCATTTTTTGACCAAAACGACAGGACCGGAGCTGATAAAAATGTTGATATTGATGTTATTTTTTTTCTGACTGCGAATTCAAAACCATGCACCAGAATCAACTTCTTTCAACTCAGTAATGCATTTTGGATGTGTATCTTGAGTTTAAAGCAGAAAAACAGGAACTTTTAGAATTTTAATTTTTTGACCAAAACGACAGGACCGGAGCTGATAAAAATGTTGATAAGGATGTTATTTTTTTCTGACTGCGATCTCAAAACCATGCACCAGAATTCACTTCTTTCAACTCAGTAATGCATTTTGGATGTGTACCTAGAGTTTAAAGCAGAAAAACAGGAACTTTTAGAATTTTCATTTTTTGACCAAAACTACAGGACCTGAGCTGATAAAAATGTTGATATGGATGTTATTTTTTTTCTGACTGCGATTTCAAAACCATGCACCAGAATTCACTTCTTTCAACTCAGTAATGCATTTTGGATGTGTACCTAGAGTTTAAAGCAGAAAAACAGGAACTTTTAGAATTTTCATTTGTTGACCAAAACGACAGGACCAGAGCTGATAAAAATGTTGATATGGATGTTATTTTTTTTCTGACTGCGATTTCAAAACCATGCACCAGAATTCACTTCTTTCAACTCAGTAATGCATTTTGGATGTGTACCTAGAGTTTAAAGCAGAAAAACAGGAACTTTTAGAATTTTCATTTTTTGACAAAAATGACAGGACCGGAGCTGATAAAAATGTTGATATTGATGTTATTTTTTTTCTGACTGCGAATTCAAAACCATGCACCAGAATCAACTTCTTTCAACTCAGTAATGCATTTTGGATGTGTATCTTGAGTTTAAAGCAGAAAAACAGGAACTTTTAGAATTTTAATTTTTTGACCAAAACGACAGGACCGGAGCTGATAAAAATGTTGATAAGGATGTTATTTTTTTCTGACTGCGATTTCAAAACCATGCACCAGAATTCACTTCTTTCAACTCAGTAATGCATTTTGGATGTGTACCTAGAGTTTAAAGCAGAAAAACAGGAACTTTTAGAATTTTCATTTTTTGACCAAAACGACAGGACCGGAGCTGATAAAAATGTTGATATGGATGTTATTTTTTTTCTGACTGCGATTTCAAAACCATGCACCAGAATTCACTTCTTTCAACTCAGTAATGCATTTTGGATGTGTACCTAGAGTTTAAAGCAGAAAAACAGGAACTTTTAGAATTTTCATTTTTTGACCAAAACTACAGGACCTGAGCTGATAAAAATGTTGATATGGATGTTATTTTTTTTCTGACTGCGATTTCAAAACCATGCACCAGAATTCACTTCTTTCAACTCAGTAATGCATTTTGGATGTGTACCTAGAGTTTAAAGCAGAAAAACAGGAACTTTTAGAATTTTCATTTTTTGACCAAAACGACAGGTCCGGAGCTGATAAAAATGTTGATATTGATGTATTTTTTTTCTGACTGCGGTTTCAAAACCATGCACCAGAATCAACTTCTTTCAACTCAGTAATGCATTTTGGATGTGTACCTAGAGTTTGAAGCAGAAAAACAGGAACTTTTAGAATTTTCATTTTTTGACCAAAACGACAGGACCGGAGCTGATAAAAATGTTGATATTGATGTTATTTTTTTTCTGACTGCGAATTCAAAACCATGCACCAGAATCAACTTCTTTCAACTCAGTAATGCATTTTGGATGTGTATCTTGAGTTTAAAGCAGAAAAACAGGAACTTTTAGAATTTTAATTTTTTGACCAAAACGACAGGACCGGAGCTGATAAAAATGTTGATAAGGATGTTATTTTTTTCTGACTGCGATCTCAAAACCATGCACCAGAATTCACTTCTTTCAACTCAGTAATGCATTTTGGATGTGTACCTAGAGTTTAAAGCAGAAAAACAGGAACTTTTAGAATTTTCATTTTTTGACCAAAACTACAGGACTTGAGCTGATAAAAATGTTGATATGGATGTTATTTTTTTTCTGACTGCGATTTCAAAACCATGCACCAGAATTCACTTCTTTCAACTCAGTAATGCATTTTGGATGTGTACCTAGAGTTTAAAGCAGAAAAACAGGAACTTTTAGAATTTTCATTTTTTGACCAAAACGACAGGTCCGGAGCTGATAAAAATGTTGATATTGATGTATTTTTTTTTCTGACTGCGGTTTCAAAACCATGCACCAGAATCAACTTCTTTCAACTCAGTAATGCATTTTGGATGTGTACCTAGAGTTTGAAGCAGAAAAACAGGAAATTTTTTGAATTTTCATTTTTTGACCAAAACGACAGGACCGGAGCTGATAAAAATGTTGATATGGATGTTATTTTTTTTCTGACTGCGATTTCAAAACCATGCATCAGAATTCACTTCTTTCAACTCAGTAATGCATTTTGGATGTGTACCTAGATTTTAAAGCAGAAAAACAGGATCTTTTAGAATTTTCATTTTTTGACCAAAACGACAGGACCGGAGCTGATAAAAATGTTGATATGGATGTTATTTTTTTTCTTACTGCGATTTCAAAACCATGCACCAGAATCAACTTCTTTCAACTCAGTAATGCATTTTGGATGTGTATCTTGAGTTTAAAGCAGAAAAACAGGAACTTTTAGAATTTAAATTTTTTGACCAAAACGACAGGACCGGAGCTGATAAAAATGTTGATAAGGATGTTATTTTTTTTCTGACTGCGGTTTCAAAACCATGCACCAGAATCAACTTCTTTCAACTCAGTAATGCATTTTGGATGTGTTCCTAGAGTTTAAAGCAGAAAAACAGGAACTTTTAGAATTTTCATTTGTTGACCAAAACGACAGGACCGGACCTGATAAAAATGTTGATATGGATGTTATTTTTTTTCTGACTGCGATTTCAAAACCATGCACCAGAATCAACTTCTTTCAACTCAGTAATGCATTTTGGATGTGTACCTAGAGTTTAAAGCAGAAAAACAGGAACTTTTAGAATTTTCATTTGTTGACCAAAACGACAGGACCGGAGCTGATAAAAATGTTGATATGGATGTTATTTTTTTTCTGACTGCGATTTCAAAACCATGCACCAGAATTCACTTCTTTCAACTCAGTAATGCATTTTGGATGTGTACCTAGAGTTTAAAGCAGAAAAACAGGAACTTTTAGAATTTTCATTTTTTGACCAAAACGACAGGACCGGAGCTGATAAAAATGTTGATATGGATGTTATTTTTTTTCTGACTGCGATTTCAAAACCATGCACCAGAATTCACTTCTTTCAACTCAGTAATGCATTTTGGATGTGTACCTAGAGTTTAAAGCAGAAAAACAGGAACTTTTAGAATTTTCATTTGTTGACCAAAACGACAGGACCAGAGCTGATAAAAATGTTGATATGGATGTTATTTTTTTTCTGACTGCGATTTCAAAACCATGCACCAGAATTCACTTCTTTCAACTCAGTAATGCATTTTGGATGTGTACCTAGAGTTTAAAGCAGAAAAACAGGAACTTTTAGAATTTTCATTTTTTGACAAAAATGACAGGACCGGAGCTGATAAAAATGTTGATATTGATGTTATTTTTTTTCTGACTGCGAATTCAAAACCATGCACCAGAATCAACTTCTTTCAACTCAGTAATGCATTTTGGATGTGTATCTTGAGTTTAAAGCAGAAAAACAGGAACTTTTAGAATTTTAATTTTTTGACCAAAACGACAGGACCGGAGCTGATAAAAATGTTGATAAGGATGTTATTTTTTTCTGACTGCGATTTCAAAACCATGCACCAGAATTCACTTCTTTCAACTCAGTAATGCATTTTGGATGTGTACCTAGAGTTTAAAGCAGAAAAACAGGAACTTTTAGAATTTTCATTTTTTGACCAAAACTACAGGACCTGAGCTGATAAAAATGTTGATATGGATGTTATTTTTTTTCTGACTGCGATTTCAAAACCATGCACCAGAATTCACTTCTTTCAACTCAGTAATGCATTTTGGATGTGTACCTAGAGTTTAAAGCAGAAAAACAGGAACTTTTAGAATTTTCATTTTTTGACCAAAACTACAGGACCTGAGCTGATAAAAATGTTGATATGGATGTTATTTTTTTTCTGACTGCGATTTCAAAACCATGCACCAGAATTCACTTCTTTCAACTCAGTAATGCATTTTGGATGTGTACCTAGAGTTTAAAGCAGAAAAACAGGAACTTTTAGAATTTTCATTTTTTGACCAAAACGACAGGACCGGAGCTGATAAAAATGTTGATATGGATGTTATTTTTTTTCTGACTGCGATTTCAAAACCATGCACCAGAATTCACTTCTTTCAACTCAGTAATGCATTTTGGATGTGTACCTAGAGTTTAAAGCAGAAAAACAGGAACTTTTAGAATTTTCATTTTTTGACCAAAACGACAGGTCCGGAGCTGATAAAAATGTTGATATTGATGTATTTTTTTTCTGACTGCGGTTTCAAAACCATGCACCAGAATCAACTTCTTTCAACTCAGTAATGCATTTTGGATGTGTACCTAGAGTTTGAAGCAGAAAAACAGGAACTTTTAGAATTTTCATTTTTTGACCAAAACGACAGGACCGGAGCTGATAAAAATGTTGATATGGATGTTATTTTTTTTCTGACTGCGATTTCAAAACCATGCATCAGAATTCACTTCTTTCAACTCAGTAATGCATTTTGGATGTGTACCTAGAGTTTAAAGCAGAAAAACAGGATCTTTTAGAATTTTCATTTTTTGACCAAAACGACAGGACCGGAGCTGATAAAAATGATGATATGGATGTTATTTTTTTTCTGACTGCGATTTCAAAACCATGCACCAGAATCAACTTCTTTCAACTCTGTAATGCATTTTGGATGTGTATCTTGAGTTTAAAGCAGAAAAACAGGAACTTTTAGAATTTAAATTTTTTGACCAAAACGACAGGACCGGAGCTGATAAAAATGTTGATAAGGATGTTATTTTTTTTCTGACTGCGGTTTCAAAACCATGCACCAGAATCAACTTCTTTCAACTCAGTAATGCATTTTGGATGTGTACCTAGAGTTTAAAGCAGAAAAACAGGAACTTTTAGAATTTTCATTTGTTGACCAAAACGACAGGACCAGAGCTGATAAAAATGTTGATATGGATGTTATTTTTTTTCTGACTGCGATTTCAAAACCATGCACCAGAATTCACTTCTTTCAACTCAGTAATGCATTTTGGATGTGTACCTAGAGTTTAAAGCAGAAAAACAGGAACTTTTAGAATTTTCATTTTTTGACAAAAATGACAGGACCGGAGCTGATAAAAATGTTGATATTGATGTTATTTTTTTTCTGACTGCGAATTCAAAACCATGCACCAGAATCAACTTCTTTCAACTCAGTAATGCATTTTGGATGTGTATCTTGAGTTTAAAGCAGAAAAACAGGAACTTTTAGAATTTTAATTTTTTGACCAAAACGACAGGACCGGAGCTGATAAAAATGTTGATAAGGATGTTATTTTTTTCTGACTGCGATTTCAAAACCATGCACCAGAATTCACTTCTTTCAACTCAGTAATGCATTTTGGATGTGTACCTAGAGTTTAAAGCAGAAAAACAGGAACTTTTAGAATTTTCATTTTTTGACCAAAACTACAGGACCTGAGCTGATAAAAATGTTGATATGGATGTTATTTTTTTTCTGACTGCGATTTCAAAACCATGCACCAGAATTCACTTCTTTCAACTCAGTAATGCATTTTGGATGTGTACCTAGAGTTTAAAGCAGAAAAACAGGAACTTTTAGAATTTTCATTTTTTGACCAAAACGACAGGTCCGGAGCTGATAAAAATGTTGATATTGATGTATTTTTTTTCTGACTGCGGTTTCAAAACCATGCACCAGAATCAACTTCTTTCAACTCAGTAATGCATTTTGGATGTGTACTTAGAGTTTAAAGCAGAAAAACAGGAACTTTTAGAATTTTCATTTTTTGACCAAAACGACAGGACCGGAGCTGATAAAAATATTGATATGAATGTTATTTTTTTCTGACTGCGATTTCAAAACCATGCACCAGAATTCACTTCTTTCAACTCAGTAATGCATTTTGGATGTGTACCTAGAGTTTAAAGCAGAAAAACAGGAACTTTTAGAATTTTCATTTTTTGACCAAAACGACAGGACCGGAGCTGATAAAAATGTTGATATGGATGTTATTTTTTTTCTGACTGCGATTTCAAAACCATGCACCAGAATTCACTTCTTTCAACTCAGTAATGCATTTTGGATGTGTACCTAGAGTTTAAAGCAGAAAAACAGGAACTTTTAGAATTTTCATTTTTTGACCAAAACTACAGGACCTGAGCTGATAAAAATGTTGATATGGATGTTATTTTTTTTCTTACTGCGATTTCAAAACCATGCACCAGAACTCACTTCTTTCAACTCAGTAATGCATTTTGGATGTGTACCTAGAGTTTAAAGCAGAAAAACAGGAACTTTTAGAATTTTCATTTTTTGACCAAAACGACAGGTCCGGAGCTGATAAAAATGTTGATATTGATGTATTTTTTTTCTGACTGCGGTTTCAAAACCATGCACCAGAATCAACTTCTTTCAACTCAGTAATGCATTTTGGATGTGTACCTAGAGTTTGAAGCAGAAAAACAGGAACTTTTAGAATTTTCATTTTTTGACCAAAACGACAGGACCGGAGCTGATAAAAATGTTGATATGGATGTTATTTTTTTCTGACTGCGATTTCAAAACCATGCACCAGAATTCACTTCTTTCAACTCAGTAATGCATTTTGGATGTGTACCTAGAGTTTAAAGCAGAAAAACAGGAACTTTTAGAATTTTCATTTTTTGACCAAAACGACAGGAACGGAGCTGATAAAAATGTTGATATTGATGTAATTTTTTTTCTGACTGCGAATTCAAAACCATGCACCAGAATCAACTTCTTTCAACTCAGTAATGCATTTTGGATGTGTATCTTGAGTTTAAAGCAGAAAAACAGGAACTTTTAGAATTTTAATTTTTTGACCAAAACGACAGGACCGGAGCTGATAAAAATGTTGATAAGGATGTTATTTTTTTCTGACTGCGATTTCAAAACCATGCACCAGAATTCACTTATTTCAACTCAGTAATGCATTTTGGATGTGTACCTAGAGTTTAAAGCAGAAAAACAGGAACTTTTAGAATTTTCATTTTTTGACCAAAACTACAGGACCGGAGCTGATAAAAATGTTGATATGGATGTTATTTTTTTCTGACTGCGATTTCAAAACCATGCACCAGAATTCACTTCTTTCAACTCAGTAATGCATTTTGGATGTGTACCTAGAGTTTAAAGCAGAAAAACAGGAACTTTTAGAATTTTCATTTTTTGACCAAAACTACAGGACCTGAGCTGATAAAAATGTTGATATGGATGTTATTTTTTTTCTGACTGCGATTTCAAAACCATGCACCAGAATTCACTTCTTTCAACTCAGTAATGCATTTTGGATGTGTACCTAGAGTTTAAAGCAGAAAAACAGGAACTTTTAGAATTTTCATTTTTTGACCAAAACGACAGGTCCGGAGCTGATAAAAATGTTGATATTGATGTATTTTTTTTCTGACTGCGGTTTCAAAACCATGCACCAGAATCAACTTCTTTCAACTCAGTAATGCATTTCGGATGTGTACCTAGAGTTTAAAGCAGAAAAACAGGAACTTTTAGAATTTTCATTTTTTGACCAAAACTACAGGACCTGAGCTGATAAAAATGTTGATATGGATGTTATTTTTTTTCTGACTGCGATTTCAAAACCATGCACCAGAATTCACTTCTTTCAACTCAGTAATGCATTTTGGATGTGTACCTAGAGTTTAAAGCAGAAAAACAGGAACTTTTAGAATTTTCATTTTTTGACCAAAACGACAGGACCGGAGCTGATAAAAATGTTGATATGGATGTTATTTTTTTCTGACTGCGATTTCAAAACCATGCACCAGAATTCACTTCTTTCAACTCAGTAATGCATTTTGGATGTGTACCTAGAGTTTAAAGCAGAAAAATAGGAACTTTTAGAATTTTCATTTTTTGACCAAAACTACAGGACCTGAGCTGATAAAAATGTTGATATGGATGTTATTTTTTTTCTGAATGCGATTTCAAAACCATGCACCAGAATTCACTTCTTTCAACTCAGTAATGCATTTTGGATGTGTACCTAGAGTTTAAAGCAGAAAAACAGGAACTTTTAGAATTTTCATTTTTTGACCAAAACGACAGGACCGGAGCTGATAAAAATGTTGATATGGATGTTATTTTTTTTCTGACTGCGATTTCAAAACCATGCACCAGAATTCACTTCTTTCAACTCAGTAATGCATTTTGGATGTGTACCTAGAGTTTGAAGCAGAAAAACAGGATCTTTTAGAATTTTCATTTTTTGACCAAAACGACAGGACCGGAGCTGATAAAAATGTTGATATGGATGTTATTTTTTTTCTGACTGCGATTTCAAAACCATGCACCAGAATTCACTTCTTTCAACTCAGTAATGCATTTTGGATGTGTACCTAGAGTTTAAAGCAGAAAAACAGGAACTTTTAGAATTTTCATTTTTTGACAAAAATGACAGGACCGGAGCTGATAAAAATGTTGATATTGTTTTTATTTTTTTTCTGACTGCGATTTCAAAACCATGCACCAGAATCAACTTCTTTCAACTCAGTAATGCATTTTGGATGTGTATCTTGAGTTTAAAGCAGAAAAACAGGAACTTTTAGAATTTTCATTTTTTGACCAAAACGACAGGACCGGAGCTGATAAAAATATTGATATGGATGTTATTTTTTTTCTGACTGCGATTTCAAAACCATGCACCAGAATTCACTTCTTTCAACTCAGTAATGCATTTTATATGTGTACCTAGAGTTTAAAGCAGAAAAACAGGAACTTTTAGAATTTTCATTTTTTGACCAAAACGACAGGACCGGAGCTGATAAAAATGTTGATATGGATGTTATTTTTTTTCTGACTGCGATTTTGAAACCATGCACCAGAATTCACTTTTTTCAACTCAGTAATGCATTTTGGATGTGTACCTAGAGTTTAAAGCAGAAAAACAGGAACTTTTAGAATTTTCATTTTTTGACCAAAACGACAGGACCGGAGCTGATAAAAATGTTGATATTGATGTAATTTTTTTTCTGACTGCGGTTTCAAAACCATGCTTCAGAATCAACTTCTTTCAACTCAGTAATGCATTTTGGATGTGTACCTAGAGTTTAAAGCAGAAAAACAGGAACTTTTAGAATTTTCATTTTTTGACCAAAACGACAGGACCGGAGCTGATAAAAATGTTAATATGGATGTAATTTTTTTCTGACTGCGGTTTCAAAACCATGCACCAGAATCAACTTCTTTCAACTCAGTAATGCATTTTGGATGTGTACCTAGAGTTTAAAGCAGAAAAACAGGAACTTTTAGAATTTTCATTTGTTGACCAAAACGACAGGACCGGAGCTGATAAAAATGTTGATATGGATGTTATTTTTTTTCTGACTGCGATTTCAAAACCATGCACCAGAATTCACTTCTTTCAACTCAGTAATGCATTTTGGATGTGTACCTAGAGTTTAAAGCAGAAAAACAGGAACTTTTAGAATTTTCATTTTTTGACCAAAACGACAGGACCGGAGCTGATAAAAATGTTGATATGGATGTAATTTTTTTCTGACTGCGGTTTCAAAACCATGCACCAGAATCAACTTCTTTCAACTCAGTAATGCATTTTGGATGTGTACCTAGAGTTTAAAGCAGAAAAACAGGAACTTTTAGAATTTTCATTTGTTGACCAAAACGACAGGACCGGAGCTGATAAAAATGTTGATATGGATGTTATTTTTTTTCTGACTGCGATTTCAAAACCATGCACCAGAATTCACTTCTTTCAACTCAGTAATGCATTTTGGATGTGTACCTAGAGTTTAAAGCAGAAAAACAGGAACTTTTAGAATTTTCATTTTTTGACCAAAACGACAGGACCGGAGCTGATAAAAATGTTGATATGGATGTAATTTTTTTCTGACTGCGGTTTCAAAACCATGCACCAGAATCAACTTCTTTCAACTCAGTAATGCATTTTGGATGTGTACCTAGAGTTTAAAGCAGAAAAACAGGAACTTTTAGAATTTTCATTTGTTGACCAAAACGACAGGACCGGAGCTGATAAAAATGTTGATATGGATGTTATTTTTTTTCTGACTGCGATTTCAAAACCATGCACCAGAATTCACTTCTTTCAACTCAGTAATGCATTTTGGATGTGTACCTAGAGTTTAAAGCAGAAAAACAGGATCTTTTAGAATTTTCATTTTTTGACCAAAACGACAGGACCGGAGCTGATAAAAATGTTGATATGGATGTTATTTTTTTTCTGACTGCGATTTCAAAACCATGCACCAGAATCAACTTCTTTCAACTCAGTAATGCATTTTGGATGTGTATCTTGAGTTTAAAGCAGAAAAACAGGAACTTTTAGAATTTTAATTTTTTGACCAAAACGACAGGACCGGAGCTGATAAAAATGTTGATAAGGATGTTATTTTTTTTCTGACTGCGATTTCAAAACCATGCACCAGAATTCACTTCTTTCAACTCAGTAATGCATTTTGGATGTGTACCTAGAGTTTAAAGCGGAAAAACAGGAACTTTTAGAATTTTCATTTTTTGACCAAAACGACAGGACCGGAGCTGATAAAAATATTGATATGGATGTTATTTTTTTTCTGACTGCGATTTCAAAACCATGCACCAGAATTCACTTCTTTCAACTCAGTAATGCATTTTGGATGTGTACCTAGAGTTTAAAGCAGAAAAACAGGAACTTTTAGAATTTTCATTTTTTGACAAAAATGACAGGACCGGAGCTGATAAAAATGTTGATATTGATGTTATTTTTTTTCTGACTGCGATTTCAAAACCATGCACCAGAATCAACTTCTTTCAACTCAGTAATGCATTTTGGATGTGTATCTTGAGTTTAAAGCAGAAAAACAGGAACTTTTAGAATTTTCATTTTTTGACCAAAACGACAGGACCGGAGCTGATAAAAATGTTGATAAGGATGTTATTTTTTTTCTGACTGCGATTTCAAAACCATGCACCAGAATTCACTTCTTTCAACTCAGTAATGCATTTTGGATGTGTACCTAGAGTTTAAAGCAGAAATACAGGAACTTTTAGAATTTTCATTTTTTGACCAAAACGACAGGACCGGAGCTGATAAAAATATTGATATGGATGTTATTTTTTTTCTGACTGCGATTTCAAAACCATGCACCAGAATTCACTTCTTTCAACTCAGTAATGCATTTTGGATGTGTACCTAGAGTTTAAAGCAGAAAAACAGGAACTTTTAGAATTTTCATTTTTTGACCAAAACGACAGGACCGGAGCTGATAAAAATATTGATATGGATGTTATTTTTTTTCTGACTGCGATTTCAAAACCATGCACCAGAATTCACTTCTTTCAACTCAGTAATGCATTTTGGATGTGTACCTAGAGTTTAAAGCAGAAAAACAGGAACTTTTAGAATTTTCATTTGTTGACCAAAACGACAGGTCCGGAGCTGATAAAAATGTTGATATTGATGTAATTTTTTTTCTGACTGCGGTTTCAAAACCATGCACCAGAATCAACTTCTTTCAACTCAGTAATGCATTTTGGATGTGTACTTAGAGTTTAAAGCAGAAAAACAGGAACTTTTAGAATTTTCATTTTTTGACCAAAACAACAGGACCGGAGCTGATAAAAATGTTGATATGGATGTAATTTTTCTCTGACTGCGGTTTCAAAACCATGCACCAGAATCAACTTCTTTCAACTCAGTAATGCATTTTGGATGTGTACCTAGAGTTTAAAGCAGAAAAACAGGAACTTTTAGAATTTTCATTTGATGACCAAAACGACAGGACCGGAGCTGATAAAAATGTTGATATTGATGTAATTTTTTTTCTGACTGCGGTTTCAAAACCATGCTTCAGAATCAACTTCTTTCAACTCAGTAATGCATTTTGGATGTGTACCTAGAGTTTAAAGCAGAAAAACAGGAACTTTTAGAATTTTCATTTTTTGATCAAAACTACAGGACCTGAGCTGATAAAAATGTTGATATGGATGTTATTTTTTTTCTGACTGCGATTTCAAAACCATGCACCAGAATTCACTTCTTTCAACTCAGTAATGCATTTTGGATGTGTACCTAGAGTTTAAAGCAGAAAAACAGGAACTTTTAGAATTTTCATTTTTTGACCAAAACGACAGGACCGGAGCTGATAAAAATGTTGATATGGATGTTATTTTTTTCTGACTGCGATTTCAAAACCATGCACCAGAATTCACTTCTTTCAACTCAGTAATGCATTTTGGATGTGTACCTAGAGTTTAAAGCAGAAAAATAGGAACTTTTAGAATTTTCATTTTTTGATCAAAACTACAGGACCTGAGCTGATAAAAATGTTGATATGGATGTTATTTTTTTTCGGACTGCGATTTCAAAACCATGCACCAGAATTCACTTCTTTCAACTCAGTAATGCATTTTGGATGTGTACCTAGAGTTTGAAGCAGAAAAACAAGATCTTTTAGAATTTTCATTTTTTGACCAAAACGACAGGACCGGAGCTGATAAAAATGTTGATATGGATGTTATTTTTTTTCTGACTGCGATTTCAAAACCATGCACCAGAATTCACTTCTTTCAACTCAGTAATGCATTTTGGATGTGTACCTAGAGTTTAAAGCAGAAAAACAGGAACTTTTAGAATTTTCATTTTTTGACAAAAATGACAGGACCGGAGCTGATAAAAATGTTGATATTGTTTTTATTTTTTTTCTGACTGCGATTTCAAAACCATGCACCAGAATCAACTTCTTTCAACTCAGTAATGCATTTTGGATGTGTATCTTGAGTTTAAAGCAGAAAAACAGGAACTTTTAGAATTTTCATTTTTTGACCAAAACGACAGGACCGGAGCTGATAAAAATGTTGATAAGGATGTTATTTTTTTTCTGACTGCGATTTCAAAACCATGCACCAGAATTCACTTCTTTCAACTCAGTAATGCATTTTGGATGTGTACCTAGAGTTTAAAGCAGAAATACAGGAACTTTTAGAATTTTCATTTTTTGACCAAAACGACAGGACCGGAGCTGATAAAAATATTGATATGGATGTTATTTTTTTTCTGACTGCGATTTCAAAACCATGCACCAGAATTCACTTCTTTCAACTCAGTAATGCATTTTGGATGTGTACCTAGAGTTTAAAGCAGAAAAACAGGAACTTTTAGAATTTTCATTTTTTGACCAAAAGGACAGGACCGGAGCTGATAAAAATGTTGATATGGATGTTATTTTTTTTCTGACTGCGATTTTAAAACCATGCACCAGAATTCACTTCTTTCAACTCAGTAATGCATTTTGGATGTGTACCTAGAGTTTAAAGCAGAAAAACAGGATCTTTTAGAATTTTCATTTTTTGACCAAAACGACAGGACCGGAGCTGATAAAAATGTTGATATGGATGTTATTTTTTTTCTGACTGCGATTTCAAAACCATGCACCAGAATCAACTTCTTTCAACTCAGTAATGCATTTTGGATGTGTATCTTGAGTTTAAAGCAGAAAAACAGGAACTTTTAGAATTTTAATTTTTTGACCAAAACGACAGGACCGGAGCTGATAAAAATGTTGATAAGGATGTTATTTTTTTTCTGACTGCGATTTCAAAACCATGCACCAGAATTCACTTCTTTCAACTCAGTAATGCATTTTGGATGTGTACCTAGAGTTTAAAGCGGAAAAACAGGAACTTTTAGAATTTTCATTTTTTGACCAAAACGACAGGACCGGAGCTGATAAAAATATTGATATGGATGTTATTTTTTTTCTGACTGCGATTTCAAAACCATGCACCAGAATTCACTTCTTTCAACTCAGTAATGCATTTTGGATGTGTACCTAGAGTTTAAAGCAGAAAAACAGGAACTTTTAGAATTTTCATTTTTTGACAAAAATGACAGGACCGGAGCTGATAAAAATGTTGATATTGATGTTATTTTTTTTCTGACTGCGATTTCAAAACCATGCACCAGAATCAACTTCTTTCAACTCAGTAATGCATTTTGGATGTGTATCTTGAGTTTAAAGCAGAAAAACAGGAACTTTTAGAATTTTCATTTTTTGACCAAAACGACAGGACCGGAGCTGATAAAAATGTTGATAAGGATGTTATTTTTTTTCTGACTGCGATTTCAAAACCATGCACCAGAATTCACTTCTTTCAACTCAGTAATGCATTTTGGATGTGTACCTAGAGTTTAAAGCAGAAATACAGGAACTTTTAGAATTTTCATTTTTTGACCAAAACGACAGGACCGGAGCTGATAAAAATATTGATATGGATGTTATTTTTTTTCTGACTGCGATTTCAAAACCATGCACCAGAATTCACTTCTTTCAACTCAGTAATGCATTTTGGATGTGTACCTAGAGTTTAAAGCAGAAAAACAGGAACTTTTAGAATTTTCATTTTTTGACCAAAACGACAGGACCGGAGCTGATAAAAATATTGATATGGATGTTATTTTTTTTCTGACTGCGATTTCAAAACCATGCACCAGAATTCACTTCTTTCAACTCAGTAATGCATTTTGGATGTGTACCTAGAGTTTAAAGCAGAAAAACAGGAACTTTTAGAATTTTCATTTGTTGACCAAAACGACAGGTCCGGAGCTGATAAAAATGTTGATATTGATGTAATTTTTTTTCTGACTGCGGTTTCAAAACCATGCACCAGAATCAACTTCTTTCAACTCAGTAATGCATTTTGGATGTGTACTTAGAGTTTAAAGCAGAAAAACAGGAACTTTTAGAATTTTCATTTTTTGACCAAAACAACAGGACCGGAGCTGATAAAAATGTTGATATGGATGTAATTTTTCTCTGACTGCGGTTTCAAAACCATGCACCAGAATCAACTTCTTTCAACTCAGTAATGCATTTTGGATGTGTACCTAGAGTTTAAAGCAGAAAAACAGGAACTTTTAGAATTTTCATTTGATGACCAAAACGACAGGACCGGAGCTGATAAAAATGTTGATATTGATGTAATTTTTTTTCTGACTGCGGTTTCAAAACCATGCTTCAGAATCAACTTCTTTCAACTCAGTAATGCATTTTGGATGTGTACCTAGAGTTTAAAGCAGAAAAACAGGAACTTTTAGAATTTTCATTTTTTGATCAAAACTACAGGACCTGAGCTGATAAAAATGTTGATATGGATGTTATTTTTTTTCTGACTGCGATTTCAAAACCATGCACCAGAATTCACTTCTTTCAACTCAGTAATGCATTTTGGATGTGTACCTAGAGTTTAAAGCAGAAAAACAGGAACTTTTAGAATTTTCATTTTTTGACCAAAACGACAGGACCGGAGCTGATAAAAATGTTGATATGGATGTTATTTTTTTCTGACTGCGATTTCAAAACCATGCACCAGAATTTACTTCTTTCAACTCAGTAATGCATTTTGGATGTGTACCTAGAGTTTAAAGCAGAAAAATAGGAACTTTTAGAATTTTCATTTTTTGATCAAAACTACAGGACCTGAGCTGATAAAAATGTTGATATGGATGTTATTTTTTTTCGGACTGCGATTTCAAAACCATGCACCAGAATTCACTTCTTTCAACTCAGTAATGCATTTTGGATGTGTACCTAGAGTTTGAAGCAGAAAAACAAGATCTTTTAGAATTTTCATTTTTTGACCAAAACGACAGGACCGGAGCTGATAAAAATGTTGATATGGATGTTATTTTTTTTCTGACTGCGATTTCAAAACCATGCACCAGAATTCACTTCTTTCAACTCAGTAATGCATTTTGGATGTGTACCTAGAGTTTAAAGCAGAAAAACAGGAACTTTTAGAATTTTCATTTTTTGACAAAAATGACAGGACCGGAGCTGATAAAAATGTTGATATTGTTTTTATTTTTTTTCTGACTGCGATTTCAAAACCATGCACCAGAATCAACTTCTTTCAACTCAGTAATGCATTTTGGATGTGTATCTTGAGTTTAAAGCAGAAAAACAGGAACTTTTAGAATTTTCATTTTTTGACCAAAACGACAGGACCGGAGCTGATAAAAATGTTGATAAGGATGTTATTTTTTTTCTGACTGCGATTTCAAAACCATGCACCAGAATTCACTTCTTTCAACTCAGTAATGCATTTTGGATGTGTACCTAGAGTTTAAAGCAGAAATACAGGAACTTTTAGAATTTTCATTTTTTGACCAAAACGACAGGACCGGAGCTGATAAAAATATTGATATGGATGTTATTTTTTTTCTGACTGCGATTTCAAAACCATGCACCAGAATTCACTTCTTTCAACTCAGTAATGCATTTTGGATGTGTACCTAGAGTTTAAAGCAGAAAAACAGGAACTTTTAGAATTTTCATTTTTTGACCAAAAGGACAGGACCGGAGCTGATAAAAATGTTGATATGGATGTTATTTTTTTTCTGACTGCGATTTTAAAACCATGCACCAGAATTCACTTCTTTCAACTCAGTAATGCATTTTGGATGTGTACCTAGAGTTTAAAGCAGAAAAACAGGAACTTTTAGAATTTTCATTTTTTGACCAAAACGACAGGACCGGAGCTGATAAAAATGTTGATATTGATGTAATTTTTTTTCTGACTGCGGTTTCAAAACCATGCTTCAGAATCAACTTCTTTCAACTCAGTAATGCATTTTGGATGTGTACCTAGAGTTTAAAGCAGAAAAACAGGAACTTTTAGAATTTTCATTTTTTGACCAAAACGACAGGACCGGAGCTGATAAAAATGTTAATATGGATGTAATTTTTTTCTGACTGCGGTTTCAAAACCATGCACCAGAATCAACTTCTTTCAACTCAGTAATGCATTTTGGATGTGTACCTAGAGTTTAAAGCAGAAAAACAGGAACTTTTAGAATTTTCATTTGTTGACCAAAACGACAGGACCGGAGCTGATAAAAATGTTGATATGGATGTTATTTTTTTTCTGACTGCGATTTCAAAACCATGCACCAGAATTCACTTCTTTCAACTCAGTAATGCATTTTGGATGTGTACCTAGAGTTTAAAGCAGAAAAACAGGAACTTTTAGAATTTTCATTTTTTGACCAAAACGACAGGACCGGAGCTGATAAAAATGTTGATATGGATGTAATTTTTTTCTGACTGCGGTTTCAAAACCATGCACCAGAATCAACTTCTTTCAACTCAGTAATGCATTTTGGATGTGTACCTAGAGTTTAAAGCAGAAAAACAGGAACTTTTAGAATTTTCATTTTTTGACCCAAACGACAGGACCGGAGCTGATAAAAATGTTGATATGGATGTTATTTTTTTTCTGACTGCGATTTCAAAACCATGCACCAGAATTCATTTCTTTCAACTCAGTAATGCATTTTGGATGTGTACCTAGAGTTTAAAGCAGAAAAACAGGAACTTTTAGAATTTTCATTTTTTGACAAAAATGACAGGACCGGAGCTGATAAAAATGTTGATATTGTTTTTATTTTTTTTCTGACTGCGATTTCAAAACCATGCACCAGAATCAACTTCTTTCAACTCAGTAATGCATTTTGGATGTGTATCTTGAGTTTAAAGCAGAAAAACAGGAACTTTTAGAATTTTCATTTTTTGACCAAAACGACAGGACCGGAGCTGATAAAAATGTTGATAAGGATGTTATTTTTTTTCTGACTGCGATTTCAAAACCATGCACCAGAATTCACTTCTTTCAACTCAGTAATGCATTTTGGATGTGTACCTAGAGTTTAAAGCAGAAATACAGGAACTTTTAGAATTTTCATTTTTTGACCAAAACGACAGGACCGGAGCTGATAAAAATATTGATATGGATGTTATTTTTTTTCTGACTGCGATTTCAAAACCATGCACCAGAATTCACTTCTTTCAACTCAGTAATGCATTTTGGATGTGTACCTAGAGTTTAAAGCAGAAAAACAGGAACTTTTAGAATTTTCATTTTTTGACCAAAACGACAGGACCGGAGCTGATAAAAATGTTGATATTGATGTAATTTTTTTTCTGACTGCGGTTTCAAAACCATGCTTCAGAATCAACTTCTTTCAACTCAGTAATGCATTTTGGATGTGTACCTAGAGTTTAAAGCAGAAAAACAGGAACTTTTAGAATTTTCATTTTTTGACCAAAACGACAGGACCGGAGCTGATAAAAATGTTAATATGGATGTAATTTTTTTCTGACTGCGGTTTCAAAACCATGCACCAGAATCAACTTCTTTCAACTCAGTAATGCATTTTGGATGTGTACCTAGAGTTTAAAGCAGAAAAACAGGAACTTTTAGAATTTTCATTTGTTGACCAAAACGACAGGACCGGAGCTGATAAAAATGTTGATATGGATGTTATTTTTTTTCTGACTGCGATTTCAAAACCATGCACCAGAATTCACTTCTTTCAACTCAGTAATGCATTTTGGATGTGTACCTAGAGTTTAAAGCAGAAAAACAGGAACTTTTAGAATTTTCATTTTTTGACCAAAACGACAGGACCGGAGCTGATAAAAATGTTGATATGGATGTAATTTTTTTCTGACTGCGGTTTCAAAACCATGCACCAGAATCAACTTCTTTCAACTCAGTAATGCATTTTGGATGTGTACCTAGAGTTTAAAGCAGAAAAACAGGAACTTTTAGAATTTTCATTTTTTGACAAAAACGACAGGACCGGAGCTGACAAAAATGTTGATATTGATGTTATTTTTTTTCTGACTGCGAATTCAAAACCATGCACCAGAATCAACTTCTTTCAACTCAGTAATGCATTTTGGATGTGTATCTTGAGTTTAAAGCAGAAAAACAGGAACTTTTAGAATTTTAATTTTTTGACCAAAACGACAGGACCGGAGCTGATAAAAATGTTGATAAGGATGTTATTTTTTTCTGACTGCGATTTCAAAACCATGCACCAGAATTCACTTCTTTCAACTCAGTAATGCATTTTGGATGTGTACCTAGAGTTTAAAGCAGAAAAACAGGAACTTTTAGAATTTTCATTTTTTGACAAAAATGACAGGACCGGAGATGATAAAAATGTTGATATTGATGTTATTTTTTTTCTGACTGCGATTTCAAAACCATGCACCAGAATCAACTTCTTTCAACTCAGTAATGCATTTTGGATGTGTACCTAGAGTTTAAAGCAGAAAAACAGGAACTTTTAGAATTTTCATTTTTTGACCAAAACGACAGGACCGGAGCTGATAAAAATGTTGATATGGATGTTATTTTTTTTCTGACTGCGATTTCAAAACCATGCACCAGAATTCACTTCTTTCAACTCAGTAATGCATTTTGGATGTGTACCTAGAGTTTAAAGCAGAAAAACAGGAACTTTTAGAATTTTCATTTTTTGACCAAAACGACAGGACCGGAGCTGATAAAAATGTTGATATGGATGTTATTTTTTTCTGACTGCGATTTCAAAACCATGCACCAGAATTCACTTCTTTCAACTCAGTAATGCATTTTGGATGTGTACCTAGAGTTTGAAGCAGAAAAACAGGAACTTTTAGAATTTTCATTTTTTGACCAAAACGACAGGACCGGAGCTGATAAAAATGTTGATATGGATGTTATTTTTTTCTGACTGCGATTTCAAAACCATGCATCAGAATTCACTTCTTTCAACTCAGTAATGCATTTTGGATGTGTACCTAGAGTTTAAAGCAGAAAAACAGGAACTTTCAGAATTTTCATTTTTTTACCAAAACGACAGGACCGGAGCTGATAAAAATATTGATATGGATGTTATTTTTTTTCTGACTGCGATTTCAAAACCATGCACCAGAATTCACTTCTTTCAACTCAGTAATGCATTTTGGATGTGTACCTAGAGTTTAAAGCAGAAAAACAGGAACTTTTAGAATTTTCATTTTTTGACAAAAATGACAGGACCGGAGCTGATAAAAATGTTGATATTGATGTTATTTTTTTTCTGACTGCGATTTCAAAACCATGCACCAGAATCAACTTCTTTCAACTCAGTAATGCATTTTGGATGTGTATCTTGAGTTTAAAGCAGAAAAACAGGAACTTTTAGAATTTTCATTTTTTGACCAAAACGACAGGACCGGAGCTGATAAAAATGTTGATAAGGATGTTATTTTTTTTCTGACTGCGATTTCAAAACCATGCACCAGAATTCACTTCTTTCAACTCAGTAATGCATTTTGGATGTGTACCTAGAGTTTAAAGCAGAAATACAGGAACTTTTAGAATTTTCATTTTTTGACCAAAACGACAGGACCGGAGCTGATAAAAATATTGATATGGATGTTATTTTTTTTCTGACTGCGATTTCAAAACCATGTACCAGAATTTACTTCTTTCAACTCAGTAATGCATTTTGGATGTGTACCTAGAGTTTAAAGCAGAAAAACAGGAACTTTTAGAATTTTCATTTTTTGACCAAAACGACAGGACCGGAGCTGATAAAAATGTTGATATGGATGTTATTTTTTTTCTGACTGCGATTTCAAAACCATGCACCAGAATTCACTTCTTTCAACTCAGTAATGCATTTTGGATGTGTACCTAGAGTTTAAAGCAGAAAAACAGGAACTTTTAGAATTTTCATTTTTTGACCAAAACGACAGGACCAGAGCTGATAAAAATGTTGATATTGATGTTATTTTTTTTCTGACTGCGAATTCAAAACCATGCACCAGAATCAACTTCTTTCAACTCAGTAATGCATTTTGGATGTGTATCTTGAGTTTAAAGCAGAAAAACAGGAACTTTTAGAATTTTAATTTTTTGACCAAAACTACAGGACCGGAGCTGATAAAAATGTTGATAAGGATGTTATTTTTTTCTGACTGCGATTTCAAAACCATGCACCAGAATTCACTTCTTTCAACTCAGTAATGCATTTTGGATGTGTACCTAGAGTTTAAAGCAGAAAAACAGGAACTTTTAGAATTTTAATTTTTTGACCAAAACTACAGGACCTGAGCTGATAAAAATGTTGATATGGATGTTATTTTTTTTCTGACTGCGATTTCAAAACCATGCACCAGAATTCACTTCTTTCAACTCAGTAATGCATTTTGGATGTGTACCTAGAGTTTAAAGCAGAAAAACAGGAACTTTTAGAATTTTAATTTTTTGACCAAAACGACAGGACCGGAGCTGATAAAAATGTTGATAAGGATGTTATTTTTTTCTGACTGCGATTTCAAAACCATGCACCAGAATTCACTTCTTTCAACTCAGTAATGCATTTTGGATGTGTACCTAGAGTTTAAAGCAGAAAAACAGGAACTTTTAGAATTTTCATTTTTTGACAAAAATGACAGGACCGGAGATGATAAAAATGTTGATATTGATGTTATTTTTTTTCTGACTGCGATTTCAAAACCATGCACCAGAATCAACTTCTTTCAACTCAGTAATGCATTTTGGATGTGTACCTAGAGTTTAAAGCAGAAAAACAGGAACTTTTAGAATTTTCATTTTTTGACCAAAACGACAGGACCGGAGCTGATAAAAATGTTGATATGGATGTTATTTTTTTTCTGACTGCGATTTCAAAACCATGCACCAGAATCAACTTCTTTCAACTCAGTAATGCATTTTGGATGTGTACCTAGAGTTTAAAGCAGAAAAACAGGAACTTTTAGAATTTTCATTTTTTGACCAAAACGACAGGAGCTGATAAAAATGTTGATATGGATGTATTTTTTTTTCTGACTGCGGTTTCAAAACCATGCACCAGAATCAACTTCTTTCAACTCAGTAATGCATTTTGGATGTGTACCTAGAGTTTAAAGCAGAAAAACAGGAACTTTTAGAATTTTCATTTGTTGACCAAAACGACAGGACCGGAGCTGATAAAAATGTTGATATGGATGTTATTTTTTTTCTGACTGCGATTTCAAAACCATGCACCAGAATTCACTTCTTTCAACTCAGTAATGCATTTTGGATGTGTACCTAGAGTTTAAAGCAGAAAAACAGGAACTTTTAGAATTTTCATTTTTTGACCAAAACGACAGGACCGGAGCTGATAAAAATGTTGATATGGATGTTATTTTTTTTCTGACTGCGATTTCAAAACCATGCACCAGAATTCACTTCTTTCAACTCAGTAATGCATTTTGGATGTGTACCTAGAGTTTAAAGCAGAAAAACAGGAACTTTTAGAATTTTCATTTGTTGACCAAAACTACAGGACCTGAGCTGATAAAAATGTTGATATGGATGTTATTTTTTTTCTGACTGCGATTTCAAAACCATGCACCAGAATTCACTTCTTTCAACTCATTAATGCATTTTGGATGTGTACCTAGAGTTTAAAGCAGAAAAACAGGAACTTTTAGAATTTTCATTTTTTGACCAAAACGACAGGTCCGGAGCTGATAAAAATGTTGATATTGATGTATTTTTTTTTCTGACTGCGGTTTCAAAACCATGCACCAGAATCAACTTCTTTCAACTCAGTAATGCATTTTGGATGTGTACCTAGAGTTTGAAGCAGAAAAACAGGAACTTTTAGAATTTTCATTTTTTGACCAAAACGACAGGACCGGAGCTGATAAAAATGTTGATATTGATGTTATTTTTTTTCTGACTGCGAATTCAAAACCATGCACCAGAATCAACTTCTTTCAACTCAGTAATGCATTTTGGATGTGTATCTTGAGTTTAAAGCAGAAAAACAGGAACTTTTAGAATTTTAATTTTTTGACCAAAACGACAGGACCGGAGCTGATAAAAATGTTGATAAGGATGTTATTTTTTTCTGACTGCGGTTTCAAAACCATGCACCAGAATCAACTTCTTTCAACTCAGTAATGCATTTTGGATGTGTACCTAGAGTTTAAAGCAGAAAAACAGGAACTTTTAGAATTTTCATTTGTTGACCAAAACGACAGGACCGGAGCTGATAAAAATGTTGATATGGATGTTATTTTTTTTCTGACTGCGATTTCAAAACCATGCACCAGAATTCACTTCTTTCAACTCAGTAATGCATTTTGGATGTGTACCTAGAGTTTAAAGCAGAAAAACAGGAACTTTTAGAATTTTCATTTTTTGACCAAAACGACAGGACCGGAGCTGATAAAAATGTTGATATGGATGTTATTTTTTTTCTGACTGCGATTTCAAAACCATGCACCAGAATTCACTTCTTTCAACTCAGTAATGCATTTTGGATGTGTACCTAGAGTTTAAAGCAGAAAAACAGGAACTTTTAGAATTTTCATTTGTTGACCAAAACTACAGGACCTGAGCTGATAAAAATGTTGATATGGATGTTATTTTTTTTCTGACTGCGATTTCAAAACCATGCACCAGAATTCACTTCTTTCAACTCATTAATGCATTTTGGATGTGTACCTAGAGTTTAAAGCAGAAAAACAGGAACTTTTAGAATTTTCATTTTTTGACCAAAACGACAGGTCCGGAGCTGATAAAAATGTTGATATTGATGTATTTTTTTTTCTGACTGCGGTTTCAAAACCATGCACCAGAATCAACTTCTTTCAACTCAGTAATGCATTTTGGATGTGTACCTAGAGTTTGAAGCAGAAAAACAGGAACTTTTAGAATTTTCATTTTTTGACCAAAACGACAGGACCGGAGCTGATAAAAATGTTGATATTGATGTTATTTTTTTTCTGACTGCGAATTCAAAACCATGCACCAGAATCAACTTCTTTCAACTCAGTAATGCATTTTGGATGTGTATCTTGAGTTTAAAGCAGAAAAACAGGAACTTTTAGAATTTTAATTTTTTGACCAAAACGACAGGACCGGAGCTGATAAAAATGTTGATAAGGATGTTATTTTTTTCTGACTGCGATTTCAAAACCATGCACCAGAATTCACTTCTTTCAACTCCGTAATGCATTTTGGATGTGTACCTAGAGTTTAAAGCAGAAAAATAGGAACTTTTAGAATTTTAATTTTTTGACCAAAACGACAGGACCGGAGCTGATAAAAATGTTGATATGGATGTTATTTTTTTCTGACTACGATTTCAAAACCATGCACCAGAATTCACTTCTTTCAACTCAGTAATGCATTTTGGATGTGTACCTAGAGTTTAAAGCAGAAAAACAGGAACTTTTAGAATTTTCATTTTTTGACCAAAACTACAGGACCTGAGCTGATAAAAATGTTGATATGGATGTTATTTTTTTTCTGACTGCGATTTCAAAACCATGCACCAGAATTCACTTCTTTCAACTCAGTAATGCATTTTGGATGTGTACCTAGAGTTTAAAGCAGAAAAACAGGAACTTTTAGAATTTTCATTTTTTGACCAAAACGACAGGTCCGGAGCTGATAAAAATGTTGATATTGATGTATTTTTTTTTCTGACTGCGGTTTCAAAACCATGCACCAGAATCAACTTCTTTCAACTCAGTAATGCATTTTGGATGTGTACCTAGAGTTTGAAGCAGAAAAACAGGAACTTTTAGAATTTTCATTTTTTGACCAAAACGACAGGACCGGAGCTGATAAAAATGTTGACATGGATGTTATTTTTTTTCTGACTGCGATTTCAAAACCATGCATCAGAATTCACTTCTTTCAACTCAGTAATGCATTTTGGATGTGTACCTAGAGTTTAAAGCAGAAAAACAGGAACTTTCAGAATTTTCATTTTTTTACCAAAACGACAGGACCGGAGCTGATAAAAATATTGATATGGATGTTATTTTTTTTCTGACTGCGATTTCAAAACCATGCACCAGAATTCACTTCTTTCAACTCAGTAATGCATTTTGGATGTGTACCTAGAGTTTAAAGCAGAAAAACAGGAACTTTTAGAATTTTCATTTTTTGACAAAAATGACAGGACCGGAGCTGATAAAAATGTTGATATTGATGTTATTTTTTTTCTGACTGCGATTTCAAAACCATGCACCAGAATCAACTTCTTTCAACTCAGTAATGCATTTAGGATGTGTATCTTGAGTTTAAAGCAGAAAAACAGGAACTTTTAGAATTTTCATTTTTTTACCAAAACGACAGGACCGGAGCTGATAAAAATGTTGATAAGGATGTTATTTTTTTTCTGACTGCGATTTCAAAACCATGCACCAGAATTCACTTCTTTCAACTCAGTAATGCATTTTGGATGTGTACCTAGAGTTTAAAGCAGAAATACAGGAACTTTTAGAATTTTCATTTTTTGACCAAAACGACAGGACCGGAGCTGATAAAAATATTGATATGGATGTTATTTTTTTTCTGACTGCGATTTCAAAACCATGTACCAGAATTCACTTCTTTCAACTCAGTAATGCATTTTGGATGTGTACCTAGAGTTTAAAGCAGAAAAACAGGAACTTTTAGAATTTTCATTTTTTGACCAAAACGACAGGACCGGAGCTGATAAAAATGTTGATATGGATGTTATTTTTTTCTGACTGCGATTTCAAAACCATGCACCAGAATTCACTTCTTTCAACTCAGTAATGCATTTTGGATGTGTACCTAGAGTTTAAAGCAGAAAAACAGGAACTTTTAGAATTTTCATTTTTTGACCAAAACGACAGGAACGGAGCTGATAAAAATGTTGATATTGATGTAATTTTTTTTCTGACTGCGAATTCAAAACCATGCACCAGAATCAACTTCTTTCAACTCAGTAATGCATTTTGGATGTGTATCTTGAGTTTAAAGCAGAAAAACAGGAACTTTTAGAATTTTAATTTTTTGACCAAAACGACAGGACCGGAGCTGATAAAAATGTTGATAAGGATGTTATTTTTTTCTGACTGCGATTTCAAAACCATGCACCAGAATTCACTTATTTCAACTCAGTAATGCATTTTGGATGTGTACCTAGAGTTTAAAGCAGAAAAACAGGAACTTTTAGAATTTTCATTTTTTGACCAAAACTACAGGACCGGAGCTGATAAAAATGTTGATATGGATGTTATTTTTTTCTGACTGCGATTTCAAAACCATGCACCAGAATTCACTTCTTTCAACTCAGTAATGCATTTTGGATGTGTACCTAGAGTTTAAAGCAGAAAAACAGGAACTTTTAGAATTTTCATTTTTTGACCAAAACTACAGGACCTGAGCTGATAAAAATGTTGATATGGATGTTATTTTTTTTCTGACTGCGATTTCAAAACCATGCACCAGAATTCACTTCTTTCAACTCAGTAATGCATTTTGGATGTGTACCTAGAGTTTAAAGCAGAAAAACAGGAACTTTTAGAATTTTCATTTTTTGACCAAAACGACAGGTCCGGAGCTGATAAAAATGTTGATATTGATGTATTTTTTTTCTGACTGCGGTTTCAAAACCATGCACCAGAATCAACTTCTTTCAACTCAGTAATGCATTTTGGATGTGTACCTAGAGTTTGAAGCAGAAAAACAGGAACTTTTAGAATTTTCATTTTTTGACCAAAACTACAGGACCTGAGCTGATAAAAATGTTGATATGGATGTTATTTTTTTTCTGACTGCGATTTCAAAACCATGCACCAGAATTCACTTCTTTCAACTCAGTAATGCATTTTGGATGTGTACCTAGAGTTTAAAGCAGAAAAACAGGAACTTTTAGAATTTTCATTTTTTGACCAAAATGACAGGACCGGAGCTGATAAAAATGTTGATATGGATGTTATTTTTTTTCTGACTGCGATTTCAAAACCATGCATCAGAATTCACTTCTTTCAACTCAGTAATGCATTTTGGATGTGTACCTAGAGCAGGGGTGGGGAACCTCAGGCCCGGGGGCCGTATGCGGCCCCCGTAGCCAGTCTGAGTGGCCCTCCTACCCGCCTGGTAGCTTTGCCGGGAGTCAAGTACAGGGGAATTCTCACGAGATGTCGGTAGTTCTCGCAAGATTCTTCTTAATCAACAGCAGCCGGAGACTGTCAGTCCTAGTCAGCGACAGCCGCCGGAGCGTGGGGCGGCTGCAGCAGGACAATTTGTAAGAGAATTTTTTACATATGGCCCCCGAAGGATTTTTTCCCCATTCAAATGGCCCTTGGCACAAAAAAGGTTCCCCACCCCTGACCTAGAGTTTAAAGCAGAAAAACAGGATCTTTTAGAATTTTCATTTTTTGACCAAAACGACAGGACCGGAGCTGATAAAAATGTTGATATGGATGTTATTTTTTTCTGACTGCGATTTCAAAACCATGCACCAGAATCAACTTCTTTCAACTCAGTAATGCATTTTGGATGTGTATCTTGAGTTTAAAGCAGAAAAACAGGAACTTTTAGAATTTTCATTTTTTGACCAAAACGACAGGACCGGAGCTGATAAAAATGTTGATAAGGATGTTATTTTTTTTCTGACTGCGATTTCAAAACCATGCACCAGAATTCACTTCTTTCAACTCAGTAATGCATTTTGGATGTGTACCTAGAGTTTAAAGCGGAAAAACAGGAACTTTTAGAATTTTCATTTTTTGACCAAAACGACAGGACCGGAGCTGATAAAAATATTGATATGGATGTTATTTTTTTTCTGACTGCGATTTCAAAACAATGCACCAGAATTCACTTCTTTCAACTCAGTAATGCATTTTGGATGTGTACCTAGAGTTTAAAGCAGAAAAACAGGAACTTTTAGAATTTTCATTTTTTGACAAAAATGACAGGACCGGAGCTGATAAAAATGTTGATATTGATGTTATTTTTTTTCTGACTGCGATTTCAAAACCATGCACCAGAATCAACTTCTTTCAACTCAGTAATGCATTTTGGATGTGTATCTTGAGTTTAAAGCAGAAAAACAGGAACTTTTAGAATTTTCATTTTTTGACCAAAACGACAGGACCGGAGCTGATAAAAATGTTGATAAGGATGTTATTTTTTTTCTGACTGCGATTTCAAAACCATGCACCAGAATTCACTTCTTTCAACTCAGTAATGCATTTTGGATGTGTACCTAGAGTTTAAAGCAGAAATACAGGAACTTTTAGAATTTTCATTTTTTGACCAAAACGACAGGACCGGAGCTGATAAAAATATTGATATGGATGTTATTTTTTTTCTGACTGCGATTTCAAAACAATGCACCAGAATTCACTTCTTTCAACTCAGTAATGCATTTTGGATGTGTACCTAGAGTTTAAAGCAGAAAAACAGGAACTTTTAGAATTTTCATTTTTTGACAAAAATGACAGGACCGGAGCTGATAAAAATGTTGATATTGATGTTATTTTTTTTCTGACTGCGATTTCAAAACCATGCACCAGAATCAACTTCTTTCAACTCAGTAATGCATTTTGGATGTGTATCTTGAGTTTAAAGCAGAAAAACAGGAACTTTTAGAATTTTCATTTTTTGACCAAAACGACAGGACCGGAGCTGATAAAAATGTTGATAAGGATGTTATTTTTTTTCTGACTGCGATTTCAAAACCATGCACCAGAATTCACTTCTTTCAACTCAGTAATGCATTTTGGATGTGTACCTAGAGTTTAAAGCAGAAATACAGGAACTTTTAGAATTTTCATTTTTTGACCAAAACGACAGGACCGGAGCTGATAAAAATATTGATATGGATGTTATTTTTTTTCTGACTGCGATTTCAAAACCATGCACCAGAATTCACTTCTTTCAACTCAGTAATGCATTTTGGATGTGTACCTAGAGTTTAAAGCAGAAAAACAGGAACTTTTAGAATTTTCATTTTTTGACCAAAACGACAGGACCGGAGCTGATAAAAATGTTAATATGGATGTAATTTTTTTCTGACTGCGGTTTCAAAACCATGCACCAGAATCAACTTCTTTCAACTCAGTAATGCATTTTGGATGTGTACCTAGAGTTTAAAGCAGAAAAACAGGAACTTTTAGAATTTTCATTTGTTGACCAAAACGACAGGACCGGAGCTGATAAAAATGTTGATATGGATGTTATTTTTTTTCTGACTGCGATTTCAAAACCATGCACCAGAATTCACTTCTTTCAACTCAGTAATGCATTTTGGATGTGTACCTAGAGTTTAAAGCAGAAAAACAGGAACTTTTAGAATTTTCATTTTTTGACCAAAACGACAGGACCGGAGCTGATAAAAATGTTGATATGGATGTAATTTTTTTCTGACTGCGGTTTAAAAACCATGCACCAGAATCAACTTCTTTCAACTCAGTAATGCATTTTGGATGTGTACCTAGAGTTTAAAGCAGAAAAACAGGAACTTTTAGAATTTTCATTTGTTGACCAAAACGACAGGACCGGAGCTGATAAAAATGTTGATATGGATGTTATTTTTTTTCTGACTGCGATTTCAAAACCATGCACCAGAATTCACTTCTTTCAACTCAGTAATGCATTTTGGATGTGTACCTAGAGTTTAAAGCAGAAAAACAGGAACTTTTAGAATTTTCATTTTTTGACCAAAACGACAGGACCGGAGCTGATAAAAATGTTGATATGGATGTAATTTTTTTCTGACTGCGGTTTCAAAACCATGCACCAGAATCAACTTCTTTCAACTCAGTAATGCATTTTGGATGTGTACCTAGAGTTTAAAGCAGAAAAACAGGAACTTTTAGAATTTTCATTTGTTGACCAAAACGACAGGACCGGAGCTGATAAAAATGTTGATATGGATGTTATTTTTTTTCTGACTGCGATTTCAAAACCATGCACCAGAATTCACTTCTTTCAACTCAGTAATGCATTTTGGATGTGTACCTAGAGTTTAAAGCAGAAAAACAGGATCTTTTAGAATTTTCATTTTTTGACCAAAACGACAGGACCGGAGCTGATAAAAATGTTGATATGGATGTTATTTTTTTTCTGACTGCGATTTCAAAACCATGCACCAGAATCAACTTCTTTCAACTCAGTAATGCATTTTGGATGTGTATCTTGAGTTTAAAGCAGAAAAACAGGAACTTTTAGAATTTTAATTTTTTGACCAAAACGACAGGACCGGAGCTGATAAAAATGTTGATAAGGATGTTATTTTTTTTCTGACTGCGATTTCAAAACCATGCACCAGAATTCACTTCTTTCAACTCAGTAATGCATTTTGGATGTGTACCTAGAGTTTAAAGCGGAAAAACAGGAACTTTTAGAATTTTCATTTTTTGACCAAAACGACAGGACCGGAGCTGATAAAAATATTGATATGGATGTTATTTTTTTTCTGACTGCGATTTCAAAACCATGCACCAGAATTCACTTCTTTCAACTCAGTAATGCATTTTGGATGTGTACCTAGAGTTTAAAGCAGAAAAACAGGAACTTTTAGAATTTTCATTTTTTGACAAAAATGACAGGACCGGAGCTGATAAAAATGTTGATATTGATGTTATTTTTTTTCTGACTGCGATTTCAAAACCATGCACCAGAATCAACTTCTTTCAACTCAGTAATGCATTTTGGATGTGTATCTTGAGTTTAAAGCAGAAAAACAGGAACTTTTAGAATTTTCATTTTTTGACCAAAACGACAGGACCGGAGCTGATAAAAATGTTGATAAGGATGTTATTTTTTTTCTGACTGCGATTTCAAAACCATGCACCAGAATTCACTTCTTTCAACTCAGTAATGCATTTTGGATGTGTACCTAGAGTTTAAAGCAGAAATACAGGAACTTTTAGAATTTTCATTTTTTGACCAAAACGACAGGACCGGAGCTGATAAAAATATTGATATGGATGTTATTTTTTTTCTGACTGCGATTTCAAAACCATGCACCAGAATTCACTTCTTTCAACTCAGTAATGCATTTTGGATGTGTACCTAGAGTTTAAAGCAGAAAAACAGGAACTTTTAGAATTTTCATTTTTTGACCAAAACGACAGGACCGGAGCTGATAAAAATATTGATATGGATGTTATTTTTTTTCTGACTGCGATTTCAAAACCATGCACCAGAATTCACTTCTTTCAACTCAGTAATGCATTTTGGATGTGTACCTAGAGTTTAAAGCAGAAAAACAGGAACTTTTAGAATTTTCATTTGTTGACCAAAACGACAGGTCCGGAGCTGATAAAAATGTTGATATTGATGTAATTTTTTTTCTGACTGCGGTTTCAAAACCATGCACCAGAATCAACTTCTTTCAACTCAGTAATGCATTTTGGATGTGTACTTAGAGTTTAAAGCAGAAAAACAGGAACTTTTAGAATTTTCATTTTTTGACCAAAACAACAGGACCGGAGCTGATAAAAATGTTGATATGGATGTAATTTTTCTCTGACTGCGGTTTCAAAACCATGCACCAGAATCAACTTCTTTCAACTCAGTAATGCATTTTGGATGTGTACCTAGAGTTTAAAGCAGAAAAACAGGAACTTTTAGAATTTTCATTTGATGACCAAAACGACAGGACCGGAGCTGATAAAAATGTTGATATTGATGTAATTTTTTTTCTGACTGCGGTTTCAAAACCATGCTTCAGAATCAACTTCTTTCAACTCAGTAATGCATTTTGGATGTGTACCTAGAGTTTAAAGCAGAAAAACAGGAACTTTTAGAATTTTCATTTTTTGATCAAAACTACAGGACCTGAGCTGATAAAAATGTTGATATGGATGTTATTTTTTTTCTGACTGCGATTTCAAAACCATGCACCAGAATTCACTTCTTTCAACTCAGTAATGCATTTTGGATGTGTACCTAGAGTTTAAAGCAGAAAAACAGGAACTTTTAGAATTTTCATTTTTTGACCAAAACGACAGGACCGGAGCTGATAAAAATGTTGATATGGATGTTATTTTTTTCTGACTGCGATTTCAAAACCATGCACCAGAATTCACTTCTTTCAACTCAGTAATGCATTTTGGATGTGTACCTAGAGTTTAAAGCAGAAAAATAGGAACTTTTAGAATTTTCATTTTTTGATCAAAACTACAGGACCTGAGCTGATAAAAATGTTGATATGGATGTTATTTTTTTTCGGACTGCGATTTCAAAACCATGCACCAGAATTCACTTCTTTCAACTCAGTAATGCATTTTGGATGTGTACCTAGAGTTTGAAGCAGAAAAACAAGATCTTTTAGAATTTTCATTTTTTGACCAAAACGACAGGACCGGAGCTGATAAAAATGTTGATATGGATGTTATTTTTTTTCTGACTGCGATTTCAAAACCATGCACCAGAATTCACTTCTTTCAACTCAGTAATGCATTTTGGATGTGTACCTAGAGTTTAAAGCAGAAAAACAGGAACTTTTAGAATTTTCATTTTTTGACAAAAATGACAGGACCGGAGCTGATAAAAATGTTGATATTGTTTTTATTTTTTTTCTGACTGCGATTTCAAAACCATGCACCAGAATCAACTTCTTTCAACTCAGTAATGCATTTTGGATGTGTATCTTGAGTTTAAAGCAGAAAAACAGGAACTTTTAGAATTTTCATTTTTTGACCAAAACGACAGGACCGGAGCTGATAAAAATGTTGATAAGGATGTTATTTTTTTTCTGACTGCGATTTCAAAACCATGCACCAGAATTCACTTCTTTCAACTCAGTAATGCATTTTGGATGTGTACCTAGAGTTTAAAGCAGAAATACAGGAACTTTTAGAATTTTCATTTTTTGACCAAAACGACAGGACCGGAGCTGATAAAAATATTGATATGGATGTTATTTTTTTTCTGACTGCGATTTCAAAACCATGCACCAGAATTCACTTCTTTCAACTCAGTAATGCATTTTGGATGTGTACCTAGAGTTTAAAGCAGAAAAACAGGAACTTTTAGAATTTTCATTTTTTGACCAAAAGGACAGGACCGGAGCTGATAAAAATGTTGATATGGATGTTATTTTTTTTCTGACTGCGATTTTAAAACCATGCACCAGAATTCACTTCTTTCAACTCAGTAATGCATTTTGGATGTGTACCTAGAGTTTAAAGCAGAAAAACAGGATCTTTTAGAATTTTCATTTTTTGACCAAAACGACAGGACCGGAGCTGATAAAAATGTTGATATAGATGTTATTTTTTTTCTGACTGCGATTTCAAAACCATGCACCAGAATCAACTTCTTTCAACTCAGTAATGCATTTTGGATGTGTATCTTGAGTTTAAAGCAGAAAAACAGGAACTTTTAGAATTTTAATTTTTTGACCAAAACGACAGGACCGGAGCTGATAAAAATGTTGATAAGGATGTTATTTTTTTTCTGACTGCGATTTCAAAACCATGCACCAGAATTCACTTCTTTCAACTCAGTAATGCATTTTGGATGTGTACCTAGAGTTTAAAGCGGAAAAACAGGAACTTTTAGAATTTTCATTTTTTGACCAAAACGACAGGACCGGAGCTGATAAAAATATTGATATGGATGTTATTTTTTTTCTGACTGCGATTTCAAAACCATGCACCAGAATTCACTTCTTTCAACTCAGTAATGCATTTTGGATGTGTACCTAGAGTTTAAAGCAGAAAAACAGGAACTTTTAGAATTTTCATTTTTTGACAAAAATGACAGGACCGGAGCTGATAAAAATGTTGATATTGATGTTATTTTTTTTTCTGACTGCGATTTCAAAACCATGCACCAGAATCAACTTCTTTCAACTCAGTAATGCATTTTGGATGTGTATCTTGAGTTTAAAGCAGAAAAACAGGAACTTTTAGAATTTTCATTTTTTGACCAAAACGACAGGACCGGAGCTGATAAAAATGTTGATAAGGATGTTATTTTTTTTCTGACTGCGATTTCAAAACCATGCACCAGAATTCACTTCTTTCAACTCAGTAATGCATTTTGGATGTGTACCTAGAGTTTAAAGCAGAAATACAGGAACTTTTAGAATTTTCATTTTTTGACCAAAATGACAGGACCGGAGCTGATAAAAATATTGATATGGATGTTATTTTTTTTCTGACTGCGATTTCAAAACCATGCACCAGAATTCACTTCTTTCAACTCAGTAATGCATTTTGGATGTGTACCTAGAGTTTAAAGCAGAAAAACAGGAACTTTTAGAATTTTCATTTTTTGACCAAAACGACAGGACCGGAGCTGATAAAAATATTGATATGGATGTTATTTTTTTTCTGACTGCGATTTCAAAACCATGCACCAGAATTCACTTCTTTCAACTCAGTAATGCATTTTGGATGTGTACCTAGAGTTTAAAGCAGAAAAACAGGAACTTTTAGAATTTTCATTTGTTGACCAAAACGACAGGTCCGGAGCTGATAAAAATGTTGATATTGATGTAATTTTTTTTCTGACTGCGGTTTCAAAACCATGCACCAGAATCAACTTCTTTCAACTCAGTAATGCATTTTGGATGTGTACTTAGAGTTTAAAGCAGAAAAACAGGAACTTTTAGAATTTTCATTTTTTGACCAAAACAACAGGACCGGAGCTGATAAAAATGTTGATATGGATGTAATTTTTCTCTGACTGCGGTTTCAAAACCATGCACCAGAATCAACTTCTTTCAACTCAGTAATGCATTTTGGATGTGTACCTAGAGTTTAAAGCAGAAAAACAGGAACTTTTAGAATTTTCATTTGATGACCAAAACGACAGGACCGGAGCTGATAAAAATGTTGATATTGATTTAATTTTTTTTCTGACTGCGGTTTCAAAACCATGCTTCAGAATCAACTTCTTTCAACTCAGTAATGCATTTTGGATGTGTACCTAGAGTTTAAAGCAGAAAAACAGGAACTTTTAGAATTTTCATTTTTTGATCAAAACTACAGGACCTGAGCTGATAAAAATGTTGATATGGATGTTATTTTTTTTCTGACTGCGATTTCAAAACCATGCACCAGAATTCACTTCTTTCAACTCAGTAATGCATTTTGGATGTGTACCTAGAGTTTAAAGCAGAAAAACAGGAACTTTTAGAATTTTCATTTTTTGACCAAAACGACAGGACCGGAGCTGATAAAAATGTTGATATGGATGTTATTTTTTTCTGACTGCGATTTCAAAACCATGCACCAGAATTCACTTCTTTCAACTCAGTAATGCATTTTGGATGTGTACCTAGAGTTTAAAGCAGAAAAATAGGAACTTTTAGAATTTTCATTTTTTGATCAAAACTACAGGACCTGAGCTGATAAAAATGTTGATATGGATGTTATTTTTTTTCGGACTGCGATTTCAAAACCATGCACCAGAATTCACTTCTTTCAACTCAGTAATGCATTTTGGATGTGTACCTAGAGTTTGAAGCAGAAAAACAAGATCTTTTAGAATTTTCATTTTTTGACCAAAACGACAGGACCGGAGCTGATAAAAATGTTGATATGGATGTTATTTTTTTTCTGACTGCGATTTCAAAACCATGCACCAGAATTCACTTCTTTCAACTCAGTAATGCATTTTGGATGTGTACCTAGAGTTTAAAGCAGAAAAACAGGAACTTTTAGAATTTTCATTTTTTGACAAAAATGACAGGACCGGAGCTGATAAAAATGTTGATATTGTTTTTATTTTTTTTCTGACTGCGATTTCAAAACCATGCACCAGAATCAACTTCTTTCAACTCAGTAATGCATTTTGGATGTGTATCTTGAGTTTAAAGCAGAAAAACAGGAACTTTTAGAATTTTCATTTTTTGACCAAAACGACAGGACCGGAGCTGATAAAAATGTTGATAAGGATGTTATTTTTTTTCTGACTGCGATTTCAAAACCATGCACCAGAATTCACTTCTTTCAACTCAGTAATGCATTTTGGATGTGTACCTAGAGTTTAAAGCAGAAATACAGGAACTTTTAGAATTTTCATTTTTTGACCAAAACGACAGGACCGGAGCTGATAAAAATATTGATATGGATGTTATTTTTTTTCTGACTGCGATTTCAAAACCATGCACCAGAATTCACTTCTTTCAACTCAGTAATGCATTTTGGATGTGTACCTAGAGTTTAAAGCAGAAAAACAGGAACTTTTAGAATTTTCATTTTTTGACCAAAAGGACAGGACCGGAGCTGATAAAAATGTTGATATGGATGTTATTTTTTTTCTGACTGCGATTTTAAAACCATGCACCAGAATTCACTTCTTTCAACTCAGTAATGCATTTTGGATGTGTAGCTAGAGTTTAAAGCAGAAAAACAGGAACTTTTAGAATTTTCATTTTTTGACCAAAACGACAGGACCGGAGCTGATAAAAATGTTGATATTGATGTAATTTTTTTTCTGACTGCGGTTTCAAAACCATGCTTCAGAATCAACTTCTTTCAACTCAGTAATGCATTTTGGATGTGTACCTAGAGTTTAAAGCAGAAAAACAGGAACTTTTAGAATTTTCATTTTTTGACCAAAACGACAGGACCGGAGCTGATAAAAATGTTAATATGGATGTAATTTTTTTCTGACTGCGGTTTCAAAACCATGCACCAGAATCAACTTCTTTCAACTCAGTAATGCATTTTGGATGTGTACCTAGAGTTTAAAGCAGAAAAACAGGAACTTTTAGAATTTTCATTTGTTGACCAAAACGACAGGACCGGAGCTGATAAAAATGTTGATATGGATGTTATTTTTTTTCTGACTGCGATTTCAAAACCATGCACCAGAATTCACTTCTTTCAACTCAGTAATGCATTTTGGATGTGTACCTAGAGTTTAAAGCAGAAAAACAGGAACTTTTAGAATTTTCATTTTTTGACCAAAACGACAGGACCGGAGCTGATAAAAATGTTGATATGGATGTAATTTTTTTCTGACTGCGGTTTCAAAACCATGCACCAGAATCAACTTCTTTCAACTCAGTAATGCATTTTGGATGTGTACCTAGAGTTTAAAGCAGAAAAACAGGAACTTTTAGAATTTTCATTTTTTGACCCAAACGACAGGACCGGAGCTGATAAAAATGTTGATATGGATGTTATTTTTTTTCTGACTGCGATTTCAAAACCATGCACCAGAATTCACTTCTTTCAACTAAGTAATGCATTTTGGATGTGTACCTAGAGTTTAAAGCAGAAAAACAGGAACTTTTAGAATTTTCATTTTTTGACAAAAATGACAGGACCGGAGCTGATAAAAATGTTGATATTGTTTTTATTTTTTTTCTGACTGCGATTTCAAAACCATGCACCAGAATCAACTTCTTTCAACTCAGTAATGCATTTTGGATGTGTATCTTGAGTTTAAAGCAGAAAAACAGGAACTTTTAGAATTTTCATTTTTTGACCAAAACGACAGGACCGGAGCTGATAAAAATGTTGATAAGGATGTTATTTTTTTTCTGACTGCGATTTCAAAACCATGCACCAGAATTCACTTCTTTCAACTCAGTAATGCATTTTGGATGTGTACCTAGAGTTTAAAGCAGAAATACAGGAACTTTTAGAATTTTCATTTTTTGACCAAAACGACAGGACCGGAGCTGATAAAAATATTGATATGGATGTTATTTTTTTTCTGACTGCGATTTCAAAACCATGCACCAGAATTCACTTCTTTCAACTCAGTAATGCATTTTGGATGTGTACCTAGAGTTTAAAGCAGAAAAACAGGAACTTTTAGAATTTTCATTTTTTGACCAAAACGACAGGACCGGAGCTGATAAAAATGTTGATATTGATGTAATTTTTTTTCTGACTGCGGTTTCAAAACCATGCTTCAGAATCAACTTCTTTCAACTCAGTAATGCATTTTGGATGTGTACCTAGAGTTTAAAGCAGAAAAACAGGAACTTTTAGAATTTTCATTTTTTGACCAAAACGACAGGACCGGAGCTGATAAAAATGTTAATATGGATGTAATTTTTTTCTGACTGCGGTTTCAAAACCATGCACCAGAATCAACTTCTTTCAACTCAGTAATGCATTTTGGATGTGTACCTAGAGTTTAAAGCAGAAAAACAGGAACTTTTAGAATTTTCATTTGTTGACCAAAACGACAGGACCGGAGCTGATAAAAATGTTGATATGGATGTTATTTTTTTTCTGACTGCGATTTCAAAACCATGCACCAGAATTCACTTCTTTCAACTCAGTAATGCATTTTGGATGTGTACCTAGAGTTTAAAGCAGAAAAACAGGAACTTTTAGAATTTTCATTTTTTGACCAAAACTACAGGACCTGAGCTGATAAAAATGTTGATATGGATGTTATTTTTTTTCTGACTGCGATTTCAAAACCATGCACCAGAATTCACTTCTTTCAACTCAGTAATGCATTTTGGATGTGTACCTAGAGTTTAAAGCAGAAAAACAGGAACTTTTAGAATTTTCATTTTTTGACCAAAACGACAGGTCCGGAGCTGATAAAAATGTTGATATTGATGTATTTTTTTTCTGACTGCGGTTTCAAAACCATGCACCAGAATCAACTTCTTTCAACTCAGTAATGCATTTTGGATGTGTACCTAGAGTTTGAAGCAGAAAAACAGGAACTTTTAGAATTTTCATTTTTTGACCAAAACTACAGGACCTGAGCTGATAAAAATGTTGATATGGATGTTATTTTTTTTCTGACTGCGATTTCAAAACCATGCACCAGAATTCACTTCTTTCAACTCAGTAATGCATTTTGGATGTGTACCTAGAGTTTAAAGCAGAAAAACAGGAACTTTTAGAATTTTCATTTTTTGACCAAAATGACAGGACCGGAGCTGATAAAAATGTTGATATGGATGTTATTTTTTTTCTGACTGCGATTTCAAAACCATGCATCAGAATTCACTTCTTTCAACTCAGTAATGCATTTTGGATGTGTACCTAGAGCAGGGGTGGGGAACCTCAGGCCCGGGGGCCGTATGCGGCCCCCGTAGCCAGTCTGAGTGGCCCTCCTACCCGCCTGGTAGCTTTGCCGGGAGTCAAGTACAGGGGAATTCTCACGAGATGTCGGTAGTTCTCGCAAGATTCTTCTTAATCAACAGCAGCCGGAGACTGTCAGTCCTAGTCAGCGACAGCCGCCGGAGCGTGGGGCGGCTGCAGCAGGACAATTTGTAAGAGAATTTTTTACATATGGCCCCCGAAGGATTTTTTCCCCATTCAAATGGCCCTTGGCACAAAAAAGGTTCCCCACCCCTGACCTAGAGTTTAAAGCAGAAAAACAGGATCTTTTAGAATTTTCATTTTTTGACCAAAACGACAGGACCGGAGCTGATAAAAATGTTGATATGGATGTTATTTTTTTCTGACTGCGATTTCAAAACCATGCACCAGAATCAACTTCTTTCAACTCAGTAATGCATTTTGGATGTGTATCTTGAGTTTAAAGCAGAAAAACAGGAACTTTTAGAATTTTCATTTTTTGACCAAAACGACAGGACCGGAGCTGATAAAAATGTTGATAAGGATGTTATTTTTTTTCTGACTGCGATTTCAAAACCATGCACCAGAATTCACTTCTTTCAACTCAGTAATGCATTTTGGATGTGTACCTAGAGTTTAAAGCGGAAAAACAGGAACTTTTAGAATTTTCATTTTTTGACCAAAACGACAGGACCGGAGCTGATAAAAATATTGATATGGATGTTATTTTTTTTCTGACTGCGATTTCAAAACAATGCACCAGAATTCACTTCTTTCAACTCAGTAATGCATTTTGGATGTGTACCTAGAGTTTAAAGCAGAAAAACAGGAACTTTTAGAATTTTCATTTTTTGACAAAAATGACAGGACCGGAGCTGATAAAAATGTTGATATTGATGTTATTTTTTTTCTGACTGCGATTTCAAAACCATGCACCAGAATCAACTTCTTTCAACTCAGTAATGCATTTTGGATGTGTATCTTGAGTTTAAAGCAGAAAAACAGGAACTTTTAGAATTTTCATTTTTTGACCAAAACGACAGGACCGGAGCTGATAAAAATGTTGATAAGGATGTTATTTTTTTTCTGACTGCGATTTCAAAACCATGCACCAGAATTCACTTCTTTCAACTCAGTAATGCATTTTGGATGTGTACCTAGAGTTTAAAGCAGAAATACAGGAACTTTTAGAATTTTCATTTTTTGACCAAAACGACAGGACCGGAGCTGATAAAAATATTGATATGGATGTTATTTTTTTTCTGACTGCGATTTCAAAACAATGCACCAGAATTCACTTCTTTCAACTCAGTAATGCATTTTGGATGTGTACCTAGAGTTTAAAGCAGAAAAACAGGAACTTTTAGAATTTTCATTTTTTGACAAAAATGACAGGACCGGAGCTGATAAAAATGTTGATATTGATGTTATTTTTTTTCTGACTGCGATTTCAAAACCATGCACCAGAATCAACTTCTTTCAACTCAGTAATGCATTTTGGATGTGTATCTTGAGTTTAAAGCAGAAAAACAGGAACTTTTAGAATTTTCATTTTTTGACCAAAACGACAGGACCGGAGCTGATAAAAATGTTGATAAGGATGTTATTTTTTTTCTGACTGCGATTTCAAAACCATGCACCAGAATTCACTTCTTTCAACTCAGTAATGCATTTTGGATGTGTACCTAGAGTTTAAAGCAGAAATACAGGAACTTTTAGAATTTTCATTTTTTGACCAAAACGACAGGACCGGAGCTGATAAAAATATTGATATGGATGTTATTTTTTTTCTGACTGCGATTTCAAAACCATGCACCAGAATTCACTTCTTTCAACTCAGTAATGCATTTTGGATGTGTACCTAGAGTTTAAAGCAGAAAAACAGGAACTTTTAGAATTTTCATTTTTTGACCAAAACGACAGGACCGGAGCTGATAAAAATGTTAATATGGATGTAATTTTTTTCTGACTGCGGTTTCAAAACCATGCACCAGAATCAACTTCTTTCAACTCAGTAATGCATTTTGGATGTGTACCTAGAGTTTAAAGCAGAAAAACAGGAACTTTTAGAATTTTCATTTGTTGACCAAAACGACAGGACCGGAGCTGATAAAAATGTTGATATGGATGTTATTTTTTTTCTGACTGCGATTTCAAAACCATGCACCAGAATTCACTTCTTTCAACTCAGTAATGCATTTTGGATGTGTACCTAGAGTTTAAAGCAGAAAAACAGGAACTTTTAGAATTTTCATTTTTTGACCAAAACGACAGGACCGGAGCTGATAAAAATGTTGATATGGATGTAATTTTTTTCTGACTGCGGTTTAAAAACCATGCACCAGAATCAACTTCTTTCAACTCAGTAATGCATTTTGGATGTGTACCTAGAGTTTAAAGCAGAAAAACAGGAACTTTTAGAATTTTCATTTGTTGACCAAAACGACAGGACCGGAGCTGATAAAAATGTTGATATGGATGTTATTTTTTTTCTGACTGCGATTTCAAAACCATGCACCAGAATTCACTTCTTTCAACTCAGTAATGCATTTTGGATGTGTACCTAGAGTTTAAAGCAGAAAAACAGGAACTTTTAGAATTTTCATTTTTTGACCAAAACGACAGGACCGGAGCTGATAAAAATGTTGATATGGATGTAATTTTTTTCTGACTGCGGTTTCAAAACCATGCACCAGAATCAACTTCTTTCAACTCAGTAATGCATTTTGGATGTGTACCTAGAGTTTAAAGCAGAAAAACAGGAACTTTTAGAATTTTCATTTGTTGACCAAAACGACAGGACCGGAGCTGATAAAAATGTTGATATGGATGTTATTTTTTTTCTGACTGCGATTTCAAAACCATGCACCAGAATTCACTTCTTTCAACTCAGTAATGCATTTTGGATGTGTACCTAGAGTTTAAAGCAGAAAAACAGGATCTTTTAGAATTTTCATTTTTTGACCAAAACGACAGGACCGGAGCTGATAAAAATGTTGATATGGATGTTATTTTTTTTCTGACTGCGATTTCAAAACCATGCACCAGAATCAACTTCTTTCAACTCAGTAATGCATTTTGGATGTGTATCTTGAGTTTAAAGCAGAAAAACAGGAACTTTTAGAATTTTAATTTTTTGACCAAAACGACAGGACCGGAGCTGATAAAAATGTTGATAAGGATGTTATTTTTTTTCTGACTGCGATTTCAAAACCATGCACCAGAATTCACTTCTTTCAACTCAGTAATGCATTTTGGATGTGTACCTAGAGTTTAAAGCGGAAAAACAGGAACTTTTAGAATTTTCATTTTTTGACCAAAACGACAGGACCGGAGCTGATAAAAATATTGATATGGATGTTATTTTTTTTCTGACTGCGATTTCAAAACCATGCACCAGAATTCACTTCTTTCAACTCAGTAATGCATTTTGGATGTGTACCTAGAGTTTAAAGCAGAAAAACAGGAACTTTTAGAATTTTCATTTTTTGACAAAAATGACAGGACCGGAGCTGATAAAAATGTTGATATTGATGTTATTTTTTTTCTGACTGCGATTTCAAAACCATGCACCAGAATCAACTTCTTTCAACTCAGTAATGCATTTTGGATGTGTATCTTGAGTTTAAAGCAGAAAAACAGGAACTTTTAGAATTTTCATTTTTTGACCAAAACGACAGGACCGGAGCTGATAAAAATGTTGATAAGGATGTTATTTTTTTTCTGACTGCGATTTCAAAACCATGCACCAGAATTCACTTCTTTCAACTCAGTAATGCATTTTGGATGTGTACCTAGAGTTTAAAGCAGAAATACAGGAACTTTTAGAATTTTCATTTTTTGACCAAAACGACAGGACCGGAGCTGATAAAAATATTGATATGGATGTTATTTTTTTTCTGACTGCGATTTCAAAACCATGCACCAGAATTCACTTCTTTCAACTCAGTAATGCATTTTGGATGTGTACCTAGAGTTTAAAGCAGAAAAACAGGAACTTTTAGAATTTTCATTTTTTGACCAAAACGACAGGACCGGAGCTGATAAAAATATTGATATGGATGTTATTTTTTTTCTGACTGCGATTTCAAAACCATGCACCAGAATTCACTTCTTTCAACTCAGTAATGCATTTTGGATGTGTACCTAGAGTTTAAAGCAGAAAAACAGGAACTTTTAGAATTTTCATTTGTTGACCAAAACGACAGGTCCGGAGCTGATAAAAATGTTGATATTGATGTAATTTTTTTTCTGACTGCGGTTTCAAAACCATGCACCAGAATCAACTTCTTTCAACTCAGTAATGCATTTTGGATGTGTACTTAGAGTTTAAAGCAGAAAAACAGGAACTTTTAGAATTTTCATTTTTTGACCAAAACAACAGGACCGGAGCTGATAAAAATGTTGATATGGATGTAATTTTTCTCTGACTGCGGTTTCAAAACCATGCACCAGAATCAACTTCTTTCAACTCAGTAATGCATTTTGGATGTGTACCTAGAGTTTAAAGCAGAAAAACAGGAACTTTTAGAATTTTCATTTGATGACCAAAACGACAGGACCGGAGCTGATAAAAATGTTGATATTGATGTAATTTTTTTTCTGACTGCGGTTTCAAAACCATGCTTCAGAATCAACTTCTTTCAACTCAGTAATGCATTTTGGATGTGTACCTAGAGTTTAAAGCAGAAAAACAGGAACTTTTAGAATTTTCATTTTTTGATCAAAACTACAGGACCTGAGCTGATAAAAATGTTGATATGGATGTTATTTTTTTTCTGACTGCGATTTCAAAACCATGCACCAGAATTCACTTCTTTCAACTCAGTAATGCATTTTGGATGTGTACCTAGAGTTTAAAGCAGAAAAACAGGAACTTTTAGAATTTTCATTTTTTGACCAAAACGACAGGACCGGAGCTGATAAAAATGTTGATATGGATGTTATTTTTTTCTGACTGCGATTTCAAAACCATGCACCAGAATTCACTTCTTTCAACTCAGTAATGCATTTTGGATGTGTACCTAGAGTTTAAAGCAGAAAAATAGGAACTTTTAGAATTTTCATTTTTTGATCAAAACTACAGGACCTGAGCTGATAAAAATGTTGATATGGATGTTATTTTTTTTCGGACTGCGATTTCAAAACCATGCACCAGAATTCACTTCTTTCAACTCAGTAATGCATTTTGGATGTGTACCTAGAGTTTGAAGCAGAAAAACAAGATCTTTTAGAATTTTCATTTTTTGACCAAAACGACAGGACCGGAGCTGATAAAAATGTTGATATGGATGTTATTTTTTTTCTGACTGCGATTTCAAAACCATGCACCAGAATTCACTTCTTTCAACTCAGTAATGCATTTTGGATGTGTACCTAGAGTTTAAAGCAGAAAAACAGGAACTTTTAGAATTTTCATTTTTTGACAAAAATGACAGGACCGGAGCTGATAAAAATGTTGATATTGTTTTTATTTTTTTTCTGACTGCGATTTCAAAACCATGCACCAGAATCAACTTCTTTCAACTCAGTAATGCATTTTGGATGTGTATCTTGAGTTTAAAGCAGAAAAACAGGAACTTTTAGAATTTTCATTTTTTGACCAAAACGACAGGACCGGAGCTGATAAAAATGTTGATAAGGATGTTATTTTTTTTCTGACTGCGATTTCAAAACCATGCACCAGAATTCACTTCTTTCAACTCAGTAATGCATTTTGGATGTGTACCTAGAGTTTAAAGCAGAAATACAGGAACTTTTAGAATTTTCATTTTTTGACCAAAACGACAGGACCGGAGCTGATAAAAATATTGATATGGATGTTATTTTTTTTCTGACTGCGATTTCAAAACCATGCACCAGAATTCACTTCTTTCAACTCAGTAATGCATTTTGGATGTGTACCTAGAGTTTAAAGCAGAAAAACAGGAACTTTTAGAATTTTCATTTTTTGACCAAAAGGACAGGACCGGAGCTGATAAAAATGTTGATATGGATGTTATTTTTTTTCTGACTGCGATTTTAAAACCATGCACCAGAATTCACTTCTTTCAACTCAGTAATGCATTTTGGATGTGTACCTAGAGTTTAAAGCAGAAAAACAGGATCTTTTAGAATTTTCATTTTTTGACCAAAACGACAGGACCGGAGCTGATAAAAATGTTGATATAGATGTTATTTTTTTTCTGACTGCGATTTCAAAACCATGCACCAGAATCAACTTCTTTCAACTCAGTAATGCATTTTGGATGTGTATCTTGAGTTTAAAGCAGAAAAACAGGAACTTTTAGAATTTTAATTTTTTGACCAAAACGACAGGACCGGAGCTGATAAAAATGTTGATAAGGATGTTATTTTTTTTCTGACTGCGATTTCAAAACCATGCACCAGAATTCACTTCTTTCAACTCAGTAATGCATTTTGGATGTGTACCTAGAGTTTAAAGCGGAAAAACAGGAACTTTTAGAATTTTCATTTTTTGACCAAAACGACAGGACCGGAGCTGATAAAAATATTGATATGGATGTTATTTTTTTTCTGACTGCGATTTCAAAACCATGCACCAGAATTCACTTCTTTCAACTCAGTAATGCATTTTGGATGTGTACCTAGAGTTTAAAGCAGAAAAACAGGAACTTTTAGAATTTTCATTTTTTGACAAAAATGACAGGACCGGAGCTGATAAAAATGTTGATATTGATGTTATTTTTTTTTCTGACTGCGATTTCAAAACCATGCACCAGAATCAACTTCTTTCAACTCAGTAATGCATTTTGGATGTGTATCTTGAGTTTAAAGCAGAAAAACAGGAACTTTTAGAATTTTCATTTTTTGACCAAAACGACAGGACCGGAGCTGATAAAAATGTTGATAAGGATGTTATTTTTTTTCTGACTGCGATTTCAAAACCATGCACCAGAATTCACTTCTTTCAACTCAGTAATGCATTTTGGATGTGTACCTAGAGTTTAAAGCAGAAATACAGGAACTTTTAGAATTTTCATTTTTTGACCAAAATGACAGGACCGGAGCTGATAAAAATATTGATATGGATGTTATTTTTTTTCTGACTGCGATTTCAAAACCATGCACCAGAATTCACTTCTTTCAACTCAGTAATGCATTTTGGATGTGTACCTAGAGTTTAAAGCAGAAAAACAGGAACTTTTAGAATTTTCATTTTTTGACCAAAACGACAGGACCGGAGCTGATAAAAATATTGATATGGATGTTATTTTTTTTCTGACTGCGATTTCAAAACCATGCACCAGAATTCACTTCTTTCAACTCAGTAATGCATTTTGGATGTGTACCTAGAGTTTAAAGCAGAAAAACAGGAACTTTTAGAATTTTCATTTGTTGACCAAAACGACAGGTCCGGAGCTGATAAAAATGTTGATATTGATGTAATTTTTTTTCTGACTGCGGTTTCAAAACCATGCACCAGAATCAACTTCTTTCAACTCAGTAATGCATTTTGGATGTGTACTTAGAGTTTAAAGCAGAAAAACAGGAACTTTTAGAATTTTCATTTTTTGACCAAAACAACAGGACCGGAGCTGATAAAAATGTTGATATGGATGTAATTTTTCTCTGACTGCGGTTTCAAAACCATGCACCAGAATCAACTTCTTTCAACTCAGTAATGCATTTTGGATGTGTACCTAGAGTTTAAAGCAGAAAAACAGGAACTTTTAGAATTTTCATTTGATGACCAAAACGACAGGACCGGAGCTGATAAAAATGTTGATATTGATTTAATTTTTTTTCTGACTGCGGTTTCAAAACCATGCTTCAGAATCAACTTCTTTCAACTCAGTAATGCATTTTGGATGTGTACCTAGAGTTTAAAGCAGAAAAACAGGAACTTTTAGAATTTTCATTTTTTGATCAAAACTACAGGACCTGAGCTGATAAAAATGTTGATATGGATGTTATTTTTTTTCTGACTGCGATTTCAAAACCATGCACCAGAATTCACTTCTTTCAACTCAGTAATGCATTTTGGATGTGTACCTAGAGTTTAAAGCAGAAAAACAGGAACTTTTAGAATTTTCATTTTTTGACCAAAACGACAGGACCGGAGCTGATAAAAATGTTGATATGGATGTTATTTTTTTCTGACTGCGATTTCAAAACCATGCACCAGAATTCACTTCTTTCAACTCAGTAATGCATTTTGGATGTGTACCTAGAGTTTAAAGCAGAAAAATAGGAACTTTTAGAATTTTCATTTTTTGATCAAAACTACAGGACCTGAGCTGATAAAAATGTTGATATGGATGTTATTTTTTTTCGGACTGCGATTTCAAAACCATGCACCAGAATTCACTTCTTTCAACTCAGTAATGCATTTTGGATGTGTACCTAGAGTTTGAAGCAGAAAAACAAGATCTTTTAGAATTTTCATTTTTTGACCAAAACGACAGGACCGGAGCTGATAAAAATGTTGATATGGATGTTATTTTTTTTCTGACTGCGATTTCAAAACCATGCACCAGAATTCACTTCTTTCAACTCAGTAATGCATTTTGGATGTGTACCTAGAGTTTAAAGCAGAAAAACAGGAACTTTTAGAATTTTCATTTTTTGACCAAAACGACAGGACCGGAGCTGATAAAAATGTTGATATTGATGTAATTTTTTTTCTGACTGCGGTTTCAAAACCATGCTTCAGAATCAACTTCTTTCAACTCAGTAATGCATTTTGGATGTGTACCTAGAGTTTAAAGCAGAAAAACAGGAACTTTTAGAATTTTCATTTTTTGACCAAAACGACAGGACCGGAGCTGATAAAAATGTTAATATGGATGTAATTTTTTTCTGACTGCGGTTTCAAAACCATGCACCAGAATCAACTTCTTTCAACTCAGTAATGCATTTTGGATGTGTACCTAGAGTTTAAAGCAGAAAAACAGGAACTTTTAGAATTTTCATTTGTTGACCAAAACGACAGGACCGGAGCTGATAAAAATGTTGATATGGATGTTATTTTTTTTCTGACTGCGATTTCAAAACCATGCACCAGAATTCACTTCTTTCAACTCAGTAATGCATTTTGGATGTGTACCTAGAGTTTAAAGCAGAAAAACAGGAACTTTTAGAATTTTCATTTTTTGACCAAAACGACAGGACCGGAGCTGATAAAAATGTTGATATGGATGTAATTTTTTTCTGACTGCGGTTTCAAAACCATGCACCAGAATCAACTTCTTTCAACTCAGTAATGCATTTTGGATGTGTACCTAGAGTTTAAAGCAGAAAAACAGGAACTTTTAGAATTTTCATTTTTTGACAAAAACGACAGGACCGGAGCTGACAAAAATGTTGATATTGATGTTATTTTTTTTCTGACTGCGAATTCAAAACCATGCACCAGAATCAACTTCTTTCAACTCAGTAATGCATTTTGGATGTGTATCTTGAGTTTAAAGCAGAAAAACAGGAACTTTTAGAATTTAAATTTTTTGACCAAAACGACAGGACCGGAGCTGATAAAAATGTTGATAAGGATGTTATTTTTTTCTGACTGCGATTTCAAAACCATGCACCAGAATTCACTTCTTTCAACTCAGTAATGCATTTTGGATGTGTACCTAGAGTTTAAAGCAGAAAAACAGGAACTTTTAGAATTTTCATTTTTTGACAAAAATGACAGGACCGGAGATGATAAAAATGTTGATATTGATGTTATTTTTTTTCTGACTGCGATTTCAAAACCATGCACCAGAATCAACTTCTTTCAACTCAGTAATGCATTTTGGATGTGTACCTAGAGTTTAAAGCAGAAAAACAGGAACTTTTAGAATTTTCATTTTTTGACCAAAACGACAGGACCGGAGCTGATAAAAATGTTGATATGGATGTTATTTTTTTTCTGACTGCGATTTCAAAACCATGCACCAGAATTCACTTCTTTCAACTCAGTAATGCATTTTGGATGTGTACCTAGAGTTTAAAGCAGAAAAACAGGAACTTTTAGAATTTTCATTTTTTGACCAAAACGACAGGACCGGAGCTGATAAAAATGTTGATATGGATGTTATTTTTTTCTGACTGCGATTTCAAAACCATGCACCAGAATTCACTTCTTTCAACTCAGTAATGCATTTTGGATGTGTACCTAGAGTTTGAAGCAGAAAAACAGGAACTTTTAGAATTTTCATTTTTTGACCAAAACGACAGGACCGGAGCTGATAAAAATGTTGATATGGATGTTATTTTTTTCTGACTGCGATTTCAAAACCATGCATCAGAATTCACTTCTTTCAACTCAGTAATGCATTTTGGATGTGTACCTAGAGTTTAAAGCAGAAAAACAGGAACTTTCAGAATTTTCATTTTTTTACCAAAACGACAGGACCGGAGCTGATAAAAATATTGATATGGATGTTATTTTTTTTCTGACTGCGATTTCAAAACCATGCACCAGAATTCACTTCTTTCAACTCAGTAATGCATTTTGGATGTGTACCTAGAGTTTAAAGCAGAAAAACAGGAACTTTTAGAATTTTCATTTTTTGACAAAAATGACAGGACCGGAGCTGATAAAAATGTTGATATTGATGTTATTTTTTTTCTGACTGCGATTTCAAAACCATGCACCAGAATCAACTTCTTTCAACTCAGTAATGCATTTTGGATGTGTATCTTGAGTTTAAAGCAGAAAAACAGGAACTTTTAGAATTTTCATTTTTTGACCAAAACGACAGGACCGGAGCTGATAAAAATGTTGATAAGGATGTTATTTTTTTTCTGACTGCGATTTCAAAACCATGCACCAGAATTCACTTCTTTCAACTCAGTAATGCATTTTGGATGTGTACCTAGAGTTTAAAGCAGAAATACAGGAACTTTTAGAATTTTCATTTTTTGACCAAAACGACAGGACCGGAGCTGATAAAAATATTGATATGGATGTTATTTTTTTTCTGACTGCGATTTCAAAACCATGTACCAGAATTTACTTCTTTCAACTCAGTAATGCATTTTGGATGTGTACCTAGAGTTTAAAGCAGAAAAACAGGAACTTTTAGAATTTTCTTTTTTTGACCAAAACGACAGGACCGGAGCTGATAAAAATGTTGATATGGATGTTATTTTTTTTCTGACTGCGATTTCAAAACCATGCACCAGAATTCACTTCTTTCAACTCAGTAATGCATTTTGGATGTGTACCTAGAGTTTAAAGCAGAAAAACAGGAACTTTTAGAATTTTCATTTTTTGACCAAAACGACAGGACCAGAGCTGATAAAAATGTTGATATTGATGTTATTTTTTTTCTGACTGCGAATTCAAAACCATGCACCAGAATCAACTTCTTTCAACTCAGTAATGCATTTTGGATGTGTATCTTGAGTTTAAAGCAGAAAAACAGGAACTTTTAGAATTTTAATTTTTTGACCAAAACTACAGGACCGGAGCTGATAAAAATGTTGATAAGGATGTTATTTTTTTCTGACTGCGATTTCAAAACCATGCACCAGAATTCACTTCTTTCAACTCAGTAATGCATTTTGGATGTGTACCTAGAGTTTAAAGCAGAAAAACAGGAACTTTTAGAATTTTAATTTTTTGACCAAAACTACAGGACCTGAGCTGATAAAAATGTTGATATGGATGTTATTTTTTTTCTGACTGCGATTTCAAAACCATGCACCAGAATTCACTTCTTTCAACTCAGTAATGCATTTTGGATGTGTACCTAGAGTTTAAAGCAGAAAAACAGGAACTTTTAGAATTTTAATTTTTTGACCAAAACGACAGGACCGGAGCTGATAAAAATGTTGATAAGGATGTTATTTTTTTCTGACTGCGATTTCAAAACCATGCACCAGAATTCACTTCTTTCAACTCAGTAATGCATTTTGGATGTGTACCTAGAGTTTAAAGCAGAAAAACAGGAACTTTTAGAATTTTCATTTTTTGACAAAAATGACAGGACCGGAGATGATAAAAATGTTGATATTGATGTTATTTTTTTTCTGACTGCGATTTCAAAACCATGCACCAGAATCAACTTCTTTCAACTCAGTAATGCATTTTGGATGTGTACCTAGAGTTTAAAGCAGAAAAACAGGAACTTTTAGAATTTTCATTTTTTGACCAAAACGACAGGACCGGAGCTGATAAAAATGTTGATATGGATGTTATTTTTTTTCTGACTGCGATTTCAAAACCATGCACCAGAATTCACTTCTTTCAACTCAGTAATGCATTTTGGATGTGTACCTAGAGTTTAAAGCAGAAAAACAGGAACTTTTAGAATTTTCATTTTTTGACCAAAACGACAGGACCGGAGCTGATAAAAATGTTGATATGGATGTTATTTTTTTCTGACTGCGATTTCAAAACCATGCACCAGAATTCACTTCTTTCAACTCAGTAATGCATTTTGGATGTGTACCTAGAGTTTGAAGCAGAAAAACAGGAACTTTTAGAATTTTCATTTTTTGACCAAAACGACAGGACCGGAGCTGATAAAAATGTTGATATGGATGTTATTTTTTTCTGACTGCGATTTCAAAACCATGCATCAGAATTCACTTCTTTCAACTCAGTAATGCATTTTGGATGTGTACCTAGAGTTTAAAGCAGAAAAACAGGAACTTTCAGAATTTTCATTTTTTTACCAAAACGACAGGACCGGAGCTGATAAAAATATTGATATGGATGTTATTTTTTTTCTGACTGCGATTTCAAAACCATGCACCAGAATTCACTTCTTTCAACTCAGTAATGCATTTTGGATGTGTACCTAGAGTTTAAAGCAGAAAAACAGGAACTTTTAGAATTTTCATTTTTTGACAAAAATGACAGGACCGGAGCTGATAAAAATGTTGATATTGATGTTATTTTTTTTCTGACTGCGATTTCAAAACCATGCACCAGAATCAACTTCTTTCAACTCAGTAATGCATTTTGGATGTGTATCTTGAGTTTAAAGCAGAAAAACAGGAACTTTTAGAATTTTCATTTTTTGACCAAAACGACAGGACCGGAGCTGATAAAAATGTTGATAAGGATGTTATTTTTTTTCTGACTGCGATTTCAAAACCATGCACCAGAATTCACTTCTTTCAACTCAGTAATGCATTTTGGATGTGTACCTAGAGTTTAAAGCAGAAATACAGGAACTTTTAGAATTTTCATTTTTTGACCAAAACGACAGGACCGGAGCTGATAAAAATATTGATATGGATGTTATTTTTTTTCTGACTGCGATTTCAAAACCATGTACCAGAATTTACTTCTTTCAACTCAGTAATGCATTTTGGATGTGTACCTAGAGTTTAAAGCAGAAAAACAGGAACTTTTAGAATTTTCATTTTTTGACCAAAACGACAGGACCGGAGCTGATAAAAATGTTGATATGGATGTTATTTTTTTTCTGACTGCGATTTCAAAACCATGCACCAGAATTCACTTCTTTCAACTCAGTAATGCATTTTGGATGTGTACCTAGAGTTTAAAGCAGAAAAACAGGAACTTTTAGAATTTTCATTTTTTGACCAAAACGACAGGACCAGAGCTGATAAAAATGTTGATATTGATGTTATTTTTTTTCTGACTGCGAATTCAAAACCATGCACCAGAATCAACTTCTTTCAACTCAGTAATGCATTTTGGATGTGTATCTTGAGTTTAAAGCAGAAAAACAGGAACTTTTAGAATTTTAATTTTTTGACCAAAACTACAGGACCGGAGCTGATAAAAATGTTGATAAGGATGTTATTTTTTTCTGACTGCGATTTCAAAACCATGCACCAGAATTCACTTCTTTCAACTCAGTAATGCATTTTGGATGTGTACCTAGAGTTTAAAGCAGAAAAACAGGAACTTTTAGAATTTTAATTTTTTGACCAAAACTACAGGACCTGAGCTGATAAAAATGTTGATATGGATGTTATTTTTTTTCTGACTGCGATTTCAAAACCATGCACCAGAATTCACTTCTTTCAACTCAGTAATGCATTTTGGATGTGTACCTAGAGTTTAAAGCAGAAAAACAGGAACTTTTAGAATTTTCATTTTTTGACCAAAACGACAGGACCGGAGCTGATAAAAATGTTGATATTGATGTAATTTTTTTTCTGACTGCGGTTTCAAAACCATGCTTCAGAATCAACTTCTTTCAACTCAGTAATGCATTTTGGATGTGTACCTAGAGTTTAAAGCAGAAAAACAGGAACTTTTAGAATTTTCATTTTTTGACCAAAACGACAGGACCGGAGCTGATAAAAATGTTAATATGGATGTAATTTTTTTCTGACTGCGGTTTCAAAACCATGCACCAGAATCAACTTCTTTCAACTCAGTAATGCATTTTGGATGTGTACCTAGAGTTTAAAGCAGAAAAACAGGAACTTTTAGAATTTTCATTTGTTGACCAAAACGACAGGACCGGAGCTGATAAAAATGTTGATATGGATGTTATTTTTTTTCTGACTGCGATTTCAAAACCATGTACCAGAATTTACTTCTTTCAACTCAGTAATGCATTTTGGATGTGTACCTAGAGTTTAAAGCAGAAAAACAGGAACTTTTAGAATTTTCATTTTTTGACCAAAACGACAGGACCGGAGCTGATAAAAATGTTGATATGGATGTTATTTTTTTTCTGACTGCGATTTCAAAACCATGCACCAGAATTCACTTCTTTCAACTCAGTAATGCATTTTGGATGTGTACCTAGAGTTTAAAGCAGAAAAACAGGAACTTTTAGAATTTTCATTTTTTGACCAAAACGACAGGACCAGAGCTGATAAAAATGTTGATATTGATGTTATTTTTTTTCTGACTGCGAATTCAAAACCATGCACCAGAATCAACTTCTTTCAACTCAGTAATGCATTTTGGATGTGTATCTTGAGTTTAAAGCAGAAAAACAGGAACTTTTAGAATTTAAATTTTTTGACCAAAACTACAGGACCGGAGCTGATAAAAATGTTGATAAGGATGTTATTTTTTTCTGACTGCGATTTCAAAACCATGCACCAGAATTCACTTCTTTCAACTCAGTAATGCATTTTGGATGTGTACCTAGAGTTTAAAGCAGAAAAACAGGAACTTTTAGAATTTTAATTTTTTGACCAAAACTACAGGACCTGAGCTGATAAAAATGTTGATATGGATGTTATTTTTTTTCTGACTGCGATTTCAAAACCATGCACCAGAATTCACTTCTTTCAACTCAGTAATGCATTTTGGATGTGTACCTAGAGTTTAAAGCAGAAAAACAGGAACTTTTAGAATTTAAATTTTTTGACCAAAACGACAGGACCGGAGCTGATAAAAATGTTGATAAGGATGTTATTTTTTTCTGACTGCGATTTCAAAACCATGCACCAGAATTCACTTCTTTCAACTCAGTAATGCATTTTGGATGTGTACCTAGAGTTTAAAGCAGAAAAACAGGAACTTTTAGAATTTTCATTTTTTGACAAAAATGACAGGACCGGAGATGATAAAAATGTTGATATTGATGTTATTTTTTTTCTGACTGCGATTTCAAAACCATGCACCAGAATCAACTTCTTTCAACTCAGTAATGCATTTTGGATGTGTACCTAGAGTTTAAAGCAGAAAAACAGGAACTTTTAGAATTTTCATTTTTTGACCAAAACGACAGGACCGGAGCTGATAAAAATGTTGATATGGATGTTATTTTTTTTCTGACTGCGATTTCAAAACCATGCACCAGAATTCACTTCTTTCAACTCAGTAATGCATTTTGGATGTGTACCTAGAGTTTAAAGCAGAAAAACAGGAACTTTTAGAATTTTCATTTTTTGACCAAAACGACAGGACCGGAGCTGATAAAAATGTTGATATGGATGTTATTTTTTTCTGACTGCGATTTCAAAACCATGCACCAGAATTCACTTCTTTCAACTCAGTAATGCATTTTGGATGTGTACCTAGAGTTTGAAGCAGAAAAACAGGAACTTTTAGAATTTTCATTTTTTGACCAAAACGACAGGACCGGAGCTGATAAAAATGTTGATATGGATGTTATTTTTTTCTGACTGCGATTTCAAAACCATGCATCAGAATTCACTTCTTTCAACTCAGTAATGCATTTTGGATGTGTACCTAGAGTTTAAAGCAGAAAAACAGGAACTTTCAGAATTTTCATTTTTTTACCAAAACGACAGGACCGGAGCTGATAAAAATATTGATATGGATGTTATTTTTTTTCTGACTGCGATTTCAAAACCATGCACCAGAATTCACTTCTTTCAACTCAGTAATGCATTTTGGATGTGTACCTAGAGTTTAAAGCAGAAAAACAGGAACTTTTAGAATTTTCATTTTTTGACAAAAATGACAGGACCGGAGCTGATAAAAATGTTGATATTGATGTTATTTTTTTTCTGACTGCGATTTCAAAACCATGCACCAGAATCAACTTCTTTCAACTCAGTAATGCATTTTGGATGTGTATCTTGAGTTTAAAGCAGAAAAACAGGAACTTTTAGAATTTTCATTTTTTGACCAAAACGACAGGACCGGAGCTGATAAAAATGTTGATAAGGATGTTATTTTTTTTCTGACTGCGATTTCAAAACCATGCACCAGAATTCACTTCTTTCAACTCAGTAATGCATTTTGGATGTGTACCTAGAGTTTAAAGCAGAAATACAGGAACTTTTAGAATTTTCATTTTTTGACCAAAACGACAGGACCGGAGCTGATAAAAATATTGATATGGATGTTATTTTTTTTCTGACTGCGATTTCAAAACCATGTACCAGAATTTACTTCTTTCAACTCAGTAATGCATTTTGGATGTGTACCTAGAGTTTAAAGCAGAAAAACAGGAACTTTTAGAATTTTCATTTTTTGACCAAAACGACAGGACCGGAGCTGATAAAAATGTTGATATGGATGTTATTTTTTTTCTGACTGCGATTTCAAAACCATGCACCAGAATTCACTTCTTTCAACTCAGTAATGCATTTTGGATGTGTACCTAGAGTTTAAAGCAGAAAAACAGGAACTTTTAGAATTTTCATTTTTTGACCAAAACGACAGGACCAGAGCTGATAAAAATGTTGATATTGATGTTATTTTTTTTCTGACTGCGAATTCAAAACCATGCACCAGAATCAACTTCTTTCAACTCAGTAATGCATTTTGGATGTGTATCTTGAGTTTAAAGCAGAAAAACAGGAACTTTTAGAATTTTAATTTTTTGACCAAAACTACAGGACCGGAGCTGATAAAAATGTTGATAAGGATGTTATTTTTTTCTGACTGCGATTTCAAAACCATGCACCAGAATTCACTTCTTTCAACTCAGTAATGCATTTTGGATGTGTACCTAGAGTTTAAAGCAGAAAAACAGGAACTTTTAGAATTTTAATTTTTTGACCAAAACTACAGGACCTGAGCTGATAAAAATGTTGATATGGATGTTATTTTTTTTCTGACTGCGATTTCAAAACCATGCACCAGAATTCACTTCTTTCAACTCAGTAATGCATTTTGGATGTGTACCTAGAGTTTAAAGCAGAAAAACAGGAACTTTTAGAATTTTCATTTTTTGACCAAAACGACAGGACCGGAGCTGATAAAAATGTTGATATTGATGTAATTTTTTTTCTGACTGCGGTTTCAAAACCATGCTTCAGAATCAACTTCTTTCAACTCAGTAATGCATTTTGGATGTGTACCTAGAGTTTAAAGCAGAAAAACAGGAACTTTTAGAATTTTCATTTTTTGACCAAAACGACAGGACCGGAGCTGATAAAAATGTTAATATGGATGTAATTTTTTTCTGACTGCGGTTTCAAAACCATGCACCAGAATCAACTTCTTTCAACTCAGTAATGCATTTTGGATGTGTACCTAGAGTTTAAAGCAGAAAAACAGGAACTTTTAGAATTTTCATTTGTTGACCAAAACGACAGGACCGGAGCTGATAAAAATGTTGATATGGATGTTATTTTTTTTCTGACTGCGATTTCAAAACCATGCACCAGAATTCACTTCTTTCAACTCAGTAATGCATTTTGGATGTGTACCTAGAGTTTAAAGCAGAAAAACAGGAACTTTTAGAATTTTCATTTTTTGACCAAAACGACAGGACCGGAGCTGATAAAAATGTTGATATGGATGTAATTTTTTTCTGACTGCGGTTTCAAAACCATGCACCAGAATCAACTTCTTTCAACTCAGTAATGCATTTTGGATGTGTACCTAGAGTTTAAAGCAGAAAAACAGGAACTTTTAGAATTTTCATTTTTTGACAAAAACGACAGGACCGGAGCTGACAAAAATGTTGATATTGATGTTATTTTTTTTCTGACTGCGAATTCAAAACCATGCACCAGAATCAACTTCTTTCAACTCAGTAATGCATTTTGGATGTGTATCTTGAGTTTAAAGCAGAAAAACAGGAACTTTTAGAATTTTAATTTTTTGACCAAAACGACAGGACCGGAGCTGATAAAAATGTTGATAAGGATGTTATTTTTTTCTGACTGCGATTTCAAAACCATGCACCAGAATTCACTTCTTTCAACTCAGTAATGCATTTTGGATGTGTACCTAGAGTTTAAAGCAGAAAAACAGGAACTTTTAGAATTTTCATTTTTTGACAAAAATGACAGGACCGGAGATGATAAAAATGTTGATATTGATGTTATTTTTTTTCTGACTGCGATTTCAAAACCATGCACCAGAATCAACTTCTTTCAACTCAGTAATGCATTTTGGATGTGTACCTAGAGTTTAAAGCAGAAAAACAGGAACTTTTAGAATTTTAATTTTTTGACCAAAACGACAGGACCGGAGCTGATAAAAATGTTGATAAGGATGTTATTTTTTTCTGACTGCGATTTCAAAACCATGCACCAGAATTCACTTCTTTCAACTCAGTAATGCATTTTGGATGTGTACCTAGAGTTTAAAGCAGAAAAACAGGAACTTTTAGAATTTTCATTTTTTGACCAAAACGACAGGACCGGAGCTGATAAAAATGTTAATATGGATGTAATTTTTTTCTGACTGCGGTTTCAAAACCATGCACCAGAATCAACTTCTTTCAACTCAGTAATGCATTTTGGATGTGTACCTAGAGTTTAAAGCAGAAAAACAGGAACTTTTAGAATTTTCATTTGTTGACCAAAACGACAGGACCGGAGCTGATAAAAATGTTGATATGGATGTTATTTTTTTTCTGACTGCGATTTCAAAACCATGCACCAGAATTCACTTCTTTCAACTCAGTAATGCATTTTGGATGTGTACCTAGAGTTTAAAGCAGAAAAACAGGAACTTTTAGAATTTTCATTTTTTGACCAAAACGACAGGACCGGAGCTGATAAAAATGTTGATATGGATGTAATTTTTTTCTGACTGCGGTTTCAAAACCATGCACCAGAATCAACTTCTTTCAACTCAGTAATGCATTTTGGATGTGTACCTAGAGTTTAAAGCAGAAAAACAGGAACTTTTAGAATTTTCATTTTTTGACAAAAACGACAGGACCGGAGCTGACAAAAATGTTGATATTGATGTTATTTTTTTTCTGACTGCGAATTCAAAACCATGCACCAGAATCAACTTCTTTCAACTCAGTAATGCATTTTGGATGTGTATCTTGAGTTTAAAGCAGAAAAACAGGAACTTTTAGAATTTTAATTTTTTGACCAAAACGACAGGACCGGAGCTGATAAAAATGTTGATAAGGATGTTATTTTTTTCTGACTGCGATTTCAAAACCATGCACCAGAATTCACTTCTTTCAACTCAGTAATGCATTTTGGATGTGTACCTAGAGTTTAAAGCAGAAAAACAGGAACTTTTAGAATTTTCATTTTTTGACAAAAATGACAGGACCGGAGATGATAAAAATGTTGATATTGATGTTATTTTTTTTCTGACTGCGATTTCAAAACCATGCACCAGAATCAACTTCTTTCAACTCAGTAATGCATTTTGGATGTGTACCTAGAGTTTAAAGCAGAAAAACAGGAACTTTTAGAATTTTAATTTTTTGACCAAAACGACAGGACCGGAGCTGATAAAAATGTTGATATGGATGTTATTTTTTTTCTGACTGCGATTTCAAAACCATGCACCAGAATTCACTTCTTTCAACTCAGTAATGCATTTTGGATGTGTACCTAGAGTTTAAAGCAGAAAAACAGGAACTTTTAGAATTTTCATTTTTTGACCAAAACGACAGGACCGGAGCTGATAAAAATGTTGATATGGATGTAATTTTTTTCTGACTGCGGTTTCAAAACCATGCACCAGAATCAACTTCTTTCAACTCAGTAATGCATTTTGGATGTGTACCTAGAGTTTAAAGCAGAAAAACAGGAACTTTTAGAATTTTCATTTTTTGACAAAAACGACAGGACCGGAGCTGACAAAAATGTTGATATTGATGTTATTTTTTTTCTGACTGCGAATTCAAAACCATGCACCAGAATCAACTTCTTTCAACTCAGTAATGCATTTTGGATGTGTATCTTGAGTTTAAAGCAGAAAAACAGGAACTTTTAGAATTTTAATTTTTTGACCAAAACGACAGGACCGGAGCTGATAAAAATGTTGATAAGGATGTTATTTTTTTCTGACTGCGATTTCAAAACCATGCACCAGAATTCACTTCTTTCAACTCAGTAATGCATTTTGGATGTGTACCTAGAGTTTAAAGCAGAAAAACAGGAACTTTTAGAATTTTCATTTTTTGACAAAAATGACAGGACCGGAGATGATAAAAATGTTGATATTGATGTTATTTTTTTTCTGACTGCGATTTCAAAACCATGCACCAGAATCAACTTCTTTCAACTCAGTAATGCATTTTGGATGTGTACCTAGAGTTTAAAGCAGAAAAACAGGAACTTTTAGAATTTTAATTTTTTGACCAAAACGACAGGACCGGAGCTGATAAAAATGTTGATAAGGATGTTATTTTTTTCTGACTGCGATTTCAAAACCATGCACCAGAATTCACTTCTTTCAACTCAGTAATGCATTTTGGATGTGTACCTAGAGTTTAAAGCAGAAAAACAGGAACTTTTAGAATTTTCATTTTTTGACAAAAATGACAGGACCGGAGATGATAAAAATGTTGATATTGATGTTATTTTTTTTCTGACTGCGATTTCAAAACCATGCACCAGAATCAACTTCTTTCAACTCAGTAATGCATTTTGGATGTGTACCTAGAGTTTAAAGCAGAAAAACAGGAACTTTTAGAATTTTCATTTTTTGACCAAAACGACAGGACCGGAGCTGATAAAAATGTTGATATGGATGTTATTTTTTTTCTGACTGCGATTTCAAAACCATGCACCAGAATTCACTTCTTTCAACTCAGTAATGCATTTTGGATGTGTACCTAGAGTTTAAAGCAGAAAAACAGGAACTTTTAGAATTTTCATTTTTTGACCAAAACGACAGGACCGGAGCTGATAAAAATGTTGATATGGATGTTATTTTTTTCTGACTGCGATTTCAAAACCATGCACCAGAATTCACTTCTTTCAACTCAGTAATGCATTTTGGATGTGTACCTAGAGTTTGAAGCAGAAAAACAGGAACTTTTAGAATTTTCATTTTTTGACCAAAACGACAGGACCGGAGCTGATAAAAATGTTGATATGGATGTTATTTTTTTCTGACTGCGATTTCAAAACCATGCATCAGAATTCACTTCTTTCAACTCAGTAATGCATTTTGGATGTGTACCTAGAGTTTAAAGCAGAAAAACAGGAACTTTCAGAATTTTCATTTTTTTACCAAAACGACAGGACCGGAGCTGATAAAAATATTGATATGGATGTTATTTTTTTTTGACTGCGATTTCAAAACCATGCACCAGAATTCACTTCTTTCAACTCAGTAATGCATTTTGGATGTGTACCTAGAGTTTAAAGCAGAAAAACAGGAACTTTTAGAATTTTCATTTTTTGACAAAAATGACAGGACCGGAGCTGATAAAAATGTTGATATTGATGTTATTTTTTTTCTGACTGCGATTTCAAAACCATGCACCAGAATCAACTTCTTTCAACTCAGTAATGCATTTTGGATGTGTATCTTGAGTTTAAAGCAGAAAAACAGGAACTTTTAGAATTTTCATTTTTTGACCAAAACGACAGGACCGGAGCTGATAAAAATGTTGATAAGGATGTTATTTTTTTTCTGACTGCGATTTCAAAACCATGCACCAGAATTCACTTCTTTCAACTCAGTAATGCATTTTGGATGTGTACCTAGAGTTTAAAGCAGAAATACAGGAACTTTTAGAATTTTCATTTTTTGACCAAAACGACAGGACCGGAGCTGATAAAAATATTGATATGGATGTTATTTTTTTTCTGACTGCGATTTCAAAACCATGTACCAGAATTTACTTCTTTCAACTCAGTAATGCATTTTGGATGTGTACCTAGAGTTTAAAGCAGAAAAACAGGAACTTTTAGAATTTTCATTTTTTGACCAAAACGACAGGACCGGAGCTGATAAAAATGTTGATATGGATGTTATTTTTTTTCTGACTGCGATTTCAAAACCATGCACCAGAATTCACTTCTTTCAACTCAGTAATGCATTTTGGATGTGTACCTAGAGTTTAAAGCAGAAAAACAGGAACTTTTAGAATTTTCATTTTTTGACCAAAACGACAGGACCAGAGCTGATAAAAATGTTGATATTGATGTTATTTTTTTTCTGACTGCGAATTCAAAACCATGCACCAGAATCAACTTCTTTCAACTCAGTAATGCATTTTGGATGTGTATCTTGAGTTTAAAGCAGAAAAACAGGAACTTTTAGAATTTTAATTTTTTGACCAAAACTACAGGACCGGAGCTGATAAAAATGTTGATAAGGATGTTATTTTTTTCTGACTGCGATTTCAAAACCATGCACCAGAATTCACTTCTTTCAACTCAGTAATGCATTTTGGATGTGTACCTAGAGTTTAAAGCAGAAAAACAGGAACTTTTAGAATTTTAATTTTTTGACCAAAACTACAGGACCTGAGCTGATAAAAATGTTGATATGGATGTTATTTTTTTTCTGACTGCGATTTCAAAACCATGCACCAGAATTCACTTCTTTCAACTCAGTAATGCATTTTGGATGTGTACCTAGAGTTTAAAGCAGAAAAACAGGAACTTTTAGAATTTTCATTTTTTGACCAAAACGACAGGACCGGAGCTGATAAAAATGTTGATATTGATGTAATTTTTTTTCTGACTGCGGTTTCAAAACCATGCTTCAGAATCAACTTCTTTCAACTCAGTAATGCATTTTGGATGTGTACCTAGAGTTTAAAGCAGAAAAACAGGAACTTTTAGAATTTTCATTTTTTGACCAAAACGACAGGACCGGAGCTGATAAAAATGTTAATATGGATGTAATTTTTTTCTGACTGCGGTTTCAAAACCATGCACCAGAATCAACTTCTTTCAACTCAGTAATGCATTTTGGATGTGTACCTAGAGTTTAAAGCAGAAAAACAGGAACTTTTAGAATTTTCATTTGTTGACCAAAACGACAGGACCGGAGCTGATAAAAATGTTGATATGGATGTTATTTTTTTTCTGACTGCGATTTCAAAACCATGCACCAGAATTCACTTCTTTCAACTCAGTAATGCATTTTGGATGTGTACCTAGAGTTTAAAGCAGAAAAACAGGAACTTTTAGAATTTTCATTTTTTGACCAAAACGACAGGACCGGAGCTGATAAAAATGTTGATATGGATGTAATTTTTTTCTGACTGCGGTTTCAAAACCATGCACCAGAATCAACTTCTTTCAACTCAGTAATGCATTTTGGATGTGTACCTAGAGTTTAAAGCAGAAAAACAGGAACTTTTAGAATTTTCATTTTTTGACAAAAACGACAGGACCGGAGCTGACAAAAATGTTGATATTGATGTTATTTTTTTTCTGACTGCGAATTCAAAACCATGCACCAGAATCAACTTCTTTCAACTCAGTAATGCATTTTGGATGTGTATCTTGAGTTTAAAGCAGAAAAACAGGAACTTTTAGAATTTTAATTTTTTGACCAAAACGACAGGACCGGAGCTGATAAAAATGTTGATAAGGATGTTATTTTTTTCTGACTGCGATTTCAAAACCATGCACCAGAATTCACTTCTTTCAACTCAGTAATGCATTTTGGATGTGTACCTAGAGTTTAAAGCAGAAAAACAGGAACTTTTAGAATTTTCATTTTTTGACAAAAATGACAGGACCGGAGATGATAAAAATGTTGATATTGATGTTATTTTTTTTCTGACTGCGATTTCAAAACCATGCACCAGAATCAACTTTTTTCAACTCAGTAATGCATTTTGGATGTGTACCTAGAGTTTAAAGCAGAAAAACAGGAACTTTTAGAATTTTCATTTTTTGACCAAAACGACAGGACCGGAGCTGATAAAAATGTTGATATGGATGTTATTTTTTTTCTGACTGCGATTTCAAAACCATGCACCAGAATTCACTTCTTTCAACTCAGTAATGCATTTTGGATGTGTACCTAGAGTTTAAAGCAGAAAAACAGGAACTTTTAGAATTTTCATTTTTTGACCAAAACGACAGGACCGGAGCTGATAAAAATGTTGATATGGATGTTATTTTTTTCTGACTGCGATTTCAAAACCATGCACCAGAATTCACTTCTTTCAACTCAGTAATGCATTTTGGATGTGTACCTAGAGTTTGAAGCAGAAAAACAGGAACTTTTAGAATTTTCATTTTTTGACCAAAACGACAGGACCGGAGCTGATAAAAATGTTGATATGGATGTTATTTTTTTCTGACTGCGATTTCAAAACCATGCATCAGAATTCACTTCTTTCAACTCAGTAATGCATTTTGGATGTGTACCTAGAGTTTAAAGCAGAAAAACAGGAACTTTCAGAATTTTCATTTTTTTACCAAAACGACAGGACCGGAGCTGATAAAAATATTGATATGGATGTTATTTTTTTTCTGACTGCGATTTCAAAACCATGCACCAGAATTCACTTCTTTCAACTCAGTAATGCATTTTGGATGTGTACCTAGAGTTTAAAGCAGAAAAACAGGAACTTTTAGAATTTTCATTTTTTGACAAAAATGACAGGACCGGAGCTGATAAAAATGTTGATATTGATGTTATTTTTTTTCTGACTGCGATTTCAAAACCATGCACCAGAATCAACTTCTTTCAACTCAGTAATGCATTTTGGATGTGTATCTTGAGTTTAAAGCAGAAAAACAGGAACTTTTAGAATTTTCATTTTTTGACCAAAACGACAGGACCGGAGCTGATAAAAATGTTGATAAGGATGTTATTTTTTTTCTGACTGCGATTTCAAAACCATGCACCAGAATTCACTTCTTTCAACTCAGTAATGCATTTTGGATGTGTACCTAGAGTTTAAAGCAGAAATACAGGAACTTTTAGAATTTTCATTTTTTGACCAAAACGACAGGACCGGAGCTGATAAAAATATTGATATGGATGTTATTTTTTTTCTGACTGCGATTTCAAAACCATGTACCAGAATTTACTTCTTTCAACTCAGTAATGCATTTTGGATGTGTACCTAGAGTTTAAAGCAGAAAAACAGGAACTTTTAGAATTTTCATTTTTTGACCAAAACGACAGGACCGGAGCTGATAAAAATGTTGATATGGATGTTATTTTTTTTCTGACTGCGATTTCAAAACCATGCACCAGAATTCACTTCTTTCAACTCAGTAATGCATTTTGGATGTGTACCTAGAGTTTAAAGCAGAAAAACAGGAACTTTTAGAATTTTCATTTTTTGACCAAAACGACAGGACCAGAGCTGATAAAAATGTTGATATTGATGTTATTTTTTTTCTGACTGCGAATTCAAAACCATGCACCAGAATCAACTTCTTTCAACTCAGTAATGCATTTTGGATGTGTATCTTGAGTTTAAAGCAGAAAAACAGGAACTTTTAGAATTTTAATTTTTTGACCAAAACTACAGGACCGGAGCTGATAAAAATGTTGATAAGGATGTTATTTTTTTCTGACTGCGATTTCAAAACCATGCACCAGAATTCACTTCTTTCAACTCAGTAATGCATTTTGGATGTGTACCTAGAGTTTAAAGCAGAAAAACAGGAACTTTTAGAATTTTAATTTTTTGACCAAAACTACAGGACCTGAGCTGATAAAAATGTTGATATGGATGTTATTTTTTTTCTGACTGCGATTTCAAAACCATGCACCAGAATTCACTTCTTTCAACTCAGTAATGCATTTTGGATGTGTACCTAGAGTTTAAAGCAGAAAAACAGGAACTTTTAGAATTTTCATTTTTTGACCAAAACGACAGGACCGGAGCTGATAAAAATGTTGATATTGATGTAATTTTTTTTCTGACTGCGGTTTCAAAACCATGCTTCAGAATCAACTTCTTTCAACTCAGTAATGCATTTTGGATGTGTACCTAGAGTTTAAAGCAGAAAAACAGGAACTTTTAGAATTTTCATTTTTTGACCAAAACGACAGGACCGGAGCTGATAAAAATGTTAATATGGATGTAATTTTTTTCTGACTGCGGTTTCAAAACCATGCACCAGAATCAACTTCTTTCAACTCAGTAATGCATTTTGGATGTGTACCTAGAGTTTAAAGCAGAAAAACAGGAACTTTTAGAATTTTCATTTGTTGACCAAAACGACAGGACCGGAGCTGATAAAAATGTTGATATGGATGTTATTTTTTTTCTGACTGCGATTTCAAAACCATGTACCAGAATTTACTTCTTTCAACTCAGTAATGCATTTTGGATGTGTACCTAGAGTTTAAAGCAGAAAAACAGGAACTTTTAGAATTTTCATTTTTTGACCAAAACGACAGGACCGGAGCTGATAAAAATGTTGATATGGATGTTATTTTTTTTCTGACTGCGATTTCAAAACCATGCACCAGAATTCACTTCTTTCAACTCAGTAATGCATTTTGGATGTGTACCTAGAGTTTAAAGCAGAAAAACAGGAACTTTTAGAATTTTCATTTTTTGACCAAAACGACAGGACCAGAGCTGATAAAAATGTTGATATTGATGTTATTTTTTTTCTGACTGCGAATTCAAAACCATGCACCAGAATCAACTTCTTTCAACTCAGTAATGCATTTTGGATGTGTATCTTGAGTTTAAAGCAGAAAAACAGGAACTTTTAGAATTTTAATTTTTTGACCAAAACTACAGGACCGGAGCTGATAAAAATGTTGATAAGGATGTTATTTTTTTCTGACTGCGATTTCAAAACCATGCACCAGAATTCACTTCTTTCAACTCAGTAATGCATTTTGGATGTGTACCTAGAGTTTAAAGCAGAAAAACAGGAACTTTTAGAATTTTAATTTTTTGACCAAAACTACAGGACCTGAGCTGATAAAAATGTTGATATGGATGTTATTTTTTTTCTGACTGCGATTTCAAAACCATGCACCAGAATTCACTTCTTTCAACTCAGTAATGCATTTTGGATGTGTACCTAGAGTTTAAAGCAGAAAAACAGGAACTTTTAGAATTTTAATTTTTTGACCAAAACGACAGGACCGGAGCTGATAAAAATGTTGATAAGGATGTTATTTTTTTCTGACTGCGATTTCAAAACCATGCACCAGAATTCACTTCTTTCAACTCAGTAATGCATTTTGGATGTGTACCTAGAGTTTAAAGCAGAAAAACAGGAACTTTTAGAATTTTCATTTTTTGACAAAAATGACAGGACCGGAGATGATAAAAATGTTGATATTGATGTTATTTTTTTTCTGACTGCGATTTCAAAACCATGCACCAGAATCAACTTCTTTCAACTCAGTAATGCATTTTGGATGTGTACCTAGAGTTTAAAGCAGAAAAACAGGAACTTTTAGAATTTTCATTTTTTGACCAAAACGACAGGACCGGAGCTGATAAAAATGTTGATATGGATGTTATTTTTTTTCTGACTGCGATTTCAAAACCATGCACCAGAATTCACTTCTTTCAACTCAGTAATGCATTTTGGATGTGTACCTAGAGTTTAAAGCAGAAAAACAGGAACTTTTAGAATTTTCATTTTTTGACCAAAACGACAGGACCGGAGCTGATAAAAATGTTGATATGGATGTTATTTTTTTCTGACTGCGATTTCAAAACCATGCACCAGAATTCACTTCTTTCAACTCAGTAATGCATTTTGGATGTGTACCTAGAGTTTGAAGCAGAAAAACAGGAACTTTTAGAATTTTCATTTTTTGACCAAAACGACAGGACCGGAGCTGATAAAAATGTTGATATGGATGTTATTTTTTTCTGACTGCGATTTCAAAACCATGCATCAGAATTCACTTCTTTCAACTCAGTAATGCATTTTGGATGTGTACCTAGAGTTTAAAGCAGAAAAACAGGAACTTTCAGAATTTTCATTTTTTTACCAAAACGACAGGACCGGAGCTGATAAAAATATTGATATGGATGTTATTTTTTTTCTGACTGCGATTTCAAAACCATGCACCAGAATTCACTTCTTTCAACTCAGTAATGCATTTTGGATGTGTACCTAGAGTTTAAAGCAGAAAAACAGGAACTTTTAGAATTTTCATTTTTTGACAAAAATGACAGGACCGGAGCTGATAAAAATGTTGATATTGATGTTATTTTTTTTCTGACTGCGATTTCAAAACCATGCACCAGAATCAACTTCTTTCAACTCAGTAATGCATTTTGGATGTGTATCTTGAGTTTAAAGCAGAAAAACAGGAACTTTTAGAATTTTCATTTTTTGACCAAAACGACAGGACCGGAGCTGATAAAAATGTTGATAAGGATGTTATTTTTTTTCTGACTGCGATTTCAAAACCATGCACCAGAATTCACTTCTTTCAACTCAGTAATGCATTTTGGATGTGTACCTAGAGTTTAAAGCAGAAATACAGGAACTTTTAGAATTTTCATTTTTTGACCAAAACGACAGGACCGGAGCTGATAAAAATATTGATATGGATGTTATTTTTTTTCTGACTGCGATTTCAAAACCATGTACCAGAATTTACTTCTTTCAACTCAGTAATGCATTTTGGATGTGTACCTAGAGTTTAAAGCAGAAAAACAGGAACTTTTAGAATTTTCATTTTTTGACCAAAACGACAGGACCGGAGCTGATAAAAATGTTGATATGGATGTTATTTTTTTTCTGACTGCGATTTCAAAACCATGCACCAGAATTCACTTCTTTCAACTCAGTAATGCATTTTGGATGTGTACCTAGAGTTTAAAGCAGAAAAACAGGAACTTTTAGAATTTTCATTTTTTGACCAAAACGACAGGACCAGAGCTGATAAAAATGTTGATATTGATGTTATTTTTTTTCTGACTGCGAATTCAAAACCATGCACCAGAATCAACTTCTTTCAACTCAGTAATGCATTTTGGATGTGTATCTTGAGTTTAAAGCAGAAAAACAGGAACTTTTAGAATTTTAATTTTTTGACCAAAACTACAGGACCGGAGCTGATAAAAATGTTGATAAGGATGTTATTTTTTTCTGACTGCGATTTCAAAACCATGCACCAGAATTCACTTCTTTCAACTCAGTAATGCATTTTGGATGTGTACCTAGAGTTTAAAGCAGAAAAACAGGAACTTTTAGAATTTTAATTTTTTGACCAAAACTACAGGACCTGAGCTGATAAAAATGTTGATATGGATGTTATTTTTTTTCTGACTGCGATTTCAAAACCATGCACCAGAATTCACTTCTTTCAACTCAGTAATGCATTTTGGATGTGTACCTAGAGTTTAAAGCAGAAAAACAGGAACTTTTAGAATTTTCATTTTTTGACCAAAACGACAGGACCGGAGCTGATAAAAATGTTGATATTGATGTAATTTTTTTTCTGACTGCGGTTTCAAAACCATGCTTCAGAATCAACTTCTTTCAACTCAGTAATGCATTTTGGATGTGTACCTAGAGTTTAAAGCAGAAAAACAGGAACTTTTAGAATTTTCATTTTTTGACCAAAACGACAGGACCGGAGCTGATAAAAATGTTAATATGGATGTAATTTTTTTCTGACTGCGGTTTCAAAACCATGCACCAGAATCAACTTCTTTCAACTCAGTAATGCATTTTGGATGTGTACCTAGAGTTTAAAGCAGAAAAACAGGAACTTTTAGAATTTTCATTTGTTGACCAAAACGACAGGACCGGAGCTGATAAAAATGTTGATATGGATGTTATTTTTTTTCTGACTGCGATTTCAAAACCATGCACCAGAATTCACTTCTTTCAACTCAGTAATGCATTTTGGATGTGTACCTAGAGTTTAAAGCAGAAAAACAGGAACTTTTAGAATTTTCATTTTTTGACCAAAACGACAGGACCGGAGCTGATAAAAATGTTGATATGGATGTAATTTTTTTCTGACTGCGGTTTCAAAACCATGCACCAGAATCAACTTCTTTCAACTCAGTAATGCATTTTGGATGTGTACCTAGAGTTTAAAGCAGAAAAACAGGAACTTTTAGAATTTTCATTTTTTGACAAAAACGACAGGACCGGAGCTGACAAAAATGTTGATATTGATGTTATTTTTTTTCTGACTGCGAATTCAAAACCATGCACCAGAATCAACTTCTTTCAACTCAGTAATGCATTTTGGATGTGTATCTTGAGTTTAAAGCAGAAAAACAGGAACTTTTAGAATTTTAATTTTTTGACCAAAACGACAGGACCGGAGCTGATAAAAATGTTGATAAGGATGTTATTTTTTTCTGACTGCGATTTCAAAACCATGCACCAGAATTCACTTCTTTCAACTCAGTAATGCATTTTGGATGTGTACCTAGAGTTTAAAGCAGAAAAACAGGAACTTTTAGAATTTTCATTTTTTGACAAAAATGACAGGACCGGAGATGATAAAAATGTTGATATTGATGTTATTTTTTTTCTGACTGCGATTTCAAAACCATGCACCAGAATCAACTTCTTTCAACTCAGTAATGCATTTTGGATGTGTACCTAGAGTTTAAAGCAGAAAAACAGGAACTTTTAGAATTTTAATTTTTTGACCAAAACGACAGGACCGGAGCTGATAAAAATGTTGATAAGGATGTTATTTTTTTCTGACTGCGATTTCAAAACCATGCACCAGAATTCACTTCTTTCAACTCAGTAATGCATTTTGGATGTGTACCTAGAGTTTAAAGCAGAAAAACAGGAACTTTTAGAATTTTCATTTTTTGACCAAAACGACAGGACCGGAGCTGATAAAAATGTTAATATGGATGTAATTTTTTTCTGACTGCGGTTTCAAAACCATGCACCAGAATCAACTTCTTTCAACTCAGTAATGCATTTTGGATGTGTACCTAGAGTTTAAAGCAGAAAAACAGGAACTTTTAGAATTTTCATTTGTTGACCAAAACGACAGGACCGGAGCTGATAAAAATGTTGATATGGATGTTATTTTTTTTCTGACTGCGATTTCAAAACCATGCACCAGAATTCACTTCTTTCAACTCAGTAATGCATTTTGGATGTGTACCTAGAGTTTAAAGCAGAAAAACAGGAACTTTTAGAATTTTCATTTTTTGACCAAAACGACAGGACCGGAGCTGATAAAAATGTTGATATGGATGTAATTTTTTTCTGACTGCGGTTTCAAAACCATGCACCAGAATCAACTTCTTTCAACTCAGTAATGCATTTTGGATGTGTACCTAGAGTTTAAAGCAGAAAAACAGGAACTTTTAGAATTTTCATTTTTTGACAAAAACGACAGGACCGGAGCTGACAAAAATGTTGATATTGATGTTATTTTTTTTCTGACTGCGAATTCAAAACCATGCACCAGAATCAACTTCTTTCAACTCAGTAATGCATTTTGGATGTGTATCTTGAGTTTAAAGCAGAAAAACAGGAACTTTTAGAATTTTAATTTTTTGACCAAAACGACAGGACCGGAGCTGATAAAAATGTTGATAAGGATGTTATTTTTTTCTGACTGCGATTTCAAAACCATGCACCAGAATTCACTTCTTTCAACTCAGTAATGCATTTTGGATGTGTACCTAGAGTTTAAAGCAGAAAAACAGGAACTTTTAGAATTTTCATTTTTTGACAAAAATGACAGGACCGGAGATGATAAAAATGTTGATATTGATGTTATTTTTTTTCTGACTGCGATTTCAAAACCATGCACCAGAATCAACTTCTTTCAACTCAGTAATGCATTTTGGATGTGTACCTAGAGTTTAAAGCAGAAAAACAGGAACTTTTAGAATTTTAATTTTTTGACCAAAACGACAGGACCGGAGCTGATAAAAATGTTGATATGGATGTTATTTTTTTTCTGACTGCGATTTCAAAACCATGCACCAGAATTCACTTCTTTCAACTCAGTAATGCATTTTGGATGTGTACCTAGAGTTTAAAGCAGAAAAACAGGAACTTTTAGAATTTTCATTTTTTGACCAAAACGACAGGACCGGAGCTGATAAAAATGTTGATATGGATGTAATTTTTTTCTGACTGCGGTTTCAAAACCATGCACCAGAATCAACTTCTTTCAACTCAGTAATGCATTTTGGATGTGTACCTAGAGTTTAAAGCAGAAAAACAGGAACTTTTAGAATTTTCATTTTTTGACAAAAACGACAGGACCGGAGCTGACAAAAATGTTGATATTGATGTTATTTTTTTTCTGACTGCGAATTTCAAAACCATGCACCAGAATCAACTTCTTTCAACTCAGTAATGCATTTTGGATGTGTATCTTGAGTTTAAAGCAGAAAAACAGGAACTTTTAGAATTTTAATTTTTTGACCAAAACGACAGGACCGGAGCTGATAAAAATGTTGATAAGGATGTTATTTTTTTCTGACTGCGATTTCAAAACCATGCACCAGAATTCACTTCTTTCAACTCAGTAATGCATTTTGGATGTGTACCTAGAGTTTAAAGCAGAAAAACAGGAACTTTTAGAATTTTCATTTTTTGACAAAAATGACAGGACCGGAGATGATAAAAATGTTGATATTGATGTTATTTTTTTTCTGACTGCGATTTCAAAACCATGCACCAGAATCAACTTCTTTCAACTCAGTAATGCATTTTGGATGTGTACCTAGAGTTTAAAGCAGAAAAACAGGAACTTTTAGAATTTTAATTTTTTGACCAAAACGACAGGACCGGAGCTGATAAAAATGTTGATAAGGATGTTATTTTTTTCTGACTGCGATTTCAAAACCATGCACCAGAATTCACTTCTTTCAACTCAGTAATGCATTTTGGATGTGTACCTAGAGTTTAAAGCAGAAAAACAGGAACTTTTAGAATTTTCATTTTTTGACAAAAAATGACAGGACCGGAGATGATAAAAATGTTGATATTGATGTTATTTTTTTTCTGACTGCGATTTCAAAACCATGCACCAGAATCAACTTCTTTCAACTCAGTAATGCATTTTGGATGTGTACCTAGAGTTTAAAGCAGAAAAACAGGAACTTTTAGAATTTTCATTTTTTGACCAAAACGACAGGACCGGAGCTGATAAAAATGTTGATATGGATGTTATTTTTTTCTGACTGCGATTTCAAAACCATGCACCAGAATTCACTTCTTTCAACTCAGTAATGCATTTTGGATGTGTACCTAGAGTTTAAAGCAGAAAAACAGGAACTTTTAGAATTTTCATTTTTTGACCAAAACGACAGGACCGGAGCTGATAAAAATGTTGATATGGATGTTATTTTTTTCTGACTGCGATTTCAAAACCATGCACCAGAATTCACTTCTTTCAACTCAGTAATGCATTTTGGATGTGTACCTAGAGTTTGAAGCAGAAAAACAGGAACTTTTAGAATTTTCATTTTTTGACCAAAACGACAGGACCGGAGA